>NC_140593.1:928440917-929645063 GCF_964204655.1 Triturus cristatus | reverse complement strand
TACAGCAGCTGTCTAAAACTGGATTTTAGTGTTAAATGTGAGAGGACACTACGATTATCATAGTACACTCGCCACATAGTCCCTCTGTTCCTATGTTTAGTGTGGTCAAATAAAATACCCACTGGGTGAGTTACAGTTTGCCCAGGAGTCATTCCTACGCAGTAGCTAGTGCTAGAATAAATGTGGCACCTCTAGACACACACTTCAGAACACTTTGGGTGCGGCTGAAGATCAGAAGAGGACTCGTCTTTCTGTCGGCCAGGTGAGAGGAGCTCTGAAGGACTGGTCCTGTTACCTCTTGTATACAGAACAAAGAAGGGGACTATAAGGGTCATAAATCTGAACTCCATTCTTGCTACAGATATACTGCAAGCTACAAGAGGCCTTTTCGTTGAAGTACCCAACTGACCACTGGACCTGGTCGAGACACTGCTATTGGCCTCTGTCTGGCATACTGTGAGTCTATAAGTGCCTACTCAGAGTTCATGGGGCTGTAGAAGTGTACTCCTGTGGTGGATTGGGACTTGAAGGACTAAGTCAGAAGGTAACATTTTTGACCACGATGAACTTGATTGGTGTATCCAATCCGCGCTCCATCATGGTCATCCTCAAATTGAGCTTATGTTCCAGTCTACCACAACCATTGACTATCATAGGCACTTTGTACTTTTGGGGACGATTTCTATTTAAAACTTTAGAAATTAATATCACTTGTTCCCCTTATTGGATGTTTGTTAGTTTTGTGACAGTTAGTTTACTAATGTTACTCTATTTCAGTTTTGCCATTTTCATTTAGCATTTTTACTTTGTTACTGTTGTGCTGCATAAATACTTTACACATTACCCTAAGTTATGACTATCAGCTCTGCGCAATAGTTAGCAGGGGATTGACCTCAGATTAATTTAGTGACTTTAAGGGTTCACCAGACAAAGGTTGCAATTATTCCTTGAGGTGAGTAGTCACCTACCCCAAACAATACTCCAATTTCATACAAACTCATAATGATATTAACGCTCCTGATATTACTCAGCAAGCAGCCACATACCATCTTCAGGAAACATTCAGAACACCACAACCTCAGCCACGCATGTTCCAACTACACAAGGTGCACCACTCTTTTGAAAAAAAAAAATGTTTATTCCTCATTCGCCATTAATCTCACTTCAAATTGCGCTCCAGGTGTCTGTACTTACTCTCAGAAACTGAGGAGTATAGGCTGTTAGAAATGGGACCTCCGCCTACTAGTACCAGAAACACCATGGAGATCAACAAAGAAAACCGCTGAGATATCTCTTCTACCAAGCTCTTAAAGCAAGATGACATTCGCCGAAAGAACCACCACTATAACTGGTAGTACACGGCTTAGCCCGAAGAGTTAAATGGCTGAATCATTGGATTCTAGGGGGGGAAAAAAAAAAAGGGACATCCACGATTTTACTTTGCCATCTGGGCCGCCCATATAAGTTGCAAAGGCTTCCAGAAAGCCTTCTTCTTGCCACTTCCTTGTCTGGCCAGATCCAATTTGGAGACTGCCAATACTGAAGACTGCCAGTTTAAAAAAGTGGGAGGACTTGATTCTGTCCATTTTATACAAATTTGCCTCCTAGCTATTAAAAGGGAATAGAAAAGGAGCAGTCCAGCGGGGCCAGTGATATTTTCTGCAAGGCCGAATATTATTAAAGATAGGTCCAAGTTAACAGTACAGCCCAAAACACTTGTCAGAAAATCACCGACTTCTCTCCAGAAGCTGGCAAGGGCAGGACATTCCATAAACATGTGTATATCAGAAGCTGAAGCCTGGCCACATTTTTTACAACTAACTGGCGGCCCTTTGGACATTAGTGACAACTTGTAAGGAGTAAAATAGGCCCTATGGATAGTGAATAGATGGTTCCTTTTTAACCAAGGTGCACCACTCTTGCCTTAACCATGTATATGCCTTAGCCATGAACATGAGTAGTTAAGTCAGCGAGCGGTCTAGCTGCTGGCTGCGGCTCAGTGGAAGCAGGAAGACACCAGGAAGAGAACCAGAGAATGTGGAGAGGTAAGTGGGGCTGAGGCTGGGTTTGTAAGTGTTGAGGGGTAGTTTTCAGGATTGGGGGTAGTTTTTAGGGGGGGTTTGGGGTAGTTTTCAGGGAGGGGGTCTAGGTAGTTTTCAGGGCGGGGTTTTGGTAGTTTTCAGGTCTTGGGGGGTCAGGTAGTTTTCAGGGCTGGTGGGGGTCAGGGTAGTTTTCAGGGCTCGTGATGAGGTCATGGTAGTTTTTAGGGCTGGTGGGGTGGTCAGGATAATTTTTTTAATTAGGGGTTAGTGTGTTAGGCCTAAGGGTAGTGGCGAGGACGATCAACCTCAAATCCGGGGAACCGGGTTTATGTCTCGGCAATGATGCTCAACATCATGTGATTCTGAGAAAATCACTTACTCTCCTCCTGCCTAACACATGTAAGCGCTCTGATACCTGAATTTGTGTCAAGTTAGAGCTATATAAAACTTCAACAAAAAAATGGGGTTGGGGCAGTTTTTGGGACAGGGTGGGGTGGGATCAGGGAAGTGTATGTAAAGGGGCAGGGTTTAATACATCAGGGCAGGGGAATGGGTTGTTGGCATAGTTTTTAGGGCTGGGGGTCAGGGTAGTTTTATAAATAAGGGGTTAGGGTTTCAGGCCTATGGGCAGTAGAAGTGGTTGGGGTAGTTTAGCGACAGTGTGGTGGCAGTAGGGGGTCGGTGGGAAGGTTTTGGGCCTCAGGGTGGGGCCGCATGTAGGTGGAGTGTAGCTTATGGCAGAGGGAGGGGGGGTCAGAGAAGTGGCAACCTTAGCTACGCATACCCCTTTACCATTCATGCCTTTACCACGAAATTATGTGGTAAATGCATGGGTGGTAAAGGAATGTGGGGTTAAGACGCATTCATGGTTTGAGCTGCGTGTTATCGGAATGCATGGTTTAGTCATGTGTGCCTCTATCGTACAATCACCATCTTAGACACGAGAATGCAGTAGTAAAGAAATCACTCACTGTGGCTTGACGTCGCCCTTGTGTGCTGCACCAGAAAAATACACAAATCTGCTTCATCTCTCTCTGGTCATCGCAGACCATTTGATCATTGATAGAGTGTCAGGCAGGGTGATTCTGAGGCACGTGTTATCGATGATGATCCGCCTGAAATATGATGTAAAAACCAGTGACCTGAAACACGCGAGAAGTGTACATGACATAGAACAGCTATGCTGCATGCTGTCAGGCCCTCACATATTGAAGCATTATTATGTACTACATACGCAATGGGGGAGACACCATTACACCTTCTTTAGCCCTCGAGACCGGCTACCTTGCAAGATATCCATCCCAGGGATGCTGGCTCTCTAAAGAAATACATGGCCAAGACAATCAGTAAGGCAAGTATTTTGACAAAGTGTAACGCCCTGAACGTCTCAGGATCGTTTAACAGACACGACAATGAGGACGCAACCACTTGTGAAGGGTTAGTTCTTTTAATGAAGGCAAATAAAATACAAAGAACAAACAAAAGTTATAGTCACTGGAATCCTCCAGGCTAAGTACGTTACCAGCCCACAGCACGGATGGTCCTAACCGTCCTCTGCATATACGCCGATCCCGGCGTATGCCAACAGAGGGCAGAAATGAAATGGCCGACAATGCCAATCGGTAGGCTGTGAGGGGCACGAAGAGTGTTGGGGAGAATCGAGGAGTCAGGGAAACACCCAGCCGGGGTCTCTACCTGAAGGGAGCAGCCGCTCAACCTCTTCCTCAGACTGCACCGGGACGCGGAGTCACCTCCTGGTGATGCGTCACCGATACCCCAATCACAAGCAAGAAGACTGAACCGAGAGCAGCCGCTCGATCGATCCTGTGGACTTCCGAGTCTGTAACGCGGCAAACACCTCCTGGTGTGCGTTACAGCTGGCAGTCCCTGTGTCTCTGGTCGGGCTGGGAGTTACGACTCCAACCAGCAAAAGCGCCACTGCGCTTGGACTCAGCCGAGTCAAAAAGCGAAGCTCAATGGTTGACCGGTAGAGCTTCCGGGTCCTTCACAGGTGACGATGGGGCAAGACACGGCCCAGGGAGTAACGACTTGACCTACCTCCGTTCTTGCCTTACTGGAGCACCACTCCGGAACACTGCTCTTCACGAAGCAGGTACGTCGGTGTAAACACAATATCCGACAGCCTTGTACCTCCCGGTTCCTCCCTTTATAGGGCGTGTTTTCCTTGAGTTATGTAACAGCTCTCCTGTTTACATAAGGGCGTGTTTCCCTTGAGATATGTAACAGCTCTCCTGTTTACATAAGGGCGTGTTTCCCTTGAGTTATGTAACAGCTCTCCTGATAACATAAGTGCGTGTTTCCCTTGTATGACAGCAATTCTTGACAGTACATCCGCCCTCTCAGCGGCTCCCCACGGGTCCAGCGCTGGCAGGAAAACGCCGATGGAACAAGGAGACCAAGCGCGGAGCATGAACCCCTTCAGCCGGTTCCCATGAATGCTCCTCCGGGCCATAGCCTTTCCACGCAACCAGGTACCACAGCTTCCCCCTGCGCCATTTGGACGCCCGTATGCCCGACACTTCATACTCCACCTCCGACTCCACGCATACCGGCCTAGGTGTCCCAGACGGCTTGGAGGGTGCTGGTTTGAGCAATGATACATGAAAGACAGGGTGTATCCGCAATGACTGGGGCAAGCACACCTTCACGTTCACGGGACCCATACACTTGGTAATTCGATAGGGGCCCATGTACTTGGGATGGAACACACTGTTCTTTCGAAACCTCATGTTTCTTGTGGATATCCAGACGTAGTCTCCAGTGCGGTACAGTGGCCCGGGCCTTCTCTTCCTATCTGCCGCAGCCTTGTATCTTCTCTTGGCCTCTATTAGGACAGCCCTTGAGCGCATCAACGTGTCTTTTATGTGTGCCACCCTGTCCGCTGTGGCGGGAATCCTGTCCTCTCTGAACGGATGTAGAAATGGCAAGAACCTGGGATGTTGGCCATAGTTGCTATAGAACGGAGATGACTGTGTGGAGCTGTGAGTGGCGTTGTTATAGGCTATCTCTGCAACCCATAGCAAGTCGACCCATTCTTCCCTGCCCTGGTCCACAAAACATCGCAGATACTGTTTGAGCGTTTGGTTCAGGCGCTCGGTTTGGCCGTCCGTTTGAGGGTGGTAGCTGGTGGACAGGGCGGTCTTAACATGCAGCGCAGTGCACCAAGTCTTCCAGAATTGCGCAGTAAACTGCGACCCCCGGTCCGACACGATCACCCCAGGTAATCCATGCAGTCGTACCACATTCTTTAGGAGTAGTGACGCCAATTCCCCGGCCGTAGGGACTCTCTTGCAGGGGATGAAGTGCCCCATTTTCGTCAAGTAATCCACCACCACCAGTATTGCCGTCATCCCCTGGTCTACCGGTAGGCCCACCACGAAGTCCAGTGATATGCTATCCCATGGTCTATCCGGGGTCGGAAGTGGATGTAAGAGCCCTTGGGTTCGGCCATGGTCGGCCTTCATGGTAGCACACGTAGGACACTCCTGTCCCCACCTCCTGACATCCACTCTCATGGTTGGCCACCAGAAATGCCGTCCCATGCTAGCCACCGTTTTTTCAAAGCCCAAATGACCTGCGCATGGAGAGTCATGGCACCAGATGAATGCTTGTTTCCTTAGCCTAGGCGTGGGTATCAATAGGCACCTGCCCTTCAGGGGTATCCCGTCCTTCAGCTGCCATTCTCTGTGACTGAGGAGCCACCTCCGCCATGCGAATGACCTGATCCCTCTCTTTATTCCCCTCAGGAAAGTATCCGGTTGGATAACCCCCAATACCATCCTCGGGGAAATGATGGAACGCTCGGTTGCAGGCAATGGTTCCTTAACTGCAGATTGACGGGACAGGGCGTCCGCCTTCCGGTTTTCCGTCCCCGGCCGATATGTGATGCGGAAGTTGAACCCCGCAAAGAAGATCATCCACCGCAGCTGCCTGGGAGAAAGGTGTCTAGTGGCCGTCATGAACTGTAGGTTCCGATGGTCCGTGTACACCGATACCACATGTCTTGCCCCCATCAACCAATGCCTCCATTCGGTGAAGGCGTCCTTGATTGCGAGAAGCTCCTTCTCCGCAATATGGTAGTTGCGTTCGGCGTCGTTGAGTTTGCGGGACATGTACGCAACGGGATGAAGCACCCCTGTGTCGTGGTTGCGTTGGGACAAGATAGCCCCCAGCGCCACATCCGACGCGTCCGCTTCCACCACGTAGGGGAGATCCGGATCGGGGTAAGCCAACACCGGCGCCTTACCAAAGGCGCTTTTCAGGGCCTCAAAGGCTTTGTTCGCTTCAGGGGACCAGACAAACTCCTTGGACTTCCTCAGTAGCTGTGTGATTGGGGCCACCACTCCTGAAAATCCATCTATAAACCGCCTGTAAAAGTTGGCGAAGCCAATGAAACTTTGGACGTCCTTCACGCTTTGGGGCACCGGCCATTCTTTCACCGCCTTGATCTTTCGTTCTGCCATCTCCTGTCCCTCTGGACTCAGCATCACTCCGAGGAATTCCACGGATGTGACGTGGAAGTCACACTTGCTGAGTTTACAAAACAGCATGTTTTCCCTCAGCTTTTGGAGCACAGCTTTGACGTGGTGTACGTGCTCCTCCACACTGGACGAATAGATGAGGATGTCGTCGATATATACGACCACGTAGATATCCAACTCCTCTCTGAATACCTCATTCAAAAAGTACTGAAAGGCTGCCGGGGCGTTGCACAGACCGAACGGCATGACGAGGTACTCAAAAAGGCCGAACCTGGTCTTAAAGGCGGTCTTCCACTCGTCTCTGTCCCTCATGCGCACCAGATGGTATGCCCCTTTCAAATCCAACTTGGTGTAGATACGAGCTTTCTTGACCTGTTCCAGAAGTACACTGATGAGAGGCAAGGGGTACCGATTTTTTATGGTTATCGCATTCAATGCCCTAAAGTCCACACAGGCTCTCAGCTCCCCATTAGCCTTCGGGATGAAGAAGAGTGGCGAGGCGGCCGGAGACTTGGACGGGCGGATGAATCCTAGCTTGAGGAGTTTATCCAGGTACCCCCGGAGATGCACGTTTTCAGGCTCCGTCAGGGCATACAGCCTGCCGCTGGGAACGCTGGCCCCTGGCACCAGGTCGATCTGGCAGTCAAACTGTCTATGTGGTGGTAGCACTTCCGCCTTCACCTCATCAAATACATCCTCAAAACTGTGATAAGCCTGGGGGAGAGCCACATCTTTTTCTGCCGCTGTAGCCACCGTCTGACTCCCACTCTCATCTGCGTCAAGGGATTCCGTTCTTATTCCACAATGCAGGATGCAATACGGTGACGTCATTTCGATGCGATGTGTTGGCCAATCCACAAAGGGGTTGTGTTTCTGTAGCCACGGCAATCCCAATATGACGCCATATTGGGGCGCTCGGATGATGTTAAAATCGATTTGTTCCAAATGGTTCCTCCCATATCTCATCGGAAGGACCCCCGTGTGCTGTCCGATGGGCCCCGTCACCAATCGCCTTCCGTCTACTGCATAGACGTCTTCGGGTACTGCTTTGGGAAGAAGCAGTAGCCCGAGCCTGCATGCCTCATTGTGGTCCATAAACATGCCAGTGGCCCCTGAATCCACCATGGCCACAACGGGTATCCACTGGTCATGCACTCCCACGTGCACCGTGATAAACAGGTGTCGTTGTCCCTTAGTGACCGAGTTGGAAAGTGAAGGGATGGATGAGTGACTCCGAGATGCCCCTTCTCTGGTCTTGGAGTCCTCTAGTTTTCCGCCGGTATGTCCACCACGGCTGTTACCGACCGGTTGGCCCGATAACGTGACGTCTTCGGTTTGGCAGGGCATTCACGTACGTAGTGGCCTTTTTTGCCACAATATAGGCACAATCCTTGTTTACGGCGTGACTCTTTCTCCGTGGCTGTGAGGCTCGCTCGTATTGCGCTGATGTCCATGGGTTCTCCCTTGGATGCGGTGGAAGTTTCAGGACTTCCCACCGTCACATAGGATGGAAGGGATTTTCCTTTTCTCCCATGATCCCCCTTTCTTTCACTTAGCCTATGTTCCAGCCGTAATACCAGGTTGATAAGGCCCTCACATGTCTTGGGTTGAGGGTCAATATGAGCCACGGCGTCCTTGAGCTCATCGCACAGCCCTTGATGGAAGAGCGCCGTCTGTTTAGCAACAGGCCACTTGGTTTCCGCAACCAGCCTTCGGAACGCGTTGAGATACTGCACCAGGTCGTTGGATCCCTGTCTCAACTCAAGCATTTCACGGTCCGCCGTGTACGAGTCAGCCCTTCTGTCGAATACCTTCAGGAATTCCTCGCGAAAAGCACCCCAATCACATAAGAGGGGGTCGTCCCTGCTCACCAGAGGTACGGCCCATTGTGCCGCGTTTCCAGCCAAATAGGATATAAGGAAAGCCACACGAGCCTGACTCGTGGGGAACGCCTTTGGTTTGCACGATAAATGTAGCGCCACTTGTGTGAGGAATACCTGCACTGTGTTAGGATCCCCACTGTACCTCTCTGGTGTTGCCAAGGGGATGGCTACCGGCATTTCCACTACTACCGCAGGGGTCTGGTTCGTGAGGGAGGTGCTGGGCGTGAGCGGGTCCAATTGGATAGCATCCAGTCTGGCTTTTACATCGGCTGTTTCTTGCCTAGAGGCAGCCACTTCAACTTGCATGGCCGCTAAAGCAGCCAGCACATCATCAAGTGTTGCCATGTCTGTTATCAACCGGGAGACAGTTAGTGTTATTAAGGTCGGATATTTTGTAACGCCCTGAACGTCTCAGGATCGTTTAACAGACACGACAATGAGGACGCAACCACTTGTGAAGGGTTAGTTCTTTTAATGAAGGCAAATAAAATACAAAGAACAAACAAAAGTTATAGTCACTGGAATCCTCCAGGCTAAGTACGTTACCAGCCCACAGCACGGATGGTCCTAACCTTCCTCTGCATATACGCTGATCCCGGCGTATGCCAACAGAGGGCAGAAATGAAATGGCCGACAATGCCAATCGGTAGGCTGTGAGGGGCACGAAGAGTGTTGGGGAGAATCGAGGAGTCAGGGAAACACCCAGCCGGGGTCTCTACCTGAAGGGAGCAGCCGCTCAACCTCTTCCTCAGACTGCACCGGGACGCGGAGTCACCTCCTGGTGATGCGTCACCGATACCCCAATCACAAGCAAGAAGACTGAACCGAGAGCAGCCGCTCGATCGATCCTGTGGACTTCCGAGTCTGTAACGCGGCAAACACCTCCTGGTGTGCGTTACAGCTGGCAGTCCCTGTGTCTCTGGTCGGGCTGGGAGTTACGACTCCAACCAGCAAAAGCGCCACTGCGCTTGGACTCAGCCGAGTCAAAAAGCAAAGCTCAATGGTTGACCGGTAGAGCTTCCGGGTCCTTCACAGGTGACGATGGGGCAAGACACGGCCCAGGGAGTAACGACTCGACCTACCTCCGTTCTTGCCTTACTGGAGCACCACTCCGGAACACTGCTCTTCACGAAGCAGGTACGTCGGTGTAAACACAATATCCGACAGCCTTGTACCTCCCGGTTCCTCCCTTTATAGGGCGTGTTTTCCTTGAGTTATGTAACAGCTCTCCTGTTTACATAAGGGCGTGTTTCCCTTGAGTTATTTAACAGCTCTCCTGTTTACATAAGGGCGTGTTTCCCTTGAGTTATGTAACAGCTCTCCTGATAACATAAGGGCGTGTTTCCCTTGTATGACAGGAATTCTTGACACAAAGGTGCCATTTCTTGGGTGCAGATATTTAGGGACATGAGTACACACTCCCTATCATTGACCATGTCCAGGCTCGAATGTAGTGGAAAGATTTAGGGGCATATTATCAAGACAGGCGATAAAATTATCGCTGCTTTAGCGGCAGAAAACTGCCACTAAAACTGCGATAATGGGCTTGATAATATGCTCTATGGAATTCCAATTAATGCTCAGGTTAGATGTCCTTCACATGTAACATGGGCTTCAATTGGAATTCCATAGAGCACATTATCAAGCCCATTATCACAGTTTTATCGGCAGTTTCTTGCCGCTAAAGCGGCGATAATTTTATCGCCTGTCTTGATAATATGCCCCATACTTCCTTATTTCCTCTTCATCTATCATACAAGATTGTGAGACAATCCACCCTTTCCTTCTTTTCTTCCTCCGGCCTTATTTAGAGTTTTGCATGTAATCTGTTATTAGCATTGTTTTGTTTGTGCTTCTGTCTTTCTTGTCATTTACACTTCCTGGGGTTATTACAATTTACTACTTACTCTCCAGCTGTATAAGTGTGAGATAGAGGTTGTTTGTTATATTCTTTGTCTCTGGACTTGATGTATTATTCTTAAGCCACATATTTTAGCACTGCAACAGATATACAAATCTAAAAATGCAGCTCCAGCTGAAAGTTCCGTGAATAAATGGATGGAGGCATGTTGGGGACAACAGAACATCCCTGCACTGCAAATTGCAATATGTGACTTTCATTTTTGAGTGCTGCCTCTGTGCCTTAGAAACAAAATAGAAGGCATGATGCAAAAGGCATTGGTGGTGGATGCTCCAGCCCACTGGACCAGTTTCTGTATCCATAATGCCCAAGGCTGCATTCATAAAGTGGAAGCTGTCCTCATAGATATTCTGTATCACACCCTTTGAGGAGTTGTGTGTTATCAATGGGTTGTGACTATATTTGTGAGTCACAAAGCATTGATGCATGGCATTGTGATTCATAAGACAGGGGACACCCCTTTCAAATCCATCCTTCTCACACATAGCATTGAATGCACAATGTGGATGTGAATCACACTGTACTTTGACTGCATTACAACTTAGATTTTGTGGTGGAAAGCCTGTGATATTGTCAATCACCGGTTTTGCGCCTGAGAAACCCATTAATGCATACGCCCTACTTGCCTTCAAAGAAACTTCTCCAATGCCTCTTTCTGTTCACTTGGTCACTCACTACCGTTTTAGAAAGGTTTGCTTTTTCCTCTTCTTTCAATGGAACAATTCACACTTCTCATGCAGTTCTCCAAATCCTGTATATGCCCTAAAATATTGGGAATCTATAAGACACTTACCCATCACAGTCTCACATCAGTGCAACATGAAATCACATACAAGTATAATCCGACACTTTTGGCTACTAGCCTCCCTTTCAGATTCCCTTCAGCACATCGCCGCTTTGCCAGTCAAAGCCTCCACATCTTTAATCAGCGTAAATGTGTAAACAGCAATACATTGCACAAGCACCACTTCTTTCACTCAAGCCTCATATCTTCATAGCTCAGAAGAACATGCTACACCATGAAGGTGATGAGTTCCTGGCCTCCTCAAACACCAACCTCCTGATTCTTATTGTATGGGGCTAGACACTTTGTTGAAGAATTTGGACCAATTATCTTTAGAAACAACACTTAAGGTCCCTTTTATTACAATTTTACTGACAGAACTGTGCTTCCCTCTCATCACACCTCCCCTTCTTTCCCAATGCTTACGTTGAGCTAAAGGTTGTCTTCTACCCCTGACCCCCCTTCTGGCTCTAAATACACTGAAAAGTTTCCAGTTCCCATTATCCAATAAACAATCCTGAGCCAGAAGGATGGCATGTTACTTCAAACTCATCCCAATGAATATTAATATTACTACAGCTTGCATGGAACTGACCAGAGACAAAAGTCAACATAGTGCTTTACTAAATTGTAGACCTCTTGCCTCAAGTAGACCTATTGCCTCAAATGGTATCCTTAGTCAAGCCTCTATTATGGACCATCCCAGTAAGCTACTTATTTTGTCGGAGACCATTTCTGAATTACTCATGCCAATCTGTCACTGACTTACTACTATTCCAAAACTGTACCATGTTTAGGAATGACTGCCATTTCCCTAAGGAAAGGAGTAGACATCCATAAAACAACAACACATACTTCTCCTTCATTCCTACTTAATACTTCCAATAGTTCAAACCTTTACCAGTTGGGATAGACATTTCACCTCCAGTCAGCATGAAGCTCATAACAATGTACCACCTTCCAGAAAACAATGCCACTTTCACAAATTAACTGACAGAACTCGTCGTTCCACACATCTTGCTCTCTTTCAAGGAATCCTCATGGTGAATTTTAACATTAAATTAGGGGGCATACACTGTACGCAGTTTGGCGTCCTCCCCATCCCAGGTACCCACCAATGAATAGGCCAATCAATCAATCAATCAATCAATCAATCAATCAATCAATCAATCAATCAATCAATCAATCAATCAATCAATCAGGGGTTGGTAAAGCGTGCTACTCACCCGTGAGGGTCTCAAGGCGCTGAGGGGAAAGGTAGGGCAGCTCCGGTCAGTCGAAGAGCCAGGTCTTGAGAGCCCGTCTGAAGGAGTGCAGGGTTGGTGAGCGTCTTATTTCTACTGGGAGAGTGTTCCATGCTGTGGCTGCGGTGTAGGAGAATGCTCTCCCTCCGGATCTGCTCCGGCAGACGCGGGGGATCTCTGCCAGGGCGAGGTCGGCTGAACGGAGGTTCCTATTGGGTGCGTGGAAGCTCATTCTGCTGTTGAGGTGCTTGGGTCTGATGTTGTTGAGAGATTTGTAGGCGTGCTTGAGTAGCTTGTAGGTGACTCTCTTCTCGACGGGGAGCCAGTGGAGTTCTTGCAAGTGAGGGGTCATGTGTTCGTGGTGAGGTATCCCTAAGGTGAGCATGGCGGCCGCGTTTTGGATGGTTTGGAGTTTGCGAAGTAGGGATTTGTTGATTCCTGCGTAGAGGGCGTTGCCGTAGTCGAGCCTGCTGGTGATGAGTGCGTTTGTCATGGTCTTTCTACAGTCAGGGGGGATCCACTTGAACGTCTTACGCACAATACGGAGGCAGTTGAAACAGGTGGATAAAATAGCGTTGATTTGGCAGTTCATGGAGAGGGAGGAGTCCAAGATTATGCCGAGGTTCTGGGCGTGGTCCGTAGGGGTGGGCAGTGGGCCGAGGGCGGGAGACCACCATGAGTTGCTCCATGCGGAGGGGCGGGGTCCGAAAATGAGAACCTCGGTCTTTTCGGAGTTGAGTTTGAGGCAGCTGTCCTTCATCCAGCTGGCCACGTTCCTCATTCCTTCCTGAAAGCTGAGTCTGGTGTCTTCTGGGTTACTGGTGAGGGAGAGGATGAGTTGGGTGTCGTCAGCGTAGGATACAATGCTGAATCTGTGCTGTCTGACGATGGTGGCGATCCAGTTGAGGGCGTTTCCCTGGATCCCTGCGTTGTGGAGTCTGGTGGTCAGTGTGCGGTGTGAGACGGTGTCGAAGGCTGCGGAGAGGTCCAGGAGGATGAGGGCTGCGGTGTGGCCCTGGTCAAGCAGCATGCGGATGTCGTCGGTGGCAGCGATCAGGGCTGTCTCGGTGCTGTGGTTGCTGCGGAAGCCGGATTGGGATGCGTCCAGGATGCCGTTGTCCTCGATGAAAGTAGTCAGCTGGGCGTTAACGAGCCTTTCAGTTACTTTGGCAGCGAAGGGGAGGAGGGAGATGGGGTGGTAGTTCTTTAGGTCAGTAGGGTCGGCCGAGGGTTTTTTCAGGAGGGGCTTCACTTCTGCGCGTTTCCAGTCCTTGGGGCAGGTGGCCGATGCCAGCGAGGAGTTGACGGTGAGGGCTAGCTCTGGAGCGATGGCCATGGAGGCTCTGTGGAAGATTTGTGGGGGGCAGGGGTCTGTGGGGGCTCCTGAGTGAGTGTTCTTCATAGTGGTGGTGATGAGTTCGACGGAGGCGGGGGCCCATGTGGTGATGGTTGGCATGGTGGAGGTAGTGGTCGTAAGGGTAAAGGCACTCGTTGGTTCGTTGAAATTGTCGTAAAGGGTCATGATCTTCTGGTGGAAGAAGGTGTTGAGCTTGTTGCAGAGATCTTGGGAGGGTGTGATGTCAGAGGCTTCGCAGGGGGGTTTGGTGAAATGCTTGATGATCTTGAAGAGTTTGCTGCTGTTGGCTGCGTTGGCGTTGATTTTATTCCTGATGATTGTTCTTTTGGTGTCTCTTATCAGCTGGTGGTAATTCTTCATGGCGCTCCTATGGTTGGTGTGGGCTTCCGAGGTCTTCTGGTTCCTTCACGTTTTCTCAAGGCATCTGCAGGTGCGTCTGGCCTCTAGGAGTTCTGTGGTGAACCAGGCTGCTTTTGGCTGATGTTTGGTGGTGGGCTGCCGCAGAGGAGCTAGTTTATCGGCGCAGCTGGTGATCCATTGGTGGAGTTCAAGTGCAGTGTCGTCGGTGTCGGTGGTGGCTAAAGGGGGGTCATGGAGGAGGGTGGAGTTGAGAAGGTCCTCGGTGATCCTACTCCAGTTTCGTCGAGGTGGGCGTGGGGCTTGTTTGGGTGCGGTGCTGGAAGTGAAAGTGAAATGAATGCAGTGGTGGTCTGTCCACGAATGCTGGGAGGTGTGGGTGACAAGGATGTTTGACCCTATAGTGAAGATGGGGTCCAGAGTGTGCCCTGCAATGTGGGTGGGTGAGTTTACCAGTTGATTGAGTCCCAGGTTGGAGAGATTCTCAAGGAGCGCGTTTGAGTGGGGGTCCTGGTGGTTGTCGAAGTGAAAGTTTAGGTCTCAGAGCAGAATGTAGTCCGTGGACACGATGGCGTGGGATGCGGCGAGTTCTGTGATGGCGGTAGTGGCTTGGGTGCGAGGTCCTGGTGGTCTGTAGATGAGCGAGCCTCGTAGCGTAGTCCTGGGGTTGGTGTGGATCTGAAAGTGGAGGTGTTCTAAGTTGGGAAGAGTGATGTTAGTGCTGGGCGTGGAGAGTTGGAGGGATGATTTGTGTGCGATGGCGAGGCCACCACCCGAGCGGTTGGGGCGATCTAACCTCCTTAGTTTGTAGCCATCTGGTATAACTGTGGCGATGTCAGGACCGGAGCTTGCGTTGGTCCAGGTCTCGGTGAAAAAGGTGACGTCAGGGGCGAGAGTGTCGAGTAGGTCCCAAATCTCAATGGCGTGCCGGTGAAGGGATCACACGTTGAGAAGGATGCACTTAATAGTGTTGGCGGATATTGCAGCAGGTGGTGCTTTGCTAGCTGAGGCAGTGGCATCCATGGAGAAGGTGCATTGGCAGTGAGCGCAGGAGAAAACTCCTTGAGTGTTGTAGGGCGCTGCTCATACGCAGTCCACACACTGAGTTCAATATAACATGTCTTTATTCTTCTGTGTGTAACCGCAAACTCAAGATTCTCAACCTGCATTCACTTCAGTATGTGCTGATGCTTATGTCACAGTTCTTTGGAGTTCATCAGGAGCCAAAAATGTTCCGTCATTACAAACTCACATGACACTACATCTCACCCTCTGTTGAATGAAAAATTAAAAGCTTTTACAAATAATTTACAATTAGAGCTCTTCAATGAGTCTTCGTGGCACTTGATCACATGTCCCGACCATGTCCTCAGAAGCTGGGGACAGGTAGTAGAAATGTCCATGACTGGTTTTGGTGATGGAAAAATAGCAGCAGTCAGGGTTTCTTCACTTGTCCATTCAGACCCAGTCTCTGCAATGACATCAGTGCCTGACAAGTGATGAGCCACACATCGGAAATGTAAGGAGCGTCGCGTAATGGACTTCCCAGGATGTTGGGTAGTCACCATGTGTCATCTGCTGGTCACAACATGAAAAGGTTCAGCATTGAGAGGAGCATAAGACGTTCACTTTCTATGCTGATGAACAAGCACTCATCTCCTCTAGTAAATGACATATCTAGCATGTCGACTCTTGTCCGTATAATCTTTCATTTTCCATTTACAATCCAAGTCTTTCATGTGTGTTTCCTCCATTGTATTTGGTCTTTTGTTGGTCCATTGAGGAAACTTAGCCATCATGGCTCTCCCGAATATTAAGGGTGCTGGGCTTTCACCTGTGTTTGAGTGACGGGTCAAGCTGTACGCTTGCAGATTAGAATTTAAGAGAATTGAAGGTTAAGCTTCTCTAGCACAGCACGCTGGACAGCTTTCTTTAGAGTACTCATGAAACGTTCAACAAGGCCATTGGCCTGTACCCAAAGAGGGATGTTCTTCTGATGCTTCACAATTTCCAAAAGGTGGCAATAGTGATCTTTAGACTTCACAGGTCAAAATCCCAAATAGATTTTCTGTATATTGTGCCACCTCCTAGAGTTTTGACTGCCCACAAAACTCAATTTAGAACTTAAACACTTTTTAATAGGAGGAAAACTTTTTATCTCCTTATTCTCATTATTTTGAGGCTTCTATTGCTTAAAGCTGTAATCACTCTAGATCCAAGTATTTCTATGTAAAGTCTTTCTTCTCATTGTTAATCAGTCTCCAATCGCTGATACTTTTTTCATACAATATTGTTTATTATTAACCAGTTTCCAATCATCTTTTTGGCAGACCCAGCCAACGCGTTTCATCCCTTATAGTGACTTCATCAGGGCCTAAAATAATTATATATATACATAATCAGTGCTTAACATAAGTTAAAACCATCAAGTTTTTTTGTTTTTGTTTTTTTTAACCTGTTTTGTTTTTTATATAAAATATTTTTTGTACTTTAAAAACAATTTACACCCCAGGAATGTGTCTTATTCATATTCCTGAAAATCCACAAAATTGACCAACTTTTAATCTAGACTTTACATTTAATTGTGAATCAATCCTTTTCATGAAAATCCTACCAAAGATATCCCTTGTGATTCTGGTGATTATAGCTACACATTGCATATTTCATTTCATTCCTCATACTACTTTCCATCCAAACATGTTTGTGAAAATGGTATACATAGGAGAACCAAATAATTACTTGGCTTGACATAGATTTGACTGTATGTAATTTTTTCAGCTCACTGCATTTTCTTTATGACTTCTTTTACACCTTCACTAGGAAGATTCTTAAGATTCTTGATAATCTTTTTATTATCATCTTCTTCAAACGCATCAATAAAATCATCAAATGTCCCTATCCAGGCAGTCCATCTGACACCAATATTATTAATCTTGGACAGCACATAGAACCATGACCTCACTCTTGGTCTCATTTGATTTTTTGAGAGCGTGGGATTGGTTCTGAGCCACCTCCCGGCAGCTTTGGTGGTGGGCCACTTTGGGTATGAACACCTCTGCAAACACAACCCACTTGCTTTGTCTGGGGATGCTTCCCATTTCAGGGGCACAATGGCTCGCTTCGCTAAGTTCTGGTAACCAGATGACTATTTTTTTTGTGTGACTATTTTAGTAGTTGAATTTCATTGTTTGTAAGCGTCTCTTAGTGCCATCTGACACCTGGTTGAGTTCTGCCTATAACTTTATCATGCCATATGAATGTATAGCTTTGAGTTACAAAGTAGTATGGTACCTCTTTGTGCGAGATTTCCAGCAGGTTCTTGGCCACCGATGTGTAGA
The DNA here is from genome assembly GCF_964204655.1 of Triturus cristatus. Classification (NCBI taxonomy): domain Eukaryota; kingdom Metazoa; phylum Chordata; class Amphibia; order Caudata; family Salamandridae; genus Triturus; species Triturus cristatus. The sequence goes on along the minus strand of NC_140593.1, from coordinate 929,627,635 downwards.
ATTCTCAGTGACGCTTTCATTAACTTCAAATGCTTTACACAGAACAGGGGCTGCACTTTGACTCCACTTTTGCCGAATGTCGATTCCTCACTTAAACTGAGGCACAAGTGACACGCATAAACAATTTGCTTCAACATGTCAAACTCTCTGGGAGAGCACTGTTGATCATTGGGTTACTTATCTTCTGTCTCATCGCTAGTTGTAGCCTCTCCCCAACCTGGGTACTCGCCAGTGACTACACCATACATGAAGTAGAGTACGTGTAATGGACAACCCAATATACCCTTGAGGGCTTGGGCAAATATAGATGAATGGGTAAGAAGGTGCCTTCAAGGGATTTATTTAATGAAAGTAGAAAACTTTTTGATATTAATCAATGGTAGGTTAGTAATATCCCTACAGTCTTAGTCGCTGTTATTTATATAATTTTAGAACAACTCAATTTCTCAAAATGTTCGTTAGATAAATGAAAGCATATCAATGCAAATTGGTCTTAACTAAGCTACGGAGGAGGGAAAAACTGAACAAAATAATCAGAAGAAAGGTGTGTATTAAAAATTCAATTTTATAATCAAAATTCAAAAGGGTACTTTACATAGCAGCAATTGATCATGAAGTGAAAGAAAATAATTGAATCATTCAAGTCTTCACATTGATAATTGGTCAAACACTTTTTCACAAAATCATAGACAGTTGATTCATTGGAAAACAGTGTGAAGTCGACGTTTCGGTCTTTACAGTTTCTTTGATAAGACCATCCTCAGGACTAAATGATTTAAAATGATGACCCCTGGTAACAAAACAATAATGAAATAAAGTCACAAATAATGAAAAATCAAAGTAAAAAATTAACACCTTTAACAACAATACTCTTCCTCCAAAAAGTATGTGTCTACAAATCTTCATTTTTTGTAACATTCCTGTACATATGATATGTAAAACAGAGAATTCATTAGTCAAGCTATATGAATAACCAGTCAATGTTATATAAAGTTAATCCAAACCAAACAATTGTACATTGGGTAACCATTTATTTATAGACGGGAGCTTCTATTCAATCATAGTGCATTTCGCGTTTCAAGATAATCAAATTAGTGACCATAAAGCATGTTATTGAGGTCCTATATTCGGTCTAACACTAATTATTGTTGGAGATAATATATATTAAAGAGTTTCTGTTCTTGTTACTCTTTTCAGTGCGTTCTCTGTATTTCTTTTTTATCTTTTTTGAACTCGTCTCGTTTTGAGTAATTAAAGTATTTACAATCTAAGATGTAGGGAGGATAACATCACCTAAATTAGCAAGATTCATATATTTCATGTGGAATGTATTTTAGTATCTAAATGGTGATCATTAGTCAACTATTGTGGCATTAGTCTAAGACAAGAAATGTAAACATCAATGGTTCTGCTGCTTTATATGGCAAAAAGATACTAAGAGCGTTGTCAAGAAGTTCAGTTACTGCTGCAATATTAGTGCTGAACATTACTTGTTATCAGGTATATTTAATTAACCGTTGTTAAAAGGAGAATATCCTTGGTATGAATGATATGAAGATAAGACATACCTTGCGTGGCTTATTAATTTCTTTAGCCAATGGGAATACTCAAAAAGCCGAATAGCAGAACCATTGATGTTTACATTTCTTGTCTTAGACTAATGCCACAATAGTTGACTAATGATCACCATTTAGATACTAAAATACATTCCACATGAAATATATGAATCTTGCTAATTTAGGTGATGTTATCCTCCCTACATCTTAGATTGTAAATACTTTAATTACTCAAAACGAGACGAGTTCAAAAAAGATAAAAAAGAAATACAGAGAACGCACTGAAAAGAGTAACAAGAACAGAAACTCTTTAATATATATTATCTCTAACAATAATTAGTGTTAGACCGAATATAGGACCTCAATAACATGCTTTATGGTCACTCATTTGATTATCTTGAAACGCGATGATTGAATAGAAGCTCCCGTCTATAAATAAATGGTTACCCAATGTACAATTGTTTGGTTTGGATTAACTTTATATAACATTGACTGGTTATTCATATAGCTTGACTAATGAATTCTCCGTTTTACATATCATATGTACAGGAATGTTACAAAAAATGAAGATTTGTAGACACATACTTTTTGGAGGAAGAGTATTGTTGTTAAAGGTGTTAATTTTTTACTTTGATTTTTCATTATTTGTGACTTTATTTCATTATTGTTTTGTTACCAGGGGTCATCATTTTAAATCATTTAGTCCTGAGGATGGTCTTATCAAAGAAACTGTAAAGACCGAAACGTCGACTTCACACTGTTTTCCAATGAATCAACTGTCTATGATTTTGTGAAAAAGTGTTTGACCAATTATCAATGTGAAGACTTGAATGATTCAATTATTTTCTTTCACTTCATGATCAATTGCTGCTATGTAAAGTACCCTTTTGAATTTTGATGATAAAATTGAATTTTTAATACACACCTTTCTTCTGATTATTTTGTTCAGTTTTTCCCTCCTCCGTAGCTTAGTTAAGACCAATTTGCATTGATATGCTTTCATTTATCTAACGAACATTTTGAGAAATTGAGTTGTTCTAAAATTATATAAATAACAGCGACTAAGACTGTAGGGATATTACTAACCTACCATTGATTAATATCAAAAAGTTTTCTACTTTCATTAAATAAATCCCTTGAAGGCACCTTCTTACCCATTCACACCATACATGAAGCATAATGTAACACATCTTTATTCTTCTATGTGTTACCGCAAACTCAGCATTCTAAACTTGCATTCACTTCACTTCACTATGCTCTAATGCTCATATCCGAGTTCTTTGGAGTCCATCAGGAGCCACAAAGGTTCCATCGTTACAAACTCACACAACACTACATCTAGCTGTATCTTTCATTGCACCGTTCCTTACAGAATGATCTGACACTACAATGTAATAAGCTTACAAACTGCAAAGGATCCACTGTAGACCTCATATTTGTAAAACACGATATGGGGCAGTCCATCAGCCCCATTCTAAATTATTGGTTAAGTCACTCACTTGCTCCTTTCTCCATTGCATGTAAAACACCACCACCAAAACCACTAAAACCACTAAAATCACAACCCATAACAGAACACACTTTAAAAATAACCTCTAGAAGCTAAATAAGTAAGAACTAATTTCCAAGAGGCCACCTTCCATGGATCAGGACAGAAGAATAACTTTATGTTCAAGAAATAGAAAACTAGGGGTGTGCGGTAAACTCCACAACGCCAGCGGAGTTTGCAGAGTTTTGCCCATTCCACAAACTGCTGCATGGTGGAGTTTTTCTTGTGTGGCTTGCCAATGTTTGGGAAACATGAACATTTGAGTGCTAGGATGAGTCCGTGCGTGGTTTCTCAACACAGACAGTTGTGGCAGGTCGCTACCATTCTCATTAAGAATGCTGTCACTCGAGAAGAAAATCAATTGAGTGGTATAAAGAAGCAGCACCCTCTAGCATGGCACATTGTGTTTCGTGCTGATTTTACAGTGTGGAACAAGTTCCCAGCACTAACATCAAGACCGAGCAGTGTGATGTGCCAAAATGTCACCACTCGTGGAGCTCCATGGAATCTCACAGAGTTTTTATGTAAATCCACGGAATTCTGCTGACTAAAACTCCACGAGTTCTGCCCACTCCTATGGAAAACGAGGTAGACTGCGGGCATATTATCTACAGTCCGCGATAAATATCTGTTAGAACTGGCGGTCTCTAGTTGGCAGAGGTATACACTTCTGACAAATAGGGACCCACCTTCTCTAGTCAGGGCAAGGGGATTACACACTCAGATAACCCCTGCTCACCCCCTTGGTAGCTTGGCAGAGCAGACAGGCTTATCTCAGAGGCAGTGTGTTAAGCGTTTATGACCACATACAGTAATAAAGTGAATACACTACAAACGTACACAACACAGGAGTTATTATAAAAATAAGTATTTTTATATAAGGCTTAGCACAAGACCAAATAACGATAAAAATATACCACAATCTTAATAAATACTCTTTGGAAGGAAAAATAATAGTTCAGGTAAAGTTTCTTCTTAGAAAATAGTTCTTTAGCAACAAAAGTAAGTATTCTTCTTAAAACACAGTTCTTGGCAACAATGTGACCCCCACAGGAGTCACACGACGACGAGGTTACGATATTCCCAAGGTTCGGCGTCGACCGTGAGGAGCGCTACGTCGAGCCTGGAGTCGCAACTGACCCCACAACCACAGTACCTTTAGAATGCAGCAACATGATGATCCACGGTGTCGAGAGGTCGGCGTCGAGAGGTCGGCGTCGATCGTGCCTCGGAGTCGGGGCGATCCGCAGCGGCGTCAAGAGGTGTCGGGCCGGAGCAGCGCTCACGGCGTCGAGAAGGGCGCCGCGTCGATGCGATCAGCAGCGGCGTCGAGACGGGGTCACTTGGAGCTGGAGCCGAACTCACTACTCACTGGCGTCGCTACTGGTGTCGATTGGGCCTGGCGGCCGGCATCGAAGGCTCGGAACACTGGAGCCGTACTCACGATGTCGAGCTGGATTCGGCGGCGTCCGGCGACGTCAAGATTGCAGATTTCCTCTGTGCACTGGAAACACCACGTTCCAGCAACAAGTAATTCAGCAGAGGGTGAAGTCCTTTAGCCCTGTGACTTCAACAGGAGGCTGGCACTCTTCCAGCCCTTGAAGATTTTCTTGCAAGCTTGAGAGTACACACTAAGTTCCTCTCTCCTTGTCCCTTGGCAAAAATAAAGAAGCAGCTTCAGGTTCCCCCCAGCAAACAGCACACTGGCAGAAGGGGGAGGCAAGTCCTTGGATCAGCAGGCTTCTTGTCCTTGGTAGAGGTTTCCTTGTCAGAAGTGATCTAAGTTCTTTGGTTCAGGGGTCCTTCTTTTATACCCCTTTTCTGCTTTGTTCCCTTTGTCCAAGCAGGGAAATTCCCCCCATCCCAGGTTTGTTGTGGGTGTTGCCAGGTCGAGGCACCTGGCCTATTCACTGAGCAGGGCAGGGTCATCAGCCGCCCAGCAGGAGGCGGAGCCAGTATTGTCACTGGCAGGGGCAGGGCCATCAGTCGCCCGGCAGGAGGTGGAGCCAGCATTGTGTCAGGCAGGGCAGGCTACCAGGGACTACCCTTCCCCCACTCTAAAGTTAAATGCCTCATTCACCCCACACTGACTAATTTAGACCTCTGGAGCCACCCAGCCCCTGACACACACCCACCAAACCAGCAGAGACCGGTGGATAGTTGGACAAGAAAATAGCCACTTTCTAAAAGGGCTATTTTCAAACACAGAATTTTAAAACCATCCATCCTAAAGGATGTGTTATTAAATTCTGAGTTCAGGGATACTAAACTCGAACCGCTACCATGCTCCCTGAGTCAGATAAGATTATAATGGAGGTAATAATCAGTCTGCCCATTCTGGCCTATGGAAGGCAGGTAGCCCTTCAATAGTGAAAAACGAAAATGGCTGTAATTCACTATTAGGTCATGCCACACACATCAGGGCATGACCTACCTTTTACCAACAATGCACCCAGCCCTAGGGCCTACTATAGAGGTGTCTGAAATGTGGCAAAGTGAAGGTTTTAGAGACTGGCAAGTAGGTTTCCTTGCCAAGTCGACATGGCAGTCAGGGACTGCACACAGGCTCTGCGATGGCAGGCCTGGTACACATTTTACAAGCTGCTTCTGTAGGTGGCACAACCGGTGCTGCAAGCCCACCATCAGCAGTTAACGTACATGCCCTGGGCACACGCAGTGCATTAGACTAGGGTCTGAACAGTAAGTCAACCAAGCCAATCATGGTAACACCAATCAATGTATCAATTTAACATAGGGAGCACTTGCACTGTGGCACTGATCAGCAGTGGCACAGTGCCCAAAGCAATATTCCAGCAAAACATCGTAAACAGAGGAGGCCAACAGAAAAAAATGGAGGAGAAACTCATGCCAATGATGCCAGGTCTAACAATATCACAAAGAGCGCTTAGCGTGATTTTAATTATCGCCAGCTATCGCTGGATTTCATCGCCGTGTCAGCAGCGTATTAGCAACGCTTAGCTGACAGGCGATGTGAAATTCTGTGATAGACTGCGATAATGAACATTAGCGTGTGAAATCCTGCGATGATTTCACAGCGCTAATGTCAAGCTTGGTAACAGGGGAGTGTAGACTTAACCTTACAATCCACCTCCCATAGGCATTAATTGCAAGTCAGGTTTTATTCAGGCGATAGAATAGTGCGATGATGGGGGCTTAGCGCGCCTTTTCTCATCGCTTCGCAGTTCAGGGGCAGCCTTGGTAATACCGCGATGTAGGTTTTGCAGGCATTGCACTGTTTGTCCTAGGAGGGAATGCCTACATTTGCATCTCATTAGCAATGTATATCGCTAAGATGCGTGGCGTTAGTCATCCGGCTGCTAACATGCACTGATGGCTGTTAGCACCGCCTTGGTAATGAGGCAATGGGATTTTCGCCGCTTTAGCGGCTAAAAGTGCCGCTAAAGCGGTGGAACTGCCCTTGATAATATGCCCCTGCATGTCTAAAAATCCTGTCAAGTTCGAATACCCTACATGATTCTCTCTAAACCTCAGCTATGAGCCATGCATTCAAAGAGGAGCGTAAGGAGCAATTTGCAAACATCTATCACTTTTAAATGACGAACTTGAAAGAGAAAAAACAGCCTGTCAACGTACAAATGAATGGATCAAAGGAACAGGCCAAAACGACTATAAGGAATACATAAAGCAGCAAATCAATGACCCACAGCTACCCTGCCTGAAAAGATCAAATATGCCAAATTTGTGTGCTTCTTTCAGAAAATGTACTTCAGGAACACAAAACTCTCCACTTTCAATTCTGGCAGCATTCAAGAGACAAGAGAAATGTGGAATGATTTTTCAAGCTTCTCAGATAATTCATTTCAAACTAAAACCCACCTGCTATTGAGGATCATCCTATTCCTCAATTTTTGTCAAAGAATGTTATAAGACTCTGCCCCCGCACTGACTACTATTAAAATAACCTGACTACAAAGCAACATAGTCCCTGACAGATTTAAATCAAATTAAACCTCTACTGAAAATACAATCTCAAGATCAAATACAACTGAAAATGGTGCCCTTTTTCAGGCTGCTTGTTATTGCAAAATTCAATGAGAAATGTTTGGCTTGAGAACTTAATAATTACATTCAAACAGCAACTTACTGGGCATATTCCACCAGGGTCCAGCACTGAATAATCAACATTAATGACAACTGATAACATACATAGGTAATTTGATAAAGGTCATGCTTGCATTCTAATTCTAGTGGACATGATTGGTTTTCAATAGTGTAGACCGCAATATAATTCGAGACATTCTGCAGAACAGGATAGGTATTGATAGGACCATCAGTTGGTGGTTCAGTTTTTACATTTCTAAATCTGACTCACTCTGTAAAAACAGGAAAATCCTATTCAAAAGTAATTGTAATTATGTTTATCATCCTGCAGTGCTCTACTTGCATGTTGAGCCCTTTGAGAACTACTCAGTGATCGTGGTATACCGTTTCTTCAATGCACAGATGATATGCAGTTGTGGATTCACCTGATCACTGACCTCAGATCTACAGAGAAAATATTCCAAAGTAGATGGGACAGTGTCTTTTTAAATTGCAAATCCTAAAGAACAAATCCCTCCCACTTTCACCTAATCAAAACACATCTATGAAACTAACCAGGACCAGAGTGCTTAAAGATGCAGACATAACTTCCTGGACAGCTACTTCACCCGAATATCAAGGTTTCATGCTGAACAAAAAACTCCACCTAATTGATCGCATACAGGCTTCAGCTAAGAGTATGATATATCTGAAAATATGAAATACCTGAAGACCATTCTCTGTTGGCAAGACCCAAAAACTACAGGTGAGACATTAGTCAGACCCTGTCTAGATTGGACACGTTGTACTCACTAGTGTCCATAGAAACATTCTTGTCCCAAGGAAATCATTCCTCCATACAGCAGTCAGCTTCCTAATACTAAAAATGTGTTCACTTCGCACAGGCACTCAGGGACATTTTAAGGATTTTGGGGGCCCTGAGCCAAACATATTTTGAGGGCCCCTGTTCAGAACAGCTTTGAATTTATGATCCAATTTGAGCCCCTGTTTCCCACACAGTTTCCGCTTCCTCAGCTGTGTTAGCCATCCAGTTTGCTTCATAGGCATTAGCCTATATGTTCCCGATGTAAATGGATGCGCGCAGCTGAGAGTGATAGGATTTAGTGTTTCCTGCCCTGCTACTAGGCTTTTAATACTTTTTAAATGCTATATGTGTGGCTGAATTACTCTGTGCTTTTTAACAATTTCTCCTACCTACGCGGACTTGCACTTTACTTGATTCTGCTTACCTACACCTCCTTAGCTGCTTCGATTCGCATCTCGCTTTTCCTCCAGTACTGGTCCGCCGCGGCTGATACGCCGATTGTGCGCACAGCTGGGGCTACTATCGGGCTCCTCACTTCCGCCCACGCAGTTTCCACTTCCTCAACTGCGTTAGCAATCCAGTTTGCATCATAGGCATTAGCCTATATATTCCCGATGCAAATGGACATGCGCAACTGGTGCGCAGCTGGTGCGCCGCTGGTACGCAGAAGGCACACTAAAGGCAAGCCCGTCTGCGACCGGAGGTGTCCTGTTCCCCTCCGGTGAGTTTCTTCCACTATATTACAAAAGGGAAAACCTGCTTTGCCTTAGGAGGCTACCATTATGTCAGTGTACAGCGGCTGATCCGAGCTAGGAGGTAGACTTTCGATGCAATAAGTGCAACTGGTCTCTCCTCCAGCCCAGGAAAATCTTACCCAATATCCTCCCACACAACAATAAGTGTAAAAACAATAAAGAAAACTGAGGTCTTAAACGCCACCCTTTTAAATTGTCGCTCTATGCAAAAGCATAAACCACACATTTATGGCCTACTTTTATACAAACAGCCTAATCTTTTATTTCTCACTGAGACCTGGCTGTCTAAAGCCCCCAACCCTACTATCACCTCGGCCATCCCTACGGGTTATAAAATCCTTAGGAGGTACCAACCGAGTGGGAAGGGGGACTGTGTAGCCATAATTTACAATCAAAAACTAGACTACTCTCCCATTCCGATGGAAAACATCGAGGGCACAGAGTCCTTAGGCTTCCGCTGTACCTTATCCCCCAATCATAGCATAGCTGGTTTTCTGATTTACAGACCTCCCAGTACAATTGGAAACTTTATTACTACGCTTAATACAGCCACCACCTCCCTGGCCTTAAAATACAACAACTGCCTTATTCTGGGAGATTTCGATATACATATGGGCAATGGAAAAGACCCTCAAACAATTTCCTTGTTGGAGACGCCTGCAACATGTTTCCATCTATTTCTTCTGCCACCCATGAGAAGGGCTATACCCTAGACCAAATCTTTCACAATGTTGACAAATCAGCAAGCCTACCTCTTCCCATTATCTGGCCTGTCAACTCCCATTAATATTCGTCATTATCAACTCTGCCACAGCCCTCGGTCAAACGCAGGGCAGAGGGTCCCTAACTAGAGGACGTTCCATAAAATATCCATCTCGATGTTAGCAGACGCCCTCATCGTTCCTCACCAGAGCTGTCTGGCTGCCCCGACTCAAACGCCCTCTCAATAGATTCATGGCTCCGAACCAACATTGATGCAGCGGTACCGGTTGTTTCCCGCTCTTCAAAGAGTTCGGCCCCACTAGCTCTATGGTTTAACGATTCCCTCAGATCTAGCAAAAGAAATTGTAGAAAAATGGAACGGAAATGGCGCACATCCTATCTACCTGAGGACAGAAAGGTGTATATAGACAACTTAAAAGCTCATTACATGCTTGTGAAGGCAGGCAAGAAAAACTTCTTTCAAACCAAGATAGAAAATGCCCAAAATAAGAGTAAAGAAATCTTGAACATAGTTAAATCCTTTACCGCCCAAAAGCCGCCACAAAGGAAGGGCCATGCACGCAAGAATGGTCTAAGCAAATAGCTCAATTCTTCCACAAAAGATCTCTGTGATCCAACAAGCCTTCACTAACATCTCAGAGGAAGAACTGACCTTCTACCTTAGTTCTAATTGCAAATCTCACCTCTTGGATCCTCCATCTTTACTAGCTTTCCCTGAGTTTCAGCTTGAAGAGTCACTGACACTTCTCCAAAGCATTAAGTCTGGCTCTCCTACCAACCCATGTCCAGCGAATATCCTGAACCTATTAGCCCCCACCATAAACCCCACGGTAAACCAGCTCTTTAATGCTTCCCTCTCCTCAGGCAAGATGCCTAAATTATGGAAGAATGCTAGGATTCTTCCACTGATAAAAAAGGCTAACGCCAAACCGACGGACCCTGCCAACTACTGGCCGATCTCCCTTATTCCGGCCCTCTCTAAAGTATTAGAGAAGCATGTAAACAAGACCCTTCAAAAACATATTGAAGATAGGAAGTTCCTTCATGAGTCCCAATCCGGTTTTAAGGCTAACTACAGTACGGAGTCCACTCTGCCTCACAGCAGGTGTAAGACTGATGTAGGCCCTTTCACATGGGGCTTGCCCCATGTGAAAGGAATCATTGCTGGAGTTGCGTCTATTTTCAGACACACCCCATCAATGCATCACTTTTGCGTCTGCAGATACGTCAGAAATACTGACGTATCTGTAACTCCTTGTGACATGATGCATCATACAGTAAATATGGCGCATCCATCATGTCGCAAGGAGGGCGCACTAAGAAGTGATGCATCCCTGTTTTCACACAACGATGCATCACTTCTCATAAATAAGGCCCTAAATGTGTTTACATCTAATATTCAGGAATAGTTATGTGTGTTTTCAATATTGTAACACAGCAGCAGCTCACCAATATTACTGCAAATAATCTCTGTGACACCCTCCCATTGCTTATATGTTAGGCCTTGTTTTGATCTAAAAGAAACTTTATTTTATATATATTGCATGAAACATAAACACAACATTTCTCTGCAAAATGGCTGTACTAGAATCGCACACATAAGGTACATAAAAAATAAATGAAGGAAGACAGTATTTAAAACAATATGTTTAAGTAATATTCAAGGTCATTAGGGCAAAACTCTGGAGAACGGAGCTGACTCTGTCAGGGGCCCGCTGAAAGGCTGGGGCCCTGAGCCAGAGTCCATGCATAAAAACGTCTCTGCGGGCGCTTAAATGTGTCAAATGTTTGTCTATGGAAGCACTATGCACACTCCAAAATAACATGCCTTTTGCAGAAATACCTCCAATACAACATTTATAAATCTGACAGGGAATCTTTGAATCACTGGTGGGTTTTGGTGATCGACAGTAATAAACTCCTCCTTAACACTGACCAGATCCTCCAGGGGAAATGAACTACAAGTCCGGTACATCCCAAATTCCCACATTATTAAAGAAACCTCATTATGTAACAATTTTAAGGCACAATTTAATAATCTGCTCTCAATGAAACACTAACAAAAGTAGTAGACCTATTTGTACCGGAATAAAATACCCTTCTCCAGTTTATGTTTAATCTTAGTGCACCTTTGCAATTTATTTCTGTCCGCACCTAGATGCCTAAAGATAACCTAGAAGAGTATTAACAGGACTAATGAAACCAGCAGTTCACTGATTGGCTAATAGCGATTGTAGCATTTCCAGTGATTTAGAAAGTTCAAAGGAGCACCTATGCTAAAAGTAGCACAGAATATGAGTTGAAAAGATTGATCAAGATTGAACACAGGATAATTTTAAAAAAGGACTAATACCTCATGTGAATGAGTTGATGAGGCTTTTGACTGTTTTAAGATTTCTCTGGCCATTTGCTCTAACTTTATTACACTGGACTAATAATAACTTAATGATTCGACTTAATGATTGGCCATGTTATACTTGAAACCCTCTAGGTTATTCTATCCAATTCTCACCATTTTATCCACTGATCATCATATGGGCATATATGTAATCTAAAATGGAATTAAATTGATGATTCACCGTTTGCTATACATTTTATATACTTGTGTAATGCTGTCAATGGACTTTTACTGTTTAAAATCATTGTTCTTCAGCTTCCCTAAACAAATAAAGTAAGACAAATGCTTAGCACAACCTTTTGTCTTTTATCAGCCTGGGTAGAAGCACTTTGACAATAACAGCACAGCTTGATCATTAATCAGCACACCTGATGAGCTAACTCTTGCAGGCCCATCATTGATGTAAGAATCTCCCAATGAATCTTGGCCAGTCTGTGAAAATGCATATTGTGAACACAGAACCCTGTCAGCAAAAAGTCACACTGTTCCACATTTGTTTACCGGTGTTTTATGTAGCGCAAACTCAACCCAAAGTTATCAGAGCGCTTTACATGAGCACCAGTTGCGTTACAGACAGATACATTCATTTTTGTTAGGCACAGGGAGATTAAGTGCTTTGCCCAGAATCAAAAGGATGTTGAAAGTCATTGCTGAGGTTCAAACCTGTTTCCCCAGATTCGAAGTCGACCGCCCTAGCTGTTAGGCTACATCCTTTGATTTTCTTTCTTTGTGTCTTGTTAAACCTACTATGTGATGTCAGTGTACCAAAACAATGAAGGGTATATTTTCATTTTAGAATTCATGTTTCTAATGTCCTTTCAATGCTCATCGAATTTCCAATTTGGCTTTAATAAAACTCTTGGGCAAACAATGAATACTAAATCATCGATGCTCAAATTTTTCTAAAGAGTACTAAAATAATTAATAAATCATCTAATATTAAAACAAACTTAATGAGAAACATGTGTACTACTATCCTACATTTCCATCTCAGGGTTCATGTGGCATTCAGAAATGTCACCAAATCCCTTCAGTGGTAATATTGACCCAAACCATCACATTTAAAAAACTGAAAAACTAGAGTTTAAAGTTACTTTATAGTTCAGTATTCAAATGAGATAAACACCAGTGTTTAAAATGTGAAAAAACACAAAATTCAGCAGTTTATGTTTTAGTGAACTAACTGTAACTTTTTCCCCCATCATGCACTGCTTAAGACCTCACATACACATCACAAATGTAATGGTACACAACATAATTGATGACTTCACTGATGCTATCATCTAATGATTGTGACAGTGTGCTATAGGTCTCAACATGAGGTAATTCAGCGAACAATACCTGTGTCAAATTTTCTCCTACCAATTAAATCAAAATGGACATAATCGCTGATCATATGCAGGACACAATTGTCAGCTTAGCCACATTTGGTGACTATTACCCTTTTTTACTAGTATTCATCAGCCTAAGAAGCAAAATGCCTCCATAGACTTTAATGTGGTCACCTTCTTTTCAAACCTTCAACACCCTCAAAAAAATGTTTGCACTCTATTGCCATACTCAGTCATCAAAATATGTACATTTAATAAAATGCATCTTGTAAATAATTAACACATTTTGAGTGGTTGACATTAAAGCAGAGCTATACCTGCCATTAAAGACCCTATCCAGCGGTAGTCCTGATCTGAAAGTGAAGAACTGTAACAAAGCAGCAGGACTTTAATGGCCAGTATAGCTGACTATAGCTCTTCCCTGGCTACTCCATCCTCAGAAAAGATAGACCTGTCAAAATTGGAGGCGGTCTAGCAAATAATCTATAAAAAAAAACTCCAACTCTCCCCTGTGCTAAACTCTGATCATTTTACTTTTGAATACCTCAGAGCGGAACTTAAAGTGCAGGGCTCCCCTCCAATTCGACTACACAATATCTACCATCCTCCCGGCGACCATCTTCCTTTTGTAGAAGAATTGTCCGACCTTCTTACCCAATCCTCACTTTCCAATTCTAAAAACCTCTTCCTTGGAGATTTTAACCTTCATTGGAACAGAAAGGACGATCCTATGGTTAACCTCCTCACTGATCTACTTGACATCAATGACCAAAAACAACTATGCCACTCTCCTACTCACTCCAAAGGAACCACTCTTGGCGCTATCATTACTAGCAATGAGCTGGCCTCCCTTTCCTCCATCGTTCCCATCGACTGGTCCGACCACCACCTCATTCTTTGCACGATCACTAACACTGTACTACCCTCCCACCCAAAACCATCAAACAGATGAAATTGACCAGGAATCTTCATCTTATACCCCCAGGCGAACTTGAGACCAAAGTCAAAGCTCAACTTCGACTCTCTCCTCCCTCCCAAAATGCCAATGACCTCACCGAACACTTTAATAAATCCATCGTTGAGGTCCTTGACCAAATTGCCCCAGCCAGACTAAAATGACAGAAAAACTCCTCCTCCAAATCATGGTTCAATTCAGATCTCAACAATGAGAGGTGCGCACTTAGATCGACTAACGCATACGGAGGCAAAACCCTTCCCCCTTTAATCTCTCTCTCCTCAGATCCGCTAAGTCCAACTATAAAAAACTAATCCTCAATGCTAAGCCTTCCTTCTTCTGCTCACAAGTCGACCGGGCCAAAAACAGACCTAGGGAACTCTTCAGCATTGTTAAAAAACAGATATCCTCTGCACCCCCCAAAGTGATTGCCGCCACTGAGGGATGCGAAGAAATTTCTTCTCAGAAAAAATCTCTAAAATTGATCAATCCTTCGCCCTAACTCCCCTCTTAACCTACTTCCCTCCATGGACATTTCCTCCAATTCTACTTCACTCTCTACGCTTCCTCATGACTCCTCATCATTCCCTCCTATCGTCCCTATTCTTGAACCCGTCCCCATCATACTTGAGCAAAAAAATAATGCTTCTTGGCACGACTTCCAACCAGTCACTGAACTTGTTGTCCTTAACGTCATTTCCACACTTAAACCGTCATCTCACACTAAAGACCCTCTCCATTCCAACCTTGTCCAAGATCTAAAACATATCATTGCCCCCTATTGGACCTCTATCATCAACTCCTCCTTTAAATCGGGTTGTGTCCCTGCTTCCCTCCAATTGGGACAAATCACTCCCATCCTCAAAAATCCTGCTGGTGACCCTAATGACCTAAATAACCTTCGTCCTATCTCTAACCTTCCTCTTCTCTCAAAAGCCCTTGAAAAATGCGCCCTGCTCCAACTAGATAGACACATTGATTCATTCAATCTTTTAGACTCTTTCCAATCAGGCTTCAGAAAGGACTGTAGTACAGAAACGGCAATGATAAACATAATTGATTACATCCATCATGCCCTCAAAAAGGGCAAATTCTCCCTTCTCTTTCTCGTTGATCTCTCCGCTGCTTTCGACCCTGTCAACCACTCTACTCTACTTAACACACTGAAAGATCGTTTTGGCCTCAACGGTTCAGTCCTCAAATGGTTCACCTCCTTTTTCCAACACAGAACCCAGCAAATTAAAATCCGTGACTGCCTTTCCAAACCTCTGCCCATCTCCCTAGGGGTCCCCCAGGGCTCTATCCTCTCCCCCTCTCTATTTAATCTCTTCATGGAACCCCTCACCCTTATCCTTAAACAAGCGGGAATCAATTACCACCTATACGCCGATGACACCCAACTTTACTATAAGATTCAATCCCGCTCAGATGTTCTTCACCTCAATGATGCCTTGAGTAAGATTCAATCCTGGTTCCAATACAACCACCTCAAACTCAACCCAAAAAGACCAAAATCATTCTTTTCTCCCCTAAGAATAACTCGCTCCCCATTCTATCCTGGATCTCTGACCTTACCGCACTCAACTGCTCTCTCACTATATCAAACTCAGTTAAATCCCTCGGTTTTAACATTGACCAGAACCTAACACTTATCCTCCACATAAAATATTCGGACAAAAGTGCTCTCTTCACACTCCATCACCTCAAGAAAATAAAACCCTTCATTCCTGCAGACAACTTTAAATTAGTCGTCCAATCGCTTGTCTTGTCGAAAATTGACTATGGTAACGCCATCCTCGCTGGAACCCCTAAAGCCCACCTAGCCCCAATCAAATCTGTTCTTGACCTGGCTGCTAGGCTCATTACCGACCTCAAACGGTTCGATCACATCTCCCCTTCCCTTAAAGCCCTCAATTGGCTTCCCGTTGAAGGTAGAGCTTCCCACAAGACAGCTTGCATTATGCACAAAGGCCTGCATCAACGCTCCCGCAGTACCTCTGAGGTAAACTTCACAAAGCTGGCTGCTCTAGATCATTGAGGAGTTCCAACACCCTCACTCTTGTCCCTCCTCTGTTAAACAAGAAAACCACACAATCTTGCTCCTTTTCCGGGAACGCGCCTAACATCTGGAACTCCCTCCCTAAAGATCTACGTTGCAACCCCTCTTGCGTCAGCTTCAAAAAATACCTAAAACTTCTGCTGCTCAACAAATACTGGGGTCCTTAATCCCTTCCCTGAGCACTCATCCCACCCCGACCTCCTACTGTTCTCCTCCCCCTCTCTCTTCTTCCTTCGCCCAATAACTCCTCCAACTAGCCTTTCCCATAGGAGCTGCTTCTTCCCACTTGGTATTGCCTTAACCTCCCCCCCTCCTCAGCCTCGCCTCATTCCCATACCCTTTCCCCCTCTTCTCCATCCTTTCCCTCCCATGCTAGGCTAATCTCTCAGGACTTGTTGCAGCCCATTGCAATACATGTAATTTGATCGTGCAAAACTGGAGTTGTTTTTAATGTCTGGATGTGTTTTGAGTACTACCTCATTGTAATTCTGTTACATTACAATTAATTATCCATGTATAGCGGTATGATATTGCCTTAACCTACCCCCTCCCTAGCCTCTCCCCATTCCTGTACCCTACCTCCCTCTTTTCCTTCCTTTCCCTCCCTCACCAGCCTAATCTCTCAGGATTTACTGTAGCCCATTGCAACTTTTGTAATTTGATTGTGTAATATTTATGCTGCTTTCTACTGTTTTTTTTTTTTTAATACTACCTCATTGTAACATCTTGCTTTATTGCAATTAATACCCATGTAAAGCGCTCTGATACCCTCGGGTCCAGCCAGCGCTATATAAAACCTTTTAAAATAAATAAATAAATGGTGGCTATAAGGCTATTAGAGCATTCCACCCCATGAGGAGTGGAATGCTCAACAGAACTACACATAATGAGAAAAAATGTAATTACAAAAAACCCATGAGGATGGAATGTCCTACTTAAAGCAGCCAAAAGAATCCCAGATGACACGGGGGCAGTTTACAACCCCTTCAAGTCTCTGAAACTTCAGCCTCCTTTCACATATCCTCGTGTGTGTGCTAGCACATGCACACCATAGGAGCTGTGAAAGTAGGCTGAAGTCATCCCTTTGTTTACACTGGCCCCTGCCAAACTGCTCTTAATAAGCCAATTGAGTCCCAAGAGCTGAGGAGAATTCTGTTCTCCCTCCATCAAAGTCTCCAGTTACACAGAGCAACGGAGAGGAAGGAAGGGTAAAGGAGGCTCACTGTGTGTCCTCGTCTACAGTCTCAGGCTCTCGCACTCTTCTGGACAATCCACATAGCCTCTGGAGAAGCAGGGGAAAGGAAGAGTCAGAGGCTGTAAATTAGGACATTGAAAAAGTTAAGAACAGCCGGCTTCTTCCAATGTTTATAGCCTGCAGCTGCTCCTTCATTGTCTTTAATGGAGTTCTCAACATTAAAATGTTCTAATGAATGTTAATAAAGTGAAAAAGAACAAGACCCTTTTACTGGTAGTTTCATTTCTATACAAAAGTTCTTTTTTTAAAGTGTGTCTACTGACACACTTTTTTATGTATCTAACCCTCTTGTAATTTATGTTAAAGCATGTTTTTAGTAATACGTTCATAATAGAACCATCCAATTAAGAGCACAGACAGGTGATGGGATGAAGAAGCAGAGACCTAAAACCTTGTTACACATTGATGTAAGAAAGGATCACTGCTCAGTTTTTTGCAGGGATTTCTGGTTAAAGCATGACATTGTTAATTGATTTCACTCCGTAAATTTAGATCTCTTCCCCCAGTGTTGGGGTACAATTAATGAAATCCACACTGGATAAAGAATATGCTACATTTTCTGCCCCCACTTATGGACATTGACACCTTGCTCTACTTTGGGAGTGTTTAATTGACAAAAGCACCCTAAGCTGTTTTACCTTACATCCAGGGGAGTGAGGTTCACCAAATTATTGGTAGGACTAATCCTTGGCAATCTGAACAGGAGCTGCCACAATGACTCATTTATTAAATGTTATAAGATGCAGACTGTGAGAACGTGAGTTTTTTTGCCTGGCCACACCTTTTTTCTGACTGGTATTGCTGTCTTCTTTTTAACTCTCCACACTGGGCACTGCAGTCCAGACCCCATTGTATATGCTCTGATTCCTAAAACAGGAAAAAGTTGGATAATCATCAACTGACACAGCTAACTGTAAAGTAAGGTCGTGGTATAAGGTGCGTGAAAACACACCAATGTCATGGAAAGTTAAATGTCACCTGTGGACTGCAGAACTTATTGTGACATACACTGCAGTAACAATGAAAACATGGCTTTGGGCATACCATGGAAGCTGACTCCAGCACCCTTTACAGCTGCAGGTGAAGCTGTCAAATTTACTTTTTTGACAGGAAAGATGCCTACTTTTGAATAATAAAAAAGTCACCCCTAAATAAGCCTTGAAGCCCACAAGGTAAGGTGCCTAGTATGTATTTAAAAGTGGTATATGCAACAATTTCATGTTGGCATGTACCTACAGTGACTAGCTGCCTATGCAAATTACACTGAAAAGGACTGCAGCTGTCCAATGAGAGATACTAAAGTTCGGAATAAAATTAGGGGTCGGCTTAATTCATGTAATTAGCTTTGGCCTAGCTACTTGAAAGTATAGCAAAATTACGTGGAATTAAGCAAAATAAAAGCTATCATTTTGTTCTATATTTTAGTGCAAAATCCATCCTTCCATCAATTTGTAGCACAAGGTTGCATTTAAACAAGAGCACAGTGACCAACAGTCACTCACGTTCTGTTATTCCTGTGCCTTTCAGTCATTTTTAACAGCAAATTGTGCCATTTGCTGTCATTTCTTACCATGCACATTGCATAATAATGTGAAGTGCCTCAAATCTAGTCCATCTTTTCCATTTGAAAAGCAGAGAGAAGCAATGCAAAAGCATGTGTAATTGTGTTCCAACCTGTTTCATCTGGTATAAATACCCTTTTTGCTTGACTCACTTTTACAAAAGCAACAAAACTGATGCACACAGGTTTGTCCACTGTTTCCACCCAGTGCACATTTTCTGTGAGAGGATCACTTATCATTAACCCTTTTACCGCGGCGGAAATTCTGCCACGGTGCGGCATGTTTGATGAGTGGGCGGAGTCACGTCGGCCAACGGACGTGCGCACCACTGCGGAGGTAGCGCGCGCAACGGCCGTTGGCCAACAGAAGCACGCAACGGGTTAGGAGGGATCTTTGACAGAATACCGACAACACTAATATCGACCTACAGAAATATCGGGACATAAATATCGTTGTCAAAAATATCGACCTCCTATCTTTATATTGGTAAGTACAAAAATATCAAGAAAAAATATCGTTGTTAAAAATATCGAAGTAGAAAATATTGTTTTTTCATATGTATAAAAAAAAATGTAAAATAAATTAAATAATACATTTAACTTAAAAAAATATTTAGATGTATTTGTATATTTTAACAATTATAAGTAATACATGTAATTTAAAAACTAAATTAAACATTCATATATAAAATGTAACATATATTTACTTAAAAATATTAATAAATAATAATTTTGATTAATTATAAAATTCTAGAAATATTTAAAAAACAAAAATAAATATATATATATATATATATATATATATACATACATACACCTGTAACTTACAAATTAAAAAAAATATATATAATATAAATTAAAATATTTAAATATGTAATATTTTTTAAGCCTACATTTTACACTACATTTAGGGGCCGATTCCGATCCTGTAAAAAGGCCCTACGAATAGTCGTACGGAGCATTTTCTCTGTACGACTCGCACCCGGTAAACTGTCCCTACAACCTAGGAAGTACGATTTGTACAGAAAGCCTATTTCCGTACGAATCGTACAAAACACCGTACGTGGAAAAAATACCTACGATTCTGATCCGGAACAGCTTGTACGCGACGTCCGGATGTATTCAGGCAGCGGTTTCCGGCCCAGCAAGTACGATTTGTCCCTACGTCACTCTGTACGGCTCTTTTTCTACGGGAGTCAAACACAGCCAGAAAAGCAGAGTTTGACGCGAACCGCTACACAACGGAGCCCCGGTACACGACGCACACGCCATGAACCCCATCGTACGTGTCATCCCGGTCCTCTTGGCCTACGACCTGGTGCACCACACCCGATGCACACGCCTCAGAAGGTGAGAATAACACCCAGGGGCCGGGGGGGGGGGTGAGGGGCACGAAACATACCCCATAACCAAACCCAAACCTATAATATGGAGGCCATACATTACCACCAGGATCTGGTCACTTTGGGGGGGCGTGTCCAGCAACCCCTGCGTACCTTAACAACGGAAGTGGACGTGTACGGTGCGTACCACACGTACCCCTACGGCACCATTACAACAGTGGCATGGACCATACCCACGAATGAATGCGTGGGTACGGTGCGTACCACACGTACCCCTACGGCACCATGACAACTCAGGTACGGACTGTACCCACGCATGAATGCGTGGGTACGGTGCATACCACACGTACCCCTACGGCACCATGACAACTCAGGTATGGACCGTACCCACGCATGAATGCGTGGGTACGGTGCGTACCACACGTACCCCTATGGCACCATGACAACTCAGGTACAGACCGTACCCACGCATGAATGCGTGGGTACAGTGCGTACCACAGGTACCCCGTTACGGCAGCAGTAAATTTGGGATAGGATGCGTACACACGCCAGGAATGTGGGCCTAGAGGACTGGCCCAGCATGTTACCTTCATATTGGTGTGTGTGTAGGTCCAGGCCAGCAGTGTACAGCCCCAAGGGGGTGCGTGGGTGGGTGCATATGACTCCCTGCAGCGTACAGACATATGAGGGGTGGGTGCATATCACTACCAGCAGTGTCCAGACATATGAGGGGTGGGTGCAGAGGACTCCCAGCAGCGTCCAGACATATGATGGGTGAGTGCATATCACTACAAGCAGTGGACAGACATATGAGGGGTGGGTGCATATTAGGCCTGGGAGAAATTTTCATTCCGTTCGTGGAAATTGCGATAATTTGATATTTTCGCGTTCCGCGGAGAGCGCGAAAATTTCAAAATTTCCGCATTCCGCAGCTTGGCGATAATTTGTTTCTTGCTCGCCCTGTAAAATAATACATTCTCGCGCGCGCGCGCGCGATCGCCTTACCTGAATCCTGCGTTTGCGTTTCTTGATCCGCTCGCGTTCTCCATGAGATGTTGTATTGTTTTTAGCCATTTGCGCTGTCTCGCGACAGTTCGCGCCCGCAGTGACATCATGCGTCACGCGATCACGTCTTTCTTCTCGCGATCATGCACCACGAGACAACTGAAAACAAGGTGGCCGCGAGCAACCACATGGGTAAGTTGGCGAGCTGCAACCATGCAGAAAATGTCACGAACATGCGGTAAAAAAATTTCCGCATCTTCGCGCTATTTCCGCGTGTTTGCGATAATTTTTAACATTTTCGCGATAATTTGCAAAAGTGGATTTCGCAAATTCCGCCCACCCCTAGTGCATATCACAACCAGCAGCGTCCAGACATATGAGGGGTGGGTGCATATCACTACCAGCAGTGTCCAGACATATGAGGGGAGGGTGCAGAGGACTCCCAGCAGCGTCCAGACATATGAGGGGAGGGTGCATATCACTACCAGCAGTGTCCAGACATATGAGGGGTGGGTGCAGAGGACTCCCAGCAGCGTCCAGACATATGAGGGGTGGGTGCATATCACTACCAGCAGTGTCCAGACATATGAGGGGTGGGTGCAGAGGACTCCCAGCAGCGTCCAGACATATGAGGGGTGGGTGCATAGGACTCCCAGCAGTGGACAGACATATGTGGGGTGGGTGCATATCACTACCAGCAGTGGACAGACATATGAGGGGTGGGTGCATATCACAACCAGCAGCGTCCAGACATATGAGGGGTGGGTGCATATCACTACCAGCAGCGTCCAGACATATGAGGGGTGGGTGCATATCACAACCAGCAGTGTCCAGACATATGAGGGGAGGGTGCAGAGGACTCCCAGCAGCATCCAGACATATGAGGGGAGGGTGCATATCACTACCAGCAGTGTCCAGACATATGAGGGGTGGGTGCAGAGGACTCCCAGCAGCGTCCAGACATATGAGGGGTGGGTGCATATCACTACCAGCAGTGTCCAGACATATGAGGGGTGGGTGCATATCACTACCAGCAGTGGACAGACATATAAGGGATGGGTGCATATCACTACCAGCAGTCGACAGACATATGAGGGTGAGTGCATATCACTACCAGCAGTGTCCACACATATGAGGGGTGGGTGCAGAGGACCCCCAACAGTGGACAGACATATGCGGGGTTGGTGCATATCACTACCAGCAGTGGACAGACATATGAGGGGTGGGTGCATATCACTACCAGCAGTGGACAGACATATGAGGGATGGGTGCATATCACTACCAGCAGTGTCCAGATATATGAGGGGTGGGTGCAGAGGACTCCCAGCAGTGTCCAGACATATGAAGGGTGGGTGCAGAGGACTCCCAGCAGTGGACAGACATATGCGGGGTGGGTGCATATCACTACCAGCAGTGGACAGACATATGAGGGGTGGGTGCATATCACTACCAGCAGTGGACAGACATATGAGGGGTGGGTGCATATCACTACCAGCAGTGTCCAGACATATGAGGAGTGGGTGCAGAGGACTCCCAGGAGTGGACAGACATATGCGTGGTGGGTGCATATCACTACCAGCAGTGGACAGACATATGCGGTGTGGGGGCATATCAGTACCAGCAGTGGACAGACATATGAGGGGTGGGTGCATATCACTACCAGCAGTGTCCAGACATATGAGGGGTGGGTGCATATCACTACCAGCAGTGTCCAGACATATGAGGGGTGGGTGCAGAGGACTGCCAGCAGTGGACAGACATATGCGGGGTGGGTGCATATCACTACCAGCAGTGGACAGACATATCAGGGGTGGGTGCATATCACTACCAGCAGTGGACAGACATATGAGGGGTGGGTGCATATCACTACCAGCAGTGTCCAGACAAATGAGGAGTGGGTGCAGAGGACTCCCAGCAGTGGACAGACATATGCGGGGTGGGTGCATATCACTACCAGCAGTGGACAGACATATGAGGGGTGGGTGCATATCACAACCAGCAGCGTCCAGACATATGAGGGGTGGGTGCATATCACTACCAGCAGTGTCCAGACATATGAGGGGTGGGTGCATATCACTACCAGCAGTGTCCAGACATATGAGGGGTAGGTGCAGAGGACTCCCAGCAGTGGACAGACATATGCGGGGTGGGTGCATATCACTTCCAGCAGTGGACAGACATATGAGGGGTGGGTGC
This sequence comes from Triturus cristatus, assembly GCF_964204655.1. NCBI lineage: Eukaryota > Metazoa > Chordata > Amphibia > Caudata > Salamandridae > Triturus > Triturus cristatus. The sequence goes on along the minus strand of NC_140593.1, from coordinate 929,604,061 downwards.
ATATCACAACCAGCAGCATCCAGACATATGAGGGGTGGGTGCATATCACTCCCAGCAGTGTCCAGACATATGAGGGGTGGGTGCATATCACTACCAGCAGTGTCCAGACATATGAGGGGTGGGTGCAGAGGACTTCCAGCAGTGGACAGACATATGCGGGGTGGGTGCATATCACTACCAGCAGTGGACAGACATATGAGGGGTGGGTGCATATCACTACCAGCAGTGGACAGACATATGAGGGGTGGTGCATATCACTACCAGCAGTGTCCAGACATATGAGGGGTGGGTGCAGAGGACTCCCAGCAGTGGACAGACATATGCGGGGTGGGTGCATTTCACTACCAGCAGTGGACAGACATATGAAGGGTGGGTGCATATCACAACCAGCAGTGTCCAGACATATGAGGGGTGGGTGCAGAGGACTTCCAGCAGTGGACAGACATATGCGGGGTGGGTGCATATCACTATCAGCAGTGGACAGACATATGAGGGGTGGGTGCATATCACTATCAGCAGCATCCAGACATATGAGGGGTGGGTGCATATCACTACCAGCAGTGTCCAGACATATGCGGGGTGTGTGCAGAGGGCTCCCAGCAGTGTCCCACTCCCAGGAGGATGGATGTCTTACACACACTGCATGACACACCACATGTGGGTGTGAGGACATATAACACATGCATACCCACCCATGGCGGATGCAGCACAATACACACCCAGATTTCATGCCAACAGACTGTATAGTCATGTAACTGCATACAAAACTAAGATAGCCAAAGGGAACACACACTGTCACGCACATCCCAGGACTGATAGGAATGTCCAGGTGCTGGTCCAGCCACCAAGATGTTGTCTCTCATGGAAGGAATAGGGTTCAATTCTACCAGATACAATGCCCACAATTGTGAGTCAGGTGCCCAAATACCCTGCATAACAAGTACCATTTATGTGGTAGCCCGTGATTACACACATGCATAGTGCTGAAAAGGGACAATTTGTCCCTGAAGGCATTCCTACATACCCAAAAGACAAGTACAGTGACGAGCAAGGATGGCACAGACGATTCAGCAGGAGACATAGGTGAGCAGGCATGGCCATTGTTGAAGGGATCCGTCACCAACAAAGGAAATGTCGACACAGATCAGCACAACAATTGTGCAACTGTTTGCAGGGAAGATGTCATGTGCCACAGTGGAAGGAACACTCCTTGGGAAAATGTATCCAAAGAAAAGGAACACACACTACCAATGATTCTTTGCAGAGACATTGTGATGGCACACAGATACCATGGTCCACCTCATGACCATCATACAAAAACATATCTCAGAACCCTAACACATTACCAGAACAACAACTCCAGGAGCCCCATCACCAACATCAAGTACCTGAAATGCAATAGTGTTGAAAGTCAAAGAAAAGGCTTTATTCAGCACACAAAAATAATAAATTAAGAAGACACTATCTACAAAGGCCAATGGCCAGTCTTTTGTTATAGTCCAAGGGTGGATGTAGGGGACTGTGTCCACCCGTACCTTGCCTGCACAAAGTAACCTTAAGGTTTGTCGATCGGGGGGGGCATCATCAGTGGCAGGACCAGGCACCGCAGGGACAGGAGGGGGTTGGGTAGGTGTGGTGGGTATAGGGCTGGACGTCTGCACCACAGGGGGTTGGGGCAGCGCCAAAGGTGGAGGTGAGCTCGGCACTGCACTCTGCTGCCAGGACGTCCAGAGTAACCCCTGCACCTGAAGAGACCCCAGGGCCAACGGAGGGGGGGGTGGCCAAGGGATGGGGTGCAGCGCTCATGGGGGAGGGGGTGGACATGGGGGGACTCAGCTCCCCTGCCCGGGGACTTCCTCGCCCGCTTGCGGGGTGGTGTCACAGTGGGGGTGAGGGCCAGCCCACCCATGTAGAGCTCTTTGGGTGACAGTTTGGCAGGGGAGCTAAGGAGAGTGGTTTTGGAGGGACTGGGTTGTGAGGACTGCGGACTCTGACTGTGGCTGCGTGTCTGTCGTTTGCCCCCAGACCCTGTGGGTGTGCCTACATCCCCCTGAGTGTGCGTGCCAGGAGGTATGCGCAATGCCTTACTTGGGGGTGTGCTGGATGTGTCTGTTGGGGTACGTGCCCGTGACTGTCTGTGTGTGCGTTGGGCAGGCATGGGAGAGGGCAGTGTGGATGGGTCTGGGGTAGGGGTGGGATGGAGCGCCACAGGAGAGAGACTGCTTCCATCAGTGAAGAGTCCATGGACCGCAGAATCCTGCGTTCCTCAGACATCATTGATGACATGCCCTCCACGAACGACACCAACTGTGTAAGCAGTTGAGTATGTCCATGGAGGACATGCAGCACTGATGCCTGACCAACCTGCAACTGGCGCAGTGTGTCCAAAGACTCTTCACTGAGGGCAGCAGGGGTGACAGGGGGAGTGGGTGCGGTGCCTGGTCAATGGAGGAGGCGGGTACAGATGGTGGGATGCTGCCAGTTGTTGGGGCATCCTCCGCCTCCTCAGGGAGTTCAGCCTCGGACCCGTCGGCATCGTAGATGCTCTCGCCTCCAGACAGGTCTTCCAACTGACTCCCCTCGCCCTCCGTGCCACTGGCTCCTGCTGACTCCACAGCACTGGCGGCACTGTCACTGGGTCCCTCCTCAAAGTCCATGGAGGTGTCTCCCTCACTTGCGGATGATGATGCTGTGGGCAAGGAGAATAAACCAAAATGCATCAGTCACCTGTATACATCTGACACAGGAGCACAAGAAGAATTGGTCACAGTGCATATCAGGCAATGCATCATGAGTAACAGCTAGCTTAATCCGCACATATGTAAGCCCTGTACTGCCCAGTTGTTAGACCCACCATGCCACTTTGACACCAGGAAAATACGTACACAAAAGGCCACAACTTGAATGAGAAATACACTGAGAAGCTAGTGTCTGTGAACCGGTGAGCACAGCAATACAATGAAGTCATGACACCTCTTGTTTAGCCTGAAAGAAACAGTAGTGATGCACTCAAGGTAAACTAACACACCTCAATACTCAAGGTGTCACCACACTCAGAGACCTGTAAGTCCTTTGGAACAAAAAACGAACAAATGTTGCTACCTTGGGACTCACAATACTTTACACAATCTACGTGTTTTGAATGTGCCAATTGGCCATTTCGTGAAAAGAACACTCATGTGGCTGCATGCAATATGTCTCACAAGGCAGTGCAAACAAAAGTACATGTACACTGTCATTGAAGAAGCTGGCTCCTTTTCTGAGAAGCCACTGTTAGAAATAAATGGTGTTGCAGAAAGTAGATATACATGGGCCCACAGAGGTCCTGATGTCTTGAGACTCGTTAGTGTGTATCACCAACAACAAAGGAGTCTCACAAAATCAAGACCACTGTGGGAACATGTATATGGAGAATCTGCAACACCATTTAATTTGAACAGTGGCTTCTTTGAATAGATGCCATTGTGTCCCATTAAAGTTGAAATGTCGTTTGGTGTGCGTTTCCTTGTTAGACTTTTTTCATGCAGGCACATCAGTGTACTTAACACAAATCATCCAATTTCCCCATTTAAAACATGAACAACTGTTGACAAGTGCTGTGAGTGCCAAGGTACAATTTTGTAAGAGTAACAACTTTAATTATGTTAGTTGCCACCAGGCCATCCGTCACCTGATTACACAGTTGGCTACACATATGACCTACTGCCTGTCATCTGGAGTGGCACACATGTCCACACCCAGGACAATGCATTAGCTAATGGGCCTGCAATTGGCTGGTAAAAAAGCCCAGCTGTACTGTGGGGACACCCGCATGGCAAACCAGAATGGACACACAGATGTCAGCACACAAAGTCCAAAATGCGTTGCATCTGAACCACACACAGGTGCAAAAAATGTATGATCAGGATTCATGTTGGTAAAAAAATGACACAGGCTGCAAAGCACGAACATTGAGCACTGGCCACCATCACAGGGGCACTGCAAAGTGTATTTTTGTACAGGCAATTCTCACACACAAGTCAGACCTGGCAATGAAAAATCAGGGTTGCACATGTATGCCTCTCCCACAAACCCCCAATACCTTAGTCAATGTGATTGATACATATCAAAAACTGGGTTACAACAACTGTGCTTGAAAAATAGCTTCATTTACACACCATCACCTCGTGGGGCAGCAAACACATATTTGTGACGAACAACCATCAATAGATTGTTGTGAATAACCACACAGGCACTGCCCAGTGTGAGTATGCACAAGCAAAATGGTGTATCCCTGTCCAGTGGACACAGGTAGCACACATTAGCAAAATACAAACTAGGCCAGGGAACAATGCCACAGAGGCAGACCTATGCAGAACACACAGAGAAAGTACACAGTCTTGGATGACACACATGATTAGGAGGCCAGGGTGTCTCAGGGGACTGTAGTGGGCACACTGCTCTGTGGTCCTGGAATGAGCTGACTGTACCATCTTCAACCGTCATGGCACTATGCATATCTTACACTCATGCACATCATGTCTGAGGCCACAACATTGGTCATGCATGCTGCAAGGGTGTCCAGTTGAAAGCTCACACTCCTATGTGGAGAGTCAGCATCAGTGACAACAACTATGGACCCCCAACATAGTGAACAGGTCATGGCACAGGCAAGGTACCAACACAAGTCACAGACCACCCTCCCACATGATGCAGAAAGCAATGTGCACTTAGATGTACTGGCACCCTAGATGACCATGTGCAAATGTGATTACACACAGACCAGGGGACACATGTCAAGGAGGGGAAGGGATGAAAAAGAGCAACAGGTGACATTGGGGAACAGAAAATGCACTGCACATATCAACTCTGGGAGTGTATCCAGGCTACAGAGCGCTTAAAAAAGCTTGCGAAACATAACACGACAAACAGCCATGTACCTACCCCCTCCTTGCTGCAGTCTCTCCTGTAACTGCCTATCGAGGTCTGGGAAGACCAATGCCAGGACACGTCTCATTTGGGAGGTCAGCCGTCGGCGTCCGCCGTGGGGGCAAGGAGGGTCCAACCCCAGCTGGACCCGGGCGATCCGCCAAGTACAGCACCGGATGTCCTGCTGAGGAACTTCGATTTTCGATCGTGATCGAATCGACCCGCCATTTTGTGCTCCACTGCCATTTTATGTTGCCATCACTCAGGCAGCATGGCGAGCAAAGTCTATTCTGCTTTTTCTGTAGCATGGTGTCAAAATACGCCTTCTGCCTCTATTTGCAAAGCAGTGTTAGACCTAGCCGAGTACACTAATCCCTGTCTGGCTTTTCTAATCCCCGTCTCAACTATCTGTTGATTCACACTATTCTTCCCTAACCTTATCTTATCGTCTGGCCTTCACTGTCTTCTACTAGCATTCTCTCGTTTCACAACTGTCCTCCAACACACACAAACGTATCTCGCCACCTGCAAGTTAGTTACGAATCTGTTAATAAATTAGCTCGAGGGAGGGATAACAAACATAATCGTTGGAGAGGTCTCTTCGAGTCATCTGACACCTTTGTTTTCCAAACTCTCCTAATGGTTCTACCCTGTTTTCCAACTTTCCTTATTGGCTCTTTCCTTGTATACGCTGGGAGTGTATTTTGGTTAATGTATATGTTTCTATGTACTATAAAAGTTTGTGCGCCACAGAGTGAAGTGGCAGTCTCCTGAGAACCTACTTTGTGTACTTCTAGGATAACTGTACTAGCAGCAGCTAAATAAACCTGATCTTCTAACGCCGACAGAGTGTCCCGTGTCTCTGTGTAGCGAAGCAGGTGAACCTCGGAGACATTGGGCGTACCCTGCGCCGCCAGGCCCAAAAGGTTCTGGTTCTTCAACTGGCGCCCAACGTGTGGCGGCTTCAGTGGTACCGGTTCTGCTCGAAGGTTGTGAGGAACCCCGCAAGAAAATTCCGGAGGGTTCGCGAGCCACACTAAGCGACGCCTGTATGTCGAAAGTGGTCCGAAGGTCTTTTGCAGCGCGATTGCTCCTTCTTGACGGCTACTGATGACCGCTGCCCTGACTGCCGCCCTGCTTTGGCCCTTCCTTTGATGATTTATGGTAAGGCGAGACGATAGACGGGCCTCTGTTAGTGGGAGAAGACGTCCTTAGTTAAGTATCTTCGTGGGTCGCGCCCACAATTTTGGTTCTTTTGTTTCTTTCGTCCTTAGATTTGTACTTTGAAAATTACAAAGCCGAGGGTAAGTGCATTTGTGCTGCGTAAACTGAGTTTTACTCCCTTGAAGTTTGTGAACAGACAGGAAAATCGCGAGATGCCTGGTCTGACTACGTTTGGTAGAATTTGTTGTCTTGGTTGTAATAGGGATTCCCGACTTGAGGACTCATGTCCGATTCCTTCGGTTGGAACTCCTACATATGAGCTCTATTCAAAACATGGTATCGGCCCCATTGCCTTTAACGAGACATGGACCCAATACACGAAGAAAGATGGTGTTCTCAAATGGCCAGAAAATGGTAGCTTTGATCCTGAAGTACTAGACAATTTAGAAGCAGTTTTATTTAAAAGAAAAGCCCGGCCGGCAATGTTTGACTCTTTACGCCTATGGCGTAAGGAAGCCAAACAGAAAGAAATTAAACAAGCAAAACGAGATAAGAAAGCACAGGGTATGACAATTATACAGGCTGCGCAAAAGTTCAAAGACGATGAAATTGATAATGCGATTGAAATTTCAGAAAGACAGCATCGTATGGCGGTAGATAAATGCTATCCGGTGTTGCCTGTTTCTCCTTTGGATAATAAGAAAGAGATAGAAGAAGATCCCCTAATGTCCCACTTATTAAGGTTGCCTCCGCCCTATGCGCAAAGTACTAATATGCCTCAGCCGCTACAGCCTGTCCAACCGCCAGCGGTACCTCCGCCTGTTCCGGCTCCTCAGCATTTGCTTCCTCCAGTATTACCGCTTTTGCCGGTTTTACCTTTAACCTCGACTTCTTTGCCCTCATCACCTGATCCTAAATCTCCTTTGCCTTCTGCTCCTCCCGTAACTATCGATTCTCCTTCTGACAGTTCACCTAATACTCTGTCTCCAATTCTCATGTCTAATTCACCATCTGTGCGTAAGCGTCTTACAGATGCTGTAACTGGTATTCTATCTCCTTTCTTCGGAGCTTTAAATGCATCTCCGGCTTTTTCTCGAAGACAATCTCGTAGTCAGTTCCCAGATTTTGAGGAACGAGAGAGGTTGGACTCTCTTGCATGTAGATGGATCAGGAAGGGTCCACAATATAGTGTGCTTGATATTATGCCTACCTTTTTGCAATGGAATGCACCTACACAAAGATATGTTTTTAATACAATGTGCGGCACTCTCATTAAAGAATGGGAAGATATGAGTTTGAGTCCGATCCCACAAGATCTGTTAAACGTTCAGACTGATTTTGAAAAAGGACTTATTGTAGGTTCTAAAGTTGAGGAAGCTGTAAGGACACTTATCTCTTAGAGATCCTTGTTGTTATCTCAGACTTTCCTTGATTCAGATCCGTCGGTTAAACTGACGTTGAAAACCTATCCTATGAGAGAGGTTCCTCCAGTATGGAAGGAAGAGGTTGCGGCAGTAGGTGCTAATCCAGCTATTCCTGCTCATTTTCAACGTATATGGGTACATGTTCCTTGGAAGAGATCTGAGGTTTTGGCTCTTAAACAGACTCTACCAGATCCACGCAAAAACCCTGCAGGTTATTATAAAGAACTATCGCAGACAGTTGACGCCTGCATCATGAACTTAGCAGATATTGACATGTTGATGGGAAATGTAGTCCCACAGACAATATGGGCTAAGATCCGTAAAGAGGATCACGCGCAGGAACTAGGTGCTCCTTGGGACGTTATAGCTAATACAGATAGAGACCAAGTGGGTGGTGCAAAACCTGACGCTCTGATCTCGGAACTACCTGGTAGAATCATTACGTTAATGAAAACTATGATGCCTGCATTGAGAGTTAACTGGGATAAGTTAGCAGCATGCAAACAAAAGAAAGATGAAAGTATCTCTGATTTCTTTACTCGTTTCGAGGAGACATTTATCGACCACAGTGGTCAAGACATGGCTACAGAGGGCGGACAGCGATTATTTGTGGACAAATTTGTATTCAATTTGCTTCCTGAGCTGTCACACAAACTAAAAGATTCAGAAAGTTCATGGGCTGTTTCTTCTTCTGCCCAGATATTGGCTACTGCACAATATTATGAAAACAGGGATAAAGAAGAAAAAGAAAAGCAAGAGAAAAAGACGAAAGATTTGAAAACGAAGGTTCTCTTGCAACAAGCCTATCCGCCACGTTACACTCAGCCTCAAATTCAGCAGCCTCCTCAGCTTCAAAGGTTGTATCAGAAACCTGAGCCATATATTCCGCGACCTTTGCTAGGTCCTAATCAATGTGCCTATTGTAGAGAGGAAGGTCATTTTAAGAATAGTTGTCCGGTTTTCTTGCAGCGCAATGGAGCTTTATCTGCTCCCCGAGGTCGAGCTGGCCTTCAGTCAGCAAATAGAGGTAGAGGTCGGGGTATGATTACTCAAGAACAGCGTGCAATTCCTTATTCTAATCCTGTGAACTACTTTGATCAGCAGAATGTGAGGTCCGCACAGTATTACAATGAAGACCATTATGTTGAAAGCGAAAATGAAAGTCTTCATGCAAACTAGGACAGCCATGGGCAAAGTAAGGGAGTTGTGCCAATCCCAGTAGATCAAAATGGACCTTATGTTAACGTCACTACAATGGGTGTTTCAGAGCCATTTATTCTGGATACTGGGGCAATGAGAAGTTCTATCATTCATTCTAAACTCCCTGGGGCACCTTTGTCTGGCTTAACAAATGTTTCTGTAGGATTCTCTGGCTCCCCTGTTCGTAATCCGGTTTCTTGCCCCTTGCCTATTTCAGTTGGTCCTTATGATTTGGAAGCTCCGCTTCTGTTGACGAATGGTTGCGGTGAAAATCTGTTGGGTCTAGACCTATTGAAAAGAATGCATGCTACGATATATTGTTCTCCTTCTGGTGTACATCTTACTTTAGGACAGAAATTGGTCTCCCCAATGTATTTGTCCAAAGATCAGTTTCCTCCTGAATTGCTTTCTCTTCCAACAGCGCTTTGGGCCACAGGTCCGAATGATGTGGGTTGTCTTGAGATTCCGCCTTATGTTGTCACTCTCAAGTCGAATGTTGAATTGCCGCGTATCCCACAGTATAAAATTTCTGCTGAAGGTGAGAAAGCGCTTTTGAGAATTATTCATGACTTGATATAGAAGGATGTGGTTGAAGAAACAAGAGGTAACACATGCAATAGTCCAATTCTTCCTGTTCTTAAACGCACTGATCCTTCTCAACCACCTGTATATCGTTTTGTAATTGATCTGCGGGAGGTAAACAAAATTGTTGTTCCACAATTCCCTGTTGTTCCAGATATCACTGCTCTGTTGACAATGATACCTTCCACAGCGACTTGGTTTTCTGTCATTGATCTAAAGAATGCCTACTTTAGTATTCCCATTGCAGAAGAGAGTAGGGACATTTTTGGCTTCTCTCTTGGAGGCCGAAGCTTCCGGTTTAAACGCGCACCCCAAGGCTATTGTGAAAGTCCCTCTATTTACAGCCAAGCTTTAAAATGTCATCTTGATACCTTTCATTTGCCATCTGGTGCTGCCCTTATACAGTACATGGATGACTTATTAGTCGCCGCTGATTCTGAAGATATCTGCAAAGATGTCACTGTTGCATTGTTACGCCACTTGTTTGAATTGAATCACAAGGTTTCACCTTCCAAACTACAATATGTTTGTCGAGAGGTTACCTACTTGGGTCATCTCCTATCAAAGGAGGGACGACGATTGACACCAGAACGAATTCAGGCGATTGCGCGAATGTCTGTACCATCCACACAACGGGAAGTACGTGCCTTTCTGGGTATTACTTCTTATTGTAGACAGTGGATCCCTAACTTCTCTCTAGTTGCTAAACCTTTGTTGGCACTCACTTTAAAAGATACGCCTCACCCCCTTCCTTGGACTGATGAGTGCCAAAGGAGTTTCACAAATTTACGTGCCGCTCTGTGTTCTGCTCCTGTACTAGGCACCCCTGATTACACTAAGCCATTTATGCTTTATGTGCATGAGAGAGAAGGTTGTGCATTGTCAGTTTTAACCCAGCAGTTCGGAGACAAGCAACGGCCATTTGCTTATTTTTCGGCTACATTAGATCCTGTAGCTAAAGCATTGCCCAGTTGTCTCAAAGCGACAGCAGCAGCAGCAATTTCTATTCGGCAGTCTGCTGTAGTGGTGTTGGATAACACTCTCATTGTCATGGTACCACATGCAGTGGATACTCTGCTAAACAGAACAAAAACGCAGCATCTTACGAGTGCTCGTCTAACTGGATACGAATTGACACTTTTGGCTAATCATGTACACATCAAACGATGTAATACCCTGAATCCAGCTACTCTGTTGCCCTTTCCAAATGAGGGAAATGTTGAAGATCAGCATGATTGTTTCCTTCGTACTGAGGAAGAAACAAAAGGACGAATTGATTTGAGAGACACACCGCTAGAGAATCCGGATGGAACTCTATGGGTAGACGGTTCTTGTTTTAAAATGCCTAATGGGTATACAGTTTCGGCCTATGCTGTAACTACCCTACATACAGTTGTGGAAGCTGCACGCATTAGACATAATTCAGCGCAAGCAGCAGAATTGGTAGCACTAACAAGAGCTTGTGTATTATCGAAAGGGAAAAGAGTGAACGTATACACTGACAGTCAGTATGCCTTTGGTGTAGCATTCAATTTTGGGCGTCTCTGGAAAGAAAGGGGTTTCCTCACTTCACATGGCACCAAAATACAACACGGTCAGTTAGTGACTGATCTCCTTGAGTCACTTGCCTTACCCACTCAGATAGCGATCGTGAAGTGTAGTGCACACAAAAAGGTTACGGATGATGTTGGTCGAGGAAATGCATTTGCAGATGGGATAGCGAAGAAAACAGCGAGAGATTCAACAAGTCGAATGTATGTGGCAGGTCCTGTGAATTGGGTCAGAGAGAGAGGAATGTATGAGGATACAGTGGAAAGTGTGAAAGCGATTCAGAAAGAAGCTTCAGAAAGAGAGTTAAGCAAGTGGAAAGAAAGTACTGGAATGTTGGATGAGATGGGTTGTTGGATAGAACCATCTGAACATCAACGTTGGTTGTTACCAGATGCCTATGTTCTACCAGTAGTTACTATGGCACATGGTACAGCCCACTTAAGTGCAAAAGGTATTTGTAAACTTCTGGCTCCAGTGTGGCAGAATGAAGGTATCCCAAAATGTGCAGACAATGTAGTGAAGCACTGTATTGTCTGTCTAATGTATAATCCAGGAAAGGGAACCCCAACTCCAGCGGGTCACTTTGCTCCTCCAACATATCCATTTGAGGTGTTGCAAATTGATTATATTCATATGGAATGATGCAACAACCTCAAATATGTTCTGGTGGTAGTATGCGCCTTTTCAAGATGGATAGAAGCATACCCTTTAAAAGACAACACAGCCTTATCCACAGCTAAAATTCTACTAAAAGAATTCTTCCCCAGGTTTGGTTTGCCGCGCATTGTCTGGAGTGACAATGGGAGCAAATTTGTTGGCCAAGTCATGCAGAAAGTTTGTGCAGGTCTTGGTATCAAACAAAAGTTCCACGCGGCGAATCATCCACAGTCAGCAGGTTTAGTAGAATGTTACAACGGAACCTTGAAATTAAAGCTAGCAAAGGTTCAAGCAAGTACAGGACTCAATTGGCCCGATGCTCTGCCATTAGCTCTGCTATCCACCAGAACTGCAATACACTCTCGTTTGGGACTCAGCCCATACGAAGTGGTGTTTGGTCGTCCGGCTAACGTATGGGGAATCCCTCGTCCAAAGAAATTCTCAGACTTGCCATATCCAATGTTGATTGATTATCTGCATGACCTTACGACTAAATTGCGTGTCCTTCATCAACAGGTTCAGAGTGCTCTGCCGAAGGCTTCCACAGACCCAGGTCACTCCATCCGACCAGGTGATTGGGTCTGCGTGAAGAATTTCCAGAGGTCCAGTAATTTGCGCCCCAGATGGCGGGAGCCTCGAATGGTCCTCCTTGCGACAAGGACAGCAGTTAAAGTCGAAGGAAAGAAAAATTGGATTCACGGTGTACATTGCAAGAAAGTGCCTTTGCCTTTTGATCAATGGGTTCGCAGAGGTGTCGGTGACTGTGAAGGCGAAAGAGTTCCACGATTCGTACCCTTCAGCGATGCACACCTGAATAGAACACAATCTGAGAAAGAGGACAACGACATTTTACAGGAAGCAATTCCATCGCATCGTCGCTTGGATACGACTGAACCACAAACATTGTTCCAAAATCAGAGTGTTCCAGGCAGAGAACACTACAACCTGAGACCCAGGTCAAAGAACATTTAAGACTTTCTTCCCCGTTGTGTAGTATTCTGTTCTGGTTGCAGGGTCACGGTAGGAGTCTAGGTCACGACCTGAATAGAGACAATAGGTCTGCAGGATCTTCAGTGTCATAGGACGGTCGAGCATCGTGACTTCAGTGATTGAGGAAGATTGCCGTGAGCATCCACTAGTAAAATGGAAACTACACTAAGTAATAAAGAAAGAAGAGAAGAAATGAAGAAAGCGTCCTGTAAAATAATGTACAGTCGTTTCAGCGTAGTTTTATGTGTTATTATATTACTGTGTATTATTTTGGCGTTTATAGGTTGGATTATTCATGCTCTGCAGCAAAAAGTTGTTTCTCCCACTTCTTCTTCGTTCTCTTCTACTGCTTCTCCACATCTCTTTCATACTCTTCCTTCACATGAACTCGTTAGAAGAACCGAATATTATAACAATTCCTTTATCCAGCTATTACATCAGCATCAATTAATGGTTAATACGACTGATTGTTGGGTATGCGGTCTTATGCCACATACAGCAGAGAAAGGTATGCCATATCTAGTTCTTCCTTTTTCTTACGAGGGCTCTGCTTGGGCTTACTTTGTCATTTTTTCCAATGCTTATCAAAGCAAATTCAAACGATCTGCTAATTCACATATTAATTATCCAGATTTCAGTCATAGTTCTTTGATTAAGGGTATGGTAGCTATGGCTAAAATCATGGAAAATAGTAAAATTTCCGTTGACGAAAGAAAAGCATACACTAATTGGAACGTCACCCAATCTATGTCTAGTCTTAGTAGTAAAATTGGAAAAGGAAAATCTTCGCTGATCTGGACTATACCACATCAGGGTAACTTCTGCTTACAGATAAACGATCATTCTTCTAACACTATACAAAGGAATAACTGCTCCTACACGTACGTTTATTCCTCTCAGAACTCGCCTCCTCTAGTGCCGTCTCAAGGCACCTATTTCATCTGCTATGATAGAGCTTATACTTGGTTACCAACAGGTTTCTCTGGTACTTGTTATATAGCCTTTCTTCTTCCCCCTACTTACACTGCATCCGCCAATCATCATCGAAGCAGATACGGCAGAGGGATTATTGATTCAAAGGACACAGCAGGACAAGAGGGAGGAGATTTCCTTAAAGGATTTCTCCCCTTCTGGGGTCCAATGGCTAACAGCAGAAATATAAGGCAATTAGTCCGTTTTGTAGAAACTACAATAGACATCACTGTAGGAGCCTTAAGCAACATCACGGCAGAACTACAGGCGGATCGTCTTATGACATTACAAAATCGAGTTGCCTTAGATTTTGTTCTTGCCGATCGTGGTGGAGTGTGCAAATTGATCGGGTCAAGTTGCTGTATTTTCATACCTAATGACGCTCCGACCATATACCAAGCTATCTCCAAGTTGCACATAATCTCTAAGTCTATTCATCAGGACGAAGGAGATTGGTCTTTAACCGAATGGTTTTGGGGACTACTGTCCAAATGGGGTTGGAAAGCATTGACATTCCTTGGTATAATTCTGACCATTATATTTTCCTGTTGCCTTTGTATGCACTGTGGTCCCGCTATCTGTGACCTTTGTGCTACTATGTGCATCTCAAAACCCAAACCACAAGTAACAGAAAACATAAGAATGATGTTACAGCAACAGCTCGATGACCTCATGGCTATTGATGTGGACTCAGATTAGCATGAGTCTATCTTGCCTGAGTTCTGACAAAAGGAGGATCTGAGGAACTTCGATTTTCGATCGTGATCGAATCGACCCGCCATTTTGTGCTCCGCCGCCATTTTATTTTGCCATCACTCAGGCAGCATGGCGAGCTAAGTCTATTCTGCTTTTTCTGTAGCCTGGTGTCAAAATAAGCCTTCTGCCTCTATTTGCAAAGCTGTGTTAGACCCAGCTGAGTACACTAATCCCTGTCTGGCTTTTCTAATCCCCGTCTCAACTATCTGTTGATTCACACTATTCTTCCCTAACCTTATCTTATCGTCTGGCCTTCACTGTCTTCTACTAGCATTCTCTCGTTTCACAACTGTCCTCCAACACACACAAATGTATCTCGCCACCTGCAAGTTAGTTACGAATCTGTTAATAAATTAGCTCGAGGGAGGGATAACAAACATAATCGGAGGAGAGGTCTCTTCGAGTCATCTGACACTTTTGTTTTCCAAACTCTCCTATTGGTTCTACCCTGTTTTCCAACTTTCCTTATTGGCTCTTTCCTTGTATACTCTGGGATTGTATTTTGGTTAATGTATATGTTTCTATGTACTATAAACGTTTGTGCGCCACAGAGTGAAGTGGCAGTCTCCTGATAACCTACTTTGTGTACTTCTAGGATAACTGTACTAGCTGCAGCTAAATAACCCTGATCTTCTAACGTCGACAGAGTGTCCCGTGTCTCTGTGTAGCGAAGCAGGTGAACCTCGGAGACATTGGGTGTACCCTGCGCCGCCAGGCCCAAAAGGTTCTGGTTCTTCACTGCCACCTCTTGCGGACCTGTGGCAGCCGGCGACTACGCTCCCCTTCAGATCTCACGGCCCTGACGATGTGGTTCCAAATCACCCCCTTCTCGTAGGCAGTTACCTGTCAGGAAGACAAAGTGACACACCATCAATATACCTGCTCCATGTCCCAGAGACACACATTTTAACCTCTTATAAATGTTGAACAGGGCATAGGATGCAGACAGGAATTATATCATACACAATAAGAAATTGGCCTTTGTGCAAGCCCCAATGCACTACATGGCATTGAAAGTCAACCGGTTGGCATGAGGGTTGCGACACACTCACTGATCATGCCACACACTGTGCAGCACATGCAACAGCAGGCTGATGGCCAGCACGTGCCAAGCAGTCACATGTCCCACTCCACTGACGCACCCTCAGCATATTAGACAGACACACCCAAGCACAGATCACTCGCCTGTCATTGACAACAGCAGATACAACCCTCACTCTGCACATGTGCCACTTTCCAGTGGGGTGTCACAGGTGTCATGCTAGCTATGCAAGTCAGACACACAGCACGGCGTACTTGTCACATCAGATGGGTAGATATGTTGCCACCTCCATGCAGGTGTGGCGCAACACTTCACATAGACACTCACCCACATGTAAAGGAAGATTCACACACATCAATGTCCATGAGGTCGTACACATCATTTGGACACTCTCACCACAGGTCCACTCAACTCATACACATCTGTGGGTACAGTCACCTGTCACACCGGGGGGAGCACTGAATCACCTCAGGACAATAGGAAAAAAAAACACCAAGGATTTCACTGGCTCAATGTGTCATGCACTATGCAGTGAAAGTCACAGTAAGCACAATGCAAGTGAGGAGTGCACACAGGAACTACATCAGGCTCTGCATGAGAGACATCAGCATGTCCCCCACCATGGGACCCACTCTAAACAACATAGCATGTCTGTCCCACCTGGACACAATATTGACAGTCACACAACAGGTGCCTAGGCAGAGGTAGTGGACTCAGCACTCATATGCTCCCCTGGTCTCCCATACAGCTTGGTGTACTGTGGGAGGAGGGCGTCCAGCAAGGCCTGATTCTCCTCCTGGGTGAATGGCTGGGACCTCTCCACAGTACGCGACATGGTCCAGAGGAAGCAGAGACAGCAGCAATGTTGTCGACTGGAAAGTTGTGCAGGCAAGTGCCCTCTCATGGGTTCTGGCTGCCTTATATCTGTCTTGCTGAGGGGCAGTCATTTAGAGGAGTACATAGTGATTGGTCAGACTCATTAGCATCCTACGTTTACTCCAATCCCTATAAACATACACCAATGACTTTAAACATACACCAATGACAGCATTCGCATCATTCAAATTTTGAGCATCATGTCAAGTAACAACCACTTTGCAACATTGTATTTTGTGGCCAACTGACTGTTCCAGGACACCTGATCGACACTTTCCAACTGAAAACTCTGTCTCCATGATAACCAGCATGCATTTAGGGCCTAATACTTGTCCGTTATGTGTCCCCTATGTAATTTTTAAATCCACACACAGGTACAACAGTGCGTTTCACACGTACCGCTACGGCATAAGTACAATGGTGAAACAAAACGTACACACGCGAAGATAGCGGGTGTACGGTGCATTTCAAACGTACCCCTACGGCACAAGTACAATGGTGAAACGAAGCGTACACACGCGATGATAGCGGGTGTACGGTGTGTTTCACACGTACCCCTACGGCACAAGTACAATGGTGAAACGAAGCATACACACGCGATGATAGCGGGTGTACGGTGCGTTTCACACGTACCCCTACGGCACAAGTACAATGGTGAAACGAAGTGTACACACGCGAAGATAGCGGGTGTACAGTGCGTTTCACACATACCCCTACGGCACAAGTACAATGGTGAAACGAAGCATACACACGCGATGATAGCGGGTGTACGGTGTGTTTCACACGTACCCCTACAGCACAAGTACAATGGTGAAACGAAGCGTACACACGCGATGATAGCGGATGTACGGTGCGTTTCACATGTACCCCTACGGCACAAGTACAATGGTAAAACAAAGCGTACACACGCGATGATAGCGGGTGTACGGTGCGTTTCACACGTACTCCTACGGCACAAGTACAATGGTGAAACGAAGCGTACACACGCTAATATAGCGGGTGTACGGTGCATTTCACACGTACCCCTACGGCACAAGTACAATGGTGAAACGAAGCGTACACATGCGATGATAGCGGGTGTACGTGCGTTTCACACGTACCCCTACGGCACAAGTACAATGGTGAAACAAAGCGTACACACACGATGATAGCGGGTGTACGGTGCGTTACACACGTACCCCTACGACACAAATACAATGGTGAAACGAAGCATACACACGCGATGATAGCGGGTGTACGGTGCGTTTCACACGTACCCCTACGGCACAAGTACAATGGTGAAACGAAGCGTACACACGCGATGATAGCCGGTGTAAGGTGCGTTTCACACGTACCCCTACGGCACCAGTTGTACAGTGCGTTTGACAGGTACGTGTACTACTAGTGCGTACACGTACGTGTACTACCTTAGTACACGTACGTGTATGCGCTAGTAGTACACGTACGGGCACGTGTACTACTAGTGCGTACAGGTACGTGTACTAAGGTAGTACATGTACCTGTACGCACTAGTAGTACACGTACCTGTACGTGTACTACTAGTGTGTACACGTACCTGTACGCACTAGTAGTACACGTACCCGTACGTGTACTACTAGTGCGTACGGGTATGTGTACTAATGGTGCGTATGGGTACGTGTACTACTAGTGCGTACACATACGTGTACTACCTTAGTGCACGTACCCGTACGCACTAGTAGTACACGTACCCATACGCACTAGTAGTTCACGTACCCGTATGTGTACTACTAGTGCGTACACGTACGTGTACTAAGGTAGTACACATACGTACAGGTACACGTACGTGTACGCACTAGTAGTACACGTACGGGTACGTGTACTACTAGTGCGTACGGGTACGTGTACTACTAGTGGGTATGGGTACATGTACTAAGGTAGTACATGTACGTGTATGCACTAGTAGTACACGTACCCGTACGTGTACTACTAGTGCGTACACGTACGGGTATGCACTAGTAGTACACGTACGGTGCATGCACTAGTAGTACAGTGCATACCCGTACATGTACTCATTTCACACGCTTGCAATGGTAATACAGGCGTACACATGACAGGAATGGAGGGCTACGAGTCGCAGATGGATGTCCATCAAGTACTTGTCTTTGCATACTTACATGTGCAGGCCCTAGGTGTGTTAGCCAGTGATATTGCACAGGTCATCTCATCTAGTTGCACAATTGATGTGTGATGACCTGTGGACACATGTCATGTGTGATAGGCCACTATGTGGCACACATCACCTTGACACTTGCCACATGTGTGTCTGCAGTCCAACTGTGTCATGCACAGCAGCAGTGGGATGGCACAGTAATCAACACCCGCACACCCGCACAGGGACACTCTCTCAACTGACAGGTCTCGATCACCGTGCCCCTTTGGGACTATGTCAGGTGTGTGTCATGTGTTCCCACGAGCTTGATGTCAGTGTCCCGTCAACTGCATCTGCTGTTGGTCCATCCAACAGGGGTCTATGTGGAGATGGGCATGGAACACGTCTACGCACACCATGCCACATGTGGATTCCCACAGCTGTAGGGTCTGTGTATATCGTGCATCATATTTTCCCAGTCAGACATTTGTGCATTGTCTCAATGGCAGTGTTTTTTAGTTGTCACGTGTACCCCTTCATCGCAATGTGTTTGATATGTACATTTGACATTCCATGTGACCTGTGAGGGGTGCTTTGCAGTCAGCTGTCTGGATGAGATGACATCCTTCCAATGCAGCTATGTGGATGTGTGTCACTCTGGTGATATCTCTGGCTGTTCACTCAGACTGGCCCCCAGCTCATTTCAGGGCATGTCATGTAGACTTGACAATCAACAGGTGTATCTGGCTTTTTGTAGGAGTGCCAGCAAGCGTGCATATGTGTCCTGGATGTATTGCACACACCCGACTCCATAGTTACCTGATGTGTATTAGCAGTGTAGCATGTGCTATGTTCATTGACATTGATGTTGGCCGACTCTCAATCTTCATTCATCCAAACAATGTCTTGCAGGGCACCACCTATCCCAAGACCAATGCCAGACTTGGGTGCCATGAGGGAACGTGCCTGCATCCGACGTTACAGATTCACTCAACAGTTGATTGAGGACTTGACCGACAGGCTGGCACCACACCTCCAACCACGACACAGGTACCCTACTGCACTGACCCCAAAGATGAAGGTGATGGCAGCCCTACATTTTTTTGCCACAGGTACGTTTCAATTCACCATAGCTGATGTTGGTGACATGTCCCAGACAATGTTCAGCCGTGTCCTGCGTGATGTTTTAGCAGCCATGTTGGAGCACCTTGATGAATTCATCACATTTCCTACACCTGAGGAGTTGACAGATGTCAAGGGTGATTTCTATGCCCTGGGAGGGATGCCCCATGTCATTGGGTCCATTGATGGGACACATGTGGCTTTGGTACCACCACAGGCACAGGAACAAGCCTATCGCAATAGAAAACATTACCACTCGATAAATGCCCTTGTGGTGTGTCTTGCTAACATGCTGATTTCCCATGTCTGTGCACGTTTTCCAGGATCAGCACACGATGCCTACATCATGAGGCATAGCAGGGTGCCACAAATGATGCTGCGTCTGCACAACGAACGAGCATGTCTTGTTGATGGGTATACTCTGTTTGTCCTGTGTGTTGCGGTATCTTTGGCTCTTACGGCATCTCCTGACCCTGTTTTTTGCATGATGTTTCCATGTAGGGGACTCTGGATATCCCAACATGCCATGGCAAATGACACCTCTCCGCAACCCAAGAACAGCTGCAGATCACAGGAACAACGATGCACACGGGCAGACCAGGCGAGTGATTGATAGGACGTTTGGCCTCCTCAAGAGCCGATTCCGGTGCCTGGACAAGACAGGCGGGTCTCTCCCTTATGCCCCGGAGAAGGTCTGCCGAATCTTCCTCATGTGCTGCATGCTGCACAACATGGCAGTTGAGAAGGAAGTGCCACTCATCCTGGATCCGGATGAGCAGGAACATCCACCCGTGGAGGATCAAGGGCTTGCTCACGAGGCTAGTGATGAGGAGGAGGAGGATATCCGGAGTCAGCTCATACGCAACTTCTTCTCATAATGGTGAGTCACTGGGTATGAGTGTGCAAGCTTGTAGCATTGAGTGGCATGTGTTGCAATGTGTGTGTCCAGCTGACTGAATGCAAAGTGACTTGGATGTGTGTTCTGATGTGTTACTAGAGTGATGATGTCATGCCACACAGTTTTGCGGAGAGACATTCTTTGAAATTTGCATGTGTCAAACATTGTTCATGTTTGGTAAATGTCCATGTGTGCGGTGAGAATTGTTTTAGGTGACTTCTTGTGTGTCTGTCATTCCCAGGTATTTAGCGCCTGTTGTCTGCTCGTGTCATCGTTGTCCTCCTGCTATTCCTCATGAGGATTGCAACAGGTGCTGAATCAGCGTTCCATACACGGACATGTGGAAAGGTCAGTCTTGGTAAGGTTTGCAGCAAGGACTTTTTGTGGTGTTACGGGATTGGAATGTATGGGGACTGCTTCTGTGCATGTTGTGGTACCATGCATACATGTCTTCTCACCATGGAGCATATAACATGTAGCATCACTCCCATGACATGATAGTCACCCTTCTTGACTGTCATCTGTAGTGGAGTGTGGCGTCTGATGAAGGCATCAATGTGTGTAAACCTTGCCTCTGAAACATTGCAGATGCTACGGGTGGACATAGTGGGTGACATCACAACAACAGGCTCCATGGGGAATTGCAGCCTCTCCGTGTGCAGCAGGATGTGTTTGGCTCATCCTCTTAACTTGTGTGCCATTTCATTGGGATTTACATCATCCGTGTTGTGAAGGGGGTGTCCAGCGTATGTCCCACATGTTCTGTCAACTGACCTGTGAGTCTGTTAATATGGATGCATATCCCTTTGTGTGTGTATGTGGAATAAAGGTTTTCAGCACAATCCAAAGTGCCTCATCTCTGTCACTGCAGCTCTCTTGACAGTTTGCATGCGTCATCTTTGGCATAATTGTCGAAGATTGAGCATCTGTGTGTGTGTAATTTGGCAACATGCATGCAGTGCTTTATGGCTAATGATTAGGGGTGGGCGGAATTTGCGTAATCGCGTTACGCAAATCTCCGCGAAACGGTAAAAAATCTCCGCGAACACGCAGAAATTCCGCGAACACGCGGAATTGCTTGTTCGCGATGCTTTTTTCCTGTTCACAAACGCTGTTTGCGTGCTCGGGGAGAAATATCTCGCGAACACGCATTTTGGGAACGCAAACAAGCAAAAATTTCGCGAAGTTGCGGAAAGAGGAATTTTGGGCAATTTCGCGTTCTCCGCATAACGCGAAATTACCCAAATTCCGCAAATTCCGCGAACGGAACGGAATTTGCCGCCCAGGCCTACTAATGATCTCTATTGTGCATGAAGTACCTTGTTGGGTATGTATTTGTGCAGCACGGGACGTGAACGCCTGCTGATGGTGTGTGTCCTTTGCGCATCTCATTTTGTTGCCTGATCCAGTGGCTGTAATTTATGGTGATTGTTCATACATTTTTTTGTAGTGACCCATGAGTGCCCTGACACTCCTTCCTTTACATACACCTGTTGCACCGTGCCTTTCAGACCTTGTCTGTGTGCTACTTTTTCCCTAATTACTAACCCCTTCCGCCTGCTGCTGCCTCACCTGCGGCACCGCCCCACCGAGTGCCCTGATTCTGCAACCCTCATGCCTCCGAAATGCTCTGCCCTTCCCCCTCCACCCATTTGAAATGCAGGCAGCAGCTTTTCTGTGCCACTGTAGCCCCAGCACCGTGTCAAAGGCAGGTACGTATGCGCCTGCAACATGCACAGTGCACGACCCTCTAGTTTTTGCATGACCCACTTCACACAACAGGCTCATGCTGCAGCCACTCTCGAAGCAATGTCATCGTGACAATCATCCTCCTGCTATCAGGCAACCCCTAAGCACACACACAACACCTTTGCATGCTGAGTGTGCTTCTCCAACTGCCTACACAGCGCTGCCCAGCCTACAAGACCCTGTCAGAACAACTAGGTAATGTGACTCCTACTCCACACTCGCTCCGTCCACCAGCACGCCATTGGACTCTGTTACCTCCTCAACACGACAGCCCCACACATCACCTTCATGACAGTAACCTGGACAAAAGCATCCTCAGCGCATGACGTCTTCATTGCCATACGGATACAAGACCACCCGCAGGGACGGCAACACCAGTCCCGGGGGATGAATTGCTATTTATTCACTAGTACACCCTCAGAGTCACAAATCCGGGTTTGCAGCAACTCCATGGCAACCCTTAGTGTAACACTCCTCTACAGATCTGCAGGACTACATCCACTATTCCGCTAAGCCATCAACACGTACATCTGCATGCATGCCCTAACCTCCACGGGCTACATGTGGCTGTGTGCCAGTAACTTCTTGCTGGAGGGGAACAACACCACCATCCATCATTGGTCCATCAACATTTGACTCCACGTCTCCGACAAGCAACACACTGCCCCACACCCCGCTCCCGATCCCCCAAAGATGCTGATGTAAGTCACCACAGACAAGCTGTGTGGGAAACTCAAAACAACACCCCCGCCACACCCTGCAACCTCACGCACTGGATCAGCAACAGATCCAACAATCTTGCCA
This sequence comes from Triturus cristatus, assembly GCF_964204655.1. NCBI lineage: Eukaryota > Metazoa > Chordata > Amphibia > Caudata > Salamandridae > Triturus > Triturus cristatus. The sequence continues at coordinate 929,581,256 of NC_140593.1, read as the reverse complement.
CATTGATAGACTTTCCTGTGAAGCACAACAACAGTTCAGGCACCTGGGACAAGGCAGACCTACAGGACTCCTACAGACTTAGCCGGACTCTAGTGCAAACCTTGCAACACAAAGAGCCATCATTTGCCTTACAGCCCTGTGAAACACTACACACAGCCATCACCATATCATCAGCAAGGACAAGTGGAGATCCTTCAGATAGTGCAGAGACACCCAAACACACAACATCAAGGGGCTCATCAGCATTGTGAGTGAAATGACAGCAGATCTCCATCCAAGACAACCCAGCCTTGCAAGGCAGATCACATCCCTTGCAACTTTGTACCACTGCAAGCTCATGGATATACACAACAGCCTTGGCACACAGATGCAGACAGCACTATTATCCGCAGGACAAACCCCCATCAGGTTATGGACTCCCATCAGCAGCAATGACACAACCTGGCTCATTGCAACATACACTCTGGCTCTCCATCAGGCCCCTCCCCACACAACATCTAAACCACATCATTCCACATCCTTGAAGCCCACGTCCAGCGCATCCTGAATGTCTCCTTTGTGTTTGCCACATTCCATGGGTGCAGGAGGCATGCAGAGACCCAGGCCCTTCTTAGACAATGGACGGCAGTACCTCAGGATCTCCTGGTACATCACCCTGCTTCCCATATACAGGAAATGTCATCAGGAAGACACTCAACAAGCAAATGACAATTTTCCTCCATGCAACCTTCTCCAGGCAATCGGCACCAGATCATCTTCCACAGTAATAACACTACTGCAACCGTCAGCAGTGCCACCGCCAACGACAACTTTGTCATGCTCAACAATTTGTGAGGCCACCACCCTTGACCTCTCAATGGCATTCTACACCATGTGCTACCACACTGTCAGCTCACACATCTCCAACACTGGTATCCAGAGGAGGGCCCAGAGTTAAATCAGAAAGTCGCTCACCAGCAAGGCCCAGGGAGTCTGCCTCCACCCTGCAACATGTAGTACACTGGGGTCATCTGGCCCATGCCCCAGGGCTCTTCTCTCAGCGTGACGATCTTCAATGTCTCCATGACCCCCCTCTCCACCATCACATGTGCACACGACCTTATCATCATCTCGTATGCCATTGACACCCAGATGCTCCTCCAACTCACCAAAGACCCAGCCATTGCCAGATCCAAACTTCAAGAAGGCATGAGATCCGTTGAGGAATAGCTGAACATCAGCCACCTGAGGCTGGACTTGGACAGGACAGTAGTCATCATCTGAGGATTGTCCCCTTACAGCTGGGTCAACTCCTTGTGTCCCACTGGTCTGTGCACCTCACCAGCACCCAGTGGCCACGCACGGAAGCTGGTGTTCATCATGGACCCATCGCTGACAATTACCATGCAACTCACCACCATCTGTACCTCATGCTGCAACACCCCCCACATACTGCAAATGACCCACAGATGGATCCACTCCAAGGCAAGACAGACCGTCCCCCTGGTCAACGACACCAGCCGGCTCAACTACAGCACTGGCCTCTACGGAGAACAACAGCAAAACTGCAGGAGAAATTGTCCACATCCTGGGTGGATCAAGTTTAAACTCTTGGTCCTGGCCCATCGAGCCCTCCATGGTCAGGGCCCTCTTTATCTCCAGAGGCGTTTTTACTTCTATGTCCCTTCGCGGGCCTTGCGCTCCTCGTCCCTCTGTCTTAATTCTGTCCCACGCTTCAAACTCCAGAGGGTCGAGGGCTGTTCCCTCGTGGTTAAATCCAGCATGGCCTGGAATGCTCTTCCTTACGATCTTCGCCTCACTCATGATCTTGTAGCATTTAAAAAGAAGTTTAAAACACATCTCTTTGCATGAAGGGCTCTCCTTTCGTCTTGGGTTTCGCGCCGGGATACTTACGAGTAGCCGAGTGCGTTACAAGTGGATATAACATAACATAACATCCACACACCTCACCGTCCACCTGAGATAGGTACAATGGCTCACTGTGTGCTGCAGGATCACCTTCAGACTCCTCAACCACACTCAGGAGGCAGTCCACAACTCCAGACCCAACACCGACCTTGGATGTCTGTCATCCAACACCCCGTTGGCCCAACTCCATGCAGCCCACCTTGCCCTGGCCACCATTCATCACATCCACATAAAAACTGCATGCAGGAGATAGTTCTCCCACCTCGCAAAACAGACCTGGGACTCCCTCCCCGGGCACATCAACATGACCCATGACCTCTACACCTTCATGATACTCTACCAAATTGGTCTGTCTGAGCAGTATTGCAAGCACCCCCTCAGCATCTTGAGGCCATCACGTTTGAGTATTGGGCTCCATGTCTGTATTTTGTGATACATTGTGACCCATGTGTGTCCTCGACCGGACTCAGATCCAAGTGTGTGGATGGCTGGAGTTTGTTCCACACTCAGGCATACTTCGACATATCCCCACACGTATGTTGTGTAATCATGCTAAATGAGTGCAACATAAAATATAATGTCTTAATTTTTTATTTATAGCCCTGGGGCGTGATTTGTGCACAGAAAAAGGTGCTATGCAGGGACCATAGAATCCAAAGTTCACAGGGGGAGATGGGATCCTTGGCATTTAAAGTCATCAGAGTCCAGACCACAGTGTTTGACATCATTGGGCAGACTGCGACCAGCAAGACCATGTGGCAGATGATGTCAGTCAATAAGGTGATGCTGTTGCACATGAAGGCCAGGTGCCAGGCCAGGTGACCTGGGAGATGTGGATGGGCCGCTGCCTCTCATGGTCTTTTCCGTGGACGACCCACCTTCCTCGCGGGACCCTCAGATGCAGGCCTTGACGATGCTTGGGACGCTCCGTCGGACGAATCCTCCTCCTCCTCCCTCCCTGTGGCTGGTGGTGGTCTTCACCTGGTGGCATGGGGAGGGTTGCCCATGTTGTCGGCGATCCGACGGAGTGAATGGCTTATGTCCCTTTGCACCGCCAGGAGCTCAGCCAGTCTTGCCTCCATTCATCCTTGGTGTTCTTATTGACTGGCGTGTTGCTCGGCCTGCTGGTTCTTGATCTCTGTGAGGGTCACCACTACCTGGCTGAACTCCCGGGTGTCAAGCCGGTATGCCTCCATGATGTTGTGGATGTGTGACATACCGGTCCCTTCAGTTGGCTGGTCAGGTTCTCGCCTCCGCTGTCCTCCACTCCCACCACCACTGCCCACTCGAGTCTGGCCTGCCGTTGTGGGCACATCGGGTCTGCGGGACCCCTGAGGGATGGCAGTGTCGGTGTTGTCTGCCTCCTCCTGGGTGCCCGCCGCACCTTGTCCCTCCTGGTCAGACTGGCTCAGTTGTTCACTGCAGGCAGGGCTCCGCGGTGTCTCCTGGGATGTGGCAGGAATGGGGGTGGTGGTTGGCACAGATGGTCCTGAACCAGGTTCTGCAGGGGCTTGGACACCAGAGGGTCCAGGTCGGTCGGGGTCATCCGCGGAGTGTTGAGAGGCGTCGCTGCCGGTGGGATCAGGTTCCTCCCGAGCCTGTGACTGTGATTCTTCCCCCCCATTGTTTGGGGGATATTCATCACGTTGCCCTGTGTGTGAGAGACAGACAATGTTAATGCTGTTTCATGCAACATGCATGTTTCATACGCATTCAAGTTGGCACTGTTCCTCCAGGTAGTTGTATGTGACTAGCATTCTCCTCAATGTTCACTTGTGGATGGGTATGTTGCGGAGGACAGATTGACATGTTCTCCTGAGTCTTTGACATGTCGATTTGTGGCTTGGATGCTTCTTCGGCTATGTATTGGTCTTGTTGTGTTGCATGTCCATGGTGACAGTGGGTAAATTCATTGCCTGTCCTGGTGGTGTCTGCTTGTGTAAGGGCTGTGTGTGACAGGGCCTGCTGGTGGGTGTAGTGTGATTTGGCAGTGGGGCTCCCAGGTGATGTAGCTGTCCCCCATGGAGCATGCTGCCATGACAGTGAGTGTGAGTTCCTGTCCTAGATATCTGACCTTGTTGTCTTGGTGTTTGTGTTGGCACTGGTCACAGGAGGGCCTTGTGCTGCCTACACCCAGGCCGAGTGTGAGCTATCTTGTCAGTACTTTCCCAATCCCTGTGCATTACGCATGGTGCATGGGTATGTAGCTGGGCCATATGGGATGAGGGCAATTGTGTCTGATTTGGAGTTCAACAATGTGTTTTGTGCCACCCACCCTCCCAGCATACCAGACATCCATTCTTGGGTTGGTGCTTCATGTAGCATGGGACGATGCTTTGTCAATGGGGCATACACATGTTATTGGCATTAGCGTAGTTTTTGAGTGTGGTTCTGGCCGGTGATGGCTTGGGGGTAGTTGGGTGCATTTGGTGTAGTTGGGGTGTGGATGGCATTACCCCCATGTTACGTAAGTTGTTTGTGTACTCACCAGGTTCTGCAAATCCTTGGAGTCCATGTACTCCCACCGGCGGAAGCATGGCCATCACCTTCTCCTCCCAGGGATGGTAATGTACTGGTCTGCGGTGCGCACCACCTCCAGTGATGTTGCTCTGGGCGTAGTCCTCATTCATTTTGCGCTTGACCACCCTCCGCAGATCGTACCACCTGGCTTGGCATTCATTCCTGGTCCTTCTGATGGGTGCAAAAGCATTCACCCTATCGACGATCCTCTGCCACAGGCGTGATTTTTCAGCTATGCTGGTCTGTCTGACCAATGTTCCAAACAGCTGTGGCTCGACTCTGATGACTTCATTGACAAGGATCTCCAGCTCCTCCCTTGTGAACTTTGGATTCTTGTCTGTGGGCATGGTGTGGGGTGAGGGTGTGGATGGTTGTGGGTGTGTGGGTGTGAATGTGACGGTGTGGGTGTGAATGTGTAGAGGGGGTATGTGTGAAGGAGGTTGTGTGAAGGTGTATATGGTAAGGTGGATGGGTGCAGTTGTTGGTGTGTGCTCTGTAGCTGCAGTGAGTCTGTTGCAAAGGCTCATGGTTTGTGTGTGTGGGCCGTTTTTATTGGTCCATTTGTGGGTGTGGCTCAGTTTGAATTTTTGGTGGGTGTGTCATAGGAGGTGGTTGTGAGTTTGCCCCTCGGTTTGCCTGTTTGGATGTGTCCAGGTGAGTCCTTTCCATTTTTTGTGCAGTGTAGATGTGTTTTGTGGTGTTGTGCGAGTCGAATAGGCCCTCCTTGTGCTGTTTTCCAGTGTCCGTGGTTCAGTACGGTACAGGGGTATGAGTCGTACAGACACACAGCCCCATGCTTTGTGTATGTACGGGGCGTATGCCGCCATTGCTATGTACGGTGTGTATACCGCCATCGCTGATGTACGGTGCGTACACCGCCATCGCTATGTACGGTGCGTACACCGCCATCGCTTATGTACGGTGCGTACACCGCCATCGCTATGTACTGTGCATACACCGCCATCGCTATGTACGGTGCGTACACCGCCATTGCTATGTACGGTGCGTACACCGCCATCGCTATGTACGGTACGTACACCACCATCGCTATGTACGGTGCGTACACCGACATTGCTATGTACGGTGCGTACACCGCCATCGCTATGTACAGTGCGTACACCGCCATCGCTATGTACGGTGCCTACACAGACATTGCATTTGTACAAGTCATTCCCCGTGTACGGGACGGACGTTTTCCGTACGAATCATAAATCGGTAAGCCAGTCCGGATCGTACTTGTACGCTCGGACTGTGTTTTTACGATTCATACGGAAAAGTGTCCGGGTCCGTCTCGTAACACTTTTCCTGCTACGATTCGTACGGATCGGGCCGATCCGTATGTACTTTTTCCCGTACGAATCGTACTTCGCGAGTCGGACGTGACGTGTACGATTTGTACGGAAAATAATACGGATACGAGTCGTACGGCAAAAAAAAATACAGGATCGGAATCGGCCCCTTAGTGCAACAGTAGGGAAAGTGTTGGATAGCAGAGGGGAAAAAAACACTATTCCCACTCCAGCGAGTGCAACAGTAGGGAAAGTGTTGGAAAGCGGTGGGGGAATAATTTACTATTCGCACTCCAGCGAGTGCAAAGGTAGGGAAAGTATTGGATAGGGGAGGGGAATAATTTACTATTCCCACTCCAATGACTGCAACAGTAGGGAAAGTGTTGGATAGGGGAGGGAAAGAATAACTATTCCCACTCCAGCAAGTGCAACAGTAGAGAAAGTGTTGGATAGCGGAGGGGAATAATTTACTATTTCCACTCCAGCGAGTGCAACAGTAGGGAAAGTGTTGGATAGCCGAGGGGAATAATTTACTATTACCACTTCAATGAGTGCAACAGTAGGGAAAGTGTTGGATAGCGTAGGGAAAGAATTAGTATTCCCACTCCATCAAGTGCAACAGTAGGGAAAGTGTTGGATAGCAGAGGGGAAAAAATTACTATTCCCACTCCAGCAAGTGCAACAGTAGGGAAAGTGCTGTATGGCGGCGGGATAAAAATTACTATTTCCACTCCAGTGAGTGCAACAGAGGGAAAGTGTTGGATAGCGGAGGGAAATAATTTACTATTCCCTCTCCAGCGACTGCAACAGTAGAGAATGTATTGGATAGCGGACGGATACAAATTACTATTCCCAGTGCAACAGTAGGGAAAGTGTTGGATAGCAGAGGGGAAAAAATTACTATTCCCACTCCAGCGAGTGCAACAGTAGGAAAAGTGTTGGATAGCGTAGGGGTAAAAATTACTATTCCCACTCCAGCGAGTGCAACATTAGGGAAAGTGTTGGATAGTGGAGGGGAATAATTTACTATAAGTTTTATCAATGGTGGACGGACCCAATGTAGTGTGGTACGATCACTGTGAGACAGTGTTTTGGAACCCACTAGGTAGGTTAAAAGACCCCTCACACACCAACCTGGTTGGTGTCATGCTTCATCATCGGGGTCCCAACCGGGTGGCCAAATGCCCCCCGGTTGTGCTGCGACGCCTGGCTACAGCGGAGCTGGTGTGGTGCAAGAGTGTGATGTAGTGATGGTTAAAAATATCTCTGAGAATCCTTGCCTTTAGGAAATTTATTACTGGCGGCTCAGGATATAGAATAAAAAGCAGGGTATGTGATGCAACTACAAAATAAATAATTATCTACTAGTTGTCGGTGTTGTAGGTCTACATGTTTCAGCTCTCGTGTAGAAATGTGGAGCTTTCGTCAGGACCAGTGCAGTAAGTGAGTGGCAAAGTGCGAAGTGCCACGTGGTAAGTGGAAAAAAAAAAAAAAAGTAAAAAGGTTGTTTACCTACACAACCGCTAAGGTGTGTGGACCCAGTGTCGGCACAATTGCGGACACTGCAGCGCAAAACCTGTGGAAGGAAACAAGACAGCACAAGAACACATATGAGACTGCCACTTTGGTGCCGTGGATTTATAGCAACTATAAAATGCAATCTTAAGTGCTGTGATAAAGCAAACCTGTCTTCAAGGATCGTACCATTGGTGACACACGCACTATGGAGGTGTATCATGCTGCTAAGCGTATAAAAAACGGAGGCAAGACAATTAGAGATGCTAGGTAAAAGCGAAGCGCTCTGTGAACTATGTGTGCCAGGTGGTAAATAACACGGCACTACTACAGTGAACAACAGATGGTGGATTATACACATATGGTGCCTGGTGAGTTTGCCGGCATTGATCTGGTTGAGGAGGAACCGTGAGACCTCGAACGAGGTGTGTCACAGTGAATGACCCAGTGAGCGCTGGTAAGCCGAGGCTGAATGAAGCCATGAGGAAAGCGCTTTAATAGTTCGTAGTGGGCGCTGTTTACAAAAAAGAGGCGGGATGCGCAATGCAGGGAAGGAAAGTTTAAGACATTAAAATAATTACACTATGGCTGAGTGAGTGCGCTGTTCAGGAAACGGGAGGGGGGGCGCGCCTCACGTCAATTCTGTAGAAGAAAGAAGTTACACATCTCAGGGGTGTGGTAGGGTAGAATGTAGTAATCCCCAAGGAAAAATGCAAACGTCACCTTACTTGGTTGAGGAGCTACCAACGCCTGGCACCTACTGTGGTCTCCCGAAGTCCCGGATGCTGTGGGACCCCCGGAAGGGAGAGGTTAAATGGTGAAGTGCTCCATTGCGTACGTGCGGGCTTGCTGGTGAACTCGGGCGGGGCCGCGAGGACTGCACATGCGTGAAGGAGCAGCGTGGGCCTGGCGCGCATGCGTGAATGCTGCGGGGGTGCCAGGAGGAAAAGCGCCCGCTCCAAGGAGAGAAGTGCGCACGGCGCGCATGCGTAGGTGCTCCGGGGGCGCGGTGGGGAAAGGGAATGGCATTGAGGAGATGTCACTAAACCTGCGCGTGCGCAGTAGGGATAAGGCCAGAGATGCTGAATTGCAGGAAAGGGCCTGTGGGGGAGACAGGAAAAGCCGGTACTGATGTTAGTTAGGGCTAAGAGGATTAGGAACTCGAGGGAGGTTGGGATGCTAAATAAAGCAGAGACATGTATTAGACAGAAACACCAGGGAGAATCATGGTTGTCTGAGCCTATTCCAGGGAAAAATCAGGATTTTCTCAGACAGTTCCAGGGGATATTATCGTTCAGACCGATGATGTGGCTGGACAGTCGATATATCCATCTCTGTTCCTGTTCCAGGAGGCAGGTCTGGATGTTGGGAAGGTTGTGATCTAAGGCTTCCAGTACGACCCATCTCATATCATTAGTCGTGTGGCCTTTTTCCAAAATATGGTTGGTCATTTTTGTGGTATTTTTCTGAGGTTACAAGGGCATGTGATCCGGTACACAACATTCTCTGTATTACAGTTGGTATGTTTGCGTAATTCCCATGTTTTTCCAGGTTCAAGGTTGAGGTTTTTGGTCGTCTCAGTGATGTGACAGACGCTACAGTTTCCGCAGGGGAAATGCCCTTTGATGTTTGGGAGACCCCAGGGGTTGAGCACCGTGTTCAATGGTCTGACGGGGAGAGCCGGTCTGGTAGATACAATAGTGTCCTTGATGGATTTCGCTCTTTTTGTTGAGAGAAGGGGAGGTTCCCATTTCAGGTTGCCTGTGTTCAGGATCTTCCAATTCTTTTTGATGATTTGGGAAACTTTATTGGTCACCCGGCTCTCCCCGTCAGACCATTGAACATGGTGCTCAACTCCTGGGGAAAAACATGGGAATTACGCAAACATACCAACTGTAATACAGAGAATGTTGTGTACCGGATCACATGCCCTTGTAACCTCATTTACATTGGTATGACTACTCGCAAAATCAAAACCCGCATTTGCGAACACCGCAGCACGATACGCTGCAAGAAAAATACCACAAAAATGACCAACCATTTTTGGGAAAAAGGCCACACGACTAATGATATGAGATGGGTCGTACTGGAAGCCTTAGATCACAACCTTCCCAACATCCAGACCCACCTCCTGGAACAGGAACAGAGATGGATATATCGACTGTCCAGCCACATCACCGGCCTGAACGATAATATCCCCTGGAACTGTCTGAGAAAATCCTGATTTTTCCCTGGAATAGGCTCAGACAACCATGATTCTCCCTGGTGTTTCTGTCTAATACATGTCTCTGCTTTATTTAGCATCCCAACCTCCCTCGAGTTCTTAATCCTCTTAGCCCTAACTAACATCAGTACCGGATTTTCCTGTCTCCCCCACAGGCCCTTTCCTGCAATTCAGCATCTCTGGCCTTATCCCTACTGCGCACGCGCAGGTTTAGTGACATCTCCTCAATGCCATTCCCTTTCCCCATCGCGCCCCCGGAGCACCTACGCATGCGCGCCGTGCGCACTTCTCTCCTTGGAGCGGGCGCTTTTCCTCCAGGCACCCCCGCAGCATTCACGCATGCGCGCCAGGCCCACGCTGCTCCTTCACGAATGTGCAGTCCTCGGGGCCCCACCCGAGTTCACCAGCAAGCCCGCACGTACGCAATGGAGCACTTCACCATTTAACCTCTCCCTTCCGGGGGTCCCACAGCATCCGGGACTTCGGGAGACCACAGTAGGTGCCAGGCGTTGGTAGCTCCTCAACCAAGTAAGGTGGCGTTTGCATTTTTCCTTGGGGATTACTACATTCTACCCTACCACACCCCTGAGACGTGTAACTTCTTTCTTCTACAGAATTGACGTGAGGAGCGCCCCCCCTCCCGTTTCCTGAACAGCGCACTCACTCAGCCATAGTGTAATTATTTTAATGTCTTAACCTTTCCTTCCCTGCATTGCGCATCCCGCCTCTTTTTAGTAAACAGCGCCCACTACGAACTATTAAAGCGCTTTCCTCATGGCTTCATTCAGCCTCGGCTTACCAGCGCTCACTGGGTCATTCACTGTGACACACCTCGTTCGAGGTCTCACGGTTCCTCCTCAACCAGATCAATGCCGGCAAACTCACCAGGCACCATATGTGTATAATCCACCATCTGTTGTTCACTGTAGTAGTGCCGTGTTATTTACCACCTGGCACACATAGTTCACAGAGCGCTTCGCGTTTACCTAGCATCTCTAATTGTCTTGCCTCCGTTTTTTATACGCTTAGCAGCATGATACACCTCCATAGTGCGTGTGTCACCAATGGTACGATCCTTGAAGACAGGTTTGCTTTATCACAGCACTTAAGATTGCATTTTATAGTTGCTATAAATCCACGGCACCAAAGTGGCAGTCTCATATGTGTTCTTGTGCTGTCTTGTTTCCTTCCACAGGTTTTGCGCTGCAGTGTCTGCAATTGTGCCGACACTGGGTCCACACACCTTAGCGAGTGTGTAGGTAAAGAACCTTTTTACATTTTTTTTTTTTTTTCACTTACCACGTGGCACTTCGCACTTTGCCACTCACTTACTGCACTGGTCCTGACGAAAGCTCCATATTTCTACACGAGAGCTGAAACATGTAGACCTACAACACCGACAACTAGTAGATAATTATTTCTTTCGTAGTTGCATCACATAGCCTGCTTTTTATTCTATATCCTGAGCCGCCAGTAATAAATTTCCTAAAGGCAAGGATTCTCAGAGATATTTTTAACCATCACTACATCACACTCTTGCACCACACCAGCTCCGCTGTAGCCAGGCGTCGCTGCACAACCGGGGGGCATTCGGCCACCCGGTTGGGACCCCGATGATGAAGCATGACACCAACCAGGTTGGTGTGTGAGGGGTCTTTTAACCTACCTAGTGGGTTCCCAAACACTGTCTCACAGTGATCGTACCACACTACATTGGGTCCGTCCACCATTGATAAAACTTATTTACATTCAGGGGATACGGAAGTACCTCTCCTTTTCCCTAGCTCTCTCATTGTTCTCTACGAATAATTTACTATTCCAACTCCAGCGAGTGCAACAGTAGGGAAAGTGTTGGATAGTGAAGGGGAAAAAATTACTATTCCCAATCCAGGGAGTGCAACAGTAGGGAAAGTGTTGGATAGCGGAGGGGATAAAATTACTATTTCCACTCCAGGGAGAGCAACAGTAGGGAAAGTGTTGGATAGCGGAGGGATAAAAATTACTATTCCCACAGATCAAAATTCAAATTAAAAAACAAACTTAATACAAAAGATAATATTTTTTTTAAAAACATATCAAAATATAACAATTTAACAAAACATAAAAATATTATAATGTAGCAAAAATCTAAAATTGACATAAACAATTACTTTTTTAAATTTACATTTTAAAAAAGTGTACAAACAAATAAATATGTTGTAATAGAAATTAATATTAAGAAAAAATATATATTACCTAAATGTAATATTTATTTTCCTACCCTATAACACCACACAAGTTACATCATACATCAATTTTTTTTTTAGACTGTACCTCCATGATTAACACAATTAATTATCAATTTAACGAATTTTAATAATTTAAAAACACATTTAAAAATGTAAACATTAATGTACTAACCAAACGTAAGAGCTATTGAACCTAAATCCCCAACAAAATAAAAAATAAACAATTACCCAAAAAATTAATCAATTAATAAATGAATAATAATGATCAAGTAGTTCTGCCCTCTATCCCAATAAACACCAAAACACACACCTAAAATATTTACACAATTTCCATAACTAATTTTACATGAATAATTAATATCAATTAACAAATCATTAATTAATTAAAAAAATATAAATACTTTCCACCATTTACCACTATAAACCCCACAACTCACACATCGCAATTATTACACAATTGGCAATTACAATTTTAATTAATTAATTAGCATTAATTAACAAATAATTAATTAATTATAAATAAATTACCTTCCACAATATTCCCCTATAAATGCCACCACCAATTGCATAAAATATGACACAATTAACATAATTAATTAACAATTAATTAATTAATAACAATTAACAAGCAAATATAAATAATCATTAATAAAGTAATTCACACAATTAACATTATAAAATCATATTAATTAAATATTATAATAAAAATAATAATACATGTATTAAAACTAAATTACTTCCCACCCTACTCCCCTATCAACCAAGAACTCGCTCCTAAAAAATGACACAATTAACATAATTACAAATAATTAACAACCAATTAATAAATAATTAATAATAAAATAAGTCCCACAATTAATATGAAATATTAAATGAATACATATTAATTAATAAAAAATATTAATAAATTAATTATAATTAAATTACTTTCCACCCTATTTCCCTATAAACCCACAACCCGCTCCTAAAAAGATGTCAAAATTAACATAATTACCAATTAATTAATAATAATTAACAACCAATTCACAAATTAATGATACATTAATTCCCACAATTAACAATATCAAATATTAAATAAATAAATATTAATTTAAAAAATATGAATAAATGAATTATAATTAATTACTTCCCAACCTATCCCCCTATAAACCCAAATCCACTCCTAAAAAATGACACAATTGTCATATTTACCAATTAATTAATCAATAGAAATTAACAGCCAATTGTTGATTAATTAATAATAAATGAATTCCCACAATAAAACAGTATAAAATCAAAAATAAATCAATACTAATAAATAAAAATAAATATTCAATTTATTATAATTAAATTACTTCCCACCTTATTCCCCTATAAACCCACAACCTGCTACGGAAGTAAAATGCAAAATTTTATTAAAATGAAATTAATAAGTTCTAAAAATTTAACACATAATAAAAAACAAATGCAATACTTAGACAAAAACATAGAGCACATACACTTAAAATACATACTAAAATACATAACACTAATTAAAAAATTATATTTTTAACAACTATATTTTTGCAATATTAATGACTTCAATATTTTAGAAAACGATATTTCTTACCTTAAACTCGATATTCTTGACCACGATATATTTTGCACTCGATATTATTGCAGGTCGACATTTCCAACTCAAAATTCTGACTCTTTACCCATTTTGGGGCTGATTCCGATGTCGGGCGGACTCAGGTCCGACCGACATCGGTCAGGTAACCGACCGACCTGCTGTCGTCGGTTACAGCCCTGCAAGTATGATGCGACCGAACAGGGTTCGGTCGCATTCGCATACTTCACAATGCAAGCATGCATTCCGTGCGGAATGTATGCTTGCAGTGCGAAAAGCAGGGGTGCAATTCATCCCTGCACCCTGTGGTCGGAACCCCAAGGTGCCTGCCACCAGGTGCAGGGATCCACAGAGGGGCACCATAGGTGCCACCAGGCCGCCATTTGGCAGCCTCACACCCATGGGGGCCCCCAAAAACAGTTTCCGACTGCCTTTTCGTGCCGGAAAGACCGGCACGAAAAGGCAGTGAAAAACTGCCATCGTACTCCCTCGGTCGCAAAGAGGCGGCCGGGGGAGTACTGAGGGATTTCCGGACGGCAGACGGGCTCTCCGAGCCTGTCGTCCGAAATCCGGAAATCCGAGTCGGATTCCTTTCCGACCGAGCCCATCAGAATGGCTCGGTCGGAAAGGAATTCGCCCGACACCTTCCGACCGAAATCGGAATGGGCCCCTAAGAGTTCATAACGATCACTACAGAAAGGTGTATATATTAAACTGTGACACTGTGTTAACATGAACTGCAGGGCACTGGAAAATCATAATCTGGGATACTAAAGACAATTTATTTAGATAAGTCGTTTGGAAACATTAACATGCTTGTGTCCGGACTATTTCAGCTGACAGGTAGCAAAAGCAGTTGATGGTATTTTAATTTGTCTTTTATTTTGTCAGCACTGATTTGTGCAAAACTTGTTACCATCAAATTGCACATTAGAATTTCATAAATTGATTTTTCATTGTTCCTCGAATTATTTACAAAACTAACATTTTGCAGAACAAAATGAACCATCACAGACAGCTTTTACTGATGACGAGTTCAAAGGCATCCGATACAGCTCTGGTATCACTGTATTGCCAGTACCACTCTCAAATTAACAGATGGCCAACATCAAACTGCTTACCCAATATGGAACAAAAGTGTTTTACGGTCACAAAAACCTGTGGTTTAGTTTAAAAGAACACATGCTTTGCAAGAGCAAATCAAGTTCGACTATGTACTAAAGATATTTTGCAATTTGCAATTTGGCAAATCTTTTCCAATTGAAAGTGAGTCAGAAGCATGAGAGAGTCGCCCACCTCCTTTTCAAGAAGCATAATTATGTGACCTGCGACTGGTGGTGTTAACTAATATGCAAAAGGGAAGGTACAGCTTCCCTTTGGGAATCATGACTGCCGGTCTTGGCGGCAAGATGGTTGAGGGAGAACTGCTTGCTCCACACCATATCGTTCCTACCAGGAAAACATGTTTGCTCTTAAATAAAAAGCAACAACTCTCCCTTTAAGGGGCTAGGGATACTTAAAAACATGTTTCCCTGGTTGCCACAATTCCTGGGCTCAAGCATTTGCAGGAAATTTCAGAATGTCTCGAGACGATTTATTATTTTTCATTAGGTATGAGTTTTTACGGGGGGCGTGGCTTAGGAGCCAAGCATGGCGGACATGCCTCTGTAGAGCTCTGCCGGCCCGAGCCCACTCAGAGCCAGAATCTTCTCCTTATCCTGACCCCGGACACCACAGCCGCAACGCACTCCTTGCGGAGCGCGCTGGGACCCCCGTGACGAAGTTTGGCAGCAATCAGCAGGCGGGGTGGGCCAAGACCCAGTGCCGACGCATCTCCGGCCTGGAGCTGCGACTACGCGAGAGGCGCTGCATGAGGGCCGGGCTGCGGCACCTGCCGACGGCACGCCGCTTGGAGGGACCTCACCGCGGCGGCCGCCTCTGTTCCAATGACCCTGGTTGGTGCAGACGCGGATGTAGGGCTGAGGGGGCCTGCCGACGCGTGAATCCGGCCGGTGGCCTGAAGCTTCGTTGTGGTGCCTCAGCGTGGGCCCCTCCCCCTCTCTCTCTTTAAGGTACGGCAGTGTGGTGCTGAGACCTTGTGAGCTTGTGGCTCTCCTACCGAGTGCACCCGGACCTGGTGTTGGATGCAGACTGCCTTCACTGCGGTGAGGTCACCGGCAAGGGCCCTAATATCCGTAGCCGCCCGCGACTCCCCGGACCTACCAGCTGCACTGAAGCGGCCGGCCTGCCCCACAGTGACCGAGGGGAAGCAGAGACCCTGATCCTGGCGGAACAGACGCCCATGCTTCCGGGCGTGAAGCACACTGCCTCAGACATTGTTGCCACGGAGGCCTGTCCCCTTTGGGTTGCCTGGAGCCCCCTGGGAGCATATCCTGCATGCTTGTCAAGGGCCGGTGGTCCCTCCTGGTGGTCCCGAGAGATGGTGGACAGGGACGTCATGGGGGCCGCGCTGAGTTGATTGGGGGCTGCGCCCGGATGAGGCCTTGACCTAGCTGGGATGGATAGAAGAGCAGAGCAACTGCCCAGAGGCCGGGCTTGGCACTGCGTGGCTGCCCACCAGTCACTGATTACCTTCGCCATCACGTGAGGCTCACCCTTTCATACTTACCTGCTGTGACTGTGAATCGGGGGCTCGCCATCCAGTCCATTTCTCCACTCCACAATGGGCAAAGACAAGCCTGGAACGGTGGCACCTAAACAGAACTCCATTTATCATTACAGCACCGCACCTCCGGGTAAGGAGGGTGTCGATGGCCTGTCCCCTGAAACGGTGACGCTGCTCACGGCGATCAACCAATCGTGTACTGCCGTTTCTCCGCCAGGATCTTCGGAATGCTGTTGATCGGATCACGGAAGCAGAGACTAGGGTGTCCACGGTAAAAGACTCTGGTGCCGATTACGATCCGGTAAAAACCGGGTACGAACCGTCGGTCGGAGCGTTTTCTCCGTCCGACTCGTACCCGGTCGTAAAACTTTACAAACATGGAATTACGATTCGCACGGAAACACCATTTCCGTACGAATCGTAAAAAACACCGACCGACGAAAATATACATACGAATGTGATCCGGGAATGCTGCGACGTGACGTCGGGACGCTTTCAGGCAGCGTTTCACGACCCAGGAACCACGATTCGAACCGACAGCAGTCCGGACGGCAATATTTTCACGGCACCCAAAAAGTGCCGGAAAAGCGAAGTACGTCGCGAAACGACCCGAGTAGGTGGCCCGGTCCGCGCCGTACCCCCCCAGCCCCCGTATGTACGCGCCGACCCCCCCCAGCCCCCGTACGTACGCACCGTACCCCCCCCGCCCCCATACGTATGCGCCGACCCCCCCCAGCCCCCGTACGTATGCGCCGTACCCCCCCCGCCCCCGTACGTGCGCGCCGACTCCCCCAGCCCCCGTACGTTCGAGTCGTACCCCCCCAGCCCCCGTACATTCGAGTCGTACCCCCCCGCACATACGCGCCAACCCCCCCCAGCCCCCGTATGTTCAAGTCGTACCCCCCCACCCCCGTACATACACGCCGACCCCCCCAGCCCCCGTACGTTCGAGTCGTACCCCCCAGCCCCCGTACGTACGCGCCGTAGCCCCCCCGCCCCGTACGTACGCGCCGATCCCCCCCAGCCCCTATACGTTTGAGTCGTACCCCCCCCAGCCCCCGTACGACTCGTACGTTCGAGTCGTACCCCCCCAGCCCCCGTACGTTTGAGTCGTACCCCCAGCCCCCGTACGTTCGAGTCGTACCCCCCGTGTATGTACACCCGTGTACGTGTCGAACCCCCCGTGTATGTACACCCGTGTACGTTTTAGTCGTACCCCCACCCGTGTATTTACACCCGTGTACGTGTCAAACCCCTGGTGTATGTACACCCGTGTACGTGTCGAACCCCCCCGTGTATGTACACCCTTGTACGTGTCGAACCCCCGTGTATGTACACCCGTGTACGTGTCGAACCCCCCGTGTATGTACACCCGTGTACGTGTCGAACCCCCCCGTGTATGTACACCCGTGTACGTGTCGAACCCCCGTGTATGTACACCCGTGTATGTGTCGAACCCCCCGTGTATGTACACCCTTGTACATGTCGAACCCCCGTGTATGTACACCCGTGTACGTGTCAAACCCCCCGTGTATGTACACCCTTGTACGTGTCGAACCCCCGTGTATGTACACCCATGTATGTTCGAGTCGTACCCCCACCCGTGTATGTACACCCGTGTACGTGTCGTACCCCCACCCGTGTATGTACACCCGTGTACGTGTCGTACCCCCACCCGTGTATGTACACCCGTGTACATGTCGCGCTGGGGGTACGCACCGTACATAAACGGGTGGGGGTACAACTCGAACGTACACGGGTGTACATACACGGGGGGGTTCGACAGTACATGGGTGTACATACACGGGGGGTTCGACACGTACACGGGTGTACATACACGGGGGGTTCGACACGTACACGGGTGTACATACACGGGGGTGTTCGACACGTACACGGGTGTACATACACGGGGGGTTCGACACGTACACGGGTGTACATACACGGGTGGGGGTACGACTCGAACGTACGGGGGCTGGGGGGGGTTGGCGCATACATACGGGGGCTGGGGGGGTACGACTCGAACGTACGGGGGCTGGGGGGGGTCAGCGCGTATGCGGGCACATGTCTCCATGGTTGCTATGGGAGTTCGGTGAGGACGGTGTTTTTTCCATACGGTTGTAACATCGGACGCACGGGATGGATCGTAATTCCGCGGTCGGACTTCACTTTTCACATTTGTACGGTAAATCGTCCGTGGACGTGTCGGACACATTTTCCGACCCGAGGACGTGTGGGGAATAATTCCCAATGCGATTCGTATGGACTTTTTACCATGCGAATCGTAATTGGCAGTTTGTACGGCACTTGTACGATTCGTACGGTAAAAAGACCGGATACGAGTCGTACGGGGAATTTTTTTACCGGATCGTAATCGGCACCTCTATATCCACCCTCCAGAAGAAGGTGGACAAGCTCACCATGGTCTCCCGGGAGCTGGCGTTGTGAGTTGAAGAAGAAGAATGTAGGGCAAGGCACAACAACATCTGCCTGGTTGGCTTTCCGGAGGGTTGAGAGGGTGCCTCTATGGACGATTTAATCTCTGGTTGGCTCAGGGCATTGCTGCCACCCGAGGCCATGTCCCCTTGCTTCATGGTCGAGAGGGCTCACCGTGCCTTGACTAAGCAGCCGCCCCTTGGTGAGCGCCCACGGCCCGTGATTGTCCAGCTTCTCAACTACGCCGATCGTGATGCGATTCTCCGCTATGACCAGCTCCATAAAGAGAAAATGACTTTTGATTCTCACCCATCATGGTTTTCCCTGATTACACCAGGCTGGTTCAGTAGCAGCATCAATCCTTTTTTGCGGCCAAGCGTAGGCTCAGGGAGCTGAAATTATTCTATGCGCTGCTGTTTCCCGCCAGGATGAAGGTGGTGTATATAACGCCAAGGCTCTCTTTTTTTGACTCCCGGAGGAGGTCTTCGCTTAGTCCGATGAGAGAAAATAACCTTAAGCCGCACACGCCGCCGCAGCTGGACTCGGACTCCTCGCAGGGATTGCATGGGAGTGGCTGGCAGGCCATAGACGCTACAGCCAGGCGCCATAGATCCCGCTCTAATTGGCGTGCCCAGGGTCAATCTGAAACTGCTGACTGAAGATGATTTGGCCAAGGGGTTTGTTCTATTCTTCTTTCTTTACACAACGCCGTCCAGAGACCGTAGCTCCCAAGTGGGCTGTGTTGCACCCTGGTGTACTGGGGTGACCTACATCGGCTCTGAGTGGTGCTGAAAGCCTTGTACCGCTTCACATTACACAACATTGGTTGGATCCAGGTGGGTGTTTCACGGTCATCCTAGGCATGATTGCAGGCGAGCAGATCACAATGGGGAGTGTTTATGCCCCTCCACCGCTAGCCTAGATATTTGTAGATAAAATTACACAACTTTGGGGGTACCTCCCGGGTTGCCTGACGATATTGGGTGGAGATTGGAATGACACCATGGGCCTACTGGATAGATGGCGCACAAGGCCACTTGATACACCTTCCCCAGATCCAAATTAAGTATACTGGCACATACACTGGGTTGGACGGACTCATGGCGCGCATTTCATCCCACCGATGTGGGGTTCACATACGCATCGTCGGTCCACCCTACACTCTTGCGTTTAGATTATATTTTCCTACCACATAGCTATACCTACAGAGTGGCACACACGTCCATTATGCCCAGGGACCTCTCGGATCATTCGCCTGTCCAACTCAAGCTGCGCCTGCAGACCCATTGGGCCCCTTATCGGTGGCGCATGTCCCCATGGCTCCTTCGGGATGCCGATTATCAAGAGATGATACATCTCGCGGTCACAGACTACCTTAGTTTCAATACGACAACTTCCCCTTCTCCTGTTATTCTCTGGAAGGTGCTTAAGCCCACGATTAGGGGGGCTGACATTAGTTTTAGCTCGGGATAAAGCGGCGGGGTTTTGCGCAGGTGAGGGAACTAGAGGACCGGCAGGTCCAACGGCAGTCCCAACTGGTAGAGGGCTCCAATTCCAGTTCCCGCCGGAATCTCCTACACGTCCAACAGCAGCTCCACCAGCTCCACACAGACAGCGCTAAAGAGGCGTGGCTGGCGACTCAGTACAGAATTTATTAATGGGGTGACAAGTCTAGTCAGATGCTCCATAGGCTGTGCCAGGTCCGGGCGACCCCGACACAGGTTCCCTTTCTGAAGTCCCCGGACGACACTGTCTGCACTTCCCCCGCCGACGCGGTCCAATCCTTTGCCTTCTTCTATGCAGCCCTGTATGAGGAGCGGGAAGTGATAGCTGAGCCCCTTATAGATGAATTTCTCTCTGATATCCCCCCCGCCGACTGCCCGATGAGCTGCGTGACAAACTGAATAAACCTATCACATTAGACGAACTGCAGGCGGCACTGTCCAGTCTACACCCGGGCCGAGCGCCTGGCCCGAACGGGTTCCCATGCAACTTTTTGTGCTCACATGTTGTGACCCTAGGGTCCCACCTACTTGGGGCACTGCACGAAGCCTTGGAGCATCGTATTTTGCCACCAGAATGGCGACACGCCGAAATTATGGTTTTTCTTAAAACTGGTCGTCACCTGGACGACCCGGGCTCATATCGCCCCATCTCGCTGTTGAATTTTGAGCCTAAACTCTTGGGGAAGATCTTGGCCGACCGCCTTCACACCTGCATTCAGGATCTGGTACATCCAGATCTGGCTGGCTTCATGCCACAGCGCTCCACCAGACACAATATCAGGCGAGTTCACAACGCTGTTGCAGAGGCCCCTCGCCTGGGTTGTCCCGTGGCAGTCTTGTTGGCAGATATTGACAGGGCGTTGGACTCGCTGAGCAGGACTTACCTTTTTTAAACTCCTAGAGGCCATTAACCTGGGTCCCTGGTTTCTGGCATATGTGAAACAACTATATACGGATCTTACCGCCTCGGTTCGAGTGGCCGGATGTTGCTCTGTCCCCTTTCCTATCCGCAGGGGTACGAGGCAGGGGTGCCCTCTATCTAATCTCCTATTCGCCTTAGCGATTGAGCCCTTGGCTGCGGGGTGCGCCAGGACACTGTCATTCAGGGATTGGATTGGTCACCGGAGCACTCGGACAGGATCGCGCTTTACGCTGACGATGCCCTGTTCTTCATGTCAGACCCTTGGGCCTCAGGGCCTCGTGTCCTCCAAATTCTCTGAATCTTTGGTGAGACCTCTGGAAATTGCTCCAACTCGTCCAAATCTATATTGTTTCCTATTCACAGTGAGCAAAGGAGTCAAGCCTGGGCTTCACAGTGGCCATCGCAGACACGGGCATTAAGTATCTAGGGGTCTTTATAGCACAGTGTCCCAGCAACGCTTGGACGCACAACATTGCCCCGCTGCTCCCCGTCGTCCGGGATGAGATGACGATCTGGTCCCAACTACCACTTTCGTTGTATGGCAAGTCCGCAATTTTCAAAATGGTGTCTCTGCCATGCTTAATCTACAGGCTCCAGAACTACCCATACCCTATCCCCCGTTGAAGGTTTATTCAACTTAATGCACTCCTGAATAGGTTCCTTTAGCAGGGGGGGCGTGATCCGTGTAGCGCTCGCAACTTGTATACAGTCCACGTATTGTGGTGGTTTCTGGAGGTGGGCAGAATTTGCGTAGTCGCACTATGCAAAGCTCCGCAAAACGGTAATAGATCTCCACGAGCACGCGGAAATTCCGCGAACACACGGAATTGTTTGTTTGCGATGCTTTTTTCCTGTTGGCGAACACTGTTTGCGTGCTCCGAGGGAAGTATCTTGCGAACGCGCATTTTGAGAACGCCAACAAGCAAGAAATTCCGCAAAGCAGCGGAACGCAGAATTTTGGGCAATTCTGCGTTCTCCGCGGAACGCAAAATTACCCAAATTCCACGAGCGGAGTGGAATTTACCACCCAGGCCTAGTGGTATTGCGCCGGCAGATGTCCGCGAGTACTACTGGGCCTCGCACCTTTTGGTGATCAATGAGTGGTGATATGGCTCCCAGACAGACCCGGCCTACGCTGTGGATTGGTTAGCCATGGCAGGTACCCCGCTGCTCCATCTTCTATACAGTAGCTCTTCCCTGGAGGCGCTTGCCCCGGCTTACCGGATGGTCACTTTGACATGGAGGAAGGTGGTCAGGTCCATGGGTTGATGGGATAAGTTGACCGGCGCCACTCCCCTCTGGCGGGGAACTTATCTTCGGCCTGTCTCGTCACTTTGGGGTTTCGTAGATGAGATGATATCGGCATATCCACGCTCGGAGATATTATGCAGGGGACCACTCTTAAATCCATCCTAAGGCTACAGGCCGATTTTGACCTTCATAAATCGCAGTTCCATCATTATTTGCAACTCCGTCATGCGTTGACCCGCCAGATTCGGCAGCTAGAGTCTCTACTGGAGTTCCACCTGCTGGAGGGTCACCTATTGATGGGGGATCTGGGGGCTCACAAAATTCGGCAAATCTACCAAATACTTACTAGACATTCCAAGACCACTATCCACAGGACCCGGGAGGCTTGGGAGGCGGACCTGCCATCCCTTAATGACGATGACTGGGCCAAGGCGCTGGCCAGTCCTCGGTACGCCGCCGTCTCCACCAGATATAGGCTGATTCAATTTAAGTACCTCCATAGGGTATACAACACGCGTCTCCATCTCTGGAAGATGGGAGCAATCCAGTCTCCTGTTTGTCTCCGCTGTGATATGGACGAGGGGTTGTTCATGCATAAGGTGTGGAGTTGCGGGGCACTGCAGCCCTTCTGCTCAGGTGTGTAGTCTTGCTTGGAGCGTGTCCTGGTGTGGAATATCCCATCGGACCCTAGATTGGCGCTCTTACATAGCACAGAAGACATCGGGGCAACAGATATAAAAGACACCTTCTGTTTCTGTGTCTCACCTTGGCTAAGCGGGACATAGCCCAGCACTGGAAGGACACGTCCCCGCCCTGTATAACCACCTCATGTCAGTGGAGATTGTAGCGTTCCCGGTGAGGGGGTGCCCACAGAAGCATGGGAAGATTTGGTCTCGGTGGGCTAAGTACAGGGGCATAGATCTGCATTCAGTGTCACAGACCGCCACCCGTGATCCCATCGAACGACTGGTGGTGAACGATTTATCTGTTTAATGTACCAATGTTCAAAAGATGTGGCTGGGAATTCCATTGGCGTTTACATTAAGCCTGGGCGAAGCACTACGCTACGCTCGCGTAGTTTGCGAAGTTCGAGCGACTTTGCACTACGCGAACTGCACGTAGCACAGTGCGAACACGCGTAGCGTAGTGTTGCGTAGTGCTGCGGTCATTTTTTGCTTGCTCGCGGTCCTCAACGTCAAGTTGGCGACCGCGAGCAAGCAAAATGACATCCCGGCGAGACTTTTTCCTTGTTCGCGATCAGCATCATCAAGTTGGCGATCGCGAGCATGGAAAATAAACCTCCCGGCGAGATTACCAACGCGAGGATGTCAGGTTTCTCATTGCGAGGGGTCGCGTATGCTCGCGACCGCTCGCGATGAGAAACTACCAGTTCGCACTGTGCAAGATGCCATTTTCAATGATTGCACAGTGCCGGTTGCTTGTCCGCACTGTGAAATCATTGAAAACAACATCTTGCACAGTGCGAACATGTTACTACGCAGTTCGCGAAGTGCTACGCGTAGCTCGCGTAGTGCGAACTTCACTTTGCGTAGCTTCGCGAAGTGCTACTTCGCGAACTACGCCCACCCCTAGTTTACATGCAATGTTCTTGCAGCATGCCTGGTGCGCATTAGGGGGGAGTAGGGTTGGGTGTTTTTCCTGGTCTGATGTTCTAGAGTCTATAGGGAATGGGGTTTTACAGTACCCAGAGACATTCTCTTATGCATTTCATTTGTGCTTTGTTTGCTGGGCTTTGCCCCTCTGGTATGATGAAAACCCAATAAAATCTGTTGTTAAAAAAAGGTATGAGGTTTTACAACCTCTTGGAAGGGAAGCAAGATGGCAGCTGCTTAGGTGGTTGATCGTGGTATGCTGACCTGTGGCAAGTAAAGTACGGACTGACCTGATAGCGGTAGATGATCCTCCCTGCTGACTGTGGACGTGCAGGCATTTCAGGAGGCTGCCTGTGGCTGGTGCTTATTCTTGGAGGCTTCACAGTGTTGAGGTGGCTCGCTGCCGCAGCCCTAGACCACTCCGGCTGTGATGCCTGCGCCGCTGCCTCTGCGGCGATATTGGAGGCTTCTTTGAAGGGTCCAAAAACTGCTGCTAGAGCCATGAAGGTGAAGAGTGTTCGTTCCTCTGTACAGGCCGCTCAGGTCTCTGCTGAGCCGCTGAGCGAGAGCGAAGGGGGTCAGACCTCGAGACATGGATGCTGCGGCCTGCAGGACCAGGAACTCCCGCAGGAGAAGAAAGGAAGGGACGGGCCGCTGGGAATTCCCGGCTGGCTGGCCCCACGGTTGCTCATCTCCTTCAAGGATCAGCTGCTAAGCAAGATCCGAAGCCGCAGCGGCAAGGAGCCATGGACTCCAGGGAGTTGAATAATAGCCCTGCCAAAGCGCAGATGGTAAAGAAAAGCCTTAAGAATGCATCCCCCCGAAGGCAGCCGATAACTGAGTCCTCCGGCCAGTAACAAGGAGAAGGTTTGCAGGCAACTTTACACTCTCCCATTTTGCCGGGCCTTAGCAGAGGGGGTACAAGGGGGGCTCTGCGTCTTCAATAACTGTAATCAGTGAGACCCTTAGTAAAGCTGCCGGCCCCTCAGTGCCCGATATTAAGGCTGCTCCCTGCCCAGCTCTACCGGCTCCTTCAAACCTGCCCCAATTGTTTTTTCAACTACTAACAAGAGTCAGTAATCCAGCGGTGTAGCAATCATCCACCAGGTCCTACACAGTTAGGGTTACACCCTGGAGGGGATGAGACGGATAGATCCAATCCCGATAAGGAACTAAGTGATTGTTTTATCTCTCTCTAAGACAGGGCTGAATGGTCTGTTGATGGTTCTGCTAACTCCTCAGAGTTTAGTCAATCCGACGATAGCGATCCTATGGAGGGTTAACGGGACAGGGCCCTGACAGCAAGAAACTCAGCCAGCACATCTCAGGGGGCAGGGATCTCCCTTGGGACTACACACCCACTGAGCAACTTACCGGCTTCCCTCTAGGGACTGTACAGGGCGTCGGAGCCCCGGATCTTCCCCACACTGGAAGCCATCTATCAGGCAATTTTAATGCACGGGGAAGAGACGCACCAAGGCAGTCGGATAGCCCAGTCTGCACCACGGAAAGTACAAGGGGTGGTCAGGAAGCTTACCAAGGACTGTAACTCCATTGGTGAATGTATGACAGAACTCAAAAGAAAATCGTCTTAAAAGAGAAAGAATTGGTGGATACTCAGACTCAAACAGAGGCACACAAGTCTCAGTTAATTAATAATACAGTGGAAACTTGAGGATCATGAGAATCACCAGAGGTGCAACAATCTATGCCTGCTGGGAGTCCCCGAAAGGAGTTGAGGGATTGGACACCCGGGCCTATGTGGTGGAACTATTAGATGCTGCTCTCTAGGAAATAACAGGCTGGAACTGGACACAAGAATTCCAGCGGGCCCACAGGGTACCCTTCACTTAGAGACAACTGCTTAAAGATGATGCAAAGCCACGAGGCATTCTTGTGTATTTCAGGCACTTTCTTTTAAGGCAGGTAATTTTTGAGAAAGCTTGGCCTGAAGCAAAGAGATCTAGTAGGGGTGTCTCATTTTTTGTGCGACCAGATTTCAGCCACAATGCGCAGACGGCTGAGGCAGATGATAAAACCTTTTCAAGACAAAACTTCAAAGGCTTACTTAATTAACCCAGCTCATTTAAAAGTAGTTGGGGGGGCTAACTCAATTTTTTGTGTCAGAGATCAAGGCGCAAGAGTTCCTTGATGGTCTAAAACCATGAGAAATAGTTACGATTTTTCTACTTTATTGGACCTTCTTGGTTTTTTTTTTATCATGAACCAGCTTTTTCTCTTTTTCTTCCTGTGTCAGGTAGAAATGATAGCTCAACTGCACAATTCACTGGTCATGCGTGCTGCACCCATATTGCACAGACTGCATCACAGTCTGATTGCTACCCAGGGTGGCAGGGGTGGGGTGCAAAGGGTGTCGTTGGGGGAGGGGAAGGTGGGGCATGGGTGGAGGGTCGGGGTAGAGTGGAGAGTAAAATCTTACATGGAGATGGAATTGATGGAATCAATAGAATGGCGATTATCACAGGATGGTCTTACTTTCCATTTAATAAAGTTGCGGTTAGGAACACCAACTTGTTATAGACATGGTCCAAATAGGTAAATTAAGTATCCGTTCAATAAACATGGGTGGGCTGAATGACAGATCCGAGCGATTAAGGGTGGCCGAGTTTGTATTGGGGAATAATCCTGACATTGTGTGTCAACAGGAAACACATATTCCTTGGGACAAAAGGGGAATATTTGCTATAAGGGGCTATAATCTGCTGACCTGTAACTATCAGAGCTCTAATATCCAGGGGTAGGCAATCTTAGCAAAACCCCTTATAGAGCTGGCCAAACGTAAGTTAGCAGATGCTCAGGGAAGGTGAGCATTGGTTGAACTCGAGTCAGGACTTTGAGTGTGCTCAATATATGGGTCGAATCAGGAAAACCCAAACATATTTGCGGATCTTGAGGTGGAGTTAGCAACCTGGCCACACCCCTTGGTTATCTGCGGAGACTTTAATATTCATTAAACAGTTGAGACCCAGCGAGCCTGGCAATACCAGGAGAAAAAGCCTAAAGCATATAGAGCATTGCACTTCCTCATGGACAGCCATGGATTGACTGATATATGGAATATCAAGCACCCGAATAATCCAGGTTATACCTATTAATCACATCATCATAAAAAACATGTTAGACTTGATTATTTTTTAATAACAACTGGCCTTATTTCCAAGGCTGACATCAGGAAGCTCCTGAGGGTGGTCTCAGAACATAACTCGCTGATTCTGGAGGTAGAGGCCCAGGAGGCTAACAAACGTCGTCATAAGTGGCCATTCGATAGGAAACTCTTGGTGAATACCACCTATGCTGTGCATATTAAGAAATTGGCGCAGGAGTTTCTTGACAGTAACAGATATAGCACCTAAAGGGTATTGTCTGGGACGCCCTCAAGGCTAGCCTGAGGGGGCAAAGCATTAGCTTTGTTGCTCTTGCAAAGAGACACCGCTTGGCCAAGAACAAACGGCAACTACGAGAGTTGGCTGAGGCTGAGGAAGAACATGTGGAACAGATTGCGCAGGGGCGAGGGGTGGTACAAACTCAGTTTAAGATTATTTCTTTAAAAACTCAAATTAATAGCTGGCTTACCTAAAGATCGGCTGAAGAATTTCAGACACACAAACATGAATTATATGAGTATGGAGAGAGAATTGGGAGAAGGCTGCACTTTACATACGGCAGAAAATAGCCAGAAGCTTGAAAACCTCAATAAAGAGGGACAGACAAATCTATACAGAGACAAGAGACATACTCTGTGTGTTTCAAGAGTATTATCAGCAACTACATAGGGAAGACTGCGGGGCACCCCTGGACATTTCTCAAGTAGTTTCAGAGGCAGAACTAGGGGCTATTCTTGACCAATCCAGTAGGAGTGAGTTAGAAGTAGATATCACACTTGAAGAGGTTGTAGCTGCTCTGCATAATCTGCCCTCAGAGAAAGCAGCAGGTCCTCTAAACATATACAACACAATGGCTTCCCACCAGAGTCCTGGCAAGGCACAAATATTAGTATTTTCCCAAAAAAAGGGTAACCCCCCAGACAATCCAGCCTCATAAAGGCAGATCTCTCTGATTAACTCTGATACAAAGATCTATTCTAAAATATTGGCCTGTCGGTTGGGGAGGGTATGTATGTATGTATAAAATATTTATAGAGCGCACTGCAACCCTACGGGCATCCTGGCGCTGACGACACAGTAAGGGGAGGGAGGAGAAGAAAAGGGGTTAGGCTCTGGGAAAGAGCCAGGTCTTGAGCTGCCTACGGAATGCTGTCAATTCCTGGACCTGTCGGAGCTCCATAGGGAGACTGTTCCAGAGGCGAGCTGCCGCAGCACTGAAGGCACGTCCCCCCAAAGTAGATCTCTTTATCTTGGGAGTAGTGGCCAATCTGGCTGCTGAAGAGCGCAAACTGCGCATGGGAGTGTACCAGCTGAAGAGATTTTGTAGTGGTCTAGGACCAAGGCCATGCAGAGCCGTAAAAACTATGCACAGAGATTTAAACAGAATTCTCTGTTGCACCGGAAGCCAGTGGAGATCAGATAGTGCCCTGGAGCTAGATGAAATGCGAGGTCTCGAGAGGGCGAGTTTTGCCGCAGCTGACTGAATGCGTTGGAGACGCTGGATCAGGTATCCCGGGGACTCGAGCATCAAGGCATTACAATAATCCAGACGGCTGAGAATTGTGCAGCGAACCACTGTTCCTTTAACATGGGGGGGGAGCAATGGTAGGAGTCTACGTAGGCCTCTCATGATCATGTGGCAGTTGGAGGCCACCTTGTTGATATGAGACTCCAAACTCAGCTTCTCATTGAAGCAAACCCCCAGGTTACGCACAGTTTTCACAGGAACCAAGGGAGTATCCAAGGGGAAGGGCCAAAAATTAGAAGGTAGAACTTGTGGCACCTTGCCCACTGAGCAGTGTAGAATCTCGGTCTTGGCACTGTTGAACTGCAGGGCGTTAGATCTCAGCCATGAGGTCATTTCACGCATGCAATTGTGAAAGAGAGTTAAAGAGTCCCCCTGGTCATCTTCCAGGGAAACAATCAGCTGCGTGTCATCGGCATAGTTGACAGCCATGATGTTATTAGAGTTGATAAGTTTAACTAGTGGTTGCATATAAACGTTAAACAAAATCGGGCTGATAGAAGAGCCCTGAGGGACACCATGTTTGATGGGCAGGAAATCTGATTGGTACGGGGGCAGAGTCACTGCCTGCCGTCTATCAGAAAGATAGGAACCAAGCCACTTCAGAGCCATGTCAGTAACCCCCACCTCGGCGAGTCTGTGTAGGAGGATGTCATGATTAACCGTGTCGAATGCGGCGGATAGGTCCAGCAAGATCAAGGTTGCGGAATGCCCCTTATCTGCACGCATTCGAAGGTCATCCAAAGCGGAAATCAGTGCGACTTCGGTTCCGTGCCCAGGACGGAAACCGAATTGGTTCTCCTCCAGCTTGCAATTGCTCTCTAAGAAGCGCGAAAGCTCCTGGCTAACCAGGCGCTCGGCAATCTTGACTGGGAAGGGCAGCAAAGAAATGGGACGATAACTCCCGTAGCAGGCGGGGTCCAGTGAAGGTTTCTTCAAAAGAGGGGAAACCAGAGCAACCTTCCAGCAAGCCGGAACCACGCCACAGGTTAACGACTGATTGATAATCTGAAGGAGGTGCGGAAAGGTATCCGATCCTACTTCCTTCCAAAGTTTTTGCGGCAGAGGGTCCAGCGGAGAGCCCGAGCAAACTTTCTTGGCTATATTGGAGAACTCCTCCATGGAGGGACAGGACCAGCGATCCAGACAAGGTCCTGCCGAAGACACTGACTCTCCAGCTCCAGCCTTAGTGCAGATCACAGGGGCGGATTGCAGACCCTCGATAATGCCCTTTATTTTATTGTAAAAGAAGGCTGCCAATCCATTACAAAGGTCCTGGGAAGGGGTGATCTTGTTACCTAGACACTCTGGATTAGTGAGACCTTTCAAGATGTTAAAAACACATTTGGTACTGTTTGGGGCTTTCAAAATGAGGTCCGCAAAATACAACGCCTTGGTGGTTACAATGGCTTGTTTGTACCTGCCTAGCATTTCTCGCCAGGCTGTCTTATCACTGGCTGTATACTGCCTGCGCCACCTCCTCTCAGCGTGTTTGCACTGGATCTTAAAGGAACGAAGTTCCTCCGAGAACCATGGTGCAGAGGGGGATCCTCGTTTCCTAATCCGTTTCAGAGGGGCAAATAATTTAATGTTATTGGCCATGAAGCTACATAGCTCCCCGTAATTAGCATCGACCGACTTTCCTGGGTCCGGAAAAGGGGCCCCATCAAAGAGAGGTACGGATTGTGCTATCCGCGTAAGGGCTTTCCAATCCCTACTTTGGACAAAATGAGCTTTGGTAGGGGGGTGTCTGGTTCTGGGGAATGAAAGCAGTTGAAACATGATCAGATGATGGTCAGACCAGTCCATCGGAAGAATGTTATCAATGGTCACTGCTTTTTCTCCAGCGAATATTAAATCTAGTGCATGACCTGCAATGTGGGTGGGCTACGACACATGTTGTGGAAGATTTAAATTGACACAAGATTGTAAAATATTATTAAAAGCAGTTTTCAGCATTGCACTAGGCCAGAGATTGAAGTCTCCCAAGATCAGCATTTTCTGATGGGTGAGTGCCAAATTGCTGCTGTGATTGTTCACTTATGCTCCCCGGGGGTCTGTAGCAGAGAATCTCAGTCACGGCGTAGCCGGACCTGTCTTTTAGACAGAAGCCCAGCGTTTCAAACTGCATAATCTCGTCAGTATCAAGTTGCGAGAGCTCCCATATATCTTTGTGGATAATCCCAATACCGCCCCCTCTACCACTGGATCTAGGCTTATGAAAAGCTTTGTAGCCACTGGGGCAGGCCGCACCCAGTTCTATGTCAAGCCCGGGTAATAACCAAGTTTCAGTCATAAATAGAATATCCAAATCATAGTCGTCAATTATCATTTGGATTTCTGTAGCGTGCCGGGGAAGAGACCTAACATTGAGGAGTCCACAGTGCAGTCCTACCCCTTGAGGTGTGGGTACCTTCCTCAGTGCAAGCTCTGAATCAGGTGGTTTTAGCTGCGAGCTGCCTTTGTCAAGCTCGAACAATTCAGTCCGTGAGTAACAGAGCCGCGTGGTGGTCAAAGCCTCACCCAACAGAGAGGCAGGAGCAGCATTATGTGAAGCGACCGGCGCGACCAAGGCGCGGACGGGCGCAGACGGGCTTGCCTTTGGCGCGCCTTCGGCGCGCCGTCGGCGCGTCCGCTGCGCGGTCGCTCCAGAACAGCGTTAAGTAGGCACCAACTAGAAAGACTAGACTGCTAACCTCCTAGCGAGGTAGCACTAGTTCCGGTTGAGGAAGTGAATTCCGGCAATGAACGTATCAAAGATGTGGATGGGGAGCAGAAAACAGGTAGCAGGATGCTTTGTTTTAAAAAGTGCAGGATCACTAGTCAATGTGCAAAGAACGCAAGAATTACAGTAGCAGCAAAATATTTTATGTTTTTTTTAAAAATGTACAGAAACACAGATAAAAATTCAATTCAGAAAGCTCCGATCAACACCCCCCGGCGTCACTCCCTTCAAATGTCATAGGTCATCTTGTCTCACCCTGGCATCATGGCTTTATTCCTGGCTGGGGAACAACGGACTAATTAAGACGGGCTATAACTTTATTTGACTTCACTGCTGAGACAGGGGGGCAGATGGCCATGATCCTCCTTGAGGCAGAGAAGGCTTTCGATCGGGTGAAGTTGAGATTTTTATGGGGGACGCTCAAGTGAAAGGGCTCTGGTCCCTGGATAATCACTGCCATAAAAGCTATGTATTATAATTCATGGTCACGTTTTTTTTTTCTTTTTCAGTCCTCCCAATACCAACGGAGGTGTCAGAAGCTCCCAGCTCACCCGTGGCTGCTTTCCAGCCCCCACCAGGGCTATGAGCTTGGAGCGGAGAGAATTAAAAAAGGCTTTGGTATATACAAAGAGGTAAAAAAACTTGGGAAGTACTATCATTTTGGTTATGGCTATTCTTCCAGCCACGGACAGTGGTAAGATGGACCAGTATTTAGATTTATTCTCCAGCCATTCCATCAATTTACCAAAGTTTATACGCCAGACTTCCTGTATGTCCCTACTTAGCCACACCCCAAGATATTTAACTGCGCTATCCGCCCAAGTAAGCGGAAATTCCAAGTTTCTAATGGTGCATCGGTTAATGGAAGGATTGATGATTTGGACCAGTTAATTTTTATGCCGGATATGCCTCCAAACTTAAGTATTTCCCACAACACAGGATTCAAATTTTCCTCAGGATTACAAATATATAGGGTAATGTCATCGGCATACATGGAAATTATAAGGCCCCTATCTGAGACCCCTAGGCTGCGGGCTGAATGGTGCTGCCGTATTCTCGTTGCCAATGGCTCCATCGCTATCGCAAACAACAACAGTGAAAGCGGGCAGCCCTGCCTAGTGCCACATGTTATATCAAATAGTTCTGAGAGGAGTCCATTGGCTCTCAGGCGGGCCGTAGGCCTAGTGTAAAGCAAGCTGATGAGTCCCAATGTGGGCAATATCGTAAATAAGTAGGACCATTCTAGGGAGTTGAATACTTTAGTGGCATCTAGAAACGTAGCGATGGCTGGTAGTTTAGGGTCAATTTGATGGATAGTAGCGAAACAGGTGTGCAAATTATGGGCCGTTGATCTGCCCGGAATAAATTCGGATTGGTCCGGTCTGGCTATAATTGGTGCGATTGGCTGTAGCCGGTTAGCAATCAGCTTAGCCAAAATCTTTGCGTCTGCTTATAAGAGTCACAGAGATTGGCCTGCTTGTCTGGTTTTAAAAGGGAGATGATCAACGTCTGTCTCATAGTTGGTGGCAGCGTACCGCATTCCAAAGAATCCTGATATACATCCAAATATTGAGGTGCAAGATCAAAGCGCACGTTTTTTAAACGGACGTTGTCAACCTATCAAGTCCGGCGCCTTTGCGCCCGGGAGGCTATAAATGACCTGCGTTATATCCTCCACAGAGAACGGGACATCTAGGTAGGCTCTATGGGCATCGCTCAGCCAGAGAAGTTCGATGGAGTCGAGATATGTAAGTAGTTCAGGGTGCAAGATGCACTGTATGGCAGTGTATAAAGAAGAGTAGAAGTTTGTGAGATGTTTGTGTGTGGCTAGCTGTCCCCTGATTGGAGTGATATTGTCATCTAGTAGCACAGGTATGAAGACTGGGGGAGAGTGTTGTCTGAGTGTGTTAACAAGGGTCCTGCCAGGTCTGTCGCCCTCGCCGTTACTTCGAGCTTTAGCATCTTTCCCCGGGAACCTGATCTCTCTAATAGCCTCTTCCTCAAATTCAGATATCTTCTCCCTCATTGATGCAAGATGTGAAGGTGCCCACGACTGGAGAACAACAATTCTGAGGTCATAATCTCCTTTTTCAAAGTGGAAAGTGTAGTCCTGATTGATGTTAGCACCCCCGCTGCGTCTGGCGGAAGGCGCCAGCTGAATCCATGGGGCAAAGTCAGAGGTACCTTCCAGCTTAGAAAAACCGGGACATGATCTGAAAGCGTATGGGGCATATGCAATATGTCTATGGTCCAGGAGGCCACATCGCTAGCAACCAGCCAGTAGTCCAATCTGGACCAGGCTCTGTGATGTGTATTGATGCATGTTCCCTCCCTAACTGTAGGGTTTCTACTTCGCCAAATGTCGATGAGATTGTGGTCGAAGATAATGGAGTTCAGTTGTTCTGTTGTTCTGCTGCTCTGGTGTGTGGGCTGCGGGCGGAACCAGCTCTATCTAATGCATTATCTAATTGGACATTAAAATCGCCATCCTATATGACTTTGTCGCTTCCAGCCGCCAACACCCTTGCCCAAACTTCTAAGAAAAACTGCGGGTTGTCTACATTCGGACCATAAGTTGTCACCAGTGACATTTTTGTGCACATCATAATGCCATTAATTATAATGAACCTTCCGTCTGCGTCAGCCTGAACTTGAGTGGTCATCCCATCAATTCCACGGTTTATCAACACTGAGACTTCCCGTACATAGTTCGATTAAGGGGCTGAGTGCACCTCTCCCCAGTATTTATTGCGCAATTTAGGGTCCGAGCCCCCCTTCAAATGAGTTTCCTGGAGGAAGCACACATCCATGTGATGCTTGATTAAGCATGCATGCATCAATGTAGACTTTCTGAAGTCGTTAAGACCCCTGATATTCCAAGTTGTAACTTTTACCTCAGGCATTTTGTTGAAGGGATGTATGAGATGCGTGTCCTTGTGGGACAATTGTTTTGTGAGACGTGAGCAAGCTCTTGAAACCATGGGACCTAGTTTTTAAGTACACATTGGTAGGCACACAAGGTAGACTTCTAAAAAAGTTGTATTCTGTGGTAACACGAGTCTACAAAGAGAGTAACTGCATGTCTGTAAAAGTTATAACTCCCCCCCCCATCCCGCCACCCACACCAACCTCCCAAACAGGCTGTGAATTGGTGCCACCCCCACCCTGAGTCCCCCCTATTAAACATAAACTAAAGAACACTGGGAGATCACCCTGCGGGGCTAGGGTCGCCGGCATAAACCTGCCTAGTGGCAGGGTGGCCAGGTCATAACAGGTGCTAAGGAATCGATAATTTGAAATGTAAGGCTAAATGAGCTTATAACAGTATAAGGGCATTGCAGGTGCTACATCACCGGAGTACCATTTGGACTCGTGGAGCGAGTATGATGCTAGATACAGTTCCAGAGTGTGTCAGAGCTCAGTAATATAGTCAGTCATTATCGCTGAGATTCGGCTCAGATCCAGCTCCCTGCGAGGATTAAAGAGGTGACATTTTGGCACAGATATGCTTCGTCTATTTGAGGGCCGCCTTGGCATCAGTAAAGAAATTAGCTTGGTCATCGTACATTATCTTCAACTTAATGGGGTACAACATAGCATATGGAATTGATGCGTTCTGTAGTTTTCGCTTCATCTCCGCAAACTCCCTGCATGCAGCTTGCATGGAGGGCATGTAGTCCGGAAGAAAAGAAAGTGTGTTCCCTTGATGAGTGATAGGGCTCTTGGTTCTAGCGGCTTTTAGTATCTCATCTCTGTCCCTATAGTTCAGGAGTCGCGCTGTTATGGGACGATCAGTCGCCCCTACAGCGGCTTGGGGCTGAGCGAGAGATGCACGCGTTCAACGATCATAACTGATGAGATTACAGGTCCAAAAAGTTTGCACAATAAGTTCTAAGTGAATGGCTCCATTCTCGGACTCACAGTGGTCTCCAGCAGGCCAAAAAATCTGAGGTTGTTGCGCCTAGACCGCGCCTCAAAATCTTTGTTCTTCGCTTTAATCACCGCTAGTATCTTTTCCATGTCTGAAACTTGTGTCCTGGATTCAGCTTGGAAGTCTTGGGTATCCGAGAATCAGTTCTCTAGTGTGTCCAGGCGAGTCTCATTAGTGTCCACTCTTTTCTTAACCTTTCAAGATTAATGGTGAGGGCGTCTATTTTGTTTTCGATCGTCTTGATGCTTGAGCGAACATCTAGCATTATAGCACGTAGGTCTTCCTCCTGGCTCGCCCCCATGTCTCCAGCACCATGAGCCATGTCTGGGTCGGAGCCAGCCTCTGTGGTGCGAGTTTGGCACTCATTTTCAAATGGGAGTTTGGTTTGTTTGGGATCTGCCTTCCCCATTACTCCCTCTGGCAACTTTGAGCTCGACCTTGTTGTAATCTCAATTGAATCACCTTCGCACTGGGGTATTGTAGTGCGCACTGGGTTAGGATAAGCCCATGGGTTTACAGAGGTCAGCTGTGCTCAATTTAGGCTGTGTACACTGTGGTCATTAAACTCCATTAGAGCGGAGCGCTGGGAGCGGTCTCTGTTGGGATGTTAAACCCACCAGGGAGAGGGGGGGCACACCCGGTCAGGCACAGAGGATGGGGGGATGGGAAGTACTATCATTTTGGTTATGGCTATTCTTCCAGCCACGGACAGTGGTAAGATGGACCAGTATTTAGATTTATTCTCCAGCCATTCCATCAATTTACCAAAGTTTATACGCCAGACTTCCTGTATGTCCCTACTTAGACACACCCCAAGATATTTAACTGCGCTATCCGCCCAAGTAAGCGGAAATTCCAAGTTTCTAATGGTGCATCGGTTAATGGAAGGATTGATGATTTGGACCAGTTAATTTTTATGCCGGATATGCCTCCAAACTTAAGTATTTCCCACAACACAGGATTCAAATTTTCCTCAGGATTACAAATATATAGGGTAATGTCATCGGCATACATGGAAATTATAAGGCCCCTATCTGAGACCCCTAGGCTGCGGGCTGAATGGTGCTGCCGTATTCTCGTTGCCAATGGCTCCATCGCTATCGCAAACAACAACAGTGAAAGCGGGCAGCCCTGCCTAGTGCCACATGTTATATCAAATAGTTCTGAGAGGAGTCCATTGGCTCTCAGGCGGGCCGTAGGCCTAGTGTAAAGCAAGCTGATGAGTCCCAATGTGGGCAATATCGTAAATAAGTAGGACCATTCTAGGGAGTTGAATACTTTAGTGGCATCTAGAAACGTAGCGATGGCTGGTAGTTTAGGGTCAATTTGATGGATAGTAGCGAAACAGGTGTGCAAATTATGGGCCGTTGATCTGCCCGGAATAAATTCGGATTGGTCCGGTCTGGCTATAATTGGTGCGATTGGCTGTAGCTGGTTAGCAATCAGCTTAGCCAAAATCTTTGCGTCTGCTTATAAGAGTCACAGAGATTGGCCTGCTTGTCTGGTTTTAAAAGGGAGATGATCAACGTCTGTCTCATAGTTGGTGGCAGCGTACCGCATTCCAAAGAATCCTGATATACATCCAAATATTGAGGTGCAAGATCAAAGCGCACGTTTTTTAAACGGACGTTGTCAACCTATCAAGTCCGGCGCCTTTGCGCCCGGGAGGCTATAAATGACCTGCGTTATATCCTCCACAGAGAACGGGACATCTAGGTAGGCTCTATGGGCATCGCTCAGCCAGAGAAGTTCGATGGAGTCGAGATATGTAAGTAGTTCAGGGTGCAAGATGCACTGTATGGCAGTGTATAAAGAAGAGTAGAAGTTTGTGAGATGTTTGTGTGTGGCTAGCTGTCCCCTGATTGGAGTGATATTGTCATCTAGTAGCACAGGTATGAAGACTGGGGGAGAGTGTTGTCTGAGTGTGTTAACAAGGGTCCTGCCAGGTCTGTCGCCCTCGCCGTTACTTCGAGCTTTAGCATCTTTCCCCGGGAACCTGATCTCTCTAATAGCCTCTTCCTCAAATTCAGATATCTTCTCCCTCATTGATGCAAGATGTGAAGGTGCCCACGACTGGAGAACAACAATTCTGAGGTCATAATCTCCTTTTTCAAAGTGGAAAGTGTAGTCCTGATTGATTTTAGCACCCCCGCTGCGTCTGGCGGAAGGCGCCAGCTGAATCCATGGGGCAAAGTCAGAGGTACCTTCCAGCTTAGAAAAACCGGGACATGATCTGAAAGCGTATGGGGCATATGCAATATGTCTATGGTCCAGGAGGCCACATCGCTAGCAACCAGCCAGTAGTCCAATCTGGACCAGGCTCTGTGATGTGTATTGATGCATGTTCCCTCCCTAACTGTAGGGTTTCTACTTCGCCAAATGTCGATGAGATTGTGGTCGAAGATAATGGAGAGGGGGGCACACCCTGTCAGGCACAGAGGATGGGGGGGTCCGCATCCCCACACATGAGGAAAACCTCCTCCAATGCGTGGCAGGTGCCAAAACCAAATCCCCACCCCCGTCGAGCACAGAGAGGCCCCCTCAATGGAAACAACCCAGAGAAGGGGGGGCAGACCAAGTACAGGCAGAGCGCTTCCCCACAGGCACCTGCCGCCCGCCCGGTCTCACCGCTGCAGGACGGAGAGGCCCTGCATGGAGAGGCCAAGATGGCAGCAACACATGTAGGCCCCTGCTCAGCCCGCCCAGTCACACACTCACCTCGCCGGACTGAACCAGTGCCCCATAGCCGGATCCACGAATGGCCACAGTCCGCTCACGCTCCCAGCTTCTGGTGCTGCCTCCAGTCGCCCACTGAAACCGGTGTCACCAGAACAGTGGCTTTCAAGGTTGGGCAAGGGCACCACGGACTACACGGATGTCCAGTTGATGGCACGTAGAGGCAGCCACACAGTGACACCTGCCGAGTGCCCTGCCACAGTCAGGACAGCACCCGGCAGCCAATTTGTTAATACTACGTCTGGGCGCCGAGGCAGGGAAGGTGACGGGAAGGCCTCACCCGTTCTTGTAGTCGCTCAGCAAAATGGCGACGGCTTCACAGAGCGCACAGGCAACGATGAGGTAAGCTCTGTAACTTCGTTATTTTGCATTTCCACCTCTACAGCGCCTCTCTTCAAGAGCAGAAAAGTGTAGAGTGTAGCTGCACTCGTTGGTGGTGATAGATTCCTGGCATAGACAGTGATCGTGGAGTATAATTAGACCTGGCCTGCAGAGCCCCTTCAGAAGGCGGCCATCCTGCAGCTCGGCAAGCCACGCCCCACTAAATGGGCTATGTTAGAAACGGGGGTCTCTGGTTGGCAGTGGATGGCCACTGTCCAAGCAGGGACCCTTCTTTCTAAGTCAGAGTGAAGGGCTGCACCCCCTTGACAATCCCTGCTCCGCCCTGTGGTAACGTAGCACGAGCAGTTAGGCTAATCTCAGAGGCAGTGTGTAAAGCGTTGATAATCATACACAGTAAATACAGTGAGGAACACTACAAAGGGACACAACACAGGTAGTTATGCAAGAAAATAGTTATATTCATAGAGACTTATCACAAGACCAGATAACGAGGAAACCACAATACTGTACAAAAAAAATAGTTCTCTCTGGATACTGCAAAAATAGTTCCAATGGGGAAGGTAAAGCTCAGTTCAGGGCAATGGTCTTTGTGACCCTTTTTACTCACAGTTCTGAGATGTTGTCAAATAATCCACAAGAAATGTCGCTGCGGCAGGTTAGCAATGTTTTTCCTCACGCTTTGGTCATGGCCACTCGCTAACGGGGGTTAATGACGATTTTCCGGACGCTTAGCAGCTGTAGCGAGGATTTTCTGGCCGCAAACGTGCGGGGCGATGATCAGACCAGCGAGCATTCAGCGGCAGCGATGCGACGATTTTCTTTATGCTCAGCAGCTGTAGCGATGATTTTCTGGCCCCAAACGTGCGGGGCGATGATCAGGCCAGCGAGCCTTCAGCGGCAGCGATGCGACAATTTTCTTTACGCTCAGCAGCTGTAGCGATGATTTTCTGGCCGCAAACGTGCGGGGCGATGATCAGGCCAGCGAGCCTTCAGCTGCAGCAATGCGACGATTTTCTTTACGCTCTGTAGGTGTAGCGATGATTTTTAGGCTTTAGCGATAATTTTGAGGCCTTAGCGACTAAATGAAGTCTAGTGGTCCTGAAACTTCAGTCAGGGGGCTAGCTCTCTCTCTAGCCCTTGGGTGATTGCAGGTTCAAGATTAAAAAGTTCTCCTACAGCTCCTTTTCCCTCCTTTTTCCAGTCCAATGAAAACTACTGCAGGCCAATCCAGGGAACAGCACACAACACCAGAACCGTCCTCTCCTGCAGCTTTCTTCAGTTCCACGGAGAGAGGTTGATCTTGAGATCCAGGGGCGATACCCATTGTAGGGGTTTCAGCACAGATATTTATACCCCAAAAGTCTTTGTTCTAAAGAGTCACAAGTCACTGAACCCAGCCAGAACCAGTTCTGCTCAGTCCTGGAGCACTTTGTTTACCAGGCTGCCTCTTTCCTTTCAGGGTGCAAGGCAGAGACATCAGACGCACCACAGGAGGTGGAGCCAGCATTGTGGAGGGAACGCACAGCCCTATTCAGGTCCCAGGTGCAACTCCTCCCACCCATCTAGATGCAGATCTCTCCATTCACCACTGGGACACCTCACCCTGTCTCCTGGAATTCCCCAGCCCTGTCACTCCAAACCCAGACAGTCAATATACATAGCAGCAGAGCACACTGGAAGGCTTAGGCAAGAAAATACCTACTTTCTAAAAGTGGTATTTTCAAACACAGAATATAAAAATAACCTTCACAAAAAGATGTATTTTAATATTCAGAGCTCAGGCATACTAAACTCGTTTTTCTACCATGTTCCTGGGGTCAGTTAGGCCTATAGAGTGTAATAGTCAAACTGCCTCTTCTGGCCTATGGAGAACAGGTAGCCTTACAGTAGTGAAAAACGAAATGGGGTGTAATTCACTACCAGGACATGCTACACACATCAGAGCATGTCCTACCTTACACATACAATGCACCCTACCATAGGGGTGGCTTACATGATGCCAAGGGAAGGTTCAGGGGCTGGGAAGTGGGTGCACTTCACAGCCAAGATGGCAGTTCTAGAATGCACACAGACACTGCAGTGGCAGGTCTGAGATACACTTTACAAGCTGCTTCTGTGGGTGGCGCAAACCAGCACTGCAGGCC
The DNA here is from genome assembly GCF_964204655.1 of Triturus cristatus. Lineage (NCBI taxonomy): Eukaryota > Metazoa > Chordata > Amphibia > Caudata > Salamandridae > Triturus > Triturus cristatus. The sequence goes on along the minus strand of NC_140593.1, from coordinate 929,541,106 downwards.
CACCAGCAGCATTTGGTTTACCAGCCCTGGGCACACACAGGCCACGCTACTAGGGACTAACAGGTAAACCAAATAAGCCAATCATGGATATACCAATTCACATATCATATTTACAAAGGGAGAGCATATGCACTTTAGCACTAATCAGCAGTGGTAAAGTGCCCAGAGTCATAAAATCAACACAAACAGGTCAGAAAAAATACAGGAGGAAGGCAAAATGTTTAGGGATGACCCTGCAAAAAGGGCCATTTCCAACACAACCCCCATCCAGCCAAAACGCAGGGGAGACCAATCACTACCTTGATGGGCTTCTCTGCTTTGGGCGATAGAACATGGATCTGGTCCGTGACTGCAGGGGCATACTCCAGTTCTACGCCACTCCGAAACCAGTGGGATCCCCTGGTCCACACGCTCAGGGCCCACTACGACAACCAATGAGGAACTCTTCCCTCACCTGTGGACACCACCTGTGCAGCACCTAACCCAAGCTTGCTCACAGGCGTGTCCCTAGAGAGAGACAGCAAGCAACAGTTGCCACTGACAGTAGTCAGCGGTGAGACCCAGGCCCTATACCTCTCAGGGCTCTCAAATCTCGGCGGCATCAGAGAGCAGGGGGCAGTTGCCCCAAGTGCCTGGCACCTTTTGTTCACTCTCCCTCTCATCAGGTCAGGCATACCCTGACACTGATCCACCAGCCCTGGGCCTGGACCCAGCAGCGTGGCTGGAGAGTGGGCGGAGGTCAGGGGTGAGGCTGCCCTCTCCCTGCCCCTTTACTGGGGCCCTGCACCCTCCCACCTAGAGAGGCGCCCCCATAACACAAACTGGTAGGGGCACTGTTAGCAGTTGCCCCTTCCTCCAGGTCAGGGGCGACACCCTGGACCTGGCCCTCCAAACCAGGGTCTGTACCCTTAGGCTGGACCTGTGCCTGGCAACCCAGGACTTCGGGGGGAGTACACCCATTCCCCCCATGGACAACACAATCCTCTAGAGTTGGGCGACAGACTGCCTCGCACACCAGGACTTCCTGGGGAGCACACAGGCCCCCCTTGAGGGAAACATACCCCTCCACCAGTTCAGGGCCTTGACCCTGCAACCGATCTACCAACCTGGAAAACCCCTCAGGTGTCACCAGGGTCAGAGGCGAGGGCTCCCTCCCTCTGCACCCCCTTCCAGCATACTGCACCCTCCCACCTGGAGTGGTGCTCTTAGGAATAAAAATGGTTGGGACACTGCTTACAGTTGTCCCTCCCTCCAGGTCAGACAACACCTGGACCTGACTTCCCAACTCAGGGACCAACCCCCAAGGTTGAACAACTGCCTGGCGAACCAGGACTTCCTGGGGAGTACAAACACCCTCCCCGAGGGTAAGACAGAACTCCTGTGTTGAGTGACAGTCTGCCTGGCGCAGATCTCCCGGTCCCTGTCCACCTGACCGGGCGCGAAGATCTCCCAGGACAGAAGTGGTGTCACCATGGTCATTCCTCTGGAGCTCAGCCTTCCTGACTGGCTCTTACCCACTGGTTCTCCCACTGGGAGCTCCTTCCCCCTCTCACCCCTGAAGCTGGACTTCTGCACCCTCCCCCTAGGAGTGGCACGGCCAGACACAAGAACTGATGGAGGCCTGACTACGGGCACTCCCAGCTCACCTAACACGGGTAGACTCCCCACAACAGACTATATTCTCTACCTGGTGTTGCCTCATGGAACCATCCAGTACTGAAGACTGAGGTGGGGGCACTTCGGGACCTATCCCAGTCTCACTCCTGCTCCCTTGAGACAGGATGTGAGGCCCTACAACCTCCTCACAACTAGGGGACCTAGCTGCATCACTCCGGACCTCTCCCACCCCTTTGGGCGGGAAGACCCTTGAACCACTCCTATTAGGGTCATTCCCTAATGCCTCTACAGAGCCTCTGGTACTCACCCAGAGGTCTGCCTCCTGTGCCATCTCCCTAGGATCAGGGAACTCGCCCTCTAACAGGTGTTGGTTTAGTTCTGGAAAACAGGAACTCACAATAGGCTCTCCCACAATTGGATTACACAGTTCCACGCAGGTGCTAACCTTCCCCTCACAATCCAGTGCCTCACATACGTACCCCACACCATTCTCCTGAAATGGGCGAGACATTACATGACTGTCTCTATCACTTAAACCACACTCTTCTGGGCGATTCTCACACTCATACACCAGGACATCAACCACGGGGGGACCCCTCTCCCTGCACCTCACATCTAGAGTCGGTAGGGTGTCCTTCCCCTCACTAGGACTATGGGATCCTGCGCTAGTTCCTCAATCCACCTCAGGGACACTGCACACTAATGGACCTACCTCATATCCTTGAATCCCCTGGTGTAGATCAACCCCCTTCTTCGAGTCAGGTGCCACATCTCTGGGTGGGCGTACTACACTGTCATTATTACATAACTCAATTTTGCTGCCACCACTGGACCTCATCCTCACTGGTGAGTCCAGACGATTAAAACTGCGCTCGGGGAACAATCTACCCTCCCAAACTAACTTCTCCTCTACTGCTATCTGCGCTCTCTTGTGGAAATCCCTAACAACCTCTTTAGGAATCTATACTCTGCTCTCTGTCTGTACTACTGGTATGCTGCCACCAGAGGGACTGGAGGTCTCGCCATTCTTTGCCTTAATCTCCAGCTCCCTCAATGCTCTCTCATGCTCAAGCTTCATTTTCATCATTTCAAGCTCTATCTTCCTGATCTCACGGTCTCTCTCCTTCTGACCTTCTATTTGCATCTTAGCCATCTCCCTATTATGGCGTCTCTCTCTTTCCCTGTCCTCCATCTCCTCTGGGGACAGTCCCGACGCCGACACACTTGTGACCGGGCTGGAAAGCGCTTTACTACCTACTACCTCAATCACTTCATCCACATTCTCTCCCTCCACCACAGGCTCTCCCATATTCCTAGGGGCATCCCTGGCTGTTAGTCAGGCCTTCAGTGCCTCACAGAATTCTTCTTTCCTGGTGAACCCTGTGGTAGGGACTGTAAATTTCTCACAAAATAATTTTAGCTCCTTGGACGTGTAGGTATCTATCTTCACCTCTTCCCAGGAAAACTCTTCTGGGTCAACAACTCTGGGCTTGGCCATTGTGACAACAACTGGCACTCTTAATCAAAAATAGCCTTAAAAAAAAAATCGCAAAAAAAATCCTCAAATACGTATGTGGCACGTTATGGTCTGCACTCACTAGTAGTGTACACTATAATTACTGTATGCGGTCACCAACGCAAGTCAAGATCCCCACCGCTGCCCACCAATGTTAGAAATGGGGGTCTCTGGTTGGCAGTGGATGGCCACTGTCCAAGCAGGGACCCTTCTTTCTAAGTCAGAGTGAAGGGCTGCACCCCCTTGACAACCCCTGCTCCGCCCTGTGGTAACGTAGCACGAGCAGTTAGGCTAATCTCAGAGGCAGTGTGTAAAGCGATGATGATCATACACAGTAAATACGGTGAGGAACACTACAAAGGGACACAACACAGGTAGTTATCCAAGAAAATAGTTATATTTATAGAGACTTATCACAAGACCAGATAACGAGGAAACCACAATACTGTACAAAAAAAATAGTTCTCTCTGGATGCTGCAAAAATAGTTCCAATGGGGAAGGTAAAGCTCAGTTCAGGGCAATGGTCTTTGCGACCCTTTTTACTCACAGTTCTGAGATGTTGTCAAATAATCCACAAGAAATGTCGCTCCGGCAGGTTAGCGATGTTTTTCCTCACGCTTTGGTCATGGCCTCTCGCTAACGGGGGTTAGCGACGATTTTCCGGACGCTCGGCCACTGTAGCAATGATTTTCAGGCCGCAAACATGCAGGCGATGATCAGGCCAGCGGGCCTTCAGCGGCAGCGATGCGATGATTTTCCGGACGCTTAGCAGCTGTAGCGAGGATTTTCTGGCCGCAAACGTGCGGGGCGATGATCAGGCCAGCGAGCATTCAGGGGCAGCAATGCAACGATTTTCTTTACGCTCAGCAGCTGTAGCGATGATTTTCTGGCCCCAAACGTGCGGGGCGATGATCAGGCCAGCGAGCCTTCAGCGGCAGCGATGCGACGATTTTCTTTACGCTCAGCAGCTGTAGCAATGATTTTCTGGCCGCAAACGTGCGGGGTGATGATCAGGCCAGCGAGCCTTCAGCGGCAGCGATGCAACGATTTTCTTTACGCTCTGTAGGTGTAGCGATGATTTTTAGGCTTTAGCGATAATTTTCAGGCCCTAGCGACGAAATGAAGTCTACTGGTCCTGAGACTTCAGTTGGGGCTAGTTCTCTCTCTAGCCCTTGGGTGATTGCAGGTTCAAGATTAAAAAGTTCCCTTACAGCTCCTTTTCCCTCCTTTTTCCAGTCCAATGAAAACTACTGCAGGCCAATCCAGGGAACAGCACACAACACCAGGACCGTCCTCTCCTGCAGCTTTCTTCAGTTCCACGGACAGAGGTTGGTCTTGAGATCCAGGAGTGATACCCATTGTAGGGGTTTCAGCACAGATATTTATACCCCAAAAGTCTTTGTTCTAAAGAGTCACAAGACACTGAACCCAGCCAGAACCAGTTCTGCTCAGTCCTGGAGCACTCTGTTTACCAGGCTGCTTCTTTCCTTTCAGGGTGCAGGGAAGAGACATCAGACGCACACAGGAGGTGGAGCCAGCATTGTGGAGGGAAGGCACAGCCCTCTTCAGGTCCCAGATGAAACTCCTCCCACCCATGTAGATGCAGATCTCTCCATTCACCACTGGGACACCTCACCCTGTCTCCTGGAATTCCCAAGCCCTGTCACTCCAAACCCAGACAGCCAATACACATAGCAGCAGAGCACACTGGAAGGCTTAGGCAAGAAAATACCTATTTTCTAAAAGTGGTATCCTCAAACACAGAATATAAAAATAATCTTCACTAAAAGATGTATTTTAATATTCTGAGCTCTGGCATACTAAACTCGTTTTTCTACCATGTTCCTGGGGTCAGTTAGGACTATAGAGTGTAATAGTCAAACTGCCTATTCTGGCCTATGAAGAACAGGTAGCCTTACAGTAGTGAAAGACGAAATAGGGTGTAATTCACTACCAGGACATGCTGCACACATCAGAGCATGTCCTATCTTACACATACAATGCACCCTACCATAGGGGTGGCTTACATGATGCCAAGGGAAGGTTCAGGGGCTGGGAAGTGGGTGCACTTCACAGCCAGTGTGGCAGTTCTAGACCGCACACAGACACTGCAGTGGCAGGTCTGAGATACACTTAACAAGCTTCTTCTGTGGGTGGCACAAACCAGCGCTGCAGGCCCACCAGCAGCATTTGGTTTACCAGCCCTGGGCACACACAGGCCACGTTACTAGGGACTAACAGGTAAACCAAATAAGCCAATCTTGGATATACCAATTCACATATCATATTTACAAAGGGAGAGCATATGCACTTTAGCACTGATCAGCAGTGGTAAAGTGCCCAGAGTCATAAAATCAATACAAACAGGTCAGAAAAAATACAGGATTCAGGCAAAAAGTTTAGGGATGACCCTGCAAAAAGGGCCATTTCCAACAGGCTACATCTAACTGGTATTGGCAGGAGCGTCCTAAAGATGAAAATTCTTCCCGTGGTTCTATATCTCTTTCACCCAATCCCGGTACAAATAGATGTATCAATTGTAAGAACAGTGGAATCCATCTACGTTAACTTTATATGGCAATGCGGGAAAGTGGAGCGGTCTTTAAAATATCTCTCTCTTCCACAGGGTCATGGGGGGCTGTCCGTACCAAACATTGCATTTTATTATTAGGCTGCACTTCTGCAGCAAATGCATATTTTATACACTCAATCGCTGTACTCACGTCTCCTGGCTGCCTGCCCGCCATCTTGGAGGTAACGTGGGGAGCAGTCTAGTGTCTGCTTTCCACACGCTACTTAGAGGGCTATGGCGCAGGTGCGCTGCGGACGCGCGCAGCGGGCGCGCCGGCGGCACGCCGAAGGCGCGCCAAAGGCAAGCCCGTCTGCGCCCGTCCGTGCCAGGACTCCGCCAGCCGCCAGGGACTATGCAAACTCGACACATAACCATTCGAAATGCATATATGCATACAGTAGGTCTGAACTCAAGCTTCTTCAAGGTGAGTGTCGCCTGACCTGCCCCTATAGGGGGCTGTATCCACTGGAAGGGCCCTTTTCATGTATTCATTGCAAATTTCAAAGCAACTGTGATGTTGAAACCCCTCTAACTGCCCTTAACCCACCGGCTTTTGGACAGTGTGATATTATACTCTCGGCTCCCCCAGACACTAGTACTGCAGGCAATATCCCGATCCCTCAGACCACTCAGGGCCACTCTTTGAAGGGCTTTCTGGGTAATATTAGGTCGCTTCCAAAACACGCTCTCGAGATCTGGGATATTTTAAATACTGACTCTCCTGATATGGGTTTCCTGACTGAGACCTGGTTGAAACCCTCCAGCTGCCCCGATATTAAAATCGCTATTCCAGAAGGGTACAGAATTTTGCGGCTTGATCGGCAGCAAAAAACTGGGGGGGGGGGAGTTGCAATTATTCATAAGGATCATGTACAAATCACGATGCTTGATCAGCTTATCAATCCCCAAATTGAAATTTTGGTCTTCAAGATGGTAATCGGTCCACATGACCTATGGAGAGGGGCTTTGGTGTACCGACCCCCGGGCCCTTTAAAGAACTTCTCCACACAACTAATGGAAATAATAGCCCCTCATGTCATTGCCTCTAATAACTTCCTATTATTAGGAGATTTTAACATACATAGTGAAAATCTTTTGCTTCCCGAAATATCATCTTTCTTTGCTGATCTTTCTACCCTTCACCTCACAAAAAAGAATGATGGCCCGACACACACAGCAGGCCACACCCTTGATATTATCTGCGCCAATACTGAGCGGCTTACCTGTGGTGCCCCCCGCCTTACGTGCTGGACGGACCATGCACTTATTAATTTTCAAGTGCAGTGCTCCCAGATGTCCATCATAACGGCAGCACACACACAACTTACCTACAGACAATGGTATAAAATTAACCATGAGTCCTTCTCATCAGTTTTCATACCCCCTAGCTATCCCCTGACTAATAATATCGAAGGAAATCTCACTCTTTTTAACAACTCGGTCCTAGCAACCATTAACTCCATCGCCCCTGTAAAGACGTGTACCAAAGCCCCCAGGAACACTTTAGCTATCTGGTTTACCCCCGAATTACGCACGACAAAAAGCCGCTGCAAACAACTGGAAAGAAGGTGGCGTCGCACCCACCAAGACACGGATAAAGCAAACTACAGAGCCGCACTTAACCTTTACCATAATGAAAGTAAACAAGCCCGTAGATCGCATATAGCCCAACAACTAAGACAGGCAGGTAATTCTCCCAAAATTCTTCACCAAATCTTGCAAGATTTTATATGTCCTAAAGCCTGTGAATTGGATTACGATTTATCCCAGTCCCTCTGCAATAACATTAGCTCTTTTTTTATACAAAAAATTGACTCTATCTATGATAAATTCGCTAGTAATTGTCACGCACCCTTGCCTGATGACACTTTTAAACCCCATAATGCCACCACTACAACCTTATCGACCTTCCCTCCCCTCTCTAGGGATGAAACCATCACACTTCTGTGCATTGTTAAATCTGGCTCCCCTTTAGATGTTATGCCTGCAAAAATCGCGGTGCCCCTTGCACATGGACTCGCAGACTCTGTTCGTCCCCTTTTTAACTCCTCCCTTGATAGTGGTCTGGTCCCCTCCACTTGGAAAGCAGCCCAGGTCATTCCAATGCGGAAAAGCAAGAATCTTCCAATGGATGACCTCTCTAACCTCCGTCCTATCTCTCTTCTGCCCTATCTGAGCAAGGTCTTGGAGAAGCATGTGAATAGACATCTCTCCAACCATATCGAAGCAACCGGATACTTGGACCCGTCTCAATCAGGATTCCGCGCAAACTATAGTACGGAGACTGCGTTGGTAGCCGTAACCGACTACATTAGACTTATTCTTGATCAGGGACAGTCTGCCATCCTGGTCCTTTTAGATCTCTCCGCTGCTTTCGATACGGTGGACCATCCGACCTTGCTTGGAAGGCTAAAGGAGACTGGTCTCGGAGGAATGGCGCTGAACTGGATTACCAGTTTCCTGTCCAATCGCACACAAACACTTAATTTAGGCCCTTTCCGCTCTACCACCGAAAATCTGTCCAAGGGTGTGCCACAGGGCTCTTGTTTAAGCCCCACATTATTCAACATCTATGTGGCCCCCCTTGCTTCTCTTTTAAGATCTCTTGGGTTCATCCCCGTATCCTATGCGGATGATACCCAACTTATTTTTCCATTCAATAAATCCTCTCTGACAGCCCATTCATCTTTTGCCTCAGGTATGTTGGCCATCTCGCAGTGGATGAGTAACAACTTCCTCCAATTGAATGCAAATAAAACGGAGATCATCCTCTTCGGTGATGCCCCCATCCTGTGGTCTCCCGCTTGGTGGCCATTGGAATTGGAACCTGCTCCTCTGCCCAAATTAACAGCAAAAAATGTGGGTGTGCGCTTTGACCAGGCTCTGTCTATGAAGGACCATGTATCCTCACAGCCGGCGCATGCTTCTTTACTTTGAGCCTCTTTAGGAAAGCCCTCCCCTATCTCCCGGACTCGCTCCGTAAGACACTAGTGCAGGCACTAATACTGAATAAGTTGGACTACTGCAATGCCCTCTTGGTTGCCGCAAATGAATCCGCTCTTAGCCGTTTGCAAGTGGTTCAAAACACCGCGGCACGACTAGTCACCAATGCCCCATATAGATCAGCTTCACTTCCACTGCTCCAACAACTTCATTGGTTGCCAGTGCGAAAACGGATTAAGTTTAAGCTTTGCTGCCTGACTCACAAAGCACTGTGGGGTCCCGGCCCCCAATATCTAGCTGCGAGACTCCATCAATATACTCCCAGCCGCGACTTGAGATCAGGCTCTAAATCTCTGCTACTTATTCCGAGAATTAAGAGAACTCGGTTAGGAGGTAAATCTTTCTCCTATCAAGCTCCTATGATTTGGAATCAGCTCGCCCTTTCTCCTAAGGCAATGCTCTGACTACCTTAGGTTTAGAAAGATACTGAAGACAACCCTCTTCGCAGAACGATTTTGCCCCAGCCGCCCCGCACTGCCCGCTAGCGCTGAGAGAACCCCTGGGGGTGATTCACGCGCTTTATAAACTATTAACATAATATAACATAACATAAAATACACTAGTGGTAGCGATGAACAGACAAAACAGGGAAGTCAGTGGGACCCCCGTCAATATATGAACTTGCTCTTGTGAAAATTGCTGATGGGCTGCTGCTGCGGCAGTTAGAGCAGAGCTACTAGAAGAAAGTTTGATTCAAGGTGGTGCACCAGGCTTGGAGAATATGGAACAAAGTTTGTAGGGTTACCAGGATCCCTTAGGTTTCCCGATATACACCCTTGTGGTGATCCTCCTTTTTCCCGGCCCTTTTCTATGATGGTATGGGAAGACGGTGGGAACAGTAGGGGTGACAACAATAGGAGAGCTCTACTCTTCAGACAAGTTCTGTCCTTTTACCCATCTGCAACAAGGGTTTGGAATTCCCGATAACCACTATTTTAAATATGTGCATAATAGGGAATTTCTTACCACCTCCAATCCGGCTATATTCTTAGATAAAATACCTATAGTGGAGGCAATTATCCAGGCCGATTGCAGAATAAAAAACATCTATGGGGTTTTGCTAGACAGTTTGCCGGAAGATTGGATTGGCAAATTGGGCAAGGAAAGTAGGCAACCCTGATGCTGATCTAGATATGGCATGGCACTAACATCAAAAACGCTTTCATTAACAAGTCTGAAGGAGCAGCATTGCAAAACGCTTTTCGATTTGTATTTTACCCCCGTCAAGTTGTTTAGTTGGGGTAAAAGACCCTTGACAAATGCCCAAGATGTGGGGAAGGTCCAGCTACAATACTGCATATGTTTTATGACTGTGCTAGATTACTTCCCCTTAAAAGGGGCTGGTGCATCTCTGGGAAGGGCTGACTGGGCACAGGATGCATCTGAGCTCCAGTTGGTGATGCTGGGCCATGATAGAACAGCGGAGTGGACGCTGCCCAGACATAGTCTGTATTTGTCTGTGTAGCTGAAGTCAGGATAATAATTGCTGCAAGATGGAAGGACTAGAAGCCCCCCAGTTTCAGATACAGCTAACTCTGTTGGGGATTTACAACCAAGAGGCAGCTTTATTTGCATGTACCGGTTGGCAGGCCAGAACGTTTGGGGGGAAATCTGGTGCCCTATTATGAACTGGAAGAACAATACCGATTGAATAGTTAATCAATTAGCCGACTGTCAGTAATTGTTTTAGAATTAATGTATGAACATGAAATGCTTTATTAAGGTGTAATTATCACATCTGTACAAATGACATGTAGGAACTTTTATATTTAAATGCTATTCACCTTTGGATCATTTGTGATTCGGATTTCTCTGGGTAATCAATAAATAAAATTTAAAAAAAGAGAGATTTTACAACCCCTTAAGAATGTACATTTTGTGATGCGACTGTCGCACCGCAAAATGAAAGCAGTTTTAGAATTCGGGTCACGGTACAGCGTGATTCCCTCGACTGTTGTCATCCATTCTCCTTGTTTTAGCGGAGAAAGACAGCTGCCTCGCTTCAGCTATTCCAAAGTCCCATTTCCCAAGTTAGCCGCCTGTGAGAGAATGATAAGGACTTGCAGAAGAATAGGGCGACTGTGCAGCTTTTTCAGGCGGTCTTTGCCCACTCGACATGTTGCCATTACTGTCTGCTGCACACCTGTGCGTCTGAGTTATAAATGTATCACTTCAAAGAGATTTCTCACATAAAACTTTCCATTCAGCGATATTTTTGAAACAATCAGTGGGCTACTTAAGAATCTGCGTAACGTTTTCGTTGGAAAACAACCGCGAGAAGCGGTGAAATGCCGAGGCTCGACTTTGATGAGCCACAGTTCAAGGATTGTCTGTCTGCCGAAGCCTCAAACGACGCTCGTCTTGACACGCCGTGTCCACTCGGCTGCGCCAGCTAGCTGACGTTTTTGGATTTCATCCATTTTGTGTGTTTGAAGATCCATCCAGTTCTTACAATCCCATGAATAATTCTTTCTAAATCTATTGACAGACAATAGTTTGAGGATATTTTAATATTTTATTTCATTATTTCTCCGAGTTCGCCTCCCTAGATTGGACACTTTCTGCAGCTGTGTGCCTGGCGGGGAAAACGCTGCTTACTAGCGCCTATATGGACATTTAAATTAAACTACAAATGTAATTTAATCAGCTTTTTGGCACTTTTTGCCGCAGAAGCGGCGATTTTTTTATCGCCCTATCATCAAGCTGTCGCTAACAGCAGTTACTGACAGCTTCCAGGCGATAGCGACCGGTTTGGGGCTCGCTTTGCATGTCAGCGATATTTATCGCTAATGACATGCAAAGTGGGCGTACCCAAACTGGTAGCGACTGAAAGCAGTCGCTAACACAGCTATCGCCTATTACCAACGCAGGCGAAGCGATAAAAAAAATCGCGCTCAGCGAGATTATCGCTGGTATTTAACACCTGCTGGAAACCTGACTTACCTGTATTCCTCAATGGGAGGTGTATCTTCAGGCTAAGTCCACCATGACGTTAATGCGTGAATATCGCTGGATTTCCAGCGATATTCAGGCATTTTGCCACTATCGCTGGATATTTTAGCACAGTGGAGATAAACGTTGCTAATAGCATATTTTCTCCGCTAAAATATCCGGCGATAGGCAGCGATAAAAATAAACGTGCTAAACGCGTTTTGCGATAAATATCGCATGTTATTGCTAATATGCCCCTATGTTCTTGTATGGCACTTACTGAAACGCGGAACTCCAGCTCGCAATCTCCCATTGCGTTTTTGGCGGTCTAATTTCAAGACTGCAATTTCCCAGTAAACATTGAAGTTTAAGGTTACGCTTCTCTGGCAGGGAGGAATAGATTAGGCCGGGCCCATTATGTCACTTCTACCAGATGACGAAAACAACGTAAGGATATTGAACAGTAATGGGACGCCTCTTGGCTGTTCAATATTATTGTACGCCAATGTGACCTAACATTTGTGTTCATTTAGTCCCTTCCATCCCGTAATCTACTGCCTCCGGTGGGGGAACTGAGATGAAGATCAACACGGTGCAAGCAGTGGGGGCGCATGCTGGTATGAAGAGCTGCAGTGAGCTGTCCCATCTATCCCACTTCTCAGGGGCGTGGCTACCAGTGGTCCAGCAGGTGCAGTGGCACCGGGCCAATTGCACCATAATTATTGATGTTGTTCCTACCCAAGTTTGTAAGGGCAGTTCATTCTACATGCCTGCGCTATGGCCCATGGGACCCTATTACATCACTGCTTCTTCCAATGAATCAAGAGTAGGGGTTGGGGGGGTGAAGAAAAACTGTCCCCTATGCAGCAGGAGCTTAGTTGATTGAGATGCTGCATGGTGCTCCTCCGGTCATAATAAATCTCCATTAATGACAGCAGAGGAGCGTTTTTTCCAATCGATGAAGCAGGAAATCATGAGGGAAGTTGCAGTGGGGCGCGCAACACTGACTAACCGCTCCTTATGCATGCAGACTTATCTTTATGTATAAGGGCAGTGTTCTTATAAAATAGAAGCACCCCTTTAATTTATAAAATACATATTCAACTTTTTGAAATGACAAGCATGATCAAAACAGGTAATCAAATTCTGCTGATCTCTATTGTTTCTGTCTCAGTTTGGTGGATGCCAAAAGTCAGGTTGTCCTCCGTTTACTTAAGCCTTGTTGCACCACAGGTCATGTTACAAAATGCCAGTCTGAGGGCATACATATGGATGGATATAGCAAGCATCACCCACCTGATGGTCCAAGCCAAAGAAAGGTTCAGCATAAAGACAGTTGCCGTTCTGTGGTCCATTAAAATGTGATTCATACACTACTTATAATCTAGGCAGCTTATGTAATGTCTATACGCTACAGTATTTGCCTATCACTTGGCATGTCGTAGCCAATGCAGGAAATGTAGGGGATCTAGCCGTACCCTGGTTCCTGGCAGGATCTCAGATCCGACCGACCCAGTGAAATATGCTAAATTATAGCAGTGCCCTCATGTTGTCTGATTTATTTCGGAGCAGCAACCTGCAGGCTTCGAAGGGGCTTTTATCTTCCCGCTAGGCCCAAAACAAAGGCCAGATTTAACGGGTCAGCAGCCCTCCTTCCCTTCTTGTATCACCCAGACTGGAAGACATCTGGGGCTTCCCATCTAGTCCCCAATGTCAAGGAAGGAAACATAGCCACACAGCTTGTTATCATTTCACAAGAACGTAGAGGAAACTAATATTTTGAGGCAGTTCTTTAACTTTATTCAACTCCCCAATATATGAGATGTGGTTACACTGTGGAAATATCAGATCTATCTATGTTTGTGAGTAATTACACAAAAAGTTCAATTACACTGATTTATTTTTTTATTTTGATAGCTTTGTGAGGAAATGCCCCATTTTGCAGGAGCACCCCCACATTTTGCTAGATTTAGTGCTGATTTACTGACTCTGAATATTATGGTGCTTTCGTCCAGCTCCCAGTGCATATATTCTGATCTTTAAAGTATATGTGCAAATGGCTAATGCACGATTGGTATATTTAACTTACTTATGAGACCCTAGTATTTTGAACTCTGTGTGCCAAGGGCCTGTAAGTTAAATGTCACTAGTGGACTGCACCACTACAATAAATAGTGAGAAAGTGACTCTAGGCCTAACACTACAGCCTAGAACTACAGATTTAAAACTGGCAATTCCACCTGGCCACACCTTTGAGTTTGGAGCTAAGTGTTCAACGCGGTACCTGTTTCCTTTTTCACTTTTCAGACACGATTATCTTTAACAACGCGTCTGGTCAGCACCGTGTTTTACCTTCACGCCGCTTTACCTTCACTCTCTCGAATTTAATTTGTTTACAGCACGCATGCTTAGGTTTTGTTTTTATCTCATTTTCAGTGACAAATATCTGCGGTTAACAAACAGTACGCCCGTGTGCTCCCATCTTTTAAACGATATACGTTATTCACTTTCCTATTTCTATCGTTTGATGGACGTCACTTTTTGGTAAGCTTAAGTCTCCCCCACCTTTAACCACAACATTTACATATTATGTGCCCGGATGGGTAGTTTCATTCAGTTCTTTATTTATTTATTTTTCAGCGAGGTGGCTGGCATTCACGAACGTAGCGCGGGTATGAGCTGCTTTCACATTGCAGCATGACGTTTACTTTAACACTTACTCACGCTTTTTGGCACTGAATCGTTTCACCTAGAACCGGCATGTCACTGTGTATATTGTTTCTCACCGCCAGTTTTTATAGTATTTCACGACACTCAGTCAAAGCACGTTTAGCTGGCTCTCTGGTCCCTTGGGTTTCGGTAATTCTATCACATTACACATGCATTTAAATAAACTTTCCCTTCTTTTCCTTTTCTATGTGCAAATCCTATTGCTGCCAATGTATCAAGTTTTTTTGTAACAGCCTATGACATCTTTGGTCACTCTCCATTTTTGTTGCAGTTCCACTCGGAAGGAACAGAAATCAATTACTCATCTTACTCTCTCTTGGACATACCCCTGAAGAAGGGTTTCTTAACCCAAAATGCATTGGGAATTCTTTTACTTTGAATTGTGGATGTAATATGGATATGATTTAATGCTTGTTAAGAAGTAGATTAGCGAGCACAAGAGAGTTGTATATGTTCACACTAGAAACGTATAGACAGGAATTGGTTTACTTTAAAAACAATATTATTTTTGTAATACAACATTTTGAAATTTCTTCGTGTAAATTGTGCCTTTATTATGTAAAGAACAACAAAAAATAGAATAATAATTTGAAACCATACGGACAATAGCAGTGCATCTCACAGATCTGGGTGATTCCAGGCCTTGAAATAGTATTATATTGACCAGGGGTTAGGGCTGTACCCCTTAGTGAGGTAGCACGCAGACACATCATAAAATACTTATTGAATTTTGACACTACATTGTATTACACATTTTCTACCAGGTGTGCAGGCCCACTCACATATATGATATAAAACAGTGCCATACACGCTAAAACTATACAAATGAACTACAATTAGGCATCAACAAGAACCATTTTCTTTGTGCATAGCTATGCTTAGATATATTTACATTAGGAGAGGCCAGTGGGTGGGATTCTGGCCAGTACTCTCATTTGGTCAACGCCCACACTTACCCCACAGTCCCTCGTTTCATGAACATTTCAATGTGCAGTGGTCTGCCGGTCTTATAAAAGCGGTTAAAATATCAGACCAGTCCTCAGCCAAAGGTTGCATCGAGTTAGCTACTGGATCACCCTACCTATTCTGGAAGCACTGGATTGAGGCAGAGCGAGAGGTAGCAAACATAAAAAGATGATAGACGGAGTGCTGACACTTTTCAACCACTCACGCCAGTCAAGAGATTTGAGCTTAATTCATCATTCTTTTGCTCACTGTGCCACCCCAGTTTTGGACCTATCCATATGCAAATCAGTCTTGACCCAGCTCCTCATGGGAACAGTCAAGCCCGAACTGTCAGGCCAGGTACTACTGAACCAGAAACAAGCATGCTGGGACAGGTTGTGGGGTATCACCCCTTATCAGCCAGGTAAGCTTGAATCCAGTGGCACAGCAAGCAAGGGACCCACGGCTGGGCATACCCTTGAGCACATGGGGCGAACATAGCAAACACAACAAGATGATGGATAGAGTGCTGAAACTTTTCAAACACTCACCACTGGTCAGGAGATCTGGGTTAAATCCATAGTTGTTTTTCTCACCATGCCACCCCAGTTTGGACCCAGCCATATGCAAATCAGTCTTGACCCTGCTCCCCATGGGAACAGTGCAGTTCCAAGCTGTGGGCCAGGTCCTCCCTGGACCGGAAATAATCATCCTGGGACTTGTTTTGTGGTATCACCCCATATCAGCCAGGATAGCTTGAATAAAGAGGAATAGCGAGCAAGGGACCTACGTCTGGGCATACCCTTGGCCACTTAGGGTGAACATAGCAAACACAACAAGATGATGGATGGAGTGCTGAAACTTCTCAAACACTCACCACCAGTCAAGAGATCTGGGTGAAATCTATCATTATTCTGATCACCATGCCACTCCTTGTCCACACTTGACTTTTGAAAGACACAAACCACACTCCCTGTTGCCTCACCTCCCCGTCTTATGTGTCTTCAGCACATCCACTTCATCATCATCCCACAGCTCATCTTCCTCCCACTCATCACTGCCTTCATCATAGCCCAACGTCAGATCATCCTCTCCAGCTCTCTCCTCACACACCACTTGGCATGCCACTGCGCTACTCTTTCTCTCATGCACATCTCTCGACAGCATAGGGATTTGCTCTGGGTGAGTGCCACTGGACTGATCCTGTTGTGCCATCTCAGACCACCCCTCAAAGACCAATGTCCAGGTGTCATTGTGCACCTACTGGCTTCACCAGCTGCCCGCCGGGCTCACCTGCTGGCATCGTCGCTCCATCACCCATCAGGCTGCACCAATCTGAAGAGCCCTGTGCCCATAAGCCACACCAGCTCCAGCGTTCTCCGACCCTACTTTGATGTCTGGTACCCATTGCCACCAACCTCGCTCTCTGCGACCTGCAGGTCTGTCCCCCCCCGGGCAATTGTCCCCAAGTCAGTTGCCATGTCCTGACCATTTCTCTGCTCCAATGCTGCCACCCTAGCCCTGCATGGACGTTCCCACCTTTCCTCCATGTCTTTGATCAATAGGTGCTGCTCCCTAATGCACATCTCCAAATCCACCCCCTTCCATCTATCAACATTTTCCAGCCCCACTGCCCTCTGCCCAGCCTCAGAATGCCCCTCACTGGCCTGCACCTGATCAGACACCCTCATCCCCACCCAAATCAAGAATGTCGCCCTACTTGTCTTTTTTTTTAATTGGCGGGCCATACCAACCCAGGCTTCATCCAAGATCCTTGGTCTAAGTAAATCAGCACGCCATGCCGCACCAAGAGTGCTCATGGCGTTTCTTACTGCCTCATGCTGGGCCTCCTTTCCCAACATCACGGCTACACTCCTTCCAACAAAAATTCCTCCCAACCCTCCTCTGGTGCTCAGGAGTAAGGAAGAGGCTGAAATCACCTGCCCCTTCCTCCTAAGTTACCTAGCAACTGTTGTGGCATGTCCAGCGCATGTATAACCCAAGGGGAATATTAGTCTGCGACTGCCTCCCCCGGGTCCCTTCATTGTGTGAGACAGTACTGCTGTCTCCTGAAACAGGTACTCTGTCTTCCTATGGGATTAAGTAACAAAGGCAATTGGGTAAATGTCTCTGGATGGTGAAGTATATAGGGGCATTTTATCAAGGTCCGGCGTTAATATTATCGCCAGAAAACTGCCGCTAAAGCGGCGATAATGGGCTTGATAATATGCCACAGAGAATTCCAATAGAAGCCCATGTTGACACCACAACATGGGCTTCTATTGGAATTCTTATGACACATTTAAGTGAAACAAGCCCATAACGTTCCCATACAAATTGTCCCAAAAATAGAGCTCAAATCAAAATAAGTAACTAAAAGAAATTTCATTTCGGGTCGTCTGACCAGTAAAAATTTTAATCAATGAAACAAAATACAAATGCGAACATTAACAAACCGAATACAGTATAGTCTTTTGAGTCCCAACATGCTTCGGAAACAATAATACTGAAAAATGTTTAGCTAACAAAATCCAGTTTGGTCATCAGAATGGCAGGTAAAGGGTATCTCTTATATTTTTTTATAATTCATTCGTAAACAAGTCAAGTTCTGAGGAAAATGAAACCACAGGGTGAATGAGGGGGACTGATGAAAAAAGGGAGGATGTAAAGATGATCAAATGCGGCACATCACTTATGGATACACTGCATATGTGATCATATAGAATCATTTAATGAAAAGTCTCTCTTTTTAAAAGGAGTACTCTATCAATTTTCTAATTGTTCATATATTGCCAGGCAGGGTTGAACTGGGACAGAAAATAGGCACCTAAGAATGTGGCCAACATTAGCGAATCAATCAATCAATCAATCAATCAAAATAAGCTTTATTCGATTGTAGAAAAGCAATCATAAAAGCACAATAAAACGAATCAGAGAGCTAAAAGAATGGCCGATATGTCCAAATCGGTACAGTTTTGAATTTGTGAAGTCGCGAAGTAGAGGTGTTTTACAAGGAATGGGGGAGTGCATACATTTGAGCTTGCTGCAGGCCATGGAAGTGATATTGTCATGGAAATCAAAAATGAAAACTTGCCCACCAGACCATAAAAGAGTCACTGAGGTAGACAAAAAACACGGCCACACACTGACCTGGCAGCCCAATCCTTCTGGCCCTGCAAGATTGCTCTATAGCCCAGTCCGAGCCTGTTGATAGGCGTCTACTTTGCTGCTGTGTAATTTGATTGGAACATGGAATCACGGATCATTATGTTTATGGAGCATCGTTCACTTTAATTACAGATTTGTTACTGTTACAGTTTCCCTAGTTAAGTATTCTGTCAATCAAGAAAACATTCCGAATTCCACGTTAGGATAAATGTGTACAGCTGGGTTTGAATTTGACCACTTTACAGAAACTTGAGGTCTGTGCTGGGAACTTTGCCAAAATTCCGAGTTACCTGCAAAGTTTATGTTGAAATCTCATGGGTCTGAGAAAAAACCATGTTGATTGTCACTTAAGTGCCTGCACTTTCCAGATATTTATACAACGGTTAATGTCTTAAAACTTCCACCATGACATGCTTTCGTGTTAAATGTGGTATTGCTTACTCATTGAGAAATCGCATCAATTAAAAACTCTGTAAAGTATATAGTTGACCATATAACCAGCTTTTCCAGCACCCAAACACGCTTGCCCTTTTTTGAGTATGGTGATAAAGGAAAAACTATCTCTTCTTGCTATCAACAGAGGACTCTGGGTTTCTTTCGGTGTGTGGTAATGGCAGTAGTTATTGCATGTATATAGTTAGAAAGATTCCCTTTGAACTTTATTAACACATTTCACTCAGATCGCCAATGTAACACCACTCAGTCAAATGTATCACACGCTAGGAACAACTCCAATCAAGATGTGAGAGAGTTTACACTCAATTAAGTTTATTAATACATCAATCATATGATTCACAGCAATAAGTAATCATGTTAAAACACATGGTACCATAAATAGGTTTAAAAACACATAAAGGTATTCATTCAAAAATAAATAATTAAAACAATTCAATATCTCATGGAAAGACAACAAACAAGCATCATGTGGAAGGAAAATATACAGAGGCACCAAAATTGTGCCTTGACAATGTTAATTTGCAACTTATGTGGACCAGAAGTAGCCGAGAGCCGTTCTCCCTAATTTCTATAGTTCTTGTCCCATGTCAAATTAAACCAAACACTTTGCGTCGATGCGTTTCGGTGGAGTAGATGGATAAAACCACCTTCTTCAGGACTGGCAATGATATTCCTTCCTTTAGTAAATATTAATGAGCATACCTTAGCTCATGCCGTGCTATAATAGCTGGCGGCAAACATCTAGTCTTCTAGCAACGGGTATCAAGATAATGGTATATGTCTTAATATGATCGAATAATGGCCTTGTTTCACACAGCTACCTTTATATAGCAATGGACCTGATTTTGTCACAATCAGGAGTTTAAAACACTGTCTCAAATTTATGTAGACAGGAAGGTACAACCATTTGTCGTCTATGGAGATATTTTATTTGGATAGTTCTCTATTTCCAAAATTGATCTGGGTAGGCTCTATAGCTCTACACGTCAGGGTCCTCGGACACCGTTTGGTGTGTCTCTGTAGCGAGCGGAAAATCGTAGTAGTTATTGAATGGCCTGGGAACACGATCAGGGTGGTGGACAACACATTGGATGCACAGCTGACACCTCAGCCCTACCAACAGGATGTTCAGCACATGCCTGCGTATTCCTCTTTCAGGGATTTACCAGTGGTTGGTACAGTGGTGACTGCTACTTAACAGGGGTGCCAGGGCGGATGAAATAAAGAATCACTTACCTGCAGACCGGCAGCCGCCTCTCGGTCCTCTTCGGTCGACTCCAGAAGCAGGAAGCACATAGACTCCCAGGTTGCCCTAGCCAATCACGAAGCTGCTGTCATCATCATGAACGCAGTGTCGTGATTGGTCTGAGCACCGTGGTTCGACACTCTGACAGGGACTGAGAGCCTGTGCAAGTTCTCCACCCAGGCAATGCAATACAACTGGGTGGAGAGCTTGCTAAGTGTGCATGACTGTCTGGCCTAAGATGGCCAGCCAAACCGCCAGGCACACTTAAGAGAGTGCCTATCACTCCTCCCCTGCGACAGCCAAGACTCGCACCTAAAATGTAAACCATGAGAATATATTGCGTTATCATTTTATTTTTCATTTTAGAACTGCTCACAAAGCAGTGCGGCGTTGCTCCTCTGCCTCAGTGGAGGAGCTGCCGCTTGGTTGGTACCTCCAGATCAGAAGGTAGTCTGCAGTTGTCTCATCTGTTGATTTTTCTCAGCTCAGCTTGCTTAGGGTTTTTCTAAATAACATTTTATTAATTTTGTTTACATACATGTAACTTTGAAAAGTAGTGGTGTTAAATAACATATGGTTGTTGGGGAGAGGATATGCCATTGCAGTGTGATCTGCAGAACTTTGGTATTGGGAAATCGGGTTCGAGGCGTTCCCATTTCAGTTATTTAATAGATACGAACACCACCAGGCTTACAGAAGCCAACTCTTCTTGGTTACTGGTGGTTGACTATGGATTCCAGTTCGTATTTGACACACCAACTCATATCCAATGGCAGTCTCGCTCGTAGCCTAGGTTCTGGATGCACAGAAGGAAATCTAGATCCCTAGCTGATCCGAGACACCCCCTCGCAAATTTTAAAGAAATACTGTACATTAAACCTATCACAGACACAGTACAAATGGCAATTAAAACATTGGGGCATATCATCAAGGAGTCGATATAAAATTATCACCAAGGTCACGCTATCTCGTGAATTTTTGCATTATTTCCCTTTCCCATAACGCCCACCAGATGCAAAGTGGGCGTTCTGTCCCAAAATAACTGGAGAAATGTCGCTAACCGACATTTCTCCAATTATCAACGGGCACGCTGACAGGCATAGCGATAAGAAAAGTAGCGCTAACCTTGGTTATCGCTACTTTCCTTACGCCTGCTTTTAGTTTGACTTAGCCATTATATTCAATGTAAGGTGGATATCATGGCTAAGTCTGCCCTGCCCTATCAACAAGCTATCGCCAAACTTTGTGAGATTATCGCTGGATTTCCAGCGATAATCTCACATTTGGCAGTTAGCGCTTGGAATTTTATCGCTTTTGAGATAAGCGTTGCTAATAGCATGCAATCTCAGCGATAAAATTCCACGTTACCTGGCGATAATTATCCTAGCGCTAAGTGCGATTAGCGATAATTATCGCCGGTCCTTGATGACATGCCCCATTGTGACGCCGGTACTACATCAATAAGCTCAAATGCTAATTTATCAAATATTTCTAAAGAATCCAACTCTGGATGAGAGTAACCATGCAGAATGGGAAAAATCTACTCCCCTTCTACCACATTCATCACTGTTTTTCCTCACAACAGAAGCAAACTACAAACTGACATCAGGACTGCACAAACCAATATTTTTCCACCCTACAGATCATCCATTTCTCAGGTCATTTGCCCATCCTGGTGACAAAGTCAATACTGTCAAAAATATTATGTATGCATCAATGGTAAACACACACAGCCTTTAAATGAGCAAATCATTTTCTTTGAGCGTGCTACAAAATCACTGCTTACCTTTCAGAATTCTGCCAGAACACATTGGCCACAGCTAAAATTCTGTTAAAACAAGACTGCTTTACTGATGTCTGCTTGAGCTCTCATCACAATTAAATACCCAAAATCCAGTGCAAAATGTATGTATTGCATCATTCTAGGCCTGTGCCACATAGAACATAACAATCCACAACTTCTGTTTTCTTCTTGCAAAAGCAGAATTTAATTTATTGACCTCTATATTTATTTGCTCATGAACTTATTTATGGAGTTTTGCCGGAGACAATTGCAAGGAAACAGAAGGAAGAGTCAATATGGTGGCTCTATGTATTTACTGTCCATATGCAGAACATAACTAGACGGTCTTCAGAGCTTCTCTAAATTTCATGTCACCCTGTTTGACTCTGAGGTGTAGATGAAGAAACTTCCATAGGAAGGATCCTTGAAAACAACAAGATAAATCTTCTAGAAATTGCAATTTAAACAGAGACTCATCATTATAGTTTGGAAAGACCAGTACGGCTCGCATAGGGCGTGCTGCGGGGTGGTGGGCGGGGGAGGGGCCGGTTGGTGGGGTAGCAAACACGGACATATTACGGAACCGAGGAGTGTAATAATTACTTTCCTCTGTTCCGTCCTATGTCCGTGTTTGCTCATCCCCCGCCCCGCCCCTCCCCTGCCCCGCCCTATCTCCCCGCAGCACGCCCTATGCGAACCGCTACTGGGAAAGACTAGCATCTGGCTTGCTGCTGATTTTAGGTCTCTAGATATGGGGGCAAACATTGTTTTTTCAGTCAAGAATAGCATATTGAATGTGATTCATTGTTTATGTGGTAGATACTGTATTGTTTTCAGTGACTGGGAGATAGGGTCAAAGATTATTAATCAGACGATGAAGCTGGCAGGGTGGTGATTGTCCAATTTACCTGCAGCATATTTGCGTCAAGGCCGGTCCTGAATTCGTTTAATTAGTCATGTCATGACTGGACCACTGTGAGCATGCTAAGGAGTAAGGGAGCCATGGGGGGAGGAGATCCATGTAAGTGTTAGAAGTGGAATGTAAACTCCGAGGTGTGAACCATATGTTTTGAGGTTGGTCTTATGTGGAGGAGGTGCACATGAAAGCATGGGCACCTGTATCACAAAAGGGAAGTGTGAGAAATTGAGTCACTGTTTGAGGGTGGTGAAACTCTACTAAAGCACAACCACAATCATTGTCAGAGTGAAACACAAACGGTCACTAACTTAACCTGTGCCTAACCATCTGGGAGTTTGGCACAAAAGCAGTCAGGCTTAACTTAGAGGAAATGTCTACAGTATTTTTGCAGCACTTCAAGCAATAATAAAATGAAAACACAACTCAAGAAAAAGGTAACACCAAGTTAGAAAAATAGAGTGAAACTAAATAAATTATTTGACACCGAAACAACAAGAATCCAAAAAGTAGAGCTGGAGATATGCAATTCAAAATATTTAAGGTAAGATTTGCTCCGAAAAGCACAAAGGACCACTCGTAGTCATCTGATCGTGCTTGACCAGGGGTAAGTTACAAGTTCAGGTCAAACTCAATGGAGCGCAGGCTGTATACAGGGACTAGGGGGCATATGTATCAACATCACCATTTGCGATTTAAAGAATCGCTATTTGAGAATTGCAAAACGGGATGTATTTAAAAAATTGCAAACTTTTTGCAATTTCTTAAAATTCCTTAATTGCGATTAGCAAATTGTGAAATCGCAATTAAGGAATACCTGCCCATTCATTTCTATGGGCCAGGAGACCCATAGGAATGAATGGGAAGTAATTCTCAAATAGCGAATCGCAATTTGCTAATCGCAATTTGAGAATAATTTCAAAGGTGCAAGGGTGTCATGATGACACCCTGATGCACCCCAGAAATGAACATGTGTGTGCATATGGCGCACATACATGCCCTAAGGGCATGTATGAGCGCCACGTGGCACTTTGTAAAATTCAAAAAAGTGCTTTTTGAAAGGAAATCGCAAATTACCACCAACTGGAAGTTGGTGGTAATTTTTGATTTCTTAAGGATAATTCACACAACTTGGGTGCTTTTTACATATCATTTAAGAAATCGCAATTTGCGATTTCTTAAATGCTTACGCAAAATTAAGAAATCGCTAAATTACCAATTCCTTAATTTTGCGATGGGATTTGGCTCATACATCCCGATTACCGATTTTTTAATCGCAAACGCTGTTATTTTGCGAATCGCAGCGTTTGCGATTAAAAAATCGTTTGATACATATGCCCCTAGGTTAGTCTGGCTGCAAAAGTTACCTCATCAAAATCCAGCACGAAAGATCCAGTTTGCAGTGGAGGAGATTACGAGGAGCAAGAAGAGCCTCACTGATGGTCATTGCTGTAGCACAAAGATCCTATCTGGTGTCACGAACGACCATTGCTGGAGCTTCATGTTGTTGGTCACAGTGGGCTGTCCATTCTTTAGTGCAAAGAGCATATCTTGCATTACTGCTCTCTGTAGAGGAAAGTCAGGTTCACTGGAGCCTCGCATTGGCGGTCAGCACGGTTTGCAGGATCTTGGCATGAACAGGCCAGCACATGATTGAAAAGAGCTCAAAACATCAGGATTTCTCATTTGATGTTGGAGAAGTGCACTCTGATCCCGACCAAGGGCAGGAGGGGTGCCTTTTGTGAATTAGAGAGTCACTCTTGCAGAAGTCAGCAGGCCTCAGGCAGGTCCAGTTGCAGGTAAAGATAAGTCCATTTCCTGAAGGGAGGCCTTTGGAACTTGTTATGTCCCTGTAGCTCTGAACTACAAGGGCAGCTGAACTGCACATTCACTTCAGGGAGCCTGGGATGGAGGGAGCATGTCCAGTCTTCTCAGCAAGGATGACAGGCAGCAGGGCAGTCCTTCTGTGGTAACCAAAGGTCCAAGAGGGTACAGAAGAGTTGGTCTGAGGGCCCAATATTTTTACCTGGTGCCAGCTTTGAAGTGGGAGAAACTTTGAGACTTCAGCCCACATTTCGTTCTATAATTTCCTTCCTTCCCCTCGCCTGGTCCAATGATGTCTGGAGTCACAAAAGACTAGTGTGGAGTGCTTTGTGTGTGTGCTGAGGCAGCTCCTTTTTAGTGCAAGTGTGGCAGGGGATATCTCCACTCCTCCTATTAGGTCAGAATGGTCCATCCTGCAGACACACAGTCCCCTTTGTGATACTGTTTGGAAGGACTACACAAGGGCCCACTGCCAACTTCATGTAGTCAGCCAGTCAGTCAGTAAAGCTTTATTCCATTAATAAAAAAAAACATATAAGCAAACATGTAACAATTATAAAACCATAAAAATATGTTATCATACAGAAGTAAAAACCAAATAGAAATACATTAAAAGACAAGTGGAAATTCATATCCTGTACACATAGCGCACAATGATTATATCAGCCAAGCAACCTCTTACTGATCCTGAGACCCCCTGTCTAAAACTTTCTATATTTAAACAAATAAGAAAGCTTGTTAACATTTGTAGATAAACCAGAGCTGGTTTGACTTGCTCAAAACCTTGTTGCTTTAGTAAAAGCACTATGTAACGATGCTTTAAGGCTCTGTAATGATCACAGAAGAAGGTAAAGTGCAAGGAACTCTCTTTTCCACCTCGTGTCTACCTTGCGTGACCGCCAAAGGCCAGAGTAGAAGATTTCATCTGAATCTTGTCAACAGGTGTCAGTTTTGGGATAATGTTACTGTGATTAAGTATGACTCCGCCAAGGTGCACATTTTGAACATGATAGAGGACCGATCCAGCTCCTTCCTTTCTTAGCTCCTTCACCCAATTCAAATCCCTCTTTGTGATGCCATGCAGGTTCTCAAAGAAGTCAAGTTGTCCAAATTTACACATAACCTACTTGAAGTATTTGGTACATGGGATGTGTAATGTACTGACTAATGTCAGGCAATGCTCAATAACTCCACGATTAAGGGCCAGCAGCGGGTTGAAACCATACATTGATCTATCTAAGCAAGGGCGGAAGTGCTAATTGGTCTCCTGTATACCCCAATCTACAACTCTTCATGTATTATGTATGAGGGTATTAAAACAATTTATTAAAAAAAATCTGAAGGTCCAAATAACAGCAAATGTTGCTACCAATGCAGGTGATTGAGATACATTTAGCCTGATATACTTTAATGAGTGCCTGCACTGACTTAGCCCCCCAATCATTTAGGAAATCCAAAGATCGCGGCTCCAGCTCTCAAAAATGAATTCTTTTTTACCTTCCTTTGGGGGCCCCATGAACAACTCTTGTTGAAAATGACCCCTTAAATATGACAAGGTAGTACCCTGACCAATTCTGTGCCATCTCCAAAGCTTTTTTTCTGATGTTTCCTAGATCCAGCAACCATGGTATGCAATTTTGAAAAATTGGTGCTCAAATTTAGAGCACTCATAAAGGACACAAAAGAGTTTAACAACTTTTGCATATCTACTGCAGTCCTAGAGATTAGGACTGCATCGTTCACATAAAGAAGTGCGGGCACTAACTGCGAGAACCCTTGGAAAATCCTTACAATCCACACACAACATAGAACCCAAGTCGTTAATTTATAAGGTGAATAAAAATGGGGCCAGAATGCAGACTTTTCTGATCCGCCTGTACAATATCCCTGCCTAATCATACCTTATCAAGGCTGCGAGATCCAAATGTAACTCACGTAGTAAGTTAACTATGTTTGGGTCCACCCCAAGGTCAATCAACACCCACCATAGTTTTGACCTATTTACTCAAATCGAACGCGGATGTGAGATCCATAAATGCATATTTTCTGATAATCAATTTTAGGTCCAGGACTTAATCCAGGGTACTTTTTCCCAGTCTGAACCCATAAGGAAATCCGGAAATCATGTTATTCTGCTCCAAACACTCCATTAACATAGAAATAGTGCCTTTCCCTAAAACCTTGATGGTTGTATCTATAAGAGAAATAGGTCAACAGCATTTTGGGTTCGATCATAGGCCCTTTTTAAACATGGGAATTATTATGACCTTCGACCAAGTCCGTGGGATACCTATCCTACAAACATCATTGCCTACATGAGTTAAAATGTTTGCCATGCTTGCAGTTCAGATTTAAATAAATCCACAGACACCCCGTCAGGGACCAGCACCTTCTCCTTGGGCATTGTTACAATGGCTTCAAAGATCTCCATCTCACTTAAACTCAAGGTGTAATACCCACTCCATTCAGCCTGATTTAAAATCTGTGTCTCTTCCATGGCGTTTTCAAAGATTCCATGGAAATGTGAGACCCAGATATCTGGGGCGATGATACAGTCCATCACACCATTTCCAGATTCCTTAAAAAATGGCTGATTGGCCACCCACCAGAAGATTGCAGTATTATTCAGGACACTATCCTCCTGGAGATTGTTCCAGGCTTCTTTTTGATTTCTTTTTTTCCGAGCAGCCAAGGATTGCTTATATGCCTTCCTCCTCATTGCTATCTCGTTCCTATCCCCAGAGGTGTGACTCAGTGCCATCATCAGTGCCCTCATCAGGTCCTCTGAGCCTTTCAACAAGAGTGATAAAACCATCTCTCCCCCTCTACAGCCATTTTGCCCACAGACCTGTTGAAATATTTAGCAACCTGCACATAGATCCTATAGGAAGCGGTCAGAACCTCCTCATCATTCTTGGCCCTACCTAGACTGATATTAAAATCATGTTCAAAAACACTGTGAAGAATACTAACAAAAGTGTCCAGTATGGCATTGCCCCATTTTATCTGATGGCCCTGATCTTTATTCAATATCTCCCTATCGCCAACACCTATGTTGGGACTGACAGCTGCCCCTGTATCCCAATCTAAATAGAGAACAAGAGGATTGTGATCACTGAATTGACTCCTTTTTGAGCTAAAAAAATGTATTCCATTGAAACATGGCAGTAGAAATTAAGATATGGTCAATCTTCAAATTACATCCCCTCCCACTAAAGGATGGGAAAGAATGCACTACCCGTTCATTATTAAGTTGCTGCAGATTGACGTCAGTGAGAATGGTCTCTAGTAACTCCCCTTGTGAGGTATGTTAAAAATTAGTGGTTTCTAGGTTCTCTGATAACGGGTCATCAGTTATGGAAGCCAATGGGCACAAATGCACATGTAAATGACCTAAAATAGGCACGGACTATGAAGAATTCTGACTTTCATTGTACAAGTCGAGAAAATGTTTAATACTATGTAAGTGCTCATTAGCATTAGCCTGCACAAAATAATTATAAAAATGAATAACTACTAGGCTTGAGGCTTTCTTAAAGTCTATCTTGACTGTTAACAAGTTGTCAGAGCCTGTTTCTATTAAACAAGAGGTACATGGCCTTCCAGTCACCAAGGTCCAGTCTCCGGTCTCTTAGCACTTAATAATCTGGCCCTCATGAGACTAATCTACCCAAAGGATCCCGAGGGACACCGCTAGCAATTGCGATTCAAACCCCCGTCTGCTCTCCTAGCTGAATTCCTCCATCACGTCCGCAACCCCTGCCCGGGACGGTTGGAATTCCCACGCCTCCTATGGTGGGAGCAGACATCAGCCCGGACGCCTGCTTACCTGCACCTCCTTTGTGCGGAAACAAGACCTGTGATATCATGGAGCCTATTCCTTCAAACTGCTTCTCTCCCAACCTGGAACCCACTGGACATAACGCTTTCCGAATCAGATATCCACCGAACCTATCGAAAAATGCGGCAAAAAACTTAAAACATAGACTACTTAAAACACATCCAGAACCCCTTATCTCAGACCCCTACTTTTCTATCAGAAAGGGTGTTACCATAAACGACCTCATCCTCTACACTAAACGGCATGCTAAATGGCGGAAGGCCTTCTACTCTCTGCTCAATATCTCCACTTCCCTGAAAACGCCACATGGCCTTAGATTGATAGTGGCGCCCTCTTCGGATTTCAGAGCTGAAGCCACCATCTCCCTCTACAAAAGCGGAACCACCCTTATACAAGCCTCAGACCGCAATCTAGTGCTATTTGACAAACCTTTCCCCACCATCATGAACACAGTGGCTAACGCCAATTCCATCCCACTCAGAAGGGCGGGACCCCCAGTGGTGCCCCAGCCCTCGCAATCTCTATCTCCGACCTCTCCTACTTCTCCACCTCTCCACCCCCAGCCCTCACAATATCTATCTCCTACCTCTCCAACTCCATCCTCGGATCCCACATCTGCGTCGAAGGGCCCCCTTCTAACTACCCTAACTCTTAATAACAACTCACCTGCCATACATGCAATGTGCGAACAGCGAGAGCACAGTCACCACGCTAATCTTCCTGTTCCCTCCCCCGCATTATTAGCAAGCCCTAACTCCACTACCGCCATTGTTTACAGCACTGTCCCGATTCTCCCGAAGACACCTTCCTC
Source organism: Triturus cristatus (assembly GCF_964204655.1). Lineage (NCBI taxonomy): Eukaryota > Metazoa > Chordata > Amphibia > Caudata > Salamandridae > Triturus > Triturus cristatus. The sequence continues at coordinate 929,511,746 of NC_140593.1, read as the reverse complement.
CAGTCCAACACATAACCCCATCAGGCTCCCACCGGCCTCCTGGGGTCTCTATATGTCAGTCCCCTCCTTCCCTATCCTACCCATCCCTTCGTGCTTGCAACTCCATTGCCAAGAACCCCTTCCCTCTGGGCACATTCAGTCACCATCCGCCCTATCTTCCTCCGACATCACTAGCTCGTCCCCTATCCTACCCATCCTTCCGAGTGTGCAACTCCATTTCCCAGAATCTCTTCCCTCTGGGCACATTTAGTTACCATCGCCCCACTTTCCTTGGACCTCCCTTGCTCTCACCACCTCCATGGTCCCTGGGATCTAGCCTCCCAATCCCATCCTCACATCTCACTGGAAGGCCATCTGAGCGAGATAGCACTCTGCCTACAACAACTTAAGACAGAGTTTCGCAGTCTACTACATATCACGGAGGCTTTGTTGTCTAACTCAAGACTAAGCTGCTCTACCAAGAAAAATCACCATCTTCGCTCGCTCCCAGATTGCGTGTGTACCAGGCCCCCCTCCGCACACTATGCTCGGCAGTCGCCTTCTCACATCACCCACACATAGGTGGTCCACCGTTCCGCTTCCTAATGACCCTGCTCGCCCCTCCAGATGTAGGGCCTCCCTGTCTGATACAGATACACATTCTCTCCTACATTCCTAGTCTCCAGCACATCCACCACCATAGCAAACATGCAACAAATTGAATCCATCCCTAATGACCCCTTCAGGGAACCTAGGTCAAACACCAGAACCTTAAACGAGAACAACCTTACGAGAGTCACCACCACTCTTCCGGCACTAACAGACACCAACATAAGTCTCAAATGCGTGCTCCTAAATTGTAGATCGGCGGCTAAGCACGCTGCGGATATTGCAGACCTCACCCTGGTGCAGAATTTTGACCTTGTAATGCTAACGGAAACCTGGCTAAATGACTCAGCTGCCCCCATCCTGGACCTTTTAAGACCTTCCAATTATGATATCATTAGGTCGGACAGATCCATTGTTCAAGGTGGAGGCATAGCATGTTTACATCATAGCAATCTTACAGTGAAAGTACTACAGACTGACCCCCTGCCGTCTTGTGAATACCTATGCATTGAAGTGTCTGGTGGCAATAATCACTCCTACAAACTGTACACGTTTTACCACCCCCCTCGCGACTGATCATGGACATTATCTCGGCCAATGCAGCCTTCCTTGGCACTCAGATCTTCCTGGGAGATTTCAACCTCCACTGGAACGATGTAAATGATGTGGTGGTCAATAGCCTTAAATCCTTCCTTCTTGACCTCAAACTAACCCAAATATGTGACAGCCCCACTCATATCAAAGGAGCTACCTTAGATCTTATTATTGGTAAGCCCAACTCCACCCTCCTGGACTCAATCCTCCCATGTGATTGAACAGACCATTATTGCATTTCCTTCCGCATTCTTGATTCGGTAAGAGCATGTAAACCCAGCCTAAGAACCCAAAACAGCTGAAAAGATGCCTACGGAACATCAACCCGCAAGATCTGACTGCTCTCTGCAAGAACATCCTGCCCCTCAAACCAGCATGTCTGATGTTCACGACCTTACGGCCCACTATAACCACTCAATGCTGAACGTACAAGACTCGGTTGCACCACTACAGCTTAAAAGAATGTCCTCTAAATGCTCCAAACCTTGGTTCATGGATAGTCTTAATTCCGAAAGAAGAAACTTAAAGCTTGCTGAAAGGCAATGGCGGTCCTATCCCTCCCTTGTGCATCTCTACCACCTGAGATCCCTGAGAAGCATTTATAATATATGCATCAGATGCTCGAAGGCCACCCTTTTTATAACTCAACTAGACCAAGCAAAAAACTGTCCCAAAAACTGTAAGAACTCATCAAGTCCCAAGCCAATAGTCATCCGAACCCCGCGTCTCTGGGTCAAGGGACACTGCCTAATTGTGAAGAATTTGCAAACTTCTTCACTGCTAAGTCTAGTAAGATTGAAACTGAATTATGATCTGCCCAGGACCACCTGTCGATCAGTCCACGAACCTCCCTATGTCCACTAGGCGGGCTATCTCTGACCCTGTGCATCCCGACCCCCCTAAAAACAATGCCTCCTGGAGTCTGTTCCAAATCCTGGATGAGTGCACTATATGCAAAACACTATCGACTCTGAAACCTTCCAATCATTACAATGACCCTCTGCCATCAAACTTTTTCCTGGAAGTTAGATCCTCCTTACTAACATTGTGGACTAAGATCATCAATGCATCACTTCAGCAAGGGGATATTCCGGACTGCCTAAAATCGGGGCAAGTTACCCCGATTTTAAAGAAACCAACAGCTGATCCCATGGACCAGCATACCTTTCCCCAAATCTCCAACATCCCCAGCCTGGCAAAGCTCCTGGAGAAATGTGTGCTTGCCCAACTCTGCAACCACCTCCACCATTTCCAACTCTTGGACCAATGCCACTCTGGTGTCCACCCGGGCCATAGCACAGAGTCGGCACTAACGCATATTGTCGATAATGCGCTAAGAATGCTGGACCACAGTGAGTCGTGCCTACTGATCCTTCTTGACCTCTCGTCAGCATTTGATACTGTCAAACACGATAACCTAATTGATCTCCTGGAACACAGGATGGGGTTGTCTGGGCCGGTGCTTAACTGGTTCTCTTTGTTCCTCCTGAATAGATCTCAAAGCTTCAAGGTGAACCAATCCTTGTCCCATCCTGCACCGGTTACGCTGGGGGTTCCACAAGGTTCAGCACTCTCTCCCACGATCTTTAACTTGTTCATGGAGCATCTAACAGAAATTCTGAAATCATCCAGCATTCACTATCACATGTATGCGGATGACACCCAACTTTATTTGAAGATCATCTCTCCGGAGGACATTCAGTCCCTCAATTCAGTCCTGCTGGAAACAAAAAACTGGCTGACACAGAACCACCTTAAGCTAAATGCTCTAAAAACAGAATTCCTCCTAATCTCACCCCACAAGCAATCCCCGGTCACGGAACAATGGCTAAGTCAGCTTACTGCTCTCAATTGCAGACCTCACCTCGTGGACTCGGCATCCTCGCTTGGTATTATATGAGACAAAAGTCTGAACATGCAAAAGCACATCAGCTCCCTCACCATGGGAGCAAATTTCCAACTAAGCATCTTAAGGAAGCTCAAACCCTTTCTCCCTGCTCATGACCTAAAGGTTGCAGTGCAAGCATTAGTGCTCGCAAAGCTGGACTATGGTAGCGCAATGCTGTGTGGCTTTCCCAGAGGGAAAATGGCTTCTCTTAGGGATGGCCCTCAATTCTGCTGCTAAGATCTTAATGGGGAATAAAAAATACAACCACATCTCTCCGGACCTGCTGACCCTGAAGTGGCTCCCATATGAAGCTCAGATACAGTTGAAAATGGCATACATGGCACAAAAAGCCATCCAATTCAAGACCCCGCTGTACCTCGCTCAGAAACTGAAGCTCTCATGTGGTACAAGAGCCTCCAGAGGTGCCAGCACCCTTTTACTGAAACCACAAAAATTCAAGAAAAAAAAAAGACTTACAATCGAGCTTTCTCAGGCATGGCGCTGAGGATCTGGAACTCTTTCCCCCTCTGAAGTCAGGGTGATCCCTTCCACTGTCTGCTTCAAAATGGAAGTTAAAGGACTCTTGATGAAGAAATATCTTCCTCAGTCCACCTTCCCCACTTGACCTGGGGTCCATAGCCGCTGTTTGTAGCCCAGGGGCTTTGCTGGCGTGATTGTTGGCCATTTTAAAATGTTGGTACTTTTCGCTTTGCTGACTCTGTATGTTTGCCTATACCCTTCCTTGCTGCATAATCTGTAAAGCACTCTGATACCCTCAGTGGTCATGTTCGCGCTATATAAAACTTTATAAATAAATGGAATTTCCACATAGAAAATGTAGCCACCTCTCATCATCTTTTTTGTTATTGATGCCTGCTATCTTCCAACTGACTACTTTAATAATGGCACCTAGGTTTTTTACAAACTCCGGAGGGGGACAAGCCTTCTCACTCTCCCTACACTCCTTGGCTGGGTTCATCTCATCACAAGTGGAATTCAGTCAGTCAATGCAAACCAAATCACTCAAGGGTTGGAGCCTGTTGCTCAAACAAAATGGCATAGGCTGGTCCCTACTCCCCCCACTTCCACACCACCTTTTAGCCTAAGCATGTTGTATGGAGGGAGGGACCTCCTTGAAAGGTAAAAGTATCATAGGGGGAGGCCTTGGCAGACCAATGATCGATCGTGTTGCGAATTAATAGACTTCTCGTGAAATCCTGATGTCTGAAATTTAGAACTATACAGTCCCCCACAAGGTCTTTTTCCAATCCCTTTGCTTGTACTTGAATTTTATATTGTTTAATCAAGTGTGTTGTAGGGCAATCGTGATACCTGTACCAATTATATCAGGTTAATTTAAATTGCATGTGTGGTTACATGAAGTTGTCTGAAATGGACTAAAATATGTACAAAATATTAACTTTTGCCATTTTCTCTAGTTGAAGATCACACTATCTTTCCAATTACGTTTGTAGCACCTTGCCCATTATGAATTTTTAGTCTACCCACTAAATTAAAAAAACTTGATTCTGACGGAAATCGACCTTCCTCGAAGCCTGGTAACCTTAATCGGCTGGATCAGGGGACGCAAACAACTACTATGATGCCAATTCACCTTCCCAAACTATGCATATAGAGCAAGCAAGGTGGCGTGATAAACTTCCTGAACATATTGCATGTGGCCATGATCAAGGGAGTAGCCAGAAAATTAAAATACCTCCACTTCGACCTAAAGCTCGTATGGCACCAAGCAAATGAAGCAAGTCATCATGACCCTCCCCGGAAAAGCTCTTGTCACTTCCATCCAATCATCTATCCATTCATCCTTTCATCCTTCCATCCAACTGCCGATATCCACAGTTTCACCTTTACATTCTGCCATCCATTCATTTCTTCATCTATCATTCAGTCTTTCACCATGCAGTCCATCTATCCATATCCAAACCTATGCATCCATCTCCAAACCTATCTATCAAATCTATCCATCAATCAAACCTATTAATCAAACATATCTATCTATCTATCTATCTATCTATCTATCTATCTATCTATCTATCTATCTATCTATCTATCTATCTATCTATCTATCTATCTATCTATCTATCTATCTATCTATCTATCTATCTATCTATCTATCTATCTATCTATCTATCTATCTATCTATCTATCTATCTATCTATCTATCTATCTATCTATCTATCTATCTATCTATCTATCCATCTATTGACCCTTTCAACCATCCATCTCTCCATCCATCCTTTCAGTCATTCATCCATCCTTTCACTCTATCTATCCACCTTTTCAATCCATCCATCTACCCTTTCACTCATCCTTCCACTCTTCCATCCGTCCACTTATCCACTCATTCATCCATCCATTTACCCTTTTACTCATCCATCCATCCACTCATCCATCCATTCACTCATCTATCCACGCTTCGATCCATCCATCCATCCATCCGTCAATCCATCCATCCATCCATCCATCCATCCATCCATCCATCCATCCTTCCTTTTACTTATACATCCATTCTTTCAGTCATCCATCCTATCATCTATTCATCCTCCCTTTCACTCATCCATTCTTTCACTCATTAATCTACCCTTTCAACCATCTATCCATCCACCTTCTCTATCACTCATCCAACCACTATTTCACTCATCCATCCATTTTCTCACTTATCCATACTTTCCCTCATCCACCCACCCTTTTACTCCATCCATCATTTCGCTCATCCATCCCACCCTTTCACTCCACACATCCTTTCATTCCATCCATCCTCCAATTAACTCATCCCATTACCCACCTATTCTCCCTTTCACCCAGCCATCCATCCATTTACTCTTTCATCCATCCTCTCATCACCTATTCATCCTCCCTTTCATTCATTGACTATTGCTTTCACTCATCCATCCTTACATCCACTCTTTCACTCATTGATCTACTCATCTACTTATTCATCCACACTTTCACTTTCACATCTATCCAGCCTTTCCCTCACTCATTCACGTTTGTCTGCCAAGTTGCAGACAGAAGAGGTCCATTAAGAACTCCACCCCGCCACAGCTGCTAAAGTTTGGGTTTAACCCCCCCAGCTCCATACTTTCAGTCATCCATTCATCCTTTCGCTCATCCATCTACTCATCCTTTCATTATGTCCATCCATCCACCCTTTCACTTTATCTATCCACCTTTTCACTCATTCATCTAGACTCATCATCCATCCACCTTTTCACTCATCCATCCACCCTTTCATCCATCGTCCCTTTCATTCATTCATCCTTTCACTTATCCATTCATGCTTTCATTCATCCTGCTACCCTTCCTTCAGTAAGCCACCAATTATTTAACTCAACCTTTCTCTCCTTCATCCATCCATCTAGCCATCCACCCTTTCACTCACACACCCATCTATCCTTTCACTCACTCAACCCTTTCACGTTATTTATGAGTCTTTGCCGAGTTGCAGGCAGAAGATGCCCATCAAGAATTGCATCCCCACTGTAGCTGCTAAAGTGGGGTTTGACGACACCAGGGGAACATGTTGTATAAGCAATCGCTTCTTTCCTACTGATTAGTCTTACTAATGACTTCACTGAAGTGTATAGCAAGACCCTTAGACATGACGATACTCAAACTTCCAGGCACTGTCTCTAATCAATATACATAAGTAAATCAATGGCTGCATGGGACGAGCACATGACATGTATCAACTAAAAGATGGAAAATATGGTTCATGAGCTGCTTGGCAAAGTTGAGTAATTCTCCAAAATGCTATTTCTTTTGCATTGGTAAATAAGGAAGCTAGTGTTATCTCCTTTAAAATGAAGGGTCTTGTGAATAATTCTGCATTATCTGGGGTGCTTATGACCAAACTCTTGGCAGAGATCTTACCAGATTGTTCCAAAATTTATGTTGGACAATGAACACATCAACTGCCTTCTCAACCTTACTTCTGAAACCTCAGGGATTCCAAAAGAAGAAAAATGTACAACCAATCTCACTCTGGGGTTGATCCAAGAATTTGCAACTCCTTCCCACCTGAAATCAGAATGAATCCTTCAATTGTATTCTTCAAAAAAGAAGTCAAAGTACTCATTGTGAACACATTTCTTTCCTAGATCATAAGAGTCCCATCCTGATTCCTCAATTTTCCTCATGACTGTGGGATACTGACTACTTTGTGTTTTTGACTTCTCAGTCCTAACACTACCCTCACTTTTCTCCATACTGCATGTTCCTGCAAATTTCTTGACTTTGATACTTTTCTTTTTATTGGTTTATCACCCTTCTCTCTGAACATTGTAAAGTTTACCCTTCCTTTCCAGATTCTACTTTATCCTGTATTTTTGTCGAATATGATATTGTTATTATTGCTCTGCTCTCTGTGTGCATGTATAGCACTCTGATACCTGCAATTGTCATGTTCACGCTATATAAAACCATAAAAATAAATAAATAAATAAATAAATACATAAGGTTTAAAAAGCAGATCTCAATCATGAACAATTTTTAATGAGATTGTTTAACTTCTAACTTCAGGAACATCTCTATACCACCGCACACCCTGACAAACATGTTAACGTTTGTCGATGTTCATATTTCACCCGCAAGATTTTGGAAAATCTATAATGGTAAAGCAGAGGTAAATGCATCTTATTTACAAGCTAAATTACCTGGAACCAGCTTGTTCAAGCTCATGCGTAACCATACCAAGAAGACTTGAAGCAAAATGTGTCTGATGGGCTAAATATGTTTTCAGAGATGTATTAACTCCCTATAAAAGGAATGTATGATCAATGATCAATGCAAAACGTGTCTGTCTACACACATGCTCCGTTTTGTAATATCAAAGTCTTAGGTTGACCAACTACTGAGGGTGCAAAATGCTCCTGCTTGCCTGGCATTCAAATCTAATACATCTGAGAGCATCTCTATAGGCAATTTGCTTTCACAATCCTATACAAGATCTACCAATGGATTCTAGGAATGACTCCAGTTTACCTCTGGTAAAAAAAATTACCAGGTATAGCTCTACTCTTGTGCTGTGATCTGAAAATAATCACCAGCTGGTTGCAACTGAGAGGCACGTTAAGGGAAAACGTGACTAGATGTTCACAGTTTTAGGGGTTGCCTTTAGCTTATCAGATAGGAGTTTACATGATTTGGAGCACAGAAAAGCTCAAATACCTCACTATTCCTACATCAAATAGATCTTGCCTCCGTAGAGATCTTCCTACTGACTCTACTAGGTATCAGAGTAATTATATTTCCATCTTTCAGGCGCCTTGAGACAATCACACTGTACGAATAATAAGCGAAACTATTATAACTATACAACTACCATCCATCTTGTTGTTTATGCTTTTCGTATAGCAAACATTACACATTTGTAATGTTTTCGCAGTTCTCCCAATACAACCACACTCCACTCTATCAAACACATCCTAATAGTTGAGAGACATATCAATTGTAATGCTAATGTCTCTGGTTTACTTCTCTTGCTACATCAGAAGCATCTAAAGCCTTTTTATGTTACAACCGGATTGCAGTTCCTTTAATAATCTGTTTGTCAGTCCTTAGCATCATATCTGGCACAAAGTTTCAACGTCACTGCGTAAGCATTCCTGGATCAGGTAATACCTGAAAAGGTCTCCCTTGAGCTCCCTTGAGCTCTTCAATAACATAACCATTTTAATTCTGGATAACTGATACACTTACATCCAAGCACGTTGCATGATCACAGTCATGACAAAGGTGCAACATGTTTCCCCATACCTACAAACAGAGCTTCAGCAGGGCAATCATATTAATCATATTAATCAAAGTCCTTCGAGAATTCACAGGTCTAATCATTTTTTCTGATCACTTGCTTCTGTATATGATAATTGATGCTGTTATCAATGATAGTATTTGACAGTTATCCTGAAGAAGGAAACGATGATAAAAGTTTTGATAACTGAATGAAGATATTAATGTCAAAAGATCATTCAGCTGAACATGACCTAAACTTTTTTTTGGAAGGAATGTTAAAGGGATGTAATGGGCTCTGGATATCTTTCGTATTTTAGACATTGGGGTTTCAACTTAATTGTTGCTGTGAAGTCTTTGTGGTGGATTTGGAGTTTGCCGCTAATGCAATATCAGCTACTGATGAAAATGCTCAATCGAGAGGGGCAATGTCCTCCACCATAGAGATAGAATGGCACAGTAAATTACCCCGAGAGTTAAAATCCATATTCAGATTTTTCCCCGAGAAACTGCATAGTTTTCCATAGCCACAAAAACTTACATTAGAGACTATGGGCCTCATTTTTGAGGTTTTGACATAGGGCAGCGCAGCAAGGGATCATGCTGCACTCCCCTATGTCAAAAAAAAAGGGCAGTAATGCACCATATCTATGTGATACTGTGCATTCCTTCCCTTTTTCCCAGCGATGGTGCACAATGGGCTGCTATGCGCCAACACAGGCACCTTTGCTCCATGCTGCAAGGGTGCCTGTGTTGCAGGTCTGATTGATTTTGTGAAGGAGGGGACACCTTCCTGCACAAAATCAATCAATTCAGGCAATTTCCTCTTTCTGTGTGTGCTGCAGAACACATAGAAAAAGGAAAAATCGAGGAGAAATTAAAGCATTTCTCTTTGTTGCGTCTCTCTAACGCTTTCTGACACATTCCCATGTGTACCATTTCTCGTAAATCTGGGAATGCTTCAGATTCCATCTGTGTTGCGTGGGAACACCCACAGCAACCCCTATGGAACGCCCCTTTCATGCAGTGGTCTGCGTGAAAGGGGCTCATATGTACAAGGCCATGAAAAGCCACATAAATTTGCTTAAGATGACCTGTAAATATTCAGCGACACATTGCACCACCGGAATGTCAAAAAAGTGACATTCCGGTGCCGCAAGGTGCCTCATAAATGAGGCCCTAAGTAGGTGGAAAGAGACAGGGCCTCACATTGCTCTTTGCTCCTACATCCGGAAAATCTTGCTTGGCACCCGTCTCATTCGAGGTAGGCAATGGCAGAAAGAACTGCACTGCTTTTAATGTCTAAAAACTAAGAACCCCTGAATAGTGACACTGCTGATAGTTGACAGTTATGAGTCAGGCGGAGGGGAATCTTAGTGGCATCTACAGATTAGGGTCTTATGAGGCAATGTGCCATGGAGCATAGTGAAGTTTAACTTGCTCATACAGCCAGGCTCTTACTGCGCAAATTGGTTGGGGAGGGGGGGTGGAAGATACACTTTTAGCTATTTTTTATCAAACCTCAGTATTATTATTAATATTAGAATTATTTCCAAAAATCAGAAAAGAAACTTTGTATATTTTGCAAAAAAAATTCTCCTTTTTAGAAATTCTACTTTTTAGTTTAGCTTCGCAAGTGAGCATTTGCTTGCAGGATTTCACTCTACTCCCTCTAGGACTGGCACAACTACCAACTCCTGTGTGCTACTGAGGGGTTACAGGAATGGCAAGTTCTTAAAAACTACAAAAGCTGGGGGGATATTACCAAGAAATTGCGATAATTATCGCAAAGCGCGCTTGCGCTGTTTTTTTTATCACCGGCAATCGCTGGATTTCATTGCGGAGATAACGCGTTATTATCAAAGCTTATCTCCAAGGCGATAGAAAATCCAGCGATAGCGGCGAAACCCAGCAATAGTGTGAGAAATCCAGCGATAAATCCAACGCACTAATGAAAAGCTTGCTAATAGGCAGGTGAGGACTTAACCTTACAATCCACCTCCCATTGACTAGAATGGTTAAGTCAGGTTTTTAGCAAGTGTTAGATTCCAGCGATATTCGCGGTTAGTGCAAATTTATTTATCGATTTGCGGGAATTGCTAATAGGGGGAAGCTGGGTTTGCAACTGTTTTCAGTTGCTTTAAGTTGGAAACGCCTACTTTGCATGTCACTAGCAATATATATCGCTGACATGCAAAGTGGCACCAAAATGGTTGCTTTCGCCATAAAGCTGACGCTAACAGCTGTTAGCTACAGCTTGCCAATAGGGCGATAGAAATATCGCCACTTTAGTGGCAAAAAGTGCTGCTAAAGTGGCGATAAGGCCCTTGCTAATATCCCCCAGGGCTTGAATGGCCCTATAATCTATCTCTACCTGTCTACCTTCTTGACCGACTTAGAATAGGGGCGAGGGCGGTGGTAAAGGTCCAAAACTTAAAGCCAGGGATAGCAGCAGCTACCCTCTCCGTGGCGGTCATTTATTTTACCTTTCATGCTATCGGTAAGTTTTAAAAGTATCCCACAACTGTTAGACTGCGGAAAATACCTTTTTACTTCCCGCTTATGTGAAAGCTGCTCACAGTCCATTCCATGTTAGGCCCAAACGTTAAGGCCAGATGGAAGTCGTACAGCTGACAGCAGCAGGCCACTAATGGCTTCAGTTAGAGGCCCTTAAGTACTGGTCAGATGCAAGAAGCACGCGGACACAATTACAAGCTATTAGCTCTGTTTATGTTCGCTTTCTAATGAGCCTGAATAAGTGGCACATTTTCCCCTGCTCAATTACTCCCACTTGACAGATGTTTATTTTATTTCTAATGGGGTGCAAGACACCTGTTTTACTGCTGTATCCACACATCAAATGGCATAAACATGCAATTAACAGTGCAACTCTCCATTTATTAGTAGACTGACTGACTGACGTTTGTGAGTGCACATATAGTAAAAACAATGCTAACAAGATGAAAGTACAGGATAAATTAAGCAAATACACCTGTTTGGGAACTGTCGTTATTATTCTGTTTGAAGGAGGAGAGCAGGTCTTCCTCAAAAGCACTATTACAGCACTCTAAATAAGTCGCTCCAAGGAGGGCTCAAAGTTAAAAATAGTCCACAAAGGTTTTTTGTGCTCTGATTTCACTTTTTAGCTATTAATTGATTAGCACTAATTGTGCACACTACCAGATTTTTGCTTGTGCGAGTTACACCCACTCCTTTCTGGAGTTAATTGTGCAGGCCAATTAAACCAATAGAATAGAATAGAATAGAATAGAAGAGGCATTTATAGAGCGCATGGCTACCCTGAGGCCTCCCAGCGCTAGGAAACCAGACGACCAGGCAGATCAGATTATACCATAGGAAAAAGGTGTGTTTTCAGAAGCCGTCGAAAAGGCAGGTATTCTTCCTCCATACGGATGGAGTCTGGGAGAGTGTTCCATGTCTTAGAGGCGACATAAGAGAAACAACGACCTCCACATCTCGTCCTGGCAATTCTTGGTACCATAGCGAGGCGCTTATTTGCAGAGTGCAGATGCCTTCTGGGGTGATATGGAAAGACTATCCTTCGAAGGATTAAAGGGCTATTCGCGGCCATGATCTTATGCGTGACACAGAGGGCCTTAAATTTAATCCTTTCCGAGACAGGAAGCCAATGTAGCTGTCTAATTGCACTTCTTGCTGATTCTCTCCGAGGAATTTTCAGGAGGATTCTGGCCGCACAGTTCTGAACCTTTTGCAGTATACCTATTGTGAACTGGGGGGCTCCTAAATATAACGCATTAGCGTAATCCAAACGTGACAGAATCAGTGCCTGGAGGAGTAGTCTTCTTGCTTGAAACGGGAGAAGGGGCAGAATCTTTCGTGCTGACTTCAAAATCCCGAAGCAACACCCGGCTACCTTCATAGCCTGAATCTTCATGTCAAGTCTAGTGTCCAGCCAGACTCCTAAGCTCTTGATATGCTTTTTGGGAATCGGCGGGTCTCCCATACACCCAGGCCAAGCCAACGGCATGTCTGGGAGTAAAGGTTTACCAAGCAGCATAAGCTCTGTTTTAATCCCATTAAGCTGGAGACAGGACTTTTTCATCCAAACGGATATTTCCTCAAGGCACCTGGAAAGATTGCTTCCTGGTTGTCCTGCGTCTTTAAGGGAGACGATCAACTGAGTGTCATCGGCATACGTAACAATTTGTATGCCAAATGCCTCTACAATTTTGGCTAAAGGACACATGTAAATATTAAAAAGAGTGGGGCTAAGTGATGAGCCCTGAGGAACTCCACTCTTCAAAGGCACAATCCTGGAGGTAACATTCTCCTCGAAAAGCTGGAATGTCCGACCTTCCAGAAAAGAGGCAATCCACCTCAGTGCGGTACCGTTTATCCCCATCTCATGACATCTTGCAATAAGAATTTGATGGTTGACGGTATCAAAAGCCGCACTGAGATCAAGGAGAATTATTGCAGCTGATCCTCCTGAGTCCATAATTTTCCTTGCCTCTTCCACTACGGCAATCAGGGCAGTTTCAGTTCCCTGGCGAGATCTAAAACCAGTCTGTGTAGAGTGCAGGCAGACATGTTCCTCTAAATAAGTGGAGAGGATGGAATTAACATACTTCTCTGCTATTTTAGCTGTTCCCGGGAGCAGGGAAATAGGGCGATAGTTTGCCATTACCTCAGGATCAGAACCAGGTTTTTTTAACAGGGCCTTCACCATTGCTTCCTTCCAAAGTGGAGGAACCTTGCCTGTTGCCAATGAAGAGTTAATAAGAGTTGCCATTACAGGGGCTACTTCTGAAGCAACCTTTTGCAGCACCGTGGGAGGCGCCTGGTCCTTAGGTGAACCTGATTTAAGTTTATTAAGTAAGGTCGTTGCTGTGTCTAAATCCAGGGGCGGGAAAGAGACCAAGCTCTGACCTCGACGTATTCTAACTTCTTTCGTCAAAGCATCGAGGTCCGCAGTGGCGACTGCCGGAAAGGCTGAGTAAATCACTTGTACCTTATCCTGGAAGTACTCTGCTAGATTATTACAGCGACCTTGTACATCAGTGGGGATCGTTGTGGTGAGAGGAGGGATAGTCAAAGATTTAAAAATTTAAAAAATTTCTCTAGGGGAATTGGGCGCAGATAAAATCTTTTTTTCATAGAACTTGGATTGAGTTTTCGTGATCTCGGCTTTATACCGTTTTATTGCATCACGATATACTTTCTTTTTCTCAGGTGAAAAATCTTTCCTCCATTGTCTCTCGAGTTGCTTACATTTCCGTTTAAGGTCTCTCAGTTCCCTAGTGAACCATGCAATTTTCTTTGGGCCCTTTTTAATGTCCCTGAGACTTAAAGGGGCTAATACGTCCAATGAATTTTTAATCCAATAGAGATCAACCATTTGCAAAAAACTATCTCACAGACTGCTTTGCAGACTATTGCTATTTTTAAGAGCAAATCTAGAATTCAGGTGCAAAAACACTGATATATCAGTCACCAGAGGTAGTTACTTTGTGCCGAATATTAACTTGTTACATATGATGAGGACGTTGAGGGCAATGCAAAGTTGAAAACCTTTTTTGGGCCCAGTTTTTAATTTGTGCCTATTAAAAGATTAGAACACATTGCAATACCTTTCCAATATTTTTACAAGCAATTTCCTTCATGATCTACTAAGTTTTTGTTTACTATCAAGTGACTCTGAATGAGATCATATTCTGGCTACCTTAGATGTTTGTTTTATCACTCTGGCAAATCCTAAACTAGAAACTTTACGAGTTAATTGCAAAAACGTTTTTTCTAGCTCGTCGCAGATATTAATAGAACTTAATCAACAATTAACAAACGTTAACAAAACTAATAGACCTTAACTTGAATTAACAAAAACAATTGGCTTTGCCAATGCTTATATTTTTTTATACACCCTTCCTAGCGGGAAGAAGAGGAAGAATATTTATTGTTTCCGTTGATTAAAAACTTAACAATGTTACTTTTAAAAACAAAACAAACCTACTAGGAGGGAGAACCTAAATATAGTGTGTCGGTAAAACATAATGACACCATCTGACCTAAACATAATGACACCATCTGACCTTGTACGGTATCACATTGTAAAAGATTAGATCCCAAAAAATGACTTTAGTAATTACAGGACCAATCAATTTGATGGCATTAAGGCGTCTCTGTTAGGGAAAATACCTAATTAAAATACTACCAAACAATATAATATATCAAAACGTATAGTACCAGCCTGTTGACAGGGTGGCAGAGCCAATCCTGCATCTCTGTTAGAAAGAATACCTAAGTAATGTACTACAATACATTATAATACATTAAAATGTATCCTTTCTTCATGCAGTGTTCCTTATAAAAGTGTATAGACCCAATCCAAATGACGGTGGCCGAGCCAGTTAAAATTGTTTGCCTTCTCCCCTAGCAGCCTATCAAGTCCTTTTGGCCTCTGCTCTTGTCACTTGTGTAACACCAGTATGTTGAAATGTTGATGTTGGTTTGGCCAGCTCGCTGAGTTCAGTAAGGGCAGTCACCAAGTTGTACTTGCCAGGAATGCCAGTCTACAGTGCATCGATTCTAGGTAATTCTTAAGGACGCGAGCTAGCGCAGACTATGCTAGCCTCATTTAGCGGGAGGGCTCTTTCATGTGATGATAAAAATGTCACTAATCCGCAATTCAACTATGGGTCTGCTGGATTGAGAAACGTTATTATTGCTTCTCTGCATGTGTGAATGCCTCTGCATTAAAACAGTTTTTTGGTAGAGTGGCGCAAGAATTTTACAAACCAAGTCTATAAAGTCCTCCTTTTTGGCACCACTAAGTCTGCATGTGGTTGGACCACTGTATTTCCAAAGCGGTTGGCAGGCTAGGGCTGGTAATTGGCCAAACCGTAAGGCCATCAATCTTCTCTTGATATGTGCTGGGAAGGTGATATTTAGGTATGGAGATGGTTTCGAACTGTCATAGTATTTGATCACCATCCTGATATGAGATCGGGAACTAAAATTCTTTCAATGTCCTATTTAATGGAATTTCTTGATCTGACCATATTTTGTAACAGCACTTTATTGAAGCATTCTACCTAATTCTTGCTTTATAAACCAAACTCTAGTCAAATTTGTACTGGGGAGGAATTTTGGGGAAGGCAGTACACCCACCTGTAAATTTTAACCTGTAGCCTGCCCAGAATGTCTGCATTCAGCTTCTTTGCCAGAGTGCTGAAGGTGTATATGCCTTTTTGTTTTTTACCATACACTGCTTTTGAGGGGAAAAATAACCTCTGTTATCCAGGTACATCCTCAGATAATTGTAGCTGTTAAACTCCTCCAAGATGAAATAATCTAGGAGGATCTTAACTGGCCGCCAAGCTTGATTGCTGATATTCATGCTTTTGGTTTGTTTTTGTTGTGTTGATCTCAAGGTTGTTGGATTTGGCATAGAATTTCAATGTGTCAACCAGTCTTTGCAGCCCTACGTTTGTCATTCTGAACACTAGGATGACATCCGCATGGGATGGTGGGTCAAACGAAGTGGCCACAGCCATGGTGGATGAGAGTTTACGTGGTCTAACTCTAATGCTAAATCTGTCATGAATAGATTAAAGAAGTGGGGCGCCATTACACACCCCTGCTTAATTGCTTGGTGGGTAACAATTCTCCTAGAAACTCTAGTGTCACAGCAGATTTTAACTTGTATCCAAGTTTTCGAGTATAGTTGTTCAATGGTTCATAGCAGCTTTTGAGGGATTCTCCATATTCTTAGTTTTTCCCAGAGTAGCTCGCGGTCAATGTTGTTGAATGCTGCTTTGAAATCTGTAGAGCAGAGATGTCATTTGTTTCTCATTCTCTTGCATCTGTCGACTCAAAAAGTAGCTGCTAAGATGTTTGTTGTGGTGCCAAATCCTCGCCTGAAGCTTGACTGATTTACAGGTACCACATTTTTCGTGTTTGACCACTCGATGAGGTCAGCCAGTATTAAGGATGCATAATGTTTGGCCTCCAAGTCCAAGAGTACTATAAGTCTATAGTTGGCCAGATTAGACCTCTCCCCCACTTTAAAGACTGGGTTAATGATTGATCAGTGCCATCTATTTGGAATGGACCCTGTTAGGTGGAGCTCATTCTATAATGCCAATAGCGTATTCACCCAGAATTGGGGGTCTTCTTTGAATATAGACTGTGGAATACCTTTCGGCCCTGGTGCACTGTCGCGGCTTCTAGAAGATATTACTTTTTTGACTTTGGTTGGCAAGTATGAATCTCGCTCCTCAGGGGAAGATGTACTTGCTTGTCATCTCCTATATTGGACCCGCAGTTAGGCATAATGTCATGTAGTCTGGCAATCTTAATATGCGTGCACATGTTACCGCTTTTGTTGTATTGTACGGTCATGACTTCTAGGGGATGTGTTTTTTAATGTTTGAACAAGATTAGCTAGCCATACTGCCTCAAAGGTGTTTGTGTGATTTATTACATTTACTGGACTGTCCAGCCCATTGATTGTCTCCTAGAACATCCTGGAGTTAATCTGCTTGGTGTTATATATCAGCTTTATCCAGAATGCCTCTATGCTGGACCTCCTGTCTTCCCAGAGTTGATTTTTGTACTGTTTTCTCATTATTTTTAGTTTTTCCCAGAGAAAGGATTACTGATTTGTCATCCTCAAGAGTCTGATGGTCTTTCTTTATTCCTTTTTAAGACTCTGCATTTGGACAAATGTCTTGTTTGTCCTCTATGCATGAGCAGCAATCATCTTTTGACTGGGGTGGCCTGAGTGAACAAATTGGCACTAAAATCCATTCAGGCAGCGATTTGTATTTTTATGGTGTTAGAACTAGCAATCTGTGTTCCTTTACTAAAAGACCAAGGTCTGCTATTGTGGTATTACTTCATCACAGATGCTTTAAATTGGTCAAGATTATTGTGCCAATGTCTGGTGGTGCAAGCACGCCAATTGGAGGGCTTATTCCAAATATATGCATCAGGTAAGAGTGGTCACTATCTCTAGTATATTGAATTTTGTATTGCTGTAACAGTGGAATTAGTGGTAGTGAGATGATTTTGTCATCTATGACGGATCAGGAGTTTGGGCCATGATAGGTGAAGTTAGGTGGATTATCAATGTGACCTACGATTTAACACCCTCATGGCTAAAAATTCAAGGTCCTTCACAAACCTTTCTCCTTTTGTGTCACAGAGTTTTACTGTCAGACTTGATTGAGGTAGTGCATTCTAGTATAGATTTCCTGCTGCCAGCATTTCTTCTTCTGGGGTATAAATTAAATATGCAATCCATGATAGATTGGTTTGCTTAAAATCAGTTATTCTGGAGATTACATTTTCCTGAAGCGCATTTTTTTTGTCAGGTTAGGGTGAGCAAGGACTGTCAGTTTTGCCCCATTTACTGGATTCAATTACTTGAAGGCCTGGATCTGCAAAGGGTATTTTTTCAGAGCAGTTGTTAAAAGTAAGAGACACATAAACTGCAAGCGCCCCTTTAGGTCTATCATAGCGATGTTTTGTGGCCATCAATTTGAAGAGCATATTGCCTTCCTCTGGCAGGGCTGCCATTGACCAATTCTCTTGCGGGAAATTATTTTAAAGTTTTTCTAGTCCTTTGAGAGAGTGGTGTCTTGCAGCAGGGTTTTGGACCCTGCAATATTCAATGAGAGGAGGTGTAATGCCTTGCTGTTTGTAGGTGACAGATTCATGTATTGCTAGGGCAATTTAACACGGATATAATCCAATCCCACCAATGCTGGCTTAAGTTATTGGTCAGCTTTGTTTGTATTGATGCTACACATCTGCGGTGCAAATTGTTCCGGGTACCCCACAAAACTGATTAGACAGGAGCTATTTCTAAGGTGAGTGGGAATCTTGTAATCCGCAGTGGAAGAAGGGGTTACTGAAGCACAATGTATTTCATAAGTGTTAGTCCCAGCATTGTAAAAGTACTGGCTAACTTTAAGATCGAAGATGTGATTTCTTCTCTGCGTCATGTTGTTAAGGTTAGTTCAGGTTGTTTGGGGCACTAATTTGGGAGGAATTCAACGCATAATAGGTCCCATGAGGTTATGTTTTTCAAGTCAGGGATTTCTGCAAGAAGTCTCATGATGTTACCTCTATTGAAGATATCTTGTGGGCCTTGCGTGGCATGTTCTGGTTTCAGAAGAAGTTAATAGCGCCCTCTCACCTGGTGGTGAGGAGCACTCCTGTAATGGGAGAGCTTTGGGGGGCTACTTTGGCTGAGCACAATTGATGACCTTGTTGTCGATTCACATCTACTAATTGGGATGTGCTGCCTTGTCCCGTGATCTGGACTTTTATAATTTGTAATTTGACATGGTCAGAAGGGAGTTTCATCTTTCTGCCCTCATGTGGAGCTATTGTATTTTCAAATGGCCCAGTTGTTATATTCACCTTTATTGATTGTGTAACTAAAATGGAGTGCTCCAGTGAAATGATCGACTTTTGAGCGAAAGAACCCTGTTTAGGACTGGTGGCATGGCTTGGATTTGATTTATTTGTATAGCCATCAAGATGTTTTTCCACAACCAATCGATAATTTACTGAGTTAGGTGTAACAGGATACTTTTTGTTAAACTTTAGTTGACAGGCTCCAACAGTATCCAATGGTTGCCTATGTTGCACTGTATTAGCAGTGTGGCTGATAGGCTATTTTGATACTGACGTTGTATCCACTATGTCATGAGCTGTAATATCCATAGCTGACACTTCGTCTATGGGAGAGTCCATTGAGTTGTTTGTAATATTACCATTAGCCCTGCTTCGTTTTAAACCAAATATTGGATAGACTTCAGCTTGCTCAACGTTCTTGGGCAGATAGATTTTATTCCTGGCACATTTTTGTTGACTTTCTGTTTATTTGGCTGCCCTTTGCATGCTTGCAGCACTTGATTGTGACAATTGCAAGGCCTAGAGTTGAGGTCCCATCTGGTCTCGCTTACTGGTAGCTTTTGTAACTTCATCGTGTGGGATGTTTGTCTGAGCTCTTCAAGATGGCCACCATGCGCAATGCATGCATATGCAGCAGCCACATTGGAATGTTTTTTCTTATGCTTTTTGAATAATAAAGCTGCCTTGCTTTATGCGATAGCCTAGTGTGATTTTTAGTTCTGTTTCAGGATGGCAGACAGACAAGTCTAAAAAATGACTTTAAAAGAGTCATGGATGCATGTGCTTCTGTTTAATGGGGGAAGCAAGAGACCTGCTAGCAGAGTGCAGCTGGCCGGTAAGCACACAAATATTGTTAAAAAAAGAATGCTATAATAAAAGTGGGGAATGGAAGGCGACAAGGAATGGAGTCCTAAAATCGAGTGGCCCACCAGCAGTGTGCAAAACGATAAGTCAATCAATAAAAAAATAGAATGAGGGGTGTGGAACAGAGTCAGAGAATCCACATTCTCCTGGAGTGCTGCAAGCAAAAAACAAGCATTGGCATAGCCAATAGGTCTCGCCTTTGGGACCGTATAAGTGTTTAGCCATGCAACACTTGATGTTGTTGCACCAAGGATATTGTGCTGCATAACTCGAAACCTATAAGGTCCCAAAGGCGAGACCTATTGGCTATGCCAATGCTTGCTTAAAGGGTGATTGACAGCATTCACCCATTTTGTGAAAATGCATGTTAAAACACGGTGCTGCACTTCAACTCGTATATTCCATGTGTTTCCTAATGTTCACAATAGCAGTGTTCAAACAGGTTCGTTTCTAACTTTAATCATGTAAGCGGCTGTTTATTGTTCGCATTATCTCCCAATTGCGGGCACAATCAAAAGGTAATGGTTTATAAAATTGCAGTGTTTTCACAGTATTTATTGCTGTAAAATAAGTTCTGCAAAGTAGTTGATCAGTGGGAATGAGCTCTGTGTATCAGGTTGACAGGTAATTTTAAGGTGTACCTACCTGTAAGAGAGAAAGGGAGCAATCTACGTGGAAACTGGAGTCGAGAGAATAGAGCACACGCATGCTTCATTCAATGAGTTAAACTAACAGACCCTGACAGGAGAGATTTGCAAATAGTATCTGGTTTGAGGCAAAAGGTCAGATGTAAAAGTGAAGATATGAAAGAGGCAAAAGCGAGGCTTTGCCACAGTTATATAACATATAACATAACATAACGTGTACGTTCACTTTGGCCGTGAAAGCGAAAGTGATGGCAGGGACACGCTCTGTGGTGGGGGAGGGGCAGAGCGAGGCACTTGGGAGAGGAAGGCTTAATGAGCCATTAAAGCCACATGGCAGCTGCGCGCGTGCACGTGCTCGTGAACGCAAGCTTGAGTCCCGGAAAAGATTGTGGTAGCACTTTGAAAAGCCACTAACTAAATGTCTCGCAGTGCAGCGAATGCGCTGGCTCAGCGAGACCTAAAAAGGTAGTGTCTGCACATCAGCAGTGGAAGGACACAGGTTACCCAATCAGGAAAATAGGAAAGCCGCAATGCTCAAGGGTGGAACTAACACAAGAATAGGAAGGAAAGCCATTGAATTAGGAGCAGATGAGAGAAAGAAGAAAGCCATCCAATCACAAACAAGGGGCTGGGCTGAAGCCCACTCCATATTGTATTGTAGATAAAGATCATCAGTAGCAGACAGAAAAACTGTATGTAGGTTGAGACCTAAAATGGGATAAGACAAACTCAAATGAGAGAAGATTTGGAGTACCATATGAGTAGTAGATGTGCCTCTTGAGAGGGTGTTTCCTGTAGCTGTCCACCAAATGCGAATAAACTACCCAGGGTTCCCTACCTAGTTTGTTTACAGGTGGTTAGCACATTTGCTGTGGCACACTTTGTTTTCCAGTGTTTGGTTTAGACACTTACTGAGTGACCACTTGTATCTAGAAAAAACTATTTATTATATTTTCTGACAAGATCTAATAAGAACAAAACATGTGTCAAGAGCGCCTTTTACTTATTTCAGGTTGGTTTTTACAGCATTTAAACCAATCTAAATTAGAAATGCGTTGTTATTTTTAAGCTAAGCATGCATAGGACTATAAATAATCTTGTGTTTTAAGACCTGACTGGAAAAGGCATCCTCACATTTCTAGCTCGGCATTGACATCCATTGAGATAATCCTGTTCTTAAATCCTCTGCTAGGACAGCAGGAATTTGGAGTGGAAAGGTTAAGAACACTGCTCGTCCTGCAAAGGCACCTCATGTCAAGAAGATCGCCACCCATCCGCGGCCCGTGGAGGGAGTTCCGTGGGGCGGTAAGGCGGGGCGGGGGAGGGGCAGGGTGGGGGTTCTAAAGACCGGAATATGGATAATTGCAGGTAAGTAAACAATTCAATAAATAAAACAAATTTCGCTGTCGCCACCTACACTGAAATAATGGCTCTGCAGGTATGGAGAATTCACACTTTATTTTTAAACTGAGCTTTTGGAGGTGGTAATATTTTACAAATCTGCAAAAAACTATGCAGACCTCTGGCATAAACGGCCGAGATTGTCATGTACATTTTCTTACAGATCAGTCTAGCGTACAGACTTACACTAAAAGTAAACTAGAACTTTACGCAGAACAGTGTGATTTTTAGGTCTCGCCTGGCTATCGCGTAAGCGACTAAACAGCGAGACTCTAGTAAGGGGCTCCCAAAAGTAGATTGCATGGCGAGCACGCGCACAATCACGTGCATCGTGCCGCCATACAATCCGTTTGGCATTGTACTTCAAAGGGGCTGCTCCCCCGCCTGGAATGCGCTCCCCCGCCCCCGCCAAGCGCGTGCGCCACGCTCCGCCGGGCTTGTCTTGTTTCTCCTTGCTCACAACAGGCAACTAAAAAAAGTATTTTTCCTTACTACCGTCTCTTGCTTCCTCACCATATTTTATGCCATCCACTCCTGCCTTCATGGCGCTCTTCTTCCCTCTGTCTGTCTCTCATCTCTCCCTCAAGCTCGTCCCCCTCATGCTGATCCTCCCTTTCCTCTAGTTTCCTATCTCTCCTTCTCCCCCACTCACCCACTTTCTTCATCTTCCCCTCTCTTGTTCCCTCCGCTCCTCTACCCACCCTCTCTTCCGGTGTCTCTCCTTGTCATTCTCTTCCCCTCCTCTCGAGCCGAACGTTCTTAAACAAGTGAAAGCCATTTTTTATCATCATCTATTTACGAATCCTAAAAGAATCGTTCCTCTCCTACGTTTCCCTGGCAGGCATTTTGCTTTCAGGTTGTTTTACGTGATTAGGTTTTATATTGCGTTTCATTTTATTGCCGCTTTGATCCATCCTTACATTTTGCCCCATCCTTATAACATCTGAAGCGCTTATATACGAACGCCTTGTAATACACAGAACTTTCAACAAGGGAAAAATACACAACATTTACATGTATGTTACTGGTTCGTTAGTTCGTCTATTCAGCCCAAGGTCTTTCGTTCACTTCCTTCCCAGCAGTTCGGCCCATGACGCGCAGCCTTCGTCACCTCATCCCGGGGCGAATATGAAACCAAGACCAGGCTGTAATTGCCTGCTAATAAAATGCACAGCTCGCCCGTAAAAGCACTTTGCAATCCTCCCCGGGGAGCCCAGTGCCTCATAAATATGTAATCACTATTCATTTTGGTGTTTGCAGGCGGCCAAGGAGCAGCGGGGAGGTGGGGGTCTCGAGATCAGGTAAAGCGTGAAGGGGGAGGGGCATAGGAATTCCCGCCTTTTTCCATTCTGGAAGGTTCTGTCACTGACACGGGACGGTCCTTCGGCCTTGGTTTATCGGTCAGCGCACAATGGGTGTGGAGGGAACGCAGCCCTTGACGCAGGGGTTTCCTCCACGCCCGTCGTCTCCAGTGACACATTATAACTGTGGTGTTTTCCACCCTCAAATCTCGGGCACTTGGCAGTGAGTGGTGCGGGCAGGCCCAGCTGCCAACTGGCCACATGCCATGTATGACACCGTCAGCCGGTCGGGGCCATTTAGCCTGCAGGGAGCTTTACACGCAAACATTTTAAAAAAATTATTTGCAGTTTTATATACCGCGAACTCGACCCAAAGCGCTTTATCTGAGCACCAGTTAGGTTAGTTACACAAGGACACATTCATTAGGTCTCGCCTGGCTATCGCGTAAGCGATCGCCCAGCGAGACTTATGTAGGGGCTTCAGAAAATGCTCCCAAAGGCTTCCCAGGCGGATCGGATGGCGGTTACGCGCACAACCACGCGCATTCCATTTGCCACCAGCTACTTCCTGTGCGTGCGCCGCCTCATGCATTCAGAGAAATTTAGTAAGGGGCACAAGACCTTAGGAATGCGGCTTATGGCCAGTGCATGTGAGGCATTCAAGCGCGAAGCTGGCATCTGGTATCGGACTTGAAAGCAGCAGACTGCTTTCACCAGCTCACGCTCGGCCTCACTTCCTGCATCCCCTCTTACAACAATTAACTTTCGTTTTAACTCACACCCCATATGCTCGTTCCCTCCCACCCTTCCTTTGATGTCCGCTTTTCTTGTTGTTTACAAACCACGCCTCACACTGCTGCACGCCTCACACTGCTGCACGCCACACACTGCTGCACGCCACACACTGCTGCATGCCGCACACTGCTGCATGCTGCACACTATTGCACGCCACACACTGCTGCGCACACTGCTGCATTACACACTGCTGCACGCCGCACACTGCTGAACGCCGCACACTGCTGCATGCCTCACACTGCTAAATGAAACACTGCTGGACGCCTCACACTGCTGCACGCCACACACTGCTGCACGCCACACACTGCTGCACGCCACACACTGCTGCACGCCTCACACTGCTGCATGCCTCACACTGCTGCACGCTGCACACTACTACACACCACACACTGGTGCACGCCACACACTGCTGCACGCCACACACTGCTGCATGCCGCTGCACGCCACACACTGTTGCACGCCACACACTGCTGCACGCCGCACACTGCTGCACGCAGCACACTGCTGCACGCTGCACACTGCTACACGAAACACTGCTGCATGCCACACACTGCTGCACGCCACACACTGCTGCACGCCACACACTGCTGCATGCCACACACTGCTCCACGCCACACACTGCTGCACACCGCACAATACTACACGAAACACTGCTGCACGCCACACACGGCTGCACGCCACACACTGCTGCATGCCGCACACTGCTGCATGCCACACACTGCTGCACACTGCTGCATTACTCACTGCTGCACGCAGCACACTGCTGCATGCCACACACTGCTGCACGCTGCACACTGCTGCACGCCACACACTACTGCACACCACACACTGCTGCACACACTGCTGCATTACACACTGCTGCATGCCGCACACTGCTGCACGCCGCACACTGCTGCACGCCTCACACTGCTACACGAAACACTGCTGCACGCCTCACACTGCTGCACGCCTCACACTGCTGCACGCCACACACTGCTGCACGCCTCACACTGCTGC
Source organism: Triturus cristatus (assembly GCF_964204655.1). Taxonomy (NCBI): domain Eukaryota; kingdom Metazoa; phylum Chordata; class Amphibia; order Caudata; family Salamandridae; genus Triturus; species Triturus cristatus. The sequence goes on along the minus strand of NC_140593.1, from coordinate 929,486,514 downwards.
ACGCCTCACACTGCTGCACGCCGCACACTGCTGCATGCCTCACACTGCTGCACGCTGCACACTGCTGCGCACCGCACACTGCTGCACGCCGCACACTGCTACATGCCACACACTGCTACACGCCACACACTGCTGCACGCCACACACTGCTGCACGCCACACACTGCTGCATGCCGCTGCACGCCACACACTGCTGCATGCCACACACTGCTGCACGCCACACACTGCTGCACGCCGCACACTGCTGCAGGCCGCACACTGCTGCACGTCACACACTGCTGCACACTGCTGCATTACTCACTGCTACATGCTGCACGACACTACTGCATGCAGCACACTGCTGCACACCACACACTGCTGCACGCCACACACTGCTGCACGCCACACACTGCTGCACGCCTCATAATGCTACACGAAACACTGCTGCACGCCACACTGCTGCATGCCACCCACTGCTCCACGCTGCACACTGCTGCACGCCACACACTGATGCACACTGCTGCATTACTCACTGCTGCATGCTTCACGACACTGCTGCACGCCGCACACTGCTGCACACCGCACACTGCTGCATGCTGCTGCATGCCACACACTGCTGCATGCCTCACACTGCTGCACGAAACACTGCTGCACCCCACACACTGCTGCACGCCACACACTGCTGCATGCCACACACTGCTGCACGCCACACACTGCTGCACGCCTCACACTGCTGCACGCCTCACACTGCTGCACACCACACAGTGCTGCATGCCGCACACTGCTGCACGCCGCACACTGCTGCACTCCACACACTGCTTTTATGCAAGTTTATGCTACTGACATTGTAAATGACAATGCCTTTTATTTGTTTTAAAACCAAAACATAAATAAAAGGCATTGTAATTTTACAATGCCAATAGCTCAAACTGTTATAAATGCGAGACCTATTGCATTGCAAATGCTTGTTTGATTTGGTGCAATCCAGTCAGAAACAGCAATGACATGATTGCAGACATCGAAGCCTTTGTCTTAAAAACAGGAACAATGGGCTTCGGGTGCATCGCCTGACTATGGGGATGCTTTGCGGAGTCCCAGAGGTGCGAAGGCTGCCCCCAAAAGTAAAAAAAAAATGCAACTCAATTTTGTCTCTGAATTCACAGATCCAGAATGTTAAGGAGAAATGTGAAGTTTAAATATATTTTGGTTTTCAAATCCTAAAAAAACACAAAAAAGTCTGGTAGGCTTAATCACATTAAAATAGATGTTAGATGCAGTATAGTTATTTACCTTATTTGTTGTGTTATTATAGTACGAACAAGACCCCATGGTTGTTGGAGGGCTATATATAAGGACTGTTAAAATGAATGAGGAGTTCTGTTTTGTTGCATTAGAGTTTGCGTAGATAAGGTTGCATGTTGCAGGCTTCAATCACAGAAAGTCCTTATATCATTAGGTAGTTCATGTATAAGCTTCCATGCTGTCCCCATTTTTACTTCTACAGCTTAGTAATATTGATAGAAGGACCACTTAATCTTGGGGCGATAATGCCGGTCAAAAACGGTATGATATGTGTGTCCAGATATATAGTCAGACCCTTTATTAGTCAATAAAACACACATCACCTTGGAGCCATCCCCTGATTGCTCAACCTGATATCCCTTCGATGGTATTGGGAGTGAAGCCGTCTGAGAACATGTCCAGCAAAGTTGTCCATCATATCATTATAGTTCCAGGTTCTTGATGGAAGCAGAAATTCAAATATTACTAACAGTTAATTGTAGTCATCAGGTAGAGAATTGTGGTGACAGTGTGAAGCTTAAGGTAGACAGGTGAATATCTTTACTTCCTACATGGCAGCGACCAAAATAAAATGCAAGTGTTCCATGCTGTGTTGTAGTCAATTTGTTTTTGGGATTCAGAGGACCCAATATGGTTGGCTCTAGGCGAGACATGGCAGTTCCCAGGCAACATGGCTTCATCCCAACACGAGCAGTGACCATCAACCCCCAGACCGAAGTAATTATCCCCAGCCTAGCAACAGAGGAGGTCAGCAGATCCAGGGCAACTGTGAACCACCTCAGCATCAGTTGCGGCCGAGAAACGCAACCCCCCCACAACCAAGCAGCATAAACCCCAAAATGATAATTAAATGGTTTTCTAAGGGTTCAATTCAAGTCAAATTCTTTATTCAGCTTTTGTTAGAAAATCTTAAAAGACAACAGCAATATATAAAAACAGTACATTAAAAAACCCATAAAAATCAATACATAAAAACATTATTCCAAATAAAGTGGCTATACATGTTCTAAAAATCAATAGTTACCTCGAATGCTCCGTATAGAGACAATAGCTCTTAACAAACATACAACATTTGCAATGACAAACTCATCTGGTAGTATCTGTAAACATAAAAAAGAAGGGAGAACTTGTAAAAAACCTCTTCCTTTTAGTATAGGTACAATAAAAGCACTCCTGGGTTCCATGTAGAAAGTGTGAAACATCATAACGTGAATGGTGTCCTGGTGGGAGTTTTTTTGTCATAACCACGGGGACCCAGGAATTTCAAATCATAACAGCCTTTTGGTGAAGCAAAGATCAGATGCAACAGGTTAAATCTAAGTCTCTGAAGCAGATATCTGTCCATATTGTTTTTTGCAAAGTTTAGACATGGCTCCATATCCAGAGTTGTAGTTGTCAAACATATTTCTTAACTCATGGTTTCAACAGCTCTATCTCTTTCCTAAGTAATTTCACCCTTTCCATAAAGAGATCCCTTACCCATTTATAATCGACTCTGCAAATGTCCTTGCTCCTGAGAAACATCTCACTCCTCCCAGGGTTGGGGAGAGACTCCCTTACTTACCGAAGCCATGGTATTTTCTGGGCTCAGTCGAGTGACATTCAGTCCCTTATGATTAAACAATTCAGGCCCAGTTACTCCTTGAACCAAATCCTAACTCAGCTCAACAAAGGAAGCAAGGCGATCCGGTCCCTGAAGTACTTGACCCCCAAACCTGCATGCACGCAGGTAGACGAGCTCTGTGGTACACACAGTAAATATATGAGGAATTTATTTTCCTCAAACTGAAGCTCATTAGGGGGACAAGAAGCCCCATATGTCACTCCCATACAAAACTTTAGAAGCACATTTAGCCTGCTAGATCTTAACAAGGGCTTCTAGGGGTCTACTTCTCAACCTGGAGGAGAAACTGAAAGACATTCCTATGGTCTTCCTAAACTCCTGCCTTTTGGCCATCACCAAGGGTTTCCAGCACAAAATAGAATTAAGTAACACCCCGCAATTAGGGAAGCACCCAACCTTTGCCAAAATATGCTGATTCAAGGTGAATGTCTTTGTTCTGGTTGTCTTAGACCCCACCACCATGATGTAGGATTTGGTAAGGTTGACCGACAGGCCTAGCTCCCTCACAAAATAATCAGAAGTGTTCAAAAGCATTTGCAGGCCGTTGGCTGTTCTCGCTATCATCCCCGCATCATCCACATATAATAGTACTGGTAGGGAGCGTTGGCCTATAAGTGGGTAATCTTCATTTGCAGTGATTAGGGCCTGTTCCAATACATTTATGTTCAGGGAAAATAAAAAAAGGGACAAGCATGCATCCTAAATGAGCTCCATGACTTGTTTTAAAACTATTTGTGCATAGAGAGTCATTGGAGTATCTAACTCTTGCGGCGATCTCAGCATGAAGATCACAAAGGAAGTAAACTATTTTATGGTCCACACCCAGACCCAAAAGGATCTTCCACAGGTTATCCCATTTAACATGATTGAACGCCACCATAAGGTCCATAAAGGCCAAGTGAATTGTTTCAGATCAGGCAACAGTATAGTTGTTAACCACCATATAGAGGTTCATACACTGTTCAATGGTGGATTTGCACGACTAAGAACCGTATTGAGAGTCAGAAATAATGTAGTTATCGTTTGCCCAACTTCTCATTTTAAGAGTCCCCATCCCAGGACCTTGACAACTGAGCCTAAAAGTGATAAGGGCCTGTAGCACTGTGGGTTATCTCTATCACCCTATTTAAAAATAGGGGCTTTAACTGATGATGACCAAGAGGGGTGTGGGCCGACCCTCACTGCAGCATTGAAAATCAGACTCAAAAGTGGACCCCAAAAATCTGGATAGCTAAAATATAGGTGAGAAGGAATACCCTCCAGGCCCAGGGCCTTTCGTCTAGCAAGGTCCTTTATGTCCTGTATTACCTCGGCCATGGTAAAGACCGAGCTAGATGTTGCCATCACATTACCCCCCGCTTCTGTCTGAGCTGACAAACCTATGTAAATAAATCCCCTCAAAGTGGGACACCCAGTCCTCTTAGATAATGTGATGAGGAAGGGTAGGTACGTTCTCCTTGGCGAAGCAGGGCTGAATTAAAAAGCTCCAAAAAGTTGGGCTATTTCTCACTGTGCTCGCTTGAGCTAGCTTCTCCCAAGTCATGTCCCTCAAGGTCCCATCCCTTCTCTTCAACTCCTCCTCATAGGTATGCCTGTAGATCACTACTTGCACATTATCTTTGGGAGAGATTTTAAGTGCACTTTTTAAATTACAAAAAGCATTTGAACAACTAGTGTGAAGCCATTTAGGAGCAGAGGTATTAGTTTTTATGTTCGGTATGTATAAACGTTCCTCAACCTTTTCAGCAATACAACCAAAGGCTGATAAAAGCGTCAGATCCAGGGCAGAGGGATTGAGACAGGTTGTGATTTCTTCAGCACAAGCATTAAATAAAGAATGTAAACAGTACTCAGGTTCCATCATAGCCCATCTTAGTTATCTGACCTGAGAATGTATCTGAGGTAAAACAGGGGCCCTAGGAAGACCCCTAGGGTGTATACAAGGTCCACCTAATGCTAGGGCCGGTGGATTATGGTCACTGAAGTCTTGATTAGAGATAATAAAATTGGAGACCAAAAAATGTAACTGTGCAGACAAAAAGATGCAATCAATGATGGTAGCACACCCTCTTCCTGTGTCCGTGGGAGTGAGTACCTCCCCATGAGTATTTACAAGCATATCTAAAGTGAAAACACGATTGAAATCGTTTAACAGTGACATTAAAGCAACCCCTTCAATGGTGTGCCCCAGGTGTAACCCTGATGATGACAAACACTTTTCTAGAAATAATTGGGACATCAATACACGTTTTACATAAATGTAGATTAAAATCCCCCGCAATTATTCAATTCGCCTGCCACCTCCAGTGTTTCACAATTGAACAAATCTACAATCTCAGGCTATCAGTACAAGGGATGGGCTGCGACCATGTTTTTGCATTATAAAAAGTTAACAGATAAAATGCAAAGGACCCAGAAAGTGCAGTTTGCTATTGGTTAGTTCTTGTTGCTTCATTTAAAAACACATTAACAAGTTTAAAAAAACTAGAAATCCACCTGAAAACAAAATGAAGGTTACGTTGAAGCTGGAAAACTCTGAAGCAAGCCAATTATGATTAGCTATGCAAACCATAACTAATCTTCCCGTCATGCAATGCTCAATCCCTCACGTGACATCATTGATGACATCTCAAAAGTTATTATCAATGGTATCTCTACTAGATGATATAAATACAGCCACCAATGAGCATCATCAATTACTAGCCTCATTAATATATATTAGTGGAGGGTCCAATTCTCATTTCCCCCTGTAAACCCTTCTAAGGACCAGTGATACTCATTATATCCTGGGACCATTCATTAAAAGGTTAATTGCAACAAATCATAAAATGCTGGAAATACAATGCCTAAATTAAGTGGCATTATGGCACATTACTACCAGGGTCCATTAATGCACATTAAAGCATGGGGGCGCAAAGGAAAATCTGTATTAGTAGCCTTGATTCACATAAAATTATGGGCCTAAGGACATTGCTTATGGTTCGGTGGAAAGTGATTTGAGGGCCCATAGCGGGCCCTCCTTAATCCCAGGTGCAGGGACGTGTACCCTGGGGGGCACCTATGATGCCCCCCTACATATCCCTGCACCATGTGGCAGGCACCACATGGTGCCTGCCATGTAGTGCAGTGATGTTTATGCACTCTATATTTTGTATTGCAGGGGAGGCTGCTGCCCGCATCCCAGCCACAATGCAAAATATAGGAAATGTGACCGCCGTGGTGGTGGTCGCATCGTAATTAAGATTGTGGGGAGGCCGCCTCATACACGGCCTGTCCCAAATCCGAAAAGATGGCGGACGGACTGAAGTCCATCTGCCATTGTAATGAGGCCCTAAGTGAGGCACTTTTTACGGAGGCTTCCCTCCGCCCAGCTGGGTGTTTGCCCCGTTTCAGTGGCCTCCCACATTCTTGAGTTCTATTTGCCCATGTCCTGATGAGGCCCGACTTAGTGGGCTAAAACGCATTGACTTCATGAATTGGAGGAGTCCACACACTTTTGCGACTGAGTGGAGGTTGGAAGTAATTCTCCCATGTGTGTACTAGAGTATCTCCCACATGGATTGCACATGAATTGTTGTTTTTTTTGCTACCCGCATTAGATTGTATGGGTAGGAAGGAATCAGGAAATACTGATGATCGTGGTGTTATTGTTATTTGTTTGATTTGTTTTATGTATGTTCAAGAAAATAAAAAGTTTCGGTTTGAAAGACAACTTGGGGTAGATTAGTGAGTGTTTTAATAATTAAGTAATAAGTCTGGGGAGTAGACTACCACATGTAGGGACTAATTTATTGTTTTTCTACGAAAAATCAGTTGGATATTTTCCCACACATCATTTTTGTCTTTTCACAGATGGCAAGTGGGAAAGCATGCATTGAAGACAAACTTCTGCTGGAATTCGAAAAAATCACCCAATCATTTGCTGTCCTCCTCCTTATGGAACTGTCCCAGGAAGCAGAGGTCTCAGGGTCACTGCAGGAGGAATTTAACTAAGCTCATATCACAGTCATCCTCAAACTGGGTAGAGATCCACTCCATTGTGCCAACTCCATTCCAATCACTATTTTGAACTGTGATATGGAGATTTTTGCCAAAGTCCTAGCCGACAGGTTGGGCAAAGTGATTCACTTTCTTGTCTATGAAAATCAGGTGGGGGTTCTACCTGGTCATTCCTCCCATAAACATCTAAGCACCCCGTTGCATGCTCTCTGGTACACCAAGTCAGATAAGGACGAAAATGTGTTATTCTCCCTAAATGCTGAAAAGGCGTTTGATCAGATCGAATGGTCCTAGCTTTTTTGCATTCTGCAGTGCTTTAGTATTGGCCCCCACTTTCTAAACAAGGTTAGAGAGCTTTATACAGACCTGTCTGCACAAGTTCTTTTCAATGGCCATCAGGCAGACTCCACCTACCACACCTCTGATCTTACTACAGAGCGCAAAAATGATGTGGCTCATGGAGTATGGGGTGGCTGGCAACATCTGCAATGGCATGCTACTGAGGTGGTTGTCAGGTGACCCTCATGTCTTGCAGCTTGGGACATATGAAAAGCGGTCAGTTGCCTGTTTATCATTGTACAGAGAACACTGGGGTGTATGTGACCTGTTCTGGGTTTGCCTGCTCCAGAAGTTAGTGTCCAACAAGTAGAATGGAGGCAGCTGAAAAGCTTTCCTTTTTTCCATTGAAATGAAGGTGCCAAAGATCAGCTGAACAGGCCCTCCTTTATTATCATTTGTTTACGAGACCTGGGACATACAATGGGCATCAGTTCATACCAGTAAACACCGGCTCATCCAAGTGACTCTCTTACTGGTCCTGTGACTGTTACTCCTGTTCCATGACTCCCTGGCTAGGTACATCGACTGCTGAATCCACCCAAGTGGAAACCTAGGGACTCCCAGTGTAACCCACTGGCTACCATTCCAACAGAGAAACTCTCAGTTCAATGATCACCAGCCTTGCCCAGCTACTCACAGTCTTACTTAGTAGCATTCCTTGGATCAACTCTGTATCCAAATTGGCAGAAAGAGCAATTATGGGAAACTTCTACAAAGTATGGATGATTTTACTACTTATTCATAGTTCTACTTCCTCCAACACCCTCCTTCTTCCTGTTAAGTATGCATACTTGATGTTTGCTTACTGTTATTCTCAGTTTTCCTTACTCTTACTTATTATTACTCTGCTTCTCTTGCGCCTAATTACAAACACCATTACCACTTATACAGAGATGCTTCTAATTACTCCTCCTTACTCATTGTCCTAGTTCTGCTCCTATTCGCTTTTACTGACTTCTACTCTTACATCTCACCACTGCAACACTTACTCCTACTTAAGCCATCTCTTACTTGCACTTACTTCTGCTTACACCTATGTTACATATACTTAGTCCTACCTCATCCTATTCTTAGTCCTACTTTCCCTAGTTCTATTACTATGCTTACTGCTCTTACTTCTACACTTAACACTACATACTCCGCATTACAGGTACTTATTACTAGATTTACTTTTTACACGTACTCCTGATCCCTACAGTAACTTCGATTACTTCTAATTATTCCCACATCTAGTCCAACCTATCCTTCATCCCCCGTCTAATTACACTACTTCTTCTCTTACACCTCTTTACTTTATTCTAATAACCTGCTTACCTCACTTTTTGTCTACCTAATCCCACTCTTACTCCTTTTTATTTCAACTCTACATACTTCTACACCCTCTGTGCTTCTAATGCTCTGTACCCATCTCTGTCGTCCTCTCTCTTCCTGTGTTCTTCTCTCTGTCCCTCTTTCTGTTCCCTGATCGCTGTTCCAGCCCCTCCCTGTAATCATGTGCTCCAGTCCTTGTGCCTTCTATTTCTTTGCCCCTATTCACCTCGTTGTTTTAGTTCCTGTCCCTGCCACTCTGTCTGTTCCTGTCCTTCCCCTCCCACTTTTTCCCTGCCCCTCTGTTGCTGTCTCTTGCCAGTCCCTATGCCATGTATATCTGTCCCTTGTCCTTTGTCAATTGATGTCTTCTGTTTCTATCCCTCTGTCAATCCCTGTCCCTCGTCCTTATCCATATGCCTCAATTCCTCATTCCCTGTCTCTCTGTGCCCATATCCCCCTCTGTCCCTCAGTCACACTGCCCCTCACAAATGACACAAGGCACAAAGACAGTAAACAACTCATCCATAGATTTTTTTGAACTCCTAATATTTTAAATATCATGAGTGTTTTTTTTTTTTTTTTTAAAGATAAGCTTATACTCTTATTGTGTTTAAGGGTGGGAGTACTAAGTGGATTTGACCCCTTATTGACTCCGAGACAAGGATGGGAAAAAGCTCCATCCACTATTGATCAAGGGAGGGATCTTGGAAAGAAAAATACCTCCCCGGCTGATAAATCAGTCCTGGATGGTTACATTTTCAACGCTCTGGCCTGTTGGGTGTGAGAAGCTCACTCAGGGTTTGCTAAACGTACTTGACTTGAGTTTATGCCAGACTTCAAACAACGCTGCAAAGCTTTACCATTGTCAGAGCTTCTAGCGTTATGTGGCTATGAAGCACCAAATTATGCAGCAGGATTATCTAAATCCTGTGCAAGAAAATGGCAAATTAGGTAGCACAATTATTCTGAGCCACATAACCTAGAACCGTTTTTGGCTACAAACTAGAAGGTAAATTATAAAGCAAGTGTGGCAATCCAATAATTATGTGGTGACTGCTACAGCGATAGAAGCATATACTTTATTTGGCCTGGACCATTGCCTATTGTTAAATCAACAAATTATCCATGAAAGGCAAACAAAATCTAAACATTCTAATTTCAACCAATTCCCATTGTTAGGTGCACCTTGAAGAGAACAGTCATTTCTTTCTACAGACAAAACATGAATTATATCAATGCACATTTTTTATTCTAAAAACCTATATTGGTAATTGCATAATAAAGGATTGTTCTTTTTTTGCAGCAGAGAACCAACCAGTGTAGTCCAGTATTTCGCATAGTACTTTAAATGAGTATTTATTTTTTTAGAAAGCAAACATTTTTGAAGGAAACTGCTCCAAAATAAACATTTCATATTAAAAATACATAATGTGTAGTGTGGGTTCTATATTTCCATATTGGGTTTCTGGTGACATTTACAAAACAGTCTGTGTTTGGCCTCATGGTTTAAGATGTCACCAGAACCCAGTGATGGCACTGTTTGACCACATTACATGGTCCTAGATTATGTCCTTTATGTCACAGTCCCTTCCTGGAATTTATAAAAGAGGCGCATCCTCACTCATCAGATTGCAATTTCATTATTCATAAGACACCATGGCAGCTGGAACACTAATGTGTTTTGGCCTGGTGTTCTTTCTCACAGCTGCGCAGCCAATACATGTCTCTATGACGTTTATTAAGGGTAAACAACCTGGGGAGAGATTTCCTAAGATTTTCCACCATGTTTGTCTCATAAAAGTGATCCAAATCAGCTCAAAACCTTTTTTTTGCCGATTTACTTTCCAACTTTGGTTAATGCTGGAAATAAAGTGAAAGTAACGCAAAGCAGCGCATAGCGCTACTTTGCATTAATTAGCGCCAAGAGGGCGTACCATGGGTGGTGCAGGGGCATCCCCATGCAACCACCCAAGGCTTCTTATGCTAAACCCTATTTACTAAATAATGTAGACAGGGTTTAGCGTAAAAAATTGGGCCATTTTCAGGTAGGCACAAAAAAGGAAAAATGCATTCATTTCTCCTTCCTTTTTCAACTTTGTATGAGTGCTGCACTTTACAGAACACATGCAAAGAGGGGAATGGTTTCAAGTTAGTCTAAGCATGGTTTTTTTATACTGGAAGGCTATCTTTCCAGTACAAAACCTATGCTAGACGCACAGAGACACCCTTGCACTGTGGCGCAAAGGTGTCTCTGTGGTGCACAGCAACTGATTTCAGAGCCGACACTAGGGAAAGGGGAGGAGAGAAACGTATTTCTGTGAATATGGCGCTCTCCTCCTCTCTCCTTTTCACACAGTGCAGTGCAGAATTTGTGGCTGCTGCGCTGCACTGCATGAATAAGTGTTAACTCTGGCCCTCAGTGTCAAGATTGGCCTTTTAATTTCAGACAATTAAAGAAACAAGCATTGGCATAGCCAATAGGTCTCGCCTTTGGGACCTTATAAGTGTTTAGCTATGCAACAGTTGCATAACTAAATACTTATAAGGTCCCAAAAGCGAGACCTATTGGCTATGCAAAGCGGCCGTGCGGCCGCGAAAGTGAAAGTAATCACGGTAAAGCACGGCACGCGGCCCGCGCACATGCACTGGAGCTCTAGACTGGCCTGGTAGCACTTTTTGGAGCCATCTCAATAAGTCTCGCCAGACCAGCGCATGCGCTGGGTCAGGCGAGACCTAAAAAGGACTTCTCATTTCAAGTTTAATGATCAAATTCCTCTGACTTTTTAGCAAAATGTCTGTGAGAAAGTCATTTAGGGTCACTTTTTGAATCAGCATACTTTAGCAAAGGATACTTAATTACTGGAATGAATCATTACAAACACACAATGAATACCTTGTAAGTGGACTGCACAAGTTTGGGATATATACTATACACTAGAACTTCATGGTTTTGGTATTTACCGGGTAAGGTGAATACCCCATTTGCCTATTTTTGTATGGAAAATAGAGAATTGTATAAGCATTGAATTATTTTCCCCAAAGAATTACTCATACGTTGGAATATATTCCAATATATAAATACTGCATATAAATATTATATATGTATACACACGCACACACACACACACATATCTCTCTCTCTCTCTCTCTCTATATATATATATATATATATATATATATTCACTGAAAAAAACATAAGTTTTAGGGAAAGTTATAGTTAGTTGGACATTTCACTCGTACAAAACCAGAGAAATTCCCCCGTTATAGTTAGTTCAGCTAACTATAACTCGCGCCCCCGCAATGCACTGCTGATGACGTCATATATTACATCACTCAGGACATGGTCAGTGACATCACTGACCATGGCCCCAGGGCCCCTGGGTGGCTTGTTGGCACCCAGGGGCCCTCAGGATTGAAGGGGAATGAATTCCCTAACTTTAAACGCGTCACAGGGCGTGTTTGCACATAAGTCACCTCAGGCCCTGGCCCCTCCCTTCACCACTGTGTAAACATGCCCTGTGGTGCGTTTTAAGTTGGGGGATTAAGGCACCTTGAATCCTGAGGGTCCCTGGGATCCAACTAGCCCACCAGGTACCTCCAGTAAGCGCCACAGAGCTGCACTAAAGAGGTGTAAAAAGGGGCGTGGCCTGGACCACCTCTCTGCAACGCAGCCCAGTGGCGCTTACTGGAGGTACCTGGTGGGCTAGTTGGCCCCCAGGGGCACTCAGGATTGAAGGGGAATTAGTTCCTAACTTAAAATGCGCCACAGGGCGTGTTTGCACATATGTCACCTCAGGCCCCGGCCCCTCCCTTCGCCACTGTGCAAACGTGCCCTGTGGCGCATTTTAAGTTGGGGGATTAAGTCCCTTGAATCCTGAGGGTCCCTGGGGTCCAACTAGCCCACCAGGTACCTCCAGTAAGCGCCACAGAGCTGCACTAAAGAGGTGTAAAAAGGGGCGTGGCCTGGACCACCTCTCTGCAACGCAGCCCTGTGGCGCTTACTGGAGGTACCTGGTGGGCTAGTTGGCCCCCAGGGGCCCTCAGGATTGAAGGGGAATTAGTTCCTAACTTAAAATGCGCCACAGGGCGTGTTTGCACATATGTCACCTCAGGCCCCGGCCCCTCCCTTCGCCACTGTGCAAACGTGCCCCGTGGCGCATTTTAAGTTGGGGGATTAAGTCCCTTGAATCCTGAGGGTCCCTGAGGTCCAACTAGCCCACCAGGTACCTCCAATAAGCGCCACAGAGCTGCGTTGCAGAGAGGTGTAAAAAAGGGCATGGCCTGGACTACCTCTCTGCAACGCAGCCCTGTGGCACTTACTGGAGGTACCTGGTGGGTTAGTTGGCCCCCAGGGACCCCCAGTATTGAAGGGGAATTAATTCCTCAATTTAAAACGCGCCACAGGGCGCGTTTTCAGAGTGTTGCTGGGAGTGGGCGGGGCCTCCAGCACAATCGTGGTCTTTATTTTTAATTTATGTAGAAGGGGTCTGTGTGGCTCCTATTCTTTTCCCTTTTTTTGGGCCCTGGGGACCCCATCCCTCAGGGCCTGACCCCTTTAAAAAAATGTTTTTTTAAATGAACGGGAAGGGGGTCGCGTGGGCCCCCCTCCCGTGGCCAATTCTGGCCCCGGGGACCCCATCCCGCGGGACATGGCCACATTTTCTTTTTTTTTATGGAGGTGGGCTGCGTGGCCCCTCTCTTGATGCCTCTATTGGCCCCAGGGACCCCATCCTCCGGGCCGGACTTTATTTTTTTATTTATTCAATTTTTTATTTTTGGGGAGGGGGCTGGGTGGCCCCCTCCCGGGCCACTTCTTGCCCACGGGGGCCCCATCCCCTGGGGCAGGCTCTATCCGTTGGGGACCATGGGGGGAACACCAATGCCCCCACGGTCCCGCCGGCTCCCCGCGTCCTGCTGGAGCCTGCATTGCTTTTCCACATGGGGAGGTGCTGACATGCAGCTCACCGTGTTGAAAAGCAATCTGCTTTGCTTCATTGAAGCGAGAGCAGGCTTCCCTGCTCTCGCTTCAATGAAGCAAAGCAGTTTGCATGACAGTGCGGGAGCCGCACGGCTCCCGCCCTGTCTTTGCAAACAGCAGTGTCCTGGGGGTGGGCACCCCAGGAAACTGCAGGAGCCGGCCCTCGGGGGTTGTGATCCCCAGAGCCATCAAGGGCTCCTGGAGGGGGGCCGCATGGCCCCCCTCCCAACATTGGCAAAGCCCCGGGGAGGTGGTGGTCCCCAGGGCTTGGGGGTCCATAACGGACCCCGAATTTACATAGTTAGTGCCCCGGGGAGGTGGTTGTCCCCGGGGCGTGTGGGGGTCTCGAGCCCACCCACACAGGCTCCTTATTTTAAAAAAAAACAAGCCCCGGGGGGTGGTGGTCCCTGGGCCCGCGGGGTGGCCATGTGCCCCCGCCAATATTTAAGAAAAGCCCTGGGGGGTGGCGGTCCCCGGGGCTGTGGGGTGCCTTGGAGGCCCCCCACCCATTTTAAATACAAGCCCTGGGAGGTGGCGGTCCCCGAGGTTGCGGGGGCCATGTGCCCCCCGCAGATATGTAAAGAAAGCCGCAGGGGTGGCAGTCCCCTGGGCTGGGGGGCCCCCTTGGACCCCCCATCACAATATAAACATTGCCCCTGGGACTTTGCCCACCCGGGGGCTAAATGATAACAAATGCTTTTTTTGGCCCTGGGGGTCCTTGTGGGACCCCTATGCAGGCCTAGGGGGTCAGGGTGTTTCTACCCTGTCCCCTTTTCTTGTTTTGCTCATTTGTTTTTCTATTTACTTGTGACTCGGTTCTACCAATCACAAAATGGCTGCCAACACCTCCTGGTTTGGAGTGTTGACAGCCAATTAGAAGAAAGCGCGTGGTCGGGAGGGTCCTTTGGACCTTTATGCCAAATTTGGTGTAATTCCGTTCAGCAGTTCGAGCTGTAGCCGTGCCTAAAGTTCCCTATGGGAAATTGATTTTCCGACCTCTTTTTTTTTTATTTCTCAGGTACTACTGAACGGATTTACGCCATTTAACAAAAAGAGTTCTTTCTGAAACAAGGGCTACCCTTTTGGTGTAATTCCGTTCAGCAGTTCGGGCTGTAGCCGTGTCTAAAGTTTCCTTTGGAAAATAACAAGGAGAAAGCACGTTTTGGGACCCCCTTTTTTCTTGACCCCCGCTTCCTGAATCACCCTGAAACTTTCAAGATAGGAGCTGACCGGAGCGCCCCACGAGTTTTAAACATTTCGTGAAGATTCGTCAACCACCGCCAAAGTTATTGGGAACACAAAAAACGCTTTTCCTATGGAAACTAAGTCCTAACTATAACCATCTGCTGGCGACCGCCAGTAGATAATATATATATATAGTTATATCTATATAGATATACACACATATATATATATATACACACACACATACACACACGTAAATATACAAAAGTATCCACTTATAAATTCCACAAATATTGGAGCAGCCTGTTTTTCACACAGTATATTTTGGCAGATTTCCTGTGTCAAAATTTAACAGGGAAAAATTGCATGTTGTGTTTATTCACAGCAGTACTCAGAATACTGATCCCTCAAATGATCACAATTTACTGTCCCACTCATAAGCAAGGGCTGCAGGAGCCACGAGAACAGTGCAATGTGATTTCCCCACTGCCAACATCATCTAAAATCTAAATGTGACTGTTCGGATTAAACAAAGATGGCCTGAATCAATCACAATGTGAGCTCCAAATGTTCAATACTGCTTATTGATGTCAGGTCACAAAGCCACCCTTTGAACAAATAAAATGCAATGACTGCAGCCACCGAATGTACGCATGAGCATTGCGTGTTAGTATAAAGAATTGTAGAACAAACACATGTGCTATCACTACAACTTTACCAACGTATTTTAGATAGTCTGTAAAATAGACTGAAAAATGTCTGACTCTTTGCAGTTCACATGTGATATTCGAGAGAATACTTTACCAACGAACCACCAACGACCTAAGGAGGAGGGTCAAAACTGATTTGCATATGGCCAAACTGGGGTGTCATGTTGAGCAAAAGAACAATGGATTTAATCCAGATCTCTTGACTGGGGGTGAATGTTTGATTTGTTCTGCATTCTGTCCATCATTTGTGTGTCTTTTGCTATCTTGCCCTAGTGTGCTGGGAATGCACAGACGTGGTTCCCGGGCTCACCGTGCCACTGGATTCAAGCTAGCCTGGCTGAAGAGTGGTGATATCCCGAAACCGGTTCCATGATGCTTTTTGGTGGTCCAGTGAGGACCTGGCTTGGCAGATCTGGCTGGACTGCTCCCTTGAGGAGCAGGGTCAAGACTGATTTGCATATGGCTGGGTCTAAACTGGGGTGGCATGTTGAGCAAAAGAACAATGGATTTAACCCAGATCATTTGATGGGGGGTGAATGTTTCATTTGTTCCGCATTCCGTCCATCATTTGTGTGTCTTTCACCTATGCATATGTAATCAATCTGGGGGACAGAAGAGCTGATATTTAAAGAGGTCCTGTTCCCATGCTCCTCAATGAACATATACAAAAACACACTGGGTGAACAGTTCCTCTGTTAATGTATGTATGTGGAAGGTGTCACTCTATGCCAGTAGTGTTGTCGCTGGGAGATCTGAATTTCAGATCTTAATGCCCTCAAACACCTGTTAGGGTGTCATGCTTCATCATAGGGCACTCCTCGTCGGAACGGCGCTGCAATGTCCAACGGGCCTGGTGGCTACTTTGGTGGAGTTCTTTTGATCTGAGATCGCCGTATGTGAGAGGTGTATGTGGGCAGCTAGTGCTATGTGTATAATAACGTGAGTAGGTGAATTTTAAAACAGGTTCCAGATCTAAGAATATTTTAATTCAAAAAGTAGAACTGGGACTGAGTAAAAACAGTGGTGCCGCCAGCAGGACGTAAAGTACCTAGGTGGCTAGTGAGTTTATAAGGTCGACATGTTTTGTGTCATCTATGCTCCGAAATCGAGCGACACTTCTTCAGGACCTAGGGTAGGTAAAGGTGAACCCCGATGGAGAGCACCAAAACAGAAGGAGCATCCAAGATGGGATGGTGTGATTAGAACAGAGGTAGATCCCAAGGCGGGACTCCACCTTGCCTCTCCACCTTACTTGGTGGAAAGTACCACTACATGGAAGGAGGGGGAAGTTGGCCCACAAGTTTAAAGGATAACCAACGATTTCGAGGAGGGCAATGCCTGCTCTTCCGAGACCTCGCCCACTTCCGGATCCGGAGACATGAACTCTAAATGCTTTGGGTTAGTGAAAGGCAGACCAGCTGTCCGAAGCAGTCAGTCCACCTCTCACTGTGCAGGAGGCAAGTAGCTTGCAATTCACAGGGGGGCAGAGATCCACCTGCAGGCAGGTGCAGTCAGTGACTATATGCAACTGCAGAAGGATGTCTGGGGATCTACTGGACCGCTTACATCCCCTTTCACAGGATGCCCTTGAGGTATGTACTAATTGTCCACCACCTTTTTGTGGGGTCCAGTCATTGTGCCCCTTGACAGCTTCTTTGCCTCTGTGCCCACATCTGTAATACGGCCCCAGAGCAGAGGGAAAATGCTTTCACATTTTCATGGAGTCACTCGTGCATGAAAATAAAGGAACACCCCCTCAAAATTGCACTGGCACATATGCAACGCTGGAGTGGCCTGCATTACAGAAGGAGCAGTACAAGCAATTGCAGCCCCTTCTGTAATACAAAAGTGCAGTGGGGCCACAGAAAACAGGTAAACTCAGCCTTTGCCAACCAGGGCACTTAGTATAATTCAGCCGTTGCTCTTTTAATGTTAACATAGCCCTAACAGTATCTTTATAATTCTTCACTAGTTCACTAAAATTAATAAAGCAAAGGTCCTTCTAGTCACAGGGTCAAAAATCTATCTCAAACGTAAGGTAATTTGTTCCCTAAGGCCAGCTCATAATTCTCTGCCCGCATTGCTTCCACATCCGATGAGTTATGCTCGACAGCTCAATGTGGTTTTGTAATGGCAAAGCATGGAGACCTTGTGGCAAAGTCTAACTAATGTTTAAAATAACAAAAATAAACACATTTATGGTAAAAATTCTTTGGACTGTCATCCAGACAGAAAAGGGCAAGTGGAAAAGTGTTGCAAGCATAAGGAAATGTTTTTGTGCTTCACAGTACCTTAATCTCCACCTCTCTTTAACTCACTCATGCATTTTCAGTCAAGCTCTCCCAACTTTGGTTGTTGTCAGTCATTAACATGTTGTATGTGTCCCTTCTCACAGTGTCTGCAGCATCTCATTTTCACTGGCCATGTACATGGGTTGTGTTATGCTTGTAGATATTATTTGAGAGAACTATATGAAGACTGGCGTTGAGCTGCATGTTTATGAATAAATGTGGAGGACACACTGATTTGGATAAAATCACATCCAGGGCCGGACTGGGAGCCAAAACTAGCCCTGGCAAACTGCTCGGCCAATCCCCCCCAGGGGCGGGGAGTGCAGCCGAGAAGTTTGCTAGGGCCTATTTCGGCCGATTGTGTTACAGGGGGCTGATATTGCCAGCCTCCGGGAACGAAAACGGCCCCCAGGGGCCCAAACGAGCCCACACACTGGCAGCCCACCGGTGAAATGCCTGGTGCCCGCTACTGCCAGTCCGGCCCAGATCACATCTTGTGAACAAGCTTTGTTTCTAAGAAACAAACCAAAATTAAGAATTATTGCTGAATGGAGACAAGCAGTTCAGTAGTTACTGTGTGCAGGTGACTGAAGGCGGTAGGCAGCAGCACTCATTAATCGAGAGAAGGATTTATTTTTCATCATCAGACTTTGGGCCAGAGCAAGATTGAAGAAGACCGAAAAGGGGAGAAAGAAGGGGAAAAATAAATATATGAAAGCAATGCCTAGAAAATACACCATGAGTGAAAAAGAACCTGTTAGAGAAGGGAGGCCTATGAGAAAATTTCCATATGGAGATCTCTGCATATTGACATTTCCAACTATGATCAAGAATTAATGAATGAAGAGGCATTTCTAGAGAGCATGGCTACCCGGGGGCACCCCACCGCTAGTATTAATCAATCAATCAATCAGGTGTTTGTTAAACGCGACTATTCACCCGTGAGGGTCTCAAGGCGCTGGGGGAGGGGGTTTTGCAGGTTCCAGTCCATCAAGGAGGGGGTCTGTCGAAGAGCCAGGTTTTGAGGCTTCTTGTGAAGATGGGGAGAGATGTCTGTCTGAGGTAGAGAGGGAGGGCGTTCCAGGCTCTGGCCACGAGGAAGGAGAAGGAGTGGCCGCCTGATCTGGTCTTTCTGGTGTGGGGGACCACAGCGTAGGAGAGCTGGGCTGATCATAGGTTCCTTTGGGGTGCGTGGAATTTGAGTTAGCTGTTCTGGTAGTCTGGTCCGGTGTCGTGGAGGGCCTTGTGAGCGTGGATGAGCATTTTGAAGGTGACTTTGATGGGGAGCCAGTGGAGTGTGCGCAGGTGCTAGGAGATGTGGCAGTGTTTTGGCAGGTTGAGGACCAGTCGGCGGCGTTTTGGATGTTCAGTAGTTTGCCGTAGAGGTTTTTGTTTATTCCGGCATAGAGTGCGTTGCCGTAGTCGAGCCTGCTGGTGACCAGGGCGTGAGTGACGGTCTTTCTGTGTTTGAGGGGGATCCATTTGAAGGTCCTACGTAGGAGGCGGAGGGTGTGGAAGCAGGAGGACGAGACGGAGTTGATCTGGTGGTCCATTTTGAGCTCTGAGTCCAGGATGATTCCCAGGTTGCGTGTGTGGTCCGTGGGGGTGGGTGGGCTTCCGAGGGCGGGGGTCCACCAGGTGTTGTTCCAGGCGTCGGGATTTGGGCCCATGATGAGTACTTCCATTTTGTTGGTGTTTAGTTGTAGGCAGCTGTTTTTCATCCATTTTGCGATGGCTTCCATGCTTTCTCGAAAGTTGTGTCTGGCGGTGTTGGGTTTGTTGGATAGGGAGAGGATGAGTTGGGTGTCGTCTGCATATGACACAATGTTGAGTCCGTAGGTTCTGACAATGGGGGCGAGCGAAGGCACGTAGACGTTGAAGAGCGTAGGGCTGAGGGAGGACCCCTGGGGGACTCCGCAGGTGGTAAGTTTAGGGTCCGAGAGGAAAGGGGGGAGTCTGACCCGCTGCGTTCTGCCGGAGAGGAAGGAGCAGATCCAGTTGAAGACCTTGTCTTGGATCCCTGCGTCGTGGAGTCTGCGTATTGGGGTGCGGAGAGAGACTGTGTTGAACACCGCTGAGAGGTCAAGGAGGATGAGGGCTGCTGTTTCTCCTTTGTCCAGTAAGGTGTGGATGTCGTCTGTTGCGACGAGGAGGGCGGTTTCCGTACTGTGTTTTTTCTGAAGCTGGATTGGGAGGAGTCGAGGATGTTGTGCTCCTCGATGAATGTGGCGAGTTGGCTGTTCATGGCTTTCTTGATGACTTTAGCTGGGAACGGGAGCAGGGAGATGGGTCTGTAGTTTTTGAGGTCGGTGGGGTCCACTGAGGGTTTCTTCAGGAGGGGGTTGATTTCAGCATGTTTCCAGTCATCGGGGAACGAGGCGGTTGCCAGGGAGCGGTTGATGGTGTGGCAGAGCATGGATGCGATGGTGTCGGCGGCTCTATTGAAAATGTGGTGGGGGCAGGGGTCCGTGGGAGCCCCAGAGTGGATTGACTTCATCATCTTCAGTGTGTCTTCAGTGGTGAGGGCAGTCCAGTTGTCGATCGCTGGCTTCAGGGTGTCGGGGGTGGTTGGTGAGTGTTCAGTGTGTTGGATGTCTTAATCGAAGTTGTCGTAGATGCCCTTGATTTTGTGGTGGAAAAAGGTGCTGAGTTTGTTGCAGAGGTCTTGTGAGGGAGGGATGTCGGTGGACTCACTGGTGGGTTGGGCGAACTTGATGATGTTGAAGAGTTTTTTGCTGTTGTGTGCATGAGTGGAGATTCTGTCTTCAATCGCTTTTTTCCTTGTTTTTCTGATGAGTTGGTGGTGGGTGTTGGTGGCAGCTCTGAAGCTGTTGTGGGCTTCTGTGGATTTGGTGTTCCTCCAGGCCTTTTTGAGGCGGTGGCTAGCGCCTCTGAACTCTCGAAGTTCGGTGGTGAACCAGCTAGCTTTCTTGGCGTGGGTGTTGTTGTTTTTCTTGAGGGGGGCTATGGTGTTGGCACTGTCGGAGATCCATCTGTGCAGGGTTCGGGTTGCGATGTTGGGGTCGTCGTTTTCCGCGATGGTTGGGGGTGGAGTTGCTGAGTGATGAGATTAGCTGGTTATCAATGATTCTGGTCCAGTTTGTTCATGGGAGCAGGTGCTGGTGTCTGTTGTTGGTGGGTGTTCTGAAGGTGAAGTGGACACATCAATGGACAGTCCATGGGAGTTCGGTGGTGTGGCTGAAGGATATGGAGTTTCCTGTTGTGAAGAGGGGGTCGAGGGTGTGTCCTGCTGAGTGCGTGGATTCAGTCACGATCTGGCGGAGTCCAATGTTGTGGAGGTTGTCCAGGAGGGATGTAGTGCTGGGGTCCAGTTGGTTGTCGAGGTGGAAGTTGAGGTCTCGCAGTAGGGTGTAGTTGGTGGACGTTATGGCATGTGGGGAGATGATGTCCATGATGGAGTTGGCGAAAGGTCTGCGGGGTCCAGGGGGTCAGTAGATGAGGGTTCCTCGGAGGGTGGAGGTAGGGCTGGCCAGTATCTTGAAGTGAAGGTGTTCCATCAGGTCTGTGGGCTCGTCGGGGAGTGTGCTCAGGCGGAGGGTGGATTTGTGGACGATGGCGATTCCTCCTCCTGTGCGGGTGGGTCGGTCCTTCCTGGAGATCTTGTATCCTTGTGGAATGGCGATGGCGATGGCGATGTCCGGTCCCGAGGTGGTGTTGGTCCAGGTTTTGGTAAAGAATTCTACGTCCGGGGTGGTGCTGTCGAGGAGGTCCCAGATTTCGGTGGCGTGTTTGTGGAGGGATCGGATGTTGAGGAGGATGCATTGCAGGGTCTTCGGTTCGGTTGTGTTCTTGCGGGTGGGTTACGCTGGGTCTGTGGTCTTGGCGGTACTGCAGGTGTGCCAGCAGTGGTGACAGCTGAAGGGTCTGTGGGTGTCGGCTGGTGATGCTAGCTTGCAGTTGTTGTTGCGGCCTGGGTTGAGAGCGTAGAGTGCCGCTGGGTCGTAGCGTTGGCGGTGCAGAGTGAAGTACTGGGAATTGTAAGCCCAGCGGTGCAGGGGAACACACCCTATGACTTCGGGTACTTCCTGTTTAAGACCTACAGAAACACAGAGTCTTATGGGTGAAGTCAAAGATCAGTTTATTGGCTGCAGACCAATTACAGGTATCCAAGAAGTACAACAGCGTGTATGTTCTTAGGAGACAGCTAAAAATTACAGAAACGGGCTTCTCCTTAAATACAAAATATCATGCTTCAGGCACACATTCCTTGTTTTATGGCATGGTCACTCATAGGTATACATTACAAACGAAAAGGCAGAGTCATGATGACCATCCCACATTCCAGTTAAGCCAGCCCACAATTATTTACCCAGCAAGGCTCAGATCCCACATCAGATATCGATAGGCCCCAATAAACATGAGCATCTCCTGTTTGGAAAACAAGCCATAAAGCAGGAACAGTCAGGTGTGAAAGAGATTAGCTGGAGGCTCGTGTAGGATGAAAAGGCTTTATGGCGTGTCAAGCCCTGATGCTAATCACAGGTGGCCAGAGGACGGGGAGCTCGTGAGACCGGACTGACCTGGGGCGGCGGAGCCAAGCTGCCCAGGTCACAGAGAAGTCAAAGGAAGGCACATGTGCTCTAAAAGGCCCGTATTTGCTTCATGATATGTAGCCTATGTGAGGGCAACCATAAGATGGCCACCGCTCCAAGATGGAACCCACGAAGTCAATGTATAATAACGTATACACAGTGCATTCATAGCTAAAACGTTACACAAAGCACTTGTACATACCGCATTGACCATCCGCGGTTCACTAATACCGGGATAGACAGGGGTAGGGCCCTGCCTCCTACGCGGTCCCAAATTGCAAAGTACGACAGACCCTCCTTTTGCCCTTACATAGGCAATAACTATACTCATTTCAATCCGAATCTAGGTCAATATTCATGAAGTCATGGAGATGTTGCTGTAGCATCATCCTATTACTTAGCTCGTCCCTCGATACAGGTTTCCTTGCACATAATGTTATGTTATGTTATGTTATGTTATTTATTCTTTTGTATAGCGCACGGCTACTCAAAAAGAGTGTCCCGGCGCTTTTTTGGAGAAGGAAGGCTGCAACACAATAACATAACACCGTTAAAAAAAACAGGACAGAATGCCAAACAAATACATGCAGAAAAAACAGGTTACTGGGTAAACAGCCAGGTTTTAAGGCCTTTTCTAAAAGCTAGTAGGCTGGTAGCTCCCCGCAGAGTGAACGGCAGAGAGTTCCACAACTGTGGCGCCAGTAGTCCAAAGGAGCGGCCTCCCAGGCGAGCTCTCTTCACACGCGGAACAATCGCCAAAAACAGGGATTCCGACCTCAAAGACCGGGTCGGCTGATAGAAGACCAGTCTCTTTTGAAGATACTTTGCTCCCACCACGTGGAGAGCTTTGTAGGCCAGAGTCAGAGCCTTGAAGGCGATCCGTTTCCGGATAGGGAGCCAATGCAAGGTTTTCAACAGGCCCGATGCACTGGCTCGTCTATTTAATCCAAAGATTGCTCTCGCAGCGGCGTTCTGCACCACTTGGAGCCGCTGCAGCAAATACTCTGGCAGGCCCAGGTAAAGAACGTTAGAATAATCCAACCTGGACCCGATCCAGCACAGAGGCCACATATCGCAGGAGCACACTGTATGCACAGACAGAACAGGAAAAGGATGGCTAAGATCATTCCAATGACCATCAGAACTTTCCAACCCCAGGCAGATATCGGTTCCCAGAACCACCCCACCAGTGACCAATCTCCTTTATCCACGTGTATGGACTCAGATATTTTATGTAATTTGGAGATGGCTTGATAAACTGTTGGAGCGTTATCTGGTATGAAAATGCAACAACTAGATTGGATAACCTTACATACCCCACCGCGGTCTGCAAGTATAACGTCTAGAACCATGCGGTTCTGCAAAGTCATGAGGCGATCCGCTTGGAGCTCAGCCGTTAAATTACCAAGGGCACCAGCTGTAACATTAACGGTGGATTCAACCACACGAGTCAGTTGTCTCAGGTTCCTACTATTGACCATAGGTCCCCAAAACGGCAGGAAACCCAAAAAGAAGTCTCCCGCTTCCTGACCGGCAGTATCCTCCTTACTAATCATGCCTCTCACAACTCTCGTCTTGTGATAGTCGGAGGCTGCAGTAAATGTTGGCGGTAGCAAATTTGCAATATAACATGTGCCCGAGAAATCAGGGGGCAACCATGTATATGCTCGGTCATTGCAGATAAAATATGTGCCCTTGGCAGCCAAAAACGCTGGGGAAAACTGTGATGGAAAAGTGTACGTTTCAGTACAGTCACTTCTCCCCAGTTGAGCTCTTGGATTCTGACCATTACCTTGCAAACAGAACCGGCCTATGTGGGGTACAACCCAGATTGGGGATGACATTTTTCGCTGTCTTTCACCCAGATTAATACTATACCCCGTCGCGTTCCACCCTACATAAGCTCTCAACTCCTCTTTGGGAATAGATGAGTATGCATCGATATCTCTGCTCATATCGTCAACTCCTTTCATTAAAGCTTTATTATTGGTGCTAGGTCTGATGGAACGCGGCTGTCGCGGGGAGTACGCATCTAGAGCAAAGAGAAACATGGTCTGGAATGCCCATGACGATCCATTGTAACTAAACGGCAGCACTAGATAAGGAATACCCTTATTAATGGTATGTGGCATTAAACCACACACCCAACAATTGGTTGTATTCATAACTAGTTGGTGCTGGTGCAGGAGCTGAATAAATGAGTTGTTTACAAATTCTGATCGTCTAGCTTGTTCGTGTTCAGGCAGAGGGTGAAAAGAGTGTGAGGAGACAGTAGGAGGAGGTATAGGCTGTACAGTGGGTGCAATGGGCTCTTGAGAGGAGAAGAATACAAATCCTACAGTAAACACTACCATACTACATAATATAAACAGACATAATAATACAAAACGTTTGCTCCTCATTATTTTACACATTCTTGCTTTAAAGTTCATTTCCTCAGAGAGTCTCTCCAGCTTGAAAAACTCCATCCTCTAATCGTGCCGCTCGCGGCGGGTGAGTATCTTCTGCTAAGGAGTACGCCTGTCAGTCCAGGGAACGCCCTAGACCAACCAGAACCGTTGACCTAACGTCTTCGGCCTGTACCCCAAAGTCTTGGCACCGCGACCCTGCGACTGAACCCGGATGGTGGTTCGAAAAACAAAAATCAAGAAAGTCCTTCAGATGGGAGAGCTATGGTATCAAAAACAAAAGGGTAAGGAAAAAGAATATTTATTTGTCCATAGGCCTTGGTCTTAGATTATAATGAAAACGGCCAGGTACTGTCTGATCTTGAAACAAGAGTTCAGGCTCTGTGGTGTCCAATCGAATTGACGGTGGCACAGCTTCTTGCAATATATCGTCACTCTGTTGTGCTGAAGTTGTGCCTTTTATGTGTGCATCACTCAACGGCACAAAACGAGGTACAGTGTCTGTTTCAGAGTCAGCGATACCCTCCTGGACCCACTGGTCATACGGCAGAGGCAAAGGGATTCTTTTAATGTGGGCGCCGTGGATCCAGTTCTTCTTCCCCTTTACTCGAACAGCTGATCTTGTAGACAGAAGTACGAGATGAGGGCCGATCCAACGAGGCTCATCGTTGGTTTTGCGCTGGAAATTTTTCACCAGAACCCACGTGCCAGGGTCGATAGGGTGTCCTGGAGCCTCAGAGGCCTGGGGAAGAGTATCATGCACCTGTTGGTGTAAAACACGCAATTTAGCCGTCAATTCGTACAAGTAATCAAGCAGGACTGGATGTTCGATTTCACTGAATTTCGTCGGTCTTGGTACACCCCATACATTAGCCGGGCAGCCAAAAATAACCTCGTATGGGCTAAGTCCCACTCGTGAGTGTACGGTCATTCTGGTGGACAGGAGTGCTAGAGGCAGAGCGTCAGGCCATTTAAGACCTGAGCTCGCTTGAATTTTGGCCAGCTTGAGTTTTAGAGCGCCATTGTAGCGCTCTACTAATCCAGCTGATTGGGGGTGATTTGCAGCGTGGAACTTGTGCTTGATCCCTAATCCCTCACACACATTCTTCATCACTTGACCCACAAATTCACTCCCATTATCACTCCACACCATTCTTGGCATTCCGAACCTTGGGAAAAATTCCTTCACAAGGGCTTTGGCTGTGGATAGAGCAGTGTTGTCCTTTAGGGGATAGGCTTCTATCCATTTTGAAAAAGCGCAGACAACCACCAATACATATTTCAGGTTGTTGCACCTTTCCATGTGGATAAAATCTAGCTGCAAAACTTCAAATGGATATGATGGAGGCGCAAAATGACCAGCTGGAGTTGGGGTTCCCCTACCAGGGTTGTATTTCAAGCATACCATACAATTCTTGACCACATTCTCTGCACACTTGGGAATTCCAGCATTCTGCCATACTGGAGCCAACAACTTACAAATTCCTTTCATACTGATATGTGCCATTCCATGTGCCATAGTAACCACTGGAAGCACATATGCATCAGGTAACAACCATCGCCTATGTTCTGACAAATCGACCCAACACCCATTCTCATTCAACTTACCTATACTTTCTCTCCACTTGCTCAACTCTTTCTCTGTGGCTTCAGCTTGAAGGGACTTTACACTCTCTATTGTGTTTTCACACATCCCAACATCACCAACCCATCTTGCAGGGCCTGCAACATACATTCGAGTCTTCACATCTTTTGCTGTTTCTTTCGCGACTTCATCAGCAAACGCATTACCACGACCAACATCATCAGTGATTTTCTTGTGCGCACTGCATTTCATAATCGCAACTTGTAACGGTAGGGTCAGTGACTCAAGGAGATCATTCACCAACTTGCCATTCTGAATCTTAGCTCCATGCGAAGTCAGGAACCCACGTTCCTTCCACAATCGCCCAAAACTATGAGCCATGCCAAAGGCATATTGGCTATCCGTATATATGTTCACTTTCATTCCTTCAGACAACACGCATGCCCTTGTAAGGGCAATCAATTCTGCTGCTTGAGCCGAATTTTGTGGCACACGTGCAGTTTCCACAATCGTGTGCAAAGTCGTGATAGCATATGCAGCAGTCGTATCAACATTCGGAAGCTTGAAACACGAACCATCCACCCATAAAGTACCATCACACTCAGTCAGGGGAGTATCTTTAAGATCTACTCTCCCTTTCGTCTCTTCTTCGGTTCTGAACAGACAATCATGTTGCTCAATCTCATCTAGGTCTGCTGGGATTGGTAATAGTGTAGCTGGATTCAACGTGTTGCATCTCTTTATGTGTATATGATTTGCTAACAGTGTCAGCTCATATCCGGATAATCGCGCACTAGTTAAGTGTTGTGTCTTGGTCCTGTTTAACAGTGTGTCCACAGCATGTGGAACCATAACAATCAATGTATTATCCATTACTAGTCCAGCAGACTGTCAAATAGACTTAGCTGCGGCGGCTGTAGCTCTCAGACAACTTGGCAATACCCTCGCTACCGGGTCCAAGGTTGACGAAAAATATGCACATGGACGCGGTCTGTCGCCAAAAGGCTGTGTTAACACTGATAATGCGCAACCATCTTTCTCATGCACATACAATGTAAAAGGCTTGCTGTAGTCAGGGGTACCCAACACAGGAGCTGAACATAATGCATTGCGCAATTCCACAAAACGTTTCTGACACTCTTCAGACCATGGGATAGGATTCGGTGTGTCTTTACATGTTAATGCTAACAAAGGTTTTGCCAGCAAGGAAAAATTTGGAATCCAATGCCTACAGTATGAAGTAATGCCCAAGAAAGCGCGCACTTCTCTCTGTGTTCTTGGCACACTCAACTGTGCAATGGCTTGAATTCTTTCTGGGGTCAGTTTCCTTCCCTCCTTCGATAAGAGATGACCTAAGTAGGTCACTTCTTGTCGACAATATTGCAGCTTTGAGAGAGACACTTTGTGATGGAAGGCAGACAAATGACGCAACAATGACAATGTAGCTTCTTTGCAAATCTTTTCAGTATCCACGGCGATTAGCAAATCGTCAACATACTGAATAAGGATAGCGCCACTGGGTAAAATAAGTGCATCAAGCTGCGCTTTTAAAGCCTGACTGTATATTGATGGACTTTCACAGTAGCACTGGGGAGCGCGTTTAAAGCGGAAGCTTCGGCCTCCTAAACTAAAGCCAAAAATGTCTCTGCTCTCCTCTGCAATTGGGATGCTAAAAAAGCATTCTTCAAATCGATCACTGAGAACCATGCAGCGGAGGCTGGAATCATGGTTAACAAGGCAGTTATATCAGGGACAACTGGAAACTGTGGCATAACAATCTTATTAACCTCTCTAAGATCAATCACAAATCTGTAAACAGGTGGCTGTGAAGGGTCCGTTCGTTTTAGGACAGGTAAAACAGGACTATTGCAAACGTTGCCTCTTGTCTCTTCAATTACACCCTTTTCAATCAAATCGCTGACAATTGCTAACAATGCTTTCTGACCTTCATTGGAGATCTTGTACTGGGGAATACGTGGCAATCTGACATTGGCTTTTAAAGTGACCACGTATAGCGGTATTTCCAGGAGACCCACATCATTGGGACCAGTGGCCCAAAAGACATCCGGAAGGGACGACAATTCAGGTGGCATTGCATTTTTAGACAAATACATCGGGGAAATCACTTTCTTGCCTAATGTAAGTTGTACTCCTGAGGGAGAACAATATAGTGTTGCATGCAATCTTTTTAGCAAATCTAATCCTAGCAGATTTTCACCACATCCTGTCGTTAGGATGAGGGGTGCTTTTAGCTCACAAGGTCCAACAGAAAGCGACATAGGACTAGAAATCGGGTTCCTAACTGGGGCGCCAGAAAAACCTACTGAGACATTCATTTCGCCAGACAAAGGCGCGCCAGGGAGTTTTGAATGCATGATTGAACTCTTTGCAGCACCAGTATCCAGCAGAAAGGGCTCCGTTACATTTGCTGTAGTTACTTTAACATAAGGTCCGCTCTGATCCACTGGCACTGAAACAACTCCCTCTCTCTGTCTACGGCTGTCCTAGTAATCGTTATCTTCTACATTGTCATCTTCTGCATAATAATCATTATTGTAGTACTGAGCTGTATTACCAGTCGCGTTGGCTTGCTGATCAAAGCTATTTATGGTATTTTGAGGCGGAAGAGGACGCGCGTTCTGGGGAGCATTTCCACGCCCTCTACCTCTAGGAGCTTGCTGACCACCTCTACCTCTTGCGCCATACGCATTACTGTTACGCTGCATTAATTTAGGGCAACTATATTTAAAATGACCTTCCTCTTTGCAATATGAACATTGGTTGGGACCTACAGGGATGCGTGGTTGATAATACCCGTTCATTTGCTGATTACTCTGAAACTGTTGGGGTTGCTGATAGATACCTTGTGTTTGCCTATAATTATTCTGTCCTCCACGTGGCGGATAAGCCTGCTGCAAGAGGACCTTTGTTTTCAGTTCTTTCGTTTTCCTATCTGTTCTATCCTTCTCATCTTTGTCTCTATTTTCATAATACTGTGCAGTAGCCAGTATTTGCGCTGAAGAGGAAACAGCCCAAGAACTTTCTGAATCTTTTAATTTCTTACACAACTCGGGAAGTAGATTCTGCACAAATTTATCAACAAATAACCGTTGGCCACCTTCAGTGCTCATGTCTTGACCACTGTGGTCGATAAACGTTTCTTCAAACCTGGTAAAGAAATCAGACACTGTCTCATCTTTCTTCTGCTTACATGCGGATAGTTTATCCCAATTTACGCGCATCGCAGGCATTATAGTTTTCATGTAGGTAATAATTCGACCAGGGAGTTCTGCTACTAAAGGATCAGGCTTCGGGCCGCCAACTTGTCCAGCATCTGCAGCAATGATATTAGCCCATGTGTTACCCAATTCTGCAGCGTGATCTACATTACGAATGGATCCCCATAAAGGCTGTGGAACCACATTCCCAAACAGCATATCTATGTCAGCCAAATTCATTACACATGATTCTGCAGTTTGTGATAACTCCTTATAATAACCGGTAGGGTTTTTATGGGGGTCAGGCAATGTCTGCTTAAGCGCTAACACCTCAGATCGCTTCCATGGGACATGCACCCAAACACGCTGAAAATATGGCTGAACAGGTGGGTTAGCAGCTAAATCACCAGGTCTCCAAACTGGAGGAACCTCACGCATTGGATATTGGCGTGCTTTTACCTTCTTCCCCACAGGGAAATCCTGCTCAAACAACGATTGCTGACAATCACCATTTCTGAAGGACAGTAAAATTGCAACTGCTTTATCTACATTGGGGCCCACAATTGAACCTTTTTCAAAATCAAATCGCACTCGACACAATTCCTGTGGGTTTGGGTTTGCACCATTATCTTCCAATTCCTCACAGAGGAATTCACACATTTTGTCAAAGACATACCTCTGTGTTGGGGCATCCCATTGGTGAAAAACGTTAACAACTGATTCCACATTATAGAGTAAAGGGAAACCAATCCACCTACGCGCCAAATGATCTAACACCTCTTTCTCGTCGGGACCAGGCAGCTGACTGCGCAATTGCTTACGCTGTAAGCCAGGAGTCGCACTAGATGATCCAAAGAGAGGCGACATTAAACTAGTAACTACATTAGCTAGTCGTTGTCGTGCTGAAGGAGAAGTTGAGGCGAAAACAGGGGGATAAACAGAGGGAAGAAAAGTGGATTCAGATACAGGTACCTGGGTAGTGTAAGAAGGAGTGCCAGGGGAGGCAGCTGATGTGCTAGGCAAAGTCGCAGGAAGCGCGGGGGCAACAGGTAACAAAACTGGCGACCCTTGAGAGGGCTGCACTGCAGGAATAGGAGCCAGCTGAGGAGGAGCTGGCGGCTGTGGGAAGGCTTGCGGCATATTTACTGGAGGCTGCACATTTACAAGCTGTGGAGGTGCTGTGGCATTTTGCGCATATGGGGTGGTGAACTTAACAAATGGGACATTAGGGAATCTTTCTCTTTCTCTTTTGTCTCATCTTGCACAAGGGGTGACAAAACAGGGTAACACTTATCAATCCCTAGTTTGCGCTGTCTGTGCAATTGCTCATTCATTTGTTCCTCCTCATTATCTTTAAATTGCACAGCTGCTTGCATCACAGACATACCTCTTTCTCTCTTATTCCTTTTCGCTAGCTTAATTTCCTTCTGTTTGGCTTCCTTTCGCCATAGGCGGAAAGAATCAAACATCGCCGGCCGGGCTTTCTTTTTAAACAATTTCACTTCCAAATTATCTAAGATATCTGTATCAAAACTACCATTTTGGGGCCATTTTAAAACACCGTCCTTTCTGGTATATCGGATCCATACTTCATTATATGCAATGGGGCCCACGCCATGTTTTACATAAAGCTCATAAGTTGGAGTTCCAATTGGAGGAACCGGACATGAATCCTCTAACTGGAAATCCCTTCTACAACTCAAACAAAACCAATTACCAAATACACTAGCACCAGGCATCTTCGCTCACTAGTCTAGTTCCAAACTTCACAGGATTATCGATTACGATAGTCTCGTGAATACACGAGTCCTCTGGCTTTGGGGTTTGCAAACTCCAAATCAAAATAATCCCGAAGGATACCAAATTCAAACTGGGAGACGCTCCACTTATACTTAACTGAATATCGATGATCAATGGCGTCACCAGAAGACTCTCTCGATTGTTTCGCGCTACCAAAATCGTCAAGGGTCCAAAACAGGGCGATTAATCAGGGCAGCAGTCCTTCGTAGCCGTCGGGACGCGGAGAACCTCGCAGAAAAGACTTTCGGACCACGTCGACATGCAGGGGTCGATGAAGTGGCGGCCTTCCTCCAGAATTTCCACACGAAGCTACTCACGAACCTCTGGCTTGGACCAGTACCGCTGAAATCGCGCCGAGTTGGGCGCCAACTGAAGTACTGGGAATTGTAAGCCCAGCGGTGCAGGGGAACACACCCTATGACTTCGGGTTCTTCCTGTTTCAGACCTACAGAAACACAGAGTCTTCTGGGTGAAGTCAAAGATCAGTTTATTGGCTGCAGACCAATTACAGGTATCCAAGAAGTACAACAGCGTGTATGTTCTTAGGAGACTGCTAAAAATTACAGAAACGGGCTTCTCCTTAAATACAAAATATCATGCTTCAGGCACACATTCCTTGTTTAATAGCATGGTCATTCATAGGTATACATTACAAACGAAAAGGCAGAGTCATGATGACCATCCCACATTCCAGTTAATCCAGCCCACAATTATTTACCCAGCAAGGCTCAGATCCCACATCAGATATCGATAGGCCCCAATAAACATGAGCATCTCCTGTTTGGAAAACAAGCCATAAAGCAGGAACAGTCAGTTGTGAAAGAGATTAGCTGGAGGCTCGTGTAGGATGAAAAGGCTTTATGGCGTGTCAAGCCCTGATGCTAATCACAGGTGGCCAGAGGACGGGGAGCTCGTGAGACCGGACTGACCTGGGGCGGCGGAGCCAAGCTGCCCAGGTCACAGAGAAGTCAAAGGAAGGCACATGTGCTCTAAAAGGCCCATATTTGCTTCATGATATGTAGCCTATGTGAGGGCAACCATAAGATGGCCACCGCTCCAAGATGGAACCCACGAAGTCAATGTATAATAACGTATACACAGTGCATTCATAGCTAAAACGTTACACAAAGCACTTGTACATACCGCATTGACCATCTGCGGTTCACTAATACCGGGATAGACAGGGGTAGGGCCCTGCCTCCTACGCGGTCCCAAATTGCAAAGTACGACAAGAGATCCAGGGTTCCTGGCGCTGGTCGCAGTCGGGTCGCGGACGGGCATGCCTTTGGCATGCCAGCGGAGCGGCCGCGCAGTGACCGCCATTAAGTTGGGGCCAGGGAGGGCTGGACAGCTCGGTGACGGGAGTGGGGAGCTGGATTAGGCCGGTCGTACTGGTCGGATTGGAGGGAGGAGCCGCGGGCAGCAGTGGCGGGGAAAATGGGCTGAAAAAGGCAAAAGGAAAAAGGCAAAAAGAGAAGTGCAATAAGGCAGCAAAAGTGCAAGAGTGGAGGAAAGACACAGAGGACACAGAAGAAGAATGAAAGGGGGAGACTGAGATTAGGGTAAAAAACGAGTGAAAAACGGAGGAAAGACACAGAAGGAGAGTGAAGGGGGAAGCTTGAAATGAGAGGGAAAATGACAGAAAACGGAGGAAAGACCCAGAAGGAGAGTGAAGGGGGCGATAGAAGTGAGGGAAAAAAACAAGTGAAAAAGGAGAGAAAAAGCGGAGTGAGAGAATTGAGACAGAGGTCCACTGGACCACCAGTAATGAGGCGCAGGTGAAACCTGCGAGTGGAGGAGGGCCTCGAAAACCAACACTCGAGAGTGCAGGGGCTCGGGGGAAGGCCTCACTTAATGGTGGAGCTGTGAGGGAGGGAGGGCAATTTCACTGACAATGAGTCAGTGGTCTTTGTCGCCTGTCCCCGCAGAGGCCGCCATTAAGTAGGGGTTGGGGAGGGCTGGACAGCTGGGAGGCGGGAGTGGGGAGGGGAGCTGGATTGGGCAGGTCGCACTGGTCGTGCTGGGAGGGAGGGGCCACGGGGGCAGCAGCGGCAGGGAAAAACGGGCTGAAAAAGCAAAAGGAAAAAGGCAAAAACAGAGAGAAAAGTGCAAATAAGGCAGCAAAAGGGCAAGAAAGAATGGAGGAAAGAGACAGAGGACACAGAAGGAGAGTGAAAGGGGGACATTGAGATGAGGGTAAAAAACGAGTGAAAGACAGAGGAAAGACACAGAAGGAGAGTGAAGGGGGAGATAAAAGGGAAGGGAAAAAACGAGTGAAAAAGGAGAGAAAAAGCAGACCTCGAGAATGGAGACAGATGTCCACTGGACCACCAGGGAGCGGTGCAGCTTCAGCTACGAGCAGTGTTAAGGAAACAGATACGTTTTAAGTTGCTTTCGAAAGGTCAAGTGATTTGGTTCCAGGCGGATACCAACAGGCAAAAGATTCCTTAATTTTGCAGCATTGTACGAGAAGTGACGTCCTCCGCTTCATGTTTTTCTTATTTTTGGAACTACCGCCAGATTTTTATTATCTGACCTTAAAGACCACTTGGAGCGATAAGGTTGAATAATGGCTCTGATAGTGGGAGGGCCTCCACCTGAAAGTGCTTTGTGCATGATACATAGAGCCTTAAACTGGACTCTTTCTTGAATGGGCAGCCAGTGAAGTGATGCAAGCGCAAGCTTGGCTGAAAGGCACTTTGATGTAGTCGTAAGCAGACGTGCCGCACAATTTTGCACTATCTGCAATTTTTTGATGGTGGTGAGGGGGGCTCCCAGATATAGAGCATTAGCATAATCCAGGCATGATAGAATCAATGCTTGAACCAGTAGTCTTCTAGCTGGGAAAGGTAGCAGGGGAAGGATCTTTCTTAACATTCTTAAGATCCCAAAGCAACAGGCTGCCACCTTACATGCTTGCTCTTTAAAATCCAGCTTATGGTCTAGCCATACACCCAGACTCTTGATTTGGTCCTTTGGGAAGGGCGGTGTCCCAAGACAGCTAGGCCAGAGGGATCCTATACTCAGCAAGGTGGAGTTACCCAAGAGCATCAGCTCAGTCTAAGCTCCATTCAATTTTAGATAGCAGTTGTCCATCCAACTCGACACCTTTTCAAGGTATCAGGCTAGTCCCGAGCCTGTGTCCTCCTGTTGATTAAGTGAAACCACCAACTGAGTATCATCAGCGAAGGTGATGATCTGAATGCCAAAAGGTGTAACTACTTCTGCCAGGGAACTCATAAAGACATTAAATAGAGTGGGGCTCCGGGAAGATCCCTGAGGGACCCCATATCTAAGGAGCATTCGCTTAGAGGTGATTTCCTCTTCAAAGACAACGAAAGAGCTATCCTCTGAAAAGGACTGTAGCCATTTTAGTGCTGTTCCGGCCACTCCTGCCTTCCTAAGTCTTTGGATTAACAGATGGTGGTTCACCGTGTCGAAAGCCGTGCTGTGATCTAACAGAATAAGCGCAGAGCAGCCTCCTCCATCCAAGATTTTCCTTAATTCTTCCACCACTGTCAGGAGTGCTGTTTCTGTGCCTTGCTGTGGTCTACACCCAGTCTGAGAGGAGTGAAGATGATCGTTGTTTTCAAGGAAGGAAGAGAGAGTCTGATTTACCTGCTTCTCAGCTAGTTTACCAATTCCTGGTAGTAGTGAGATAGGGCGATAGTTGGCCAGCACGTCAAGATCAAGGTTAGGTTTTTTTAAGAGTGCTCTAATCATAGCCTGTTTCCATCGAGGGGGCACTATTCCTGTTACCAACAAAGCATTTATCATGTTTAGAATAACCGGAAATACAGTTTCAGCAATTACGTTTAAAATGTTAGGGGGAGCAGCATCTGACGGTGCTCCCGACTTGAGCTGGCTAAGAAGTCCTTGGAGGGAGGTCAAACTTAGGGGGGGGATGACCTCCAACAGATAGTCTCCATTTTGGGCTGTCTCGTCAGGTGGCAATAGGGTTTGTGGGGCCGTCACCAGGGGAAAAGAGTTATAAATAGTTTGTATTTTATCAGAAAAGAATTCTGCAATTTGATTGCAGCGATAAGGAATGTCTGCAAAGTTAATGGGAGGCGCATGGGCAGTTACGAGAGATTTTGCAATCCGGAAACTTTTGCGTGGACTACTTGCCGCCAAAGTGATTTTTTCCTCATAATAGAGAGCTTTGGCAGCCTTTATATCCGATTTGTAGATCTTTATAGGCTCTCTAAATTTGATTTTATTAATTACAGAGGGATATTTTCTCCAGATTCTTTCCAGCTTTTTGCTGGATTGTCTAAGCGCCCGAAGTTTAGCGTATACCAGGCATTTTGGTTGGATCCTGCTTTGTTATGAATCCATTTCTTTGGTAGAATGATATCAAGTGACGACTCTAACCAACTAACTAAATCCTCATTTGCGGTGACTGGGTTAGTTTCGAAAATGGCAACAGATTCTTCCAAGATAGTCACCCAGGATTTTGTCGGCAGTTTCGACCAGACGCGTACCTCTTTGCTGGTTTTCTCAGCCAGAGTAATAGCCTCCTGTGCTGTCCAAAAAAATTGAATTAGATAATGGTCCTTCCAGGGCACTGGAGTAGGGTCCTTGACAAAAAGATTAGGAATATTTGAAAAAATAGGGCCCAGTAAAAGGCCTTTACAATGAGTGGGACCTTCAACTATTGTGTAAATTGAAGCGTCTCCAGTCCCTCTATTAGTTCCAGTCTAGGTGGAAGTAAAATATCATCAAAATGAAGATTAAAATCCCCTAAAAGAGTAAAATTGGGGAGGGAGCTAGCTAGATTTGCTACAATAGCAGAAAGATCCTTACAAAAATGTCCTAAAGGACCTGGAGGCCGGTATACTAAAATCCCTGAGAAGGTCCTGACGTGAGAGATGCCTAAGGAAAAGTAGATGCTTTCGCAATCTGGTAGAGGGTTTATAGTGGAGCGGTAATTAAACTTATTCTTATAAATAATGGCTAGTCCACCTTCTCTACCTGTATCTCGATCCAGCCTCTGTATTACATAGCCTGGGTGGAGGGCTTGGACAATAATAGGGTCAGAGGAGCTCGTCTCACAGATTCTATTCACCAGTTCTTTGAGCATATCTCCGCCTACATTTAGACTTACAAGCCCCACCACCCCACCCACCCATGAGGGAGTTTAGTCTGTTACACCCAAATTTACTACTGTATTCTGAGGTGTTCTCTGTCTACAGGGAAGAGAGCTCTGAATTGAATGGAATAGGGATCCATCACTCACCTGACTCAAAACTGACATTATTCACATAGATCAAGTGTACTCTCCTCCCCTAAGACTACTTCACTATCAGCACACAGCTTTTTGACCTAAATTTAAAAAAAATAATCTTATGATTGATTTTTTTTTAATTTAAGCATATTTTACTTTAATAATATTACATTTTAAATTAGAAAAAACAATGATCCAAAAAAGACTTTCAATTGACATACTTAAAAAGTAATGTAATTCTGATATATAAATTATTATTCCCTACGTTATGTAAGTGTTAATCCTTTCCTCCAATAATTCCCATCATAGTGTCATCCAGTACTTGTGATTGGCCATGTGTGGTGCTTGACTTTCTCCATGACTTGGCTGGAATAGATTAGACTTTGAGAGGCATGAGGTCGAAGCGAGGCTACACATATTTGTATTCACCAGTCCTGGCATTCGGCAGCGATGCTAGTGAGCTCCTAAAAAACATTTTGGGCACCTCAACTTGATTTTCCTTTTTTTAATCCAACACTACTTCAGGCCTAAACCACCCAGTGGTTTGCTTCATAGCATCATACATGATTAAGTAAACGTCTAAACAATTACTGATATTGCTAGTTTATGACTGCGCGGGTAATGTGGAACCAAGAGCCAGTCCAACAAAAGAATATCAGACTATACTTGAATCTGAAACAGAGGGTGCAATTCTCTAAATCCCATATGAAATGTTAATAGCCCTAAACACAAATAAACTATCACAGCCATACACAATCACTAAGGCATTGTAATGTAAGGGCTGAGCATTGTAAAATGTCATTGGGCATGGTGAACACACCACTGACCCATGTTTCAAGGACTACACATGAGGCGGCAACTAAATCAGTGTTATCAATGAAGGCCTCTCCATGAGCTTTTGATGTTTTCAGGCCTGTCTGAAAACACTGTTGCTGGCTGGGGTGACAGCTGTAATTGTGTGGTGAGCTGGTGAAAATCATGGACTACTTGACAAATGGGTTCATTCTCTCATTGCACCACCTTGCTATGGGGTTATAGCAAGCACCCCCTTGTCTCCATTTAAGACAATTCTTTCAATTGTCAAGGGGTGGAACACTTTGTAGTACCACACTTCCTCCTTCAGTGTAGCAAGGGGTTTAAGAAGTGTCAAGCTACAAAATACAGAATCACACAAAGAGTCTTCAGCTTTTAGAACTAATGACCACTCCCTTCAATGTCGCCTCAGCTCTGGGTCTCTCAGTGACTTTTACCCCTGAGCTCCCACAGAGGCAGCCCTGTTGGTCCCTCACCCCTGCCTTAGAATAAGTCTTGCTGATCAGCTAGCCAGCTGGTTTGCTAGTTTTAGGAGCAACCTCCACTGAATGCCAGGGTCACTGTGGGAGCCACACTGGCACCTTCTCTCAATGACAAAGGCACTTCTGTGATTCTAGTCCTCCACAGGGGGCTATGGGTTAGTTTCTGAGATCCTTTCTAAAGTTGCGATCTTCGAATCTCAAAGTTTTGAATATTTAGGGCGGCCGTCAATTATCACATTGTTTTCCAAGCCAAGGTCATGTTCCCCTGTCCATTTCCTGTGGCAATGTTTGTCAATACAGTGCAGCGTGGGGCTTCAGCACGGGAACTCTAAGAATTGCCTCAAGTAGTACGAAAATGACGGGTTAAGTGTGCCTAGGCAGTCCCTGGTGGGAAGGGTTCCTGTTAGACCCGGCCCTCGTAACATAGCTAGACATGACCCCTGCACCTCACACCAGCCCCCAAACCCACGGCATAGCCGATCCTTCCCACCAGAACTCACACGCACCCAACCCAGACTTCCCGTCCGTGGCCTTCCTCCCTTCGGCCACACCGGGCCCGCGTGCCCACTTCATGCATCAAGATGGCCGCCCGGCCCCAGCGCGACCCGGGCCTAGAGGCGCCACTCCGGCTGGAGGACACCACGCTCCCCTTGGGATGAGAGAGGGAGGAGCAGTTTCTATCACACCTCTGCGCTTCCCTGGGACGGTGGGTTTCGATCGACCTGCCGGCCTCCCCGAGGGCTGGCTCCACGCCTGCTGGGCGTCTGGGACTCCTCCCGACCCAGCCCTGAAAGGATCAAAAGACAATGGCAGGAAACCCCAACAAGCGACCCCCAGGTGACAAAGACCCCTGCCTGCACAGACTCCGGACATCAAAGAGGAGTCGCCCTATAACAAGGGGTGCTCTGGGACTGTCCGGCAGATTCGCCTTGGAACACCTGAGCCCTGCTGAGTGACTCGCGGCTCCCTGAAGATCGTAAGACCTCCGAACTTGTGCTAGAGCCCTGCTGAGTGACTCGCGGCTCCCTGAAGATCGTAAGACCTCCGAACTTGTGCTTGAGCCCTGCTGAGTGACTCGCGGCTCCCTGAAGATCGTAAGACCTCCGAACTTGTGCTTGAGCCCTGCTGAGTGACTCACGGCTCCTCGAAGATCGTAAGACCACCGAACTGGTAACCGAGCCCCGCTGAGTGACTCGCGGCTCCCACAGACTCTCTTGGTCCCGCCGGACCCCACGACGACAAGCGTATCCCCCAGCTCGAGGATTGTGAGCTGTGCGCCGGGTACGCTCCTGCATTTTGATTCTTATCCACAAAGACTGTCCCGCTACCTCCTGAACCCCCTCCAAGACTCTGTGAGCCCACGCTCTGCTTGTATATATTTGCCTAGCTGATCATAAAGATCTTACCACTTCGATCTGATAAAGATTTGCTCGTAAGAACTCTTCGTGTGGTGTCTCTCTGTCGTGTGGTGCCGAGTGTGCGATCCTAGATACGAGGTTCCTCCCCTGAGGAGTCTCCCGCCAGTGCCCGGCTACGATACCTCGAGGGTGGGTCTCAGGGCAGTCAGGGCCCCCTCCGGGCCCCTCTGAGGTCGCCTTCTAACATTGGTGGCAAGCGACGGGATTCGGGCCCATAATCTAGAGATCGTACCGTGAACGGCTGACGCACTACCGACAAAGATGGCAGAAGGAAACGCCGTGGTTCTCATAGAAAACGACGCCAGTACCGTGTTCCAGGTGGAACAGCTGGAAGAGTACACTCACAAGGAACTAAAACAATTCTGTAAGGAACTCAGAATCGCTACCACTGGTCTCAACACCAAAGAAGATATGCAAAAGGCACTGAAAGCTTGGGTGGATTCCGGAGCCTCCCGCCCAGAAGGAGCGGGGGAGCCCCACGACGAAGCGGAACCCTCCCAAGGAGAACGCAGCAGCAACCAGGTGCGAGGCTTCGTACCAGACGGGGGCCTATCCCCGGAGGAACTCGCAGACAGAGAAAAAAGTCGCCATCACGAGCTCGAATTAGCCAAACTCAAAATTGAGGGTGAGTTGAAATTAGCCGAGAAAAAGCTAGCAGTAGAACAGTTGCGAGTACAAGGAGAACTAGAAGAGAAGAAACTCCAACGAGAACACGAGGGAAGGAGACTTCAACTGGAACATGAACGCAGCCTGAAGGAGATAGAATTGAAAGCGAGAAGCGAAGAAACGCGGCCCTCAGGGAACCGGGAGGCGGCCGCGCCGACGGAGCAGAAGGTCCACATTCCCAAGGATGTGGTCAAAGAATATTACAAAAATGATGACATTCAGCAGTGGTTCCGGGTCTACGAGGTCGCCATGACCTCCCATCGGGTCCCGCAGAAGGATTGGGGGGCTGGGTTATGGGGACGATTCCTGAGCGAAGGAAGAGACACCCTGCTCGACCTACCCACCTCCATGCAAACATCCTATGAACACATGAAAGCGGCCCTCCTCACAAGGTACGGCCTCACCCCGGAGATGTACCGCCAGCGGTTCCGGGACTGCAGGAAGATCCCGGGTACCACCTGGGTGGAATATGTGAATTTCTTCAGCCGCGCCTTCGATGGGTGGATCAAGGGCAGCAAGGTATCCACCATGGAAGACCATGTTACGACCTTATGTTGTGGGAACACCTGGCGGCCAACTGCTTTGTGGAACTACGCCAGCATCTGCTCGACATCAAGCTCACGGACCCAAGAAAGCTGGCTGTCGAGGCGGATCGCTGGACCAACACCCGGGTCTCCCAGGGCCTTGTAGGAGAGTACCCCCGAGCCAGTCAGGGACCACCCCGCCAGAGAGGGGGGGGGAACCAGGGAGGGCAGAGAGAGTCCCAAGCTAGTCCACCGAAGTCCCAACCTCCGCCTTTCCCGGCACCCCCACCAGCTGTATCCGGCCCCCCCCCCCTTAGACGGGGGCACCGGGTAACCATCACTTGTTTCCGTTGCCAGAAGCCCGGGCATTACGCCAACGACCCTGAATGCCCCATGGCCCCACGCACCACTCCGGCAGCACCCCCTGCTAGACAG
This sequence comes from Triturus cristatus, assembly GCF_964204655.1. Taxonomy (NCBI): domain Eukaryota; kingdom Metazoa; phylum Chordata; class Amphibia; order Caudata; family Salamandridae; genus Triturus; species Triturus cristatus. The sequence goes on along the minus strand of NC_140593.1, from coordinate 929,445,667 downwards.
ATAGCCAATGTAGCCCTGGGGGAGGAGGTTGAGGAGGCCGAGGAGTGGGAACCCGCAGCTATGGCCCTAGTGTCCCTAGGAGATAGGGAGATGGTCCCTGGGAGCCTCCTGCCCTCTAACACCAAGAAATATGGGCAGCTCGTAAAGATCAATGGCCACCAAGTAGAAGCCCTCCGTGACACCGGGGCCAGCATCACCGGTGTCCTCAGCCACTTAGTACACGAAGACCAGGTCCTCCCCAATGTCTTTTGCCCTGTCATCTCAGCCGACAACACAGAAAGCCTATGTAAGGTAGCACTGGTGCCCTTTGAGTGGGGAGGGGTGGTCGGTAAACTAAAAGTTGCAGTGAGAACCTCCCAGCCCGTCGACTGTCTCCTGGGGAACGACCTGGAAAGTTCCCCCTGGGGACAAGTTGAGCGCAAGACCCACCTAGGGATGATGGGCCTCCCTGAGTGGGTGTGCGCCACCACTCGATCTATGGCGGCTCGACTGACCCCCCTGAGGGAAGTCGACGATGCCCCGATCTCTGAAGATAGGATGGTCCCAGCCGAGGGTCCCCCCATTCCCCCACCAGCAGAGCCGATCGCCAGTGACGAACACCCGCCTTCCGACTCCACCCCAGTCACCGAGGTAGGCGACCTGCCCGAATTAGCCCATTGGCGCCACGAGGGGGGCCCCTCCCGAGCAGAATTCTGCCGAGAACAGGCTACCTGTCCCTCCCTGGTCGGGCCCCGGCAACAGGCAGAGGCCCAGGCCGCAGGCGACCAGACGGGGACGCACCGGGTGTATTGGGAGAATGACCTTCTGTACAGCGAACAAAAGTCGGTGGAGCTAGGGTCCGGCCGGATGCTGGTGGTACCCCTACGCTTCCGAAACCTCCTCCTGGGCTTGGCCCACGATGTTCCCCTCGCAGGCCACTTGGGCCAGGACAAAACGTACAGTCGCCTCGTGACCCACTTCTACTGGCCCAGAATGAAAGCAGATGTAGGAGCCCACTGCAAGTCAAGTCCCACGTGCCAGGCCAGTGGGAAGAGTGGAGGGAAGAGCAAGGCTCCCCTCCAACCCTTCCCTGTCGTCAGTACCCCTTTTGAGCGGGTCGGGATCGACATTGTAGGGCCCCTGGACCCCCCAACTTCCCAAGGGCACCGGTTCATCCTCGTCCTGGTGGACCATGCCACCCGTTACCCTGAGGCCATCCCCCTGCGCACCGTCACGGCCCCCGTGGTGGGCCGGGCGTTGATGGGAATCTTCTCCCGCATGGGTTTCCCCCGCGAGGTCGTGAGCGATCGCGGTACCAACTTTATCTCCCGATACATGAAGTCCTTATGGCAACAATGCGGGGTGTCCTATAAGTTCACCACCCCGTACCACCCCCAAGGAAACGGCCTGGTAGAGCGGTTTAAGCGGACTCTGAAGGGGATGATCGCGGGCCTGGAAGAGCCCCTCCGGCGTAAGTGGGACATCCTGCTCCCCTGCCTTCTATTCGCATACCGCGAAGTTCCCCAGAAATCCTTGGGGTTCAGCCCCTTTGAGTTACTCTACGGGCACCCCGTCAGGGGGCCCCTCAGCCTGGTCAAGGAAGGTTGGGAGGCGGCGCCCCGAAGCCCCCCCCAAGATGTGTTCTGTTACGTCCTGGCCCTCCGGAACCAGACTAGAAGGTTCCGAGAGATGGCCGAGGCCAACCTGGAGGCAAGTCAGGAGGAGATGAAGCGCTGGTACGACCAGAACGCCACTCTGGTCGAGTTTCAGCCGGGCCAGCAGGTATGGGTCATGGCCCCCGTGAAACCCGGCGCCCTCCAGGATAAATGGACCGGGCCCTTCAAGGTGGTTAAGTGGAAGAGCCAGGTCACGTACTTGGTGGACATCCAGTCCCCCCGGGACCCCCTCCGGGTCCTCCACGTGAACCGCCTCAAGCCCCACTTTCTGCGAACGGAGCTGAGCCTCCTACTGGCCACGGATGATGGGTCCGAGGAGGAGTCAGATCCTCTCCCGGATCTCCTGTGCACCAAAGAGAAGGACGGCTCCGTAGAAGGGGTGAACCTCGCCCCGTCTCTCACTCCCCAGCAACGTGAAGATTGCCGCCAGCTCCTAGGGCAGTTTTCGGACCTTTTCTCCCTGGTCCCTAGGGTCACCGACTGGTGTGTCCATGACGTGGATACCGGGGACAGTCCGCCAGTGAGACACCGGGCCTACCGAGTCCCTGATCGGGTCCAGTCCTGCATCCAAGCCGAAGTCTCGAAAATGTTGACCCTAGGCGTGATCGAACCCTCCGACAGCCCCTGGGCCAGCCCCGTGGTCCTGGTCCCGAAAGCAGCTGCCCCCGGGGTCGCGCCAGAACTCCGCTTCTGCATGGACTACCGGGGACTCAATGAAGTCACCCGAGCCGATGCCCACCCCATTCCCCGAGCCGACGAGCTCATTGACCGGCTCGGGGCTGCTCGGTTCCTCAGCACCTTCGATCTCACCTGCGGCTACTGGCAAATTGCGCTCACAGAAGGAGCCAAGGAGCGGTCCGCCTTCTCCACCCCGGATGGGCACTATCGCTTTCGCGTAATGCCCTTCGGGATGAAAAATGCCCCGGCCACCTTCCAGCGACTGGTAAACAGAGTCCTGGCCGGGCTGGAAAAATTCAGTGCCGCGTATCTCGACGATATCGCAGTTTTTAGCTCCGAGTGGAGTGAGCACCTCCAGCACCTTCGGAGGGTGCTGACCGCCCTGCGCCAGGCAGGCCTCACCGTGAAAGCCAGTAAGTGCCAGATTGGGCAAGGTTCGGTAACCTACCTGGGGCACCAGGTTGGAAGCGGGCAGGTCGCCCCTCTACAGCCCAAAATCAACGCCATCCTAGCCTGGGAACCCCCCACTACCCAAACGGAGGTCCGAGCCTTTCTGGGCCTCACGGGCTACTACCGGAGGTTCATCCGGAATTACGGCAGCTTGGTCGGTCCCCTCACGGGACTCACGTCCAAAAAGCAGCCCAAGAAGGTGCAATGGTCCCCTGCCTGCCAAGAGGCGTTCGAGGCCCTGAAAGCGGCCATGTGTACTGCCCCCGTCCTCCAGGCCCCCGACTACTCCAAAGAGTTTGTGGTACAGACTGATGCTTCCGAGCATGGCATCGGGGCAGTCCTCTCCCAGGTAAATGACCAAGGCCTAGACCAGCCCGTAGCATTCCTCAGCCGAAGACTATTGCCCAGGGAACAGAGATGGAGCACCATCGAGCGAGAGGCATTCGCCGTAGTCTGGGCCCTCAAGAAACTACGCCCTTACCTGTTCAGCACCCATTTCAAGGTCCAAACCGACCATCGCCCCTTGCGATGGCTCATGCAGATGCGAGGAGAAAACCCCAAGCTACTGCGGTGGTCAATCTCCCTCCAGGGGATGGATTTCACCGTGGAACACCGCCCTGGGACTGACCACGCCAACGCCGATGGCCTCTCCCGGTTCTTCCGCCTCAGCGAAGAGAACCCCCAAGAAGATGGGTAGTTCTCTCCGGCTTTCAGCTGGGGGGGACGCGTGTTAGACCCGGCCCTCGTAACATAGCTAGACATGACCCCTGCACCTCACACCAGCCCCCAAACCCACGGCCTAGCCGATCCTTCCCACCAGAACTCACACGCACCCAACCCAGACTTCCCGTCCGTGGCCTTCCTCCCTTCGGCCACACCGGGCCCGCGTGCCCACTTCATGCATCAAGATGGCCGCCCGGCCCCAACGCGACCCGGGCCTAGAGGCGCCACTCCGGCTGGAGGACACCACGCTCCCCTTGGGATGAGAGAGGGAGGAGCAGTTTCTATCACACCTCTGCGCTTCCCTGGGACGGTGGGTTTCGATCGACCTGCCGGCCTCCCCGAGGGCTGGCTCCACGCCTGCTGGGCGAATGGGACTCCTCCCGACCCAGCCCTGAAAGGATCAAAAGACAATGGCAGGAAACCCCAACAAGCGACCCCCAGGTGACAAAGACCCCTGCCTGCACAGACTCCGGACATCAAAGAGGAGTCGCCCTATAACAAGGGGTGCTCTGGGACTGTCCGGCAGATTCGCCTTGGAACACCTGAGCCCTGCTGAGTGACTCGCGGCTCCCTGAAGATCGTAAGACCTCCGAACTTGTGCTAGAGCCCTGCTGAGTGACTCGCGGCTCCCTGAAGATCGTAAGACCTCCGAACTTGTGCTTGAGCCCTGCTGAGTGACTCGCGGCTCCCTGAAGATCGTAAGACCTCCGAACTTGTGCTTGAGCCCTGCTGAGTGACTCGCGGCTCCTCGAAGATAGTAAGACCACCGAACTGGTAACCGAGCCCCGCTGAGTGACTCGCGGCTCCCACAGACTCTCTTGGTCCCGCCGGACCCCACGACGACAAGCGTATCCCCCAGCTCGAGGATTGTGAGCTGTGCGCCGGGTACGCTCCTGCATTTTGATTCTTATCCACAAAGACTGTCCCACTACCTCCTGAACCCCCTCCAAGACTCTGTGAGCCCACGCTCTGCTTGTATATATTTGCCTAGCTGATCATAAAGATCTTACCACTTCGATCTGATAAAGATTTGCTCGTAAGAACTCTTCGTGTGGTGTCTCTCTGTCGTGTGGTGCCGAGTGTGCGATCCTAGATACGAGGTTCCTCCCCTGAGGAGTCTCCCGCCAGTGCCCGGCTACGATACCTCGAGGGTGGGTCTCAGGGCAGTCAGGGCCCCCTCCGGGCCCCTCTGAGGTCGCCTTCTAACAGTTCCCTTACCACAGTTCTATTTAGAGGGTAAGGAAAGAATGGGGGTGCTGGTGCTTGGGAAAGGTTTATATGATTAATATTGCACATATTAAAAAAGTTCACAATGATTCAGGAGCGACGAGAAGTGACGATATGGGTTGGAGGTTTGTGGTTGCGCTCTTTTATTCCAATCTTGGGGCAGATTTACAAGTCACTTGCAACACATTTACGCCGCCGTTGCGTCACTTCTGTGACGCAGCAATGGCGTAAACCATGCGCCATGTTGCGCCTTATTTACAACGTGACGCATCTAGGGAGATGCGTCACGTTGTAAAGCCCTGCGCCACATTAAACCTGCGTCAGGTTTAATGTATGCAGGGTGGGCGTTCTGTCGGATAAAGCGTCGGAAAAGTGACGCCGTGAAATCGACAAGATTTCACTGAGTCACTTTTCCGACACGGCTGCGTCAAAACCCTGCGCCTGCTTGTAGCATGTTAGATATGGGCAGCCCCTGAGCATTCCTGGAGTTGCGTCGCTCTTGCGATACGACTCCAGCAATGCGCCACCCTTACGCCATCAGATTCGTCACGGATCTGTTTATCCTTGCGCCACGATGCGCCGCATTGTAAATGCGGCGCATCTGTGGTGGCGCAAGGTTAAACTTGCATGACGCATCTCACCTGGCGTATCCCTGCTGATATGCAGGGATGCGCCAGTCCTTGTAAATCTGCCCTCTTGTATTTACAATACTTGGAGGTGTCAGCCAACATGTGTTTTGCCCTCTTAGGACGTGCAGGCCTGGGGATTTTTCAAGGATGCAATATAGTGTTGACTGTTAGGTAGTAGGAAATTACAAAATTCGATCATGAAAAAGTGTATGTATAAAACGTGTTTACCTGCTTTCTCTAGGAGTTAAACGTCTTGAAGTGGTCCCATTGGGACTGTCTAAGGCATAGCAAACTGTGAAAAACACTGTAAACTGTGAAAAAACACTGCAAATGTGAGAATTTGATCAAACAACGTCATGGTAAGGAACTTTGTGTGAGCTTTTCCCAGTAGCAAGATCATGCCTCTGTGCCTAGAAATTAATCGAGCAGAAATCACAACAATCTTTTTTGATTACTGTCCAGGGAACTGTTCAAGGAAAAGATGTAAGGGCCCTATTGAAAAATTCTATGAAATGAATCATAGTAGTGCAAATATTATTTTTGTTTGAAATGTTGATATTGTTTTAGGGTAGTTCTCAAAGGAATATGCATTTCAATGAAGGCAGAGGATCACTACAAAGAAAGGAAGAAAGACATGAACTACTGGAGAAGCTAGGACAGGCAAGAACAAACACCTGTTAGGGCCAAATTTGGACCATGCGTGGCAATCTGCCGTGCACAAACAGAAGTTATATGAAGAAGGGAGCAAAGCAGGAGGAAGAAAGTTAAGACTGACATTTTACTGATAAAACATCCTACAATTGGCCATAAGCTTCAGTGACAGGAAAAAGTAGCTGTCTTGTTTTATTTATTCTATACAGAACACTATAAAGAGGTTCATTGCCCTAATGCAGAGCAGATGCAAACACTTATCGAGAATCTGATATGCTTAAGACCAGAATCAGGAGCAGGAACTATTATAAATCTCCCATTACAAAATGTGAGATGGACAGGGCAATTAGAGATTGCCCAATATCAAGATGCTAGGTCCTGACGGGTTCAACAGTGAAGTGTAAAACATATTTTCTGAGACCTTGACAGCACATCTGCCGGCATTATTTTATCATAAATGTAATGCAGGATTGTACCTGGAATCTTTTAAGGAGGGAAATGTATGCATATTTCTGAAGCCACATAATGGCCCAGTCATGCATGGCTCCAATAAATCCATCATACTCCTCAATATAGATTAAAAGATATTGATGAAGATTCTGGCAAACTGCCTGGCATCTTATATTGGGAGTGTGGCGGGTTCAGACATCATTGGCTTCATACAAGGTTGACAACCCAAGACACACTATCACACAAAGCTATTTCCTATCTTCCAGGCAAAGGGAGGGAGGGTTTCATGAAGAGAAAGCCTTTGCTCTGGCCAACCAGGAATTTGTATGGATTGTGTCGTGTAAACCAGGAATTCCACGCGATTCACATGGTCACTTTTAAAGCAGGGGCTTCATTCTACCTAATAATAAAAAGAGTCATGGGGGAAAGTAGTTGCAGTTAGCAGGTGGAAAGGCAGAAAAGACCACTTTCCTCCTTAATTGTTGCTCTCTTCACCCTCAGATTAGGAACTATCTCTTGGCAGGTGAAAAAGGTTAAACTGTATGTAGATGAGACTCTATCTTCCACCATCAGCAGCAAATATTTACAGAGCTTTGACCTTATAAAATAATGTTACAGTGTGTGGCAGTACAGAAAAAATCACTCCAAAAATGAACTCTTAGGAGCCGACCCTACTCATCTGCATTGTGAATTGAGGAATTCCAATTTCAATTACACTGTCGGATAGTTGGGTGCCCAGGTTAGTAATGATTTTAGAAAACTATTAGCTCCACTCTATCCCTTGGCTATCACAGATAAAGATCCAGAAGAGATCATAGGATGAGCTATCATTTACACCCAATAGCAGGGTTAGCCTTCTCAAGATGCACATTTTGCTTCAGTGTTTATATCTTTTCCAGTTATACTCATGCCCTATGTCTAAGATCACGTTTAAATCATTAAACCTGCATAATATACAGTTCAGATGAGCTGGGCAGAGACGTTGAGTTGGTAGGAAAGAGAAGTGTTTAGTTTTGTTCCATGGAGGTTGGATTCTTCCAGACATGAGAAAATATATAGCTGCATCTTTGGTATACATATATTAGTTAACTACTCAACTTGGGCAGGTGACATGGAAAATACCTTTGTTGTTGAAATGACTGGGCAACCTAGGATAACCAGATTTATTTTCAAATCTGGTCTCCCTAAGTGTGGTTCAGAGTGTTTGTGAGCTAATTTATGATATCCTGGATAATCCTCATAATATTTCAAATTCCCGAATTTCATGAGCTAACCTCACTGATGAACTAATCCCGCAACTCCATAGAATTAGAAGAATGGTGCACACCCTTGCACGCGAGGATAGTCAAAAACATTGGAGACTTGGAAAGAGGAGACAAAGTGATATAGTATGACAAATTACAAATAGAGTACAATTTACCATTCAGATGAGATTTTTAGAAATATTTGTAGCCGAGAAAATTGGCTGTGCATTCAGAGGGAGAGACGAGGATTCGAGGTTGATTAGATAAAGCCAACTATGAGTGTAAAAGTTAGCAAGACCTCCTCTGTGTATGCAGCCCTACTCTCACAAATGGAGGCAGCAGTCTCATTCCTTGAGGTTCTAAAGAAATTGTTTTGTGCAGGACCTGAGCACAGCGAAAATCAAGCTGGCTTGTAAACAAATAAATTGACCCTTTAGGGGTTCCAATATACAACGATTGCTATACTTCATATTTTTTTTACCGTATTGTACACCTACAATAATTAATTTATGTTTTCCAGGATTGGGCTATCGGGGTCAAATAGGTGAGAAACAATTAGGCAACAAGAAACGTATGATTTGAGTGTCTCTAGTTTACCCGATCTTTGGACACATGTACAGATCCATATGATGTAGCTGGTAGACCATATCATTACTTTGAATGGCACATACACACATAGCAGCTTAATAATATTGTTGAAATTAATTTGATCCAGACCAGGTTCGGCAGTGTAGCTTGGCACTCGGGCAGCAAGGAGAGTAATAGCTAGAAAATGGAAGGACTTGGGGGCATATTATCAAGAAACAGCGTTAAAATTATTGCCACTTTAGCGGCAGAAAACTTCAGCTAAAGCAGCGATAATGGGCTCGATAATATGCCCTTGAGAATTCCCATAGAAGCCCATGTTCTGGTGTCAACATGGACTTCTATTGGAATTCTCTGTGGCATATTATCAAGCCCATTATCGCCGCTTTAGCAGCAGTTTTCTGCCGCTAAAGCGGCGATAATTTTAACGCGTTGCTTGATAATATGCCCCAAGGTTCCTCAGGAATTTAGAATGGAATGGAGGCTCAACGAACAAAATCGAAAATATTTGGGGCTCGATACTATCCAGATAACAAAGATAAGAGGGAAATAATTTAATGATATGTACTAAAGGCTACTTGGCATTCTGAATTATCACAATGTTGGCAGTTCATGGTTTTATGCACTTCAGTATGAAGAAATGAGCTATCAATGAGATATCGGAAGGACCTGAAATATTGTCCATAAGATCATTTGTGTTGGGAGTTAAAATATGAGATCTCAATTCTATTTTTTTATCTGAATATTAATGTCTTACCATTTTATGATAACTGGTATCATTTCTTATATTTAGTTGTATACATCAAGGCAATCCACGTGCATCAGTAAGGCCAAAAGGTCTGCCTTGGCTGGCTGGTGCGATGCTTATATGTTTTAATAGCCTAGTATGGGTGCTTCCCAGGAGGCAGATTGGCTTATAACAGGTACAGAAATCATTTTAATTTTAATCCACATCACAGTAAAATAAGATTTTGAATTATTGTAACCTGCAGACATAATGGAAACACAGAAAGATGACAAGAAAATAAGATAAACATGCAAAGAAAAACCATTAGCAAAGTTTTTCACCCATGTGCCCTGTGGTCAAGCAAAATGATATCACTCACAGTGAAAGTGAACCAATGGCTGAAGTGAGATCACACTTTGATTGCCACATGCTGTATGCTGTGGAGGGTGAAGGCAAAAACAGAACAACTGTTTAACAGACATATCAACGAATGAAGATGGCTGACACAAAGCTTCTGTGCCTGCATTTTTTTATTTATGATTTTTTTTATAATGAGTTTTTATAACATGAGGCTAGCAAGGCAGCTGGAGCTGCCTGTAGGCTAGTTCAAAACAAGTGCGCTGACATCCAGGAGAAATTATTTTTCGGAAAATAATTTGTAATTACCCAAATAATTTAATTGGTTATTACAGAAGGGTGTTGGAGTTGGTGGTGATAAGAACCCTCCAGTAGCCCCTGGTCCAGTTCTGTGGTATCGCGCCACTGGGTACCATACCTGAACTCAGGTTCTGTCTGGACTAAAGGGGAACTCAATCCTCAGATGTACACTTCTCACAGAAGGTAGTGACAACACCTTCAAGTAATCCACTTCCTAATCTTATTGTAGGAAGTCACTTGCCCATGAATCACAAGCAAAAAAAATGCTTTTTAAACATTTAATCTGTGCACTGTTGGATGTGACTTGATGCTGAACATGGCTTGGATAATGGACTTGTAGTCCGTGGACAACTGACCATCTACACTAAGATTAGGAAGTGGATTAGTTGAAGGTGTTGTCACTACCTTAAGTGATAAGTGTACATCTGAGAATTGATTGCCCCATACAACATCGCTTACATGACTTGGTGTGTAAAATTGGGTAGATCTGCCTTGAGGAAAACATTTTGTTAAGGCAAAACATGTTGGCTGCATGTGTGCACTTTGAAGACGAATACAACTAAAGAACGGATGCATATCATAAGTACCTACTAGTCTGATTTTTCATTAGTTTTGCAAAAATTGTGTTCCTTGAAAGTACTCATGTCCTTTCTTGCCTCTCATTCATAAGTTTAACGTTTATAAGGTGTGACCAAGGAGCAGCGGGCCATTGGAGGTGGGCAACTGGTGTCTCAACAAGAGTGACAACTTCAGGAGGTGGAGCACCAATGTCCTTTGTGGAAAAATTCAGTCACCAAGACTGATGCTCATCCCATCCCCCGGGCTGATGAGCTGATTGACCGGTTAGAGGCTGCCCAGTTCTAAAGTATCTTTGATCTTACATCAAGGTACTGGCAGATCACCCTAACAGAGGGAGGAAAGGAGAGGTCAGACTTCTCCACTACAGAAGGCCACTACCAGTTGAGGGTGATGCCCTTTAGACTCAGAATGCCCCTGCCACCTTCTGGAGGTTGGTGAACCAGGTTCTTGCTGGAATGTAGGCCTTCAGTGCTGCCTATCTAGATGACTTAGCTGTCTTCAGTGTCAGCTGGATGGACCACCTTTTTTACCTCTAGGAAGTGCTTCAGGCTCTACAACAGGCAGGCCTGACTATCAAGGCCAGTAAGTGCCAAATAGATTAGGGGTATGTGATGCACTTGAGGCACCTGTTGGGCAGGGGTATAGTGATGCCCCTCAAGGCTTGGCCATGGACTATCATGGCCTGGGAGCCCCTCAAACCCTTGACTGAGGTCAGAGCATTCTTTTGCATCACTGGGTACTATAGGAGGTTTGTCAAGGAATATGGCACCATTGTTGCCTCCTTGACTGAGCTTACTTCTAAGAAGCAGCCCATGGATGTGATTTGGACAGAGGCAAGCCAAATAGCATTTGACTCCCTTCAACAGGCCATGTACCCAGCCCCTGTGCTCAGGACCCTGACTTTCCCACGGAATTTATCATTCAGACAAATGCCTCAAAGCATGGTATAGGGGCACTACTTTCAGAACCTAATGAAGAGGGCCTAGGCCAACCTGTAGCCCTCATCTCCAGGACGCTACTTCCCAGGGAACAAAGACGGAGAGCTATTGAGAGAGAAGCTATTGCTGTGGTCTGGGCACCGAAGAAGCTGAGACCATACCTGTTTCGGACTAACTTCTTGATTCAGACTGACCACAGGCCAATCAGGTGCCTCAGGCAAATGAGGGGTGAGAATCCAAAACTGTTGAAGTGGTCCATTTCCCTACAGGGTATGGACTTCAGGGTGGACCACAGACCAGGGGTAGACCACGGAAATGCTGATGGTCTTTCTAGGTTTTTCTGCCTTAGTGATAAGAACTCCCTAGAGGTTGGGTAGCTCTTCCCACTTTCAGCTGGGGGGGGGGGGGGATGTTAGAACTCTCATCCTTAGTGTGGTCTTCCCCCAAAAGTTTTTCTTACCTACCTCCTCTTTTTGCTGATTATTTTTGTTGGCCTTAGGACTTTGAGCACTTTATCACTGCTGACCACTGCTGAAGTGCATTTCCTTCTCCCCTAAACATGGTAACATTTTTGCAACATAAAAATTGTATATTTAATTTACCTGTAATCCCCCTGTAAAGTGGTATACCATATACTCAGGGCCTGCAAATTAAATGCTACTACTGGGCCTGCGGCACTGATCATGCCACGCACACAAGTAGCCCTTTAAACATGTCTCAGGCCTGCCACTGTAGAGGCGTGTATGCAGTTTAAATGTCACTTCGAATTGGCATTTAAAGCCCTTTGCTAAGCCCTAAACTCCACTTTTATTAAACATAAGTCACCCGTAAGGTAGGGCCTTGGAACCCTATAGGGCAGGGTGCTGCGCGTGTAAAACATAGGAAATGTACTTTTAAGTTTGCATGTCCTGGTAGTGAAAAACACCTCAATTCTTTTTGTCACTAACGTGAGGCTTACTCTTCTCATAGGTTAATATTGGGAATTCCTTCTTCACTTTTAAACTGTAATTCCTGATTAGAAATGAATTGTTGTGTCATGGTTTATATCTTTAGAATGGTAATGAGAATTCCTCTTTACTGGTAAAGTTTGATTTAGCATTACTATTTTAGAAGTATCACTTTTAGAAAGTGGACATTTCTCTGCTTCTACAACCTGTGTGCCTGCGGTCTGTCCTCAGAATGATGGTTTTAATCCAGATCTTTTGAGTGGGGAAGAATGTTTGCATTGTCAGCATTCTGTCCATAGTTGGTTTGCTGCAACACTTTTCACCCTAAGTGGGATGAGTATGCCCAGACGTGGGTCCCTTGCTCACTGTACCCCTGGATTCAAGCTAGCCTGGCTGAAGAAGGGTGACATACCCTGAAACTGGTCCCAGGATGCCTGTTTCCAGTCCAGGAAGGACCTGGCTTGGCAATTCGGCCTGGACTGTTCCCATGGGGCACAGGGTCAAGACTGATTTGCATATGGCTGGGTCCAAACTGGGGTGGTGTAGTGAGCAAATGAACGATGGATTTAACCCAGATCTTTTGACTGGGGGAGAATATTTGCATTGTCAGCATTCCGTCCATCATTTGTTTGCTGTAACACTTGTCGCAATAAGTGGGATGAGTATGCCCAGATGTGGGTCCCTTGCTCACTGTGCCTCTGGATTTAAGCTAGCCTGGCTGAAGAAGGGTGACATACCCTGAAACTGGTCCCAGGATGCTTGTTTCCGGTCCAGGGAGGACCTGGCCTGCCAGTTCGGTCTGAACTGTTCCCATGGGGCACAGGGTCAAGACTGATTTGCATATGGCTGGGTCCAAACTGGGGTGGCGTAGTGGGCAAAAGAACGATGGATTTAACCCAGATGTTTTGACTGGGGGAGAATGTTTGCATTGTCAGAATTCCGTCCATCATTTGTTTGCTGTAACACTGGGTGGGACCAGGGCACCCAGAAAGAAGAGAGAAGACCCCGAGGGATGGGGTCCCCAGGGCAAAATCTGCCTGGGGAGGAGGGCCTGTGGCCACCTCCCCATTGTAGAAAAAGCCTGGTCCCATTGGATAAATTGAAAAAATTGGCTGACTGGGAGAAGTCGCCGGAGGCCCCATGCCCTTTATCAACCACTCTGCAAAGTGGCATCCTGGTGCACAACTAGAAGAGGGATGAAGTCCCCTTGGCTCCTGAAGGTCCTTTCGGGCAAACAACCCCTCCAGTTACCTCTAGTAAGTTTGCCATAGAGAAGTGGCTGGGTTGACTTCTGCACTAAACCATATTTGTATATTACAATGATCAATCTAAAAATGCCCAAAGGATAATAAAACAGCCACTGATCGCTTCCAGAGTGGAGATAGAAGCCTGTGTCTTAGTAGCTGTATGGATATATAGAGGCTGTATGAATGAGTAAGTGGGTGCATAACTATTGTATGGGTGAGTGAATGGGTTAGTGGGTGAATATGAGAGTGGCTGTATGGGTGAGTGTGTGCTTGTGTCAGTGACTGTATAGGTGAGTGAGTAAGTGTTAGTGTTTGTATGAGTAAGTACGTGGATGTGTGAGTAACTGTATGGGTGAGTGAGACATTGTTTGATTCACTGTATGGGTGAGTGAGTAGGTGTGTGAGTAGCTGTATGGGAGATAGACTCAGTGTGTTAGTGACTGTATGGTTGTATGAGTGGGTGTGTTAGTGTCTGCATGTATATTTGACTGGATGTGTGAGGTGCTGTATTAGTGAGCGTGTGGGAGTAGCTGTAAGGGTGAGTTAGTGGTTGTATGAGTGGTTGTATGAGTGACTGGATGTGTGAATGGATCTATGAATCAGTGAGTGAGTGTGTAAGTTCTTGTATGGGTCTGTGAACGAGTTTGTGAGTGGTTGTGTGGGATTTGGAGTAGGTGTCTGTATATGTGAGATTGCATGGGGTGTGAGGGGTGTGTGAGTGGTTCAGCGGATGATATCATCAATGATGTCACTGACCATGTCATGAGTGATGTAAAATGTGACGTCATAAGCAGTGCATTGCGGAGGCATAAGTTATAGTTAGTCCAGTTAACTATAACTGCTGCATTTCCATGGTTTTGTATGAGTGAAATCTGAGTCTAACTAAAACATCTGTGTAGCCTTTGTTTTTTTCAGTGAATTTCTAAGGTTTTTTTTAATTCGATTTCTTAAGTATAATGACCCTGTAACCTTTAGTTCTTTCAGTGTATTTCTACTTTTTTTTAAATTCTGTTTCCTGAAAAAACACCCCTGTAACATTTGTTTTTTTTAAAGTAAATTCCTAAGATTTTTTGAATTTTATTTTCTAATTGTAACCACTAACCTTTGACAGTAAGTGTGTGAGTGAGTGCATAAGTGTCTCAGTTAGTTTGTGAGTGGGTGTGTGAGTCAGAGTGAGAGTGTCTGAGTGGGTGGGTGAGTGTCTGAGTTTCTACCTTATTACTGCTCACTTCTGACCTTTATTTAGCCTATTTTTGCTAGTTGCTGACCTTTATTCTGCCTCTTTCTGCTCGTTTCTCACTATCATTTTATATTATTTTGCCTCTTTCTGCTCGTTCCTGACATTTCTTTTGCCTCTTTCTGCTCGTACCTCATCTTTATCACATCTTTATCAGACCTTGAACACAACTTTATTTTGAATATTTCTGCTAGTTTCTCACCTTTATTTTGCTTCTTTCTGCTCATTTCTGATCTTTCTTCTCATTGCTGACCTTTAATTTACCTTTCTGCTTGTTTTGATCTCTATTTTGCCTCTTTTTGTTCGTTTCTGACATTTAGTTTGCCTCTTTCTACTCATTTTTTACCTTTATTCTGCCTTTTCTGCTCATTTCTGACCTTTTACTGCCTCTTGCTGCTTGTTTCTGACCTCTATTTTGCCTCTTTTTGCTAGTTTCTCACCATTATTCTGCCTCTTGCTTCTCGTTTCTGACTTTTATTTTGACTCTTTCTCCTTGTTTCCGAGCTTTATTCTGAGACTGCTAATTTCTGACGTTTATTCTGTCTCTTTAGCTCATTTCTCACCTTTATCTTGCCTCTTTTTGCTCATTGTTGAACTTTATTCTGCCTCTTTCTGCTTGTTTCTGACCTTTATTCTGCCTCTTTCTTATCCTGATTCTGCCTCTTTCTACTTTTGTCTCACCTTGCTGCTTGTTTCGTACCTTTATTCTTCCTCTTTCTGCTGATTTCTGACCTTTATTATGCCTCTCTCTGCTTGTTTCTCACCATTATTTTGCTTCTTGCTGCTCTTTTTTCCCGGGACCGTGTGGGAAGCCTCAAGATTCCCGTGGTCCCTGCCGATTCCCTACATCCTGCCAGAGCCGGCATTGCTGCTATTAGGCTGTTCCCTCCATGCAGGAGCAATCCTTTTGTCTGTTTTCCTACCCACTTGACAGTGGGCAGGGAAATAGACGGTGGAAGCGAGAGCATTTTGTCAGCTCTTGCTTGTTGGAAGCGGAGTGTTTGCTCTGACTTGGTGGGAGCTGTCAAAGCTCCTGCCAAGTCACACCAGACAGCTATGTCCCAGGAGAGGGCACCCTGGGACATAGCAAGAGCCAGCCCTGAGGAGGAGGTGGTCCCTGGGCAGTCCGGGATGGGGGCCGCATGGCCCCCTCACACTTTTAAAATTGTATTTTTGGCCTTGGTGAGGTGATAGTGCCCAGATCCCAGGGGTCTGCGAGGCCCCCCATTACTATCAAGTTTGACCTAGGGATGTGGTGGTCCCTGGGGCAATGAGGGGTCCGCGAGGCCTCCATGATTTCTTTCCAGTTACTCCCAGGGAGGTGGCGGTCCCTGAGGCCTGGGGGGCCGCGCACCCCACCTGTAACACAAAGATAGACTCAAGGAGTTGGTGGTACCCAGGGCTTAAAAAAATCTCAGGAGGGGGGCCCCAGGTACCCCCTCCTTTTTTAATTCCACATGCCCCGGGATCTGGCCTACCCGGGGGGCTTAATATCATAAAAGTGCAGGACCCTGTGCTTCTTTTCTTTTTTTATGGTAGGTGTAGTGGAATTAGCGCAACTCCCGCCAAATGTTTATTTTAAATGCATTAATGCAACCCCTCCCCTCCAAGAGGCCTAGGGGTTCAGGGTATTCCTACCTTGCCTCCTTCTCTTTTATTTAGCATTTTTTCCAGGACTCTGCTGAAGTTGAGTCTCAAGATGGCTGCCAACACTTACTGGTTAAAGTGTTGGCAGCCAATTAAATTTATGCACAGGACTGTTGGATCCTTGGAGGATCCACATCCCTATATACACACATTTGTATTTTCTTTTAATTTCTCAAAAACTGCTAAATGGATTCACACCAAATAACAAAAAGGACTCTTTCTGGACCAAGACCTACCTTTCTGCCAAATTTAGGGATTTCGCAAGTGGTTTGGGCTGTGGTCATGACTAAAATCTCTATGGAAATAAACATGTAAAACATTCTTTGTTTACACCCCCCCTTTTCTCAGCTCCTACTTGACGAATCACCCTGAAACTTTCCATGCACATCAAGAATAACCAGGGCATTTTTTGGGAAATATTTTATGAAGATTTGTCAACCGGTACAAAAGATATAGGCAAGTCAAGAAATGCTTTTCCTGTGGAAACTTGTATGTAATTATAGTTAGGCCCTGGTTTCCATAGGAAAAGTGTTTTTTGTTTTGCTAATGATTTTGGCGCCATTTGGCCAATTGTTACGACATCAAAACTACGCAACAACAGCAATGCCTTGATTGAAGTGAGAGAAACGTTGAAGCTGCCATTTTGTCAAATGGGCTATGGTAACCGCAGAAATTCATTTAAAAAGTTAAAGTTACAGGAACGTTCTAGCGTTCAGGTAACTATAACTCACGCCCCCACCATGCATAGTTTTCTCTTCAAGAATTTTTACTGCAAATGCTTAAAAGATATTATTAGTGATGTCACAGAAGATGGCAAGACTGATGTAATAATCAGCGTAATCAGCAGTGCGTGGTGAGAGAGTGAGTTATAGTTACCTTAGGGCACATGTAATCTATGCGCTGCACGGCAGATGAGACCCCCCCTGAAAGAATCAAGGGTGCAAGCAATGATCTTCAGGATGTCCTATAATAACGAGAAGCACTCCTCCCAGTCATTAATGTCTACATAAATCCTAGCAGACCAGAAAAGATGGCCAAACTGAACAGATTGGTTGCAATAATAACTTAGCTCAAGATTAGATTCCTGCTGGTTAACATGTTGCTATGTGGCAATTTCAAAACAAATTTGTTCCGGGGCATGAAGGACCTGAAAGCTAATGAACTGGATATATCCTATGATATTCCATCGTAGTGGGTGCCCACGAAAACCTGCTGGAGAAAGCTGATAGAAACCTTCCTGTCTATCTGTAAAGTTCTGGGCCTCAGACTACTAATTAATTGATTGAGTGGAGATATGCCACAAGGCTGGACGCATGCAACGGAAGATTCCACCTCTTACATAGACGTTACAAAATGTTCTGCCTCATTATTTAGTCATAAAAACATCTTCTCCCTAGGGGAGCAGTTTGATAGCGACCACAGACCATAGCAACTTTTTCTCCCATTCCATACTTCGAAACTACATATTGTTTCCTCTACCAGCTCTGATGTATGCACAGAAAACCTCAAAAGGGTGAATTGAGAGGAAGATATCACTTACGAGGCGAATGCATGGATTAGAACACAATATTGTACAATCCCTATCAAGAAATTGACACTTTTTACAGATTGAATGCTCCAGAATTTCCAAAACACTCACAATGCTCAAACTAAGTCTTAGTCTACCAAACCCACTGCCAGACTTAAATTTGCAAGCATTCAGAAGGCTTTGAAGAACGAAGTGAATCACAATATGCGCTACCTTCTACAGTACCCTTCCTCTTCAACTGCAAAATGTAATCTAAAAAAATCTAGGGCGCTCCTCAGGATATCAATCTGGCTCTCCAAATGAAAAAAGAATGACCAAATCTGGGCCTGACTTCTGCATGTGAGCAAAAAAAAGAATGCTTAACAATTTTGGTCTATGGTCATTCAATCGTTAACTAGAGGTGCAGATATTCCCACTCCTTCACCAGCCAGCAATCCACATTTCTCACAACATTGTTGTTATCAATCATGTGTGCCATAGTCCTGCCTGTCAGTCCTATATCTCTGAATTTCTTCATCAAGACATTTGACAGCATCCCTAGAGCTTCCTTGTGGCACACACTGCGGGACCGGGGGTCTCCCAGCCAAGTTACTTAGTCCAATAGAGCAACTCCACTCAAAAACCTGGGTGTGTGTCAAACTAGGGAATGGAACGCACATCTCAAGAAAGATACTAAAACACTTGGAATTGAAACAAGGCTGTGAACTCGCCCCCTGATCTTCACTCTTTACAATGCTGACCTATTGGAGGACTTGAATAAAGTAAACTGCCACCCTCCCAAAGTGGGGGGCAACGGATGGCACACCTGCTCTTCGCAGATGCCCTTGTGCTGCTAAGTGGAAGTAAAATTGTCCTTCAGCATCAATTCTCCACTCTATACTCGTACACAGTCAGGGATAGCGTTGAAATAAACCCACACAAAAACCATGATGGTTACCTTTGGAAGGAAAACAGCGGGATGTGGCAGGTGGCACCTCAAGGGGTTAACGCTCCTGCACGGCACTGTGTATAAATACCTGGCCCTTTACCTGGACAGTCAAGGCCTGTTCAAATCTCACTTGCTCTCCCTGAAAAACAAGGGCACCAGCCTTATGTTTGATCCCATGAGGATTGCCCAGAACCTTCAAGGACCCTTTACCTAAGGTGCTGAAAGCAAAAGTAATTCCCACACTGTCATAAGGGAGTGAAATCACTATGGGCTTGGAGGCTTCACCCCTGGATAAATCCGTCACTCGCATCTATAAAGCTGCTCTTAGGCTGCCAAAGAGAGATTCACCAGCACAAATGAGGCTAGAGTTTGCCATAACAAAGCAACCTTGGATCTGAAGTTGCACATTTTTTTACTTCTATCATAGGCTTCCACTTGCCCCGCAAAACACTAGGGGGCAGATTTACAAGCTCCTGGCGCCACTTTTGGATAATTTTTAACATGGGAAAAATGACGCAAAAGTGGCGCAAGGGGCTTGTAAATCTGCCCCTATGAATGCCATACTATGGCGCGAATTAGAGAGCATGGGATCTTGTTCAATCACCATTTCCATGAAAAACTAAAAGTTCTTTAACTCTTGGCATGGGAGAACAATCTGCCACAGCATGCATTTAAAAAGCTTACAGCAGTTTTTGCAAAATCATTGTCAAGACTAGAAGACATGGATGCACTGAGCAACCGCTCACATGCATACCTCCTGGAACAAGCAGAAATATATCACATGCACTTACCCACTATAGCTAAAAGCAATGCTTTGTGACACTTTGGCTGGGTGAGTGGAATTTGCAGGCTCCTCTCCCGGCATGATTAAATACTGCAACTCATATATATTTATATAAAACATATTTAAATTTCAAACTAAACCACATTCACTAGATGATGTCATCAGTGATATCATCAGTGATGTCATTTGAGATGTCATCAGTGATGTCACTGACCATGTCATGAATGATGTAATATGTGACATCATCAGCAGTGCATTGCGGGCACGCGAGTTATAGTTAGCAGAACTAACTATAACAGAGGAATTTCTATGGTTTTGTATGAGTGAAATGTCCAGCTAACTATAACACCCCTGAAACCTATGGTTTTTTCTGTGAATTTCTAAGGTTTTTTAAATGTTTAAATGCTAATTTCTAACTATAACATCTCTGAAACCTATGGTTTTATCAGTGAAGTTCAAAGCTTTTTTAAATGCTAATTTCTAACTATAACGTCTCTGAAACCTATCGTTTTTTCAGTGAATTTCAAAGGTTTTTTAAACGCTAATTTTTAAGTGCAATAGTAGTTATACCTATTTTTTTGTACTGAATTTCTACAGTTCTTTAACTGTTTATTTATACATATTTTATTAATTAAATAACATTACATATTTTTCTGAAAATTGCACAAAAAATCTTTTTTAAATGAAAACTGAAATATTGTTTAATTATTTTATTTTAATATATTTATATTATTTTCTTTTTTCCCAAAAAAATTCGGAGTTGCACACCCAAAGCGTACACATCACGGTGGGTGCGCAGATTCTAGCCGCCATTTTAGAAACGTTGTGAAGGATCCACGTACAGTGTAAGACGGCTGCGTTTTTTTTCAGTTACATCATATACATTTAATATTACGTGATGTGGGTGATTGGTATGGGACCAGTCCGCGACTCCTGCTCCCGTGCATTTGCGACACATGCGCATTATGGTACGCGACGTTTGCGCAGTGGTGGGTCCCGCGTGACGTCATATACGTGCTGGGGCATGCTGGGTGCGCGACTCCCGCGAAATTTTTTTATGTTCTAAAATGATATGTATGTGTGTTTAATATACATATTAGGGCAAGAGACTATCTAAGATATTCATAAAAATAATATATTTGTACTTATAATAAACATATTATTTTTAAATATATTTTCGCGAAGTTGCATCGGGTACGTGCTTCGTGAGCACAGAGTGCGCAGATCCCATGTGACCTCAAAAAAAAAGATTTCATTGGTTCATAACATTTCCCACTGTAACTATTGAAGGACTCCACCCATTTTAATCATTCTTGTTGGAGCATCTTTAGAGAGACATCTCTTTTCCTACAAGAACCCTTTTTGCTTATTTTTTTGGTGTTTTTCAAAAAATATCAAATGAAATGGCATCTGTACAGCAGCAGCAGCAGGAGGATGTAACTTCTGAAGAATAATTCTTGCAGGAGGCACCACGTCCACAGAGGCCGGAACCTGGAGAGAAGAAAGTAAATGCGAGAAACGTGACGTGCAAAATTTGTGACAGAGTCCTGACAAGAGGCAGTGAAAAATAAGACTCTTGTGGCACTGCTTCTATGTACAAGCATCTCCGGACCGCACATCCTCTCAATCTTGCTTGGTAGGAAATGAGGCAAGCTGCTTTGAACCCCTCACCTGCTGTGGCAAGTACATCTGGAGCGTCCTCGGGAACACCTGCAATGGACATTAGGTCAGAATTTGCCTTTCTCGAGCAACACTGCGTGAAGTGTAAGAAACTTATATGCTTTGGTGAGCAGTCGGTGGATGCGGTTTGTGCTGCCCAACGCAACCATCGTTGTTAATTTTTGGTTTTTTTTGTTTTTGGAATGATAAGTAATTCCAAATGTTTCCTGTTTTCTTCATTCTTTTTTTTGTTCCTTTTTTTAAAAAACACCAAAACAAATACAAAATTGTTCAAAAATATTAAAAAAATACGAAAGAAAAAAAAAGTTCTTATCAGAACTACCTTATCTGGTTAAATAAAGAACTATAATTGCAAGGTAATGTGTGAAAGTTTGGTTGAATATATGTATACAGCATGATTGACTGAAAGAATGCATTAATAGTGTATGGTGAATTTATCGGTGAAGATTTATGAGGAAGTACTACAGCGTGACACTGCAAGCTCTTTAGCTGCACTGCACTGTGGCACTTCCGAAGCACAGAGATGTGACATATGTACATGAATATGTTGCAACTCTGAGCTTCCCTCTGCACTGCTGCACAAACTGCAGCCATGCGGTAACACAGGCACCCTTGCACCATGGTGCAGAGATGTCTTTGTCGTGTGGAGATTGCTTTTGTACAGGAAGGTACACCTTCCTGCACAAAAACAATCAGTAAAGGAATTTTCCTCTTTCAATGTATGCTGAGGAATGCAGCATGCATTGAAAGAGGAAAAAATGACCAGGAATGAAAACAATTCTCCTCGTTGCGCCTTGCTACACCAACTCTAGGATGGCGCAGCATTCACACACATCTCCAGATTTACGATTTCTCATAAATCTGGAGATGTATCTTGTTCTATGGGTATTGCGTGGGAACACCCACACCAACACCTATGGGACGCCCCTTCAACGCAAAGTTCTGTGTATGAAGGGGTCATATTTACAAGGAGAGGAAAAACCATGCAGGGTGGCTTTTCCTCTCCTAGTAAATATGAAGGAGTGCCTGGCGCCATCACTACGTTACAAAAAGTGACGTACTGGTGGTGCAGGGTACTTGTAAATCTGTCCCATAAGTGCTTAGGTATTGGCAGACTGATACAATAAGAACATAGTGCTGGATGGGTAATTGAAGAATTGCATGAGACTGACAGGAGGTATCCTACGCTGCATGGGTACTACTTCAGTATTTAATGGAGTGGACCAATAGTTTGTATCTGCTTAGAGATTTGAAGGGATTATGCACAGAATATTTTATGTGTACTTGTGTTGGTGCCTAGGTCATTTTATAAGAATACCACTAGTAACTGGAATGATGACAGTGCTGCAAACAGAGTGAACACTTAATTTATAAGTGCTTACGTATTGGTGAAATGATAGGATAACTAGCTAGTGGTAGATAAGTGATTAAAGAAGTGCATGGGAAAGACTGGACAATTCCTACACTGCATGAGTACTAACTGGGTATTTAGAAGTGTGTATCAATAGTATGTAGCTAGTTAGAGGTCTGCTTGGATAGTGCACAAAATATTATAGATGTACTTGTGTGAGTAGCTAGGCCATTCCATAAGTTCATGACTAGTAACTAGAATAATTACAGTATTACAAACAGAGTGTATAGTGAATTTATAAGTGCTTAGGTTTTGGTGGAGTAATAGGATAAGTAGATAGTGCTGGATGGGTGATTGGAGAAATGCATGGGACAGACAGGAGGATTCCTACACTGCATAGGTACTAACTGGGTATTTAGAAGAGCGTATCAATAGTTTGTAGCTGGTTAGAGGTGTGCATGCATAGTGTACAAAATATTGAAACTGCACTTGTGTTTTTGACTACGCCATTCCTTAAGTATACGACTAATAACTGGAGTAATTTCAGTTTTGCAAAGAAAGTGCGTTCTGAATATATAAGTGCTTAGGTATTGGTGGAGTGATAGGATACATAGATAGTGCTGGATGGGTGAATGGAGAAGTGCATGGGACATACAGATGGATTCCTAGACTGCATAGGTACTAACTGGGTATTTAGAAGAGCGTATCAATAGTATGTAACTGGTTAGAGGTCTGCATGCATAGTGTACAAAATATTGTACCTGCACTTGTGTTAGTGGCTAGGCCATTCCTTAAGTATATGACTAATAACTGGAGTAAGTTCAGTGCTGCAAAGAGAGTGCATGCTAAATTTATTAGTGCTTAGGTATTGGCAGAGTGATAGGATACGTAGATAGTGCTGGATGGTTGAATGGAGAAGTGCATGGGACAGACATAAGGATTCCTAGACTGCATAGGTACTAACTGAGTATTTAAAAGACTGAATCAACGCTATGTAGCTGATTAGAGGTCTGCATGCATAGTGCACAGATTATTGTAGCTGTACTAGTATTGGTGTGTCTATGGTTTCGAGAATGGTAGTCTGTATTTTAGTTTGTGAGGAGGTGCATCAGATGATTACGTAGATGATGTCATCAGTGATGTCATTTGAGATGTCATCAGTGATGTCACTGACCATGTCATGAGTGATGTAATATGTGACGTCATAAGCAATGCATTACTTTAATCCAAAAAGCTGGCGGCCATATTGGCCTGGTCACAATGTGAAAATTCAGGAATTGATACAATAAAGAAAAGAAAACAAGTGTTAATATGCACGCAATGTCATTTCAGCATATCTTGCCCCGTGACCGCCATACCTGTATGTTCGTCAACGTGACTTATTCATAATAAACATACTGAGAATTGCAAACATAAACAATGGACTACACATTACTTTAAAGTGAAAGGCTATCGGCCATATTAATCTGGGCACGTTGCGTATTATAATGGTTCTTACACGAAAGAAAAGGAAAAAAAGGGGTGTTAATATACACACACTATCCCTAAATAAAGTTCTAGCGATTATAGTTCCATTCCATTCACAGCTCATTGGAGATGTCATGAGTGATGTAACTGACCATGTCATGAATGATGTAATGTCTGAGGTCATAAGCAGTACATTGCGGGGGCGTAAGTTATAGTTATCTCAGGTAACTATAACTACAGAATTTCACTGGTTGTGTATGAGTGAAATCTGAGTCTAACTGTACCGTCCCTGTAATCATTGTTTTTTTCAGCACTCTTCAAATAACTTACTCTCACGTATAGTCATTTATATACTCCAACACTCACATATACTGCCTTAAAACATATGTAGTTACTAACATACATATCAGTGAGACATTCATTCACTCACCAACACACCCATACACACACTATCTCACCCATACAGCCCTTCCCAGATGCACTTTTTAATCCATACAACCAGTGAATCACCCACTCAGACATGTATGCACAGAGACACACACCCCCCCACCCACCCATGCAGACACTCAGGCACCCATACAGATACTCAGACAACAAATCAATAACCCATATAGACACTCATGTAGCTACTCACCAACCCATGCAGCAGCTTATACACCAACTGAGACACTAATACAGACTTTCTAACAGTTTAGTTACTAACCCATATATTCAGTAACACATGTTTAATCACTCACTTATAAAGTCATTCATGCACCTACTAAATAATCCATTCAGGCACTTGTAAATCCACTGTTTCTTCAATACACCTTGGCATAGATATATATGAAAAATATTTAAACTTTACAGAAACACACATTCACTGGATGATGTCATCAGTGATGTCATTTGAGATTTCATCAGTGATGTCATCAGTGATGTCACTGACCATGTCATGAGTGATGTAATATGTGACGTCATCACCAGTGCATTGCGGGCGCGCGAGTTATAGTTAGCTCAACTAACTATAACGGGCGAATTTCTTTGGTTTTATATGAGTCAAATGTCCAACTAACTATAACGTCCCTGAAACCTATGGTTTTTTCAGTGAATATATATATACATTTCCGATTTTCTTTGTCATGTTATTGTATTTTCTGTGCATCATTGTACATCTCATTTGGTCACCATGACATTAAATCATGATATTGTTTCTTAGTCGACAGACACCGTCAACGGTCATTTAATATGCGTTGACTATCACATTTATCCAATGCACATGCTTATTACGTTCGTATTCTCTGGCATTGTGAGTTTTATTTTCAACTACACACATGGCAGTGATTTTCAATTCTTACACTGTAGCGGAACTATGATTCCTGTTTCGTTACCCGGGCAACAGTTGACATGACATAACTTTATTGACAAACACGCAGCTGATAACATTTGCCTGTTGTTACTGCAGCTGATCTCAGCGCGCACTTTGGCAGACTTATTACATTATTGTGCTTTTATTGTATTTTGTTTCAATCAGGATTGAGACTACTGATTATAGATGTTCTGTTACATTTTGACAAACTGCAGCAACAACACGTTCGATACTTTATCATAGTAATCAAGTCGAGTCATAATTATGATTTCTGCATTTCAAGTGTTACAGCACTGTACATGTCTTGTGGCTATCTTTCCACAATTACATTCTGCGTCGTCCAAGATATTTTCTTGTCGTTACAATCTTCAATAGGTCTGCCTACCAGCCTGTATAAGTCCTATTTCTACGCCAATGATGTTTTGCTTACATATGTTTCCCGCATTGGTTGTCATATTCACGTGATCAAGCTTCTACGGAAGTGAAACGTGTTGTGAATAAACGAGGGTGAACACTTATGAGTACTGAGTCCTACATTTCCTGAGAGCGCGCTTTATTTTGCATTTCCAAGTTGGATTTCCACAGCCGGTTTGCTTCGCCGGAGTGCACGCCACTCTCCTTGGGTTCGCAGCAGTCCGGAAGCAGCGCTGATTGTAAGGTGGATATATATATATATATCTATATCTATATATATATATATATATATATATATACAATCCCAAATTTGTCGAAGTAAAGAAACCGCTACGCGTTTCGACACTTGAAGTGTCTTGATCAAGACACTTCGAGTGTCGAAACGGAAATAAACCCCTGTGGTGGCTTACTGACTCCTGAGTGTGCATCTTTACTTCGACAAATTTGGGATTGTTTATGTACCGGCTTGGGTCTCTGCCGGCAGACGCACCACCTGGCAAAGGACCCGCATCTTTTTGGAAAATATATATATATATATTCACTTAAAAAACCATAGGTTTCACACATGTTATAGTTAGCTGGACATTTCACTCATAAAAAACCAATAAAATTCCCCCGTTATAGTTACTGCAGGCAACTATAACTCACGCGACCGCAATCCTCTGCTGATGACGTCAGATATTACATCACTGAATTTAGACACTTATTTACCCATGTCTTCTTCCATTAATCTTTAGCTATACATATATTACAAATATTTATTTTTCATAAAGACACATATGTTATCAGTGATTTAATATCTGACGTCATCAGCAGAGGATTGCGGTCGCGTGAATTATAGTTGCCTGCAGTAACTATAACGGGGGAATTTCATTGGTTTTTTACGAGTGAAATGTCCAGCTAACTATAACATGTGTGAAACCTATGGTTTTTTAAGTGAATTTGCAAGGTTTTTTAAATGCTAATTCGTAACTATAACGTGTGTGAAACCTATGGTTTTTTCAGTGAATTTTTACGGTTTTTTAAATGCTAAGTTATGTATTTATTAATTTTTTTTTTAAATCGCGAACAGAATAACTTTAAATTTGGCAAAGAGGTAGTCCTCAGGTCAGGGATGTGCCTTTTGCATATCTGGAGTCAATCTGTTCATTAGTTCCTGAGAAAATTGCAGTTAAAAGTACATATATATCTATAAGCGCGCACCGTGCGCGCACGGTGCGTGCGCGGTGACGTGAGCGAGCGCAATTCTGATTGGTTCTTAGTGTCAGTAAACATTCGAATCGGTCGAAATCAGGAAGTGTCGGCCGCCATTTTGTCTCTCGCAGTCTGAGGCAGTGAAAAACAAAGGTGGAGATCGTGAAAAGGGGGCATGGTGGACAGTTCCTGACCCCCTAGCCTTGGTCAGGGGGTCACTGAAAGACCCCCAAGGGTGAAAAAAACTTTTTTTTTTTTTTTTAAATGTGCAGGGTGTGCGCACCGTGCGCGCACGGCAAGGACAACGCATCGTGGGAGCTCGGTGCGCGAAGCGCACCGAGCACCCACAGAGCGCGCACGGTGCGCGCACGGTGAAAAACCTTGAAAAAAAAAATATATTAATAAATACATAACTTAGCATTTAAAAAACCGTACAAATTCACTTAAAAAACCATAAAAAAACTATAACTCACGCGACCGCAATCCTCTGCTGATGACGTCACATATTACATCACTGATTACATATGTGTCTTTCTGAAAAATAAATATTTGTAATATATGTATAGCTAAAGATTAATGGAAGAAGACATGGGTAAATAGGTGTCTAAATACAGTGATGTAATATCTGACGTCATCAGCAGAGGATTGCGGTCGCGTGAGTTATAGTTGCCTGCACTAACTATAACGGGGGAATTTCATTGGTTTTTTACGAGGGAAATGTCCAGCTAACTATAACATGTGTGAAACCTATGGTTTTTTAAGTGAATTTGCAAGGTTTTTTAAATGCTAATTTCTAACTATAACGTGTGTGAAAACTATGGTTTTTTTAGTGAATATATATATATATATACATTACCTACTGGTGATCGCCAGTAGGTAGTTATAGTTAGGACCTATTATCCATAGGAAAATCGGCGTCGGTTGACGAATCTTCGCTAAATTTGGAAAACTCATTGGGCGCTCTGTTCAGCTCCTATCTTAAACATTTTGGGGTGATTTGGCAAGTGGGGGCTGAGAAAAAAGGGGGTCTCAAAACGTGTTTTCTCCCATAGGATCTTTAGACACGGCTACAGCCCGAACTGGTTAACGGAATTACACCAAAGGTAGCCCTTGGTTCAGAAAGATCCCTTTTTGTTAAATGGTGTAAATCCGTTCAGCAGTTCATGAGAAATTAAAAAAAAATATCAGGGCAGAGCCTAACGACACATCTCATCATGAGATCTGATTGGCTGTCAGCACTTCGTCCTGGAATTGCTGTCAGCCATCTTGGGACCAATATACATGATAGTACCCCATTGAAATGCATTGTAGATTTTGAGGGTTACCAAAAAGGAGAACTATAAAGGGTGATAACAGACTTTAGTTACATTAGAATTCATATGTTGATGGTACCATACTTATTTCAGGAATTGTGGTGTGTTCTAAGGTGATTTTACCCTGTGATAAACCTTCTGCTGGGATATCATGAATCATGTTTGAGAGAAAACTGAAGCTAAAATGAGAGCATATTTTCTGTAAATTCACATTATCTTTCTCAGTCATGTGAGAATGAAGTCTGTCATTCTCAGTAAATCATGTACATCCAACAAGGGTAGAGACTGTCAGTTTATGCCTTTGTGTTCAACTGCAGCTTCCCAGAGTGCTCTAAAGAACAACTAAAGCGCTAACAGCCATACTTATGACAACAGTATGGCACACCTGAAGCCATCTTGATTAAAATAAACTGGTAACACTTGAAACATTTAATTTAAAAAGGAACGAAATGATGAGGTTCATTTTGTCATAGAAATTATGGTTAGTGATGTAAAAAGAAAAATGAGGATATGTTTCAAGTGTGATCTCAAATGTCTTCCAGTTATATTTCAACAGGAGCAGCCTGTCAGTTGATGCCTTTGTGTTCTACTGCAGCTTCCCAGAGTGTTCTAAAGAACAACTAGAGCGCTAACAGTCTTACTTATGACAAAATGATGTCACACCTGAAGCTATCTTGATTGGAATAAACGGGTAACTCTTGAAACATTTAATTTAAAAAGGAACAAAATGAGGGGGTTCATTTTGTCATAGCAATTATGGTTAATGCTGTAGAAAGAAAATGTAGGACATGTTTTAAGTGAGATCTCAAATATCTTCCTGTTATATTTCAACAGGAGCAGCCTGTCAGTTAATGCCTTTGTGTTCTACTGCAGCTTCCCAGAGTGTTCTAAAGAAAGAACAACTAGAGAGCTAACAGTCTTACTTATGACAAAATGATAGCACACCTGAAGCCATCATGATTGGAATAAATTGGTGACACGTAAAACATTTAATTTAAAAAGGAACAAAATGAGGGGGTTCATTTTGCCATAGAAATTATGGTTAGTGCTGTAGAAAGAAAAATGAGGACATGTTTTAAGTGAGATCTCAAATATCTTCCTGTTATATTTCAACAGGAGCAGCCTGTCAGTTGATGCCTTTGTGTTCTACTGCAGCTTCCGAGAGTGTTCTAAAGAACAACTAGAGAGCTAACAGTCTTACTTATGACAAAATTATGGCACACCTGAAGCCATCTTGATTGGAATAGACTGGTAACACTTAAAACATTTAATTTAAAAAGGAACAAAATGAGGGGGTTCATTTTGCCATAGAAATTATGGTTAGTGCTGCAGAAAGAAAATGTAGGGCATGTATTAAGTGAGATCTCAAATCCTCTTCTATTTCATTAGAACATTCTGACATGTAGACTGAAACAATCACTTTCAATGCCAGCAGTAGACTTCCAGTTAACTCCCTGGTGAGCAGTAGCTTTACTACAGTGATCTAATGAACAACTAGAGTGCTAACATTCTGAATTTATGGCAAATGTGTGACACATCTGAATGCCTTCTTGATGGAATCAAAGTAAAAAACGGAAAGCATTTTCTACTGAGGAGACTGCAGTAAATGATGAAATTAGGAAACTTCATAACAAATAAGTCTCCCAATTTGGCCACCAGAGAAAAAAGAGCCCAAATGTAGCACAAATATCACCCAGATGTAGCCCACATATAGCCCAGTGACAGAAGTGTGCAAAACACTTTTTATTTTTATTTTTTCTGCAGTTTTATATAGTGCAGACTGGTCAGGTAATGGAGCGTTACATCTTACTTGGACCCCTTATTGCGTATTTTGCACAAAGTATATGAGATTGATCTTGCGATACATTGAACTTTAGATTCGGTTAACCTGAAGTTGCTCTGAACCGGGCTTTGTAACAGCCATTTTTACCTACTGGTTTTAATTAATTCTAACTGTATTGTATTAGGAAACATACTGTTTTTATGTACACTTTTATGATCTATGTTTCTAAATCAGATCGAATAAAGTTTAATTAATTCTATGGCAGGAAGGAGGTGAGGATTATGCATATCTTTCCTCACTTTATTTGCATAGCAGTTCAAAGAAAACATAACACAACAATCATTAAACAAAAGACTACACAACCCATGAACCATTAAGGGGTAGTCTCCAAGGCAACTATAGTCCAATCATATCACAGTCCATCGTATATAATATCGTGATGTCCCTTCCGCTTCCTCTTTCTTCACTGCTCATCAGTTAAGTGCATTCCTTACATTCTCGGCTTAATCGGACATGGTTGTTGTTTGTATAGCGGTTTCTTGTGCACGTTATTAGCATTATTGCCTTGGTATTGTTTCATATTCCTGCGCAGCAGGCTCTTGCCCGGGAGCGTTCTCGTCTTCGCAGTTTCTCCCGCTATGCACTCTGCGCGCGGTGAGATCCTGTCAGGCGCATCTGGTCCGAGCGAGACATCTCCGTTGAGCGCTCCCGCTTGTCTTTGCACACGTTTGGGAACCCGGTCACTCCTTTAGTGTCCGCTTGATTGCCGACCAACCCTCGCCTAATTTTTACGCGGTGATTTCCCCACACAGCCACGTCAGCGACCAGCGCCACCTGGTGGTGGTAATTGGTATTGCGTCTCAGTCTATTCTTATAACAGCTTCGGGGAAAGCCTAGCTGTTGGAGCACCGGCGAGGGGGCTGCATTAAGGATTTTAAGGGCATTTGTTCTCTGCTCACACCGTCTGCTATCATGTCTTCTCTAGAAGACAATTTTTACTCCTCCTACCAGGAAGTGGAGGAGGAATGGCCCCCCAACTTCTCCCTCTAACAATGGGCCAAGCCCTGTCTCTGGCTATTTCTAGGGCGGTGGCTCCTCTTAGGGGTCAGGTTGATAAGCTGGCGAAAAGCATCCCTGGGGTGTTCAGTGACCCAGATCTGGTGGTGGCGGGTCCCAGTAGCTCCCAGATGGGTAATAAAAGGGCTGTTAAGCATAACGCGGGGCACTTGGAAGGATTTGATAAACTTACGGAGACCTTCTTCAAGAATGCGCAAATGCTAAAACATGCACCCTGCCGGGAGGAGGAGGAGTTCGGAGAAAATTGCGACGATGTCACCACTATTGTAGACCCCGACGGCGGGTTTCCCTTAGAGGGAGAGGGTGTATCGGAGGACGATTTCTCCTCCAATGAGGATAAGGACTCGGGCGTCCCTGGCATCCAGAGTCCCACTCCTCTCAGTACCGGTTTGGGGACGGGGTCCACTCGGACATGTTTGAGCCTACCCAAATTTACCATCCTAGGTCGGTGGAGGGGACCCCCCCTGACACCAAAGTGGCAGAGTATGTGGTGGGGAAAATCCATCAACCCCTTGAAAGGGAGGTCAGGAATAGGATGAGGGGAGAATGCCTCAGGCCCTCACTGAAGGGGAAGGTGGCACTCATGCCTGAAATTGATGAGAAACTATGTATCTTTTTCTCCAAGTAAATGAGGGATCCCAAGAAATGAATTGATAGGTCTTGGATGTGGTAGGGCCCTTGACCCAAATTATTCAATTAGCGTTCAAAATAGTCAGGATCCCCTATGTCCACGGATATTGTGGCTGGTTGGGCGCACTACCCTAAACCCTCAAACACTACCCCCTCCACTACCCAAACACCAATGCACTACCCTAAACCCTAAAACACTACTCCCAGCATGACACCCTACACTACCCAAACATAACTCCACCACCCTAAACCCTAAAACACTACCACCAGCATGACTTCCTACACTACCCAAACACCACTGCACTACCCTAAACCCTAAATCTACCCCCAACACAACCCCCTACACTTCACAAACACCACTGCACTAACCTAAACCCTAAAACACTACCTCAGCACGACCCCCTACATTATCCAAACACCACTGCACTACCCTAAACCCTAAAGCACTACCCCAGCACCACCCCCTACACTACCCAAACACCACTGCACTACCCTAAACCCTCATGGTTCCTCTCTCCTCGTGGTTTCAGCTTCACGTCATCTCTGAGGGGCGGTACACGTCGTTGTGAGGAAACGGAACAGCCTCTGTTTCCTTACAACAACGTGGATTGTCTACATGTTTTTTAGAATGCATGGTCATTTACCATACATACCTTTACAACAAACTTTGTTGTAAAGGCATGCGTGGTAAATGACCATGCATTCTAAAAAAAGTGTAGTAATGACTTTGCGATGTACAACGCATGCGTGGTAATGTATGCAATGTAATGGTATCGCGAAGTAAAAAAGTTGTTGTAACGGCTGTTTACCGATCGAAGCTGGCCCCTGTTCTTCAGTGAGACGTTTATTTGATTAATTAGGAGGCAGGAATGTGTTTTTTTTACCGAAAAGTGCATTCCCAGCTGATGTATTGTGAAAGTGTCCGCGTGGCCTGGTTTCACTTCCGGTGAGAAAGTGGAAGTGTCTGTTTGGATCTAAAGGAGTTCTGTTGTTGGACGGGGCCAGCGCGACACATCATCAAAAAACATAGCTAATGGAAAGCGTCCTTCCTGAAGTGTGGAGCAGTGCCATGAGAGGTCAACGAGTGTGTGTCCCACCGCAGTATGACCGTACCGCGTGACCCATGTGCCGCCTCCAGGGTACGGGAGGCAGAAGCGGCATCGCAGGTCCTCTTGAAGACTTTTGTAGCACTAATTCTACATTTTGGTACTAGGGCATTTTAACTTTGTTTTGTCCTGCCAGATACAAAGAGAAGATCCTGTTTTATTCAGTGCCCTTGTTACCTTTTTTGTGGGTTGTGGTGCTTGTCACTTCGCTGCCCCGCTGGTGCACACGACTGGGCACCCCACCTCATGTGCCATCTTCAGGGCCTCTGCCCTCGGATCACTGGTTTCGGTTTCTGGAGTGGCAACATAAACAGTTGCTCCCAAAGGACTAGCCTGAACACTTAGGTGAATATCCCCTGCACCAGCATTCCACGGAAATGCTTTCCTAGCTCTGCCACATGGATGAGGACGTCATAATAGCACGGCTCCGCTCGCGACACCGTATGATGTCATCGGAGCCATAAGAGGACCTCGTTGGCGTGCTGACGTCAGTTCCACCCATTTTTTCTGTGCCACCGAGGCAAACAGGCAGACCGAGACATTTTCACATGTATGCATAGTATACTAAATATATATATTCACTGTAAAAACCATAGGTTTCAGGAAA
The DNA here is from genome assembly GCF_964204655.1 of Triturus cristatus. NCBI lineage: Eukaryota > Metazoa > Chordata > Amphibia > Caudata > Salamandridae > Triturus > Triturus cristatus. The sequence goes on along the minus strand of NC_140593.1, from coordinate 929,412,186 downwards.
GTTATAGTTAGAAATTAACATTTAAAAAACCTTAGAAATTCACTGAAAAAACCATAGGTTTCAGGGGCGTTATAGTTAGTTGGACATTTCACTCGTACAAAACCATAGAAATTCCCCCGTTATAGTTAGTTCAGCTAACCATAACTCACGCGCCCGCAATGCACTGCTGATGTCACATATTACATGATATGGTCAGTGAAGTCACTCATGACATCGCTGATGGCATCTCAAATGACATCACTGATTACATCATCCAGTAAATGTGTGTTTTCCTGAAAATTAAATATGTTTTATATATGTATTTCTCAAGGTCGATGGAAGAATAAATGGGTATATAAGTGTCTAAATGGATGATTTTTTTTTTCAAATTGATTGTATAACTGATTAAGTGTATCTTAGTGAATACATGGGTTAGTGAGTAATGTTTAAATATGTAAATATCTGTATCGGTCTCTCACTTTGTGTATAAGTGGCTGCATGTGTTGGTGAGTAGCTACATGAGTGTCTATATGCGTTATCAGTTGGTTTTTTGAGTATCAGTATGAGTGTCTGAGTGTCTGTATGGTTTGGTGGGGGGTATTACTTAGTGCATAGATGCATGAATGAGTGACTCACTGTTTGTATGTGTTGAAGACAGCATGTGTGCAGGACTGTATAGGTGGATGAGGGTGTGTATGGGTGTGTTAGTGAGTGAATGACTGTCTCAATAGTGTCTTTATGAGTACCTACATATGTTTTAAACTAGTATATGTGAGTATTGGTGTATATAAGTGAGTATATGTGAGAGTGAGAGATTGGAAGAGTTCATGTACAAATAAGTAGGTGTTTCTATAAGTGATTGTTTAAGAGAGTAAGTATGTGTAAGTTTCTGTAGAAGTAAGTGTGGTAGGGTGTGTATTACTGTATATGCAAGTAAATGGATGTTTGATACTTTGTTTGCATGTGTGACTATGCGTGTGAGTAACTATGGATGAGTGGCGGTGTGTAACAGGATGTATAGATGTATGAGTACATATGATAAGTGAGTACATGTATGAGTGACTGTATAGGGACTGTTGGTGAATGAGTGGATGTGTGTGTAGATCTTGGAATTACTGAATAGGTGTGTTGTAACTGGTATTGGTATGGCCATTGTTTTGAAAATGTTAGTTTGTATTTTTGAGTGTGTGTATCAAAGGTTATATTAGGGTGAGAGGAGGTCTGCTACTCTATCACAAGGATGATGTTATCAGTGATGTCATTTGAGATGTCATGAGTGATGTCATGAGTGATGTCACTGACCATGTCATCAGTGATGTAATATGTGACGTCATCAGCAGTGCATTGTGGGCGCGTGAGTTATAGTTAGCTGAACTAACTATAACGGGGGAATTTCTATGGTTTTGTACGAGTGAAATGTGAATATATATATATGTATATACATGCATACACCGGTCCTTGGGAAGGTCTTTTCAACAGATTACCTTAAGTCGAAGGATCATTGTACCTGAAAAATTAAAACACTCTGGCCCTCATTATGAGTGGTTTGGCTTCTTCCCCTTTAGTCCTTCCCCAACTCCTAAGTTACAGATCCTGGAGTAAAGGGTAACGAGGGTTACCACAGCAGAGAGACCCCACACAGCCATCTTGGAGTTATGTCAACCAGTGACTTTAAACAGTACTCCATTCCAAACACAGCATCCCTAATCAATATTTGTTCAGGCTTAACACATGCAAGTTCATATGTACAAGAAACTGCCTGAGCGTGGTGTTACGTCAAAATTGATAATGCAGCGCTCCGTCATTTTAAAAATGCAGGGATGTGCTGTATTCGCAAAAATACGATGCACCCCTGCATTTCCCATAGAACTGGCGCTATAAAAGCTGACTAGCATCATGGCAGACACCCTAGCACCATTTTGCTAGGGTGCCTGCTTTGCAGGGGCGATTGTTTATGTGCTGGAAGGGACACTTACCTGCACATAAACAATCTTAACAGCAGAAGTGGCTCCTCCGCTATGGTGGAGGAGAGTTTCCCCACTGCTTTCTCGCAGTGCGAGAAGCAAGACCATAGAATGGTAATAACTTTTAGTTATTACCATTTTTATTTCTGCCAGCAAGCTGGTGAGCGTGGCTGCTCAGCTTACAGAGCAGGGTTGGAGTGGTTTTCCCACTCCTGAGTGCGCAATGATGCACTCCCCTTTCTCCATCCATGCATAGAGAACATGCCCACCCCTCCAGACCCTGGCTGAGCACCGTGTCACAGCGTTCAGACCAATCACAACGCTCCATTGGAGCTTTGTGATTGGCTTAGGGGTGGGAGCCTGGGTGCCTACTTACTGTCCCGACCTGGAGTCTGACACAGGCGAGCAGGAGAGAATACGGGGGACTGGGCGGCAAGGTAAGTGTTATTTATTTTTCTATTTTTTATTTATTCATAATTATTTATTTTCAGTCGTGGCTTGCATGACTTGCCGGTGGGGGGGCTCGTGGGTGTCCGCGCGGGGGGACGACAAATTTAACAAATAAAACTTACCATACCGAGTCCCGTGCCGCCTCCACTTCTGGCAAGGTCCCGCGTTTTCTTGCTGCTTTCCTTGAACAGGAAACAGGCATCCTCTCTCCTCTCCCCTTAGCCAATCACGACGCTGTCCGCACGTTTAGTGCAGACAGCGCCCAGCCTGGCGCCTGTAAGGAAGCCATTTTCTCTATGTAGGCTGCATGCAGCCTGCATAGAGAAAATGCAGAGTGCGCATGACTGGTTTAGTTGGCCCCAGAGGGCCTACCAAACAGTCAGACCCACAGCATTGGGCATGCCACTCCTTCCTGACCTGACCACGTGCCTGCCCCCAACCAGGCATACCGTTTTGCTTTCTCGCAGTGCCAGAAGCAGAAACATAAAATGGTATTTAAAATACCATTTTATGTTTCTGCTCCTCACACTGCAATAAAGCAGTTGGGCGACGCTCCTCCACCCTAATGGAGGAGCTGCCCAGGCACGCAACGCCCATTGGGCTCAAATGGCTTTGCCCTCCCAGTCGTGTGTGTCATCCCAGGCTGAGCCAGCATCCCGGGCACACACACAGCTGCACCCGAGCACTTCACAGGTCTTTAAAAGACCATTTACTTGTTAACGAGGCTTTGTTGTTCTTTCACCCCTTCTTAAAGCCCCTGCATCTTCACACTGCCGATTACTGGAAGATTAGCCCCCCCGAAATTTTTTGTAGCCGCCCCTGAAATTCCACTCTAGTTACGCCTCTGGAGCCGCCCCTGTGTATTTTATTTGACCCGTGGCCAAACCACCACCCCCCGCGCACCCACCCATGAGCTGTGCCGGCCACCCCTGCTTAACAGGTGATTTGCTGTTTCTATGTGTGCTGCAGAATGCAGTACACAAGGAAAGGGCAAAATACAAGGTCAAAATAAACATTTCTCCTCTTAACGCCTGTTTCATTTTTGGTGCTGCCCTATACCTTGCAAATATGGGGCAGCATCAAAAGGCAATGAGTGTTGCGGCGGAACGCACACTGCAACACCCATTGCACATCCCTTTCATGCTAAGCGCTGCAGGAATAGGGGCTTTATTCAGAAGGCGGCGTTAAGCCAAGTTTAGTGGCTTAATGCCGCTTTGTAAATAAGGCAAAGGACTTAACGCCACCAGAGCGACACAAAAAGTGATGTTCTGGTGGTAACTCCTTGCAAATATGCCCGCCATGTGTTCAATCACAACAGAGTATACCTTGCGTACTTCTGAAATTCATGCTTAAACCAGGAGTACTGTAAGACGAAGTGCCCGATTAAGAGGTTGGTGCAGGGTTTACTCATCACAAACGTAAGAGAATCCCCATGTGCATTACACAACCTATGGAATTGTAATAAAGGGTAAGGGTAACCCCTCACATTGGTGAGAGAGTATCCAGCCCCCGCCAAACTCTCAAAGCACTTAGCCACCCCTACTCATACACATGTTTATGAGTAGGGCCATGTATGTTTTTTTATCACGTTACACTTCTGAAGTGCATTTTCAAAACAAAACCACATACTTCGAACTTAATCAGAGGAAGCTGCACTGAAAAAAATGCAAAAACAAAATGTTCGACAAAATCTGTGTCTGCCTTATGCAAGTCTGCTAATGTTACTTTGTAATCGATGCATTTACTGCACCGAAGTACTTCACCCTATGCATTTTAAATAAATCTAGAGAGCCATGTATTACCCTGGGATAAATATACTTCTGGTAGCGCACATTGCTTTCTAGCTATTAAGACTTGCTTTACCTCGGGCAGCCGAGGAGCTCTGATAGAGACAGGGTGGGGTGTTATCTTCAGAATGTCAGCAGGGGAAAGGGCTCCCTCTGCATTCTCACTCACTGAAGGAGTAATGTATCTTTCAAAGTGCAGATATGGGCCCTTCACACCCAGAGAAGAGGTGATAGTGCTTACATCTCCCAGGCTTTACACCCAGTCCTGGGCGCGAGGCACATCCTCCCTGATAGCGGGGAAGTGGTATCCCATAATCCCAGGCGGTTGGAGAGAAGGCGCGAGGCAGGAAAGTCGCAGCCGTAAGGAAGTTCTGCTATCCCTGTTGAGGCGTACACATGGGCGGCTTTTTAGGAAGGGCCCTACCGATGAAAACATTTCCGATATAAGACAGATAGGGCAGTGTAACTGACGTATTATTTTGCAACATGTACTATAATTTGCTCACAGAGATAATTATCTAGCTACAAAAATAATGGCTTTTTCTGCGATGTAAGATTGTGTAATTATAATAATTTCTTAAATTCTCTAATTGAGCCTCCTTAAGAGATCCCTGGTACCCGACATGGTACCTTTGGCCTCCCTCCCCCCTCCTAATTGACCAAAACACATGACATTGGTAACTCAGCGGTGGTAAAGGGGATTGGGGAGGGGCATAGATTAATGGGGGATTAGAGGTGGGACCCTGATAGGTCCCTTAGGAATTAGTGGGGAATTCGTCAATATTCGGAAAGAGGCCAGAGAAGGCCGAGAGATTGAAGAACACAGGCATGGATACAAACGCACACATTGTTTAATCCATATTAAGATATAGTTGCTGTCAGGGCTTTAAGTGGGATGAAATAACTGGGGGGGGGGTGTCTCTCGAAGGGGCGTGGTCAATGTAATTAAGGGCGTGGCTTAAAAACACGTAAACTAAAGATCTGTGTTTAGCACAGTGTGCCTCCCGACTTGTATTTTGCTGTTCCTGTCATTGCGTCCAGTGATATGATACAACAAGTCACATCATACCTACAAGTCAGGACTATTGGCTTTGTCAAAGGTTGCTAGTTGCATAAGATAAATAAGCAGCAACTATGGCTTGTATAAAATATTGAAAAGTGTCTCGGGCTCCCTCTGTGCGAGCCCTCAGGGAGAATCCCTCTTCATTACTACCGCCACCTGACCCCGGACTCTGTAACACACTCCCTTACAGGCTTGATTATCCACTGCTCCTCTCCAGTGCACCTTATCTCACAGCTGACCTTGAGCCCCAGCCCCATATCAGGTACCATTGGGCTCCACTTTCATTTTTCCCGGTAAAAACATTTGCAAAATCACCTTCAAACTTAAAACATTGAATATAGCAGAAATATAATTAGCACGCATTTTAAAGTATGTTCCACAGTAGCACTTATGACCCGACTGCTAATTAAATAAACAAAAACAGAAAGGCCATGACAGGGCGGGATTTAGCGCTGATGCGAAAGTTTTTTTGGGCGCCACACCAATAACCTCTTTCTCTGTAAATACCTTAACTATCACCTTCCTACAGTGCCCCTCATCCCTCCATGCCCCCCCCTATTGACCTCCTCCTCGGATTCCCTCACTGCCACACACCACAAGCCACAAGCCACAAGTGCCCCTCATCTCCCCATAGCCCCTACCCCTCATGACCTCCTCCTCGGATTCCCTCACTGCCACCCTCCAATAGTGCCCCTCATCTTTACGTAGCCCCTCTCTAATATGCATTTCATTTGTTGTATAGTGCTACTCATATCAGTGTAGAGTGGGTCAGTACTTTGCACCACGCACACATTATTCTGCATAGAAAAAGAAATATCCACGCAGCCCAGTGGACAGTAGGCAAAGGTTACCAGTGCCAAACAAAGGATTTGTCGCCTTTCGACCTTGTGGAGATGAAGGGGTGAAAAAATAAACAAAGACTTGTTAACATGTATATGGTCTTTTAAAGACCTGTGAAGTACTCGGGTGCGGCTGTGATAATCTCTAAAACTGCCTGTGTGCGCCAGGAAGATGTCTCAGCCCGGGCGCGCACACAAAAAGACAGCCCTTTGAGCCCAATGCCGTTGCGCGCCTGCCTTCAAGCCCTCACTGTGAGGGCCAAGGCTCCTGTTTGGGTGGGCCAGGCTCATGTTTGGGTGGGCCTGGCCCACCCGGCCCACCCGCTAGAACCGGGCCTGGGTGAGAGCCCCACTCAAAGTAATAAACTCATTCTTTTCAGGGTGAACCAGGAGCCACGAAATAAACTTACACTAAACCTTAGCTTGGCACAAAAACAGCAATAAAATTAAAACGCAAGAAAAATCCCAAACTCAATTCAGAAAATAGAGAAAATTATTAATAAATAAAGTGGCACAAAAAAGGACAAAAACCTAATCAGTAGTCCAGAGTTATGAGATTCTCAAGTTAGAAGTAAATATAGCACTGATAGGGACGAGGTGGCATCTCTAGAAAGGCTGGACTGGGACAAAGTGAAAAAGTTCATGCCAACCATGATAGAGCTTCTGTCAGGTACAGGACAAGTGGTCCGCTGATATGTGTACCATTTGACCTTGGTGCGGGGGTTGTGCGGTGATGGAAGGCTCTTCGTCATGCTGCATTGGGTCCGTCAAGCCACTGATCATGAGAAAATCTTGGGAAACAAAGGGCAAGCAGTCCCAGGTATGTGCTGCATTTGCCAGTGTCAGGGCAGGCATCTTCCTAAGTCAGGAAGTGGTGGGATATAGCCCTCAGGCTACTCTTTGAAGCTCAGGAAGAGATGAGTAGAACCCACCAGTCCATCCTGATCAAGAGAGGAACACCCTTCCCCACACCCAAGGCTATTCTGTCCCCTGTCTGGAAGGTATACACATCACACCACAGGAGAGCCATTAACAATCCAGTGACACTAGGAGAAAGGTACATTTGGTTTAGGCAGATACATGCCTACTTTGCAAAAGTGGCATTTTCAGAACAGTAATCTAAAATCCAACTTTACCATTAAAGAGGATCTTAAATTACAATTTAAAAGTGTGGAAGAAGTATTTTTCTATCTCCACCCAAACTGAATTTTGCTCTTTTTAAGTGTAATAAGGTACACCCAGTGTTAGTGTATGGGAGACCTAACCTTGCTACATTGAAAATTATTTTGGGCGGTTTTCACAACCATGACATATAGAACTTAAGTACACATGCCCTACTTTTTAAATACCATGCAGCCTACCCCATGAGTCTTTAGTGCCTGCCTTAGAGGTGCCTTAAATGTATTAAAAAGCATGCTTGTTTCCGGTCCAGAGAAGAGAAGACCTGGCTTGGCAGTTCGGGCTGGACTGTTTCCACGAGGAACAGGGTCAAGACTGATTTGCATATGGCTGGGTCTGAACTGGGGTGGCGAAGTGAGCTAAAGAACGATAATGGATTCAACCCAGATCTGGGACTGGGGGTGGGTGTCTGAGAAGTTTCAGCGCTCTGTCCATCATGTCCTTGTGTTTAAAAAAATTATTTTACCTGATTGAAATGGCAATTAAAAATTCCACTGTTGGCTGCAGGGGCCCCAGCGAGACATGCTTTACTGTGCTACTTTAGTGGGTGACACTGTCACGTTGGCCGGAAAATTCTCTCCTCAGGATGACGCTGAAGATAATGGGGTCCACCTCCCATCCGTCCCCAGTCCGGAGAACGTGTAACACACACGGACTATGGAGACAGGTGGGCGAGGGAAGGAAGGGAAGGAACAGCTGGGAGAGGGATCTGGAACGAAACAAGCACACCGTCAGACACCCGTCAAAATAGTGAGCCACTTGTTGCCTCCTCCCTCCCGTTTTGCAGTGGTTTCTCACCTGTACCTTCCCACCCGGGGTTTTTTGAGGGTTCTCTGGCCTGGCCTGTGTGTCGTTCAGTTGAGGTTCGCACTGACGAGTCACCGCAGAGCCAGGGCGGATTCGTGGGATGAATCCGGAAGGGCAGAGGGACGCTGCCCACTGGGAGCAAAGGCCAGCACTTGAAGGTCAGTGCTTGATGCCCCCCAGAGCGCGTCCTGGATCAGGGTCACTCCTAAAAGAACGAGGAAATCGCCTCCCTGAAGGCTAAAGGAAAGAACAGGAACGGGCGCTGCTACTCTAAGCCCGGAACTCCGTGGGCCGAGGAGCGCCCCAGTTCGCGCTTCCACTCTGGACCCGGTTCTCCGTGGGCAGAGGAGCGCAACAGTCCGCGCTACAACTCTGTACCCGGAACTCCGTGGGCAGAGGAGCGCGTGGAATGGATGAGGGAAGAAAACAGGAACGTGGAAGCGTCGGAGCTCACCGACGAGGTTTTTACCTTCGCGCTACCACTCTGGACCCGGTATCCTTGGGCAGAGGAGCGCTGATGAAGTGTTTCCTGGAGACTGGATACAAGGACTAGGGCAAGGCCGAGGATGCAGGGCTGGAACGTTGTTTCTGGAACAAGAGTACGAACAGGACTGGCTGGAATCATCGGCACCGCTTGGTGTTTGTTGGCGGTTTTAACCGCTGTCGCGCTCGGCGCCGAACACGTGGGGCGTGTTCTGCCGGGCATTCTGGGAAACGTAGTTCCCCCACATGGCGGGGATGCGAGCGGTGTACTACCGGTTCTCGCCACCTGACAGTACACCCCTCTCCCCACCGAGTCAAGCGCCGCGAGGAGCCCCAGGCTTCCCGGGGCAGCGGCGGTGGAAGGCAGCCACCAGGCGGGGGGCGTGGATCGCCGACGCCGGCTCCCAGGAATGTTCCTCCGGCCCATACCCCTTCCACGTCAGGAGGTACCACACCCTGCCCCGCACCAGCTTGGAGTCCAGTACCTTCTCCACCACGTACTCCCGCTCATGCTGCACCCACACTGGAGGAGGGACACGTTTCACAGGACACAAAGAGGGTTTGAGCAGCGAGACGTGGAACACGGGGTGTATGCGCATGTGAGGTGGGAGACGGAGCTGTACGGCCACGGGGTTGACGTGGCGAACTACCGCATAGGGGCCTATAAACTTGGGATTGAACACACTGGGTTTCTTGAAGGAAATGTGTTTTGTGGACAACCATACTTTATCCCCCTTACGGTACACGGGATTGGGCCTACGGTGCTTGTCGGCCTGCGCCTTGTACCTGTTCTTTGCTATGCGGAGGTTTTCGCGGGCCGTTGTGAGGGTCGAGCGTATCAGCGCGAGTCGGTGTTGGAGATCGGGCAGAGTGACGCCAGAACGTGGGAGCAAAAAAGGGGTGAAACGAGGGTGATACCCAGAGGAGAGGTAGAAGGGAGTGTGTTTTGTGGATGCATGAACGGTGCTATTATAAGCTATCTCCGCCACCCATAACCACTCCACCCAGGCTTCTGAGGCTTTGTCCACATAGCAACGGAGGTACTGCTTCAGGGTTTGGTTGAGGCGCTCGGTTTGACCATCGGATTGGGGATGGAAGCTGGTGGACAGGGATGATTGAATCCCCAGCTCGGTGCACCAGACCTTCCAGAAGCGGGCTGTGAATTGGGACCCCCTATCAGACACGATCTCCAACGGAAGGCCGTGGAGCCGTACGATGTCCTTCAACATGAGCTTCGCCAAGGTCCCCGCCGTGGGTATCTGCCTGCACGGGATGAAGTGCCCCATCTTGGTGAGGTAATCGATGACGACCACAATAGCCGTGCAGTTCTGATCTTTCGGCAGTCCCACTATGAAATCGACGGAGATCTTTTCCCACGGAGTCATAGGGGTCGGTAGTGGACGCAGGAGGCCTTGTTGCTTGCAGTGGTCCGTTTTCATCTGGGCGCAGACGGTGCATTGCTTGACCCATCGTAAGACATCCGGTCGAACCGACGGCCACCAGAATTGTCGCAGTACTTTTTCCAGGGTCTTGGAGCCACCCATGTGACCGGCGCAGGGGGCGTCGTGGCACCAGCTGAACACGAGCTTTCGGAGGCGGAGTGTAGGAACCAGAACTCGGGAGCCACACAAGGGGATGCCTTGCAACAAACGCCACTCCTTGTGGCTGCGCAACCAGGACGACCAGGCGAACGATTTGATACCCCGTTTCACTCCGTCGAGGAACGATCCGGTTTCCACTCTCCCCACCACGTTGTCGGGGGTAATGATGGCTCGTTCGGCATCTGCTAAGGGGAGACAGGTCATACCCTGGCGGGATAAGGTATCCGCCTTTTGGTTCTGGGTTCCTGGTCGGAACGTGACGAGGAAGTGGTACTCCGCGAAGAAGAGCATCCACCGTTGTTGTCTGGGGGTGAGATGCCTAGCAGATCGCAAAAACTGGAGGTTGCGATGGTCGGTATAGACCGTGACCTGGTGTTGTGCCCCCTTCAGCCAGTGTCTCCATTCCAGGAAGGCTTCCCGAATCGCTAGCAGCTCCTTCTCGGCGATCGTGTAGTTCTTTTCGGCGGGGTTGAGTTTCCTGGACAAGTAGGCCACTGGATGGAGGTGGCCGGTGTCTGGATGCCGCTGTGACAGAACCGCCCCAACTGCGATGTCCGAAGCGTCCGCCTCCACTATGAACGGGAGTTCAGGTTTGGCATGGCGTAGGACCGGAGCGGTGGTGAAAGCGGTCTTGAGCTGCTCGAACGCCCTCTGTGTTTCGGGTTGCCAGGAAAACGGAACGCCTTTGCGAGTAGTTTCGTAAGAGGTGCCACCAGTTGGGAGAAATGATGGATAAAGCGCCGGTAGAAATTGGAGAAGCCGAGGAAGCTTTGCACTTCCTTGACAGTCGTAGGAGGCGGCCACTTCACCACGGCTTGCACCTTCCGATCCGACATGACTTGTCCGGCGGGAGTCAGGAGAACACCCAGGAATTCCACTGTCGTCACGTGGAATTCGCACTTCGTGAGCTTGCAGTATAAACGGTGCGCGCGGAGGGCTTGTAAGACCTGTCTCACGTGGACGACGTGCTCCTTCGCGTTGGCCGAATAGATCAGGATGTCGTCGATGTAGACTATAACGGACTTATCCAGGTAATCCCTTAAGGCCTCGTTGAGGAAGAACTGGAAGGCGGCGGGGGCGTTGCAGAGCCCAAAGGGCATCACGAGGTACTCGAATAACCCATACCGCGTCTTGAACGCCGTCTTCCATTCGTCCCCTTCTCTCATTCGAACCAGGTGGTATGCCCCACGGAGGTCCAGCTTGGTGTACAGGGCTGCCTCCCGGACCTGCTCGAGCAGCACGGGGATCAATGGCAAGGGGTATTGGTTCTTTACTGTCACTGCGTTGAGCGCGCGATAGTCAATGCAGCAACGCAACTCGCCGTTGGCCTTTGGGATGAAGAAGAGCGGAGAGGCCGCGGGCGAACGAGAGGGGCGAATGAAGCCCAATGCGAGGTATGTGTCCAGATACTCTCGGAGGTGACTCGTTTCGGGTCCTGTGAGAGCATAGACACGGCAACAGGGGATGACAGCTCCAGGTTCCAGGTCGATGCGGCAGTCATATGTCCGATGGGGTGGCAGCTCTTCGGCCTTCCGTTTGTCGAAGACGTCCGCATAGGCGCTATACCAAGCCGGGAGCACTACGTCTTTCTCCGCCGCCGTGGCGATATGTTGCTGAGAGACCAACGGAGGGGGTGGAGGTGAGTCAGGCACCGTACAGTGTTGACGGCAAAAGGTGGAGCAAAAGGAAATGGTGTTCGCGGACCACTCTATGGTTGGTTCGTGTTTCCTTAACCAGGGTAGCCCCAGAATGAGTTTGCACCGGGGAGCTTTGATGATGTTTAAGGCCAACCATTCGCCGTGGGTCTTCCCTATGGTCATCCAGAGGGCTGGGGTGACATAACGGATGGGCCCCGAGTCCAACTCCTTCCCATCTACCGCATAGACGAGTTCAGGTGTATGTTTGGGGAGGAGAGTGACCCCCAGCTTCTGGGCTTCGGTCTCGTCCAGAAAGCATCCTGTGGCCCCAGAATCAATCATGGCCCGAATGGTCCGAGTGGTATGGTCTATCACGACTTGAAGCGTGAGGAAGAAGTGGTCCGGCTCTGCCTCAGCATCGGCTTCTACCGAAGGGATAGAGTGGTAGCTTGAAGGCTTCCCTTCGAGGTCCTTCAAGCCTGGGCGTTTCCCGCCTCCCCTTCTCCCGTCACTGCCGCGGCTTGGCCTGCGCGAGGCCTCCCGACCTTAGGACGGACGGGACATTCTCTGAGGTAATGGCCTTTCTTGCCGCAGTACAGACAGAGGCCCTGCTTCCGGCGGTAATCCTTCTCACTCGAGGTGAGGGACGCTCTCACGGCCCCTATCTCCATGGGTTCGGGCCGGGCCGGTCCGTGATCGGGTGCTCGTGCCAGATCCGAGGACGGAGGGGGTCTTTCCTTTTTTCTATGGTCTCCTTTCCTTTCTCGGAGGCGGTATTCCAACCGCGAGGCAAGTTCCATCATCGCGACACAGGAGCGTGGTTGGGGATCTATTTGTGCTATGACGTCTTTCAAATCTTCCGTCAGCCCCCGGTAAAATATGGCTGACTGCTTTGCTTCAGGCCAGTCAGTTTCCGCTACCAGCCTCCTGAAACTGTTGAGGTATCCGAGAAAATCGGAACTGCTCTGTTTGAGGTCGAGGAGATCACGATCCGCGGAGAAGGTATCGGCTCTTCGGTCGAAGGTTTTCTCGAACTCTTCGCGGAACGTATCCCAATCATAGAGCAGGGCGTCGTCTCTCCTGACGATAGGCACCGCCCATTGGGCTGCGTCTCCTGACAGGTACGAGATGAGGAAAGCTACCCTAGCCTGGTTAGTAGCGAACAGCTTGGGTTTACAATGGAAGTTGAGGAGGACCTGAGTCATGAAGACCTGTACTTTCTGCATATCCCCATGGAATCGTTTAGGAGGGGCCAGGGGAACATGCGCGGGCATCTCTACCACTACCTGGGGCGTGGAGGCTGGGCCAATACTCCCGGCATCAAAGGGATTCCGTTGGATACGGTCCATCCGGGAGTGGAGGGCAGCGGTTTCTTGACGTGAGGCGGCTAGTTCCCCCTGGACAAGAGCCAGGGCTGCCACCACGTCCTCTAAGGAGGTCATCCCCTATGACAGCGTGATCGGGAGGAGCGATAATTCGTGGGCCGATGATTCTGTCACGTTGGCCGGAAAATTCTCTCCTCAGGATGACGCTGAAGATAATGGGGTCCACCTCTCATCCGTCCCCAGTCCGGAGAACGTGTAACACACACGGACTATGGAGACAGGTGGGCGAGGGAAGGAAGGGAAGGAACAGCTGGGAGAGGGATCTGGAACGAAACAAGCACACCGTCAGACACCCGTCAAAATAGTGACCCACTTGTTGCCTCCTCCCTCCCGTTTTGCAGTGGTTTCTCACCTGTACCTTCCCACCCGGGGTTTTTTGAGGGTTCTCTGGCCTGGCCTGTGTGTCGTTCAGTTGAGGTTCGCACTGACGAGTCACCGCAGAGCCAGGGCGGATTCGTGGGATGAATCCGGAAGGGCAGAGGGACGCTGCCCACTGGGAGCAAAGGCCAGCACTTGAAGGTCAGTGCTTGATGCCCCCCAGAGCGCGTCCTGGATCAGGGTCACTCCTAAAAGAACGAGGAAATCGCCTCCCTGAAGGCTAAAGGAAAGAACAGGAACGGGCGCTGCTACTCTAAGCCCGGAACTCCGTGGGCCGAGGAGCGCCCCAGTTCGCGCTTCCACTCTGGACCCGGTTCTCCGTGGGCAGAGGAGCGCAACAGTCCGCGCTACAACTCTGTACCCGGAACTCCGTGGGCAGAGGAGCGCGTGGAATGGATGAGGGAAGAAAACAGGAACGTGGAAGCGTCGGAGCTCACCGACGAGGTTTTTACCTTCGCGCTACCACTCTGGACCCGGTATCCTTGGGCAGAGGAGCGCTGATGAAGTGTTTCCTGGAGACTGGATACAAGGACTAGGGCAAGGCCGAGGATGCAGGGCTGGAACGTTGTTTCTGGAACAAGAGTACGAACAGGACTGGCTGGAATCATCGGCACCGCTTGGTGTTTGTTGGCGGTTTTAACCGCTGTCGCGCTCGGCGCCGAACACGTGGGGCGTGTTCTGCCGGGCGTTCTGGGAAACGTAGTTCCCCCACATGGCGGGGATGCGAGCGGTGTACTACCGGTTCTCGCCACCTGACAGACACAATGAGTGTGGAAGCCCACTCGTAGCATTTAGTTTTCAGGCCCTGTGTATCCGTAGGACCATTCACCAGAGACTCATAATTAAATTAAATGTGCCAATTAGGAGTATATCGATGTTTGGAAGGGGGAGCAGAAACACTTTATCACTGGTTAGCAAAAGTAAAGTAGCAGAGTCCTAAAGCCAACAAGAACAGGTTCGGCAAAAGGAAGGCAAAAATATCAGGTGACCCTGCAGAGGTCCAACATGATCCCCCTCCAGCCAAGGCTAAGGTAGACTAAACAATATCTTGATCGACTTCCCTGCACAGGTGATAGAAGTGGACAATTGGCCTCTTCTGCAGTGGAACTAGCTATTGCTATGCCACTTTGAATGTATTTCAACTATTGAACTTGTCTAGGGGGAACTCTTCTCCTCATCTGTGAATCCCATCTGTGAGGCACCTGGCCTTAGTTTGCTCACATATGCATCCCGATAGGTAGACAGTAGCACCATGGCCAACAAGGTGATATGGCCCATTCCGACCCTTGGGTCAGATGTCTGTTCCCAACCCAGGGAAAATCCTGCCCATAAGGATATCAACCAAGAGAGCCCCTAACATCTGTCAGTGTTTAGTGCCTGGCTCGGCCCATCCATTGCCAGGTGGAGGTTCAATATGGGGCCTTCATCAGGCCTCACTTCCATCTTTGGGGCTGGCAAGGAGTCCCCCACTTGCCCCTAAGGTCTCCCAGAGCTCTTAGGTTTCTCAGAGTGGTGGGCAGTAGCCCAGTGGGATCAGCACCCTACTTCAATTCTTTCCCACTTTCTTAGGTATGGTATCTCAAGATTGGCCTCTCAGCTGAGTGTCTGTACCATGAGGCTGGACAATTTCAAGCCAAGCCAGGACTTCCAGGGGAGGAACACTACCCCCTCAAGGGCCTCATGGGTGACATACTGTCTATGTTGTGCAAGGGTCTACCTGATGCAAGTCTCTTGTCTCTGGAATAGCACAAGCAGCACATCCAGGTTAGATATAGCCTCACCAGGGTCAGTCTTAGGGTGCTCTTCTCTCAGAGTGGGTAACGTATGCTGCACTGGTCTATCCATTGTGAATTTCCTCCACCTACCTCTTTCTTTCCATATGGGCCTATGTACTGATACATCAATAAATATGAGCTTTTGCACTGCGCGGATACTCCACTCAGCTCGCCTATCACCAGTATTAGTTCATTTCACAGGATGAGGTCAGTGAGCATCTGGGGACTCAGAATGGCCTTACTCTGGGCCACGTCCTCACCTCATTCCAGGGATACCAGGGCCAAAAGGCAAACAAAGACCTGCTCATTAGCCTGCACTACCCTACACATCTGTGCTGGCAGATACAGCTCTGGGGAAAACTAAGCCTCGGCGGAGTTTGCGGAGTTCCGATACGCAGAACTCCATGAAGTGACCAAAAAACTCCGCCGCGTTATGTGGAGTGCCACAAGTGGCGGAGTGTGTTTAGCAATGAATGTTCGCGTTGATTTTCAGCACCTGGTGTTTTTCCTGCACTGGAAAATTAATGCTATCAGCATCATGTGCAGCGCAAGAGGGAGCTGCTTCTTCTCTGCCGCACAAGTAGATTTTCTACCTGAGTGGCAACTTTCTCAATGCAAACAGAATGTTTCTCAACGCAAGTGGTCACGACCACCCACGACCACCCACATTGAGAAATACGACCGCTCGTGTTGAGAAATCTCACTGTGAGGTGGATTTTTCTCGCTTGCGATCACCAACTTGGCATTTGGGAGCACGGGCAAGCAAAAATCTTGCCGGGAGGTGGATTTTCCTCACTGGTGCTTGCCAATTTGATGTTGGAGAGCGCGACCAAAGAAAAAAACTCCACTTCGCTATGCGGAGTGGAGTTTTTGGGAATTCTGCGTGATCCGTGGAGTGCGGAAAACGCCGAGCAGAGTTCACCACCTGGGCTTAGGAGAAACCAGTCTTTTCACCACCATGGTCTCACTGTGACAGGTAACCCTTAGAGAAGGGACAGAGACCTTATTCACTGTGATCTGGTGGAAGTGGTGTCTCCCACCGTCTGGCATGACAAGCTTAATCTGTGGGTCCATCTCCCAATTATGTGACACTAGGACATTCTCTACCATCTCCCCCTGGAGATTGCCTCCTCTTAAGGCCACGTTAGCCACTCACACGGAGTTCCAACCAGTGGATTGTCTCTTGGTACATACAGCACCCCCCTGCTTATGCTGTAACTGGAAGCACTCAAAGCACCTGGGATTGAATAGGGTTGCTCTGGGTCTCTGCCTATTCCACCCTATTCTCAAAAGGAGCGTGGGAATCTTTCACCCACACACTAGTTTGTGGCCCTATTTATCCTGGACTTACTCCTTGTTCATTATAAATAACAAATATCCAATGAGCACCTGCCGTGGTTTGCTTCTGACAGAAGTTATCAGAATTTGATGAAGTGACAACTTTTCGGCTGAACTTCATACGTTTTTCAAATGCCAGATTACACAGCGCATGAAGTTGGTACAATTAATCGAAAAGTAAGTGACTACTGGTTGTATGTCCAAGGCTACATGACCTTCGGGTTGAGAGCCAAACCTGTCTTATTTCGCCCATAAGCAAATCTACATTATTAAGTCAAACAAATAGCATGGTGAGCTGTTGAAAAGAAGTCTTTTAGTTTCCATATTTAAAGCATTTTCTTCTGGGCCTCCTGACATTTTTCTGTCAACACCAGCAAAATCATTACTTCAGAGGACACATCTGTGCAGCCTCACACCCATCACTGTAAACTCCTGCTTCAGATATCAGACGAGGACAAGTCACACCATTCCTTGGAAGAATACAGGAAAAGTAAAAAAAAATGAAGCTGAGGTCATCCTTTGGAGATAGAGTCTTTTTATAGGGAGGACAGCACGGAATAATGAAACATCAGACGTAAGCAAAATTACAGAAGCTATTTTTGTGAGCTTTGCTTGTTATCAGCTGAAGTGTTCTTGTTAATACAAGAAGCCAGAACACTTAAGATAAATTACGATTTTCAACTTCTACTAGTGAGGAATTTATGAAACTTAAAAAAATGGGTACATGTGAGTGGGAGAAACCATTGCATAATAATAGTTGATAATATGTCTTTATCGCAAATGCTAGACGAAGCATTTAGTAACTGACCAAAATAGTTTACTATGAGGTTCTCGGAGGATCATGTGATCGTTTGCAGTCATAGTTTCAATAATCTATTTTTATTTCCATAACTTCATTGGCTATATCATTGCATAAATACACAATTCTATAATAACGTGTTGAACTTGGTAGCAAGACCTCCATGCTAATGTGTAAACTACTTTAATATGTTTGTCCTTCAATCCTTCATCATTGTAGTTTCTTTAACATTATTCACCCATTTCCCTTAATTCCAGGCAACAGTAAATTAAACTACATAGTCCATTACAGACGCTTTTTTACGACTGTACATTGAAGAAATGGGCCGTGTCTTTCTTGTTTTTTTAAAACACACATTTTTGATCAGTTATTGTCCAATATATATGTATCACGTATATAAGAGCACTGAGCACGTTTCTCATTACACCCACTGTGTCGTCACTGATGTTTTGAAGTAACACTATCAAAGTAATAAAAGTAACCTTTTGGTACGTCTGAAATTGACTGTAATATTATTGGTCGTAAAACAAATTTTAGAAAGTTGCCATTTTCTGGTCCTAAACATTTGGTGTGTGTAGCCTGTTTACTTAGTCATGTTACTATGTGTAGTTGACAGTTCACCATTGTTTATTTCTCCCTGACAGCCATACAATAGAGGGCCTGGTTGTAGGCAGGAAGGGCCATCCAAGGAAGGATGGGGCAGTAGAGCTGTGCACAACCCTACTTGCAGTTCAAAGACACTACCTTAGGGCACACACAAAGAACTTCACACTAAGCTATTGTGACTACAGACAAACTTGGACAAGGAGGCAGGTATTTCCAAACATCTCTGTGCAGAGGTGGGGTTGGAACTCCAGAAGGTTCACCCATTTAAAGCTAGTACCAGATACAAAAATAGAACCCTCAAACCCACCCATAACTGCTCTCCTGGACCTGTGGAAAATACGGGACAGGGATATCCCTGCTGCCAGAGGACTGCCTTACTGCTTGAGGCCTACCCTGCTGTCTGAAAAGGAAGATTGGACCTGCTCCATTTATCCCAGGCTACTCAAGTGACTCCAAGGGCTAAGCAGTGGGGCTCCTGTTATGATCTTGGGACCTGCACCGACTGTTAATGTGAAGCCCAAGTGAACCGGACTCTTGACCTATAGTGACCATTGGCAGCGAGAGATCTGCACTTCACTCTACAGCATTGACAACCAACAGTGACCACCAATGCGAGGCTCCAGCAATAACAGGATTTTCTTGCTACAGTGAAAGTTGTCTTCTATGTCCACTGGCTCTTTGCACTACAGCGACGACTATCCAGGACACTCTCCCCATTCCTTGCAGCCTCCTCCACCACAAAGGGAACTCTTCATCCTGGTCTTTATAAGGTATCATTTTCAGTGGGACTAACCAGGTCTCTGTATACAGCCTGCTCTTCCTTGTGATCTGCCTGAACTTATGACTTTCACCTGGTCTCACATGGTGTTTTTCACTTTTAGGTGCTACATCTACATTAAATATTCAAAATTTGCATATCTCTGGTTCTAATGATTGGGTTTCTGTAGTTTTGGTGTCAAATAATTTTATACATTGTACCCTACTTTTTATACAGTTGTGTGATTTTTCTTGCGTTGTGTTTTTACTTTTTTATTGTTTGAATTCTACATGCATTCGTTACACATTTCCTGAAAGTGGAGCGAGGTTGTTTTTGTACCAAAGTCCCAGAGGTTAATTGACCCTGACAAGGATTGTGGCTGCTGCTTGAGAAGGGCTCACACACACCCTCAAACAACCCAAATTCTCATAATCACTATTCTCAGTCAGTTACTAAAACTAGTCACTTTTTTCAAACAAACCTGTTGCAATTTGCACATAGACTCCCAAATCATCCACAAACAGGAAAACTTAAAAGACTTAGAGGCGCCTGGCATATACCGCTGTCTCTGAGCTGTCGATCAAGGCATGCTTATCAACTATCTGAAACAAGTCACACAAAACCAAAATTTCCACCTGAGGAAATTGTGTGAACTGCTGGCCTGTAAAGGTATAATCTCAGATCTTGCCTCTAACACGACAACAAACTGAAGTAGGAAACTTGGGAATGATCAAGGACTCCTACATATTAATCACGTAACCAGGTTACAGGAGTGCCTTCTTCAGTGTGCAACAATGCGATTAATTTTCTGTTCTTAGTTCTCCCACATATGCTCCGGTCACCATTTACCCAACTACTTTTGTGTCTGAAGATTGCAAATAGACTGTATATTTGAGAACCTACCTTTTGCGAAGGCTCCAAAAAATACTTGATTATGACAACCCTACCTTCAAGAGTTTCAATACTGCCTATGGCCAGGCTCACCTACTTCATGGCACTCTGCTGTGCCAATGGGGAAACCCACGGCACTAGACCATCATTTATACAATGAATCTTCAGTGAAACTTATAGAATAGAATACTGTGATGTAGGCTGTATTGCTAGTGACCATCCCATCCAAACCTTTATGAACGACACACCTAAATTGAAACTCATTTATTGTAGGCAGCAAAACCTTTAAACTCTATCCTGGTAAAAAAAAAAACATCCAAGATCACCTGCAAAGCAGTAATGACCTGGCTATTTAACTATAGATGACTCGATATCCTATCTACTTCATTGGATTGAATTACCCATCCACATTAAAAGTAAATCTATCAGCATGTAAAGTGTGTGTCTCACCCTACGTGTTCCATGCAAGGAATAAGTGCAGTTGCAAGATCCCTGCATACAATGACTGCTCCCCTCTCAAAATTAAACACAATACCAAAATACCACATTAAACATTCACTTTGTTCCAACAAAGCAAATATATATATAACCTACTGGCAGTCGCCAGTAGGTAGTTATAGTTAGGACCTATTTTCCATAGGAAATCCGCAACATTCTATTTGGAATAACGTTGGAGTCGATTAATGACTCTTCGCGAAATTTTCCAAACTTTTGACCAGCTCCGGTCCGCTCCTATCCTGAAAATTTCACGGTGATTTGTCAAGCGGGGGCTGAGAAAAAAGGGGGGTCCCAAAACGCATTTTCCCATAGGACCTGTTGACGCAGCTACAGCCCGAAGTGCAGAACGGAATTACACCAAATTTGGTAAAGAGGTAGTCCTCAGTTCAGACTCGTGCCTTTTGCTTAAATGGTTTAAATCCGTTCAGTAGTTCCTGAGAAAATCAAAAGTAAAATCTCATATATATCTGGGCGGAGCCTAACCATCGAGAGATCTGATTGGCTGTCAGCACTTCATCCAAGAAGTGTTGGCAGCCATCTTGGGACCAATATACATGATAGCACCTCATTAAAAAGCATTGCAGTTAATAGAAGGTTTTAAGACTTTAGTTACATTATAAATCATTTGTTGATGGTACCATACTCATTTTAGGAATTGTGGTGTGTTCTAAGGTGATTTTACCATGTGCAAAAGCCTTCTGCTGTGATATCATGAATCATGTTTGAGAGAAAACTATTTTCTCATGCTTTTCCCACAGAAGTTTGGAAGGTGATCTATAAGCTAAACTGAGAGCATATTTTCTGTAAATTCACATTATCTCTCTCAGTCATGTGAGAATGAAGTCTGACATTCTCAGTAAAACATGTACATCCAACAAGGGCAGAGACTGTCAGTTGATTCCTTTGTGTTCTACTGCAGCTTCCCAGAGTGTTCTAAAGAACAACTAGAGCGCTAACAGTCCTACTTATGACAAACGTATGGCACACTTGAAGTCATCTTGGTTGGAATAAAGTGGTACCTCTTAAAACATTTAATTTAAAAAGGAACAAAATGAGGGGGTTCATTTTGCCATAGAAAGTATGATTAGTGCTGCAGAAAGAAAAGTTATGGCACATTTTGAGTGACTTCTCAAATCCTCTTCTATTTCATGAAAAAATTCTGTCATGCAGACTGAAACATGCACTTTCAATACCAGCAGCAGACTTCCCTGGTGAGGAGTAGCTTTACTACAGTGATCTAATAAGCAACTAGAGTGCTAACATTCTGAATTTATGGCAAATGTGTGACACATCTGAAAGCCTTCTCGATGGAATCAAAGTAAAAAACTGAAAGTATTTCCTACTGAGGAGACTGTAGTAAATGAGGAAATTAGGAAACATCATAACAAATAAGTCTCTCAAAATTTCCACCAGAGACAAAAGAGCCCAAATATCACCCAGATGTAGCCCAAGTATAGCCCAATGACAGAATGTCCCAGAGTGTTCTAACGAACAACTAGAGCACTAACAGTCTTACTTCTGACAAAAGTATGGCACACCTGAAGCCATCTTCTTGATTGGAATAAAGTGGCAACACTTAAAACATTTAATTTACAAAGGAACAAAATGAGGGGGTTCATTTTGCCATAGAAATTATGATTAGTTCTGCAGAAAGAAAAATTAGGGCACATTTTGACTTCTCAAATCCTCTTCTAATTCATTAAAAAATTCTGATATGCAGACTGAAACATGCACTTTTATTACCAGCAGCAGACTTCCGTGGTGAGCAGTAGCTTTACTACAGTGATCTAATGAGCAACTAGAGTGCTAACATTCAGAATTTATGGCAAATGTGTGACCTATCTGAGTACCTTCTTGATGGAATCAAAGTAAAAAACTGAAAGCATTTCCTACTGAGGAGACTGCAGTAAATGAGGAAATTAGGAATCTTCATAACAAATAAATCTCCCAAGATGGCCACCAGAGACAAAAGAGCCCAAATGCAGCACAAATATCACCAAGATGTAGCCCACATGTAACCCAATGACAGACGTGTGCAAAACACTTATTTTTTGTGTATTTGCACTTTCATATAGTGCAGACTTGTCAGGTATTGGAGTGCTTTACTTGAGCATTGGTTACATCACACAAGATCAAATTCATTTTGGTTGTAGACATGGGGAGATTAAGTGATTTGACCAGAATCACAGAATGTTGAGCTAAAGCAGAAACTCCAACCTGGTTCCCCAGTTGCAAAGTCTGCAGCTCTGGAAGTAACACCACATACTCTCCCCTAGGTGCAACATTTAATCAAGTGGTCAACTGGATAAAAAAAATAAAGACTACAAATAATTTAAAAGTTCTTTGTCGCTATTTGAAAACTCAGAAAATATGTCCTAATTTTAGTTTTTTAGAGCACTAACCATAATTTTGATGCAAATAAGACCCTCTCATATATGTAATTTCTAAAGGAAATACTCTAGGTATTACAGTTTTGATTACATCAAGATGACGTCAGGCGTTGCACACTTTTGTAATAAATATAGAATGTTAGCAATCTAGTTGTTCATTGGGATACTGTTGAGAGGCAGAGGCCAGGGGCACAGACTCTGAAAATTGAAGGCAGGCCGGAGAGTGCAGATGCAACAATTTGACCACATTGGGCAGGCAGGAAGGGCAGTGGCAGCACAACAGACTATGGAGGGCAGTGGGAAGCGAGGCAGGGGCAACAAACCAACAATACAGGACTGGCAAGAGAGGCTGTGGCAATATAATAGACCATTGTGGGCAAAAGGAAGAGGCAGTGGTAGTACAACCATACATGCCAACAGACCCGTTTCAGCCAGGACATGTCCAATGTTTTTAAGCTCAAATGGGCTTTATTTGATCTGTCTCCTGTCTACAATCTCCTCTTTTTCAATGTAACTCAAAGGGGAAAATCAATACCCCAGTTTTTTTTCAAAATCTCCCTCTTACCAAGTTCAAAATGTTCGCAAGTATGGTACATTGGATCATGGTAGGCAGGAGGAATGGGGGTAGGAACATGGAATTGGATAACAGAGGACAGGAGGGACATGGAGAGGTGCCCCAAAGTGACCCTACAGTGCAGGCATCAGGGTTTGCAGCAGCACAATACACCACACAGCGCATGCGGGACGGGAGTGCAGCACAACAATCCATAGAAAGCAATAGGGAGGGGACAGGACCATGCACTTGGACAACAGAGAACAGAGGGGAAAGAGGCAATGGTAGTCAGCTGACCATAATAGACAGACAATAGAGAAAGCTTCAGCATAACAGACCATAAAGGGCAGGAGGGACGGATCAGGGGCATTACAATGGAACAGACAAGCCAGGAGGGAGGGAATAGGGATCTGCACATGGAATCAGAGGGCTGGGGGCAAGGGGGCAGGGCAGGAGCAGCAAGATGACCATGGAGGTCAGGCAGGATGGGCACTAGAAACACGACACACCATGGAGAGCAACAATGAGAGTATGATGGCATACACACAGACCATGGAGGGAAGGTGGGAGGGGGTCAGGGGCAGCTAGCTGACCACACAGGGAAGGTGGGAGGGGCCGTGGCAGCACAGAAGACCATGCATGGCAAGCGAGAGGGTTAGTGGCAGCACAATGGCTATGATGGGCAAGAAGGAGGGTGCAGGGGCATGCACAAAGGACCATGGAGGATAGAAGGGAGGGTCAGGACCTGGGCACAGACAAGAGAGTTCAGGGAAAGGGGCCTCACAACAGACCGCGCGGGGCAGGCAGGAGGAGCAGTTGCAGCACAACAGACCAGGGAGGGCAGAAGGGTGTGGCAGTAAAATGGACCATGGAGGACAGGAGGAAGGGGATAGGGGCATGGCATGTGGACAGGCAGGGTGAAGGTGGCAGGGACAGGTTACAGTCATCTGACAATGCTAGGCAGGTGGGAGGGGAGTGGCAGCTCAACAGAACACTCAGAGTAGATAGGAGAGGCAGGTCCATGGAACATGGTGGGCAAAAAGGATGGAGCAGGGGCATGCACAAAGACATCGGAGGGCAGGGGGAAGGAGAATAGGGGCAGCAAGCTAAGCACAGAGGCTAAGCAGGAGGTCAATGATGGGCCATAGAATTGGGCAATGGAGGGCAGGAGGAGTGGACTGGTACATCATGCTAAATGGAGGGCAGTGGCAGCACATCAGACCATGCATGGCAGGAGGGAGGAGGCTAGTCCATGGATTCAGACAACAGAGGATAGGGAGGAGGTGGATGGGGCAGCAAGCTAACTGTTCAGAGAAGGTGGGTATTAGGAACTTTATTGTTTTTAAAATGTGTGTCTGTGCGAACTACTTAAAATATGAACAAGTATGCAGCATAATCTCACTTTTATTCAGGAAGAAGAGGACGTTTGTGACTGTGACTCCGGGCTCACTTGGCAGAAACACCCCCTGACCCTCCACACCCCATCGCAAAATGTAATGCCCGTGAAAAGGGTAGGTGAACGCAGTGTTATATAGAACTTAGTCCTGAGAGCACGATTGAAAATGAAAACTAGATATAGTATATGGTATAAACTATGCACCAAAAAGTGTGACATAAGATGAACCGGGGCGTGAAATATAATATGCAATACATTGTGCGCAATGACAGATTCATTGGAGGGCGCAAGATAGCACAGGCACTAGCGCGTGCTATGCGATATGCGCCTTGGAGTGTAATATGCACAGGGCAGTGTTGTGTAACCTAACAAGTCTCTAAAGTTGTAATATAAAATATGTGCTGGGGAGTGTAACGTTGCACATGCACTGTGACAAAGATATGGATCCCAGATTGTAATATGTATGGCATAGCGCTGTGCGTTATAACATAGGCATTGAGGAAGGCACGTTAGATGGGGCAATATAACCCGTGCGAAGGCAAGTGTGGCATGACATATTCACGGGGTGGTGTTACAGTACACATGGGCTAGAGAGTGTCATAGCATACGCACTAGCTGGTGGAATACAACACAGAGGTGTGAGGCACTCGGCGGGCACTGGTGGGTGTTACACAGCATTGGACTCAGCCAGGAGCACGCTGTGACTCTAAAGTGAGGTTCGTCTCCTTTCCAGAGAGTAAAATAAAAAAAAATATTACACATCCGGTGGTGGATGTGTGTTTTATTAACCGTGAGGGGGGTTTCTTGCATAGTTTGGTCGAATTTTTGTCGAATCCCCTTTGAATGGCTTGGTGTGCGTGTATATTAAATGTGCCCGTCAATAGCTACCCCTGTTTGTATAAATAAACGACAAGAGTGTCTACTTGGAGAGTACCCACCGGCGGGGGTGCCGGGATTAGGCACGGTAGGCCGTCAGACACGTCAGAGCTTCACTAGCGGTGTAAATACATTCCATGTGGATTCATTCTATGCATAGTCGCCTTTTAATGAATATCACGCAAATCGTCATGGTGATAGGTACATACGGTTTGTCCAGCATGTCCTAGGTGTTTCTATAAATATATATATTTTTTAAATAATAAAAAACATAGGCCGGCCCCGGGGGATGTGGTCCCCGGGGCCATAAGTGGCCTGAGGACGGGGGCAACGCAGCCCCCCTAAAGATTTTTTTTTAAAAAAGGCCATTACCCGGGGGTTGGGGTCCCCGGGGCCGATTAAGGCCTTGGGAGGGCCACATTTATTTTTTTCAACACAAAAAATTAGGGTGCAGGCCCTGGGGGATGGGGTCCCCGGGGCCAGTAAATTAGAAAAAGAAGGGGGGCCACACAACCCTCCTTCTTAAAAAAATATAAGACCGGCATCGCGCCAGAGGCCACGCCGCCTCCTTGCAGCACTCTGCAAACGCGCCCCCTGGCCAGTTGTAAGTTGGGGAATTAATTCCCCTTCAATACTGAGGGTCCCTGAGGGCCAACTAGCCCAACAGGTATCTCCAGTATGCGCCAGGGAGCTGCATTGCAGACAGGTGTTCTGAGGCCACGCCCCTTTTTACACCTCTATGCAGCTCTGTGGCGCTTACTGGAGGTACCTAGTGGGCTAGTTTGACCCTAGGGACCCTTAGGATTCAAGGGGACTTAATCTCTCAACTTAGAATGGCCACAGGGGGCGTTTACACAGTGGTGAAGGGAGGGGACGGGGCCTGAGGTGACGTGTGCAAACACGCCCTGTGGCACGTTTTAAGTTGGTGAAATAATTCCCCTTCAATCCTGAGGTACCCTGGGGGCCAACTAGCCCACCAGGTGCTTCCAGTAAGCGCCACTGCTCTGCGTTGCAGAGAGGTGGTCCAGGCCGTGCCACTTTTTACACCTCTCTGCAACGCAGCTCTGTGGCGCTTACTGGAGGTACCTAGTGGGCTAGTTGGACCCTAGGGACCCTCAGGATTCAAACGAACTTAATCTCCCAACTAAAAACTGCCACAGGGCGTGTTTACACAGTGGTGAAGGGAGGGGACGGGGCCTGAGTTAACTTGTGCAAACAAGCCCTGTGCGCGTTTTAAGTTGGGGAAATAATTCCCCTTCAATCTTGAGGGACCCTGGGGGCCAACTAGCCCACCAGGTGCTTCCAGTAAGCGCCACTGCGCTGCGTCGCAGAGAGGTGGTCTAGTCCGAGCCCCTTTTTACATCTCTCTGCAACGCAGCTCTGTGGCGCTTACTGGAGGTACCTAGTGGTCTAGTTGGACCCTAGGGACCCTCAGGATTCAAGGGGACTTAATCTCCCAACTTAAAACGGCCACAGGGCATGTTTTCCACAGGTGAGGGGACGGGGCCTGAGGTGACGTGTGCAAACACGCCCTGTGGCACGTTTTAAGAGGTAGTTTTAATCCCCTGCCCTATTATATACTAGGGGCTTACAGAGGAGATCACAGGGGGACCCCAACGCATAGTGTTCCCTAGTGTATGTAGGTGTTTTCACTGTATTCTGAGTGTCTTTTAACATAGCACTGACTCGAGGACTGGTTAGTCAGACTCAGGTACCACCAGTATCCATCTGAAAAAGTGGAAGGTACAGGATGATTTTGCAACAAGGCTTCTTTCTGCTCTTCTGTTTGTTCTTTCTGCATGTTTTCCTTCTTCTTGCACTTTTCTTCGTCTTTGAGGACTTCTGTTGCTTCTTTCTGCATTTCTTTTTTGTCTTTCTGTGCGTTTTTTCTTCTTTCTTCACATGTCCTATCTCTGTAGGCATAGTTAGAAATTAGCATTTAAAAAACCTTTGAAATTCACTGAAAAAACCATAGGTTTCAGGCACGTTATAGTTAGGAATTAGCATTTAAAAAACCTTAGAAATTCACTGAGAAAACCATAGGTTTCAGGGGCGTTATAGTTAGCTGGACTTTTCACTCGTACAAAACCATTGAAATTTCCTCATTATAGTTGAATGAATGAAAATAAATTTATAACGCGCATAACTCAGCCCAATGGGCATCAAGGCGCCTAACATAATATATTGAATAACCATGCAATGCTTAATAATAGGCTTTCCCAAAATACCAGGTCTTGAGAGCTCTCTTAAAGAGGGGCAAGGATGAAAGGGCCTTGAGCTCGCAGGGGAGAGCATTCCATAGTCGAGGGGCCACTGATGCAAAGGCTCTACCTCCCCATCTTGTCTTTTTAGTGCGGGGGATAACAAGGAGGTTCTGTTGAGAAGATCTGAGACATCTGCTGGGTACATAGTTAGAAAGCAGAGATCCCAGTCCGTCGGCCGGTCCTGCTGTAAGAGCCTTATGGACTAGGCAAGTAATTTTAAAAGAGATGCGTTGCTCAATGGGTAGCCAATGAAGATTCTTCCTGGCTAATGTGGCGTAGGCGGAGCAAGGAAGGTCCAGAACAAATCTCGCTGCTGCATTCTGTGTTACTTGCAGGCGATGTACCAATCCCTTGTTAATCTCAGTGTATAGCGCATTGCAATAATCTAAGCGAGATCCAACCAATGCTACCACTGTTTGTTTTCTTGCCTGCGGGGATAAGTAGTGAGCTATTCTGCGAAGGATTGTTAGAACTCCCCAGCAGGTAGCTACAGTTCTATTGATCTGTAGGTTCATGGCCAGCTCAATGTCAAAGATGACCCCCAGGTTTCTTGCCGACTGTGAAGGAGTCGGACAGGTTCCCAGTGATGGCGGCCACCATTCACTCGACCAGGCGTCCCTGTCCTTTCCGAATATCAGCACCTCAGTCTTGTCGCCATTCAGCTTCAAGGAATTGAGCGTCATCCAATCGGCAACCGATTGCATGCAACTCCTGAAGCTGAACGCTGTGGTGCTGGCAGACCGTGGCAGGGACACCATGATCTGGGTGTCGTCTGCATATGACACTACCTCCATCCCCTGAGATCTTACTAGTCTAGCAAGTGGGGCCACATAGATGTTGAATAGGGTCGGACTTAGAGCCGACCCTTGTGGCACCCCACATTTCAAGGACTTTACAGGGGAGAGGTATTTGCCCATTTGGACCCTCTGCTCCCTAAGCTCTAGAAAGGAGGATAGAAGGTTAAGGGCGGGCCCCTCCACCCCCAACTCCCTCAGTCGAGATGTTAAGACTGAGGGAGAAAGGGTGTAGAATGCAGCGGTCAGATCCAATAAGACCAGCATCGGGGTCTGTCCTTTGTCTACATTCATCCTGATGTTGTTGGTCACAACAGTGAGTGCAGACTCTGTGATGTGTGGTTTTCTGAAACCATGTTGAGTCTGATCAAGGAATCCAGAGGAGTCCAGGAAGGCAGACAGATGATGGTTCAGGTGCATCTCAAGCATTTTAGCTGGGGCAGGTAGAAGAGAAATAGGTCTAAAGTTTTTTAGCACTGCAGGATCCAAAGAGGGTTTCTTCAGTAACGTCCTGACGATGGCCCTCTTCCAAACCGTGGGAAATACACCGTGCTG
Organism: Triturus cristatus; assembly: GCF_964204655.1. NCBI lineage: Eukaryota > Metazoa > Chordata > Amphibia > Caudata > Salamandridae > Triturus > Triturus cristatus. The sequence continues at coordinate 929,383,142 of NC_140593.1, read as the reverse complement.
TAAAGCATTATTCATAACCTCCAAGATGTAGGGAAGGAAGGTGTCCCTGCATTCCTTCAGAGTTTTAAGCGGACATGGATCCAAGGGAGAGGAGGACTTCGTCCTATTCAGCAGGAGGTTAAGATTTTCCAGAGTGACAGGAGGGAATTTGGTAAGGGTCTTGTCAGGATCCTTTGACCATGTTTCTAAAATTGACAGATCCGTGGCTATATGTGTTCCCAGACGCTTCCTCTGTATTTCCAATTGCATGGAAATGTCTACAATTTTTGTGTGAAAGAAGCTTGAGATGTTGTCACAGAGCTCCTGAGAGCCTATTATAGGATCAGGTGTCTGTAATGAGCAGAGGGAATCTACGATTTTTAAAAGTTCCCTAGATGATGTCAAGGATGTAGTAAAGTTGGAGAAGTGGTCTTGTTTGGTTTTGATAACTGAGGTCTTATAAATCTTTAGGGAACTTTTGTACAGCTCTCTATCCTTAGTGTCCCATGTCCTCCTCCACTGTCTTTCCTGTCTTCTACATCCTTGTCTCATCAGCCTAAGTTGCTCCCCAAACCACGGGGCAGAGGGTTTACGCCTCGCAGCATACCTAGGGGTGGCAGGAGCTAAAATATCCACAGCCCTAGAAATGCAGTTGGCTAGTTCCGAGGCTGCCTTCTCTGGGTCTGAAGTCAGGGAAAAGGTTCCGAAAAACGGGGCCAGGGATTCATTAGAGATATTTTTGTAATTTCGCTTACATTCTCTTGAAGAAAACTCCTTCATGGTAAACCCTATACTAGAGGTGGTAAGTACGATAGGTACTGCTAAATGGTCAGTCCAAACTAGCTGTTCCGGTGGGCCTGTCATGATCCGGGAGTCATTAGAAAAAATTGCGTCCAGCGTATGGCCTGCTCTATGTGTGGGTTCCCTGACCAGCTGTGTGAAACCGCAAGCATCTAGAGGATCAATCAAGGATATAGTATCTTTAGATGTGATGTCCTCTAGATGAAAGTTAAGGTCCCCTAGTATGGTGAAGTGTGGTGTGCCTGCGTAAGGTTCTAATAATCTAAACAGGTCACTGCTGAACTGTGATCTCAGCCCAGGGGGCCTATACATCAGAATCCCTGAGAATGACGAGGATGGTGATGATGAAATACAGAAATGAAGGGCCTCAAAGGGGTCTTATAGTTTTGACAGAGCATTAGTTCTACAAGTGAGATGAGACCGGTGAAGGATAGCTAGGCCGCCACCTCTACGTTTAACTCTGTCTAATCTCTGTAGGGCATAGTTCTCTGGGCTGGCTAGAAGGAGATCATGTCCCGATGTGTCTGTGGCCCAAGTCTCCGTGATAAAAACCCATGCTGGATTCCTAGCTGTCACGAAATCGTGAAAGTAGATGTTATTTTTGATGATGGAACGGGCGTTGATCAAATAGCCTTTCTCAGCAGTGGCCTCATTAAGCAGTTGGCGAGGAGACTGAACATTGTTATTAAATTCGGGGATAGTGGATAAGTTAAACCTGTAACTATAACTCGCGCGCCCTCAATGCACTGCTGATGACGTCACTTATTACATCACTCATGACATGGTCAGTGACATCACTCATGACATCACTGATGACATCTCAAATGACATCACTGATGACAAAATCCTTGTGATAGAGTGGCAGACCTCCTCTCCCCCTAATATAACCTTTGATACACACATTCAAAAATAGAAACTAAAATTTTCAAAACAATGGACATACCAATATCAGTTACAACAACCTATTCAGTAATTCTAAGATCCACATACACATCCACTCATTCACCAACAGTCCTATACAGTCACTCATACATGTACTCACTCATCATATGTACTCATACACCTTTACATCCTGTTACACAATGCCACTCATCCATAGAGTTACTCACACACATAGTCACTCATGCTAATAAATAATCTAACATCCATTTACTTGCATATACAGTTATACACACACCACCACACTTACTTCTACAGAAACTTACACATACTTAGTCTTTTAAACAATCACTTATAGAAACACATACTTATTCATACAGGAACTCTTTCAATCTCTCACTCTCACATATACTCACTTATATACACCAATAGTCACATATACTAGTTTAAAACATATGTAGTTACTCATAAAGACACTATTGAGACAGTCATTCACTCACTAACACACCCATGCATACACTCATCCACCCATACAGTCCTGCACACATGCTGTTTTCAACACATACAAACAGTGAGTCACTCACTCATGCACCTATGCACTACGTAATACCCCCCACCGAACCATACAGACACTCAGACACTCATACTGATACTCAAAAAACCAACTAATAACCTATATAGACACTCATGTAGCTACTCGCCAACCCATGCAGCCACTTATACACAACGTGAGAGACTGATACAGATATTTACATATTTAAACATTGCTCACTAAGCCATGTATTCACTAAGATACACTTAATCAGTCAGTTATACAATCAATTTTTCAAAAACAAATCATCCATTTAGACACTTATATACCCATTTATTCTTCCATCGACCTTGAGATATACATATATAAAACATATGTAATTTTCAGAAAAACACACATTCACTGGATGATGTCATCAGTGATGTCATCAGTGATGTCATTTGAGATTTCATCAGTGATGTCATGAGGGATGTCACTGACCATGTCATGAGTGATGTAATATGTGATGTCATCAGCAGTGCATTGCGGGCGTGCGAGTTATAGTTAGCTGAACTAACTGTAACGGGGGAATTTCAATGGTTTTGTACGAGTGAAAAGTCCAGCTAACTATAACGCCCCTGAAACCTATGTTTTTTTCAGTGAATATATATGTATATATATATATATATATATATTATCCACTGGCGGTCGCCAGTAGATAGTTATAGTTAGGACCGTGTTTCCATAGGAAATCTGAAAATTCTATTTTGAATAACTTTGGCGCCGGTTGACGGATCCTCGCGAAATTTTCAAAACTAATGGGGCACTCCGCTCAGCTCCTACCCTGGAAGTCTCGGGGTGATTCGTCAAGCGGGAGCTGAGAAAAAGGGGGTCCCAAAACGCGTTTTTCCCATGCATTTTCCCATAGGACCTTTAGTCGAAGGTACAGCCCGAACGGCTGAACAGAATTACTTGAAATTTGGCAAAGAGGTAGTCCTCAGGTCAGGGATGTGCCTTTTGCATATATGGTGTATAACTCGCACGCCCGCAATCCATTGCTGATGACGTCACATATTACATCACTCAAGACATGGTCAGTGACATCACTCATGACATCACTGATGACATCTCAAATGACATCACTGATGACGTCACTGATGATGTCATTCATGTGATAAATTACCACATCTTCTCACACCCTAATATAGCCTTTGATACACCGACTCAAAATTTAAGCGTTCCATTCTCAAAACCATACATACTGCAATACCAATAACTACATACCCACTTATTAACTCTTAGGTCTACATACACCTCCACTCATTCACCTGTACAGTCACTCATACTTACAGTCACTCCATACAAATCTATCATATGCATTTATACACCTATATAGACACTCACACACTACCAATCATCCATAGAGGTACTCTCACACCTACTCAGTCATGCAAATAATCACACTCCCATTTACTCACCTCTGCGGTTATACACACTCAAGTTCACTTACTCATAAAAATAGTATCACATTCTTATGCTCTTATAGAATCATTGATACAAGCACACACTCATCCATACAGTCACTCTCACAATCACACACTCTCACATCTACCCACTTATATACTCTTACACGCATATATACTGCCTTTCACATATGTAGTTAGTCACAAATGTACCACTGAGATATACATTCAATCCCTAACACATCCATACATACACTCACTCAACCATACAGTCCATCACAGATGCACTCTTAAAACCATGCACCCATAGAATCCCCCACTCACACATATGCATAGAGTCACACACACCCTACCCACACAAACACTCAGGAACCCATACAGATACTGAGACAAGCAATCAATAACTCATATAGACACTTATATAGGTATTCACAAAACCATGCCGCCACTTATACACCAACATACAGACACATACAAACATTTACACAGTTTAGTCACTAGTCTGCAGTGAGATACATTTAATGACTCACTTATAGAGTCAGTTACGCACCACAGAAAATCATCCATTTACACACTTGTACACCCACTCATCCTTCAACAGGCCTTTCCCTATATATATTAAACATATTAAAATTGTTCAGAAACACATACTCAATGGATGATGTCATCAGTGATGTCATCAGTGATGTCATTTGAGATGTCATCAGTGATGTCATGAGTGATGTCACTGACCATGTCATGAGTGAGGTAATATGTGATGTCATCAGCAGTGGATTGCGAGTGCGCGAGTTATAGTTAGCTGAACTAACTATAACGGGGGAATTTCATTGGTTTTTTACGAGTGTGAAACCTCTGGTTTTTTCAGTGAATTTGCAAGGTTTTTTAATACTAATTCCTAACTATAACATGTGTGAAACCTATGTTTTTTTAAGTGAATATATATATATATTGCAGTAAACCTTTCTTTTGACAATCCTCTGTAATCCGGATCAAGAAGGGAACGGACTCCACTTAATTGTACCAAATATTATTTATTTTTTGTATTCGTGCGCTATGCCGCCATGACGCGCTTCGGGCTTTGCAGCCCTTGATCACACATACATACATATATATATAGATAGATATATATATTATCTACTGGCGGTCGCCAGTAGATAGTTATAGTTAGGACCGTGTTTCCATAGGAAATCCGCAACATTCTATTTGGAATAACTTTGACGCCGATTGACGAATCCTCGCGAAATTTTCAAAATAGGTGGGGCGCTCCGCTCAGCTCCTTCCCTGAAAGTCTCGGGGGGATTCGTCAAGCGGGGGCTGAGAAAAAGGGGGGGTCCCAAAACGCATTTTCCCCATGCATTTTTCCATAGGACCTTTAGTCCAAGCTACAGCCCGAACGGCTGAATAGAATTACTTGAAATTTGGCAGAGAGGTAGTCCTCAGTTCAGGGATGTGCCTTTTGCAGGTCTGGTTTAAATCTGTTCATTAGTTCCTGAGAAAATTGCAGTTAAAAGCATATATATATCTATAGGCGCGCACCATGCGTGTACGGTAAGCATACCGTACGCGCACGGTGACGTGCGCGAGCGCAATTCTGATTGGTTGTTAGATGTCAGTAAACATTCGAATCGGTCGAAATCAGGAAGTGTTGGCCGCCATTTTGTCTCTCGCAGTCTGAGGCAATGAAAAACAAAGGGGGAAAACGTGAGAAGGGGGCAGGATGGACAGGTCCTGACCCCCTAGCCTTTGTCAGGGGGTCACTGAAGGACCCCCAAGGGTAAAAAAATAAATATTTTTTTTTGCGAAAAATCGCGGGTTGCGCGCACCGTACGCGCACGGCACGAACAACGCATCGTGGGCGCTTGGTGCGCAAAGCGCACCAAGCGCCCACAGAGCGCGCACAGTACGCGCACGGTGAAAAAACTTTAAAAAAAAAAAAAATACATAACTTAGCATTTAAAAAACCGTACAAATTCACTGAAAAAACCATAGGTTTCACACACGTTATAGTTAGGAATTAGCATTTAAAAAACCTTGCAAATTCACTTAAAAAACCATAGGTTTCACACATGTTATAGTTAGCTGGACATTTCACTCGTGAAAAACCATTGAAATTCCCCCGTCATAGTTAGTGCAGACAACTATAACTCACGCCACCGAATCCTCTGCTGATGATGTCAGATATTACATCACTGATGACATATGTGTCTTTCTGAAAAAAAAATATTTGTAATATATGTATAGTTAAAAATTAATGGAAGAAGACATGGGTAAATAAGTGTCTAAATACAGTGATGTAATATCTGACATCATCAGCAGAGGATTGCGGTTGCGTGAGTTATAGTTGTCTGCACTAACTATGACGGGGGAATTTCAATGGTTTTTCACGAGTGAAATGTCCAGCTAACTATAACATGTGTGAAACCTATGGTTTTTTAAGTGAATTTGCAAGGTTTTTTAAATGCTAATTCCTAACTATAACGTGTGTGAAACCTATGGTTTTTTCAGTGAATATATATATATATATATATATTTTTTTTTTTCACCAAGATGCCCCAAGCATTGAGAATGCACACGACTTCAAAAGAACCTTCCGGTTTATTAACACAAGGCAAATGAGCTTCAGTGTTCATGTAAGAGTTTTCATTCCGACGCGTTTCGAGGCTCCTGCCTCTTAGTCATGGATATCTCTTAAACAGTCAGCAGATGGCTCAGATTCAGTCTGCTTCATTTAAATACCCTCAGTGGGCCTCGCACATTGCGTGATTATTTAATTGCAGGCTGGGACTTGTAGTCTCAATCAGAGTAAACTTTTCACCTTTAGTAGGCTCTGCATCATGTAAAAATATTTAGAGTTCATTATTACCCTCCAGTAGGTCATGGCACTGAGCACGTTCGATTTTGCCGCTTTTGAAGTGCTGTAAAATGAGTTAAGGCGCAGTTCCTTCTCACAGCCTTTCCTTTGCAGTTGATTGGAAATGGTGCCACTCTCCACGGCCGGGCTGCCGTGTTAATATTTTTTCACCAAGATGCCCCAAGCATTGAGAATGCACACGACTTCAAAAGAACCTTCCGGTTTATCAACACAAGGCAAACGAGCTTCAGTGTTCATGTAAGAGTTTTCATTCCAACGCGTTTCGAGGCTCCTGCCTCTTAGTCATGGATATCTCTTAAACAGTCAGCAGATGGCTCAGATTCAGTCTGCTTCATTTAAATACCCTCAGTGGGCCTCGCACATTGCGTGATTATTTAATTGCAGGCTGGGACTTGTAGTCTCAATCAGAGTAAACTTTTCACCTTTAGTAGGCTCTGCATCATGTAAAAATACTGCGCCTTAACTCATTTTACAGCACTTCATCGAACGTGCTCAGTGCCATGACCTACTGGAGGGTAATAATGAACTCTAAATATTTTTACATGATGCAGAGCCTACTAAAGGTGAAAAGTTTACTCTGATTGAGACTACAAGTCCCAGCCTGCAATTAAATAATCACGCAATGTGCGAGGCCCACTGAGGGTATTTAAATGAAGCAGACTGAATCTATCGTGAAAAAATCAGAAAAAGGCGGTAACATTGTTCTATGGCCTAGAATACAATACACACAGGAAGCTATGCGACAATTAAACGATACAAGTTGCTATGAGAAATCCACAATACTAGCTTACAATAAAGTGAAAGAATCATTAAAGAAAGAATTGAAAAAATGGAAACAGGAGGGACTCATTTCCCCAGATGAATACCAATTTATGTTTAATGAACATCCGGTCCTTCCTTTTCTTTACCTATTGCCAAAAATTCATAAAGGTAAGGTTCCAGTTCCCGGTCGCCCCATCATCTCAGCAATCAAAAGTATGACTGAACAAGTGGGACGATATGTCGATTTCTATCTACAAGATATAGTGAAGACATTGCCTTCCTTTGTTAAAGACACAGGAGATTTCATAAATAAGTTAAAGGATATTTCATGGAACAACGATTGGATTCTAGTTACTCTTGATATAGAATCGCTTTATACTAGTATCAAGCATTCAAGTGGAATCAAAGCTATTGAACATTTTTTAAGCTCTAGGCCATGTGAATATGTCATGCATAACAAAATGCTGTCATCTTTAATTACTTGGTGTCTAAACAACAACTACTTAATGTTTGGGAAAGATATTTACAGGCAAATACAAGGTGTTGCGATGGGGGCCTGCTTCTCCCCTAGCTACGCGTGTTTGCACGTGGGCAATTGGGAGGAGCAGGTCCTCAGAACGGAACACAGGGAAATGTTTAATACTAGAATTGTGCACTGGCTGCGGTATATAGACGATGTTTTTATGATATGGAATGGAGATTCCAAGAGTGCAGAGGAGTTTATCAGCACCATCAATACAAATCATTTTAATCTACATTTTACATCGTGTATTAGTCCCATCAAAATTGAATTTTTAGATGTCTGCATTCAAATTAAGAACTGTGAATTAGTCACCACTGCATTTAGAAAGCCCACAGCAGGAAATGCTACATTACACGCAACCAGCGCACATCCTAAACATTTAATTACCAGCATTCCTTATGGGGAAATTTTGAGACTCAAGCGTATTTGCAGCAGTTCAGAGAACTTTGAAAAGTGCCAAAGTGAAGCCCTAATTAGATTAGGGAAAAGGGGTTATTCTAACAAAATACTAACAGAAGCTGTTGCTAAAGCTAGTAAGAAATCCAGGGCATCACTTTTACCAAATGCCCTAGATAATGAAGGACAGAATACTTTATCGGAAGAATCACCTAGATTAATTACGACATTTAGCCGTCAGGAAAGAAAAATCAGAGCCATTGTTAACAAAAACTGGCCCATTGTCCTCACCGATAACGTCCTTAACAGTATACTGCCAGATAAACCCACCATTACATTTAGAAAAAACCAGTCGATGGCAGGTAAATTATCTAAAAACTGTCCTGAACTTGCACAGTCCATTTCATGGCTTAAACCCAGAAAAGGTTTCTTCAGGTGCACAAGTTGTCGTGCATGCAAATGTGGTGTGAATACTATCAAATACCATACCCCATTTAGGGAAAATGAGGCACAAATCAATGGCAATTACAACTGCCGTACTGATTTCGCGATATATGTACTCACATGCACCTGTGGGCTTCGGTATGTGGGAAGTACCAAGCTCCAGGTGCATGTGAGAATCCTACAACATCTTCGCGCTATCATTGACAGCGACCCGACATATCCGGTCGCTCGTCACTTTAAAGAAGTCCACAACAAGGATATCAATTACCTTTCTTATTTTGTGATTGACTCAGTTTTAGCTTCACGCAGAGGAGGAAATCGAGAAAAAATACTCAGGCAGCGAGAAACAAAATACATTTTAGAACTTGATAGTAAATTTCCCAACGGTCTTAACAACACAGAGGACATGCACACCTTTTTATAGTTTTTAACTGGGCTCAGTTTTAATGTGCATGATATCACTAGACCTATTTGAATTAAATTATGTTGTATTACATAGCATTTCATGTAGATGCATTTGGAGACATGATCATGTTATTATCAGGCTCATTTATATCGCTGTCACAACTCGTATTTCCCTAGTCAAATATCTGTGCTATTCGCTTTTAAACAATATTTGTTGAATTATAATTTTTTTTCTCAATTAATAATTCTTATCGATAATAGATTCCATAAATGTGTTTGCACTTGACACTTTAATTCACTAGGAACATTTTATATATATTTAGGCTTTTATAAACATCAAGAGATACTTCTCGATAGTTAGCTTATGCACTGAACATTGATATCTAGCTTCATATACTACGGCATCATTTTGCACAAACATACCCACATTCATGTGGTGATTTGCACATCTCAAAGACATTTTTGCACTAATCATAGCTTAATTTGCACATGCGTATTTTGCACATATATAATGTACATCTATGCACATACGTTCGACATTATTTTACACATTACAAATAATGAATGTAAATTGCATGTATAGATGTATTTAGACATAACATGCCAAATTGTCAAATTCAAGATGTATTAATACCAATCATTTCCAGCGTACTGTTGCACATGCGTAATTTGCACATTGAAGGTTGCTCATTATCCATTATTTGTTGCATATATATTCATTGCTGCTATTGAATTTTTTGGCATTTTTAAATGAGATGTGTACTGTTTGTGGCGCCAGATACTGTTGTACTATAAGACAACATATCGGTATTTATACCAGTGATTTCAGATATCAAATTACATTTTGCATTGTAATTTAGAAAATAAGAGAGAAGAAAAACAGCCTACACGTATAGTATGTTGCCACTTTCCATTATCACGTGGTGCAAATGTAAAAAAACAAGGGAGAAAAAAAGAGAGTATATATATTTGAATTGTACCGCCATTTCATTATGTGATCAAGGGCGCTAGATGCCCGAAACGCGTCGTGAGGAATGAAAAGTGATGCAATGAGCAAATAAATCTCACCTGTGATTAAAGAGCTTTCGTGTGGGACGTTGCTTTTCTTGTTCGCCGTCAGGAGGTACAGGAAGGCTTGTGATATATATATATATATATATATATATATATATATATATATATATATATATATATATATATATATATTACCTACTGGCGGTCGCCAGTAGGTAGTTATAGTTAGGACCACGTTTCCATAGGAAATCCGCAACATTCTATTTTGAATAACTTTTGCGCCGGTCGACGAATCCTCGCGTATTTTTCAAAATAGGTGGGGCGCTACGCTCCGCTCCTACCCTGAAAGTCTCGTGGGGATTCGTCAAGCGTGGGCTGAGATAAAAGGGGGGTCCCAAAACGCGTTTTTCCCATGCATTTTTCCATAGGACCTTTAGACACAGCTACAGCCCGAACGGCTGAACAGAATTACTTGAAATTTGGCAGAGAGGTAGTCCTCAGGTCAAGGAAGTGCCTTTTGTAGGTTTGGTGTAAATCTGTTCAGTAGATTCTGAGAAAATAGCCTTTAAATCAATATATATATCTGAGCCAGCTTACGGTGCGCTTACGGTGCGCTTACCGTACGCGTACGGTGGCGTGCGCGAGCGCGAATCTGATTGGCTCTTAGATCTTAGTAAACATTCGAATCGGCCGAAACCAGGAAGCGGCGGCCGCCATTTTCTCTCTCGCACTGAGAGTGTGGATTAAAATACAAAGCACAAAAACATGTAAAGGGGCTGTTTGGACAGCTCCAAAGCACCTAGCCATGTTGAGGGAGTCCCCAAAGATCCCCCAATGCCAAAAACGGAATTTTTATTTTTTCGCTAATTTCGCCGATTACGCTTACCGTACGCGTACGGTAAAAAAATATTTAAAAAAAAAAATTATCCACACTCTCCCCACCCCGTGTGCAAATGGTGCCCGAAGGGCACCATTTGTGCTTGGCTTATTATCTAAGTAAAAAATTAAAATCTGACCTTTCAAAACGAAGTGCATCATATGTCCTCCATGTGCGCACGGTGCGCGAAGCGCATCGTGCGTACATGGCCCATCTAGCGTAACGTGGGCACGCGGTGCGCGTTAAGCGCGCGAACTGCGTTAAGTGGGCGCGCACGCCACAAATGGCGTAAAGTAACTTAGCATTTAAAAAACCGTACAAATTCACTGAAAAAACCATAGGTTTCACACACGTTATAGTTAGGAATTAGCACTAACTATAACGGGGCAATTTCACTGGTTTTTTATCAGTAAAATTTCCGCTAACTATAACATGTGTGAAACCTATGGTTTTTTCAGTGAATTTGCAAGGTTTTTTAAATGCTAATTCCTAACTATAACGTGTGTGAAACCTATGGTTTTTTCAGTGAATTTGTACGGTTTTTTAAATGCTAAGTTACTTTACGCCATTCGAGGCGTGCGCGCCCACTTAACGCAGTTCGTTCCGTGCACGGTTTTTATCAACTTTAATAAGCCCTGTACATTACGGTAAGCGTACGGTAAGCGTACTCGGCGAAATTGCCGAAAAAAAAATAAAACCGTTTTTGCTCTTGGGGGATGTTTGGGGACTCCCTCAACATGACTATGGGGGAGGGAGTTGTCAAAACAGCCCCGTAACATGTTTTTGGCCATCTTGTTTGATAAACAACACTCAGTGCGAGAGACAAAATGGCGGCCGCCGCTTCCTGGTTTCGGCCGATTCGAATGTTTACTAAGATCTAAGAGCCAATCAGAATCGCGCTCGCGCACGCCACCGTACGCTTACGGTAAGCGTACGGTAAGCGTACCGTAAGCGGGCGCAGATATATATATTGATTTAAAGGCTATTTTCTCAGAATCTACTGAACAGATTTACACCAAACCTACAAAAGGCACTTCCTTGACCTAGGGACTACCTCTCTGCCAAATTTCTAGTAATTCTGTTCAGCCGTTCGGGCTGTAGCTCGTTCTAAAGGTCCTATGGAAAAATGCATGGGAAAAACGCGTTTTGGGACCCCCCTTTTATCTCAGCCCCCGCTTGACGAATCCCCCCGAGACTTTCAGGGTAGGAGCGGAGCGTAGCGCCCCACCTATTTTGACAAGTTCGCGAGGATTCATCGACCGGCGCCAAAGTTATTCAAAATAGAATGTTGAGGTTTTCCTATGGAAAAGGGGTCCTAACTATAACTACCTACTGGCGACCGCCAGTAGGTAATATATATATATTACCTACTGGCAGTCGCCAGTAGGTAGTTATAGTTATAACCTAGTTTCCATAGGAAAAGCATTTATTGATTTGCTAATAACTTTGGCGTCGTTTGACGAATCTTTGCGAAATTCTCCAAACAAAAGTCTATCCAGGTCAGCTACTATACTGAGAGTTTGGGGGTGATTTGTCAAGGGAAGCCTGAGAAAAAAGGGGAGGTCCCAAAACGCGTTTTCCCCATGTTAATTTCCATAGGAAATTTTGCGACGATCAACAGCCCGAACTGCTGAATGGAATTACCCCAAATTTGGCACAAAGGTAGTGCGTGGGTCAGAAAGTGACCTTTTTTTTTAAATGGTGTAAATCTGTTCAATAGTTGCTGAGAAGTTAGAAAAATAAAAGTTTCGATATCTGGACAGAGCCTAAGTCCCGTGCACAAGCTTCACTGTGATTGGCTGTCAACACTCCAAACCAGGAAGTGTTGGCAGCCATCTTGTGGCTCGGTAGAAGCGAGTCGCTAGAAAACAGAGAAATAAAGGTAGAAACGAAGAGAAGGGGGCAGGGTATAAACACCCTGACCCCCTAGGCCTGCTCAGGGAGTCCCAGAAGGACCCCCAGGGTAAAAAAAAAATGTTAAAAATAAATAAATTGGCGCAATTCGCGCTGGGGTCGCGGTTTCCCGTGTTTTATTTTAATGAGACCCCAGGGTGGTATAGGTCCCGGGGGCATTTCTTAAAAAATAATAGCGGGGGCTCGCTGGGGCTGCGAGGGGCCCGCTGGGGTCCCGCAGTCTCGGGGCTTCACTCATGTTGGGAGGGTGGTTGCGTGGCCCCCCCCCCCTGGAGCCCTCCATCTGCCTTTAATTTTGGCGTCGTTTGACGATTCTTTAGGAAATTTTCCAAAATGTTTCTCTTTTTTGATCAGCTCCTATCTTGAAAGTTTAGGGGTGATTGGTCAAGGGGGGGCTGAGAAAAAAAGGGGGGTGTTTTCTCAATGCATTTTCCATAGGAAATTTTAGACAAGGCTACAGGTTAAACTGCTTAATGGAATTACGCCAAATTTGGCAGGGAGAAAGGTCTTGGTCCAGAAAGCGCGGTTTTGTAGAAATGGTGTAAATCCGTTCAGTAGTTTTTGAGATATTAAAGGAAAAAGTATATATATCTGGTTGGTGCCTAACTCCAGAGCACTAGCTTGCCTCTGATTGGCTGCTAACACTTCAAAGCAGGAAGTGTCCTCTGATTGGCTGCTAACACTTCAAACCAGGAACTGTTAGCAGCCATCTTGTGCCTCGCATCAGGGGCAATTTAATATAGCGGAGCTCTGTGTAATGATGATTTGGATGCAGTGAAGAATTAAGATTTATTAACAATAAAGGAGAAACAGGTGAGCGCCAGGCAGCATGACTTCCACTCCAGGACACCAGTAGGAAGATAACCCTTTCACGCTCCCTGTGCCCAACATCACCACTTCGCAGCTATGCCTTTAGAAGCCAGTCCGTCGGCTTGCAGCTGTATACCTTTGCGAGCTAGCACTCTACTGGGCCTCTACCTCTGCGAGCTACTACGCTGCTGTTCCTTTGGGATCAGAAAGCTCATAGTTCTGCCTCTGTGAGTCGAGCGGACGGGTCGCAGTTGTCCCTCTGCGAGTCTGGGTACGAACTGTTCATAAGTCACACTATATGAGCATTGAAAAGCCCTTTTGTGATTCAGTCCGTAAGCTGGCATCTGTCCGAGGCATTTCTGATAATAATATTGGATCTCTTTCTGTGAGAGATACCCCTTTCACGCTGCATCTCCCCACATTAGCAGGTAACGCACCCTCTTCCCACATCACCAGCATACCCCCAACAACCTTTTTGGGCCCGGAAGTGTCCCTCTATGAACTATTATTAAAAGATGCCTGTGAAGTTGGAGAAATAAGAATCTTAGTCATGTATAGATTAACATATACTTTTTTTATTAAAACAACAACAACAAATAAAACTTTGTACAGCTGTTGTGTGTCATCGCTGGTCCATTTGTGATTCACAGCCTGCAAGACAAAAAGAAAGATAAGATGGTGCGTCACGAGTCCAGCAAAGGAGATAGAGAGAGAGAGAAAGAGTGAGAGAGAGGAAGAGAGATAGAGCAAGAGAGAAAGAGTGAGAGAGAGAGGAAGACAGAGAAAGAGAAGAAAGAGTGAGAGAGAGAGGAAGACAGAGAAAGAGAGATAGAGTAAGAGAGAGAAAGAGTAAGATACAAGGAAGACAGAAAGAGAAACAGTGTGAGAGAGAGGAAGACAGAGAGAGAAAGAGTGAGAGAGAGAGGAAGAGAGAAAGAGTGAGAGAGAAGAAGCCAGACAAAGAGAGAAAGAGTGAGACAGAGAGGAAGACAATGAGAGAAACAGTGTGAGAGAGGAAGAGAGAGAGATAAAGAGAGAACCAGTGTGAGAGAGAGGAAGGGAGAGAGAGAAAGAGAGAGAGAGAAAGTGAAAGAGGGAGAGAGAGGAAGAGAGAAAGAAAGAATGAGAGAGAGAGGAAGAGACAGAGAAAGAGAAATTGTGAGCGAGAGAAAGGAAGAGCTGGAGAGGGACACTGGGGCAAATCTTCTTAGCTCACCTTTGTGTCACTGGTGTGTCTCCAACCATGTGCCAGGACATAGTGCACCCTCAAGTTTAGTGATCTTAAAGATAGTATAGATTTAGTTATTGCAGAGTACATACAACTGCACATGCGTAATTCTCTGTTTCAAGGAAAAGAGAAAGAGAGAAACAGTGTGAGAGAGAGGAAGAGAGAGAGAGAGAAAGAGTGAGAGTGAGGAAGAGAGAGAGAAAGTGAAAGAGGAAGAGAGAAAAAGTGAGAGAGAGGAAGACAGACAAAGAGAGAAAGAGTGAGAGAGAGAGGAGGAGAAAGAGTGAGAGAAAAAGAGAGAAAGAGTAAAATACAAGGAGGATAGAAAGAGAGAAACAGTGTGAGAGAGAGGAAGAGAGAGAGAGAGAGTGAGAGAGAGAGGGAGAGAGAGAGTGAGAAAGAGTGAGAGAGAGGAAGAGAGAAAGAAAGAATGAGAGAAGCCACTCCCACCGCCCAGAGGTGACTGCCCGCAGCTGCTGAAATAAGTCTCTCTGCTCACCTTCCACCACCGGTGTGTGTGTAAGAGGGTCCACCACGTGCTGAAGCAACTTGGTCATGTATTCAGGATGGGCACGCATCATCGCAGATTTTTCCCGTGTTAAGCTTTGGTGGTGTTGGGGGTGGTGGTGAACGTCGATTCGTCATTTACAGCATGTTAGATAAAAAGCAAGATAAGATTGTGCGTCATGTGTCCATCAAAGGAGAGAGGAAGAGAGAGAGAAAGAAAGAAAGAGTGAGCAGAAGACAGAGAGATAAAGAGAAAAACATTGAGAGTGAGAGAAAGAGACAGAGACAAAGAAAGAAAGTGAGAAGAAGACAGAGAGAAATAGTGAGAAAGACGAAGAGAGAGAGAAACAGTGAGAGAAAGGAAGAGAGAGAGAAAGAGTGTGATAAAGAGGAACCGAGAAACAGAGGAAGAGTGAGAGAGAGAAACAGAGAGAGAAGAAGAGAGAGAGAGAGAGAGAAAGAGACAAACAGTGTAAGAGGAAGAGGGAGATAGAAAGAGTGTGAGGGAGAAAAAGGAAGAGATGAAGAGGGACACTGAGTGCCCACACTGTGTACAAAACTGTTACAGCTTACCTTTATGCCACCGCTCTGTCTCCAACCACGTGCCACGACCTAGTGGAACTCTCAAGCTCCCACATCTGAAAGATAGTACAGAATTAGTGATGGCAGAGCAGCATTGGATTAGGATTCAAAATCGGCACGGGCACGCTAAAAAAATAAAGTGGCCCACAGTTGCATATTGCCTTTCCTCAAAACCCTGCTTCGGCAACATTTTATTTTAAAAAGGGGTGGGTGGGGGAGATACAAAAAAATGCATGGATTAGTTTACACTGGTGACTTAAAAACAAGTAAGGCCACTTCTGCTCAGGCCCCCTGCCCTGCTAGGTACGCATACATTAATGGGCGGCCCTGCGAGAGAAAGAAAGTGACACCTCTGCCTGTTGCTAAACGTCAGGTAATGACGCCCATCTGCCTCCAGAAAGGCCATTCAGACACCCAAACAACAGCGACACCGCCCAAATCTGCCCCCCAGACAGCTTCAAAAAGCAGCCCATAGTTGGAACTCGGCAGCGGCTCCTCGGGCATTGCGCCAGTGCCCACGTTGCCAATCCGATGCTGTGGCAGAGTATATACGAGTGCGTACGCCTAAATCTCTCTGCCGTCTTTCTGCATTCAGGCTGCTCTACCCCATTCACTCCCGCTGCCCAGAGGTATCTTCCCGACGCTGCGCACCAAGGCCTCACTGCTCACCTTTTCGCGGTCACGGCACCCATCCACATCATGCAGCTCCGTTCTACAAGCTTATAGGTCTCACATTTAAAATTGAGTCTTGATATCGCCATGTCACAGGACATACTATTGCACCTATCATCATCGCAGGTTGTACACCCGCTCAATGCTTGTGGTGCTACTAACTCAGTGAGAAGTGAGGCCACGCAGTTGGGGCTAGGTCCTCGCTGTAGGGCTCAGGCCTACACTGCGGTGCAGCAGAGCACACAAAACATCAACTGTCCGGACCACCGGGACGGGTCATCACCATGCCAATGTGACTGTGCCGGCCGCAGTGCATGCGTTGCGAGCAACTCTAAAATGGCATAGCGCACGTACGCCCTGTCTTTTTTATTAGTAGGGTCACGTGTCCTGTGACGCCTGTGCTGGATGGATGTGGTGTGGGTGTATACCAGCCATGAGGAAGTGGCTGTGGCAATACGGGTGTCCGTGTTGGAGTGCTACCGTCACCCGGGTTGCAAAAGCCAAAGTGTCACTCTGTGAGCCAAGTTCAACAATATGGCCAACGTGGAAGGTACGGGGAATAACTGACCCTATATTCATCCATAGTTCCACACAAGAAAGATGGTGGACATGAGACATCTGTGTGGATATGAATTTTTATTGCACATTCAGTGAGTGTTGCAGCTGTAGCAATACAGGGCCATGGAAAGTTGAAGTTTCAGTTTTTAGAACATGGAGGACAGCCAATTAGAGACAAGCTTGTTGTCGGAGTTAGGCTGCGCCAACATATGTACTTATACAATCACTGCGACGATCCTCACACACTTATAAATTCACTATACACTCTGCTTGCAGTACTCTAATGATGCAGTCTCTACGTACATACTTGTACAATGACCGAGACAAAGTTACATAACTAAAGTTTTCCCCCACTGTCAAAGGTAAGATGGTTGCATATGCTGTCCAGAGCACTATGTAATGTGGTAGGGCCTAGGGGCAGCATGTTGCATACATAATGAACACACGGACACAGATAGATAGTGGAACTGGGTACAGGCATGATCGCTCAACTCCTTTTTATTACCAGGGTCGCATGTCCAGTGATGTCTGTGGTGGATACGTGTGGGGTGATTGTAAGCCAACCCTCCGGGAATGGTTGGTGCCGGCAACAAGTACAACAGTAATCATTGGATCAGACACAGAGATTCAATCATAAAAGGTCAATGATTTGTGCTGCACTAAGGTATGGGTACCAGATATGAAATCATTCAGAAAAGATTCTATCGTAAAGGGTTCATGACTTCTGATACACTGAGGTAGGACAGCAGATGTGAAATTATGCACAAAATATTGCATCAGAAAGGGTGCATGAGTTGTCCTGTGCTGAGATAGGGGCATCAGAAGCATTTAGCATCTGCGCAGCCAGCGATGATACGTGGTGCGGGCGAGTCACAGAACCGCAACTCGATGTGAATTGTGAGCCCTGCTATCGCTAGTGTACATCGAAGGCAGTAGTCAGCACAGACATCGAGGATATTTTTAGTCACTTCCTCTTGACAAAGTTCAAGGACATAGAGTAGAATTCTGTCTGCAATTAATAAATCATGTCTCAATGTAAATCGTGAGCTCTGCTGACCGCAGTGTAGGTAACAAAAGATGAAATATGTATGGAATACATTGTCGAAATGTATAGGTTTCGGGGACGTTATAGTTAGATGCCTACTGAAATTCATGAATCTAGACTGAATTCGAACTGTGAGCTCTGCTGGCCGCAGTGTAGACTGCCATTCAGTGATCCTTTGGACTTGCAAGATGAATTTCGTGATTGTAGTAAAGCTATAATTGATATCAAAAAAGTTCTTAAAGCAAAGATACTAAAAGGATATTATTTAGGTTTCAAAGATGTTGTAGTAAGTTGCCTACTGGACTCTGTAATTAATTAATAAACACTCAATTTTAATTGTGAGCCGTGCTGACCGCAGTGTAGGCCAGAGGCAGCAGTCAGCAAGGGCCCACAGCCATGTGGCGTTCAGTAGAGCTGCGCAGTTATTGGCAATTCAGCGTGTGTGCAGCCAGCGATGATAAGTGGTAGATTGAGTTAGTGGCACCTGAAGCAACCAGCTTGTGCATACCCTGCGATGATGCGTCGTCCGAGCGGGCTGTGCTGGTAGCAATGTCTTTTGTCTAATTAATTCTGCCTCAGTAAGGCCACGTGGCGGTGACTTGTGGTGAAACAGATAAGCAGGAAATTCTTTTTATTTATCATCGTTTTCCTTTTCACTTTTTAAAAACACATCTACATTCCTAGTTTGAATTTTATAATGAGTACGTCGAGAACAAATACAAACAAAGTTGGGATTTTCAGCAGAAACTACTTTAAAATGTGTTATTTCTTTTTCAAACTTCACATCAGTATTATTTTCCATCTCTTCTTCAACACGTACACTTATCAAACTGTTATTTTCTGTACACTTCTCTTGACTAGCAAAGAAACGTAACTCTATATCATCACAAACTTGTTTTATATCACTTATATTAAAACTCAATTTTGTGCCGCAGCAAGACCTAGACCTATTCCGATGATTCCTCTTGACTTTGAATATGAAGTTGCAGATGTGTATCGATCCGAACATTCGTAGGATCCAATTTCTCGATCTGAAAGCATCTTCAAGCTGAAGCTGTACAAATTTCTTCCCACATTTCTTTCAATTCTGTCTTCCCAGACTTGGTAATATATGACGTGACATAGCGAGAAACAGCAATTGAGTTATCTGCAACATATTGTATGTCCATATTTGCATTCCACCTCTTCAAAATCACCGGATTGTAATCATTAATGTACTTCGATTCTTATGTTCTTTTTATATTATAAGTATTTTTGGGTGATTTTCGAGTGATAGTATGCCTCACTGCTGACATAAAACTGTTCACTCTTCCTTGCGATGACTTATGGTGCACTGAGTTAGTAGGACCTTTGGCGCTCAGCGTGCACGTACCCTGCGATGAAGTGTGGTCCGGGAGGGCCGCACTCGGACCAATGTCTTTTGTCTATTGAATTCTGCCTCAATAAGGCCACGTGGCGATGACTTACGGTGCACTGAGCTAGTAGTAACTTTGGCGCTCAGCGTGTACGTACCCTGTGATGATGCGTGGTCCGTGGGGGCCACACTCGGAGCAATGTCTTTTGTCTATTGAATTCTGCCTCAATAAGGCCACGTGGCGATAACTTATGGTGCACTGAGTTAGTAGTACCTTTGGCACTGAGTGTGTATGTAAACTGCGATGATGCATGTTCCGGGAGGGCCGCACTCGGACCAATGTCTTTTGTCAATTGAATTCTGCCTTAATAAGGCCACTTGGCGATGACTTATGGTGCACTGAGTTAGTAGTAACTTTGGCGCTCAACATGTACGTACCCTGCGATGATGCGTGGTCCGGGGGCCGCACTCGGAGCAATGTCTTTTGTCTATTGAATTCTGCCTCAATAAGGCCACTTGGCGATGACTTATGGTGCACTGAGTTAGTAGTAACTTTGGCGCTCAGCGTGTACGTACCCTGCGATGATGCGTGGTCCGGGGGGCCGCACTCAGACCAATGTCTTTTGAATTCTGCCTTAATAAGGCCACGTGGCAATGACTTGTGGTGCACTGAGTTATTGGCAGCTGAAGCACTCAGCGTGGGCGCACCATTGCGATGATGCGTGGTCCGAGAGGGCCGCACTGGGAGAAATGTATCTTGCGTACTGGACTGCGTCATCTGCAATCACTTCTCCATCTGAATTGTGATGCCTGCTGTCTGCAGTGTAGATCGAAGGCAGTAGTCTGTACAGACATTAGTCTGCGGTGCTGTGCCGCTGGGTTCGCAGTGGGCCTGTGTCGAGGAGACCCGCAGTCATGGCGGCAGCCATGTGGCAGGGTGAGGCCCGCCGCTCTGGCAGACTCATTGGTCTTCACAGTTCACACGAGAACCACGCCCAGAGCCCCGGCATATTTATTCATACTCCTACGCTGGAGTGGCGTACCTTGGACCAGCCCACTGCGCTCCCGCTTCCAGGGGAGGACAACACAGCTACATGTCCGAGATCTTCCCCACTGCCTGAGGTAACATGGTTGCGTCTATTGTGCACAACACTACAAGCACAAGCAGTATATGTACAGATGGAGAGGTTTTTGATCAGTATTGTGAGGTCTGTCCAACACATCACCGCTACACTTGGCATTGTGTGCAGTATTATTATTGATGGATGAGTTGTGTCCTTCACACATATTTGCTTGCCATATCTGCCAACATTCAAGTATTGTGTGGCTGAGGGACCATGCCGTTTTTGGAAGGTCCGTTGTCCTTTTCTGCGCTGCCTCGTTGGCAGTAGGGAGGGGGGTGGTCCGGTGGGCACGTCCTGAGGCTGATGGCAGTGCGTGTTGTGGCCTTCATGGGTATTTGAGCTGCGTGATCAGTAACTCTATGACATATGTTGCGCTTCAGATGTGATTCTGGGCTACGATCCCTTTCACATTGTAGGTAGTCGTCCTGGTTTACACCAGCAAAATGCAGATGTTAGATGCCTACTGCAAACGTGGCTTATTCCCTGTTTTTGGATCGCACCCCAGATTTGGCTGCTCGTTGAAAATATCGGGAACTGGTGATTTTGTGTTAATTTTTGCACGGGGACATCTTCTCTGTATATTATTACTGTTAGTTGTTGTTCTCCTTTGTGACAAATTTATTTTTGTGGAAGCTATTGCTGGAAAACTGGGGACATTGGCTGTTTTCACTGGGTTGACAATGAAGTGATAATTTAAAATCACTGAAAAAACTGTAGGTTTAAAGAAGAAAATAATTAGAAATTAGCATTTAAAAAACCTTTGAAATTCGCTGAAAAAACCATAGGTTTCAGGGACGTTATAGTTACAAATTAGCATTTAAAAAACCCTTGAAATTCACTGAAAAAACCATAGGTTTCAGGGACGTTATAGTTACAAATTAGCATTTAAAAAACCTTTGAAATTCACTGAAAAAAACCATAGGTTTTCAGGGACGTTATAATTAGTTGGACATTTCACTCATACAAAACCATAGAAATTCCGCTGTTATAGTTAGTTGAACTAACTATAACTCGTGCCCCTGCAATGCACTACTGATGACGTCACATATTACATCATTCATGACATGGTCAGTGACATCACTGCTGACATCACTGATGGAAACTTTAGACAAAGCTACAGGTCAAACTGCTGAACGGAATTACGTCAAATTTGGAAGGGAGAAAGGTCTTTGTCCAGAAAGCACGCTTTTGTTTCAATGGGGTAAATCCGTTCAGTAGTTTTTGAGTAATATCAAATTTTACAGATACCGATATTTGAGAATTCTGACATCTGATGGATTGAGGCATTACGAGCACGAGCTTGCGGCTCATTGGCTGCGAACTGTTGAAACTAGATAGTGTTGGCAGCCATTTTGTGATTCAGTCCATCAGCTTGCATCTCTCCCTCTACAAGACATTGGGTCCATAGTTCTACCTCTGCGAGGCAACACTGATAATATACCGAAGCTCTGTCTGTGCGAGATTCCCCTTTCAGGCTCCCTCTCCCCACATCACCAGCTCGCAGCTATGCCTATAGAAGCTAGTCCATCAGCTCGCAGCTCTGCGTCTGTGAGCCATCGGGCCTGAGGCTCTACATCTGCGAGCCAGCCCGTTAGCTCGTAGCTGTGTCTCTGCTAGCAGGCCCGTTGGCCTGTTGCTCTCCCTTTGTGAGTCAGCCTGTCCGCTCGCAGCTCGGGCCCACAGCTCTACCTCTCCGAGCCAGCCCGTTAGCTCGTAGCTATGTCTCTGCTAGCAGACCCGTCGGCCCGTTGCTCTCCCTCTGCAAGTCAGACTACAGCTCTCTGAAGCATAGGCCCCAACAACCTTCTCACATGTAAGCCTCCCAAAGAAAGGGAACAGACAACACCCACACACATCCACTCCCTTTCCACACAAACAAACCAGCCAACAACAACATCGCACACAACTAACTAAAACCCTGAAGCCAAAAATACCACAGCTGGCCAGGCCGAAAATTTATGTGAGCACCCAGGGAACCAAACAACAATGGTGCAAAAGACAACAGACCACAACAAAACCTATACTCAACCAAGGACAACGACCCATGCCGTAAGAGAAGTAGGAAAGGTAGGACAAAGCTGAAGGTGAAGCGACATTCACCTACCAACCACACAAAAGTGGTAGACACGAGTGACTCAAAAACAGTCAACTCTAACCAACAAGGGAGACAAACCTAAGTCCACCCACAATCTAAAAAAAAAGTGGTAGGCCAGAGAGGCTCCAAAACATAGAGTCCTCTCACATACACCCCCCCACAGTGAGAGGTAAACACACTACCACAAAAACCACAAGGGGTCAATTACGAAACATTGCCCAAAAAGGTAACACACCAATGTCACCCACAATCCCAAAATAGTGGCAGGCTAGAGAGGCTCAATCAGTTTCAGTGGTACAAAAGTGACGTGACATATGTTTGAAAGATTACATGGTTTTAGGAGTAAGGTATAGAGGTAACAAATAAGAAGTATAGTTTGTTATGTTTAAATGAGTATGTCGTTTTGTAAATTAGGTACACCGTTGATTTATGTTGAGAAATAAATTTGGCCGAGATAAAGAAAATGTTGCACGTTTGGAAATTATACTTGGTCTGGAAATAGTCATGAAGGGAATGCAGGTGGGATATTTATCTGTTATTAATTTAAGGCAGATAAAACAAAAAACAGATATATTATGTGTACAGCTTGTGGGCTCATTTTTCACACAGAGAGGTTTATTTGAATATAAACCAAGGGAGGTGTTGTACTGCAAGCACGTTTACAATGAGCAGACATTACATGGAGAGCAAATACACAAAGTAAATATGTACCTTCCTTTGTATATGTACGCATGGTTTGAATAATTTGATGATACTTTTAGATATAATGTACAATGCCTGGTGATGCGGGGAAAGAGAGGGTGAAGCAGGTATTTCGAAGAGAGACAGCTGTAGTATATTCTCAGTATTAGTTTGCAGAGGGATAGCTGCGGGCTGGTGATGTGTTGTATTGCAGATGTAGAGCTACAATCCCCACGGTTTGCAGAGGGAGAGCTGCGAAATGTTGTCTTGCATAGGGATGGCCGAAGGCTGTTGATGCGGGGCGAGACAGGATGAAGGAGGTATCTCGTAGAGGGAGAACTGCAGTATATTCGCAGTGTTGGCTAGTAGAGATAAAGCTATGGACCCGACAGCTTGTACAGATAAACCTGCGGGTCCGATGCCTCGCAGACGAAGAGCTGCAATGGAACAGCTGCAGGCCGACTGGTATAGGGAGAGGTGCGAGCCTTCGGCTTGCAAAGGGATAGCTGCGGGACAGTGATGTGGGGAGAGGGAGAGTGAAGGGGGTATTTCGCAGAGAGAGAGAGCTGCGGCATATTTCCACTGTTGGCTTGCAGAGATACAAATGGAAATATACCGCAGCTTTCCATCTGCCAGACAGTCCCTTCACCTTCCCGCGCCCCACATCACCACTCGCAGGTATCCTTTTGAAAACCGATAGCCCGCATCTCTACCTGTGCAAGCAGGCCCTCAGCTCTCCCTCTGTGAGCCGGCAAGCAGCTGTCCCTCTAGGAGCCGACGGCCCGGAGCTCTCCCTCAACGAGCCAGCCCATGGGGGGGGA
Organism: Triturus cristatus; assembly: GCF_964204655.1. Classification (NCBI taxonomy): domain Eukaryota; kingdom Metazoa; phylum Chordata; class Amphibia; order Caudata; family Salamandridae; genus Triturus; species Triturus cristatus. The sequence continues at coordinate 929,358,825 of NC_140593.1, read as the reverse complement.
CGTCTCACTCCCACTGTGTGCTATTTTTATACTAGATAAAGCTCTGTTTGTTTATTTTTATAAACAGTACTCTTAGGGGCACAAAGTGTTGGTTACAGTAGTAAATGACACGTAAATGTAATTTAACGTAATTACGAGGTTTTCTGCTGGTGTTAAAGCTCCGTACCCGACTGGGCAGGCACATTAGCAAAATGGGAATGACACCTTAGTTAATCTCTCCCCCCTCTCTATCCCCATGTCGATCGTTGTTGTTGCTGCCTAACAGTTCATCCATTTTTGGTTATGTACATCCACAATGAAATGCAAGCCTCTACCATAACTTTGTTAATATGGTGCAGTGTTATCCTTGCTAAGTTGCCGATAGAAGTGTTAAGCTAATAAGGGTAATGTTTACATGTGCTATTAAGTTGAGAATATCACTCTAAGTATATAGATAACAATTTTTCAAAATAGTATCTACAAAGTTATCTGTAGTGGGTTGTAGAGGAAGTGTTGTGGGACGGTAGGGTGCGTGGTGGAGTGGGGCGAGGGGGGATGGGAGAAATAGGAGGTAGTGGAGTCACATATAAAATGGGAAGGTGAATCTAAATAATTAAATAAATATGTGTTGTATGTCCAGTGTCACTACCTGCCACCCTACTGTTCCCTTATTCTGCTCCACTACCATGCAGCATTCCCTCTGCAAGCCACCAGTGGAACTTATCTAATTGTATGCAATTATTTTAAAATATTGAACAGATATAACAAACAATTGAAACTTTTTTCTTTCTCAGAATTTTTTTTTGTTTGTATTAAAAATTGAAAATGCCTAGAAGAACTGAAAAAAAGGAAAGACAAAAAGGCAATCTACTTAACCCCTTCAGTGCCACGCCCTTTCCCCCTCCTGTGCCGGGCGTTGCATTAGTGGGTGGGGTTCATGACGAGATAGTCTCGTCATGGGCACAGCGCAACCGTGCTCCATGACGAGACTATCTCGTCATGGGCACTGAAGAGGTTAAAGAAAAGTCAAAAATGCGGATTACAAGTAAATGAGAGTACTACAAAAGACTTTCTTCTGGTGAAAACACTAGACAATCTTTTTTTTAAAAGTATTACGAACATTTAATGAAAATAACATCACACCAAGGAAAAAGAAGAATTTTTCAAGTAAGTAGAAACAGACTTCGACTTCAAATTGCAAGAAAAAAATCATGAAAAGGAAAGATTATTTGTTACCCGTAGACAAAAACTATTTCAAGAAATTCGTCAAAGATTTTTTTGAGATAGAGTAATTCAGAATTTAATAAAAGGATGGCGGAAATATAAAAAGAAAGTGCTGCAATTGAAACAGAAACAGCATATTGAAAGCATAGTGGATACTGCTTTTAAGTTAAAACAAATAAAATTCATTTTGATTTTGAAGAGGATGAAACTGTTGGATAAAACAATGAAGATTTTGAAAGACAAAAGTAAAAAAAATGACTTGTGAACTGAAGCAACTTTTGTAAAATCTTTATTGGAAAATGGAAACATACGTCTAATAGTGATCCTTTCTTTAATGTAGAGAGTTACTTCCAAGAAAATAGTTTACCATTTGCAGTTGATACTAGAGGTCATTGCTCCGAAGTTCAGAATGGTTGTCCTGTTCCAAAAGAGGAAATGGTTGGTATTAGTGCAGAACAGTTAATAGCTGAAGAAGTGCAAGGGAAACGCACACAAGCTCCTGTGTCTAAGTGGGGTTGAAATGAAAAGAAAATGGGTTTTTATAGAGCGCGTATTTGCCGAGGCGTCTTAGCACTTGCTACCGTTAAATTTAAAACCGGAGAATTAAACCACCGAAGGGGTACACATAAATAGCCAAGTTTTTAGTCCCTTCCTGAACTGTAGGAGATCATTTTGAGTTCTAAGATACAAAGGCACAGTGTTCCAGAACTTAGGGGCCAAGTATCGAAAACCTCTTCCCCCCCATTTCATCGTCTTTACTCTTGGGACAACAAGAAAGTATGCTGACGCGGAACGTAGACATCTCTGTGGAGTACATCACTTACAGTATTGACCCATCTGCGTAGGTCCCATCCCGTGCAGACTCTTGTGTAACATACACATTGACTTGAATTGGATCCTAGCAGATATGGGCAACCAATGTAGTTGTTCTCGGGTAATTAGACTAATGGAACTAAATTTCGGTAGATTTAAGAGTAACCGGGCCGCCACGTTCTGCAGGGTCTGGAGTTTTTGAAGCACGCTTTTTTTTGCTCCAATGTAGAGTGAATTACAGTAATCGATTTTTGACAGGATCAGTGCCGTAACAACCATTTTCCTCAAAGACATAGGAATAAAAGGAAGCATTTTCTTAAGAATTTTAAGTGTATAGAAACAGGAGGAGGTAATGCTATTTACCTGGTCAGATAAGGAAAGATGGTCATCAATCAGGATTCCAAGATTTTTTACCTTCTTTACGGGCTGAGGGCATGGCCCTACTGTCACGGGCCACCAATTGGAGTTCCAAAGTGACGTATCTCCTCCGAAAATAACCACTTCCATCTTTCCGGTATTCAATTTTAAACAATTATTCTGCATCCAGCAAATAATCTGACTCATGCAGAGTTTAAAACGCTCTGCCACAGTCTCTGGATTTTTGGCTAGTGAGATGACAATTTGCGTGTCATCTGCATAACAAATGGCCTTGAAACCAAAGGAACGAAAAAAGTTCAGCCAGTGGGGAGACATATATATTAAATAAGGTGGGTGAGAGTGCCGATCCCAGAGGCACCCCACATGACATAACAAAATGAGAGGATTTATGCTCATCTAAAATCACAGCTTGTTGCCTATCACTCAAGTAAGAACGAAGAGTATCTGCAGCTTTATCCTTGATCCCTACATCCGCCAGCCGCTGAAGAAGTATGCGGTGATCCACCGTATCAAACCCGGCGGATAAATCAAGCATTACCAACACGGCCTTTCCACCCTGGTCTAGTTGTATACAAAGATCTTCATGGGCTGCAATTAATGCAGATTCAGTACTATGCTGTGGCCTAAAGTCATGTTGTGCTACATCCAATTTATTATTGACTTCTATAAAGGACCGTGAAGAACCGGGGCCTTATGGGCCTGGCAGCGCAGGGCACGCCTTAATCTCCTGAGTTCACCTGCTTTGTTCAACAGAGACACAGGACATTCTGTTGAGCGTAGAAGATCAGGTTTATTAGCTGCAGCTAAGTACAGTTGTCCCAGAAGTACACTCAGTATGTTCTTAGGAGACTGCCACTTTACTCCGTGGCGCACAATCTTTTATAGCGCATAGATTCACCAAGAACACTCCCAATGCATACATGGTTATCCAATGAGAAGAGGTTGCAAACAAGATATAACCAATGAAAAAAGTTTGAAAACAAGATATCAAGTAACCCAAATAAACCTCTCTTCCAACAGTTTTTGTCACCCCTCCCCACAAGTTAATCAGTGGTAGTGTCTACAATTCAACTTGCAGGTGGCAGGACATATTTGTATGCTTTGGAGGACAGTTGTGAAATGAGAGAATACAAGTAGAAAATAGCGAAGGCCAGAAGATAAGATAAAGTCAGGAAAGAATGGTGTGAACCGACAGACAGTTGAGACAGGGTTTAGTCAAACCAGACGAGGATTAGTGGACTCAGCCAGTCCCTGACATCAGTCTCGTAAACAGAGGCAGAAGGTTATTTGACACGTCGCAGTAAGATCAGCAGAAAAACTTAGTTCATTGTGCTGCCTGAGTGAGGGCAACACAAAATGGCGGTGGAACACAACTGAATACAAGCGAGATCGAAAATCGAATTTCCTCAGACCCTCCTTTTGCCATAACTCAGGCAAAACACAGATTCACGTTAATCTGAATCAATGTCAATAGCCATGAGGTCGTCAAACTCTTTCTGCAACATCATTTTAATGTTCTCTGTTTTCTGTGACTCAGGTCTTGGGACACACAGAGTGGCACAAAGACCGCAGATGGCGGGGCCACACTGCATACAGAGACAACAGGAAAAAATGATGGCCAAAACCACTCCAAGGAAGGTTAGTACCTTCCATCCCCATTTAGATAGTAATCCCCAAAACCATCCTAATAAAGACCAATCTCCTTCGTCTTGATGAATCGATTCGGAGATCATGTGTAATTTTGAGATGGCTTGGAATACCGTAGTGGCGTCGTCAGGTATATAAATACAACAGCTAGATCCGATCAATTTACAGACTCCACCACGATCTGCAAGAATAACATCTAGTGCAATCCGGTTCTGCAAAGTCATGAGACGATCCGCCTGAAGTTCAGCTGTGAGATTACTCAAGGCTCCCACAGTGACATCTATGGTAGTCTCAACAACACGAACCAGCTGTCTCATGTTTCTGCTGTTGGCCATTGGGCCCCAAAAAGGAAGAAATCCTTTGAGGAAATCACTTCCCTCTTGTCCTGCCGTGTCTTTAGAATCAATAATCCCTCTGCCATATCTGTTTCTATGATGGCTTGAAGGAGCAGTGTATGTAGGAGGGAGAAGAAAAGCTATATAGCATGTTCCTGAAAAATCCGTTGGTAGCCACGTGTAAGCTCTATCGTGGAAGACAAAATATGTGCCCTGGGATGGCACTAACGGCGGTGAATTCTGAGACGTGTAGATGTATGTATGGGAACAAAAGCTTTTTCTTTGTCCAGTGTCAGTAGTCTGGCCATTCATTTGTAAACAGAAATTACCGTGATGAGGGACAGTCCAAATTGGTGGAGATTTTCCCTGTTTAGTTTTATCTGTAAGGCTAGTAATGTAACGAGTCACGTTCCAATTAGTATATGTTTGTCTCTCGTCAACAGGAACCTTATTATTCTCCACAATTTTAGTCATAGCCACCATTCCCTTTATCAGAGAATTATGACTAAAATCTGGCTTACTACCATAGGAACCAACTGGACGTCTAAATCGGCTCAAATATGCATTTGAAAATATTACAAAATAGGCCCAGGCGGAACCTTCATAAGAAAATGGAAGGACTAAATATGGCATCCCTTTATCTGTGGTATGAGGCATAAGTCCACACACCCAACAGTCGGTTGTGTTGACTACCAATTGGTGTTGGTGCAACAATTGGATTAATGAATTATTAAAATATTCTGTTCTCCTGATTAGTTCATGTTGGGGAAGTGTATATAATTGATGTGGGGAGATAGTAGAATGAAGAGGCAAGGAGATAGATTTAGGGACAACTTTTTGCTGCATAGCATGAATAACCCAACCTACACAAGCCAATAAGATACACAAAAATATAGAAACACACCATGTTACGCCACATCGACTGTACAATATTTTACAATATCCTAATTTATCATCCATCCTCTAAAATTGTTGCTCACCGCAATCTTCCTTACTCACTTGGCTGTGATAATTAGCCGTCCTATGACACTGCAAGTCCTGGGGGCCTAGCCATTATACAGGTCACAAACCAAGACTCCTACCGTGACCCTGCAACCTGGACAGATGATAAATGTAGCAGAAGAGATGGAAATCTCACGTGTCCTTGACCAATCTAGGTCTTAAATTGTATCTAGTCCTTGTTGGTACAGTTTGGTCTTGAAATAGGGTCTGTGGCTCTGTAGTGTTTAATCGGAGATGGGAAGGTATGGCTTCTTGTAGAATGTCGTCTTCTTCTTTCTCCGATCGAGTTCCATCCAGGTGTGCACTACTGAAAGGTATGAATCGGGGGACTTTTCCTCCTTCAGAATCACCTATACCCTTACGAACCCACTGATCAAAAGGCAAGGGCAAGGGCACTTTCTTGCAGTGCACGCCGTGGATCCAGTTCTTTTTCCCTTCGACTTTTACTGCTGTGCGAGTTGTCAGGAGAACTTGTCGAGGCGCCTTCCAGCGAGGTTCCAAATTCTTCGTCCTCTGAAAATTTTTCACACAGACCCAGTCTCCAGGTTGGATAGAATGACCTGGGTCTGTGGAGGCTTCTGGTAAAGCGTTTTTAACCTGTTGGTGAAGAACACGTAATTTAGTGGTGAGGTCAGGTAAATAGTCAATCAGCATTGGATACTGTATATCAGAATACTTTCTAAGGCGAGGGACTCCCCATACATTAGCTGGGCGCCCAAAAACAATCTCGTATGGGCTGAGTCCCAAACGAGAATGTACAGCTATTCTAGTGGACAGGAGAGCCAAAGGTAAAGCATCGGGACAATTAAGACCTGTGCTGGCTTGTACTTTTGCAAGCTTAAGTTTGAGAGTGCCGTTATAGCACTCTACCAAACCTGCAGACTGAGGATGATTTGCCGCATGAAACTTCTGCCTTATACCAAGACCGGTACACACCTTTTGCATAATTTGGCCTACAAATTCACTTCCATTGTCACTCCAGACAATGCGCGGCAAACCAAACCTAGGGAAGAACTCTTTTCGAAGAACCTTGGAAGTGGACAAAGCAGTGTTGTCTTTCAGGGGGTAAGCCTCTATCCATCTGGAAAAGGCACATACCACTACCAGAACATATTTACATCGATCCATGTGAATGTAGTCGATTTGCAACACCTCAAAAGGATATGTTGGGGGAGCAAAATGACCTGCTGGAGTTGGGGTTCCCTTTCCCGGATTGTACATCAAGCAAATGATACAATGCTTCACCACATTATCTGCACATTTTGGAATCCCTTTGTTCTGCCACACTGGAGCCAGAAGTTTACATATTCCTTTTGCACTGATGTGGGCTGGACCATGCGCCATAGTAACTACAGGCAGTACATAGGCGTCTGGTAGCAGCCAACGCTGGTGTTCTGACAATTCTATCCAACATCCTGTTGCGTCTAACATTCCTGTACTCTCTTTCCACTTTCTCAACTCTTTCTCTGTAGCATCTCCCTGAATCGATCTCACACTTTCTATTGTGTCCTCACACATCCCTCTTTCCCTGACCCAATTCACAGGGCCCGCAACATACATGCGACTTGTAGCATCTCTGGCTGTCCTTTTTGCTACCTCATCCGCAAAAGCATTTCCGCGACCAACATCATCAGTAATCTTCTTATGCGCACTACATTTCACAATTGCTATCTGGGTAGGCAAAACAAGTGACTCATGAAGATCAGTTACCAATTGACCATGCTGTATTTTAGTACCGTGGTAGGTAAGGAATCCTCTTTCCTTCCACAAACTACCGAAGCTATGCGCCACACCGAACACATACTGGCTGTCAGTATACACATTCACTCTCTTTCCTTTAGATACACACACGCTCTGGTCAAAGCTATCAGTTCAGCTGCCTGAGCTGAATTATGTCTGATGCGTGCTGTCTCCACGATTGTATACAAGGTGGTAACAGCATAAGCTGAAGTTGTCTCACCATTTGGGAGTTTGAAACAAGACCCATCCACCCATAGGATCCCATCTGGATCCACTAACGGCGTATCTTTCAAATCAATCCTGCCTTTTGTCTCCTCCTCAGTATGGAGAAAAAAATCATGTTGTTTCTGAATATCTTTCTCTTCTGGAAGAGGTAACAGTGTGGCTGAATTTAAAATATTACATCGTTTGATGTGCACATGACTGGCCAAGAGCGTCAGCTCATATCCAGACAATCAAGCACTTGTAAGATGTTGTGTTTTCATCCTATTTAGCAAGGTATCCACTGCATGTGGTACCATAACAATGAGAGTATTATCTAGCACCACTCCAGCAGACTGACGAATAGAAATCGCTGCTGCCGCTGTAGCTTTGAGACAACTAGGCAATGCCTTGGCTACTGGGTCTAACGTAGCTGAAAAATAGGCACATGGCCGCTGTTTGTCTCCAAATTGTTCTGCTAAGACTGACAACGCGCAACCCTCTCTTTCATGGACATAGAGCGTGAAGGGCTTGCTGTAATCTGGAGTACCCAACACAGGAGCAGAACACAGAGCAGTACGTAAATCAGAAAAAGTCTTCTGACATTCGTCAGTCCAAGGAAGGGGTTGGGGTGTGTCTTTCAAAGTGAGTGCTAACAAAGGTTTGGCCAACAAAGAAAAATTCGGAATCCATTGTCTACAATAAGAAGTGATGCCCAGAAAGGCGCGCACCTCTCTTTGTGTAGATGGCACAGACATTTGCACAATTGCTTGAATTCGTTCTGGGGTTAATCGCCTTCCCTCCTTTGATAAGAGATGACCCAAATCGGTACCCTCTCGATGGACATATTGTAGTTTAGAAGGTTAAACCTTATGATTAAGATCAGACAAGTGACGTAACAGTGCAACAGTCACATTCTTGCAGACATCCTCTGAATCAGCAGCAATCAACAAATCACCCATATATTGAATAAGAGTAGCACCTGGGGGCAAAGGAAAAACATTGAGCTGACATTTCAGAGCTTGACTATAAATGGAGGGGCTTTCACAATAGCCTTGGGGTGCGTGCTTGAGCCGGAAACTTCGGCCTCCTAGAGAGAAACCAAAAATATCCCTACTCTCTTTGGCAATGGGAATGCTGAAGAAAGCATTTTTCAGATCAATAACAGAAAACCAAGCCGCTGAGGCAGGTATCATAGTTAACAGGGCAGTGATATCTGGAACAACAGGAAACTGTGGTACAACAATTTTATTGACCTCCCGAAGATCAATCACAAAACGATAAACAGGAGGCTTAGAAGGATCAGTGTGTTTAAGAACAGGAAGAATAGGACTATTACATACATTTCCTCTCATTTCCTCAATCACACCCTTCTGAACCAAATCATAAATGATATCCAAAAGCTCTCTTTCACCTTCATTGGAAATTCTGTATTGAGGAATGCCTTGCAATTTAGCATTGGGCTTGACAGTAACAACATAAGGCGGGATCTCAAGACAACCAACATCATTTGGACCCGTAGCCCAGAGCGTTGAAGGAAGAGAGAGCAATTCAGGTGGGAATTGATCTTTAGACAAATACATTGAAGAAGTCAATTTCTGCCCTAAAGTAAGATGCACACCAGAAGGAGAACAATATATCGTTGCATGCATTCTTTTCAATAGATCCGAACCCAACAGATTCTCGCCGCAACCAGTCGTTAAAAGAAGAGGAGCTTCCATATCATAAGGGCCAATTGAAATAGGCAAAGGACAGGAGACCGGGTTAAGAAAGGGCTCTGAAACACCCATTGTAGTGACATTGACATAAGGCCCATCCTGATTTACTGGAATCGATACAACTCCCTCACTTTGTCTATGGCTGTCCTAGTTAGCGTGAAGGCTTTCATTTTCACCTTCAACATGATAATCATCATTGTAATATTGTGTAGACTGAGTATTCTGCTGATCGAAGTAGTTCGTAGAATTTGGAGGGGGTAAGAAACGCTGTTCTTGAGGCATCACACCTCGACCTCTACCCCTGTATATTATCTAGAAACCACCACTGCCTCGTGGAGCAGATAGTTCTCCCTTACGTTGCAATAAAACCAGGCAGCTATTCTTAAAATGACCTTCCTCTCTACAATAGGCACATTGGTTAGGACCTAATAAAGGTCGCGGAATAAAGGGCTCAGGCTTTTGATACACCCTCTTAAACTGTGGAGGCTGTTGAAACTGGCGCTGAGTATAACGAGGAGGATAAGCTTGTTGCAGAAGAACCTTCGTTTTTAATTCTTTCGTCTTCTTCTCTTGCTTATCTTTCTCCTCTTTATCCCTGTTCTCATAATATTGAGCAGTAGCCAACAGCCCATGAACTCTCGGAGTCTTTCAACTTATGTGACAGTTCGGGAAGCAAATTAAATACGAATGTATCTACAAATAATCGCTGTCCACCCTCCGTAGTCATATCCTGACCACTGTGATCAGTAAACGTCTCCTCAAAACGAGTGAAGTAATCAGAGACACTCTCATCTTTCTTCTGCTTACACGCAGCTAATTTATCCCAATTAACTCGCAAGGCGGGCATCATCGTTTTCAATAAAGTAATAATCCTACCAGGGAGTTCTGAAATCAAAACATCTCGCTTAGCACCACCCACTTGGGCTGCATCCGCGGCAGTTATAGCAGCCCAATCGCCACCCAATGCTTGGGCGTGATCCTCTCTACGAATCCGAGCCCATAATGCTTGTGGGACTACATTTCCCATCAACATATCAATATCGGCTAAATTCATAATACAGGCATCAACAGTCTGGGACAACTCCTTATATTAGCCAGCAGGGTTTTTACGGGGATCCGGTAGAGACTGTTTAAGAGCCAAAACTTCAGATCTCTTCCAGGGGACATGTACCCATATACGCTGGAAGTGCGCGGGAACAGCTGGATTAGCACCTGCTTGTGCAACCGCTTCTCTCCACACTGGAGGAACCTCTCTCATGGGATAATGTTTGGATGTCAGCCTAACAGCAGGATCGGAATCAAAAAAAGTCTGTGAGGAAAATAAGGACCTAAAAGTGACAAGTGTCCTTACGGCATCCTCAACCTTAGAACCCACAATGAGTCCCTTATCGAAATTGGTCTGAACATCTAACAAACCCTGAGGAAGTAAATCCAAATCCATATCCTCCCATTCTTTAGCGAGAGTGTCACACATAACATTAAATACATATCTCTGCGTGGGCGCCTCCCACTGATGAAAGGTGGTCATGATATCTTTCACACTATACTGGGGACCCTTCTCGATCCATTTGCGAGCGAGAGAGTCCACTACCACCCGTTCGTCGGAACCTGGGAGTTGACTACGAGACTGTCTTCGAGAAAAAGCCGGAGACATATTCAAAGTCTCAAAGAAAGGAGACAGAAACCCAGAGACAGTATCTGTGATTCGTTTGCGCACAGTAGCAGAATTAGACATAAGAACAGGGGACAAGGTATTAGGTGAACTAACAGAAGAATTAAGAGTTATAAGGGGAGCCGAAGGCAAAGGAGATTGATGTTCAGGAAACGGAGGCAAAGAAGTCGGTGGCGGAAGAGGTGGGGGTGGCACTACCTGAAGGGGCAAATGCGGAAGAGCCGGAGCAGGCGGAGGCGCAACTAATGGCTGAACTGGTTGTAACAATGGGGGTGCATTAGCACCTTGTACATAGGGAGGAGGCAATCTCAATAAGTGAGACATCAAAGGGTCTTCCTCCGGATCCTTACTTTTATTAGAAGGGGAAATAGGCAACACCGGATAGCATTTATCTATCGTCATACGATGCTGTCTCTCTGAAATTTCCATTTCATGATTAATCTCATTATCTTTAAACTGCTGGGCAGCCTGTATAATCGTCATACTTTGTGTTTTCTTATCTCGTTTTGCCTGTTTAATTTCTCTCTGTTTGGCTTCCTTACGCCAGAGGCGGAAAGAGTCAAACATTGCCGGCCGGGCTTTTCTTTTAAACAAAATTGCTTCCAAATTATCTTGTTGCAGGGATTCTGCTTATACACAGAACTATGCGTAGAACCCCAGGACCTCAGTGAGTTGTGGTGTACCAGAAACTCACCTCAGAACCCAGAACCCAGTATCCGGCTAGCATAAGTGTCCCATTCGTTATCCGAGATTTAGCTCGGAGGTTCCAATGAAAAGACAACCCAGAACACGGGACTCAGTACATACTCAGGAATGGTGGGAATCGGAAATACCTGTTCGTATATTATTCTCACATCAGTCCACAACAAGAATCAACCGAGACACGGTGAAAATAAAAAGAGTTTATTTTTATAGACCACGTGTCCTAATATGCAGTACTTTGGCTAATACAAGCAGACAAATGATTAAAATCAAAACCATCAACATAGTTACAATTCCATAGAATATAAAAGGGGTGATCATGTTATAATGACAGTGGATACTACCACTTTCCCTTTACTAAGAAGCTAATATTATTATTAGTCTAACAGAAGGTCTCTTAGGCTTGAATAGGGGACCCCATACCTCAAAGATCAGCTTAGTGAAATCACGTCACAGGAGCATCAGGAGTCTTCTCGCAGGAAGGCTCGTCTTCGGTCTGAATAATAAACATGATGTCCGTGATATTAAAAGCACCAACTTTCAGGTATGTGCAGCTGCTCGTGTGTTATGACTAAATAGTGAGTCGATCAACCTAGAGTGGAAAACATGCATTGTCTAACAACTCAGACTGTTTGTCACATCGTGTGCAGACCAAGGTCGCTTCGCAGAGCTCAGGATGGTAACAACAGATTGCTCTCGTGTGAGGCAAAACTCGAGTCAGCAGTTTGTTTAAGCAATAACATGTGAACGCAGTGTCGTGTGCAAAAGCAGCAAGATGGCTTTCCAACTTCTGACGTGGTTATGCTAACTTAACAATGTATGTACGTATTAAGGGAGTCCTTACTACATGCCCCCTTGATCGAAGCACTACTTAGTATGCAAGAAAAGAGAGAACGCAGAGTTCAAGCGCGACAGAGCAGAACAAGGCGTATCCAATTTAAAAAAGAACCGGTCAGTTCAGGCAAAGTTCGAACAGGAAAAAACCAAAAAGGGATAGAAAAAACAAAAAACCTCAAACGTGCCGTGGGAGGTGAAAAATGAAAAAACGCCTCACCGGGCAGAAGTGCAGACGTACAGGGACAGTTCAAGACACGTGAGGAAAACACAGTGGACGAAAGTTCACTCAATCCATGAAAGTATATGCAGCATATGTGGCCACTGCTTCCAGCAGAAAATCATTGGCACGGCCACTGAAGGTTCCAGCCATCCAGTTAAGTAAAGAAAAGGAACATACGTGTTCTTCTATCAGCGGAGCCTCTAGCACCATCAGAGGGCAACCAGCGTGTACTTCCAAGTAACTCATATCCAAGAAGTCATATGCCGCTCTCACGACGTCCCAATTACCCAGGATACCATGCGCCGCACCGCAGGCCATAATCCGAACACCAGAATAGGCAGACTCGTGAGACACTAAGGGCCTCATCAGTCGATCAAAATCCGGGTCCGGAGACACCATGTTGGTTAAGCACAAATCCATAGGCCATTCAAAGGGACAATCTAGGCAATGGAAGACAGGTTGCACGCAGGTGAAGTAGGAATACCGGAAGGATAATCCATATGCCAGGCTCAAAGTCGCCAACGGCAGGACACCATAGTAATCAAGCATCCTGTCACGAAGAAGCTGCAGACGGGACAGGCTGACGTGTGGCACAGAAAGAGCAGCCATTCCGCAAGATGAAAAGTAAAAGTAGCACACCTGCCACTAGAGCCAGAATTAACGGGACACCTCCAAAGACGCTGGAGAAAATAGAATGAAAAAATGCCGGAATCACACCAAAAATAGTTTGGAAAGAGGTCACGAGGCCCGAGCCCACAAGTTTAAAAAAATGAGCCAGGCCAGTCGTGGACGAGGCATTGAAAATTGTTTGGATCAAAGCTCCAAAATGCAGGGGGAGGTCAGTATTCAAAAGCGCCTGTACCTCGGTGCGCGTATTTGCTACGTGAAGGACAAATGTTTCCCGGGAGGAAGTCAATGGCACCTCCTTTTGGGACAATAGTGCTCTTATTCTGCTCATCTTGTCGAACTCTGCTTTCAAGGTTGGAATTGAAGGCCAGATAGAAGCATCCAGCCTCCCATGCGGGGGTGGAAACAGGACGTTATTGCAGCAGACAACCCTCTGTGTTACAGTTACTATATACGGGATCCCTACTAACATCCCGCAGCAAGCTTCATTGTTTAAAATTAAATAACTACCGTTTGCAAGCAGCGTGAAAGATGGCGTAATCACTGGTACCGGGATACCTTTGAGGACGCAGGCCAAATTCGGAGCGTGTACATTACAAGCACCGTGCAATTGAATGTGCCTACAGACAACAGAATGATCAGGTGACGTTGTACATTCTTCACCCTTCAGATAAACCTCAGTACCGTCCCTTGTACATCTATACGTAAAGGGGAGGGACCAGACTTCATGCATGAAAGCGGTACCCAGCTGTTCATATCTACCCAGAGCATAGTGTTTCATACAAGAGGTAAACTTAAAAAGCGCAAACGGTAGACTTATCAATCCGTGTAAGAGCCACACAGCGGAGTCGACTTCCGCAACAGAAAAAGGTAACGGCTCCAATTTCTCAATATGGAGCATGGAATATGTAGCATCCTTCATGGACATGAACTGCTGTTTGTCAGTAAGGTTAAAGGGAAGAAATAACGATGTTGTATTCAGATAGTCCCAAGGGACCTTCCCTGCCTTCAATGTTTGTAATGTCCATGCAAACTGCATAACAGAACGCAACTGGTTTTGACCATGATACAACACAGACATATCATCCTGCACAATATCCACAATTGAAGAAACAATATTATCTAATGTATAAATGCGAGAAGAAAGAGTGTTAATGCTGTTATCAATAACTGCTAATACTTTTTCCATATTAGCCTGATCAATAGCTCTCAATCTTGAAGCTGCCTCAATTTGCGACAGCTTCCATACTTCGTTGTAAATAGCATACGCCCATCTCTTGGATCTGCCACCCACAGGACCTTTAACAAAATCATTCAAATCTATTTTGTCATGTAACTTTGATAAATGAACTTTTACAGATGCCAAGGTGGAATGTCGCAGCCAGGACTGACATAATTTCCCTACAGAGTATGTAGTTACTGTATGTGACGACTCAAACCGGGGGTCCACGCGATCTTGAGTATACCCTGGTTTCAGTCCTAGAAAACGACGTTGACAGGTATCAGAACTGCTTTGCCAAATTAACCATCCCTCACTATTAAATTTCGAAATATTGAAAGACGAATTAGAAACCAATAACTGCAAAGCAGGAAGGGACAGATCTGTGTGATTATACCAATTCGGGTAAGCACCCAGATCCGGCACAGAAGGCGAATTTAGTTTTTTAGAAGTGGCCAATCCGAAACAGGTGGTTTGGAAGATGGTTGCATTTAAAAACAACATATGATTTGGTACTAGACAGGCACGGTGTAAAGCTTCAGTTCCCTGAACCTGCCACGGTTTGGAACCCCAAACCGACTTAAGATCAATAGTAGCCTTCCATAGATCATAACCTTTGATTGACAACTCATCCATAAAGGACTTAGAATATAGCAATTTGGTGTGTGTCAGTCTAACCTTGGAGGCAGACTCAGGCTTAACTTTAAAATAAAAGGATGCCGGGGCTGAAACACCGAAATCAGTAAAATAAGTAAACTTATCAACTAATGTATGTGAACTGCCAAACGAGGGGGTGGGACAGTGTTCCCACTGTGTAAAATTTACAAAATTTCTAAACGTATTTGCTTTATGCAGGAAGTGATTGCCATAATGTTGAAAACAATACTGTTCTGCATAATTAGCCGCATTGTCATACAAATCCTCTGCATCAAAGGCGGCATAATATTTCAAATCTGAAAACAGTGCTTCAATGGCGTGTACATCCCAATCATCAGAACGTATGTTCTGTTTAACTACATCACCCATAGAAACACGAAATACATTAGGCACATTAATGACCTCTGTAGGCCCATGAATTTGAAATTTAACTGCATCCCATGCGATTCCATCCATGACGGGCCAGGCAGTAATATTCACAAAAGTCTGGTCCCTTTTCATGATGTGGGATGAGGAGTGGGGGGCCAAAGTTCCATTGATAAGTCTAATTGTCGATCTCTCTTTGAGATAATGGCCATCCACCAAACGGAAGAAAACTACAACAAATCCAATGGACATAAACAAAAAAATACCAAAAAGCATCAACCAGATGTATGTCCAAGGAGCTATCAAAAAATGTTTCTTAAACCAGCTCACAAAAACAGCAATTTTTGATGGGGGAGTTGAGGGCAAAGAGTTAGTGTCAAAGGAAAAACGGGACTGGCCAAGTGCTGTAGATTGTAAAACAGGCGAAGGTCCACGTGTAGGATAAGCATACTCAGTCTCTTCGGGCAAACCACCAGCCGGTGGTATCAGCAAGGGGTCAGTAACTGAATGCATCTCGATGGCAACATCAGACAAGGTGGTAGAAGCAGGAACCATCATTGAATTTCTTTGCATTGTCTGGCATGAAACTGCCGGAGTCATACTAAGAAGTATCGGCCACTCGCTGAAGTTTGACATTGTCAATAGAGATGTACCTGTTTTCTTTGCGACCAGGAAGTGGAGGTAAAATGACTGTTCTTGTACCCTGCACTCCAAGCACTGGAACTGGTGCACGATAAGAGGGGCCGAACTCCTTCTTGTTCTCCACCTTCTCACGGACCAGATCACCAACTCGGGGTAGCCAGCCGACTACCGGAATCTGAACCTCAGCTTCAGACGTGGAGGGCAAATGTTCTTTCGAAAGAGAGTCTCTGGCTTCTTGTAGAGTCTGCAAAACAGCACAGTGATCATCTACGTCAAAGGGTGCGGTCGACGCCGCAATGTCTAGACCATCAAGGTCTGGAACAAACATTCTGATTCCGAAGAGCATCATGTACGGGGTCCGCCCACCCAGAGACCTTCTAGGGAGATTATTTAGTGCACGTTGGACGTTATACAAATGGGCTAGCCAGTTCCGGCCTGTGCCCAAAACACGTGCTGTCAATGATTGCTTTAAGTCACGGTTCATTCGCTCCACCACACTATTACCCTCAGGTCGGTAGGGAGACGAAAATTTGACTAGGACCCCCAAATTTTTCATAGCCTCCTTGTAAGCCTTAGAGGCGAACGCAGGGCCCTGATCAGAATGGAAGGTACCACACGCAAAAGTTCCCATAAAGACACGCAAATCCCTGATGACAGTCCACGAGTCAGCACTCCTTTGTGGCCATACCCATAGAAAACGTGTGCACGAATCCACTGCAACCAAGATGTACTTGTACGCAGTATCAGAAGAAAAAGGACCGCAGTGATCTAAATAAACACAACCAAATGGCTTATTAGAGATGTACAGCTGTGTCTGTGGTGGGCGCGCAACAGTAGAAGGTTTAATCTGTTGGCAAATGTCACAATCAAGAACATAAGCGCGCGCTTGTTTATATAAACCAAACCACCAGTAACGTTGTTGTAGCAGAGATATTGTAGCTGACACACCGGCGTGGGCTGACGCCAACCCCTCGTGCGCAGCCAAGATCAGTGCTGGTCTGCAGTCCGCGTTGGGAATAATTCTATCACCAACGTCGTTAATCCTCACTAATGGGACATTATCAGGACTTAAATGATAAAAATACAGAGAGGGAAAACCCTTCGGGTAATCTCCTCCCTTCTCTGTAGCAGCAATAGCTGCCAAGATGTCATCATCAATCTTACTTTTGGATCTTGTAACTGCTGCCACTAAGTATGTAGCCACTGCTGTTTTCGCTGCCTCGTCAGCTAAGCTGTTGCCGACAGCATGGACACCAAGTCGTTGGTGACCCAGAGTGTGAATAACACTCACGAGAGGGAGACGTTCTTTAAAATCTGCCACTCGAACCCAAAGCGTTTTATGCTTAATTGTGCTACCTTTAGTGTCTCGATAATCATTCTGAGACCAGAAGTGTAAATTGTCATTGTAGGACTGGACACAGTAGAAGGAGTCACTCACTATAAGAGTAGTGACTCGGGGATCAGCAAACTCCAGTGCAAGCACCAGAGCCCGGAGCTCCGCTAATTGCGCGGTACAATCACCCAATGACTGCGTATGCACTGCATCAGATTGGAATTCACCATTTACGAATGTACCTACGACAATTGCGCAAGCCGCTGAATAAGCGTGCTTCGATCCAATTGCGGGTTGCGCAGACCCGTCAGTGTATATGACACAATGGTATTCCTCGAGCGGGCGCAAAGACAGAGGTGCCGGATGAACGAATTCATACTGCAAGTACTCTTGAGTCTGTAATGAGGCATCAAAGATGTAAGTGACGTCTGGCGACGTCAGTGTTGTGGCCCATTGTATCCACCGTGGATGCAAAGCTTTAGAATTTGGTACACTTGCTTTAGTCACTGCCTCTAAAGCAGGATATGGAGTTACAACCAGAATCTGTTTCCCATGCGACAGTGCGCGTTCCTTGAGGATCGCCATCTGCACAGCAGTCAGAACTTTTTCGACCGTGGAAAAACGTAATTCAGCAGAGGTGTACAAGTGGGATTTGTACGCAATGGGGACTGTGTCGCCCTCATTGAACGTCAAATACGTGAACCCCACGGCGCCTGGTACTATTCTTATTACCAGGTTAGTGCGGTTATCACGTGTCAGCAAGTATTGTGAAGCAAGAAGGTCAGCCTGTAAAGACTGTAAAATTGCAGAGTGTTCTAGCTGCCAGCTAGATTTCGAAAACGAAGGCTGTACCAAGGCGTAAAGCGGCTTGATACGCTGGGCATAATCAGGAATGTACGTTCGGCCGAAATTCAGAAAACCCAGCAGAGATTGTAATTTCTTCAGTGTCGTAGGAGCACTTAAGCGTGCACACTTTTCCAGAAAGTGGGGGGCTAACCCCTTACCTCCATTGTTGAGCTCGTAGCCCAAAAACAACACCGTATATTCTGCGATGTGAGACTTCGCAAAATTGAATTTGTAGCCATAGTCAGCAAAACTCACGATAATATTGTCAACCCGAGACAGATGCGGCATCAGCTCATCATCCGTAAGATAGATATCGTCAACATAGGAGTATGCTTCGGGGTCTATTCTTCCTAAGAGAGAAACCACGCGAGCAGAAAAGACGCCAGGGCTATTTTTGTAACCCATGGCTAATCTTGTAAACTGTTTTTGTTTTCCGCCTGAAGTAAACGCTGTCCACTGGCTACTCAGTGTGGACAGGTTGTGGCTAAAAAAGCCATTGGAAATGTCAAGTGTCGTTTTAAATCTTTTACGCACGAGACTGTCGACCAAAGCCGAGCTATGTGTATTTTGTACCGCGCAGGTCCGGCAATGGGAGTTTAGGTGCCGGTAATCCAAAACTAAACGGTACGAGCCGTCAGGCTTCGTTACAGTGAATAAAGGGTTATTCATAGGGGACACACATGTTTCAATAACACCCTGATATTCCAATTGTTCAAGGATCGCCGCGACGTGGGGTCTAGCTTCACGACGCATGGGATATTGAGGTTGAGGCTGGCGCATAGACCGCAATGGAATCTCATGGCAGGGGGACAATCTGTCCCATCCCACCTGAGTACGATACACCGCCGGCGCAAGCGCAAGCGCCCACTCCTCAGCATACACTTCAGCTTGGTCCTTAGGCACTGTGTGCGCAAAGGACGGGAGGATTACTTCCTCCCCTCTAGGAGCCTCTAAAATGAAAGCTGGGGGCCAATCTGCCTCAGCTAGGAGGATATCATAGGTGGTGGTCAGATTATCCCAAAAAATCCCTTTTATTGTACGTTGTATGTCACCCTCAATTAATAAGACTCTTTCATAAAGTCTGTCAGGGGGAGCCACTCTGGTATCAGCTGTTTCAACAGTAACCGAGATATCAGTTGCTGTCACCGCCAGAAATAGACGCAGAGCTTGACGGACTATGGTAATTTCCGCTGCGCTGTCCAGGAGCGTCAGCGCCCATGTCCGGTTCCGAAGCTGTGTCCGCACTATCTGAGGCATACCTTGTCGTCAGAGCCGCCACTTTCTTCTTCTGAAATGGGGGTCTTTGTCGTGCAAATTCGTCCTGCTTGCCTTTACCCTCAGTCTGTCGGGGCTGGTCACGCTGTTGTGGAGCACCCCGACCTTTGCCACCGCCTCCGCCACCGGACTGTGTAGCCGATGTTTCCTGTGAAGAACGAGGAGAGCGCTGTTCAGAAACCTGAAATCTATCAGGAGACTTTATAGCAGCACGATCGCGCAGATCATAAGTGCGTTCACTACTAGACTGTACGGGAGAGGCAGGCCGAGAGCCCTGTTTCTGTTGCTGCTGCTTTCCCTGTTGTTTAACCTGCCATTTTTGTTTAGGAAAAAAGGGCCGTTCGTCCTTACCAGACGTTTCTGCCTTACCCTGCTGTTTTAGATCGGGATTCTTTATTACAGGCTTAACTCCTAAAGAGCTACGACCCAAATCCTGATATGCCTCTGCGATTATTTTCGCAAATTCCTGCGGTTTGTCCTCCTCAGCAACTCGTTTCAGTTCATTACGAACCTGGAAATGCAAAGCATCACCCTTCAGGTTACCAATTATCATGGTAGCCACCAGGTCAAATTGACCGAGGAGCCGCATCCCTAACTCTATCGCAGACTCCGCACCATGGTTCTCTTGAACTCTTTTGATAACGGAGGGCAGCTGCAACATAGACGGAGTGCCAAAGCACTGCGCGTACGTCGCTGCAAAGACCTTGCCCCAATTTACACAATCATCTATGTGGGGGACCAAGTCTTTAGGCAAACTAATGGTGAGGATCCTGTGTTTCTCCACAGGAGTAGTATTCGGGTAAACCGCTTCTATTTGGTCAAATTTTTCAGCAAGCCAAAAGGGGAAATCATCCCTATTTTGGGGGCGCTTGCCCATAACAGAATTAACCATAACAGGACTAATGACCACCGCGTGATGATCAGTAGGCTGTCCCGCAACAGCAGGTGCCCCCGCCTGCATATTGCGCGACACATACTGCACTAACGCCCTATATACCGTAATGAGGGCAGTGTGTAGTACACGCAACTCAGCCACCGTCACCGTGAGGTAACGGGGATGAGGCGTAAATCCGGCTAGTACCGGCCAAGTGGCCCCTGCAATTGACAAAGGGCCCATTCTCGGCGGTATAACCACATGGGGAAGGGCGCCATTAAACCAAATATGGTGCTGCCAAGCAGATATTGGTATTTCCTGTGTCCTATACGGCGTATAGTTCGCCGGCACTGCAGCGGCAGTGTAAGAATGAAAGGTGTCATCATCCCCCACCGCTGGAATCGTCACCCAAGAGTAGAACAACTCATAGGGATGAGCCGCATCGGCTCCCACCACAAAGATGACGTTCATTCCAGTGTCCGGCACCCCATACTGCGTCAAATGACGTTTCAGAGCTGCACGGCTATGCGCCGCAATATCCACCGACATTAGGACAACACACACTCGAAACTATCAGTAGCACAAGGGTTCAATAACATTTTTAATTATCAAGCTTGAAAGAACCTATATCAATAGACCTAGGTAGGTTTTAAATCCGTCAGACTTGTTATCCGGAAACAAGAATGAGGGTGTTGTGGACAAACGCGAGCACTACTAAGGCGTTTCAACTCATAGACCAAACGTTAGGTGCGCCATGTTGCAGGGATTCTGCTTATACAAAGAACTATGCGTAGAACCCCAGGACCTCAGTGAGTTGTGGTGTACCAGAAACTCACCTCAGAACCCAGAACCCAGTATCCGGCTAGCATAAGTGTCCCATTCGTTATCCGAGATTTAGCTCGGAGGTTCCAATGAAAAGACAACCCAGAACACGCGACTCAGTACATACTCAGGAATGGTGGGAATCGGAAATACCTGTTCGTATATTATTCTCACATCAGTCCACAACAAGAATCAACAGAGACACGGTGAAAATAAAAAGAGTTTATTTTTATAGACCACGTGTCCTAATATGCAGTACTTTGGCTAATACAAGCAGACAAATGATTAAAATCAAAACCATCAACATAGTTACAATTCCATAGAATATAAAAGGGGTGATCATGTTATAATGACAGTGGATACTACCACTTTCCCTTTATTAAGAAGCTAATATTATTATTAGTCTAACAGAAGGTCTCTTAGGCTTGAATAGGGGACCTCATACCTCAAAGATCAGCTTAGTGAAATCACATCACAGGAGCATCAGGAGTCTTCTCGCAGGAAGGCTCGTCTTCGGTCTGAATAATAAACATGATGTCCGTGATATTAAAAGCACCGACTTTCAGGTATGTGCAGCTGCTCGTGTGTTATGACTAAATAGTGGGTCGATCAACCTAGAGTGGAAAACATGCATTGTCTAACAACTCAGACTGTTTGTCACATCGTGTGCAGACCAAGGTCGCTTCGCAGAGCTCAGGATGGTAACAACAGATTGCTCTCGTGTGAGGCAAAACTCGAGTCAGCAGTTCGTTTAAGCAATAACATGTGAACGCAGTGTCGTGTGCAAAAGCAGCAAGATGGCTTTCCAACTTCTGACGTGGTTATGCTAACTTAACAATGTATGTACGTATTAAGGGAGTCCATACTACAATCTAATATGTCAGGCTCAAAGCTACCATTCTGTGGCCACTGTAGAACACCATCGTTCTTTGTGTATCGGATCCATGCCTCATTAAAGGCAATGGGGCCAACACCATGTTTAGAATAAAGCTTATAAGTGGGAGTTCCAACCGGAGGAATTGGACAAGAGTCCTCCAGCTGGGAATCCCTATCACAACCAAAACAACAAAACTTTCTAAACTTACTCAGACCAGGCATCGTTATTTCACTGGACTGTTCACAAACATCAAGGGGTTAAATCAAATAATATAGCACAAACGTACTCACCCCTCGGCTTCGGCTTTTGCAATAGCCGAATCAAAGACCCAAATCAAAACAAAAATAGTGAGAGCTACCCACCAATACTTAACTAAGTGTCTTCTTACGCCAACAGAGGCCCGTCTAACGTCTCGCGATACCATACATCACCAAAAGGGGCCAAAGCAAGGCGGCAGTCAGGGCAGCAGTCGTCAGCAGCCGTCAGGAAGGAGAAACCGCGCTGAAAAAGACCTTCGGACCACTTCGACATACAGGGGTCGCTTGATGTGGTTCACGATTCCTCCAGAATTTTCTTGCGGGGTTCCTCACGACCCTCAGGCAAAATCGCTACCTCTGAAGCCGCCTCACAGAGGGCACCAATTGAAGAACCAGGGCCTTATGGGCCTGGCGGCGCAGGGCACGCCTTAATCTCCTGAGTTCACCTGCTTTGTTGAGCAGAGACACAGGACATTCTGTTGAGCGTAGAAGATCAGGTTTATTAGCTGCAGCTAAGTACAGTTGTCCCAGAAGTACACTCAGTATGTTCTTAGGAGACTGCCACTTTACTCCGTGGCGCACAATCTTTTATAGCGCATAGATTCACCAAGAACACTCCCAATGCATACATGGTTATCCAATGAGAAGAGTTTGAAAGCAAGATATAACCAATGAGAAAAGTTTGAAAACAAGATATCAAGTAACCCAAATAAACCTCTCTTCCAACTGTTTTTCTCACCCCTCCACACAAGTTAATCAGTGGTAGTGTCTACAATTCAACTTGCAGGTGGCAGGACATATTTGTATGCTTTGGAGGACAGTTGTGAAATGAGAGAATACAAGTAGAGAATAGCGAAGGCCAGAAGATAAGATAAAGTCAGGAAAGAATGGTGTGAACCGACAGACAGTTGAGACAGGGTTTAGTCAAACCAGACGAGGATTAGTGGACTCAGCCAGTCCCTGACATCAGTCTCGTAAACAGAGGCAGAAGGTTATTTGACACGTCGAAGTAAGATCAGCAGAAAAACTTCGTTCATTGTGCTGCCTGAGTGAGGGCAACACAAAATGGCGGTGGAACACAACTGAATACAAGCGAGATCGAAAATCGAGTTTCCTCAAACGCAGTTCCTCGTTTAGTACCTTTTCCAGTACTTTGGATGGAAATTGTAGACATGTAGTGGGACGATAACTGGCAGCTTCAAATGGGTCAAGAGTTGGTTTTTTAAAATAGGTTTTATCAAGGAATTTTTCCACTCCACTGGAAAATGCCCTGACTTATGGATGTTATTCAAAAGGGGTGTCACATTTTTTGCTATGGTATGGGAGACCATATGAAGAACCGTAACAGGACATGGATCCAGAGGAGAGCCTGATTTGATAGCCAGGATAGTTTGTTCAACTCTGTCCTGTGTGTGGGAGGGAAAATTTCTTAAAGAAACTTGTATGTCAGGTTCATCTGTCTTAGACACATCTTGTCTAACACCATTTAAAACATTAGAAAATTCCTCGTAGACTTTGATCACTTTGTCGTGAAAAAATATAGCCAGTTTGTCATAAAATTGTTTTGTTGTGCCAACTGACTTTGCATTACCAAAGGTAGCCAGTTTAGTGACTGTCTTGAATAATTCACGGGGAATATTTTTAGAGGCCATAATTTTCTCTGCAAAGTATATAGATTTTGCCTCAAATATGGCTTCTTTATATGCTGTTAACGCCTCTCTATAGTGTACTTTTCCAGGCTCTGAATATTCCTTTCTCCAGAGTCTTTCTTTGGCTCTACACATTTTCTTTAAATGTTTTAAATTAGAGTTATACCAGAGGGCTGAAGTCCGTCTAGTATTTACCGGTGTACGAGTTTACGGTGCTAGCCTTAGAACCGCCTGCTTAATCCAGTGGTAGTAAAGTGCTGCTGCTTGGTCCGGATCAGTGTCAAAGTCAGGGTCCCTTACAGGGCTCTGTGACTGCAATACGGCTTCAAGATCAGGACTCTTTATTTGTTTCCAGGGGCGCGTAGACCCTGTTCTATTTGGACCTAGGGTTCTATTTTGGAGTCCATTTATGGGAACTTCAAAAAAGACAGCACTGTGGTCGGTCCAAGGCAGAGGTAGTGTTTTAACAAATCTTGTCTGATGATGGTTGGTAAAAATACCATCCAAGGTATGGTTGACCGTATGTGTATGGCTGGTGACAATTTACTTCAGACCTAAACTGAGAAATCTATCCAATAACTCCCTAGTGTTGGCGTTTTCTGCGGATTTTAAGTGAAAGTTAAAATCACCCAGCACCGAAAAATTAGAATGTACCATACAGGATTCCATAACCCTCATAATGGCTTCGGTAAACGTGTTCCTGGGCCCGGGTGGTCTGTAAACTAAAAGTCCGTTAAAAACATCAGTATTGGTGACTTTAAAACTGGCCTCCTCTTTAAATTGAGGTATATCAGAAAAAGTAGCTTTGATGTGGGAGCGGTATGTGATAGCCACCCCTCCCCCCCTTTGACCTATCCTTTCGATTCTAAATAGGTCATAGCCCGAAGGTATAGCCACATTTAGGTCAGGTTCACTGTGAGTCCAGGTCTCGGTAAGAAACATAATATCCGGCGTATGAAGTTCTAAAAAGTCAGCAAGTTCATAGCTGTGCTTAGGAAGGGATCTGGTATTCAGTAGGACAGCCGTTAAGGTACGCTTATTACCGAAACGTCTGTCAGACTGAATATAATCAATGTTGTTTAAAGGATGGAGAACATAAGACCCATTTCTCAAAACGACACGTAGGACAGCAAACATCCTGAGAAACATTGTTAAAGTGAATAGGACGACATTTATTGCCATTACCTTTGTTCCGGATGTTCAGAAAAGCTGCTTTATCATATGTATTTATATGATTTTGGCCAGGGGGTGTGGTGCACGGCGCAGACCGGCCGCGGACGGGCGCAGACGGGCTTGCCTTTGGCGCGCCTTCGGTGCGGTGCAGTGTTAAAATTAACATTTCCAATGTAACAAAATATCATACAAAGTAAAAACTTTTCCGTTTTTTAAATAGTTAAAAACTGGCGAATAGACTGAGCCCCCCGAGCTGTTCAATTCCCAAAATTAAAGAGCTTTGACAGCGCTGCGCGGTCGCGAAAGCATGCCCTTTATAGTGGCGTGTGAGAAAGGCACTCAGCTACTAGAGTGCTGACCTAAACAAAATGGCGGCCCGCTTAAAGACAGCGGGACCGTCACAAGGACAGGAGGAGTACGTGTAGGCAAACGCTTTTGAAGACAAGCCCCCTAGTAACAAACAAGTGAACAATTCAATCACAGCTTTCCCCACAGTAAAAGTGCAGTGTTAAAATTAACATTTCCAATGTAAACAAAATATCATACAAAGTAAAAACTATTCCGTTTTTTAAATAGTTAAAAACTGGCGAATAGACTCAGCCCCCGAGCTGTTCAATTCCCAAAATTAAAGAGCTTTGGCAGCATTTGTAGTATTCAACAGGAATCTATTAATATAATGCGAAATTTGTTACGAGAATATACACTGAAAAGTGTTAAACAGAAGATTAGGTTGTTACAAGGACTAGATCCATGTACTGTAAGAAAATATACTGAGAAACATGGACATTCTCTGGCTTGTCTTTCAAGAGAAGTGTGTAAAAGTGTTTTTCATCACTTGAGGATGTTAGCAGTACACCATTCAGAAATGCAGAAGTTTGTAAGGAAAGTGTACTACGTAAAAAGACCTGCATTATGTTTAATTGAACTGAATACAGCTCTTTTACCCAGTTCTTTATCAGATGTACAAAAAAGTGTGATGATATTGAGTTTAGATATTTTGGTTCAGAAGAGTAGTGCATAGAAAGTGAAAGTTTGACAACCACAGATGTTGAAGAAGATGGGAAAGTGATTAGGATTGATCAGTTTGAAGAAGAAATTGGAAAGTTTAACATAGTGTGCTCTGAAATTTCAAACTGCGCTTGGGTTTGTTGTCGATGTACTAATTATAAACTTCAAACTAGAAATGTTGATTTGTATTTGAAATCTGAAAAGAAGAATAATGATAAATGGAAGGAATTTGCAACGTACTTGTTAGTGGAAGGTCAATTTGAGTTAGGCAGTGATCAACTTGCTTGTGAATATTGTTATAACAAATTGGAAGAGAACAAAATGCCAGCTAGAGCAGTACATAATAAGTTAGAATTAGTAGCTAATTTAGAGGAACTGGCGGATTTGAATACATATGAGTCAGTTCAAATTCAATCTTTTCATCCATTTCAAACTGTAATTTGCATGGAACCTGTTAGACCTGACATCCTTGGCGTGGGTTTTTCCCCTATCTTTTGCCTCTGCTACCTGGATTTTTGATGCTGGGATGGATTTCGTTTTTGCTGGTTTAGATGCTTTGGACACTCTGCCACTGCTAACCAGTGCCAGAGTGTAAGTGCTCCCTGTGTAAAATATCATATTGATTGGATATACCTGATTGGCATATCTGTATCACCCTGAAGTCCCTAGTAAAGTGCACTGTGTGTGCCAGGGCTGGTGATGACAGATGCTACTAGTGGGTCTGCAGCGCTGATTGCACCACCCACCTGTGTAGCCCTAAAATGGTGTCTCAGGCCTGCCACCGCAGGCCTGCCTGCAGTCCCCGGACTGCCATGTCCTCCTGGCCAGTGTCCCCACTGACCGGGCCTAACCCTTCCCTTTTTATACACATCAGTCATCCCTATGGAAGGCCCAAGGTACCCCCCTGGGCAGGGTGCAGTGTATGTAAAAGGTAGAGCATGTATTAGTGCAGGTAACATGTTCTGGTGGTGAACAACGGCCATTTTGTGTGTTCACTGCTGCAAGGTTATCTTGCTCCATAGGCTAACATGGGGGAGGCTGGTGCCAATGGCTATCCGCCTATCTTCTCATAGGAACAAGATAAGACATGAGTGTTTGATATCCCTGAGCTCAGCATTTAATAACACATCTTTTAGGAGAGGTTGTTTTTAAATCCTGAGCTGGAGAATAGTACTTTTTGGAGAGTAGCTGTTCTCTTGTCTGACCCTTCTGTGTGCCTGGGCATGCTTGTGGATTGACTGTCTGGCTTGAGAGTGACAGGGGCTGGGGATCCCCCAGGAGGTTGGCTGAGTCAGCCCTCTGCTGAATGGCGACATTTGCAAGTAGAGTGGAGGGAAGAGATAGCACCTGGGAGTGAATAGGGCTGTGCCTGCCTGCCACCCTGCTGGCTCCACCTCCTGCTGGGCGGCTGACGACTCTGCCCCTCACTCTGAAAAGAAAGCAGAAGC
This sequence comes from Triturus cristatus, assembly GCF_964204655.1. NCBI lineage: Eukaryota > Metazoa > Chordata > Amphibia > Caudata > Salamandridae > Triturus > Triturus cristatus. The sequence goes on along the minus strand of NC_140593.1, from coordinate 929,331,284 downwards.
CAGGAAAACAAAGTGCTCCAGCAACACCCAGAACTGGATCAGACCGGGCTCAGGACCCACTTGCACAAAGACTTCAAAGACTTTTAGGGGTATAAGTACAAGACCCCTGACAACAGATTTTTAGATTCTACCATCAAGAGGAACCTCTGCTGAAAGACGGACCGCTGAAGAACTAAAGGAAGATTGCCTTGCTGTGTGCTCTAAGGGCTGACCTGTTCTGCTGTACAACTGAAGCTGAGGAGGAGAAGGGGTCTTGCTGTGTGCTGACTCTACCCCCTTGACCAAACAAGACTTTGCTGTGTGCTGTGTCTTAAACCGAATCTCCAAGGGCCTGAGAAGAGCTGGCCTCCTGTTTCGCAACCCAGGGATAGAAAGGTTGCCCAGAACCCAAGACTCTGCTGTGTCCCCCCCTGCGCTGCTGTGTGCTGCAGGGACCGTGGACTGTTCTACCAAGCTTCTCAACATCTGCCAGTGAAGTAGGCTGGCTGCTCTCTGTCTTGCTGGAGAGTACCGCGCTGATCCGGGCCTGACACCGGTTGCCGCATCAAGATGACCGACGTGCTCATCGGCACGTGCCTTGCCGCGACCCGGAGGCCTGAAGCAGATCTAGAGTCGTACTTCCCTGCTCTACGAAGCCGCGCTGTGAGTGGCTGACTCCGGTGACGTCGACATCGTCACTGGGGGCTCGTCGAGGGAGTTGTGGAAACCTCGCACCGAACAGCCAGAGGAGCGCTTTTACAATGAGTGCAGCGACACCGCCGGAGCAACGTAGCTGCCTAAACATCAAGAGCCTACGAACTGATTCATTCTCAGTGAGTATCGAATCACGCAAGAGACTAGAGACTATCGTCTTACGATCCCGACCAACCAAGAAAGCAAATATGGTGTAAACTTGTGATGCTTGATTTCAACTGCGGAAACTAGATAAAGATATATTATTTTTGATATAACTCACCTGTGTGGTCTAAGTTTGTGGTGTACGGAGGGGGGATCATTGTGGTGTCTACGTGCAAATACCTTACACATTGCCTTGGGGATAAGCCTGTCTGCTCGAGCCAAGCTACCTAGAGGGTGAGCAGGGGTTATCCACCGTGTGTGTCCCTGTACCCTGACTAGAAGCAAGCGTCCCTATTTGGTCTAAGGTGTCTACCTCTGCCAACTAGAGACCCCCAGATCTAACAGAACCTAAAACAGGTAAACTGCCACCAATAGACTTACAAAGAGGGCTGAAAGGAAGAGTGGTGTATTTACCTTTGGATTTTAAGAAAAATATTGAAATTTTTGGTGGAGAGAAAGAGGAAAATGAAGCAGTTGTCATTCTAGTAAATGGAGTACCAACAAAGAGTCGGAAAATATGGCAAGAATTTGTGGATGTTCATAAACTTCAAAAGGCTACGTTATATCTTGTGTAGAACAATATTTATTTTAAAAGTGTAAATATGGAAGAACAGGTAATAAGTTTGGAAGATGAATCTGAAATTTCAAGTGGTCAAATAGAGAAAGTGAACAAGTCAAGGAGTGAAGAGATATATGAACATTACACAATATGTCCTCTACATTGAAAAGAAGTAATAGGAAACAGCATTGCGTTATTTCAAATGAAAAAAGCAAAGGGAACTCCAATGAGTGTATGGGAGAAAAGGTTGGAAGCTTGTTGTTTTCCACAGCTGTTTCCTACTGGAGGAGGTAGACGATATGATGACCGACCTGTACGGATTCCAGCTTCAGAATATCGCTCAACAACATTATATTCTGAAGATCCTAGATTTCGACAGTGTATTCCATATATATTTCAACTTTTGTTTTGAAAGTGATCTGTCTTCCCTGTCCTGTGCTGTGAACCACATACTTAAAACTGGAGTTCATCAATCACTTCTTTCAGTGAAAGAATTTGTGGAGAAAGTTCAACAAACAGATGAAAATTTAGAAGCACAGTTAATTAATTTGATGGCATGTCAATGAGGAGCAAATGAGTATTGGTATCATCGTCATGGACAGCTGAAGTGTATGTTATAGAACTTAGGTACACCAACATGGTTTGTGAAACTTAGCTGTGCGGAGTATGGATGAGAAAATGTACTTGAATTTCTACGAGAAGCAAATTCCAATATAAAAAATGTTGAAATGAAGACACCTGGAGAACTGTGTTCATTGGATCTTGTAAATGTGTGCAGATATTTCAATTATAGGTTTCAAGCTATGATGTCTTTTATCTGCAATAAAAAGAATCCACGTGTTGGAGAAGTTACCGATTTATTTTGGAGAAAGGAGTACCAAGAGAGAGGTGCTCCTCATATACGTATGCTATTATGGATTTGGAACCGGTTTAGATCAAATAGTATTTTCTTTCATTGAACAGTATGTAACATGTGAGATTCCAAGAGAAGGAGGAGATAGAAGCTTGAGACAGCAAGTTTTACGTTTCCAATATCACTGTTGTGGAAAGTACTGCAAACTAAAATACAAGTCTAAAGGAAAATGTTATACTTAGTGTCAGTTTGGAGTTCCACGTCCAGTAATTTCTAAAGGAAGAGTAAATTCATTTTTTTCTTCTGTAAGGCCCACAATAACTCGCAAATCTCCAAAGAATACCTACAACTTAAAAAGAAGAGAACTATCAAAGTATATTAATGACTACAATCCAGTTATTTTGAAAATGTGGCATGCAAACATGGACATCCAGTATGTTGCAGATAACTCAATTGCTGTTGCACGGTATGTTACACCATATATAACAAAATCAGAAAAAAAACTAGATGAAACAAATGTGGGAACAAATTGCACAAGAGAAGAGCCTTAGAAAAAATGTGTACAGCTGTACTTTGAAAATTCTTTCCCACCGAGAAATTGGATCCTATGAATGTTCAGACCGCTTGTGCTCTTCAAGTTTATATTCAAAATCACGAAGAATGAAATCATTAGAAGAAATTGAGCACTTAGTAGCAAATGAACCAGACAGTATTGAAATTCTTAAAACTAATATGTTGGATACATACTATCCGAAAAGGAGTCGACATCTGGAACAGCTATGTCTGTATGAAGTACTTCAAAATTACAGCTTCAAAAGAAATGTTAAACAGAATTTAAAAGAAGGAAAATATGCAGCAGTTGGATGTCATGGATGTTTAGTAAAACATATAAAAAGTAACCTTATTAACCACAAGAAACTCAGTTGTGAAACTCCAGATAAGCAAGAATTTTACTATTTAGCACTTCTCCAACTCTTCAAACCATGGCGTAGCGAAAGTGAATTACTTGGAGAATTCAACTGCTGCGAAGATTCTTTTAATGCATGTAAAGATAGCATTGCATGTACAATTTTCCCTACATATTTAAAAATGTTGAATGATGAAGTTAAACAGGAAAAGACTATTACAGCTGAAATAGCTAATGAAAGTTCTCAAAATAGTCAAAGTTCTGGTCCATGTAGTCAAGATCCACGTGCACAACCAATTAGGCCTGGGCCAAAATTTCATTCCGCTCGCGGAAATTGCGATAATTTTGCATTTTCGCGTTCCGCGGAAAGCGCGAAAATGTCAAAATTTCCTCAATCCGCATCTTACCGGTAATTTTTTTCTTGCTCGCGCTGTAAGAAAATACATTCTCGCGTGCGCGCGATCGCTTTACCTGAATCCCCGCATTTGCCGACAAATTTTCCCGACCCGGTCGCGTTCTCCACGAGATGTTGGATTGTTGGTAGCCATTTTGCGCTGACTTGCGATAGTTCGCTCCCGCATTAACGTCATTTGTCGCGTGATCACGTCTTTCTTCTCGCGATCATGCACCACAAGAGTATGAGAAGATTGAGATTTTGAACACGTCATTCTCCACCGCGAGCGAGAGCGTGAGGATGCGGGCACGTCATATCGAACGCGAAAAGGAGAAAGAGACCCCGAACACGTCATATCCAACGCGACAGGGAGTGAGAGAATGTGATCAAGTCATTTTGGACACGTTATCGACATCCGGCGGAAGTAATGTGAGGCTCGAGAACTCGAATATGTAAAATTTTCAATTTGGAGAAGAATATCAGCTCTAGCAGCATGAAACCTTCTGCAAATGATGATGTGGATGAAAACAATTCCTCAGATTGACATTTGGCTGTCCTTTTTTGTGCAAGGAGTCCTTTTTTAAAAAGGTGGGGAGAGGGAGGAAGTGCCACAGAATCTCCAACTTCCTGTTCCTGTCCAGCAGGATCCTGCCAGTGCTTTGTCCATCTCCTGCTCATTCTGCCTTTGGATTTTGAGCTGGAAAGATCACTCTTTTTGTCTGCTGCATCATTGCATTTTGGATTTGAGGTTTTTTTAATTGGATATTTTACAAGTAAGTGGTTGTTGTGTCTGTTTGATTAGGGGCATTGCAGTTGTTGTAACTACAATTTATTTTTGGTAACTATCATCATTCCTTTTTAAAAAAAATGTTGTGGGCAGTAGTAGTCAGTAGTAGGCCGGAGCTAGTCATGGCCTCATGGGTGTGTGCATGATGAAGCAACTGTTCCTTTAATGTTTTTTAAATGTATTTCATTTTCAAGCATCATTTAGGGACTGGATGGCATTGGATTTAGTTCGGAAATGTGTTTTTTTGGGGTGGGCTTTCTGTTGTTGGGCCTGGCCTTGTGGCTGGTGGCCATTTAGAAGCCTAGGCCTGCAAGCTTGTCTGGCCTTGTCTGCCAACAGGCCTGCTTTCATCCAGTAGGATCAGAGCAGGTAGCCACAGCTTTATTAATCAAGTGTTTCTGTGTGGTCTGTTGAATTTAGACATCATTTAGGGCATGAATGGCATTGGATTGAGTTGGGGAAGTGTGTTTTTTTGGGGTGGGCTTTCTGATGTTGTTGGGCCTGGCCATGTGTCTGGTAGCCAATTTGAAGCCTAGGCCTGCAAGCTTATCTGGCCTTGTCTGCCAACAACAGGCCCGCTTTCATCCAGTAGGCTCAGAGGCTGAGCAGGTAGCCACAGCTGTATTAATCAAGTGTTTCTGTGTGGTCTGTTGAATTTAGACATCATTTAGGGCATGGATGGCATTGGATTGAGTTGGGAAGTGTGTTTTTTGGGGGTGGGCTTTCTGATGTTGTTGGGCCTGGCCATGTGGCTGGTGGCCATTTTGAAGCCTAGGCCTGCAAGCTTGCCTGGCCGTGTCTGCCAACAACAGGCCTGCTTTCATCCAGTAGGCTCAGAGGCTGAGCAGTTAGCCACAGCTGTATTAATCAAGTGTTTCTGTGTGGTCTGTTGAATTTAGACATCATTTAGGGCATGGATGGCATTGGATTGAGTTGGGAAGTGTGTTTTTTGGGGGTGGGCTTTCTGATGTTGTTGGGCCTGGCCATGTGGCTGGTGGCCATTTTGAAGCCTAGGCCTGCAAGCTTGCCTGGCCTTGGCTGCCAACAACAGGCCTGCTTTCATCCAGTAGGCTCAGAGGCTGAGCAGGTAGCCACAGCTGTATTAATCAAGTGTTTCTGTGTGGTCTGTTGAATTGTAGACATCATTTAGGGCATGGATGGCATTGGATTGAGTTGGGAAGTGTGTTTTTTTTGGGGTGGGCTTTCTGATGTTGTTGGGCCTGGCCGTGTGGCTGGTGGCCATTTTGAAGCCTAGGCCTGCAGGCTTGTTGTCTCTTGTCTGGCCTTGTTGTCTGCCAACAGGCCTGCTTTCATCCAGTAGGCTCAGAGCAGGTAGCCACAGCTGTATTAATCAAGTGTTTCTGTGTGGTCTGTTCAATTTAGACATCATTTAGGGCATGGATGGCATTGGATTGAGTTGGGGGTGTGTGTTTTTGGGCTGGGGTTTCTGATGTTGTTGGGCCTGGCCATGTGGCTGGTGGCCATTTTGAAGCCTAGGCCTGCAAGCTTGTCTGGCCTTGTCTGCCAACAACAGGCCTGCTTTCATCCGGTAGGCTTAGAGGCTGAGCAGTTGGCCACAGCTTTATTAATCAAGTGTTTCTGTGTGGTCTGTTGAATATACACATCATTTAGGGCATGGATGGCATTGGATTGAGTTGGCAAGTGTGTTTTTTGGGGTGGGCTTTCTGATGTTGGTTGTCTTAAAGACATGCTTTTGTTGTGTGTGTCTGGTGTGTGTTGGTGTGCAATGCATGCACCCTGCAGACCTTTTTGGGGCCTGTGAATGTTCGTATTTGCATTTTGTTGCATTAAAAAGGCAGAGCAGTGTGCTTTAGCATGCAACCTTTACCTGGCTTTTATAGGCCTTTTGTCAGCTCCTGGTGTTTCCCAGGCCCCCTGCTTGTTTGTGATTTGTGAGTGTCCATGTGGCTGGTGGCCTTTTTTTGTGTTGGGAGTTATTAGTGTCCTGCTTTTGCCATATAGGCCTGCATGGTTTTCCTATCGGCTTACTGCTTCCATCCTTCACCCCCTTTGCCAGCAGCAGCTCCATGGATGATGAGATGCTCAAATAATTTAATGGCAAATAGGGTCCACCCCACTTCCATTACATTTTTATTTTGGTGGTTCTAATTAACTTTCCTATCCTTCCTGAGAGTGTAGTGTGTGACTGTACACAGTAGTATAACATAGCCCTTGTTGAAAAAAAGTCATAAATGGCTTGACTATATCTTTTGTTTGCACTAGTACAGTAGTAAGTAACTGAACCACAACAACAAATGCAACATTTCACTGGTGTTCTTCTCCTGGCTTATTTGCTTTTAGGTGCACAAAAAGCCAGAGGAGGAGGTGTCATCATCATCACCCGGCTAACCGTTGTACTGCCAGCCAGACAGACGTCCTGCTGCGCATCACGTCCACATGTGACCAGAACTTGTTGTGCATCTGCATCCTGCCTGACATCTGAAGAAGATGGCCCCAAAGAAAGGTACCAGGTCCAGTACCAAGAAAGTTGCAGGTGAGAAGAAGGAACAGAAAAAGGAAGTGCCATTAACCACGACTGGTGTGCCAGCCAATGTTTTTTTTGGCACCAAATAAGTTACGCCTGCAGCAGCGTTGTCCGGGAACCAAGCTGGGAGCAGCACCTCAGCACCGGCGGTCCAACCCCACCAACCTAGGCCCAAGGCCTTTAGTGTCGCAGAGGTAGCCAGTCTACTAACGAGCAGCGATGTTGAAATCTCATTATCGCAAAGTAGTACACAATCAACGCAGGCGGAAACTCAGCAGATAAGTGTGCAGCCGCAACAAGAACAGCAGCAGCCGCAACAAGAACAGCAGCAGCCGCAACAAGAACAGCAGCAGCCGCAACAACAGCCCACCATAGTAGTTGTTGCTCCTGACGTAGGGGCATTTCAGGAAATCGAGCTTCCTACAGACAAAGTGGAGCAAACCACTGTTTCGGAAGATCTATTGTCTTCCAGACCACCAGCAAGGAAAAGGAGGCTTAGTCCATCATCTTCTTCTTCAAGCCCCGCTTCTGATGATCGTGATGCCACTTGGCATCCACCAGCTCAGTCTGAGAGTGATGCACGCCATAAGACAATGCTTCTGAAAAGGAAGGTCCCAGAAAAACTTAGAGTTATGGAGGTAGATGTAGAAGAGGGGGGTAATGTCGATGAAGACGAGCCAGTCATCACGCACATCACTCCCGCCCCAAAGGGATTGGAGACCAACATTCTCACCCTATCCAGAAAGGCTGCTACTGAGCAGGATGGAGCACAGATATCACCAACACAGGTTACACCACCACTATCTCCAGCTGCCATATTTTCCAAGGCCCGGCAGGGACCTACATCCAGCTCAACCATCTCAGTAGGTAGTGGTAGTAAAAGTCAGTGTAGCTGCACAGGGTCACATTCCAAGCACACCCTCCAGTTCATCTGGTATTGAAAGTGGCACATCCAGCAGTGCCAGAAAGTTCTCCTCCCCAGTTTGGGACTTTTTTTCTGTCAGCACCAAGGAGGAGAACGTTGCTATATGCTCAATTTGTCGACAAGGTGTTCGGCGGGGTAAGCTTGGTACAAACTATGGTACCGGAGGCCAAGCAAGTCATCTCAGAATACACCACACTATCGTGTGGTAGATTCACCTACTTCAGTTAAAAGAAAGTAGAAAAACTCAACCCATTGAAGTTGGTCAGGAAGAATCAGGGGGCGATATTATTGCGGTGGAAGGTGAAGAAGAGGGAGGCATTTCTAGCCCTGTCCCCAGTAGTGTAGTGGTACCGCCCATATCCTCCTCAGTAACATCTGAGTGGCACTGCAGTAAGAGCCATACTCAGAGTCAGGCTGAGACACCAAGGTGACCGAGTACCGCAAGGAGACAAACTGTGTCGTTGAGCCTAAGTGGGTTAATGAAAACAACAGCACCACAAAGGAAAGTAATCCAGCCTACCATTGAGAGCATGCTTAGGTTGGAGGGGCAGTTCCAACGCAACCACCCAACGGCACGGTTGTACAATGCGAAGCTGACTAAAATGTTAGCGCTGGACCTTCTCCCTTTTTCATTTGTGGAAGGGGTGGGTTTCCTTGAATTTGTGTCAGCCATCTGCCCTAAATGGAAGGTTCCCAGCTGATCCTATTTCGCAAGAATTGCTGTTCCGGCACTACATCATGATGTGCGCCATCTGCACCGGAGGCCACTGAGTTCAAGTTTTTTAGCCTGAACTGTCGGTCCCTCTTGAAACATCATGCGGAGGTGTTTGATTTACTCTTTGATGAGGCCCCAGATGCTGTATTCTTAACTGAGACCTGGCTTACGCATTATTCAGTGACCGTGCCCTGGCTTGCCCTTCCGCAGGGCTATGTGCTAAAGACAGTTAATAGAGAGGTGGGGCGTGGTGGTGGTATCGCACTAATTATTAAAGATGTATATAACTGTAGTTTTATAAAAGAAACTATCGCGGAATGTGAAAGTGCGGCGTTTAAAGTTATGTTGACCCCCAATTTCACGATATCAGGCCTTTTAGTCTATCGGCCCCCGTGTCCTGCAATAAGCTTTAGGGAGGACTTTTTGAGTAGAATTGCACTCTATGCGGGCAGGGCGGCAAATTTTACTATTTTGGGGGATCTCAATATGCACTTTGAGATGCGCCAGAAAATTGAGATTTCTAAATTATTGGCAGATTTGGAGGCCTTTCAGTTGGTACAATGCGTCTCCACGTGTACTCATGAGGCAGGGCATCTGTTAGACCCTATTTTCTCGAATCTTCAGCCTTTACAGGTCCCCTCCCCAGTTCCCCTGGCCTGGACGGATCATTTTTTAGTCTCTTTCACACTGCGTTTGCAGGGGAAAGCTGCTCCCCTACACTCTGCCACCGTGCTGAAGCGTTCCTGGCATAAATTAGATCTTTGCCAACTTTCGAAGTGCCTAGCTGATAGTAGGCCTCTAATGCCCTCTGACATGGAGGCAGCAATCTCTCGCTTCCAGGAATGGGTGGTCCTGGGCCTGGATGTTTGTATCCCGGCCCGTTTGGGAGTAAAAAGCAGAGGGTCTTCCAACCCTTGGTTTGATACATCACTCGTTTCAGCCAAAAAGGGCTGTAAGCAGCTGGAACGTGTCTGGAGACGTTCCTAGGACGCCTCAGCTAAATTGGAATATCGGGCTGCCATTAAACAGTATCACCGCCTTATTCGGAAGGCGCGAGCTGAGTATGTGGCCAAAGAAATCCTGGCAAGCTCTAATCCCGCTAAGTCGGTATTTGCCCTGCTTAAAAGTATGAAAAATGCAGGCTCTGTGGTATCCTCCCCGATTGTGTCCAACCAACAGTGTTGTGAGTTGGCTCGTCACTTTCTGGAAAAGGTTGAGCAGATCTATTCCAACCTACCATCAGCTGATATGCGTGCTGGGAGTGAGCCTTCTATTTCATCTAGCCCCTTGGCGGGTCGCAGCCTGGTATCTTCTCCTCCTGTATCCTCCAGCGAGTTTGATGCACTATGCCTGAAGATCAAGTCTGGTTCTCCAGCTGACCCTCTGACTCCTGCTTTATTCCGCCTACTCCACTCCGTGATCTCCCCTTGGGCTGTGGGCCTAGTGAACTTATCCTTGTCCTCCGCAGTGGTTCCTAGAGTCTGGAAACACGTTAAAGTTGTTCCATTACTTAAGAAACCCTCCCTGGACCCTGGGAATTCAAGCAATTATCGGCCTATTTCCCTGCTCCCGTTTCTGGCTAATGTGACGGAATCTCATGTCAACACTGTCCTCTCAGAGTATATAGATCAAAACGCCATTCTGGACCCCTCACAACATGGCTTCCGTGCGCGTCATGGGACGAGTCTGCATTGTTGGCAGTATCCGAAGCCATCAGGGATAATCTAGATAGGGGTGACTCCGTGGCCCTGGTCCTTTTGGATCTAAGTGCCGCCTTCAACACCATATCCCATGCAATTTTACTAACTCGTCTGCAGGAAATTGGTGTTGAGGGCGAGGTTTTGGGCTGGCTCCGCTCCTTCTTAGAGGAAAGGTCTTTCCAAGTCTCTGTGCCTCCCTTTCATTCCCAGGAGCTTGCTCTGCATCAGGGAGTTCCGCAGGGCTCAGTTTTGAGCCCTCTTTTGTTTAATATCTATGTTCGTCCCCTGGCTGCGGTAGCTAAAAACAGAGGGCTTGTATTGGGGTCATATGCGGATGACACCCAACTGCTGATCTCCTTCTCTAAGAACTGTGATGCCAATCTAGGGAAATTTAAGGAGGATCTTCTAGCAGTGGCGGACTGGATGGCGGGTAACTTTCTTCAGCTCAATGCCAGCAAATCAGAGATCCTGCTGTTCGGGAAGGACCGGGAACTATGGTCCGAACAGTGCTGGCCTGAGCGTCTGAAACCTGCACCCTCTCCCAAAAAGGTGGTAAAGAATCTAGGGATATGGTTTGATCAGGGTCTGACATTTGAAGCGCAATCCAAAACTGTGGCTGGAGTGTGTTTTGGGCTTCTACGTGGCCTCAGACCCGTGATTGGCTTTTTCCCTCCCAAAGTGCGTCAAACCATAGCCCAGGCCCTAATTTTTTCTAGGCTGGACTATGGTAACGTACTTTATTTGGGCGCTAATATGGCCAGTATTAAGCTTCTGCAGCGGGTCCAGAACGCCGCAGCGCGGCTGCTGGTAGGACTCCCTAAGTCTAGCTCCGTGACCGCTCTGCTCCCTAAACTGCACTGGCTTCCCGTGGAAAAACGCATCCAGTTCAAGGCTTTATGTGTGGCGCATAAAATCCTGTCCGGACAGGCCCCGTTGGGCCTGGCCAAGCTACTTAAGCCCTACACCCCACGACGCCTATTAAGATCGGCTGGTCGTGCTTTGGTCTGTACCCCCGCGTCCTCAAAGCCAGAGCTGGTGGCCGCTCCTTTCGGAATTTAGCCGCCAAACTCTGGAACTCATTACCGGTCCCTATTAGAATTATTCAGAAGCACTTGGCGTTTCGTAAAGCAATAAAAACCTGGCTCTTCTCTGGCCCTGCTAAATCCTTGTAGGTTTAGCTGTCATCCTGCGTCTGTCTCTTGGTTGTTGGTCTTGGTCAGGGTCACGCTGGGACGCCCCATTGCTGGGGCAGCCATGCGCGTTATAAATCGGATTAATAATAATAATAATTGATTGGACAAGCTTTGCAGCAGAGTGCTGTTCACAATATCCACCTGACAACAGACATGTGGACCAGTTGTCAAGCCACAGATTACATGTGCATCACTGCACACTGGGTCTCTTTTATGGGGGTTAGAGATGAGCAGCAGCTGCCTGAAGCTCAACTCCAAGAAAACAGAAGTCCTCATCCTCGGATCCATCCCCTCCGCGTGGGATGACACCTGGTGGTCCCCTGCCCTTGGCATCCCTCCCACTCCCATGGACCATGCCCGCAACCTCTGCATCATACTCGACTCCTCCCCCACCATGAACTAACAGATCAACTCCATATCCCCCACATGCTTCATTACCCTTTGCATACTCCACAAGAGCTTCAAATGGATCCCCCGAATCCAGGAAGAACATCACCCACACACTCAAGCCCAGCAGACTGGACTACAGGAACACCCTCTATGCCAGAATCAACAAATCTCTACTACACAAACTTCAGAACGTTGCAGGTAGACTCGTCCTAAGCATCCCATGACAAGACCACATCACCAAGCACCTACGAGACCTCCACTGGCTCCCCATAAAAAAAATACCTTCAAACTACTCACACACACCTACAAAGCCCACCATAACACCGGACCCCAATAACTCAACGAACGAATCTCCTTCTTCGCCCCCAAGAGAAACCTCTGCTCTTCTGACCTAGCCTTGGCCGAAATCCCCTGCATCGACAGAGCCAGAACGAGAGACAGATCCTTCTCCTACATTGCAGCCAAGACCTGGAAAGAATTACCCCCAGCATTAGTCAAAGTCCCACATTGCAAGCATTCAGGAAGAGCCACAAGACTTGCCTTTTCGAATGACCGAGGTGCCTTATTACCACCCCCCCAGCACCTTGAGACCCTCACGGGAGAGCAGTGCGCTCTAAAAATCCCTGATTGATTGAGAGGAATGCTGGGAGATCTGGAGAGGACTTCCTTTTGAGATGGGTTCTGGGAAAAGTAGCAATGTCGCTTCCTGTAAAGATGAACACTGGGAAATTTTGAGCTGGCACCTGCTGAGATGGATGCTGAGTAATCAGGTTCAATTGCTGATGATGATCTTTTAAAGATGTTTTTGACGGGAATCTATTTATGGAACTTTTCAGTTGTAATGGACAGTGGATAATGCAGCGATGGCACTTTCTGTAGAGATTGATGCAGACAAAGCTGCAGATGGTTTCCTGTTCAGTTGGATGCTGGGGAAATGTGGTGTGAAAACACCAGGCTAATTATGAGCAGCCACAGTGTGAAAACACCAGGCTAATTATGAGCGGCCACAAGTTTTCAAAAAATATATATAGTTTTCTTTGCATATGTACAAATGCACACAAGTGACAAAACCACAACTTCAGTCGCATTGAACATAGCCATCATTAGCATGCTTTCAGAATCCCTTTGTCATAGAGTCCGCTAGTAAGGGTGACATGCGGTGCACTCGGCTAGTGGGAAACTCTATGTTCGGTTGTGGTGTCCTCTTCGGCTGACGGCGCTATGGGGTCTTGTACAGAGTCCCAGAGGTCTAGTCCATAGTATCGTCTCCACAGCCCCCAAACTCTATTAAATTTCCTAGGGCACCCCCTTCTCAGATACATGGTACGCTAAGCGGCCATGTATAGGTCCATTCCCCTGGCCCATTCCTGCATGTGGGCATTTCACCACCACCATCACCTGGCCATGTCACCTTTCGCCACCGCCAGGCCCAGGAAGGCCAAGAGCAGTTGTGTTCCTAGGTACATCTACCTTGCTCAGGATCCCCAAGAGAATGAATCCAGGGTCAAGCAGTAATGTTCCCTGTAGTATTTTCTTAATGTTCTGATTATGGCCACCCAGTAGACTTATATGGTGGGACATAACAATATTGGATGATAGAAATTGATTGAAGTGTCTTTCCATGTGAGGCAGTCTGGTGTCTCCGACCTGCCCATCTTGTGGAGCTTCTTCCTGTCGTAGTACACTCTATGTAAAATCTTGTACTGTACGAGGCATTGCCTTGCTGTAATGGCTTTGATTCTCGGGTGCATTAAGGCTGCATCCCAATCTATGTCTTCCAAAAGCCCTACGCCTTTCTCCCACCTATTCCTTAGCCCATGTAAGTTGTCTGGTTTGTTGTCGTTTATGGTTTTATATGTGAGGGAGACGGCCTTCTCTACGAGTTCTACCTGCAGTAGTCTCCCCTCAAGTGGAGCGTATTTGGGTATGTCTGTGCATGGGATGTACTGTGTCTGCCACGCATGGTGCAGTTGTGCATACTTGATGAATTGGGATCCATGTAGTTCATATTCCTGACTAATTTTAGGCCATGTTTTGAATGTTCTTTTTCCAGGACATCCCAAATGTGGAGATACCCAGGAGATCCCATGCCTCAAATTTCTTTAATTTCCACAACTCTCTGAACTTTCCACCAGCCTTTGTGACCAGGTTTGTCCACCCAATGGCCTTTGTGGTAACTAGACATAATATCGAAAAAAAAATATCGAGTAGCCAGAATATCGAGTTTTTAATATCGAATGGACAGAATATCGACTTGCAAAAATATAGTGGTGAAGAATATCGAAAAACAGGTAAGAAATATCGATTGCAATAATATAGAAGTAAGTAATATCGACAGTCATAATATAGTTGTTAAAAATATCGAATTTTTTATAGTGTTTTAAGTGTTAGTATATGTGTTAAAAGTATGTATTAATATTGGAATGTATGTTAGAATATTTTTAAATTAATGAATTTTATGTTTTTTTTATTTTTTTGTAATTTAATTCCGTAGCGGGTTGTGGGTTTATAGGGGAGTAGGGTGGGAAGTAATTTAATTATAGTACATTAAATAATAATTTATAGGAATTATTAATTATTTTTAATTTAATTTTGCGTTTTACTTCTGTAGCGGGTTGTGGGTTTATAGGGGAATAGGGTGGGAAGTAATTTAATTATAGATTATTAAATAATAATTTATAGGAATTATTAATTATTTTTAATTTAATTTTGCGTTTTACTTCTGTAGCGGGTTGTGGGTTTATAGGGGAATAGGGTGGGAAGTAATATATTTGAAAAAAATAATTATTTAAATAATTTGTGTATATCCTTAATTAATATATTATAAATTAATTATTAATTGGTATTATTTGCATTTATTAATGTTTGTTATTGAAAAACAATTGTTTGTTAATTAATTATTAATAGTTAATTAATTAAACAAAAATTTATTGGTATTTATAAATAATCAATTCTTGTGTGATTGGTAATTAATTGTAATACTTGTTTTTGTATTAATAATTAATTAATTTTAAAAAAATATACATTTATTATTTTCTCTACTATTGCACTTATTTGAGTGGGAATAGTAATTTTTACCCCTACGCTATCCAATACTTTCCCTATTATTGCACTCTCTGGAGTGTGAATATAAATTTTTACCCTCCCGCTATCCAACACTTTCCCTACTGTTGCATTCTCTGGAGTGGGAATATTAATTTTTACCCTACCGCTATCCAACGCTTTCTCTAGTGTTGCACTCACTGGAGTGGGAATAGTAAATTTGACCCTCCCGCTATCCAACCCTTTCCCTACTGTTGCACTCTCTGGAGTGGGAATAGTAATTTTTACCCCTACGCTATCCAACGCTTTCCCTACTGTTGCACTCTCTGGAGTGGGAATAGTAATTTTTACCCTACCGCTATCCAACGCTTTCCCTACTGTTGCAGTCACTGGAGTGGGAATAGTAAATTTGACCCTCCCCCTATCCAACGCTTTCCCTACTGTTGCACTCTCTGGAGTGGGAATAGTAATTTTTACCCCTACGCTATCCAATGCTTTCCCTACTGTTGCACTCTCTGGAGTGGGAATAGTAATTTTTACCCTACCGCTATCCAACGCTTTCCCTACTGTTGCAGTCACTGGAGTGGGAATAGTAAATTTGACACTCCCGCTATCCAACGCTTTCCCTACTGTTGCACTCACTGGAGTGGGAATAGTAAATGTTACCCTCCCGCTATCCAACGCTTTCCCTACTGTTGCACTCTCTGGAGTGGGAATAGTAATTTTTACCCTCCCGCTATCCAACGCTTTCCCTACTGTTGCACTCTCTGGAGTGGGAATAGTAATTTTTACCCCTACGCTATCCAACGCTTTCCCTACTGTTGCACTCACTGGAGTGGGAATAGTAAATGTTACCCTCTCGCTATCCAACGCTTTCCCTACTGTTGCACTCTCTGGAGTGGGAATAGTAATTATTACCCCTACGCTATCCAATGTTTTCCCTATTATTGCACTCTGTGGAGTGGGAATAGTAATTTTTACCCTCCCGCTATCCAACGCTTTACCTACTATTGCACTTACTGGAGTGGTAATAGTAAATTTTACGCGCCCGCTATCCTACACAGAAAATATTGAATATTTTTAATTAATATTACGTTAAGATATATGTATTAATTTTTTTTTTTACTTACTTTAATTATTCATTAAGTTTACTGTTATTTAAGTATTTTTAAGTATGTGTCAGTTAATTATATGTATTATTTCATTAATTTAACATTACTTTTAAAACATTTAAAAAATTCGATATTTTGACTAACCATATTATTTACAACGATATTTTGGATTCGATATTTTTGTAATTTCCTGTTTGGAGATAGGACTTCGATATTTTGGTATTCTATATTTTTGCATCGATATTTTTGTAAGTCTATATTTTTGTAGTCGATATTATGTCAGTGATCTGGCCTTTGTGGCTCTCTCCCAAGCCTCTATTGTTGACGGTAGTAATTGGGAAGAACCCTTCCCACAATAAAGGTAGTGCAGGTGTGTGTGTGGTGACATCAGATCTCTTTCTAGTCGGTATGTGGGGAGTGGTCTCCTGCCCAGTACATCCATTCGTTAATGGGGATAAGATGGGCGGACCAGTAATATGCCTCCATGTTTAGCAGTGTAATTCCACTGTTTTAGGGGTTGCACTGTAATGTCTTCAATGCTTTTCTAGGGTGTCCTCCCTGCCATAAGAGGGATCTGACGTCTCTCTCTAACCCGGTGAGGACTGATTGAGGGAGGGGGTGGTACATGTTCTGGAGTGTATAGAGCAGTTGTAGGAGGGTAATAATTTTAAAAATAGCTGCTCTTCCAAGCAAAGTGAGGGGTAGCTCTCTCCATCTCTCCGCATCCTGTTTGAAATTCTGCAGGACCTTTCCCAGGTTACGGTGTCGACATCTCTCTCTGTGTAGTGCGATGAAAATTGCAAGGTACTGAAAGCCTTCCTTTGTCACTCTAAGGTCTCCAGGCAATAGCAATTTATCCAGAGTATTGCCGGGGCTATAAAGCATGTTCCAGTATATCTTGTATCCGGAGTGTCTTCCATCCTACTCTATAGTGTCAAACAGGACTGGCAGAGTAATATCGGGATTAGTGATATATAGAAGGACGTCATCAGCGGAGAGGAAATTCTTTTTTGACTCCTCGTTATTAGGTGTTACATTAAAACCATGGAATTCTGGGTATTGTCGGATATTACAAGCAAGGGACTCAAGAGTGAATGCAAAGAGGAGTGGTGACAGGGGACATCCTTGTTTAGTTCCACATCTCCTGGGGAAGGGTGCCAATGTCTTCCCATTTACTCGAACTGTAGTGGTCAGCATGTTATATAAAGTAATGCTATCCAGCTATGGAACTTAGGGCCTATAGAGTGGCCAGAGCTTTATTCCCCCTGGGAATCACCCTTCAGTCAGCTTGCAATCTGGTTCTAAGAGTCACTGTGAAATGGGGAGCTTCCAACAAACCCAATGCATGCTGGGTCAATAAAACACCTTTCTCTGCTTGTGTAATAAAGTGCTGAGTTGCCAAGGCACTGAGTGCAGCACTAACCTATATTTGGCACGGACCAGATAACACAGGACCGGACCGCAGACTGGCACTGAATTGGGGGTTAGACAAGCCAGGAAGTACTAAAATCAAGTCTGAAGAGGTATAAGCTAATAAAAGCTGAGCCCAATTCCATCAATTGTTACGTTCGGGAGGAGATTGCAAAAAAGCCATGCTCGCCTTTTGACAACTATTCCAATGATACCATTGAACTGCTAGGCCTGAATGAATTGTGGCTAAGGTCAGCAAGTCAAGACCAATTCAAAAAGGAGTCATCAAAATCATCTAAAATATTAGCATCATTAGAGGATACAGCAACCCTAGCGAAACGCCAACATGACTGGGGCGTACTGAACAGCTCCACATCCCTGAGACCTCAGCAGTACCTTGCGGAAGCTAGCTTGGCAGTCGCAAACCTGGTCCAGACCATCTGTCTCTGTCCAACCACACTAGGAATTCGCTGGAAACTTTTGCGCCCCAACTAGAAACAGCAAGGGGTGCGCACTTGCAGGGAAGCTATCCTGACCTGCTCCAATTCATCAGACTCGACTTCCATTGCTAGTGCTGGAGCAGAGTTTTCTTTTAGAAAATTCATGGGCTTTTGAAGCTCTGGCATGTCTATGCGTTTTATTAATTTATTAATAATTAACAATTAATTATTTGTCTTGTGCAAGTGTGATTCTATTAATCAATCCGTTTGTTCTAACATAAGAGAAAGTTATACGAGGGTTAGCTTATTTGTGCTGTTTCTGTTTAATAATAACGTGCAAGTTTTCATGTTTAAACGTTGCTGTGTGCTATTTATTTTAAGCACAAAACGCTGTCTGAATTAATGCTTTTTTATGTTGCAAAGCTAGATAAATACATACATATAAGGGTATTAGTGGGGTTAACACTGTTTAATTATTATGCTGTAGTAACGTTTATTTTGTCTCTTTAATTAAGATGGTCTATTGTGGCCTATGAAGGCCTTAACCGAGCTGACAGTATTTCGAAGCCTGGCTGTGGCATATTCTGTGATGTGGCAAGGGAGACCCCTGCTGGAAAAAGGTCGAAGACAACTGACCATGGTCCTTGTTGTAAATTTCCATGAGGACATCAGCAGTTTGGAGGATCTCCAAAGAAATGGAACGTCCTTGGCAAACAAAGGAGCTTCAGAAACGGACAAAGAACTGTGGCTCGGCTGCCGAGGGAAGTTGAACAAGTTGGATACTTTAATAGTTTCTTGGTTCCTGTTCCGTAGTTCACGTCTTGTGACTTTTCCTGAGCGAAGATTTTCAGATGTAGCAATGTTACATCCCTTCCTTCTCGCTCTGCTCAGTGATACAGTTTATTCTGCCAACTTTATGTGTGTTTCCATTGTAATTTTCACTATAAGAATTGTTAGCTTAGGGAGGGCTTTGCCACTTGCCATTTTACCTTTGTTGCGTGAACTTGCGTTGCTGAGGATCGATGCTGAGGGACTTCGTCTTGAGAGACTTTACCGAGAGACTTGTCCTGACCCGTTCTGACACTTAGTTAGAATAGGTAACTATGAGAAATGATTTATTCTGATTTACTTTGACTAATTTTAGATAAAGCAATATAACTTTTAAACATGGTGTTGAATTTCCTTTCTTGTCAATTATTGTGTACATTTTGATCATTGTTGTATAGATTGTATAGAGTATGTTTAAGGACAACCACTATAATCAGATCCTATCGTCCTAGATATAGATGCAGGGTGGTTTGGAGTTTTCTTCCCACAGGTCTATTGCTGGTAGAGTATTTGAGTGTATGTTAGTGAAATGGGCCCTAGCGTATGATGAATGTATGTGTGTGTAACTGTGAGATTACTCTATCCGTGGTAGTGGGTTTATTTTAGGTACCCTGATCTCTATCAATTTCTCTGGTAGCAGAGGATGGTTATAGATGGTTGTCTTGATCTGATAAGATAAGATTGTATGTATATTAGCTTATTGATTATTGATTTATTTTGGTTGATGTTGGTATATGTACTAATACTATATGTTGGAGTCGTCATGTTGAGTTATATGTAGTGCTTCTGGAATTTGGAAGCTGGTAGCAGTTCCGTAGTAGGGCAGAGGAAGGTGTATATGCTGCTCTCGGGAAAGACGGGATTGTAAGGAATAACGTGTGACAATTGAAGTTGCGCGTTCAATTTGTCTGGGTTCGGAATCAGTGACATTATTGTATGTTACTATTAGAAAACATTTCTGGTATATAAGGAGTGTGTATCGTAGTGAAGGTTATCTGTGAAACTCTGGTCTTGAGTCCCAGTGATCCGTAAGGATTGCCGTTAAAGCTTATTGCGGGAGGAGTAATAGGTATTCTCTGAGCTTGTTTGAGGAACTGGGCAGAGGTAAGCTGCTTAGTTGATGTATGTTATAATTCTGTAATAGGACAGATTGTGCGCTGTTCTCGGGAAGCAGGATTCTGTGTGCATGTACTATATTTTTCTTGTATGAATGTGCGTGAATGCATATACATTTATTGATTGTAAGACTCTTTGGATACGTCCTAGAGGAAACAGTTATAAGATGTATGTAAGTTTGTTGATTCTTGAGAAATAGATTTTTTTTTCTATCCTGTGGTTAGCGAAGCAGACAATGGAGATGTTTTTATGTTGTAACTAATAGATTTTGTAGAAATTTTGACACGAAGTCTACTGAGAGTTTTTGTAAAGGAGGGGTAGACGAGTGACAGAGACAGGAGACAGAGACTGCAGCGGCTGTTGACGTCAGAAGGTCCGCGCTCTGATTGGATAGCGCTAGGATTAGTGCGTTAGTGTGAGTCGCGCAGGGATTGGAAGAGCTGTTTAGTGACGTAGACGCTCCAGGATTGGTGCGTTAGTGTGAGTCGCGCTGCTATTGGTTGAGAAACTCGTATTGTATATTTATAATACGGAGAGAGTAGAGAGTTTTAGTAAGCGCTAAAATGTATTATCAAGAGGAGAAAAAGAAAAAAACGTTCTTTGGGAAAGTTAAAAGGTGGTTTACCAAGGATAAAGAGGTTAAAACGAGAGAGGGTGAGTTGCTACCTCCAGCGAAAATACCTGCATCCTTCATGGTTGCGAAATATGGATTACATACCTGTATATGGTTGCAGAATTGGGTTAGGTATACTAAAGAAGATGGTGTTCTAGCATTTCCAGAACATGGTTCATTTAATTTGGCCGTGTTGAGAAATTTACGGGAAAAAATGGCATGTCTGGACCCGAAGCCGAGACCTACACAGTTCGAGGCTTTAGTGGAATGGGAAGAGGAAGTTCATGAGCGAGAAAAGCAAAGATCTGGAGGGTATTACAGGAACATGTTTGGGAGGAGACATGATCGGGAAACACATCATGATCGGATGAAAAGATGGCGAGATGTTAATATGTCAGAGGGATTATATCCTATGAGAACAATTGAAGAGGGAGCAGTTGGAGTTTATGAGTATGATGATGAGGTCTTAAATGATATGATTTACAAGAGACCACCTCCCTATAGACCAGAACCAGATGAGAGTACACCAGTTGTTTCTCCGATAAGAGATACAGTCTGTATTATTGAAAAAGAAAAAATGACACCTGAATCAAGAAGTAATAGTTCTTTCAGGGAGAGAGAGAATCGAAGTAGTGAGGAAAATGCCAGAAAATTAGCAAAAACGACAACAGAACTGACTGAGAAAATTAGGGAGTTAACGAAGAATCTGGAAGCTGTTACGGTGCCTGTAACAATAGGTCCAGTTATGCCTGTGTTTGACAAACAGAGAGCAGGTGAAAATGGACTGGTGATTCCATATGTTGGGAATAATCTGACAAATTCAGTTGGTCCTTCAGGAGATTCAGATAAAAGAGCAGAAAGAAGTGACCTGAGACAAACAAGACATGACACATGTAGTGAACTATTGGATACTAGTGAACCTAGTTGTTCAGGGATGCCAATTTTAGAACCGCAGAAAAAAGTGGTTCCAGTGAGAAAAACTGCTGAAATAACAGTTGATGATTTGAATGATTGGATGAAGGTTCTTCAGAAAAAGGATAAGGATTCACAAGTTATTGATGTGGTTAAGTTACGTATAGAATTAGAAGAGCTTGTGACAGGAACAGTTCCAACAGAAATTCTGAAGAGTCATCATGATGGTGAATTAATGTTTATGTGTAAAAGCATAACATGGAGAGCAAGAAATACTCATGATAGACTAAGAGCGATAGCAAATGAGCAAGGAGTTGACATTGATAAAGTAAAGGTTTTGCAGAAAACTTACAGGATGGATTTCACAGAGAAAGACATAGAAAATTTGAATACTTCTGGTAGAACAGGACAGATTAAAGAAATGGTGGCATTATTGCGAAGATGGGGTGATGTAGAAAAGTGGAAGGATAGGTGGTATAAGAAAAGAGAGGAATCTGAAGATAGAACAACTTATTCAGCATTTCCAGTGAGAGAAAAGGAGAAACCAGTGGAGCATTATCCCATGAGAGAAATACCTGGAGGAGGATATGTACATGTTCCTTGGACCAGACAGGATATTTTATCATTTACGAATGATTTCCCTCGATTGAGAGAAAAGCCCGTCGAGTGGTATAGGCAGGTAGATAGGTTTGTGAAGTTGTCAAAAGTGCTGTGGGTTGACCTGAATAGTCTGTTTGATATAATTGTTCCAGCAGACTTGTGGACTGAGTGTAAAATAGTTGTGAGTTGGCCTACTGAGGAATATCCAAGAGATCCAAGAACAGGGGCACCAGATCCAGAAGTAATGAGGAAGTATGATCAGGTGATGGTATACCTGAAGAGTAAAGTTCCTCCAAAAGAGACAGACTGGGTTAAGATAGATCGAACACAACAGGAAGCAAAGAATCAGTTCATGCTTTTTACGAAAGGCTGATACTGGCTTTTAAACAATTCAGTGGAGATGAACACCTGGGTGACAAGGATTTGAGTCATTTTGTATACAGATTTGTATATGGTTTAAGACCTGAAATTGGTGAGAGAATTCGTGAGCACACGGTGGATTGGCAGAGTAAGAAAGTAGATGAGATTCTGAGACATGCAAAATACTTCAGTGATGAAATTGAAGCAAAACAAAGAAAGCTGAAAGAGAAAGCAATGTGGGCACAAGTGAAAGTTGCAGAAAGACAGGAAGCACAGTTAGTGGAACAGGCAAATAATCCAGGAAATAATGCAGGGAATAGACCGAGATATGCAGGAAAAGGAAAGGGAAGTCTGGAGGAAGCGAAAAAAAAGTTTCCGTGTCACAACTGTGGCCAACTGGGACATTGGAGATCGGAATGTCCTAATCCACCATTAGTGAATAATGAGGGTAAATCCTTAAATCAACAGGTGCAGAATGAAGGGAATAACCAGCAGCAACAGCAACAGAAAGTTGTGAGACAGCAGAGTCAGGAGCCAAAACCGCCCTTGCCGCAGAATAGAGGGGTACAAAAGTACAATCAGGACTCGGGATTCTTCAATGATGAGCAGGTAAACAAACCAAGACGTTCTAACAAAGTACAACAGTACTTGTTAAAGAGTGAAGGGAGTGAGTCTGAGGGTGATTATTGACGGTGCCGAAGAGAGGAGGAAGAGTGCATACTTGGTGCAACTCTAGAAATAGACCAGGCAGGACCATTTGTGGATGGGAAAATAAATGAGGAGAGTGTTACTTTTTTGGTAGACACAGGTGCGACAAGATCAACTGTCAGGTCAACAGATGTTAGAAATCTTCCTCTCTCGGATGAAGCAATCCAAGTAGTTGGTGTAGCCAATACACAAATCAGAACACGTCTTACTGAACCAGTAAGAGTACAGATAGGGAAATTTTCAGACATGCACAGATTTATTGTCTGTGATACGAGTCCAGTGAACCTGTTAGGTAGGGATTTATTGTGTAAGATGAATTGCACAATTTTTTGTACACCAGATGGAATAGCTTTTGAGACACCAGATGATGATGTTTTCTACTGAATGACTCTAGAAAATAGAGAAAGTGAGTTAATTGGTGCATTTGCTGTGTTTAATCCGGAGGATTTGCCTCAAGAGCTGAGAGACACAGTGAAAAGAGCAGTTTGGGATTTTACAGGAGAGGATGTGGGATTGATGAATAATGTAGATCCAGTGAAAATTGCAGTGAAAGAGGGAATTACATATCCTAACACTCCTCAGTACAAAATGACACCAGAAATAATTGAAGGGATAACTCCTATAATTGAGAAAATGATTCAGCAAGGAGTTCTGAGAGAACTACTGAGTAGTCCGTGTAATTCACCGATAATGGGACTGAAAAAGCCCAATGGCAAATTTAGGATCGTGCAAGATCTGAGAAAAGTTAATCAAATTGTGGTGGCATGTTGTCCTATTGTGCCAAATCCATCAGTGATTTTGTATCAAATTCCACATGATGCTGAGTGGTATACAGTGATTGATTTGTGTCATGCGTTCTTTTCAATTCCATTGCATCATGACAGCCAGCCGATTTTTGCATTTAGGTTTGGCCAGCGTATCTTAGCATGGTGTCGAATCCCACAGGGGTATACAGAAAGTCCTTCGATATTCAATCAGTTATTGAAGAAATCGTTGGAGAGTTTGATTATGCCCGAAAACTCAGTGTTAGTGCAGTACATTGATGACCTACTGGTGGCATCAAAGACACGTGAAGCTTGTGAAGTAGATACCATAGCTTTACTGAATCATCTGGCAGATGGAGGGTTAAAGGTATCTCCAGCCAAATTGCAGTTTTGCAAGAAAGAGGTTCATTATCTTGGACACAATATTGAAAAAGGTCTGAGAAAAGTGACTACTGACAGGATCAGAATAATCAAAGAAATGAAAGCTCCAAAAACCCAGAGAGAAGTGAGAATGTTCCTGGGTATGGTGGGATATTGTCGTCAGTGGATAATTAATTTTTCCCTGATAGCAAAGCCATTGATTAAATTGACAAAAAGTGAAATGACAGATCCATTGGATCTGGATGCAGAACAATTGGCAGCATTTGAAGAGCTCAAAAGTAAAATGTGTGAGGCTCCAGCTCTGGGTATGCCTGACTATGAGAAAGAGTTCGAATTGTACTGCAGTGAGAGAAATGGATGTGCACTTTCAGTGTTAATCCAGAAACATGGACAATTGAGAAGGCCTATTGCATACTTCTCATCGACACTTGACCCTGTAGCTGTGGGTTTACCAGGTTGTCTAAAATCTGTGACTGCAACATGCAGAAGCCTGGAACAGAGTGAGGGGATCATAATGGGATATCCTGTAAGGGTATTCGTACCTCACAATGTGGCAATTCTTTTGACAAGAAGCAGAACTCAGCATATGTCACATAGTCGGCTGACTAAGTACGAAAAAGTGATTCTGGGAGCTTCAAATGTGACTCTTGAGAGATGTGTGAATGTGAATCCAGCAACACTCTTGCCGGATATTGAAAATGTGGGTATAAAGATGGAAGATGATCATGATTGTTTGGATGTGCTTGAGTATTGTACAAAACCGAGACCAGACATAAGGGATATTCCCTTACCTGAGAATGACCATGTGCTGTTTGTGGATGGATCATGCTTGAGGAATGATAATGGTGTGCTATGTGCAGCATATGCGGTGTGCAAAGTTTCAGAGGTCATGGAAGCATCACCATTGAAAGGAGTGAAATCTGCGCAAGTTGCTGAATTAATAGCATTGACAAAAGCTTGTGAGATTGGGAAAGATTTGAGGACAACTGTGTTGACTGATAGTCAGTATGGATTTGGAGTGGTGCATGATTTTGGCCAACTGTGGCTACAAAGATGTTTCTTGACATCGGGTGGGACTCCGATAAAGAATGCTGAGTTGATTGGAAAATTGCTTGAGGTGATACAGCTGCCTAAGGAGTTAGCAGTTGTAAAATGTGCTGCCCATGGTCCAGGGGATGATTTTATAACGGTTGGTAACCGTTACGCCAATGATGTGGCGCAATATTGCGCCAAGACAAATCAATCGATTAATAAGGAAAGAGAAGGAGAAATGTCTTTCCTTTCTGTGATGTTTACTAATGTCCTAGAAACGTGGGATGAAGTAAAGCAGTTACAAGATGAGGCAGGAGAAGAAGAGAAACAAGATTGGGTTAAGGCAGGATGTGCTCCAAGAGAAACAGACCATGTTTGGGTCTATAGAGATGGCAGACCAGTAATGCCAAACTCAATCTTGTCGTCAATGGCAAGGATGTATCATGGCCAGGGACATTTGGGGAGAGACGCGATGGTTAGGTCGTTTAAACAGACCTGGTACAATGCAAAGTTCAGGACAATTGCAGAGAGTATCTGTCAGAGGTGTTTAGTTTGTCAGCAATTTAACACTGGGAAAAAGACAGTGGTGAGTCTAGGGACAATTGGCAGAGAAGGAGGTCCTTTTACAAGAATGCAAGTTGATTTCATTGAAATGCCCCAAGTAAACAGACTGAGGTATGTTTTGGTGGTAGTCTGTTTGTTTTCAAGGTGGGTGGAAGCTTACCCGACTAGAAGAAATGATGGATTAACAGTGGCAAAATTACTGTTGAGAGAGTTGATTCCTAGATACGGGTTCCCAGTTACAGTTGAATCTGATAGAGGTAGACACTTTCAAAATGAACTCATAGTTTTAATTTGTGAAGCATTGAAAATACAGCAGAAGCTACATTGTGCATACCGACCAGAGGCTTCTGGTGTGGTTGAGCAGATCAATGGCACAATCAAGAATAGAATTGGGAAGATGTGTTTAGCCACTGGCATGAAATGGCCAGATGTGTTACCTCTAGTTCTGATGACTATGAGATCTACTCCAGATAGAACTACTGGTTTGAGCCCGCATGAAATAATCATGGGACGTGCTATGCGCCATGCATTCGTGCCTGTCAATAAGTTGGTGACCTGATGACATGATTTTGGATTACTGTAAAGGCCTGGCTGACGCAGTCCATTCCGTGTTTCACCAGGTTGGAGAAGAAGCTACCACACATGAGAAGAAGCAAGCCCATGATCTGAGTCCAGGGGACTGGGTGAGGATTAAGGTGCACAGAAGAAGAAATTGCTTGATTCCAAGGTGGGGAAGGCCGAGACAAGTTATTCTGACTACAACGACTGCAGTAAAGTGTGCTGGAGTGAAGCACTGGGTACATGCAAGTCATACTCTGAGAGTTCCAAACCCAAAAGAAGGAACTGGTAAAGAGTATTTTGAAGAGTCAGATTCCAGTGATGGTGAAGATCCTGAAGATACGGAATCAGTGAGAAAAGAAGCAGAGAGAGCTTCAAGAGAATCACTGCGAGTATCAGAGAGAAGATCAGATTCTGTTAAAGAGCCTGAAGTTTCAAGTAGCAGTGGAGGGAAAAGAAAAGAAAAAAGAAATCACACAGAGACTACTCCTGAATCAGAAGAGGAGGAGATTGAAGAACCACTTGAGATTATTCTTGAAGAAACAGGGTCAGAAGAAGATAGAGAGGGACAGATTGCGGAAGACCCCCGAGGAGGTGTAGGGAACATTGATGAGGAGCTAGGTGAAGGGACAAGTAGACAGCAAGAAGATTGCGTGTCGGAGACCCGAGGAGGGACAGAAGTAGGGAAGTCTCAAATAGTGGTGAAAGAATCTGTGGAAGAAAAGAAAACTGCTAAGAAACGAAAGCAAAAGGCAATTGAAACGGATGATGAAAATGAACAAACAGAGGGTCGAGTTCTGAGAAAGAGAACTTCGATTGGAGAAAAGAGTGTTAAAGAATTAAAGCCGAAAAAGGTTGTGAAAGGAGATCGTTGGCCTAACAACCGAGTTAAAAGGGTGAGATACAGAGTAATAAGAGCAAATTCATCGAAAGCTGAACAAGTAAATGAAATATCAAGTCAAACTTCAAAGGCTGAAGGAGAAGAATCAAAGAGATCAAAAGAACCAGTAGAAATAAAAAGAGTTAAAAGACCCAACCAAAAGTACAGATCACCGGAATGGTCTTATGTGACACTGTCTGAAGGAGGAGAAGAAGAAACAGTGACTCAAGATAATCCGGAAGTGGTCTTGAGAGAAGTGGTTGAGGAAGATACTGGTGAAATTCTGAAAGTACTCTTGACTGACATTGGAGAAGAGTCGAGTACTGAGGATCCTGACGTTGGAGATCTGATACAATTTGATGTTGAAGAAATTGAAGTGAATAATGACAAATATCCAAACTGAGTGAAAGAAAGATTCACTTGGATCAAGTGAACGAAGAGATCATTTGGATAAACTGAAAGCTGAAGAATTGCTGAGGAATTGAAAAAGTTCAAACAGTAGTGGAGTAGTAAAGGCTAAACTAAACTAAAATGGCTAACATAGAGAATAATAGTAATAGATGTGCCTTCTTTAAGAGGTGGTGTAGAATGTGCTGCTGTTGTACTGGATTATTAATGCTTCTATGGGGTGTTTTAGTTTTATTAGTAACTTTTAAGGTTGAATTTGGGATAAACGCAGAAGATATGACTAATATAGAGAAGAATTCACAAAAAGTAGTTCCAATTAGAAGTAGTAGTCACATACACAAAGATAGGTCGATTAATAATTTTTCTAGTAATGTTTTTTCTAAACTGTTATATGAATATGTGAAGACAATGGAAGTAAGGGATTGCTACGTCTGTATGCAATTACCTGCATCTGTCTCAGAGGGTGTTACTTATCACCATTTACCAGCTACATATGGTATTTCCTGTAGTATTTTAAGTAGTGTTTTTTATTTGTTAGGGAAAATAGATTATATATTATAGATTATAAGATGTCTAACAGAGATAGTATTTTTGGGCACTTGCCAATGAACAAAGAGCTGAATCCAGCTAAAGAAGCTAACACTTTTGGTGAGATTTTTATTGAAGAAAAAGGATTAACATTAGATTATATTTTTAAGAATAATTTAACTTGCAGTTTGAAAGAAGAGGAGAGAGCTTTCCTGGATATGGTAGAAGAAAGGAGAGTGAACATGCATGAGAAAGGGAGAAAATATGAAGAGAGTGAAACAATTTGGGACATTGAGATGGGAAAAGAGTTGAAGAATGGGGCTAGTCCAACTTTAGCTCTAGATGCGCCACAGAAGGGTAAACTTTGCATTACCAGAAGGAAATCCCAATATGACACATATTTTGTGGGAACTAGTGAGTGCCATGATACATACTTCATTGCGACAGGTTGGGGTTTCAGAGGTGGAGAAGATACGATTTTTCCAGGAGTGTACTATGTTTGTGGGAACAAGGCTTATTACAAATTGCCGGACCATTGGTATGGCACGTGTTATGTGGGCCTGGTTTTTCCTAAGATTTTTCATACAGATAAAATAAGAGATGTAGAAGATATTAACTTATTAACACGCTTTAAGAGAGAAACTTGGTCTGAAATTGTGGGTGACATTTTTGGGGTTTTGATTCCAGCAGTGGGAATTTCTTTAAATGCTTATGGAATCCGGAAACTGTCCACAGTGGTTGATCGCTTATCGACAAATACCGCAGGAGGGTTTCTTTTGGTGAATACGGAATTAAGTGCCGTACGAGCCATGTCAATGCAAAATCGACTTGCCCTTGATATTTTATTGGCCAAGGAGGGTGGAGTCTGTGGAATTTTGAAAGTTCAACATTGTTGTACTTACATTCCTGACGAAAGTAAAGACCTGAAGGTCTATATCAAAAATATTACTGATTTGCATGAAGAATTAGTACCACTTGAAACTGGGAGTTTATGGACTAAAATAGCTAATAAGATGATAGCTGTTAAAGATTTTATTGCAAAAATAGGTAGTACTATTATAGGTAGAATATTGTTTCCTTTGTCTTGTATAATTGTTGCTTTACTGATATTAAGATTAGTGTGTGTGTGTTGTAAAAACAGGAGAGGGAAAGAGAAATTGAAAAATGAAAAGAAAAATAAGAATTCGAAAATTTCGAAAAGAGAACCACAAGAGATTGAATTAGAAGAATTGAGGGAGAGTGTTTATTTAGAGACAAAGAGAGATGATGAAAGAGTGACTGGTGTGTAATGTTGTGTAAGGGGAAAAGCCATTTCTGATTTCTCCTAAAATGGGACTAAATTTTCACTATTTTTTTTTTTGGGTTTATTTGGTGATAAAATCACCAAAGGGGGGATTGCTGGAGCAGAGTTTTCTTTTAGAAAATTCATGGGCTTTTGAAGCTCTGGCATGTCTATGCGTTTTATTAATTTATTAATAATTAACAATTAATTATTTGTCTTGTGCAAGTGTGATTCTATTAATCAATCCGTTTGTTCTAACATAAGAGAAAGTTATACAAGGGTTAGCTTATTTGTGCTGTTTCTGTTTAATAATAACGTGCAAGTTTTCATGTTTAAACGTTGCTGTGTGCTATTTATTTTAAGCACAAAACGCTGTCTGAATTAATGCTTTTTTATGTTGCAAAGCTAGATAAATACATACACATAAGGGTATTAGTGGGGTTAACACTGTTTAATTATTATGCTGTAGTAACGTTTATTTTGTCTCTTTAATTAAGATGGTCTATTGTGGCCTATGAAGGCCTTAACCGAGCTGACAGTATTTCGAAGCCTGGCTGTGGCATATTCTGTGATGTGGCAAGGGAGACCCCTGCTGGAAAAAGGTCGAAGACAACTGACCATGGTCCTTGTTGTAAATTTCCATGAGGACATCAGCAGTTTGGAGGATCTCCAAAGAAATGGAACGTCCTTGGCAAACAAAGGAGCTTCAGAAACGGACAAAGAACTGTGGCTCGGCTGCCGAGGGAAGTTGAACAAGTTGGATACTTTAATAGTTTCTTGGTTCCTGTTCCGTAGTTCACGTCTTGTGACTTTTCCTGAGCGAAGATTTTCAGATGTAGCAATGTTACATCCCTTCCTTCTCGCTCTGCTCAGTGATACAGTTTATTCTGCCAACTTTATGTGTGTTTCCATTGTAATTTTCACTATAAGAATTGTTAGCTTAGGGAGGGCTTTGCCACTTGCCATTTTACCTTTGCTGCGTGAACTTGCGTTGCTGAGGATCGATGCTGAGGGACTTCGTCTTAAGAGACTTTACCGAGAGACTTGTCCTGACCCGTTCTGACACTTAGTTAGAATAGGTAACTATGAGAAATGATTTATTCTGATTTACTTTGACTAATTTTAGATAAAGCAATATAACTTTTAAACATGGTGTTGAATTTCCTTTCTTGTCAATTATTGTGTACATTTTGATCATTGTTGTATAGATTGTATAGAGTATGTTTAAGGACAACCACTATAATCAGATCCTATCGTCCTAGATATAGATGCAGGGTGGTTTGGAGTTTTCTTCCCACAGGTCTATTGCTGGTAGAGTATTTGAGTGTATGTTAGTGAAATGGGCCCTAGCGTATGATGAATGTATGTGTGTGTAACTGTGAGATTACTCTATCCGTGGTAGTGGGTTTATTTTAGGTACCCTGATCTCTATCACTAGAATAGTTAAGTACATTCATGGTGTGGAAAAGGGCGGCACTCATAAAGGCAGAACAACATTGCCAGGTGCTAACATCTCAACCTGCCCTAACAACAGACTGACAACCGCTTCCTCATTGAGGAAATAGACACCTCCTTGGACAACCCCTTCCTGACTGAGGAAATAGACACCTCCTTGGACAGTGCCAACAATGCACCCTTCACCCTGTTCACTTCGCCATTCTCTAATGTATTTTTGACCAACTAATTTTATCATCTTGTCTTCTTATTGATGTACAAAAAAATAGGAATATATGGCTGTTTACTTTAATCAGACAGTTGTATTGACATTTGAAATGATAAGTATTAATGCAGCACTTTCATTGTTTTTTATTGCATAGATTTTAAATAATCAAACAATAAACATATTTATATCCGTATTTACAATATTTGGCACAGCACTTATTTTGTAAAATATGGCTGAAGAACCTTCACGCACACCAGTCAGTGGATTTTTTTTTTCCTTTTCTTTTATTCAATATTACACAAGCACCACATTACATGCTGTCCCGCCGGGTCATGAAGCAATGGAAAAAGAATCACATGTTACGTTACATATCAGGTTGGTAGTACAGGATATCACAGCAGCCTCTATGTTCGCCCATTTGCTAAGCTCCCAAGCGTCATTACTGGGCATACATCTTCATGTATGACACATGGGACAACTCCCTTAGAAATGAGTTCTGCACAGAAAAAAATTTAACTACTAAAAATCACATTAATTACTTGACGGCGACAGCCAGTCGGTTGGTATTTTCCAAAAAATCCTCGACCAGAGGACAGGGAACAATTATGCACTTATGTCAATCCCCCCAGTCTCCTAGGGACATTGCACCATCTCATCTGAGGGGGTGGGGTGGGGGCGGCGCAATGCGTGCGCGGGGTGGCAATCAGGAACAGCTCAATCTACAGAGATAAGTATGCAATTCAACGATTCCGTAATAACAGTTAGGGGACATGTAGGAAACTGACCCACGTCCATCCTCCTGCGCTCACACTCCAGGTCATGGCCTATCCCGCAGCCAGCTCAGTCTCTAGCACTCCTTCTGGAAAAAAGATTATCATGAAAATCTTACAGGCACAGTTATGGATCATCAATATTTGTAAGACTCTTGGGCGCTAAAAAAAAAGCGTATATATAAATGTTGCCAGAGGTTTGTCGTTTTTTATTATACACTTTTATGGATTCATATTTTTGTACAATACTTAGCAGTGTGCTATATGCATTTTATACTTGATTTCACATGTACAGACTGATATAATGTGATTGCTTTTGAAACAAATGTCCTATAATGTGTAAAAGTGTGTTTTTCTAATGTTTGTTAACTAGGCCACTTCTCTGTGCAAAACCCCTCCTTGTCAAAGATGGCAGTCCTCTGTCACTCATCCCGCGTGTCCCCCTGTGCATATCCTCTCCCCACAAGCTATGCAGCACACAGTCAAGCTGAAAAGGATTAGGCTATTTTCCACTGTAAATGTTGTTCTGTTCAGAAGAACCTCTCCCGGACCAGCCGTAAAATAAAACATGTTGCTATGACTTGCTCTTGTTCATTGAGATCTACTAATTCACATAACACGCTTTTATTGTATCATGTTCTGTTGAATGCATCTCCCGATGACATTAGCAGAGCAGGTGCTCGATAATTATACATATAGGGGGATATTCACAAGGACTTATATCCGATTTATCACCACCTTAACGCATCAAAAGTGGAGATAGATTAACACCCCATTCACAAGCTGGTGCAAACTGCAGACAACGCCAGTATTCCCGCGATAACTGCCCCTAAATTTATCTCCACGGTGGACACCACCAACTAACCCTAATCAGAGGCAGAGTAGGCCTTCCCATGCAAAAACACACGGAAAAACCACAACACCAATTTCACAACCAACTGCCAGATCCGCGATGCGAGTCAAAACGACACGATAAGCCGTTGTAGCAGCAGGTATTTAACACCTGCCTCCTGCAGGTGTAAAGCCGGACGACTACCTGCAGTGGGCAACGGAGCCCTGCACACAGCCACACCCGAAGAACAAACGTCGCCATGGAGCTACTCATCATGCAGCTCGGAGCCCCAACAGGGCCACAACACCCACCGCCGCCACCCCCAGGACCACCACCACCCCCCGGACTCGGACCCGACCCCCCCCCGGACCACCACAGAGGCAGCGCAGAGTAAGACAGCGGACCTACCGAAAACGCACTAGTCTCACACCCCTAACGCCTGAGGAAGTCATTGCCCACTACAAGCTCAAAAGGACAACCATCATCTGCATCATGACCCACATCGGCCACAGGTTGACGGTCCCAACACAGCAGAGAACCAACATCCCTCCGCAGACAAAGCTGCTTGCTGTGCTGCACCTGTTGGCCTCTGGTACCTTCCAACCAACAACTGCCAGAGTCGGAGGGGTCTCACAGCCAGCCTTATCAAAGTTTATCACACCTGTCCTGGATGCCATCCTCATCTTCATGAAATTAAATAAAAAGTAGTATTTATAAAGCGCTAACTGCCACTCCGAAAGGAGCATCCTGGCACTGTAATGGAGGTGAGTGGCTTTCCTGAGGTTCTTGGATGAGTGAGAAGCAGAGTTCATCTGAGATTGCGAAAATCCAAGTTTTTAGTGCCTTCCTATATTGTACTTCAGATTTCTGCATTTTCAGATGTGTTGGCAATAGGTTCAAAGCTCTGGTACCTAATACAGCCACTGTTTTTCCTCCCCTAGTTTTGCATCTAAAACTAGGAGGTTTGAGTAGGTTGGCTGACTGTTTGTACTATGAGGGGTGAATCTTGAAACGAGGTATTTTGGACCTAGTTTGAGTGAGTCTCTGAAGGTGATAAGTAGAATCTTGAATCAGTGAAGAGTTTTTAGGGCTGTCGATGCGGAGGACCTTCACGGTAGTTTAAAGACCAGACACACCGCTGCATGTTGGACTACTTGGAGTCTTTTTAATGTTTGCTTCTTGGCTCCTGCCAGGAGACTGTTGCAGTTGTCGAGTCGTGTCAGGATCAGGGTGACTACTACTGATTTCCTTGCTGCGAGTGGAAGTAGATCGGAAAAGAAATTCACAGATTTTATAAGGCTGAAGCAGGTCTCAGCTACTGTCAGTGCGTGTGGTTTGAAGCTGAGGGCGGAGTCAAACTGCACTCCCAGGTTTCTTGCCACCGTTACCGTATCAGGTGGAGGTGACATACCTTCTGGCCACCATTCCTCTGGCGAAAAAGAGAGCTCTTTCCCTATTGGTAGGATCTCCGTTTTATCGGTCTTGCACCTGAGGTGGTTATCCTTCATCCACTGGAGGATCTTAGTAAAGCGTCTTTTGAAGTTAAGTTTGGCCTCTTTGGCATTTTGATCTAGGGATAGGATCATTTGGGTATCGTCTGTGTACGAAGTAACTTCGATCCCGAATGATGTTATGAGTGAGATAAGTGGTGTCACATAAATGTTAAATAACAGTGGGCTTAGCGAGGAGCCCTGGGGTACTCCTGTTGCGTTGTTGCATTCCTCAGATAGGAAGGTTCCAAGGGACACAGCTTGTCTGCGCATGGAAAGGAAGGATTTTAACCATTCCAAGGCGGTGTTCCAGATACCACAGCAATTAAGTCTAGATAGGAGAATGCTGTGTGATGTGGAATCAATTGCGGCTGTTAGGTCGAGTAGGATCAGCACAGCCTTCCTTCCTCTGTCAGCTATCATTTTAAGAGTATCCGTAATTTCCAGGAGTGCGGACTCGGTGGAGTGCTTGGGTCAGACACCGGATTGTTGAGGGTGGAGAATGTTTGCAGCCTTGATGAATTTAGTTAGCTCTTTCTGTACAAAGTTTTCAGTAATTTTTCCTATTAGGGGAAGCAGTGATATGGGGCGCAGGTTAGAGAGGACCGATGGGTCAATGTTTGGCTTCTTTTTCAGGGATTTCACTATTGCTAGCTACCAATCCTCTGGCACTGTCCCTGAGCTTAAAGAGAAGTTGACAATCTGGTTTATAATTGAGTTGACTGTGTCAACAATCTGATGAAGAATTGTGGGGTGACAGGCATCTAAGGGAGGCATCTAAGTGAGATCCTGATTTGCATGATGAGATTGCTTCGCGAGTTTGATCAAGTGATACTGGTTTGAATGAGCCGAAAGCGTGTTTAGTAGTGTCATGGTCGTGCTCTAAGATGGCATGTGAAGGAGAGACAGGATCCGTAATGAAGTCTTTTTGAATGTTCCTGATCTTTCCTTCAAAGAAGCATGATATTTGATTGCATAGCCTCTGTGATGGGGGAAGTTCTTTTTGTAAAGCTTTGGGGTTGGTAAAAGACTTTCCTACAGAGAAAATGATTTTTTGGTCTAGTTTGGCCTCATGTATTTTGTTCAAGTAGTATTCTTTTTTGGCTAATTCAATCTGTGTGTAGTAGAGTTTTTTGCTAATCTTAAATGCTTGCTTCTCTCCTGCATCATAGTATTTACTCCATTTACGCTCTTGTTGCTTACATTGATTATGCGCTTGTTTAAGAGTGGGTGTGAACCATGGGGCTTTCTGGGTTGTTTTCTTTCTGTTTTTGTTGGGATTGTCTTGTTCATACCCCACTACCTTCACTTCTCCCACACTGCACAGGAACAGCAGGAGACCAAGCAAGGCTTCTGGATTTCTGGCCGTGTTCGGGGTAATAGACTGCACACATGTCCCACTTGTGCCCCCTGTGGATACTGCACACCACTACCACAACAGGAAGCACACGCATTCAATCAATGTGCAGGCAATAGTGGACAACCGGGGAATGTTCACCAATGTCGTCACAAACTACCCCAGCAGTGTGCACGATTCCTATATCTTCCGACCGTCCTTCATCAACCAGCGCTTCAGGATGGCACATTTGGAACTGGACTGCTCGTTGGTAAGTGCCAAATCAACACACCACACACCTCAAAGCCACCATCACACAACGCACAACTGTGGGAATGCACACATGACCAAACCACATACAACATGTCAATCGACATGCCCACTTACCAGACATGACAAAACTACTCCATGGTGATCCAGGCTACCCCTGCACACAATACAGATATCTCATGGTACGCCAGCCACACAACAGCTGAACGTGTGTAGATGTGGAATGCAGCCATGTGCAAAGGATGCAAGTGACCCGTGAATGGGAATGTACACAACGACAAGTGAGGGGTGGATGTGCAGGACAGACATGGGTATGCAAACCACAGATATGTCCATGCAGACCACAACTGCTGGTGACTGGAGAGTAGTGAACAGTGGACACAACCATGTTACCCCAGGCCATGGGTCAGATAGTGGAAATGTCGCTCGCTGCGGTCCCCCCTGTGTTTGTGAGCATAGTGGGTTGGCCCTGAGAACGCCAGGGTTGCGCAGGAGTGTGGATAAAAACCCTGGGGCGCAGAGCGTGGTTCACTCCCGGAAAGGCCAACATCACTGACAGGGTGGTGCCTCGCAGTCTGCCATGAGGCCGACACCGTGAGCAGCGGGCCTGCAACACTGTGCACCTGCTGCACCCCCAGACACTGATACCAAGACCAGGCCTGCCCACCCCAGTGCCCCATGGCCGCACAGCTCACCTGCCAACGTTGTGTGTCAAAGAGGGCCCACCACATGCCAGGGCAAGCTCCAAGCCCCAGTCCCGCGACCTCTGCACCCTTCGCAGACCATCGCTGGCATCCACGACGTTGGCCCACATCACTCCTTTCTCATTGACATACTCCACCGGTGTCCTCTTTGTACCAGTAGGTCCCACATGTGGAACTGTGTCCTGAATCCTGAATGGCAGTGACCCCGAGTCCGTGGCAGCGGCCACAGCACCAGACTCCCTTTGATCAGTGAGGCATAATTCCATATAGCAGGCCACGTGGTGCCACTAACCCTGTTCAACATAAACTTGCGACACGTGGTGCCACTAACCCTGTTCAACGCAAGCCTGCGACACGTGGTGTCACTAACCCTGTGCGTCATGAGTGACCGTCAGCCTCCGGCGGAACATCATTGGTGTCTGAGCCTGTGGCCTGGGGGTTGTCATCAGCAACGGGCAGGTACGGACTTGGTGTCTGGCATGAGTCTGTGGCATTCATATCTGCCATGTTGCCGGACACAGCTGGCATGTGCCCTCTGCATCATGCCCTGGGGGTAGACCTCCCATTCTCCCCGTGATACTCTGCGGAAGGCACTTATAATGCATACGAGACCCTGCTCTGCCCTCATGACCCTACCCCAGTCTCCTGCAGGTCAGCGTCCCGTGGCGGTGGGCCCGTGTTGGCCGCTGTGCATCTGGGGCCACTAACCCTGTGCGACTCAAGTCATCCCCTCTTGCTGTTCTGACATTGAATTTCTGTGTGCCTGTTGACTTCTGGAGTTGTTGGCAGCACCAGATACTTCCTGAGAGGGGGCTTACACTCACCCCACACACAGCCAGCACAGGCGTCACTGGATTAGTGGGCCTGCCATCACATCCTGCCGAACGAAGTATTGACTCTTTTCTTCCTGCACTGTCACAGGTGATCAAGGATATGCACTCTGATCTTGGATGATGACACCCCTCCGAGACCCGAACACACCCGCCCAGAGGCAGTACAATGCGGCCCACATACGCACCAGGGGCATCGTTGAACGCACATTTGGCATGTTGAAGTCACGTTTCAGGTGCCTGGACGGCACAGGTGGAAAGCTCCTGTACAGCCCGGACATCGTGTGCAAGATGATCTTTCATGTTGTGTGTTGCACAACATCTGTGTACGCACCAATGCCCCATGGATCCCAGTTCCAGAAGTACCCGACGATGAGGGGGACGATGGGGCAGGTGGTCCACATC
This sequence comes from Triturus cristatus, assembly GCF_964204655.1. Lineage (NCBI taxonomy): Eukaryota > Metazoa > Chordata > Amphibia > Caudata > Salamandridae > Triturus > Triturus cristatus. The sequence goes on along the minus strand of NC_140593.1, from coordinate 929,293,680 downwards.
CCATTGCAGCTGCGGCAGGAATGGCCCGTAGGAACACCATCATTGACAATTACTTCTCAAGTGCACGTGACAATGTGGCCGTCCCTGGCTATCATGGGACAGTACTAAATGTCCATAAGCACTGCATGTGTGAATAAAATATATTTGCAGGTTACAGGTTGTACTTGTACATTGTCATGTCACAGTTTCCTGCTGTGCCAGATGTGCTTTGCCATGTTGTGCACATTTGCGGCACCAGTTATGTCCTGTGTTCCGTTGTGGAGGTGTTGCTGTTTGTTCCGGGATGTTGTCAATGTCAAGGTGCACTTATACTTATGTGTGTATTCTGTACGGAGGTGATTCGCTCCTGCGGCTCTGATTTGTCTGCAACTGGTCTCTTTCATGCAGTGTGCCTGTCAGTTCTGTGCTTCCACGGTGCTGAGGTGTTGCAGACTTGGATAACTTGTGCTCTTTGTCGAGTTGTGACCCTTGGGCATGGTTTGTCCACAGATGCTTCGTTGACGTCAGGGGTTGTTTGTGCAGGTGGTTGTGTCTGAGTGTGACCTGCTCTTTTCCGGTTGTGGTCCGCACTCAGCCACCTCAGTGTCATGCTGTGTACATTGTCATGGTGATTGCACTGCAGCCATGCTACTCATCATGTGGTTTTTCTTGCATTGTCAGTGTGGCTGACGTATATGCATGTTTTCTGTGTTTCGCACATGTGCATGTGTTGGTTGTGTGCTTGTTGATGTGTTGTGTGGGCACATGGTGTATGTGGGAGTACTTGGTGTTTGTGTGTGTGCTGAAGTGTTCCCGTGGTATCAGGGACATGATCCTGAGTCATTGTGGGTGTGCAGTGTGCCCTGCTTAATTGTGCATGTGTGCCATTGGGCCCATCTCCCCCAGTCCACCCACTCCCTGGTCAGTGGTGTCGGGTCATGTTGGACAGTGTCCGGATCCCCGACTCCTGTCACCGTCTCCCGACTGGTGACTGGGGCCACCATATTCTCCATGTCATTTAGCTCCTGGTGTTCTGCTGGCCCTCCTCCGGGGTGCGTTGCTGCTTTCGTATTGGCAGCGAGTTTCTGTTTGGTTTTGCCATTCACATCAGTCCAGGGCCTCTTGTGCTCTACCATTGTCCTCCTCTACCATGCAACGGTATTCACATGGTCCGAGGTGGTGTGCCATCTTTGCCTCTTTGTAGCCAATGACATGTTGGAGGTGATGTGCAGTTGGTGGTGGTGTTCTGGCTCATCCGTGGCGATAATCTGGATTTTCCTGGCGACTGTACCCCGTCTTCCTCTTCCTCTTCTCATTGTCCTTCCACAGGCCCTGTATTCCTGGGTGTTCCTCCGTGGGGATTGCGGGGTTCATGTTGTCCTCTGCAGTCGGTCAGGGTGCATCCGTGGTACTCGCAGTTGATGTTGTTTTTTAGTAGCATTTTTTGTATGCTGATCCTGTTCTTTTTCCTGCATTACGCAGGAGTATTGCTGGCCTCTCGCTGGTTGTCACTGTATTCTTATTTCTTTTGGGCACATCGCATGTTTTTTCGCATTGAGGTTTGTGTTTTTATCTCCGTCGAAGTGGTTGTATCGCAGACATTGGCCGCGTTTTCGGCGGACTATCGCATGGTACTGCCGTATTGTGAATTCCACGTTGACACGGGGTTATTTTCCCGCGATAGGCTGCGATGTGTAAAATTGCGTTTGGAGATGTTTAGCACACGTTCTTGTGAATACACCCCATAGTGGGTTAGTGTTTAGGTGTTAACGTATTGTGGTGTTTATTTTCATGTGCTCTGATTTGATGAAGACATTCTCTCATACCACAATGAATCTGCAGAAATTCTTCTTTCAAATGCAAGAATTGTGTATAAAAACCCTCAATTTTGTAGGTGAGCTAGAAGATGTTCCTATTCTACTAAGGGTGTTGCCTGTTTATTTCTAGATTTTGCTGAATAATTGGGATTTACAATATTTTTTGATTTTTACATATTTTTTATAACTTTGCATTTGGGAGCCTTAATGGCTCTGACTTTGCACTGCTTATTTTTTTATTCAGTAATAAAACCCTTTACATTTTCATGAATCTAGAACTCAATTATTGAGTGGGCCTAATTAATTAATTAATTGATTTTTTCTAATTTTGATGTTTTGGAAGGGGCCTTAACACATAATGAAATTGAGATTTAACACCATCTCAGATCCAGTAAATTGTGGGAAATCCTATCAAAGTCAATTTTGCTGCTGCCTCAGTTTTGGGACACCCTTTTGCACCCCCACTAGCCTTTCAAGTTTAGCAACCTCACATTGAAAATACGGTTTCCTCTGAGAATGTAAGCGCACATGTACTTTGTCACAGTGGTCATAGGTGGCAGCCACGGCCCGTATAGAGCATGCTACCGGGGCGGTGACGTGGGGCAGGGGAGGGGCAGGGTGGGGGGTTGTAAAATGCGGCATATGCCGATTTCAGGTAAGTTACGGGGGGGGAAAAAAACGAATTTCGTTGCGCGCGCTGCATCGCCAATTTTTTTTTTTTTTTTCGTAACTTACCTGAAATCGGCCGCATGCCGCATTTTACAACCCCCCGCCCCACGTCACCGCCCCGGTAGCATGCCCTATACGGGCCGTGGCTGATAGGTGGCCCTTGAAGACGTTGTTAGAGTGGACTCAGTTCTTCCTTATTGGGGCCACGTCAGCCTGGGATTGAACCTCTAGGAAAGCTTTTACCCAGAATTTTCTACACTCAGCAACAGAAGCATTATCGAAGCATTATCGAAGTACCAAGAAAGTCCAAACGCATATAAATAATACACAATAATTCATTATAAGACTGAACAAATCTCAAAAAAAGTTCTATTTATTCTGTGAGATGAGCTCAGGTCTCTATTCTTTGGCATGAAAAACGGGAGATTCGTCAACGGTGCTCAAATCAAGCATTTTATTGAATCTTAAATATTACAGGTCAGTGCAGAACGAACATTTGCAGTTTGCCCCAGAGTCTGGTTACAGCCCGCTCTCGCTGGTTGGAATAGAAGAATACTTCTGGAATCAAAACAGAGTCCAGTACACACGAAAACACACACATAGAAACTGGAGAAGAGCAAGAGAAAACCAAGCAAATCCAAATGCAGATTTGTGAAATATATGCCAAGCACTGCTTCTTTGCCCCATATGTACCCTGAAAAGAACAGAAGGAATGCTAGCAGGGCCGGACTGGCCATAGCAGGCACCAGGCGTTTCCCCGGTAGGCCGCTAAGCTGGGGGCCAGTTTTGGGCCCCTGGGGGGCCGTTTTTGTTATCGGGGGTCAGCAATATCGGCCCCCTGTAACAAAATCAGCCGAAACCGGCCCTGGCAAACTGCTCGGCTGCACTCCCCCTCGCCCCGGGGGGAGGGGCAGTTGAGCTGTTTGCCAGGGCCGGTTTTTGTTTCCAGTCTGGCCCTAACTGCTAGGCCGGCTGCCGCAGGTGGATCCGTTCCCCAGCTATGAACAGAAGAGTGCCGCTTCTTACACGCTCCATTGGGATTAAGAAAACCAGGAAATGAAATGTGCTCCCTTTTATTGCTCAATGTATAACTTTTCTTGGTCAGCCATTTTCTTTCCTATCCAGAACCACAGCGCCAGAAATACAATACTAGTGGCTATGACCGTTGATAGGGAAACTTATTTTCTCCTTGCTTTTTCTCTCTACTAGTTTGTTTAGAGTTGGTCTTGCTGGTTCAATGCTTTTCAACAAGACTCTGTATCTCCTTATTACATTCTTGTGGAGGTTGGAAAGCCACTTAATGCTCGCAATGTAATTTTATTTATTTATTTATTTATTTATGTACTTAACTCCGGTCGGCCGTATGCCAGAGTTTACTACCTCCCACCGTGCCCCTCCCCTGCCCCACCCCACTGCCCTGCAGCACTCCCGCTAGGAGTCACGACTGCCTTCATCACTCTTACGCCTGCCATGAGGCAGGCGTAAGGTTTTGAAGCATTGGCGTCCTAGAAGTTGTGCAGCAAAATCTCATATATTTCACTGCCTCACTCTTACGGCCCTTTCTTGCGGGGTAACACCCACCCTGCATACATTATACCTGATGCACGTATAATGTAGCGCAGGGCTTTACGATGTGAAGCATCTGCCTAGATGTGTCACTTCGTAAATATGGCGCAACAGGGTGCAATATTTACACCTCCACTACGTCACTAAAAGTGATACAACAGTGGCACAAAAGTGACACAAGCCTTCATAAATAAGGCCCGGAATCCTTAAGCAAGTCAATGCAACATACCCATAGAGCTGTTGTAACGGTGTCATGAAACATTTAAGTGAGATAGACGGCTCATCTAAAGATTAGCCATGATTTTAGATGCTAAGTTGTAATGCTTTTAGTTGTATATTTAACAGCATCATGCCTGCTATGTTGCCCTACAAACGTTATTTCAAGTTTCATGCTGGTTGAAAACAGATTACAGCACTGCAACAGATTATTAACAAGCATTTGCAAAGCCCAGAGGTCTCCCCAATTCAATAGCTATTGGCTTTGCCAATGGGTGTTAGCCATGTTGTACACCAGTGTGGCTGCTGTTCAGCATGGCTAAACGTTAGTGTGGTAGAGGAGAGTGGCATGAAGTGTCGTAGAGTGGAATGGCGAAGAGTGAAGTAGATTGTTGTAGACTGGAGTGGCACAGAGTGTTGTGTATTGGAGTGGCATATTGTTGAGTCCCATTAGAGTGGCATAGTATAAAGTCACGTAGAGTGGCATAGAGTACAGTGGACTGGTGCAGAGTGCATTGGCATAGAGTGTTGCAGAGTATGGCGTAGAGTGTACTGGCATTGAGTGCTGTGGCATTGAATTCAGTGGCTTACAATGCAGCGTCGTAGAACACAGTGGCGTTGACTAGAATGGTGCATAGTAGAGTGCAGTGGCGCAGAATGCAGTGGTGCAGAATGGAGTAGAGTACAATGGTGTTGAGTTGAGTGATGCAGTGGGAAGTGACACAGGGTAGATATGAGCGGCATGAAGTGCAGTGATGTAGAGTGGCGCAGAGTAGGATAGCATAGAGTGGTGCATAGTAGAGTATAGTGCAGTAGAGTTCAGTGGCATAGAGTGCAGCGGCATAGAGTGGAATAGCGTAGAGTGGAGTAATGCAGAGTAGAGTGGTGTAGAGTTCAGTGGTGCAAAGTGCAGTGTTACAAAGTAGAGTGCCAGATTGCAGTGGAGTAGAGTGGCGTAGAGAGCAGTGCAGTAGAGTACAATGATGAAGAGTATAGTGCAGTGACACTGAGTATACTGGTTAAGAGTAGAGGGATGTAGAGTGCACTGGCATGGTGGGGAGTGGTGCTGGGTGGAGCGGAATGCAGTGGTATAGAGTTGATTGTTTAAGAGAAGAGTGAAGTGGCATAGAGGGAAGTGGTCCAGGTTAAAGTGCAGTTGTGTAGAGTGACATAGAGTGCAATGGCGTAGAATAAAGTGGTGTAGATTGCAGTGGCATAGACTGAAGTGGTGAAGAGTAGATTGGCGCACAGTGAATTGGCTTAGAGTGTATTGCCATAGAGTTGAGTGTTACAAAGTAAAGTGAATTGGTATGGAGTTTATTGCCATAGAGTGCAGTGGCGTTCAGTGCAGTGGTGTAGAGTGCAGTAGTATAGAGTGCAGGGTTACACAGTGACATAGAGTACAGTGGGGTAGAGTGGAATTGTGAAGAGTAGATTGGTGTGGCCTAGAGTGTGTCATAGAATGCAGTGGCGAAGAGTGCAGTGGTGTAGAGTAGAGTGGTGAAGAGTGCATTGGCATAGAGTAGAGTGGTACAGGGTAGAGTAGAGAGGCGTAGAGTGCAGTGGCATTGAGTGTACTGCTGCAGAGTGCAGGGGCGTGGAGTGATGTAAAGTGGAGTGGTGCAGAGTAGAGTATAGTGGCATTGAGTGACGTATTCATGGTATAGTAGCACACTCCCATTAGAGACAACACATTTTCAATTGAAATGACCATCACATTTGCACAGACATACAATTTTACTAATAAAACTATACAGTGCACAGACAGAAATGTGTGGAAATTGCATAACCTAGTGTAAAGATTTGTTTTGATCATATTAAAGTATTTGTTTCCAACACACTTCAGAATTAACAAAGAATTAGATTTATTTGTGTTCCTAATTCTGATATAGTCTGAAATATTTGCACCGTTCATTTAAATGCTGTCATGTGCTAGAAAAACTCTTTCCTACCCTCTAGTATCCAACAAGATTGTCACATAAATCCTCTCCCTTTGAAGTCAGAGAATACAAAGTAAACAAGTGCCCTTGGAAGACGCTCCTAACAGTTGAACAGTTGACCTTGGTCTTTGAATGCACAGCATCTGTGACGAGATAACAACAAGATTTACAGGCCTGTTTACAGAAAGGGGGCATTCAGAAGGATACTATAAATAAGGTTTGGGCAAAGGAAGGGAAGAACTCAAGCTGAACAGCCTAAACCAAATAAAGCCAGCAAATGGAAACCAGGATAACGTGAGTTACAAACCACAAAGCTGATGGCAATCAATGGCAGGATGCATTGCTAGGTCAACTTACTGAATGTCCCCAAGATGTCTTTAGCAAACCAGACAGCAGTGCTGTCTGGTAGGCTGTGACCTACAAATGATGATTGGTTGAAGCAAAGTGAGTGATTCCATTGGTACACAGCGAGTGTACACCATGGGCTATATAGAGAAAGGATGTCCTGGTAAAATATCAGTCAGTGACTTTTCATGATGTTTTATAATTAATGTTTCATTTCTCTAAAAGCTCTCAGGCTTCAAAGGTCATAAATCTTTGACTCAAGCCTATGATGCTGGAGTTTCCATTTTGGTGTGCAGCTGAATACTGTGTCATATTTCTTCGCCTCAGTCTGTGGATCACAAGTTACATTAGCCAGAATGTGGAATAGCATGCAGACTATGGAGTATTGGGTCCAAATCCATGTGCTTTTCCCATGTAAATGAAATGAATTAGCTCAAATCAAAATCTATTTACCAATTGCTTCTAGCAGACCGCATATGGACATGGCGTCTTTAGATTGGCTTTTGGCATAAGAGGATGGTAAAGAATTAATAGGGACAGCTGGGGTAACTTTTGTTGCTTCCTCACCCTGCAGAAGAAGGGCAGGCAGGAACCAGCTCAGCAGTTGCTCCTCCTCTGTCAGATCCAATGCATAATTTGAGCCAGTGGGGGACATCAGCACTTATTTTTGGGGACTTGCACCTATTTTTCCCCATCACACATTTCCCAAGAGCAAGAGAGGGAAAACACAAAAAGGTACGTAAGGAGGAAACAAAAAATGCAAAAATCATCAGCAAGTGAGAAAGCAGGAACCTGCAAGAGGTGAAGGGTCCAGGATTGTCTGGCAGTGGATTAAAATGTCCTGAGGTGGATTGCGGACTACACAACCTTGGTATTTGGTGCACTGACATTTAATGCTGCCAGCCCGAGGTTCTCAGTAGAGCCTTGGGCACCAGCACTAATTCTTTTACAAACTAAACACTGTCACGATCTGGTGTCTCTGGGCAGGTATTCCTGGACCAGAGACACTGGAAAACCTATAATTGCCTGGAGGCATATCTACCCTAATTAATGACTGGCATGAACATTTAGCAAACTGCATCACCAGTCGTCATTATACTCGGAAAGTGCAGTGTGTTCGGCCACAATGTATAACAATGCACATCTATTTTGGAAAAACATCCCAGAAATTGTCCTGGTTCCTAGCTAGTAGACAGTCATACTGACAACCTGCTTCCCCATCTTGCTAAGCCACTGAAATAGTGGATGCCAAAAAAGACTTTCCTTGGACTTAAAGAGTGAGGGATTAGTGTACGAAAGCCCAGTTGGAAACCAGAAATGGGAGCTCAAAGCGGGAAAAAATAATTTTCTCGCTTGGAGTCCACAGAGTACCTGTTGCACCTCCTCACAAGAAGGTCAAACAGAAATCATCAAGAAAATAACCCCCATGGCACATATATTCAAATTAATGGGCATTGACTAACATCTTCACCATTTTGGCCCTGCCCCACTTACCTTCATGTCAGTTCCTGTACCTTTTTTTAAATCCTACTTCTGTTCTGATCTCCTGTAATTGAACAGAACAGAAACTGAAAAGTATCCCTAAATGTTTTAAAAGGGCAAGACCACCATTACAACCAACCCCCTGCAACTGATCTTGATTGAATGGAGCTTTGAGAGTCATCTTCTCTGATTTTTGCCTATTCACTGTACATACTGCACAATGGCCCAGGTAGATTATAGGGAATTTTATTAAACAAGAAAAATATGGCCAGCAGGTGTGCACAGCTTATAATATTTAGACCCCACCTGATGAATCAAATGTCATTAGGTTGTGCGGTGTTTCATACTATGATCTTTAATCCCTGGTGGAACAGCTGGGGAAACGATGGGCTCCTGTGCCTTAAGAGCTGGCTGCAGGCAAAGGGTGATTACAGTCTTCATGTTATCATAATGCATGCCGCCGCGAGTCAATAAACAGACATCCACGGCTGAGTGAATGGAGCCAGAAACGGATTGTTGTCTTTTAAAGAAATGTCGGCAATTCTTGTTCCTCATTTTTCACCAAGGTGAGAAGGCTCAAACTCTCGGTCATCCTGTGAAATGATAAAGGTTACTTCTTATTTTCACAGTAGAACAGCTCTATGTGAAAGCCAGTTTGAGGAGGGTCGGGGATCATTTGAATTGCTTTTCCCAAGAGAAAAACAAATCCCAATGTATAGATTGACACAGAAGCAGAACTGGAGGTCGCTCATTCTCATACATTGCAGCCATCCCTTGCATCACATCCGGGCCTCCGCCCCACTCCTCCAGTTCCGGAAGAAACTCTAGACCTGGCTCTTCTTCTCTCCAAGGAAACCCCAGAATTAGCCTGCGCAGCCTGACTTTTGTGTCAGACTCTCAACCCCCGCACCTGCTCAGCTCCTAGACACCCTCACGTGTGATAAGCGCCGGGACACCTCAGTTGAGGTAGCTGCGTGCTCTATAAATGTCTCTTATTATTATAAGCCGCTGTTTACAAATCCTCATAACATAACATCGTAAGCGGAATGAGGAATGGGATGTTTTTTATTTACTTGTCCCAGTAATTACAGTTAATCAGAAACGTTTTATTAAAGCACTGATGCCTCGATCTAGAACAACTGGAAAAGAAGCAAGTACCGTTTGAGCGATTCGGATTCTGTAAGTGAACACTGTTGTTGGCATTACGCTATTGTCCGTTGCATAAAAAATTATTTTAAAAAAGTTAACAATCGTTCCAAGCGGGAACTTGCATAATACTTGCCTGGGGTCTCAAAAAGCCCCTTGCACCTGCGATCTAAGTTGTTGGTGTGTAGTAAACATTGTCGGAGGGTGTCGAGGGACCCAAGAGTAAGAAACAAAGAATAACAAGGATTTGCAATGCAATCGGTCTCGCCTTTGGGACCTTATTTGTATTTGGCTATGCAGCACATTAGCCTGGGCGCTGAAACATCTACTGTTCTTTAACATGGTGGAAAGTAAGCACCAAACTGCGTGACACGCCAGGTATGGGAACACATGGAGAGAAATATTGCCTTTCAGCTGGAAATTGTATTGTCCAAAGCTCTGTTTTTAATATAAAATCAGAGCCTTCAGTGGTCATATCACTGAAAATAAAAGATTTGAAAAAATATTATTGTTTACAGGTGCTCCTGGAAGACAGTTTCTATGGTCTGGAATCTAGAGAATGCTAAAGTGATTCTGGTATTTTACTGACCTCTACTGGTCGTTTTCTATCAAGAAGGTTAAATAGAGGCAGTTGCCAGAAAAATTAAATAAAGTCCCTAAGTAGAAATGAATTCTTGTATTTTACTGGCCTCTACTAGTCGTTTTCTATCAAGTCAGTTAAATAGAGGAAGTTGAACAGAAAAAAAAGTCCCTAATCGTAAGCAAACAAGTCCTAGGGCTGATCTCCAGAGCCCACAAAATACATACACATATAAGTATATACTAAAATATATACAAGAGGTCTCAAATGCTCGACCTATAAAATGGGGATGTATGAAATGCTCTAGCTGTGTGAAACTGGTGAATTCAAACACCCACCTTGAGGAACTACAATTTCAAAAACTAATGGTCACCAAAGGCATACGATTTCAAGGTTTACAACAGCTTGGGAGGTGGTACAGTAATCTTAGGTTGTGTGGGGTTGTGTGGGGAGATAGAATGTTAGCTACAAAACTGGGGCCAGGCCAACTGCTTTGAATACAAGTGTCAACAACTAATATATGGCTGTGATTTTGACAGAGAGGCAATCAGTGTGATGACAAAATGATGAGATGGAAGAATGCCTTGAAAAGATAGTGCAAACTCCTGGCTGCATAGATTAGGACCTTGTCAAGTTTGGTGACAGTATTGAGGAGGCCCACAGGTAGACATTACGGGTTGTTCAATTTGCTGGTACAGGACGGCTGGAGAGAAGTCTGGGCATTTTTTATGGAATGTTTTAGTAGACCATACGTCTGTTCAATGATTGATGTATTGATTGTATTGTTATGAAGGATTCAGTTTTGGGACGAAATATTTGGTCATGAAAAAAAAAAGTGAGTGTCAGCAACATAAAGGGTGATATTTTATAAACTGTATTTAAGAATCAGTTAAAACCTGAATTTCCAAGTGATATCTTGGGTTTAATTTCAACATCCGCACAGAATCCCAAAACGTCTTCTGGCACTTTACAGTATCCACCTAATGTAAAATTAAATCTACCCTAATAACTGCAAATTCGAAGAAAATAAACTATGCCCATCCTAAAGCTGAATCAGTATACATACAAATTACTTTATTACAAATACCAATAGCAGGACTACCTCAAGTGCTTTATTTCTGACCTAATCACCTAGCACATAAGGATGCGTCTGATTTTCTTCGAAGCACAGCGTTTCAGCAGAGTAGTGAAGATGGGCAGAAGTGGACTCCCAGTGAGAGGAAATGGCTACTGCACCAATCGGATCATTGCTCATGTGTAGATTCAAGTCTGTAACCCTTGTATGCCAAGAAAGGTCTGCCATGAAGATAGACGTGAGTAGAGTACGGTGCAGATGAGTAAAGTCAGTGTGTTGAAGGTTGTGTTGACCCCATATGCCAGGAGGGGCTGCACTGGTAGCTGTTGCTGGATACTGAGGGCCACAGCCTGTGCAGAACCTAACTGCGTCCCCATATGCTTACAGAGGGGGGAGCGGGGGCACCCTTGTATGGACTACCTGATACGGAATGGCAGGATGGGCTGCCAATTACAGTGGTGATCGGGCTGTTGCCTGAGAACTGTGAAGTCATGTGACCAGTAGGTCACAAGGAAGCATCAAGGATTGCACTTGAATTGCCCATGTGAACTGAGGAGGACGCCATGGGTGCATCGCCACATCACTAAGACCCCAACTGGGAGCTTCATTATCCGACCCCTCGCTCCATTGCGGAGCACAAATCTTAGATTGCAGGAGGAGCACCGGAGCAACTCTGATCGCTGCTGAAGCTGGCCATGTAAGCTTAGAGGAGAGCATGCATGCAGAGTGCTGCCGGGCCTCCCTCATCCCTCATGAAGCTGACTCTCATTCATGTCGACTGGATCCTAGGATAGGGTTCGAGTTGGGCAGAGCAGGTAACAACATGCCTTTTTATTCCTAACTTTTTAGCAAGCAGCAACAGTTCAAGGGCCAAGGATAATATGCTCCTGACAGGTGGCCCTTGTTATTTGTTCAACTTCTCTTAGAAGTCTCCCAGTTTTCGAGAAAAATTTGCCAAACTGCTAGTTCCTCCTTGCATGTTCTTGTCTCATGCTGCACAAACATTGGCCTTAGATACATTTGCCTCTACTGTATTAGGCTTGCACAACAGCATACAATGTGGGCAACTGACTCAGAGTAGTATTGACACAGTCTACATTGCTCATGACCCTGTGCTCAGTTCTTCCAGTGTGGCCAGTATTCCCTTATCGGCGATGTTAAAACCTAACTTCTAGGATATTCTTAAAGGTAAGGTATTTAATGGCCAAGGATATTGGAGCTAGTTGGTTGTTGATAAAGCATACAAGTCACAGATTTACTGGCAGTGAGGTCATGAGATTTTTGAGGAATTGGTATTATTATTGACAGGATATTGTGGTCAGAGCTGGTTTGTATGCTTTGATATTTTTGATAGCCTGATAGTCTAGAAGAGCTCTTGTGTTAGTTGTCAGATTTTGAATGCTGCAGGATATTCTATCTTGTGGATGCTAGGTTGTAAGAGAGAAGGAAAGTAGGGGATAGGGAAAACTGAATGTTTGTTTCCGAATACTACTGAATAGCCTAAATTATTTAATATTTTGGTGTGAGGGCAGGCAATTATGTATTTGGTTCAAGAACAGTCAGAAGAATCAGGGGAAAGTTTCCTCTTTCATATAGCAGTGCTAGTTGAGGGAGGGATCATTGGGGTATGTTCACACAAATTGGTATCATTAGCGCACCATGTGCTGTAGCACTGCGATCCATTGGTGTGAGGGGTCTGTTGGGCTTCAATTACGACTGTGTTACTACTTATTTTGGGATGGGGGCCTCTTTTCCTTGATTGAATTAGTGACCATGACATTCTTGTTACACCACTGGATCTGTTGACTAGGATGTATATGATATCTGATCAGATGGGAAATAATTCAAAGTGAGTTTAGAGTGAGACCGTGTATTTGTTACTAGTATAAGATTTGGTCTTCACCTAGGCACTGGGTTCATTGAGTGGTGGTTATTGTTAAGGGAAGGATCACCAAGAGGGTATCTTGTATTTGATAAGTAGCATCAAATTGAAATTGCAATGTAGGATTGTTCTATCGGTAGGTACAAGAGAATGTACGACAGTGCCAAACTCATTGAAGAAGTCCCCAATCATACCAGGGAAGCTGTATATAGTCAGAATGTTGGCTGTGAAGGTGGCAGTGGCTGATGTACACCGGTTTACAAGAGGGACATGCTGCAATTATATGACAGTTGCACTTTTATTCCTGGCTTCTCCTGGACAACTGTAGTAGTTTCAAATCACTGCTGATCTCAGCACCTATCTTGGAGAACAAGAGAAGTGCTAAGTGCAATTTAGCTAATGCCACACTGTTGGTCTTACCTCCAAACTGATAATGTCCAATGAACTAGGACCTAATATTTTGCAAAACCTGCAGCCATGCATCTAACTGTCACACAAGATGCACATAATGGTTACTTCTATTGAGTCCACACCAACGATCAGATTGCTAGACAGACAGAAATTTAGTTGGATGAAATAGAAGTGGTCTTGACATTTTGCATGCCTTTCAATTACATTGCAGTTTGCTGGGGCACAGTACAAGATCATTAATATGTAATTATTATTTTAGCATGATTCTTTAATTTCTTTTCTCATTTGTCTTCTCCTCCCTATTCTTTTAGATGTTTATTAATGTTTTTGGCAATTTCTTACTGATTTCTGTGAGACTCACCAAATGTTGTTATTAAAGGGGGCATTAGTGTACCTAAGTATCACCAATATGTTTCATGATTCAGTTTTGTAAGCCAATTGTAGGAACTGTTCCACAAATAGCATGGTTATTGAAAGAAGCCGACCTGTTGGGGTATGTCCCACTGTTATTTCCGTAGAAGGAAACATGTTTACTTCGGCTCGTCTGTCTGTTGCAACAAGATCAGATAGACAGGGAAGTCATCAGCCATGGGCAAGATCTGATGCATTACAGCAAACCCAAAAAACAAAGTAGTTAAGAAATAAAGAGCGTAAAGATCAAATTTCAATAAAAGGTCAGGGCAAAACTAAGCAAAATGCTTCACGAATGGCAAGAAGTTCAAAGGTCAAAAGTCAGGTTCAAATGTAAACTCTGAAGAATTAGAAATAGTGGGGCATATTATCAAGGATGGTGTTACAATTATCGCCGCTTTAGCAGCAGAAAACTGCTGCTAAAGCGGTGATAATGGGCTTGATATTATGCCCTTGAGAATTCCAATAGAAGCCCATGTTCACACCAGAACATGGGCTTCTATTGGAATTCTCTGCGGCCTATTATCAAGCCCATTATCACCGCTTTTAGCGGCAGTGTTCTGCTGCAAAAGCGGCGATCATTGTAACGCCGTCCTTGATAATATGCCCCAACATTCTTAACAAGTATGATCATAGGTCTAGGCCAAGAATAAGATGTTCAACCATCTGGTGATAAAAGGAGGCAAAGTTATGTCACCCACACCTCTTCCTTCTAACCAATTCTAGCCAATTCCTAATGCAATTATTTATATTGTGGAGTCACACACAAGCTCCTTATCGTGGCTTCAGTGTGCAGCCCCCTGGATCCTGTGAGGCTCCTGTGCCTTTTTAAATTTAGCAGTGTTCATGAAAACACAAACTTTGCATTTTTATAAACACTGCCAGTGCTCAGGTAGGTCGGCCCTCTCTGCCTCATCTTCGGCTCCTGATGACGGGAGGAGGAGTTTAGGGCTGAAGCTTGATCCAGCTACAGAGTGTTTCAAACTAACACACTCTGGGGCCGATTCCGATCCGGGTCGGAAAGCACTCCGACTGAGCCAGATCCGGAGTGTTTTCCGACCGAGCCAATGTCCTGCAGTCCGGCCGAGCGAGTACGATGCGGCCGTATACTGTCGGACTCGGTTTGGTCGGACTCCCATGGAAGTCAAGTGGGAGCCAGTCGTACGACGCGTACATGGGCTCCCATTGATTGAATCGGTACGTCGCGGACTAGTGCGCCCCCTACAGTGAGTACGCGTCGGTGCCATGCGCACCATACATGCCTGTGCATGGGTCTCCCCCTGTGTCCGAGTCATACGGGTGCGGGTGACAGGGGGTCCGACGTGGACCCCCAAAGGCAACCACCCGGACGATTTGCGAGCCGGACTCTCCGGCTCGCACAGGCTGTCCGATGCGTGCACTGTACTGGCTCTGTCGTGAATCGCATCCATTGCACGCCACGGTTAGCTTCCGACCGAGACGTACGGAGCGCTTCGGACCCGGAAACAAGTCGGTCTGTGAATTTCATGTAGCTCGCATCGTACTTGCTCGCTCGTACAGCTGTACGAGTCGGGCGGAAAACACGCGTGCGGCGCGTAGTTTTTCCTGCCAGATCCGGTTCGGTGCCCTTCAGACCCGGATCGGAATGGGCCCCTCTGTAACTGAATGTCTGGATTGCCCTTCTCTGAGGGATGTAGTTCAACTATGATCTCCTAACATAGGCGCAATCAATTTTATTTAGCAGACATCCTGCACATGCCTCTGACAGGATATTATATCTGCTTAAACATGGCTGTCAGGGCCCACATCAGTGCATCCCTGAAGCTAATGAAAAGCCACACAGAGCAGTAGGGGCAGGGTCTCGGCCACTGTCTGGGCTTCTTATACAGCTGCGCTTCCAGTCCTTTCAATAAGCTGGGAAAGGGACTGAGGTGGGTCTTCCCATTTTCAATCCAGCCATTGCTGCTCATCTGGCTCCTCGCTGGGAATCATGGCTTGCTGGTTCCAATGCCCAGCACCAGACTCCTGCTCCGCTGCTGCCACGGAGCATCCGAGTTGCCAGCTACGTAGGTCAGGTAAGTAAAACAAATATTATTTCTCTTTGTGTGTGTGTGTGTTTGTGAGTGATTGGGCGTGAAAGGGATTGAATTAAAGTATGTGGGGGATTGTGTTTGAGTGTCAGAGTGTAATGGTGAGTGAGAATTTGAGTTTGAGAGTGTGTTTGATTCATTGAAAGTGGGGAAGGGGGAGTGAGTGAAGTAATAGGAGTGTGTTAGGAGGAGTGCCTGGAGGTTGTGAGAGGGAGGGTCCACTTATTAGTCAGAAGGATGCGCGCCACTTATGCTTGTTTGTAGAGTAGTTGTAGACACCATTTCTCTAGTTGGCAATCTTTTTGTGTGGCCACTTACAAAATGCGACTTGGGGAGGCAGAGTCAGACTGCGTGGGCTTTGCCCTGAATTAGATAGTGGGGCGGGTCACAAAGTGATCATCTCACCCCTTAAGAGAACTCCATAATAGGTTCATGTAATTGTGTGGGGGTGGAAAAAGCTGCAGGAAGAATAAAGAAAAACAGATTTGAACATTACTTTATGGACAGTATTTCATTGTAACGCAAGTCTCATTTCCAACACTCAGAAATACCCAAAATACAGGCCATAGCCTTTGACATGTAAATTAGCTTTATATTGGCTGTGCCCTGCACACCATCACCTCAATTTTCTGAGTGCTCACATCAATTGGATTAGGCAACAGAAGACCTAACCTTTGAAAACCCACGTGTTAATTTGATTACATTGTGACTGCGCTCTGATCCCAAGGTCATGGCCTCCATTAATAAGTTGGGAGTGTTTGGCTCATTTCAAAAGCAGCAGGATCGGAAGTGGCTTCTCTCTCCATGAATTGCTTCCAGGGTTTCCCTGCGTTTTCTGGTTCATTGTGGTAGCCTGCTGGTCGCCTGCCCGTTCCTAATAAGAAAATAAACGCAGGCTGCTTGGTTTCTGTCTTCATTTATTTTTGTATGCGGAAAGAGCAGTCTGTAGTCATTGGCTTTCTATGTCGGATTTTCGGAATCTCGCTTCATTTCTGTTTTCAAAAAAATATTCATTTTATTTGCTGTAGAAATTTGACGTTAGATGATTAAAGGCTCAGATGCCGTGGTTTCTGCTAGATTCCCAGACAAATGATTGATTTTTGGCAAAAGAAGAGACTGTGCAGCATGCCACAGAGGAAGAAAAGGCTTATAATTATAAAGAAGACATTTGAAGAAAATTCCAGAAACTTTCAAACCCTTGAGAGCATGAATGGCTTTAAACTCCGACCTTGCTTAGGTTTGGAACCTTTGGTTGTATTTAACTGTCTCACTGTGCAGTCTGACATTTTTCAATGGTTATTGCTTTGTCCTGGAATTATGAAAGACGGACCGAAAACGATAGCAATTAGCAGCAGTTAACTCAAATAAGCAAAGTGGTTAATTACTAAATAAAAAGACTCTAGGCAGCCTTCTTTTGCACTATTGAAATCAATCTGTACTAATGTTGAAGGATATTGGGTAATAAATGCTGCCCTGTCCATGCCTAAGAAACAGTAGAGTGTACTTGTAAGAAATGTTATATTAGTTAACAGGGGTGAGGGACAGGATGCACCACAAAAGTCACTAAATAAATCTTTGGTAAACTATCTGGTAGCATGGCACAAAAGCAGTCAGCTATAACTTAGAGGCAAAGTGTAAAGCATTTATGCAGCACACAAACAGTAACACAATGAAAACACAACACAAGAAAAATCCCAAATCATTTATGAAAATAGAGTTAACTTTAATTTAAAAAGCAAAATGACACCAAAACAATATAACTCTAATTGGCAGCACCAGAGTTATGAGTTTTAAAGTTTAAGGAAAAATAGCACCAATAACGGTGCAAACCTCCAACTGTGGGTATCTGTTCTCTCCGGACCAGGACAAAGTCCCAAGTTCAGACTGATCACAATAAAGCATGGCCTGGACACAGGACCAAGTGCGACCGACCCACTGGAAGTTGTATCTTTTGCCTGTGGTGTAGGGCTGCACGATGCTGCAATGCACAGCTCAGCTTCTTGCTGCATCGGATCCATCAAGCCGCCGATCAGGAGCTGTACAGTGCTGCTTTGCAATGCGATCGAGTTGTTCTGCATCTGATCTGGTGAAGCTGCCACTCGGGAGCTTTGAAGTCCTGCATCTGTCTGTGCCACTTGATCAGGTGCTGCGAGATGCTGCGATGGGAGGCACTGCATTGGTATGACCGTGCTGCCTCATTTCCAGTGAACCCTTAAGCTGAGCAGGAGGAAGTACACTAGGACTACAGCCATGGGTGCAGTAGAGGTTCAGGAGTCACTCCCACAAAGACCAGCAGAGGGAACCAGGTCAGGTCCAGTTGGGTCTGGTCAGCTGAGAGGCAGGAGAGACCTCTGGAAGCTAATTGCGTCCCTGTAGCTTAAACATGAGGTCAGACAACTAACACTTGGAGTCACTGATTGGATCTTGGGTTCAATGCAAGCTGGTTCGATTTTCCTTCTTCATACAGCAGGGCAGTCCTTCGGAATCTTCCACAGGTTTAGGACATTTCTGTTAAGAGGTCATGTCAGGACATTCATATAACCAGTGCCAGTTTGCGGGTGGGAGATTGCACCCTTTGTCTAACCTTCCCCCTTTCCATGGTCTGGCTCCAAGCTGGGTAGTGTAACAAAGAGCAGGCAAGCATAGGTGTGAGCTGCATTTATCTGTGGCAGGGCATGCAGCCTTACAAGTCAAGGAAGGGGTGGGAACAGCCATTAGGTTACCCTTGAAGCTCTGGAAGAGTTGAGTATAACTACCCAGGCCATTCTGATCAGGAAAGTGAATCCCAGCCATACCCCCAAGGGCCTTTTGTCTCCACGTCTGGATAGAATACACACCCCACCACAGG
This sequence comes from Triturus cristatus, assembly GCF_964204655.1. Lineage (NCBI taxonomy): Eukaryota > Metazoa > Chordata > Amphibia > Caudata > Salamandridae > Triturus > Triturus cristatus. The sequence goes on along the minus strand of NC_140593.1, from coordinate 929,275,244 downwards.
AGAGCCTTTCACAGTCATGTGATGCTGTACACAGACAGAAAGGCACATTTGGTTTCAGAAGAAAAATTCTAACTTTCTAAAAGGCTAATTTACAGATAATAACTTAAAATCAAATTTTCTGATCAAAGATAATTTTTAAATTACAATTCCAATGAGTGGAAGAAGCATTTCTCTACCTGTTCCCAAATTGAAGTTATCACTTAAGTGTAGTAAGATAACCCAGTGTAAGTCTATGGGAGAGATAAAGACACTGCAGTGAAAAACAACTGTAGGAGTTTTCAATGTCAGGACATGTAAAAGATAAATAAACATGTCCTACTTTTTAAATATCATGGAGCCTTCTCTATGACCTTTTAGGGCCTGACTTCGGAGTGATACATAATTATTAAAAAGGAAGGTTTAGGCCTAGGTTGAAACGGCATTTTAAAAATGTATTACAGGCTGCAATGGCAGGCCTGAGACATGATTTACAGTGTTACTTTAGTGGGTGGCACAATGAGGGCCCCAGCCCATTAGTAGCATTTAATGTACAGGCCCTAGGTACATACAGTACCATTTAATGGGGACTTATAAGTCAATTCAATGTACCAATCAGGTGTGGGCAGCTTTCACCATGTTTAAATTGGAGAACTGAAGTATTTTACCACTGGATAGCAAAAGTAAAATGTACAGAGTCCAAAAAGCCCAAAAAATCAGGTTCAGCAAAGAAAGGCACAGAAGGGGCCCAGTCTAACAATTATGCTCGACAGTAGCTGCATTATTTTATAAATCCATTAATTTGGCAGTCGATGGGCTGGTAACAAATGTTAGCAATAACACTCAAAGTAGTATTGGACTGGATGTAGCATATGATGCCCATGTAAGGAAATGGCACCTACACCATGTGTTCAATGATGTTCCAAGTTTGCCCTTCCCTCTAGACATTATCGTCAGCTGTTGTCTGTTAATACCGTCTATGAAGAGTTGTGTGTCACAATCGCAACAAAACTAATATAAGAAAGAGTGGTTTAATTAGGAAAAAAGAGACAATAGAAGTGGGGGAGAGTATTGCATAGTGTCACCTCACAAAGTCAAGTAAAGTCGGAAAGTTTACCTTGTCAAAGGCACAAAAACTTTTCAGACCTCATCCGCCTTATGATGTGACTAACAAAAACGAGAACCCCATTAAGAGGGCCACTGGGAAAGCAGAGGTTACTGGGCCCAACCATGGAGTTGATGCCTTTTACTCCTGATGTCTCAGGGCCCGAGCTACAATGGATACTAAGTATATGGGCCAAGGACCCCTTTCACACTTGACTCTCAGTGGTAATGTAGTCAGCCAGTCCAAGGGTCCCTCAGGGGGTGCAAGGGAGGTGGATACAGTGGGGTGAGCACAGGCTCACAACTCAACATGCATGCAGCAATAAATGGTTCTACAGCAAAATTCTTTTGTAATAAAAGTATTCTATATGACTGCTAACAACACAAAGGGAAATATAACATTCACAAACAACTACACAGTCCCCTTGAGGTCAGGGCTCTAGTGTTTTGTTTAGTTGGTTCCCAGGGTCCCACGCCCTCCTTGCTCCAAGCGACAGTGGTTATTTTCCATTCGCTATAGCCAACATCCAGGTTAAGAGCCACTAGTAGTCAGAATCTCAAAAGTCCACTCTGACTCTATATTAAAGTCAACAGTGTTCCAGTGCCACAGCGCTATCTAGCAAGCAAGTTTCCAGTGGGCAGACTGGCCCAAAATCAGACATACCAGCAACTGCAGGATTGGAGAAATTGGAGTTCCTGAGCGCACTCCTTTCGTGAATGCTGGAGCAGTAGAAGCTGATTCAGGTGAGAGGTTATGACACAGCAGAGCCCAGAGTGTCTTTGTGGCTCTTCCTTGCAGGGTAAGTCTCTGGTCATCCCACAGTGGGGGTGCAAAGATTCTGGTACAAATCTTTCGTCCCGGTGCAGGGGCAGAGGGGTTCCCAATGCAACCTCACTCCTCCGGTGACAACTCCCACCAGGTGAAATGTCTGGTTAGTCCCGGTGTTCCCATCTGGCATATGGGATCACTGCATCCTGACTTTACACGGACTGTGGCCCAATCAGCACAGTGAAGTACTTGGCTGCAGCCCCACCTGGCATACAATGTTGCAACTCACCACCTCACAAGGGCAACTACTCTCACTGCACGGCAAATTTCTCACTGGAGACCCTCCGAGCATTGAGGGTCACCAGCTCCTCACAACCCACAGGCTCCAGCAGGATTGGCACAGCGATGCACACAGCTCACGTAACACACACAAATGGTGGATGGAGTGCAGACCAAATCAAAACATTCACCCCCAGATCCGGGTTAAATCATCGTTCTTTTGCTCTCCATGCCACCCCAGTTTAGACCCCGCCATATGCAAATCAGTCATGACCTAGTTCCTCATGGGAACAGTCTAGCTCGAACTGCCAAGCCAGATCCTCCCTGGACCAGAAACAAGCATCCTGGGGCCGGTTTCAGGGTTTCACCCCTCATCAGCCAGAGCCCGGGACCCACATCTAGGCATAGCCAGTGCACTTGGGGCGAGAAAGTAAAAGACACACACAAAGTAAAAGACACACAAAATGATGAACAGAACGCAGACCAAATCAAAACATTCACCCCCAGTCAAGAGATCTCAGTTAAATCCATTGTTCTTTCGCTCACCATGCCACCTTAGTTTAGACTCAGCCATATGCAAGCCAGTCTTGACCCTGTTCCTCATGGGAACAGTCCAGCCAAAACTGCCAAGCCAGGTCCTCCCTGGACCAGAAACAAGCATCCTCGGACCGGTTTCGGGGTTTTACCCCTCATGATCCAGGCCAGCTTGAATCCAGTGGCATAGTGGACACTTCACAGGGGCCCTCCTCTGGCATAAGAGGGCAGCCAACTTTATCCTGAACACATGCAATGGCTCGATCAATGCAGCAGCCGTCTTCTCACCACTCACAAAGGAAACCCACTAGACAGGGCTCCCAACTGGACTTACTCCCTACTACTCTCTCCTCTTCTTCACAGGGCACACTGGTCTTGGCAAGCAAGCAGGTGTTGGGGCTGCAGGGCAGGTGGTCTTGGATTCCCTGGGTGATGTCCCCTCACCCAGCAGGCATTCTTGCAGACCTTGGTCTCTCAGTCTTGGTCACAGGCAGAAGTCTTGCAGAGCTTCCCCTTCTCACACAGCCTGTCTGGTTGCTTGGCAGCCACCAATTTAGGGGTGTCAAGCTCCCATTCTAATAGTCCATTTCCGGACACTAAATTTGATTTAGAGTCTGCATCTTGAATTTTATGTTGGAGGACTGCTTGTTTTGAAGTGTCTACTCCTCTCCCCTCTCTACCTCTTGAAAGCAGTTTGTCACAGCACAAGTGGCTCCAAATCTGATAGCCCCACAACACAGGCCATTTGAGTGATTAGAGTTCACAACTGGATGCCAGCCACAGTAATGTATGTATCAAAAGGTTAGCCCAGGGCCTCAGCCATACTCTTTATGATTCTCTTATCAGCCCCACCTCCTTCCTGCGATGCACCCAGGCCACTTTCGTTTGGCCCCTCTCTGAATCACAGATCACCCTTTGAAGTGTACGGGGGAAGCTTGGCTCTCCAGTGTGTTCCACCTATCTTACAGAAATGCAGCAATACACAAATCTGTCTGGGGGATTCCGCTACCTTCTCTCCTCATGTTTCACCATGCAGGCCTGCGTCTCTGAAAATAGAACCCATAGTCTGCCATGTATTGTACCCTCCACAAGCACAAATACATGCACTTAATATACACACACTGCACAGCACTATATCCTTGATATAGTAAATCCCTCAGAGGCACAAATACACACACAATGCATGCATTCAACATGCACACACTGCACAGTACTGCATTATCCTTGTTTTGTAACTTTGCCAGGCACATATTTACCCATCGCAGAAACACCACTACTGCGCTGCACAGCACTAAATATCAAACTGATGTATGCGAAAGGGTGAGTTATGCATGCAGCAGCAGAACTTTAAATAAGTGAGCCTACAACCCTCACTCTAGTTTCACAGGTTAAAAAGGACCTATTAACTCCTACTAATCGCTACACAGTATGCTGCCACCACTGCGCTTGTGCCACTTAACTCCTGGTGAAGACTGTAGCCTCTCATTGCTATGAGGGTAGCACTTTGGGGTACCCTTCTGGGTCCAAAAAAAACACAATCTGTGAGACAGGCCTATGTCATAGTGGCCTTGCAAGATCCAGGTTTGTCAAGGACAACAAATAGCAGTATTAGGGATCCAAACATCAGAACAGTTGGGTCACTCAGAGCAGGGCTGCACGTCATTTACCATACGGAGGACTTCCATCCCAACAATTTCTTCCCCAGTTCTAATCTTGTGAATAGTCTTCAGAAAATTAATTTAGGCAAAACGTCAACCTATTCAAAATTTCATTTGATTTTAACTTGAAGTGTGTTGAACTACATAATTTTTCATAAGTTCATATAAAAAGTTTATGGTCATATAAAAATCGGAACCCAATATAGGTTCGCCTCAAATTAATGGGTTATTGTGTCACCAGGAACCCTTGATGACAATTTAAGTCAATATTAGATTGTATTGCAATATTTTCAATACATTACAAACATTTTGTGTGTGTGACTAACGTGTCTTACAATTTTCTTGGCTGAAAGATTTTCAATGCTAAAATTACTGTGCTGCTAGAAAATGTCATTGTTGCCATTAGATAACAAAAAGGAAATCTTGTTATTTTAAAAAATGTGGATTGAAAAACACTGCAGATTTAATTTGATAGAATATCTATTTTGCACAACGCTGATCTTGATGGGTTTGGTATACAGAATTTGAGGAAAATACTGAGGACCTGATCCACAATGGTTTATCTGTGTGCTATTGAATTTCTTGGAGTACTCTTGGCTAACATCAAACTCCACAAATAGGATACACCAACTCTTCAAATAATGTTGTAAATCAGGCCTTTGTACTGTTATGTAGACTGTTTGCTGGCTGAACACTTGGAGCAGGTGAAACTACTGAAAGTGAAAGAGATTCTCCTTTTGGACCCTCCTTGTAGGTTACATCTCAAAACTGTACATTTTCCTTTTTGCAGGTTTAACTTAAAGGGGAGTGATTGGAGAACTTCCCCTCTCCAATTTTGCAGTCTTATGATCACAGAATTGTCTCCACAAAGATATATAGATCCTGCTGCTTTCTTTTCATCAGCATACTCTTACTTTATGTTTTGCTATGTCCATTGCTTTGTACATTTGAGATTGTGATTTTACAATGCAACCGTGTAACACGTTCACATTTTTGCATGGTTGCCCTAGAATTATTTCCTTTTGTGGACACTGTTTTGGCTGCTAGAAGGATTCTGTGCCCTGTGATTCTATTAAGCAGTGTCACAGTGTGTGTACTCTGTCCTTAAAATTGTTTTCACCTAATTGGTCTTTTTAACTGCCCTTAAAGACCATTGCAGATGATGAAAACTAACTTATGGCATGGAAGTTGAATGCCATAAATGGGCTTTTATGTCTATTAATGCCACCCACATATGTGGCAAAAATATTTGTCTGCCACGAACACCTTTGTGCTGTGGCTGGGCCTGCAGTATAAATGCACTGCAGTGACACACAGGAGGGGAGTGCTTTTGCCCTGTGAAAAGACAAATTTTATAAATTCGTAAATAACCCATTAAATGTGGCTTGTAAGCCCACTGGCCAGGGAGATAACATTTAAAAACAGGGAATACAACTTATGGGGGTTAGTGTGCTCTCAGAGTGAAATAAAACTCCAAAATATTTTCACGGTGTAGGTTTTACTAGACTTTACTCTGAACAGGCCTAGATGGATTGAAATCTTTATTTCTTATCTCAGCCTAGGAAAATGCTAGGAAAAATAATCATAGTAACTTATATTAATTTTCAAAATGATGTGCTTTAGTGGTGAAATCTGTTTTTGATCACATAAGGAAAAAGTAACTTTACAAAAATATACTTTGTACTGCTGACCCAAAACTGGTCTAAGTCCAGTTATGCACTTAGTCCCTTCAAAGCTGAAACACGCATCCTTGGGAGGGATAGTTAACTCTGGCTCGGACAACAATAACCTGCCTCTGAGAACCTGGAAGTACAAATGGGTATTAAATGCTGACCATTTACAGCGATTATCTATCCCTGATTGGATAGGAACACTTGGCTGAACAAAGGGCAGCCTTACTTCTGCCTTATTTGAGATGGAGATGCCAGGGCGGGCTTCTCCTATTCAGTCCCAGGTCCCTACTAGACAACCATTCTCCTATCACATCAGGGTAGAAAGCCATTTTAGACCCTCTCAGTTGGGATAAGAGCTCATCTAAATAGGGGTGTAGCCAAGGAGCTAAAGACATATCTGCCTAATGGCAGAAACATTTTGTAAATTGAAACAGTGATTCCTGTTGAATTTTCACAGTAAGGCAATGGCGAAGTGCTGCAAAAAGGAGATGGAAGACTATGGAAGGCTCATGGCCTCGCAGGGGTAGTGCGTTGGGCTGTGGGTCTGGCAAAGAGTGACCCCTAAAAACTGCCCTGAACCCCGCATCACTAAAAACTACTCCGAACCCCTCCAACCACCTTAAAACTACCCCAAAACGCCCCACCCCTAAAAACTACCCCTATCCCCCATGCCCTAAAAACTACCCAGAACCCCCCACCCCTAAAAACTACTCTGAACCCCTCCCACGCCTTTAAAACTACCCCAGAACCCCTCCCACCCTGTAAAAACTATCCCCAACCCTTAAAAACTATCCTGAAACCCCCACTCCTTAAAGCTACCCCGATCCCCCTCCCCTAAAAACTACTCTGAACCCCTCCCACCCCCTAAAAACCACCTGAACCACCGCACCCCCTAAATATTACCCCAAATCCCCCACCCACTAAAAACTACCTGAACCCTCCACACCCTAAACACTACCACAATCCCCCCACCCCTAAAAACTACCCCGAATCCCCCACCCCTAAAAACTACCCCAAACCCCCTAAAAAACTACCCAGTCCCCCCACCCCATGCGTGGTTAAGGCAAAGTCGTTCAGGCAAGTCGTTTTTCGGATTGCAGGCTTCCAGAACTCGTGGCTTCAGCCTCGTTGTTCTGGATGTTTCCTGTCTCTTCCAAACGCTTCCAATGGCATAATGACATGAAGTCGATCATTTAAGACTTCAGAAGGCATGCATATGTATTTGAAAGTCTAGCTTGGTTTTCGAAATTTGACCTAACAGCAATATCTCGCCTGGAAGCATATGACACTACCGCACTCATTAGCAGACAGGGGCGGCTCCTCCGTTAAGGCGGAGGAGCATCTCACCCCTAACCAAAAGGCCCCAGATATGAAAAAATAAAATGGCAATAAAGGTTGTTTATTACTATTTTATTTTTCAAAACCCCCGTCTTGAGCAGAGTGTCAGGACAGGGGCTGGGGCTTTCTGATTTCTGCTGCTGTCAGTCAGGCAGCAGCAGAAAGCATTGATGGGCAGGGCACTTTAAGTTTAAAGTGTGCATGTCTCTTTGGCAGGCCATCTTGTAACGGCCAGCCAGACATGAGCTGTTTAAACCTCTCTAACCCACTGTCTAAGGCAGCTGCGTTAGAGACAGCATAGGGCTCCAGTGCCCTAGGGAGCAGTGAGAGAGGCCACTTCCACCAATCCTGGCACATCTTTCATGCTGCATGAAAGTAGTGCCAGGAGTGGTTACTACAGTTTCCTGATCCCGCATTGGAGCCTGCCTGGAGAAGTGCTGAGCGAAGAAGAAGTCACGCCAGTGTTTACGGTAAGTGTAATTTTTTTTAAAATAAATTTATTAAAATAATTTTTTTCCCACTGCCTTACCACCCTCCTTACATGCCAGCCGCCACTGTTAGCAGGTAACTCCCAACTCCAGCAAAACCTTCAGTCTCATCCTGTATCAAATAAAAGAGTATACTTCATGCAATGGAAGCCTGTAAATTCGGAAGGTCACATTCATACATATTCATTCATTTCACAAGGGTGAGTGAGCCTTACAGGACAATGGAAACAGACTGGAACCACTCCGTCCCTTCTCAATCACGCAAGTTCAGAAACCTTCCTGGAGGCAGCCCACTTTTATTCTTGTCTATCACACAAAAGAGGCCATGCGCGTTCACGATACTTTCTTCAAAGACAGCCCTGTGAGGTAACCTTAACTTTGTTGCCCCATCCTCTTCCATCATGAGAGTGACTTGAAGTTGTTCCCTCAGCCAGAGTTTGCCTTTCCAATTTTTTTTTTAATCAAACTCTGATTTAATGGACCTGGGCTTCATACTGGCTGCCAGTCAAGAATCGGGTGCTTTTTAAAACTCTATGTACCATGTTTAAGGCACTTCACAGTATAGGCCCAGACTTCCTGAAACGGCGAATGCAGTGGTATATACCCAGAAGAACCCTGCGCTCCGGAGGAGCCAAGCTGGTGGTCGTGCCACTCGTCAAAAAATCCTCATGGCCAGGGAGAAGCTTTACGGTGTGCATAGTTAAAGCTTGGAATGATCTTCCTGCTAATATGAGAAAGGCCCCGGACCTCCTTACCTTTCAGAGAGGATTGAAAATCTGGCTTTTTATCCGTTAACCCCGGTTTCCTATTTACTTCTCAGAGAATTAGTAGTTCAGCGCCAGGACACCCTTGGGTAATTGCCACACTTTATAAATAGTGATAACATAACATAACATAACATACTGTGCCTTGAAATAGTTAGGAGAAGGTGAGCAACTGAATTTAAACTGCTATATGCCTCCTCAACACCTTGTGGGTGGAAGATGGCCTTACTGGCTGTATTTCCAAAGGGTACCGTACTATACTTTGCTAACTGTCGCTGCTGTCATTGCTTCTGCTCACTTGAGATGTATTTTAGGGGACACTGGGATCCTCTCCTTTCTATTGATAAAGGGTGGTGATCAATCCTTCCTTTAGGAACTAGCTACGACGAAGGTTGTCAAATTCGAGCCTGCATCCACGTTACTTATCCATTATCCGTAGCCAAAATATCACTGCAAACAATTTGCTCCTGGAGGAGGAATAAGCCGGTGAAACAAAAGTTTTTGTGTACCCACTCAGGTGTTATGCATAAACTATTTGAATCACTTACTGCTTCTTTTTGGCCTCTCTGTCTTTCTTTAAAAAGTTATGTTTTGAATCTGATTTTGCGGTAAGATGCATTTGAAGACGGTTATACAATCAGAAGCCAATAAAGCTGACATTTAATAATTTACCTGCATTTTCTCCTTGGGGCTTGCAAAAACCTTTCATATGTTTATCTGAGTAGTTACAAAACTGAGGGGGATATTTACAAGAGAAGTGGCGGAGCCTGTTGTTAGCCTCCTTGGCTTTACGACACGCTCCGCCATTTCAGAAACGCTGGGATGCACCATATTTACAAGGATATGGTGCAGCCCTGCATTTTACCCCCTGCACTGGCGCTACACTTAGCAGTGTAGCGTCAATGCAAAGACCCTTGCACCATAGTGCAAGGGTGTCTGCGTGCAGGGGAAGATTGCTTATGAACAGGAAGGTCCCCTTTCCTGCACATAAACAATCTTGAAATGTCGTTTTGTCACTTCTATGTGTGCTGCTTAATGCAGCACACATGGAAGTTACAAAATGCTTTTTTTTTTAAAGATACTTTATGTGCAGGAAGGGTGACCTTCCTGAACATAAACAATCCAAGGCGTTTTGCTTTTTCCATGTGTGCTGCACAAGGCAAAACACATGGAAAAATAATAAACAAGGAAAAATAAAGCATTTCTCCTTGTTTCGCCAAGTTAAGACCAGGTTTTCCCTGGTCTTAATTTTGGCGCTGGCTCCTATTTACGCTGTCCTTATATTTAGGGCCAGTGTAAAAATCAATGAGTGTTGCGGTGGAATGCCCACAGCAACACCCACTCCTCACCCCTTTCACACTAAGCATAGCGTGAAAGGGAGCCCTATTTACATGGCAGAGTTGAACCATGTTAAGTGACTTAACGCTGCTTTGTAAATAAGGAGAAACCCCTATCGCCTCGAGAACATGGCAAAAAGTGACGTTCCTGTGGCAATAGGGGCTTGTAAATATGCCCCTGAATTCAGCAAGGCTTCTTCATGTTTTTGCTCATGTGTTTTTTGTTTGTGTACAGAGCTATAGATCATAAAATAATTGTATGAATTAGGTAGTTGAATGCATGTTTACTTATTGAAAAATACCTCAATGGATATCCAGCTAAACTTAGGGGTAGATTCCGATCCTGGTCGGAAAGCACTCCGACCAAGTCGGATCCGGAGTGTTTTCCGACCGAGCCGGACTCCTACAGTCCGACCGAGCGAGTACGATGCGCACGTATGCTGTCGGACTCCGCTCGGTCGGACTCCCAGAGAAGTCAATGGGAGCCAGTTGTACGACACGTACATGCACTCCCATTGACTGAATGGGTACGTCTTGAAAAAGTGCACCCCCTACAGTGGGTATGCGTTGGTGCCATCCGCACCGTACATGCCTGTGTTGGGGAGACCCATAGGTCTCCCCCTGTGTCCGAGTCGTAGGGCTGCGGGTGTCAGCGGGTCCGACACGGACCCCTGAAGTCCGACTCCGGGAGTTTTTGCGAGCCGGACACTCCGGCTCGCACAGGCTGTCCGACGCGTGCATCGTACTGGCTCGGTTGTAAATCGCATCCATTGCACGCCACAGTTAGCTTCCGACCGAGACGTACGGAGCGGTGCGGACCCAGAAACGACTCGGTGAATCTCACGTAGCTCGCATCGTACTTGCTCGCTCGTACAGCTGTACGAGTCAGCCGGAAAACACGCGTACGGCTCGTAGTTTTTCCGGCCGTATCGCGTTCGGTGCCCTTCCAACCCGGATCGGAATCAGCCCCTTAGTGCTGATACTTGACTCATGAGATGCCACAAAACCGCTTTTGGTCATGAGAGTACACCCCGATAAAGGGTCATGTCTGTGTCATAGCCACGCAGACACCCCAAAGTTTTGACACAAAGCCAGATCAACTGGAATTGCCAGACCTGGATTCAGCAAGTGAAACCAGGTGCAAGAGAGTGTTCAAATAGTGTAACTTAGGCACTTCGCCTTCTGCTTATTTTCGGTCTCACCTGAGATAGCGCTTGTACTGTCACTTTCTTGAACAATTTTTTATATACGGAGAATTAAAGCCGGCTCATTGCTTTACCACTTGCTGGTTTCATTTGCCACACTTATTTGCTGTCACCTGTTGGTCAGTGCACGCTGAATTCAATTTGGTTCTCTTTCTGTTTGTGTGCTTCCCCAGTCCCCTGGAGCATAGATCATGTACAGCTTCCTTTTTTTGGAGTGTGTTCTTCAGCTTTCTGTCTCAACCAATATTTTTCTTCAACTAAGAATATGTGTTTTTATTTTGTCTTGCTCTTTGTTTGGCTCCCTCGTTGCTGTCATCACTGGTTTCTCTTGTTAGTTGCCTTTTATTTTTCATCCTCTCCCTGTATACTCTTTCATTCAGCATACCACCACCAGCTGGCCACAGGTTGTTAGGGTCACTTTTAACAATGATTTCAAATTACATTAATGACCTTGTGCTATTGGTTAATTTGTAACAAAATTATTTTTTATTGGACGTGTTTCATAATTTATAGGATATCATGGGCATGATTTAAATGTTTAATGCCAAAAACATGATGTGTTTTAAATTGTTTGTACAATTACGGGTTGGATAGAAATTTCCAGCATGAAAAGTAGTATTGTGAAGTTCTTTTTTGCCACTTAACCACTCCTATTGCACTTCCTTCTGTAGCATAATGTGTACATTGTAACAAAGATTACCATTACCATACCATACAATGACAGGAAGTTCCACACAATATGACAGGCCATACCATACAATGACAGGCCATACCATAGTATATGATGGCACGCCATAATATAGCTTTCTACAGTATGGTATACAACGACAAGCCTTACAATACCATACTATACATTGTCAGGCATACCATACTATAAAATGACAGGCCACACCATGCTATTCAATGACAATGGGAAGAGGATGTAGCCTGATGGCTAGAGCTGTCGACTTTGGAACTAGAAACGAAGGTTCGAGCCTCTGGGTCGCGCCCACATCCTGTGATTCTGGGCAAATCGCTTATTCTCCCCATGCCTACCCAAAAAAAAAATGAATGTGTCCTTGTGTAACGTAACCGGTGCTCCTGTAAAGTGCTCCAATACCTTTGGTCGAGTTCGCACTACATAAAGCTGCAAAAAGCAAAAAAAAATGACAGGCTATACCGTATTATACATTTACAGGCCATAGCATACACAATAACAGGCCAATTCTCTCCGTTTGAGATATTGTTTACACCTTACTATTATTGTTGAATAAATGACGTACTGGCATGATTTATTGTTTTATACTCCAAAAAAAAAAAAAAGAACATCGCACGATAGCTTGTGAGGTAAAAAAAAATGCAGGGATGCCCTTGCGCTCCGCGTGATGCAAAGAAACCTGGGGGCAGATTTATGTTTCCTGGCGCATCCCTGCAAATCAGCAGGGATGCGCCAGGAAAGATGTGTCACGAAAGTTTACCCTTGCGCCACAATAGATGCGCCGCATTTACAATGCAGCGCATCGTGGCGCAAGGATAAACAGATGCGTGACGCATCTGATGGCGGAAGGTTGGCGCATTGCTGGAGTTGCGACGCAGCTCCAGCAAGGCTCGGGGGTGCCCTATCGTTACAATGCTGCGTCAATCCTTACGCCTGCTTCAAGCAGGCACAGGGTTTTGACGCAGCATGGCCGGAAAAGTGACTGAGTGAAATCTTGTAGATTTCACTCAGCCACTTTTCGGAGGCGTTCCTGCGCCGGAACGCCCCCCCCTGTGCAGGTACGCCCACATGTGGCGCAAGCTTTACAAAGTGACGCATCTCCCCAGATGCGTCACGTTGTAAATAGGGCGCAACATGGTGCAGGGTTTACGCCGCCGCTGCGTCACAAAAGTGACGCAACGGCGGCATAAAAGTGGCGCAAGTCCGATATAAATCTGCCCCCTGGGGGCTTATTTACGAGTCCCTTGCGCCGCCGATGCGTCACTTCTACCTTGGGAAAAAGTGACGTACTGATGGCGCAAGGGGCTTGTAAATAAGCCCCCTGCGTTTTTTATGGGATAGATTCTACCATCGTTTGACAACTACTTTCAAATGCGCCGCAGCAGTTTTCCCTCCTCCCTTCCCGACGGTGTTACAGTTTTCCAGCCTTCCGTTGCACTAAGAACAGTAACGCCGGGCCTCGGAGGGCGGGGCACAGGAGGATGACGTGACTGCGTGACACATTGCTTGGGTTTTCCCTATTCTTGTCAGAAGACTCGCTGATAGGAGCCAGGAAGATTGGAGCCTCTCAGAAGGGCAGTGGTGCTGATACACCCTCCAGGCAGTGCCAGCTGGGAAACACGACTGTGTGAACTGTCATCACCGGGGAGAGAGAGCAGAGAGGCAGATTAAAGGAGCCGTTCTTTCTCTCAGTCAAGCTGATTAGTACTATAAGAAAAGGTGTTCTTTACAATGCAGTTAGTAAAATGTTACAATAGGACACTTTCTGAATTAGCCTAGCTCAGCTTCAGTCAGATGCTAAAGGAAGTGGCAATGGAAGATGTTTGCACTTGAGGATTTTATTTAAATAGCTATGGCCTGTAAACCGACTGCTGGTTTCCCAGAGTAAGGTGTCATACGAAGGCTTATGATAAGTATGTAATAAAGACAGAGTCAAAAGGGCAAGCCATTTGCAGCTGTGGCTGACAATGACAAGGAATCTCTCCTTCGAAAACTGATGAAAGGATCTCGCGAGAAAGAAGCTCCCCCAAGTTAATCGCACGACTCACTCACAATAGTACATCTATCATACAATTAACAAGCATAATTTGAGTGGTTTGCTAATGCTATTTCATGTGAGCAGAGTTATGTATTAAATGCAAACGTGTTTGTTAAATCAGCTTAGTTGGCCAAAACATTTTAGGATATTACTTGGGCTAAAACAATACATTATCACAACACATCAGGGTTAATTGTCATGGCATGGCTGTCAGATGGGATTTTTTTGTTTGGAAAAAAAAAATGCCAAAGGATTGGTTTTTTTTTGCTGAAAATCAAAAAGCAATGACCCTGAAACGCAGGGAGATTCCCACTAATGCCCGGAGGTCATTATTTTTCGGGTATTGCGCACAATCGATGCGGATTGGCAAATTGGCAAATAGGAACAAGCATTGACAAAGGCAACAGGTTGCACATTTGAAAGGCGTTAGCTGAACTTTTGGCTTTGTCAGGTGTTTTGCCAAAGCATTTTGCCATATTGAACATGATTGTATGATCAGCAAGAGAAAAACAAAGTATGTGCAATGCACATAGCACAATTATCCAAAGGCTGCAGGCAGTTCCTCTCTTATAAACACAACAAAACATGTGCTGCATGCATGTTCACCTCAAACGAGGTCACATGACACTAATTACCTATAAAGGATTTGTATTCTTACTTGACTCAATCATGCTTATTTTATTAGTCTTGGAGGAATGAAAGGCAGAATGGAGCTATTAGCATCTCAACCTCTGACCATTTGAAGGGATGCAGTAATCCACAGAGCCACCAGACCTGGCTATTATAGTGATGGCATGAGGGAGAAAACTAAGCCAGAGGACTCTACTCTGTTTAGAGTTTCCCACATGAAACGAAGGGACATATGTACCACCCCCTATCGCCACCACAACGCCACTTTTGCCGACGTTTTGGTGGCGATAAGGGCGGCGCCTTCTGTACAAGGCAGCTTTAAGCCAAGTTAAGTGGCTTAACGCTGCCTTATACATAAGGCCCCCTTTCACGCTATGGTTATCGTGAAAGGGGCGTGCAGTGGGTGTTGCGGGGGGCGCTCCACCGCAACATCCATTCATTTTGACGCTGCCCCCTATGTACAAGGGTGGCATGCATAGGAGGCAGGTAAATCCTGGTCTTAAGTTGGTGAAACGAGGAGAAATGCATTATTTATCCTTGTTTTTTGCTTTTTCCATGTGTGCTGCCTTATGCAGCACACATGGAAAAAACAAAATGCCATGGTTTGTTTATGTACAGGTAGGTGTCCCTTCCTGTACATAAGCAAACCTTTAAAAAAAATTCAATTTTGTCACTTTCATGTGTGCTGCGCACACATGAAAGTAACAGAATGGCATTTTAGGATTGCTTATATGGAGGAAGGGACACCTTCCTACACGTGAACAATCATCCCCTGCATGGAGACACCCTTGCACTATGGTGCAAGAGTTCCTGTGTTGGCACTAAGTTGCTAAACTTAGTGCCATCGCAGGGGGAAATGCAAGGCTGCACCATATTCTTGTAAATATGGTGCAACCTTGAGTTTCAGAAGTGGTGGAGCGCGGCATTAAGCCAAGGAGGCTAACACTGCGCTCAGCCACTTCCTTGTACATATCCCCCAAAGTGTTTCTTTTACTCTAATACTATATACCAGGTCCTTAGTTTTAATTGTGTTTCTCAGTGGAAGTCATAAACTGGAAATTAGCAGGTGGGAATCTGTCTTTGCTTTGATATGCAGAGTCTTGGATCTCTGTGTAAATAACAAAATAATTACTTTAAGTGACTGAATTCTACTTCAAGGACCCACACGTCCACTGACAGCCAGCAGCGTTCAGTATATAAAAGTGATTACAAAGTGCTACCCAAAAAAATAGATGACTAAAAAAGTAATTGCCAGTTAAGAAGCTGCTTTCTTCTTCTTGAGAAACCCAATGCAGGCTGAAACTGACCTCTATTCCCCCTGTCCTTGGGAGATTGCCTGATTGCTTGCTAGTGAGTCTATTTAACAGGTTGTGCTTCCAGTCCCATTTGTAGACTGTTATGAATGAATCCCTGCCCAGATATCAAGCTCCACAGCCAGGGTAGGACTGATCGTAGTGGGCACTGGGCAATCCCCCAGTGCACCGCATGGGTGTGGGCCAGGTGTGGGCCCCTGGGGGCTGTTTTTGTTACAGGGCTACAAAATCGGCCGAGCACTTTGCCAGGGCCGGTTGTGGTTCCCAGTCTGGCCCTGTCCACAGCGCTGCTGTCCCAAAGAGGACAGGTGCTTACACCTTTATTATTAAGCTTCCCAGTCTGCATGGCTCGTTAGAGAAAAGAAGAAAGGTTCATTTAAAAATAGCCCTGTACATGGAAGAGACATTCTAGAGAGAGAAACAGAAAGGAGTGGTTTCCGGAAGAGGACCACCAATTTCTTTCACCAAGCCTTATTTTCTCAATGGATCCTCACAGTACAAGATGCAATATATTTATTCACTGAAAAAAACAAAGGTTACAGGGACGTTATAATTATGCTCTGGTTTCACTCATAGAAAGCCAGTGAAGTTCAGCAGTTATAGTTAGCTGAGCTAACTATATCTCACGCCCCTCAATGCACTGCTTATGACCTCACATATTACATCACTCATGAAATGGCCAGTGAAATTACTCATGACATAAAGTAAAGCTTCTGCCCCCAACTCCCCAGATAAGGCTCTGGTGATTTTGGGAATCACCACATTTCTGGCAGAGGTTGTCTGAAGTGTGCGTTTAGGAGTATACCTTTGGAATTTTCTCTTGAGATGTTTGGGCAAGAATCATGAAGGGCTTTGTGGGCTAAGCAAAGGGCTTTAAAATTGACATGCTTTTGAACTGCAAGCCAATGCAGATCAGCAATGGCCTGAGAAACCAGCTTAAATTTGAGTATCTTCATAAGAAGGCGAGCTGCTGTATTTTTGAGGACCTGAAGTTTAACAGTCGTTATTGAATCCCAACATAGAGAGCATTACAATACTTGATCTTAGACATTCCAATAGCGATGATAACTTTTATTTGGAGCTCAAATGGAAGAAAGGGAAAAATAATGTATTAGAGTTCTTAGGAGCAGAAAGCAGGAGAATGTAATTTGATTGATTTATCAGAAAAAGGTAACTTTCCGTCAAAAAGGGCACTCAAGTTCTTGCCCTTTTTAGGTCTCGCCTGAGCCAGTGCTTTAGCGCTGCTCTGGCGAGAGTTTTAGTAAGCGGGTTTTGGAAGTGCAAACTAGTGGCTTTTCAGGCCTCCAGCTACAGTGCATGTGCGCCGGGTGCACGCACCATTTGTCACCCTGCGTGATCACTTTCGTGGCCGCTTTGATGTTCTCAGTGAGCCGCGCGGAGGCGAAAGTGCACACCATTTGCCAGCCTGCGTGCGCAGCCACTGGTTTTTGCTTGTTTTTTTTTTACTTTCAGCGTGAGGCGTGCCCTGGTTCTTTTTTGCTCCCCCATGTTGCTTCTCACATCCACCCCCTCACCCTTCCCTGTGTTGCTTCAGCATTCACCGCCCCCGCTGCTTCCATGTTACCCTGTGTGGCTCACTTTCTCTTTCATGGCAGCGCGGCGTTCCTTTCACGGCCGCGCGGCCAATGCTTGTTTATCTTTACAAACAAGCACAATGACTGGAATGTTGCTTCATGATATCTGCTTTTTTGCCTTACTGTTGCTAAGTGTGTTTTTCTGTTGTTTACTCCTGAGCAGCCTGTTGAAAGCAGGAGTGGTGCGCCCAGCCTCCCTACACACATGTGCCTTGTTAGGTCTTAGATTACCTTCAGTCACTTTTAAATCTCACTTCGTAGATGTGGTGCGTGGGGTCTGCATGCAGTGCGTGGACGGTTGTGGAGGTTTGATGTTTTGTTTTTTCGGTATACATTCCACATGCACACTACTCCAGGGATGGTTTTGCATTCATCACAGTGCCATGTCCACGCTCTCCTTCGCCTTCCAGGTTATTTCAGTGGGTTTTTTTTGGCAGAAGAGGGTGTTGGTTTGTGAACTGAGCTGGGCTGGTGCTTGGAATGGTGGGGTCTGTATATTATAGGTTTCTTTGTAGAATTCAGTTGGAAGTTCTGTGTGGCAGTTGCTGCTGGGGAGTTGGAGTTGACAGGCAAATAAAGGCTTGCTCTTACAGTGTCCTGAACTTCCTTTCAGTGGTGACGAATGGCTGTCAACTTTTGGCATCTACATTTTCTTGGCTTTTCTGTCCCACTGTGCAAGGGGTCCAGCACTCCATCGAGGGGCTTTTGGCTGGCTGTGCTACCGGCAGTGTGGGGCATCTGGGAGTCTTTTGACCTATGTGCCGCGTCCCCAGCAATCGCGCTGCCTCCTGGTGGGTGAGCGTAGCATCACCAGTGCTCCAACGCGCTGACTGCTCCACCGGCCGGTGACTGTGCTGTCTCCAGGTGGGTGAGCGCAGTGTGACCAGCGCTCCAACGTGCCAATCGTTCCACTGGCCACAAGACACGCGCATATGCGTGTGTGCTCAGTGACCATTTTTTGACTGCAAATTGTCCCGACGAGCGCATTCAAACGCTCGCGCATGCATCTCTAAGGCCATTTTCGAAGATTAGGAACCGTCCCAAAGCATGTTCTACTCACTGTAGAAACAAACGCACTGCTTGTGCAACGTGGCAGCCATCTTGGGACAGTGTTAGTCATCATCAGTATGATCCCCGGGGGACATTTTCAATTGGGAAGGCCTGCACTAATACGGTGTCAGGCACTCCTGTGAATTTTGTGTTTTTGGACAAAGTTAAAGAGTTAGCTTGCATTAACAGTCAATGGCAGGCACACCCGTATTCAAGCACAGTATGAAGCCTCCACCTAGTAATGCATGTTGTTTGGACAATTTGGTATTTGCCAATATCACTAGCAACAGGTACACAACGTCTGTGATAGAGTTGTAATTATTTTTGGCCCCTATTTATCCTACAGGCGGTGTGGCAGCAACCCACCCATGTAAGATCACCTCATGGAGAGAGTATTAGGTCCACAACCATTTCTCCAAATACTAGACACTAATCTGTTAAATTGGCAACAGTAGAAAGAAGGCAGTGAAGCTTATTTAGAAGCCATTGATGGAGAGACGTTCACTTCTACAAAGAAAAAAGCACTTCTGATATACGTTTGGGTTCTGAAGGTAGAAGCATATTGAACAAGCATTGGCATAGCCAATAGGTCTCGCCTTTGGGACCTGATAAGTGTTTAGCCATGCAACAGTTGATGTTGGTGCACCAAGGATATAGTACTGCATAACTAAATACTTATAAGGTCCCAAAGTCGAGACCTATTGGCTATGCCAATGCTTGTTTTACTGGGGAGGGAATTGGACGAAGATTCTGTGGTCATTAGACACCAGATGGCAGTCCAGAAAAAAGTATCATTTAAAAAAAGAAGAATCTCGGTCTTGTCTGAATTTAATTTAAGACCGCTACGTTTCATCCAACCTACTATCTTCACCATGCAGTTATTAAACCATTTGGTACCTTTTCAATGTCACTGGTAATTGAGCCTACAATTTGTGTATCATCAGCATAAGTGACTTCAGAAAAACGAAAAGAGCAGATCAAGTCTGCCAATGGTGTGACATATATATTAAATAGTGTAGGACAGATATCTCCAACCACCGAGCTACCAGTAGCTCGTAGAGACTGTAGGAAAGTAGGATCTGCTTCTTATGGTTATCCACAACCTTTTGCTTTTGCACTTACTGTTTTGACTAGTCTGGCTGGGATCCTGCTATTCAGGACCCCACCCTATCTGCTTTCTCCATTAAATTGATATGTTTGTACTTTGGTACAACTCCAGATTTGATACTGGGGTACCCTTATCAGTCCCTAGTATATGGTACACATGTACCCAGGGCATAGGTGCCCCAGAGGCCTCCCATGGGCTGAAGCATGTATTATGCCACCCATGAGAGACCATGCAAAATGGAACCTCAGGTCTGCTACTGTAGCCTGTGTAAGCTGGTGCTTGCACCACTTACGAGAGATATAGGTTCACTATATCTATCCGTATCACTACACTTAAAACCTTATAAGTCACCTCTATAGCCGGCCTTAACAATCCTGAAGGCAGGGTGCTGGGTTTTATGTGAGAGGGTGCTCCTGCATGAGCAGGGCCACTCAGCAGTCTTCGGAGACCATTCTCCTGGGCTGTACGTGATACTACCAGACATATAGTTAGAGGTGCATTATAACCTCACGGTAAATGCTATCTCGAAAACGACTGCAACAAAGTATGTCGTGTTTGGTGTCAAACACTTTGGAATAATACCTCCACACTAGTAACGTGTGGGAGGTATGATTACTCCCCCACCACCGAGGTTTCGGTGGTACCTAAGTCTTCTGGTACCAACTTTCTCGAGCCTTACAGCACAAAATGGATGCTGCCAGCCACAGACACGAGTCTGACCTCCTGCGGCTGAGCCAAGCTCAAGCAGGGGAAGATAGCACAATAGGCATCCTGTCACTGGGAGGTGTGATCACCTCCCAGACAGGATTTAGTGTATTGGGGCTGGGAGGGTGCACTCTCTCAGTGCCAGAAAGTCTAGCTCCAGGACACATTTGGTGTCCCTGTGCATAGTTCAGCTAAACCAGTCCTGGGAGCCATTTGCTCCTGCGCGAAACTGGACAAAGGACATGGGAGTAGCCTACCCCTATCCTGTCCCTCCCCTAGGAGGGTCCCGAGAATCTGTCCAACCCTCTCCCGTGGGTATAAAATGAGTTACCTGGCTACAGGACATTAGATTTTATGTGGACAAGATTCTGAAAGAAGATACGACTACACTTCGACTGTCTGGACACGCTGTACTTCGCTAGACCCTTGCCATTCCCAGTCTTGCCAGTGTCCGTGATCCATACTGGCTCTGTGCAGGACCCTATGGACCTCGAAGACAACAGAAGAATCTCCCTTGGGGTGAAGGAGTCACTCCCCTGCAAACGCAGGCACCGTAACGCATCTGACCGGTTTGCTGATCCTGAGCTCCTGTGGACTCCAAGGGCTCCAGCAACAAAGGAGGGGGGTTTCCGCAGGTCTCCAAGATCATGCTGCCCGCCTTACTGAGTTTGAGGCAGATATCCCTCGTGGGGACCGCATAACCCGTACCCCTATGCACCGTGCAACAATTCTGTGCTTTGGGCCACTTGTAGCCCTGACCCCACGCATCTTATCCGAGAAGGACTCCGGCATCCTCACATTCTGTGCCCTGCTAGCTGGTAGCCTGTGAAACCGCCTATGTTCCCCTCGCAACTCCTGTGCCTTCGGTCTGTGGGTCCACTTGAGGGTCAACTTTGCTTTATTTGGGCTCCCCTGGTTGCTCCAGGCCTTCCCTGACTCCCCTTGCTGTGGTGAGTCTCCTGGTCCTTGCTGGGCCAGAACGACACCGAATTTGACCATCTGCTTTGTTTGTCACTGCCAAGGCTTGTTGGTGCTCCCACCGGACAGCGACCCCTCAGCACTAGACATCCTTTGTGGAGCAGCTCATATCTGGCTCCTGGTTGTCCAAGGCATCTCCTGGTCCGCGCAGCTGAAGAGTCAAGATCACCGTCAACACACCTGAAGCACCCGACATCGGTGGGCATTCGTCTACCGAGCACCTGGTCACTCCAAAGTGACCCAGACTCTGTCCCCTCTGCTTTCAGGTTCTTCTCATCTAGAATCCACATTCGGATTCCACCGGACACTTTTCTTACTTCTAGCATCAGCATTTCTTTGTCGACATCCATAGAGAACGACGAGGATTTCCAAAGCCACTTCGTGCCTATGCAACCGGCTCTTCTGGGATAGGTAACTATGGTACAAAGGTATCTACAGGTGGGGTGGCTGTCCAACCTCCTAAATTTCAAGGGTTGTCTTCGTAATCTGCTGGGAAGGGTCCTTAATCTCAAATTGTCCAACCGTGACTTTCCAATTGAATTGTACAGAGCACGTGGTCGTGTTCTCACTTTGCACCCGTCCTCTGTGGGGTCCCTATTCACTCACCTTGGGTGGGTCCTTGGGGTCCCAGCAATTCTACACCTCCTAGACTAGGTCTAGTCCTGAGGTGTGGCTCTTATGCCGCTTATTTAGTATATGGTTTGGCCTCCCCCTGGAGCCCACTGTGTATTGTGCTACCTACGTTTGATTCTTTGCAACTGTATTATTTGATTTGTGTTCTATCCTCGTTTAGAGGATACTAGAGAGTGTTATATAGAATAAATACATTTTTTATAACTACTGTGTGGTTTCCCTTTCATTTAACCAATGCTATAAGGTTGCATTCAGGTAAAACAAGGTGCTTAACATTCCTTCAAGACTTAGCCTGAAGGCTGCTCTCCATAGCTACCACTAGGATAACTTTCCATAAAGGTTATCTTTGAACTAATCACCAGGACAGCTTATACCAGGCCAACTTCTCACAGAGACCTTCAGACTAGCTCCCATTCTTGAGTTCCTTTTCACGTAAGAACTTCAATAAGTAAGTGTTGCGTGTTCCTTTTAAAGTGAAGGAAATGCTATGCTTATTTTGCATTATTTTCAGGCTGCAGATAGGAGAGCCTGTTAATGAGCAGTGCTCAATAAGATTTATGACCCAGGTAGGCCACAGAGATGAAGATCAGAAGCACTGAGGTATTTAACTCCTAAATAAAAGTCCTTGTCAATTCAATATTGGAACATTAGAACAAAATGATGTTTCTGAAGGTTGGTAGACACTGTGCCATATTTATAACTTTAAAAGGTATTTTTTTAAATGGGAGAAATGTATTTTTCCCTACTTCCAGCTGAGCCAATTAAGTCTTCATATTCTATGAAGCCTGTTTCTTCACTTTAAATTCCTCCCATTTAAACACATGCTTTTGTTTTTCTGTTAGAAATAAGATACCATGTCTACAAGCCACTGGGAGTGAAGTGTCTGCTGTTTGTAAATGCAACACTTAGAAATGGGAGAAAATTAAAATGATGAGTTTCATGGAATAGATATAAATATAAAGTTGTCTATTCAGTTGAATTGTCTCCCATTTTAAAGTGTTGCATTTACACACAGGCGTCTTGCTCCCAGAGGCTGGTAGACAAACTGCTATATTCATAACTGAAACATGCAGCTACTTTTTTGAATAGGAAAAATTTAAAGATCAGAACAATATTCCATATTATTAACATTTTTGCAGAAATGTTTTTTGCACTTTAAATTTCTTAATTTAAAAAAATGGTTGTATGTTTGTGTTGTACATGTGATGGTGCCACATATGGCAAAAGGTATGTCCTGTGCCACAGGTACATATGACACAAGCTTTCACTCACCCATACACATATATCCCATTCACTCACACATATGTTCATACATCCCCAGAGACCACATTCTCACTGATACACTTGACAGCCCTGTCATGGTGCCATACGTCACAGTATTTTGTTAAAACCATAGTATCAGGCTCCAAGAGCATTACGTTTAAAGTCAATGAAGCTGGGTGAGTGGGTGTCCGGGAAGAATGCACAAGATGTGTAGCCTTCAGTAGCTCTCAATAATTTTTATTGATCAGAAGGAGCTCTCATTACAAGAAAGGTTGGAGACCCCTGGTGTTGGACTTAATGAAGACCCTTGGGGAAAACCTGGCTTGGCAGTTCGGGCTGGACTGTTCCCATGAGGAACAGGACCAAGACAGATTTGCATATAGCTGGGTCTGAACTGAGGTGGTGAATTGAGCTAAAGAATGATGATGGATTCAACTCAGATCTGTGACTGGGAGTGAGTGTCTGAAAAGTTTCAGCTCTCCGTCCATCATCTCCTTGTGTTTCTTTGTTCACCCTAAGTTGCCAGGGTATGCCCAGACGTGGGTCCCTTGCTCACATTGCCACTGGATTCAAGCTAGCCTGGCTGATGAAGGGTGTTACCCAGAAATTGGTCCCAGGATGCTTGTTGCCGGTTCAGGAAACACCTGGCTTGGCAGTTCGGGCTGGACTGTTCACATGAGGCACAAGGCCATGACTGATTTGCATATAGCTGGGTCTGAACTGAAGTGGCGAAGTGAGCTAAAGAATGATGAAGGATTCAAACCAGATCTGTGACTGGGGGTGAGTATCTGAAAAGTTTCAGCGCTCCGTCCACCATCACCTTGTGTTTGACCCTTGGGGAACTCCACGTGGAAGTGAAAAGGGTTTAGATGTAAACTCACCCAGAGACACTGATTGTTCTCTGTTGGTAAGAAAAGAGCTTAGAACGGTCACGGGCAATCCTCTAATACAGATGCTCTCTAAGCAATTGACGAGCACTGAGTGGTTGATGGTATTGTAAGTGGCTGATCGAACCAAAATGATCAGAGCTGCCATTCCACCGTTATCCTCTATTATTCAAATTTCCTCTGTTGCAGCAACCAGGGCCTCCTCAGTACTTTTAAAAAACCATACTAAGAGCTATTAAGAAGATAGTTTTCATCAAGGAAGGCAATGAGTATAGAATTCATGGCTTTTTCAAGGATTTTGGCAGGCAACGGAACACAGGAAATAGACCGAAAGCATTTTTCATCTTGCGGGCAGAGACTTTTTTTAACAATGGATAAGTCCAAACCCTTTTTCCAGCCTAAAGGAAAATGTCCTATGATGATTATCCTATTCAAGAGGTCAGTGAGATGATCTGCCACTGTTCTCGCTATGTGATGAAGGACGTTCGAGGGACATGGGTCGGTGGGAGCTTCTGATTTAGTGGACTCGATTAATTTAACAACCCACTCCACAGTGAGGGGGATAAAATCATTAAACACATGAATTGTGTTGCATTGGCGGTCACTGATGGGGACGTCTAGCTCGGTAATATGACAGGATGCAGACTGTAACCTGCTTTTGTCTTTGATTGGAAAAAGTCAGCTAAACTGTCACAGAGAGATTGATTAAGGCCAGTAGTGAAATTGCGATTCTCCTATTAACATGACCAGAGAATCTGGATTTCATTAAAGACTCGGAGGCTATCATTATGCATTAATCCTTTAATGCAGTCACAGACAGCCGCACTACATCATAAACAAGAAAGTTCTAGAATGTAGAGAGTAGGGTACAAGTGGCATGAGGCACAAACAGACTGCCTCTTTTAAATGCAAACGAGTAGATAAAGTCCAGAGATGAGATCCAGGATGAACTAGAAGATGAAGGTAACAAAAGGTCCGAAGCGAAGAAGGCTGGAGATAGGAGATTATCCAGAATTATCTGAAAAAGAGAAGAAATGTAAAAATACGAAATAAAAAACAAACGTATATTGCAAAGCATGAACTGATATCAACATAACAAAATGCAGATTATAAACATACAAATTGTAAATGAAACCACCAAGGGTGTGGCTAAGGGCGGGATAATGATAGCCTCCGAGTCTTTAATGAAATCCAGATTCTCTGGTCATGTTAATAGGAGAATCGCAATTTCATTACAAGACCATTACATGACTTGACCCATCTAGCTATGGAGGAGGAAGAAACTGGTCTAAAGGGTTTAACAAAAGATAAAAGGAGTTGCTTGGCATCTAAAGGACGAAGATCTTTCATTCTCAAGTCATATTCTCTCATGCAGTCTATGACGCACAATTTCTTACAAAGGTCGAAACGAGGATAATAAATCGAGTCAGACATAGTTTTAGTCCTTCTGAACAAGTCAAATTTAACTCCAAACATATCAGAGGATCTATAAGAAATATCAAGGCATCTCACATCTGAAACTCTACGACAGGAGATTAAACAAAGAAGGGTAGCGAGCTTAAGCGAGAGATATTTCCTGTTTAGGTAGGCGTTATCTGGCCAAGAGGAGAAAAGGTCTAGGATAGCTTTCACGTCCCACATGAATTGGTACTTAGGTCTGGGAGGTCTTTTAAGTCTAATACTTTTCATAACTCTACAAACAATATTGTTCTTACCTACCGTCTTACAGTTGACAAGGGAATGTCCAGCAGAGATAGCTGATCTGTAGCAGTTAATGGACCTATAGGCTAATCCTCTATCGAATTGTTCGACAAGGAAATTAACTATATTGACGATAGGAGCCTCCAAGGGATCCAAGTTCCTTTCCATGCACCAACAAACCCATTTTTTCCAGATGTTGTTGTATCTGTAGTGTGTTCCGGGAGCCCAAGATTCCCCGAGGAGAGAAAAAGCTGACGTCGAAAGGCCAGACAGTTCGTTGGATTGCCTGACACTTTCCAGGCAAGAAGGTTCAAATTCCCTGAAAAGATTAGGTGGTGATCTTCTCCATCCGCGTTGGTGAGCAGACCCTTGTTCGCAGGAATGAGGAAGGGAACGTCGCAAGAAAGTTCGAGGGTGGTCGGGAACCATGCCTGAGACGGCCAGAATGGAGTTATCAGAATCAGGGAACACTGGTCTGATCTGACTTTCTGAAGGACTCTTTGAATCATGGCAAAGGGAGGAAATGCGTAACCCTGAAGGTTCAACCAGCATTGAAGAAATGCGTTTACTGCCAGAGCACCCGGGTCTGGCATCCAGCTGAAATATTTTGGGAGTTGGAACGACAGTCTGCTGGCGAACAAATCCACATCTAGTGGACCCCAAAAGAGAGAGAGAGTATTGAAGATGTTCGCATTGAGTTTCCAGTCAGTCCTGTCTGAGAGGAATCTTGAGTTCCAGTCTGCTGAGAGATTCGACTTCCCAGGGAGATATTCTGCCTTCAGAGAAATCTTGTGTTCTAAGCAGAACATCCAGAGTTTTTTGGCTAAAGCCGACAAGTCTGCTGATTTCGTACCGCCGAGGCGATTGTTATAAGATACTGCGGAAACGTTTTCCATTTTGAGGAGAACGGACCTGCCCTGAAGAGATTGTTTGAAGCTCATTAGGGCGTATAAACCGGCTGTAAGTTCTAGGAAGTTTATGTGGTGGGAAGACTCCGCAAGCGACCATGCGCCACCAGTGTCTTGGTCGAGGAGACGAGCGCCCCAACCGTGGAGGCTGGCGTCTGATTCCAGGATGAATTCCGGGGCAGAGCCAAAAATCGCTCTCCCGTTCCAGGCGTCGAGGTTCTCTAGCCACCATGAGAGTTCTGATCTTCCTTCTTCGTCCAAGGTCACAAGGTCCTCGTACCAGAGACCAGAATTGAGAGCTTTCCCTTTAAATCTCTGAAGAGCACGGTAGTTCAGAGGGCCCGGGAAGATAGCTTGAATGCTGGAGGAGAGGAGGCCTATAAGGCGGGCTAATTCCCTTAGGGTTAAAGAATGTTTCCTTAGGACATACCTGATTTCCTTCCTGATTTTGGTGATTTTCTTGGTAGGGAGAAGGAGGAGACAACTGGAGGTATCCACCGTGAATCCGAGAAATTCTAGAGATTTGGAGGGAGTGAGGATAGATTTCTCTCTGTTTAGAATAAAACCGAGGCTCTCGATGAGATGTATGGAGACATTTAGGTCTCTCTACATTTGGGAAAAGGATTGGGACATTATGAGGATGTCGTCTAGGTAAATAATAAGATGAATACCTCTCTCTCTGAGGATAGAAACGATAGTCCTCATAATTTTGGTAAAGCACCAGGGGGCGGAGGAAAGTCCGAAGGGAAGAGCTTGGAATTGATAGAGAAGATCTTTCCAGCTGAATTGGAGAAAACACTGGTGTTCCCGTGCCATAGGAATGGTAAAGTAAGCATCCTTGAGATCTAGTTTCACTAACCAATCTCCTTCTAGAAGAAGATCCCTTAGGAGGTGAATACCCTCCATTTTGAAATGTCTGTAAATTAAGTATTTGTTCACCTCTTGAAGGTTTATCACTGGTCTCCAACCTTTGTCTTTCTTTTGAACTAAGAAAAGGGTACTGATAAAGGTTTTTAAGGACCAGGGTACCTGTATAATAGCTCCCTTCGTGAGCATTGAAGAGATTTCCTCTTTGACAATTTTTTCGTGATCGAGCGAAAGAGTTAGGGGTTTTGGGGGATGAGATTGGAAGGGAGTCTCTATAAAGTCTATTTTGAAACCCTGGACAGTTTCGAGAACCCAGGGGTCTTGAGTTAGCGACGCCCAAACATGGTAGAAGAGTTTCAATCTGCCCCCAACTTGGGAAGAAGAGGAAAGAGGAAGAGGGAGAGGAAGACTTACTTGGAAGGTTGGAGGAGTTTGGATTTCCTCGGGACCTGAAGCCTCTGTTGTGTGGTCCTCTTGCTCGATGAGGGAAGAATTGCTGATTTGAGGGGTAGAAGCCTCTACCGGAACCTCTGTAGGACGAGAAGGGCCGCTGGTTACTGCAGCCGGAAGAACGGCCCCTTCTTCCAGCCTGTCCAAAAAGGTTTGTGTTAAAAACACGCTTCATATTCGATTGAGCCCTATCAAGGGCGGTAAAGGTGGCAACGTATTTTCCAATTGATTTGATGACGTCCTCGCCAAAGACAAGGCCTTTAGGATTGTCTGAAGGTTCTTTAACCGCCAAGTCACTAAGTTTTGGGTTGATCTTAGAAAGGATAGTCCTCCTCCTTTCGGTGTTTAAGCTCGAATTGGCATTTCCGAGGAAGACAATAGCTCTTTGACTCCATCCGCGGATGAGATTGATGTCAAGAGGCGTTCTGGAAATGTGAGACTCCTCAGCCAGGTCAAGGATTCTGGTGAGGGGGCCTAGGACATCCAGAAGGCGGACCTGGCAGCCCTTAAGTGCTCTCTCCAGACCTCTTCTAGGGTATTTGCCTAGCTTAAATAGGAATTTAATCAAGTCCGGATCAAGGTTGGGGGTTTGGGAGACCTTTTCGTGAATAGTAGGTCTCGGACACTCTGATCTGAGTGTATTCCTTGTCTCCCTTTCAAGTGAATTCCTTAACCATCTCTTAATAAACTTTGAAACGTGTTCCTGAGGGAACCATTTAGAACTGTTAGGGTGGGAAAGAGTTAGGGGAGAGAACATTTCTTCCCCTAGAGGGTTCAGTATAATATTGTCAGAAAAGGAGGGGGATTCTCCTTCACCAGGAAAATTAACGTCTATGTCTTGGTTCGGGTCATCTAGATCCAAGACGAATTCGTCAAAGGGATTATCAAAATGTTCTTCCTCTGAATCAGAGTCTGTGTCTGCGACATCCTTAGTACCATAGCGGCTTGAACCGCGGAGGGTATTAGTCATAGTTGTGCCGCTAGCGACACCCGTCAGATTCGTGCCGTGAGGGGCAACGTTCTCATTCGAGGCGCGAGGGCCTCCAAACGTAAATGAGGTGCTAGGACCTCCCACATCAACTGAGGTGCCACGACCTCCCATAGATAAGGAATGTTCGCAGTTTTTGTTTTTTTTACTTTTTTTGCCCTCGGTTACAATGTCGATGGAACGACCATCTAGATCAGAGGGAAAAAGGTCTTTTGGTAGACATCACATTAGTGTTGAAAGCATGCAGGAACGCATCTCTTTCTGCAAGAATTCTTTAAAGTTGTCATTATTATGGAGGAGGGAGCTAGCTGTGGCATCGTCAGAGTCAAGGTCTGACATTTGTGTAGGAAGTGGATAGTTAAATATAATTTAAATTTTAAGTAATATGTATTTTAATAAATTAATCAGTATAGATAAAGTTTCTAGCTCCCTTTTTTTTTTTATATATTTTTTGGATTAAGGATGGCAATAATATTCAAAATTCTAGCTCCTCAATATTCTACCTCCTTTATTTTATTTTTATTATTTGGGAATAGGATGGCAAAAATATATATATACCAGGGCTTGATTGGGGCAAAGGAACTAAATAGACTTGCAAATTTAAGCCAAAATGCTCTTTGAATAAAATAGGAAGGATTCGTTAGAAGACAGCCCAGACGCGATCTCCGGCAACAGCTGATCCGAGTGGAGTAACTGACGCACTCCCTCGAGCTCAGCTGCTGTCGGGGAAGCGTCAGTTTAGAGGAAGAAGCCCTGGGGGATGTCATGGGAGCGTGCACCGTTGCTAGGGTGCATTCCTCTGATGTTCGTAACGCGCTCGCACGGGCTAGGCGAGCGCGACGAACAGATACTAAAAGGCAATGAAAAGGGAATACGAAGTACACTAAGAGGTAACGGGGGAATTAACGTTATTCGGCAAGTAGATGAAAACGGGAGCACAAGTTATTAAATTCAACAAATTCGCGCGCGAGTGGGGTTTAAAAATCGACAACCTTCATGGGAAGTCGATGTAAAGGGTGGAAAGGAGGGGGGGGAAAGCCCATAGACAGACACCCGACAGTACGTGAGTACGAAGAAGCACGTTTAGATTAATAGTTGTAACAAGGCATAAGTTGTAACAAGGCATAAAACAGTGTAAGTGAGCGAAGGAGTGCAGCAGAATGTTAAGAGCAAGGCATTGTTATCAAGCTTTCTCCTTCTTAAAGGTAAACATTAAGAAAAACGATCTTAAGGCAATAAATATGGACATAAGAAAAAATGTTACTTATCTGCCTGTGAGCCGCATTTAAAAGAGGCAGTCTGTTTGAGCCTCATGCCACTTGTACCCTACTCTCTACATTCTAGAACTGTCTTGTTTATGATGTAGTGCGGCTGTCTGTGACTGCATTAAAGGATTAATGCATAATGTAGCCTCCGGTCTTGTAATGAAATTAGCAAGAGTTTTAACTGTTTTGAATAGCTCTTTGTTTGAGTTTTTTGCAGTGTTAATTTTCTCAGTGAAATAGTTAGATTTTTCTGAAATGATCATGGTGTTATAGTCATTAATATATTATTTATATTTGCTCTTCTTCCTCAGGGCTGTAGTTTTTTCTCCATTTTTGCTCCTGTCTTCTACACTTTTGTTGGAATACTCAGTTTTGGAGAAATCCAAGGGGCAAATGGGTTCCTTCTTTCCAAAAGGGGCTACCTGAGTAACCCCTGAGCTGATCCAGTCCGTATAATTTTTCCTGCTAAATCTAGATCATTCTCAAGAGCAGGTTGCGAGTTATATAGAATTTCATTATGCTTGATCTCATCGATTTTGTGCCATGCACGAGTTTTAATTATGTTATTAGTGGGAACGTTTATAGTGAAAACTATCACTTTAATGGCAAGGCAGACTCTAATCCTAAATCTGGATTACTAGTAAAAATTACATCAACAGTATGACAGCATAAAGGAGTCATCATATTGATTTTTTGTGTGAGATCAAAACTGAGCAGATTATCAATTAACTGCTCTGTGTCTTTGCTCTCCAAAGTCTCTAAGTGAAAATTAAATCACCAAGGATCGTATAATTTGAAAACTGCATACTTGATTCAATTAATTCATTTAGAGATTGAATCAAATTCATTTTGGGCAGGATTCTCATAAATTAGAAGGCCATTGAAAGCGCCATTGTTCTGTAATTTAAATTTAGATGTAAGGGATTCACAATCCAATTGATTGATAGGCTAAAAAGAAGACTCTAGATTTTCATGATAAATTACAGCCAAGCCACCACCTTGTTTAGCCGAGCTGTACAACCTAAAGATCGTATAGCTAGCTGGAATGGGCCAGATGTTTAGTGGGTTCAGGTTTTCATTACAAAAACTGTCTTGGGCGAGTAATTTCCTACAAATTCAGAAAATTCCTATTTATTTTTGATAAATGAACAGGCATTTAAAAGTATCCAGGCGGATGCCCCCAAAAATCTTGCAATCCAGTGGTTGAGAGAGATGAGTGAAGGGAATTTTGTGAACTAGTTAGTTGGTAGGTGTTTCTCTTTAGTGAAAAGCTACAGCTTTTGCAGCATAGACACTCTGGTGCCGATTCCGATCCGGGAATTTTTTTTTGCGTACGACTCGTATCCGTATATTTTCACGTACGAATCGTACAAGTACCGTACAAACTGCCAAGTACGATTCGTACGTGAAAAATAGATACGAATTGCGTCGGGAAAATGGTCCGAGAGGGAGCCTGAAATTTTCACGTCCGAATAGCGTCGGGAAAAGTGTACGATAGGGAGCCGGACATTTTTACGTGCAAATCGTAAAACAGGAGTCCGAGCGCGCAAGTACGATCCGTACCGCCCGTCCGAATACACAACCCCATGTAAAAGGCCCCGTACGGAGCGAACGCTGTAGCACACATGTACATGGGTAAACTTGTGCCAGAATACAATTCGTACAGCCCCCCCTCACCCCGCATATGTCAGCACCGAACCCCCATATGTCAGCACCGTACACCCCCCTCCACACCGTACCCCAGGACCGTACACCAGCCCCGCACCTGTACGCGCCGCACCCCAGGCCTGTCTCCCAGCCCCGCACTTGTACGCACCGTACCCCAGGACCGTACCCCAGCCCCCCACCTGTACCCGCCGCACCCCAGGCCCGTCTCCCAGCCCCGTACCTGTACGCACCGTACCCCAACATCGTAGCCCAGCCCCGTACCTGTACGCACCGTACCACAACACCGTAGCCCAGACCCGTACCTGTACGCACCGTACCCCAACACCGTAGCACAGCCCCGCACCTGTACGCACCGTACCCCAACACCATAGCACAGCCCCGCACCTGTACGCACCGTACCCCAACACCGTAGCACAGCACCCCACCTGTACGCGCCGCACCCCAGGCTCGTACCCCAGCCCCGTACCTGTACGCACCATACCCCAACACCATACCCCAGCACCCTCACCCAGCATCGCGTATGTACGGACCTTACATACGTGAAAAATACTCGTACAGAAGCAGGACACTGTAAAACAGCACAAGGAGGGTCAATTTGACTCGCACAACACCAAAAAACACGCCTACATGACAAAATACATCTCTATGACAGACCTGGCACATCCAAACAGGCAAACAGAGGCCCTAAATCACAACCACCTCTTATAACACACCCACCACAAATTCAAACCCAGACACACCCACAAATGGACCAATAAAAAGGGCCCACACACAACCCATGAACCTTTGCAACAGACCCACTGCTGCCAGACCCCACAGACAAACAACTGCACCTTACTTACACCTTAACTACACCTTAACTTACACACCTTCACACAACCTCCTTCACAAACACCCCCTCTTCACATTCACACACACACCGTCACATTCACACCCACACACATACAACCATCCACACCCACATCCCACACCATGCCCACAGACAAGAATTCAAAGTTCAAAAGGGAGGAGCTGGACCTCCTTGTCAACAGGTCATCAGAGTCGAGCCACAGGTGTTTGGAACATTGGTCAGACAGACCAGCATAGCCCAAAAAAACAAGCCTGTGGCAGAGGATCGTCGATAAGGTGAATGCTGTTGCGCCCATCCGAAGGACCAGGCATGAATGCCAAGCCAGGTGGTACGATCTGCGCAGGGCAGTCAAGAGGAAAATGAACGAGGAATATGCCCAGAGTAACATCACTGGAGGTGGGCTGCCCCGCAGACCCGTACATTACCATCCCTGGGAGGAGAAGGTGATGGCCATGCTTCCGCCGGTGGGAGTACACGGAGTCGAAGGAGTCGCAGAGCCTGGTGAGTACACAAACAACTCACGTAACATGGGGGGAATGGCATCCACACCATAAATACACCAAATGCACGCAACTTCCCCCAAGCCCTCACCGCACACAACCACACTCAAAAACCACGCTCATGCCACTAACATCTCCATGCCCCATTCACAAATAAAGGCAATGCCATGTCCCAGGCCACACCAACCACAAACCCAAGACTGGATGTCCGGGATGCTGGGAGGGTGGGGCTCACACAACACATTGTGCAACTCAGAAGCAGACACCAATGCCCTCAGCCCATATGGCCTAGGTACATACCCATGCACCATGCCCAATGCACAGGTACTGGCAAAGTACTGACAAGGTAGCTGACACTTGGCCATGCTGCATGCCGCACAAGGCCCTCCTGTGACCACTGTAGACTCAAACACCAACTCCACAAGCTCAGATATCTAGCACAGGAACTCAAACTCACTGTCATGCCAGCATGCACCATGAGGGGACAGACACATCACCTGGGAGACCCAATGACAAATCACACTACACCCAACAGCAGGCCCGGTCACACACCCCCCCTCACACAAGCACACACCCCCAGGGCAGGCAACGGATTTACCCACTCTCACAATGTACATGTGACACAACCAGACCAATCCATCGCCAAATAAGCATCTGACCCAAAATTCTACTGGTCAAACACTCAGGAGAACATACCACTCTGTCCCCCGCAACATACCCATCCCCAAGTGTACATTGAGAGGAATGCTAGGCACATCCAACTACCTGGAGGAACTGTGACAACTTGAATATGTATGAAACATGGATTTGGCATGAAACAGCCTTAACATTGTCTCTCTCTCACACACAGGGCAACGTTATCGACCTCCCCCCAACAATGGGGGGGAACAATCACAGTCACAGGCTCATCGTGAAGTTGATCCCACCGGCAGCGGCCACTCCATGGATGACCCCGACCAACCTGGCCCCTCTGGTGCCCAAGCCCCTGCAGCACCTGCGTCAGGTACATCTGTGCCAACCACCACCCCCATTCCTGCCACATCCCAGGAGACACCCATGAGCCCTGCTCGCACTGAACAACACAGCCAGTCTGACCAGGAGGGACAAGGTTCTCTGGGCACCCAGGAGGAGGCAGACAACCCCGATAATGCCATCCCTCAGGGGTCTCGTAGACCCGATGTGCCTACAACAGCAGGCCAGGCTCGTGTGGGCAGGGGTGGTGGGAGTGGAGGCAGGCGGAGGCGGGAACCTGACCAGCCAGCTGAGGGAACCGGTATGTCACACATACGCCACATCCTGGACACATACCGGCGTGACACCAGGGGCATCAGCCAGGCAGTGTCGAGCCTCACAGAGATGAAGGGGACCCTCGACGAGATGAAGAACCTGCATGCCGAGCAACATGCCAGTCAACAACAACACCAAGGACGGATGGAGGCAAGATTGGCTGAGCTCCTGGCGGTGCAAACGGACATGAGCCGTTCACTCCGTCGGATCGCCGACAACATGGGCAACCCTCCCTGTGCCACCAGGCGAGGACCACCACCAGCCACAGGGAGGGAGGAGGAGGAGGATTCGTCCGACGGAGCATCACAGACAACGTCAAGGCCTGCATCTGAGGGTCCCCCCAGGAAGGTGGCTCATCCATGGAAAAAACTGTGAGAGTCAGCGGACCATCCACATCTCCCAGGTCACCTGGCCTGGCACCTGGCCCACTGGCGCAACAGCAGCACCTCACCCAATGACATTCTCTGCCACATGGACTTGCTGGTCACAGTCTGACCAATGATGACCAACACTGTGATCTGGACTCTGATGACTCCAACTGACAAGGATGCCATTTCCCCCTGTGAACTTTGGATTCTATGCACCCGGTAGAGCACCTTAGTACATATACCACAAGACTTACCCCACCAAAAATACAATCTTTTTTTTGTCATGAGATGTTGCTGTCATTTGGCATTAGTCCACAACACATGTGTGTTAATGTCAAACTATGCCTGAGTGTTGAACTAACTCCAGCCATCCATACCCTGGGATCTGAGTCTGGTACAGGACACACATGGGTCACAATTTATCAGTCAATGCAGACATGGAGCACAATACTCACCTGTGATGGTCTCAAGCTGCTGAGGGGGGGCTTGTAATACTGTGCGGACAGACCTATTTTGAAGAGTATCATTAAGGTGTAGAGGTCAGGCCTCATTTGGAGGTTCCCGGGGAGGGAGTCCCATGTATGTGTTCCCAGGTGGGAGAACTATGTCCTGCATGCTGGAGTACGGTGGATCTGAAGAATGGTGGCCAGGTCAAGGTTGGATGCACGGAGATGGCACTACGGGGTCTCGGATGACAGTGGTACAAGGTTGGTTTTGGGTCGGGGTTGTGGCCTGCCTCCTGAGTGTGGGTGGGGAGTCTGAAGGTCAGCCTGCAGCACACAGTGATCCATTGCAGCTATCTCTGCTGGACGGTGATGTGGCTGGGGCGCGGGATGTTGCAGCTGAGGTGTGCAGATGCAGCCTGGATGTGGACAAGTGTCCCGGGAGTTTGGATGTGGCTGCCCTGTAGAGGGCAGGGCAGTATTTGACACGGATGTTGTCGTGGACCTGGGGGATGGTCCGTCTTTCCTTGGAATGGATCTATCTGGAGATCATGTGCATAATTTAGAGGGTGTTGCAGCCTGAGGTACAGATGCTGGTGATTACCATGGCAAATGTGAGCAAGCAATCCATGATGCACACCATCTTGTGTGCGTGGACACTGGGTGCTTGTGCGGGGCTTCTGCGGGTGGAACACAAGCAGTTGACCCAGCTGTAAGGGGACAATCCTCAGATGTTGACCTCAGTCCTGTACAAGTCCAGCCTCAGGTGTCTGCTGTTCTGCCATTTATCAATGGATCTCATGCAATCTTGAATATTGGAACTGGCAATGTCTGTGTCCTTGGTGAGGGTGAGGAGCACCTGGCTGTCAATGGCATACGAGTTGATGATGAGGTTGTGTGCGCATGTGATGGTGGAGAGGGGGGTCCTGGACACATTGTAGATTGACACGCTGAGAGATGATGCCTGTGCCATGTGCCTCACGACGACAGCATACTACATGCAGAAGCCTTGAGTCCCACTCCCATGGCCTTGCCGGGGTACAGAGCCGGTGGGGAGTAGGAGGGACATGACCTGGTGGGTGTGACAGGGCCTGGAAGGTGTGGCAGCATTGTGTAGGAAGTCGGAGTTGCACACTCATCATGCAAAGGTGTTGTGTGTGCGCTTAGTGTATGCCTGAGAGCAGGCGGGAGATGTGTGGATGGACATTGCTTGGAGGGTGGCTGCAACATCAGACTGTAGTGTGATGTGGGTCATGCAAGGACCCGAGGGTCGTGCAATGTGCACGTTGCATGTGCAGACAGTCCAGCCTTTGCCACCGCGTGGCCGCAACTGTGGCACAGACAAGCTGATGACAGCCAAATGAATGGGTTGAGGGAGGAAGGGAGGAGCATCTTTGATGTGTGTGTGATGCCAATTTAGGAAACTTCGTGTGCCCTTGCTGCAGTGGCTGCAACAGCAGGCGGGATGTCCTGGGAACTATGCCACAATTTCCACACAAAGACTAGGATGTCAGAAAGGACTACTGCAAAAGGTGTATGTCAAGGAAGGAGTGACCGGTTTTCAATGGCACACCCAGACATAAAGGATGCACAATCACCAAAGATGACTGACACCGGATCATGAAACTGAAGGCCGAGCTGCGCACAGGAAATACACCCCAGAAGGTGTTGACGGCCCGTTGTGGGGACCAACATACCAAAACACATACACAGCCATGGACTTCATGCACAATAGAGTATCAAATACATGAAGAACAGCATGCAGGTTGCTAATCTACACATAGACTCATATGCACAATCCTTGACAACCATGCCAGAGATGGCGCATGCACACTGGCAAGAGACCTGCATTGACAGAGATGAGGCACCTTGGAGGCTGAGGAACACCTTTATTACTCAGGCTCACACCTATGGAAATGCATCAATATTAACAGACTCACAGGTCTATTGGATTAACATGTGGGACCTACACTGGACACCCCCTTCGCACCACAGATGCTGTAAATCAATTGGAGTGGCACACAAGTGAAGGGGGTGAGCCAAACATCCCCTGCTGCTCACAGGAAGGCTGCAATTCCCCATTGAGCCTCTTATGGGGATGTCCCGCAATATGTCCACCCGTAGCCTCCCGTATGTTTCTGAGGGAAGTTGTACACACATTGATGCCTTCATCAAAATCCACAATCCCATAACAGATGACTGTCACGAAGTGTGACTATCAATTCATGTGAGTCATGCTACATGTCATGTGCCCCATGGTGAGTCGACATGTATGCATAGTAACAATAGTAACAAAACATGCACAAGAGCAGTGCCCACACATTACAAACAACTACCACACCCAAAATGCCTGGAAGCACCACGCATCAAGCGTTGCAGGGAGTCGGAGCCAAGAAGCCGAATGAGGGGGAGAGCCAGAAAGACGTTGCAGATTCCAGCGCGTTAGACCAGCTGGAAAGGCATAACAACGTGCAAATGCTAGACGCACTGCTAACTGTGGAGGCAGGGCTGAATAAAGGAATTCTGCAACACTCTGACCCGAGTTGGGGGAGCACTCAGAGCATTGAAGAGCACCAAGATCTTGACCGGGTCAGTGTAAAAAGCGGCAGAGAAGACAGAGGTATGAGGGGTGGTTCCCCTGAATTTTTCTCAGTTAATGAGGGCTCTGATACAACGGATATTAGCGACCCCGAAAGTGAGGAGGAGCAGAGTTGCACAGAAAACACTTCGGGTTCAGATATAAGCCGGGGCTCCAGGGACTTAGTGACTCAGAAAAAAAAAGCTGGAACTAGAAGAGATGGTCGAGGGTCTAGAAGCAATACGAATAAAAAGTTGTCATGGGACTACTCTGCTACATCAGAAACATACCAGGAAAATGATCAGGGAGAAGGAGACAGTGCTGGGAGGCCAAAACCTCAAAATGTAACTCTTGAAATGTTATTTGGAACACTAAAGCAGATGCAGTCAGAGGCCAGAGCAGAAAGTATAAGAGCAAAAAGAGATGCAAAAAAACTACAAGCCTCATTAAGAAGAGTAAATAGAAAGTATGAGGAGGTTGAGGTGAGAGTAACGCAAGTTGAGGAAAGAACTAGCAGAGTGGAAGATGAGGTAACAGATTGGCAGACTTTTAGAATGGAACAAGGAAAAGTAGTGGAAGACCTACAATGGAAACTAGAGGATTTTGAAAACCGCCAGAGGCGGAACAACGTAAGACTTTTGGGACTAGAGGAAGGGCGGGAGGGACAGGACCCGAGAGGATACGTGGTCAAGGTATTAAAAGAAGCCTTTCCAGAATCAAAATGGCACTGGGAGCTAGAAGTACAAAGAGCTCACAGATATCCTCTGTTTGTAAAAAAAAGCCGGGGGGCTCAAGAGAACGCACTCCCAAGGGCAATGCTGGTTTTCCTAGGGAACTTTTTAGCAAGGCAAGAAATAATTGATCAAGCTAGACCAGATTCTAGAAAGACAGATGATGGAAATATATTTTTTGCCAGGC
The DNA here is from genome assembly GCF_964204655.1 of Triturus cristatus. Classification (NCBI taxonomy): domain Eukaryota; kingdom Metazoa; phylum Chordata; class Amphibia; order Caudata; family Salamandridae; genus Triturus; species Triturus cristatus. Next base: position 929,236,431 of record NC_140593.1, on the reverse strand, counting down.
CAGATTTCTGCCACGTTACCGTAGAAAGAAGGTGGAAGTTAAGACAGATGATTGCACCCTTTCAAAAGCAGGGTGCAGAAGCTTATTTGTTGTTCCCGGCAAGACTGAAAGTCATTAGGAAGGGGTACACCAAGATGTTTATGTCTGAGATAAAAGCGGGAGAGTATCTTGCAGAGATCACGGAGCTAGATAAAGGGAGAGCTCCATCGAAACCGACAGCAAATAGCCCACCAAAAACCCCGTAACAGCCCCGTAATGGCCACAAGATATAGCTAGTAGGTGAGAAAGACAGGATAGGAGAGAGTAGCGACACTACAGAATACAGGTGCCACGCATAGGTCAGGATTGACCTATTTGCCTGTTGTTAGGGGGGGGTGGGATCCAGAAGGGAGGGGGGCAGAGGGAGGGGGAGGGGGTGGTGGTGGGGGGGATAAACACATACTTAGGAGGTGATTGTAAGTACAGTATATGTAAGGAAGATTGCCGATGTAGGTTTTTCAGTAACGTAGTAATAAAAACTGTAGACAAGGAAATAATGAATATTGAAATATTGGTGGTACAGGTATATATAGAGTGTGGGGGAAAAAATATGAATCACGATGACTTGTAGGATAGCCTCAATAAATATCTGTGGCCTGAACTAATTAAATAAGAGGCTCAAAACCGCCGCCCTGCTAAAATCATTGAATCTCGATTTAGTGTGCCTTCAGGAAACACATATCGAAGGCAATAAAGCATATTTACTGGACCAGCTTGGCTTCAATGTATTAGCAAAAACTAACCAAAACACCAAAACGAGAGGTGTGGCGATTCTCGGTAGGAGACAGGACACGCTGGTTAGGAGAAAGAAGGAGGACCATTGGGGCAGATGGGTCATGGCAGAACTAAGTTTTAGGGGAGAAACCATTACGGTTGTCTCGGTGTATGGTTCCACAGGAGATGATCCGGATATTTTTCAATTTTTAGATATAGAGTTGGCACACTGGCCGGAGCCTATTATAGTATGTGGAGATCTGAATATACACGATGCAGACAGCAGTTTTTTAGACCCTGCCAGAAAACATACGGGGAGGAAAAAGAGGACTTATATAGCCCTGGCGGATATGGTAGCACATAACCTATTGGAAGACCCTTGGCTAAAATGCCACCCAAACCTAGATGGGAGTACCTTCTTTTCAGCCCCTCACCAGGTAATGGTTAGGCTCGATTATTTTTTAATAACAAGAGGACTGTTGGACGGAATTAGAATAGATAGGGAACCAAGGATCATTTCAGACCATAGCCCGCTAGTCTTATCTCTAAGAATTGGGCAAAGGAGAAATAAAGAGTTAAGGCAATGGACATTTGATAGAACACTGCTCCAGGATCAACGGTATCGGGAAAGAATGAACAATTGGATTAAGGATTACTGGGAGATAAACAGGGGTACATCATCGCCGGGGATAGTATGGGATGCTTTTAAAGCAGGAATAAGAGGAGAAACCCTGAGCTTTGTAATTAAGGACCAAATAATGTTGAAGGCAAAAGCTGAACAAATTAATAAAGCACTTAAGGAAGCAGAAGAAGCACTTATGATAGCCATACACACACAATCGGCAATAGATCAGATCTTACTGAAAATACTTGTTCTTAAGGCCGAAGCTATGGACGAGATGGGGAAAAAAACAGTAGAGAGGTATATAGCAAATAAAGAAAAGGTATATGAACTCAGTGAAAGAGTTGGCCATATACTGGCTGTGCGAGCCAGACAAAGGGATGCGCTGGCTGATATCAAGGAGATTTGGAATTCTCAGGGAATTAGGGTCAAGGAAGTGGAACAGATAAGAGAGGTTTTCAAACAATTCTATACGGAGCTCTACACAAAAGATGGTCCTGAGGGAGAGGAGGATGTAAGGACATATTTAAGTGAGATAGAATCCTCAGTGCTATCTGAGGAGGACAGGAAGGGGCTAGAAGAGGTATTGCATGTGGATGAACTGGTTGAGGCCCTGGGGGATTTACCATCTGGGAAGGCAGCTGGTCCGGATCAGATTCCGGTAGAATTTTACAAAACTTTCCAATCGTCTTTGGTAAGAGAATTGTTTAACGTTATGTTGTTAGCCCAGAAGGGTGAGTCTGTTCCAGAATCGTGGGGCGGCGCAGACATCATCGTAATACCGAAGAAGGGTAAACCTGTAGATCTTCCGGGGTCTTACCGCCCCATTACTCTAATGAACGCAGATGTCAAGGTGTTCTCCAAAATTTTGGCGAAAAGGCTGTCTAGGGTAGTCGAATCATTAGTAACCCCTTCTCAGCATGGATTTATCCCGGGTAAGGGAACAACTCAACATGTCAGGCAAGTAATTACGGCATTTGATGCGGCAGGCACTCTAGGAGACCCTATGGCAGCTCTGTTCTTGGATGCTGAGAAAGCATTTGATAGGGTCTCTTGGTGGTACTTGTGGGAAGTTTTGAGATGGTATGGTATAGGAGTAGGATTTATCAAGGCCCTGCAGACCCTATATATAAATCCGACGGCCAAGATAAAGGTCAATAGAGGACAATCATCCGCAGTCAAGATCCAGAGAGGAACAAGGCAGGGATGCCCTTCTTCCCCTCTCCTCTTTGCCTTATACCTTGATCCCTACATACGTAAGTTAGAAAGCAATGCTCAGATTCCACCGCTACTTTTAAATGGTTGTAGATTTAAGACATTAGCATATGCTGACGATAAGGCCATTCTTACTGCAAAGCCCACAGACGCTATGAGGGTAATTGAAGAAGAAGCTGCGCGGTTTGGTCAGTTCTCAGGATACAGCCTGAATAATGGTAAAACTCAGATAGTAAAAAATCAGTGGGTAATATGTAACGATGGTAGGGTGGTGGGAGCGGCAACATATCTAGGGGTGCAAATTACAGCAGAAATAGATAAGATCGTAAAAAACAATATGACACCATTAATAGCTCTAGTCAAAAAGGATTTGGAAAAAATGAATAATCTACACCTCTCACTGGTAGGCTGTACAAACATCATTAAGATGTTGGTTTTACCTAACTTTTTATACTTTTTCAGGTCTATACCCCTGCTGTTTGAAGCCAGCTGGTTTAATGGCTTAGAATCTATATGTAATAGGTTCATCTGGGCACACGGTAAGACCCGCAGGGCCTATAGGTTCATGACACTATCTAGGGAAAAAGGGGGATGGGGGGCACCTGATTTTCGACTGTATTATATGGCAACTGTTTTACAATATATACAAGGTTTAATAGGGGGGAATACTGATGATGTAAGAATGTACAACATGTCTACTGAGGTGTACACTGTTGTGTTAGGGGCAAATCCTTACAATTGTTTTTTAAAATGTACAGATTTTAGTTATTTCAAGAGAACCAGGTTTAAAACTGTTAAGGCAGCAGTTACGGTATGGAACGCTTTTTCAAAGAAAATGAAGATGGGGAGGTATAATAGATATGTGTCCTTAATTAATAACAGATCGCTCCCACCGGAAATATTTGATGATCAGATAATGGCAGAATGGGCAGTAAGGGGGGTTACGCAAGTAGGAGATTTGTTCTCCCAGGATGGTTTCAAGCAATTTTCGGATTTGAGAACTACATATGGTATAGACAACAGGGGTTTTTTCAAGTATTTGCAGATTAGAAGTTTCTTTAAAAACAAAACGGGAGGCCCTGCAGGCTTTAATAAAATAGAAACAATGGAGAAAATTAAGCTGATGGGTGATTGTTCAATAAGGTCACTTTATGCAGCCCTGCTGAAAGAAAGCCAGGATGATCTGGAGAAATTTAGCATGAAATGGGCAGATAAAATAGGAGTTGAATGCAACCTGTTTTTCGAATCTCTGAATTTAGGACGCACAATATTAAGTGCAGCCCCTCTGCAGTCTCAACACTACAAAACGCTGTATTTTCTATATTTTACCCCTGCAAGGATAGCAAAATGGGGTGGGATTACAGGAATTAACTGCCCTCGCTGTGATGCGTTAGAGGCAGATAGTATACATATATTCGCTACATGCCCCCAGTTACAAACACTGATTAAAGAGATAGAGGGGTTTTTAGCAAGATCTCTTTAGTACCATCCTGGATCATGTTAGGAGTGGCTGAAGGGGAGCAAGAGCAGTATGCAGAATTCTTGTTTGTGATAATGGCTGTCTACAGATTGACAATAGCTAGGGCATGGTTAGACAAAAACCCCCCAAAATTTCAAACGTGGTTAGCAAATACGTTGTACGCATATAATATGGAGCAAAATATCTATGCTCGGAAAGGGAGGAGAGGAAGAAGCTTGGGGAGAAGGATTTGGAAGCCAATAAGTAACTGGAAGGAGAAGCAAAAGTAAGGACGAATAGGGGGGGGGGATGGGAAGAATCTGAGTCTCCTTTACTCTTTGTACTTTCTTAATGTTTATTCAAGATTTTCTTATTGTTTAAATAAGGTGATAAAAAGAACAGAAATCAAGGAGAATATTGTAAGCTGTTCAATGTAAGAGATACTGTACTTACTTTTGTTGAAAGAAAAAAGAATTAATAAAAAAAAAAAAAATAAAAAAAAAAATAAATGCCTTGCTGCAATCCTTACCCAAAGGAGACTTTTTACCATGTCCGTGCATGTAACGCTGATTCAGCACACGTTGCATTACTCATGAGGAATAGCAGGAGCACAACAATGCCATGAGCAGACAGCATGCGCAACTACCTGGGGATGAGAGACACACAAGAAGTCAGGAAAAACATAGTCATCCGCATGCATGGTCATGTACTCTACATGACTAAGGTTGACACCATGCTAGTTGTCAATTGAGTGTGTCAGCTAAAATGTGTGGAATGACATCAGCACTCGAGTGACACATCAGAACACACCTCAAAGTCACTTAACATACAGTCAGCTGGACACACACATTGCAACACATGCCACACAAGGCTCCAAGCGTGCACACTCAGACCCAGGGACTCACCATTATGAGAAGAAGTTGCGTATGAGCTGACTCTGGATGTCCTCCTCCTCCTCCTCCTCCTCACTTGCCTCGTGACCAAGGCCGTCATCCTCCACGGGTGGATGTTCCTGCTCATCGGGATCCAGGATGAGTGGCACAGCTTTCTCCACTGCCATGTTGTGCAGCATGCAGCACACGAGGAAGATTTTGCAGACCTTCACCGGTGGGAGGGACCCGCCTATCTTGTGGAGGCAACGGAATCGGCTCTTCAGGAGGCCAAACGTCCTCTCAATCACTCGCCTGGTCTGCCCATGGGCGTTGTTGTAACAGTGATCTGCAGCTGTTCTCGGGTTGCGGAGAGGCGTCACCAGCCATGGCATGTTGGGATAGCCAGAGTCCCCTACATGGAAACATCATGTAAAGAAGTGGGTCAGGAGATGCCGTCACATACTAAGATACCGCTAAATACTGGACAAACAGAGTCTACCCACCAACAAGACATGCTCGTTCGTTGTGCAGCTGCAGCATCATTTCTGGCACCCTGCTACGCCTCATGATGTAGGCAGCGTGTGCTGACCCTGGAAAACGTGCACAGACATGGGAAGTCAGCATGTTAGCAAGACACAACACAAGGGCATTAATGGAGTGATAATGTTTACGGTTTCGATAGGCTACATCCTGTGCCTGTGGTGGTACCAAAGCCACATGTGTCCCATCAATGGACCCAATTACATGGGGCATCCCTCCCAGGGCATAGAACTCACCCTTGATACCTGTCAACTGCTCACAAGTTGGAAAATGGATGTATTCATCCAGGTGCTCCAACATGGCTTCTAAAACATCATGCAGGACACGGCTGAACATGGTCTGGGTCATGCCATCCACATCAGCTATGGTGAATTGAAACGTACCGGTGGCACAGAAATGTAGGGCTGACATCACCTTCATCTTGGGGGTCAGCACAGTCGGATAACTGTGTCGCGGTTGGAGGTGTGGTGCCAGCCTGTTTGTGAGGTCCTCAATTACCTGTTGGGGGAATCTGTAGCGGCGTATGCAGTCACGTTCCCTCATGGCAGCCATGTCTGGCATTGGTCGGGGGAGAGGCGGTGCCCTGCAGAAATTTGGAAGGAATAACAAAGATTGAGTACATTACTACACCAATGTCAATGAACTGAGCACATGTTCAACAGCTAATACACATATGCTACATACAGAGTCTGGTCTGTGCAATACATCCTGCACACGTATGCCAGCCAGGTGATACTCCTACCAAGAGCCAGCTACAAACGTGGATTGTCAAGGTCTACATGACATGACATGAAAGTAGCTGTGGGCCAGTGTGAGTGAACAGCCAGACACATTACAGGACTGACATACATCCACATATGTGCATTTGAAGGATCTTATCTCATACAGACAGCTGGCGGCAAGCTAGACGCACAGTTCACATGTCATTGAAAAAGGACAGACCACACACCTTGTCATGAAGGGGTACATGTCAAAACTGATCACACAGACATTGAGACTACGCAGATATGTCCTCAGCTCGCAAGTCCCTGTTCGATGCATACAGACACACGTTACGTGTGATTCCACATGTGGCCTGGTGTGCGTAATAGTGTGACATGGGCATCTACACACAGACACATGTTGGATGCAGCTACAGCAGATGCAGTTGACGGAACACCAAAAGCAAGCTCATGGGAACACATGACACACACATGACATAGTCACATCGTGGCACGCTGGTAGTTAGATGTCAGGTGTCATCATCCGTGTACCTGGCATCAGGGGACAGTTGCGGATGTTGGTGACTGTGCCATGCCAGTGATGCAGTGCTTGACAAGTTTGTACTACATGCACACATGTAAAAGGTGTGAAGGGGAAGTGTGCCACATAGTGCCCCATCACACATGACATGTGTACACAGGTCATCACACAACTATTGGGTTAAAACATGAGGAGACATGTGCCACATCACTGTCTGACACACCTAGGCCCTACACATGAAGGACTGCACTGAAAATGACTTGATGTCCATTCTTGTGCGAGTCTGACACCTCCATTCCTTTCCTGTGCGCCTCCTATCACCAGTGTAAGCTGTGAAACGCACCGTACACACGCTCTGAGGGTGTGTGTACGTTCATATCACTATATAGGGGTTGGGCAGGAGTACGCGTGTGTGTACGGACCGTAAACATGTACGTGTACACACTGGTCCTATCCCTATGGTTGTGTTGCTGTAGGCGTACGCCATAGAGATACGGGCCGTACACGCGTGCGGGCCATATCTCTATGGCGTACGCCTACGGCAACATTACCATAGGGATTCGACCCCTACACACGCGTGTACAGGCCGTATCTCTATGGCATACGCCTACGGCAACACTACCACAGGGATATGACCCCTACACACGCGTGTACGGCCCGTATCTCTATGGCGTACGCTTACGGCAACACTACCATAGGGATACAACCCCTACACACGCGTGTACGGCCCGTATCACTAGAGTAGTGGTGCCCTAGGGGTACGTGTGAAACGCACCGTACCGGTGTGAGTATTTGAAAATCACAATGGGGACACATAAGGGACAAGTATTAGGGCCTAAATGCATGCTGGTTGTCATAGATACCCAGTTTCAAGATCAACATTTTCCATCATGTGGCCTGGAAAAGCAGTTGGCCAGCTTATACATTGTTGCAAAGTGGTTGTTGACTTGACATGATGCATCAAATTTGAAAAAATGCTAATGCTGTCACTGGTGTATATTCAAAGGGATTGGAGGAAAGGTAGGATGCTAATGAGTCTGACCAATCACTCGGTACTCCTGTAAAGGAAACAGCCCAGCAAGGCAGATATAAGTCAGCCAGAACGCATGAGAGGGCACTTGCCTGCACAACCTTTCATCGACACCACTGCTGCTGTTTGGCTTCCCCTGGCACCATGTCAAAGACTGTGGAGAGGGCCCAGCCTTTCACCCAGGAGGAGAATGAGGCGTTGCTGGACATCATCCTCCCACAGTTCCCCAGCCTGTATGGTAGACAAGGGCAGCAGGTGAGTGCTGACTCCGCTCCCTTTGACTGTGCCCCTTCTTTTTGTGACTGGCACTTCCTTCATTGTGTCCAGGTGTGACAGACATGCAATGTTGTTTAGAGTGGGTCCCAGGGTGGGGGGAATGGCTTAGGTGTGTCATGCAGAGCATGATGTGGTTTATGTGTGCACTCCTCACTTGCATTGTGCTTACTGTGACATTCACTGCATGGTGCATGGCACATTCTGCATGGCTAATCCTCTTGGCCATTCTTGTTCTATAGTCCTGAGGTGATTCAGTGTTCCCCCCGGTGTGACAGGTGACTGTACCCACAGAGTGTGAGTTTAGTGGAGCTGTGGTGAGAGAAACCAAATGATGTGTACGCCCCCTGGACATTGATGTGTGTGAATGTTCCTTGTCATGTGGGTGAGTGTCTATGTGGAGTGTTGCACCACAGCTGCATGGAGGAGGCAACTGCTCAACCCATCTGATGTAAGTAGTAAGCCATACTGTGTGTCTGACTAGCTGGGCTAGCCCCACGCCTGTGACATCCCTCAGGCAAGTGACACATGTGCAGAGTGAGGTTTTTATCCGCTGTTGCCACTGGCAGGTGATTTATCTGTGCCTGTGTGTGTCTATGTACTCTGCTGAGGTTGGGTCAGTGGCCTGGGGCATGTGACTGCTTGGAGGTGCTGTCCATCAGCCGTGTGTTGCTTGTGATGTACAGTGTGTGCCATGATCGCGGAGTGTGTTGCACCCCTAATGCCACCTGTGTACTTTCAATGCCATGTAGTGCATTGGGGCTTACACAGAGGCGAAATTCCCTATGACGAAGGTGCTATTAGTTTGCAGCATGCTATGCCCTGTTCAACAAATCAAAGATGTTCTAATGTGTGTCTCTGTTACATGGAGCAGGTGTAGTGATCTATTCTCACTTTGTCATCCTCACAGGTAACCGCCTACGAGAAGGGGAAGATATGGAAGCGGGCCGTCAGGGCCGTGATCTCCGCGAAGGTTCGCAGTCGGCGCCTGGCCCAGGTGAGGAAACGCTGGCAGGACATCCGGTGCTGGACCAGGAGGATCGCCCGGGTCCTGCTGGGGGACTCACCAGCACAAAAACACGGCGGGCGCCGGCGCCTGACCCACCAAATGAAGCGTGTCCTGACGGTGGTCTTCCCTGACATGGATAGGCGGTTACAGGAGAAGCAGCAGCAGAAAGGGGGTAGGTACATGTGTGTCTGTTGTATGTCACAAGCTTTTGGAAGTGCTCAGTTGCATGGATACACTGCCAGGGTTTATATGTGCAGTGCATCTCCTGTTCCCCCTAGTCAACCGCTGCTGTTCTTCCTCCCTTCCCCTCCTTGACATGTGTTCCCTGGTCTGTGTGTAATCACTATTGCACATGGTCATCTAGGCTGCAAGTTCATCACGGTGCACAATGCTTTCTGCATCATGTGTGGGGGTGGTCTGTGACATGTGGTGGTACCTTGCCTGTGCCCTGTCCTGTCCACTCATTTGGGGGTCCATAATTGTTGGCACTGTCCTGAGGCTCCACATAGGAGTGTGTGGTTTTAAATACACACCCTTGCAGCATGCATGACCAATGTAGTGGCCTCAGACATGATGTGCATGAGTGGGAGATATGCATAGGGCCGGGACGGTTGCTCCAGTTACAGTCAGATCATTGTGAAGGGCAATAATGTGCCTGCATGACAGATGTCTCCCAAGGAAGTGCACAAGAAACCACCTTTACACTTTGGGGGAACACGCTGGCACATTTCACACAAAGACACAGTTCTGTCCAAATTTTGTTCTGGAATTATACATGTCCATGTTCCCACAGTGTGTTTGCATTAGGGTTAGTCCTTGATTGTTGCTGATGCCAACTTACCGGTGTCCAGTCATCCGGACCACCGTGGTGCCATGTATATGTACTTCCTGATACCACATTTCTTCTTAACAATGGCTTCTTGGCATTAGGCTGGCAGCTCATACAATGACTGTGTAAATGTAGTTTTGTGTGCACCTCCTTGTGTGACTTCTGATATTCATGCACATGTGTGTTCAGTTCCACAAGTGGAACATTCACACATTCCAAACTTGTCAATTGTGTGAAGTTTTGTGATTCGCAATGAATGAGAATGTATTTCTTTGGATTTTCTAAAGTACTCACAGGTCTATGAGAGTGGGTACACCTTCAGCATTGGCGTATGTAATTTGGCATTGGGTGCACCAATACTGTTTCGTTCACAGTGAGCAAGGGGTGGCATGCCTTCATAGTCTGGCTGTGCTCCACTGTTCACAGACACTAGCTTCTCTGTACAATTTGATCTCCAGTTATTTGCTGTTGTGTCCTGATTTTCATTATTTAAGGTGGCATGGTGGGTGAACCAACTGGGGAGTGCAGGGCTTACATATGTGCAGAGTCATCTAGGTGTTACTCATGATGCATTTCATGATATGCACTGTGACCTATTATGTTTGGACTCATGTGTCAGATGTACACAGGTGACTGATTATTTCCTGTCTCTTCACCTTGCCCACAACATCATCGGGGGACACCGAGGGAGACACCTGCACGGACGTGGAGGAGGGATCCAGCAACAGTGCCACTACTCCTGGCGAGTCGGCAGCATCAAGTGGCACGGAGGGCGAGGGGAGTGCGGCGGAGGACCTGGGTAGTACCAACACAGACTACGACGCTGACGGGTCCGAGGCTGAACTCCCTGAGGGGGCAGAGGCTGCTCCAACAGCTGGCAGCAGCACTACAACTGTCACCGCCCCCTCCATTCCCATCACCGCCCTCCCAGTTGCTCCGGTCCCTTCTGTCCGTGTGCGACAACAACGTGTCTCCTTCGTGCCAGGCACCGCACCCCCTGCCCCTGTCTCCCCTGCTGCCCTCACTTCCGAGTCTGTGGACATTCAGCGGCAGTTGCAGGTTGGGCAGACATCGATCCTGACTGTCCTCCATGGGCACACCACACTGCTGACACAGATGGTGTCGTACATGGAGGGCATGTCATCAGCGATGTCTGACCAACGGATGTTGCTGAGGTCCATGGACTCGTCACTGACGGCAGCAATGGGTCTCCTGCAGCACTTGGTCCCCCACCTACCCCTGCACCATCCACACTTCCCACTCCCATGCCTGTCCCAAGCACACACACACATTCCCAGGCAGGCACCACACCAGACACAGCCAGCACACCAACAGGGAAGGGCAAGCGCACACCTCCAGTCACGCACACTCAGGGGGTAGAAGGCACACCCACTGGGTCTAGAGCACACAGGCAGACACGCAGCCACAGTCGGAGTCCACATGCCTCACTCCCCAGTCCCTCCAATGTCACTCCCCTCGGCTCCCCTGCCCCACAGTCTGAGAAGGAGGCCTACTTGGCTGTGCTGGGCCTCAGCCCCACAGCTTCACCATCTCGCAAACAGGCACAGCACTCCACGGGTAGGGGAGTTGAGTACCCCCCCCTGTCCACCACCTCCCCCAGTAGCGCTGCAACCCATCCCTCCGCCCCCCCCCTCCATGGGGCCTGTCATTCATTCCGGTGCAGGGGAGACGCTGGCAGAGCTTGCGGACGTGTGCAGTGTCATACTAACCTCCACCTTTGCCGCTGCCCCACCCCCTGTGGTGGAGTCGTCCGTCCCTGCACCCACAACACCTACCCTTCCCCCTCCTGTCCCTGCGGTGCCTGGTCCTACCCCACATGATGCCCCCACCCCAGTCGATGAACCAGAGGTTTCGAATGTGCAGGCAAGCTAGGGGAGATGCATGGACATGTGTCCCCCCCCCCAGGACATCGCATCTGGACTGGCCTATGGCCTTTGTACATAGTGTCCTTTCATACATTTTATTTTACTGCTGAATAAAGCATTTTTTTCCCATTGAACACGATTGCTTTTCAGGTATTGATGTTGGTGCTGATGCTCCATGAGTTGAGGTGGTGATCATGTGTTAGGTGTCTAGGAAATGTTGTAGTATGGTGCTCATGGGGTGGACCCTGGTATCTGCGTGCCATCACAAGGTCTCTGCAAAGATTATTTGCTTGTGTATGCTCTTTGTGATTGGAGACATTGTCCCAAGGAGTGTTCCTTCCTCTGTTGCACCTGACATCTTCCCTGCAGGGAGTTGCACAATTGTTGTGCTGACCTGTGTCTACATTTCCTTGGTGGCAGACGGATCACTTCAACTAGGCCCATGCCTGCTCAGCAATGTCTCCGGCTGCATCGTCTGTGCCATCCTTGGTAGTCACTGTACTTGTGTATAGAGTATGTTGCCATGCCTCCATGTGGAAATTGTCCCTTTTCCGCACTATGCATGTGTGTACTCCCAGCCTAGCACACAATTGGTACTTGTTCTGCAGGGTATTTGGTCACCTGACTGACAATTGTGGTCATTGTATCTGTGGGAAGTCCACCCTATTCCTTCCATGGGAGACAACTACTTGGTGCCTCTGCCAGCACCTGTACATTCCTATCAGTCCTGGAATGTGCGTGGCAGTGTGTATTCCCTTTGGCTCTGTTAGTTTAGTAGGCTTTCACATAACTATGCAGTCTTGTGACATGTTCTCAGTGTGTGTATTGTGCTGCATCCGCCAGGGGTGGGTATGCATGAGTCATTTATCCTCACACCCGCATGTGGTGTGTCATGCCGTGGGGGAAAGATGTCCATCCTCATGGGAGGGGGACAGTGCTGTCAGTGATGTGTTGATATGGCACTCTCAACATTTTCACACATTGGGGATGCGTTAATGAACCCATGGAGGTGTGGTCATCTGAGGATGATGCACCCACCACTCATATGTCAGGGCTATGCTGGGAATCCTCTGCACCCACCCCCATGTCTCTGTCCACTACTGGTGTTCCTCTGCACCCACCCCTCATATGTCTGGGCACTGCTGGGAGTGATAGGCACCCACCCCTCACATGTCTCTGTCCACTACTGGTGTTCCTCTGCACCCACCCCTCATATGTCTGGGCACTGCTGGGAGTGATAGGCACCCACCCCTCACATGTCTCTGTCCACTGCTGGGAGTCCTCTGCAGCCACCCAGCCACCCACCCACCCGCTCCCTTGGTGCAGTACACTGCTGTCCTGTGCATACACACACACCAATATATTGCTTATATGCTGCACCAGGCCCTAAGCCAACATTCGTGGCATGTGTACGCCTTGTATCCATTCTGTACTAGTGCCATAGGGGTACGGGTGGGACGGACCGTACCCCCACATTCATGGTGTGTACGAGCCGTACCCACGCTCCTGGTGCGTGGGTACGGCGTGTACCCCTACATCGCCACTCCAATGGTGGTACGGACCATACCCTCGCCCCCAGAGCGTGGGTTCGGCCCATACCACCATTGGAGTGGGGATGTAGGGGTACGCGCCATAACCCATGCCCCCAGAGCGTGGGTATGGCCCGTACCACCATTGGAGTGTTGATGTAGGGGTACGCACTGTACCCACGCCCCCAGAGCGTTGGTACGGCCCATACCACCATTGGAGTGTTGATGTAGGGGTACGCGCCATACCCACGCCCCCAGAGTATGGGTACGGCCCGTACCACCATTATCGTGGTGACGGGTACGCGTCCACGTCCACTTCCGTTATGCGTACCCCTACGTCACCACTCCAATGGTGGTACGGGCCGTACCCACGCTCTGGGGGCGTGAATAAGACGCGTACCCCTACATCAACACTCCAATGGTGGTACAGGCCGTACCCACGCTCTGAGGGCATGGGTACGGCGTGTACCCCTACATCAACACTCCAATGGTGGTACGGCGCGTACCCACGCTCTGGGGGCGTGGGTACGGTCCGTACCACCATTGTCGTGGTGACGGGTGCGCGTCCACGTCCACTTCCATTGTGATGGTACGTAGGGGTTGGTGGACACGCCCCCCCGAAGTGACCAGACCCTGGAGGTCAGGTATGTACAGGACATATTCACATTTTTACTTGGGTGGGGGTTATGTTTGCTGCCCCTGGCCCCCCCCCCTTTGCCCCTGGGGGTTGTTCTGACCTTCTGCGGCGTCTGCGTCGGTTTCTGTGCACCAGGTCGTAGGCTAGGAGGGCCGGGATGACACGTAGGATGGGGTCCATGGCTGTCCGTCGCGTACCGGTGCTCCTTCTTCGTGTCGTCCTCAATTTCCTGGGAGTTTTTGGCTGCCGTAAAAAATGAGCGCTGCGGAGTGACGTGGGCACGGATCGTACTTGCTGGTCCGTAAAACGCTGCCTAACTTCGTCCGGACGTCACGTACGCGATGTTCCGGATCGGAATTGTGGGTATTTTTTTGCCGGTCGGTGTTTTGTACGACTCGTACGGAATTGGTATTTCTGTATGAATAGTACTTGCGGGTTTGTAAGGTGGTTTTCCTGGGTACGAGTCGGACGGAGAATACGCTCCGTACGACCATTTGTACCCGGGTTTTACAGGATCGGAATCGGCACCTCTGTGTCAGTCCAAAATTCAAATACATTGTAAAGAGCATTCTTTCCTTGGTTGTTGAGGTCAAGGAGCTTCTCCTTCGAATAAGATTCAGGAAAAAATTGGCCAGGGGTTCTGGCACATGGCACAGTTCTGCTGCGGATGGGTGCAGACGGGCTTGCCGTTGGCGTGCCTAATAATAATAATAATAATCTAATTTATAAAGTTACAAGTTACTTCTAACGAAGTGTGCCAGTGTTGAGGTTTCACTCCCAAATACAGATTCAAGCACCAACGAAAGCAGCCTCAATCAGATTGAACTGAATAATCAAGTTTTTAATTTTTTTCAGAATAATTATTCAGTTTTTTGCTGTGTGAGAGAGGGGAAGAGAATTCCACATCTTGAGTGCTAGACAACTGAAAGAGCATCCCCCAATACTTACTGTTTTCACAACAGGAATGCAGGCCACGAAACCTCCTGCTTCTCTTAAATTCCATATAGGAGAGTAAGATTTAACAAAAGAATGCAGATTACGTGGGCCTTTATCATTAAAGATTCTATAACAATAGTACATTGCTTTGAAGAATAGCCTTTCACTCACAGGCAGCCAGTGCAGTTTAGCAGGAGCAGGACCCCCGGGTGACAGCCTCGGAAGATTTAACAGTAGAGGGGCTGCTGCGTTCTGCACATGCTGGAGTCTCGTTGGTAGGGACTGTGAGACTCCAAGATACAGGACATTGCACTAGCTCAGCCTAGATGTAATCAGGGCCTGGACTACTGCCTTTCTAGCAGTCTCTGGGAGGAGTCTAAGGATCTTTTAGAAGGTTTTTAAGATCCCAAAACACTTTTCCACTAGACTCTTAATCTGGATGTCAAACGAGAGCATTGCATCAAGCAGAGCCAGCGTGTTTGCTTCATCCTAAAATAGGGTAATAACAAGTTGTGCATCATCGGTGTACGATACAATATTAAAACCAATTACATCAGCCGGGGTGCATATAGAGACAGTGAATAAAGTAGGGCTCAAAGAAGAGCCCTGAGGCACCCCTCTGCTGCAGCAGAAAAAACCTTAAATGAAAAAGGTTTTTGTGCCACCTGAAAAGTGCAGTTCTGCAGAAAGGAGGCAAGCCATGGTAGGGCTTTGTAGCTAATACCGCAACTCTGAGGTTCAGCATTAGCACTGCTGCAAATTCATTTCTGCCAACAACTTGGTGGATAGATTCAGAGTCAGACAGTAATGCAGACTATGTGCTATAATGGGAACGAAATCCTGACTGGGTCATGTGAGGAGGTTGGTTTACCTTGATGAAGGTCGGATGCTGTAGGTTTATATATTTCTCTGGCACTTTAGAGAAGAGAGGAAGCAGTGAAATGAGCCTAAAGTTTTCAGGTTTAGTGGAATCTAATAATTGCTTCTTGAGAAGCGGAGCTATGGCGACGTGTTTACAGCACTGAGAGACCTGGCCCATCTCAAAAGAGCTATTAAATAGCTCACAGAGCATGGGTAGAATTCCACCCATTCATCGTTTATTTCACCCGCCCCCTCGTTTGTTGCTTAACCCCTTCAGTGCCACGCCCTTTCCCCCTCCTGTGCCGGGCGTTGCACTAGTGGGTGGGGTTCATGACGAGATAGTCTCGTCATGGGCACAGCGCAACCGTGCTCCATGACAAGACTATCTCATCATGGGCACTGAAGAGGTTAAGTCGTGAGTTGCATTCCGGAGCTTAGCCTGCCCCCAGCCACGCCAGTTGATGTCAGCGCTCTTAAAGGACCGCACTCTGCTGTATCTCAGATGTATCCATGGAGAATCTGTTTGCAGAAAGTGAAACTCCTATAAGAAGTACACCACAGAGTATTAAAAGGTATCTACTAATAACAGTGTACATTATGTGCAACGCTTGTCAAAAAAGACTATTCGCTTAAAATAACCAAGGTCTTGAGGAGCTAAAGTTTTCATTACCTGCAGCCTTCCTATTATGGTCCTGATTCTGATGTGGTTAGGAAGGCCTCCAAACGGCATTTGCTCCTTCCAAATTGGATCGAGAATGTGTCTTTCCGACTAACTTGGAAAGGTTTACGACCGACCGAGTATAATGCGAGATAGGCGTTAGGAATATCCCAATCCCAACCCAACGGCATTTAGAATTATTATTATTATTATTATTAATTAGCATTTGTTGACTGATCCTTATGTAGCAGAATCGTGCGTCTCTACACGCCGCGTTTCCGAACGACTGAGTACGATGCCGGATTTGGACAGCCTTTCTGAATTGTAACGTCAGACTCGAATTGGCAGTCAGAATCAGACTTTGGGGGACAGTAGTGAGTCCCCTGCACCCAGATCCTTCCCAATCAGGCCCGTTGGGGTGCCCAAGGGTCCATGCACAGTGTGGCAGGCACCGAGGGGGTGCCTGCCACAGGGTGCCTGATTTTCCCCAGCCACCCCTTTCTTCAATGGGAGCCTTCTGCATTTGGTCAGAAGACCATTTCCAAACCCTTTTGCTTGGGAATCTTTTGAAACCGCATCAGAATCAGGTCCCATGATGAACACTTTACAGATAGCCCACCTTCTGAAGTAAAAGAAGCACATGGACATAGGTTAGTACAAGGTGCGCACAGCCTTCTATGTTGTTAGAAATGGGTTTTCTGGTTAGCTAGGGCATGCGTCTAAGCCAGGTAGAAACCACCACTCTAGTCAGGGCAAGTGAGATACATGTTGAAGATAACCCCTGCTCACTCCCTTGGTAGCTTGGCACGAGCAGTCAGGCTTATCCCAGAGGCAATGTGTAAATCGTTTGCGCAACACACTCACACAGCAGCAACACACTAGGCATACCACAAAACGAACTCCACACAAGGATATATAAAAAATAGCCTTTGTATTATCCAAAACACATTAGAATCATAATCACACAATATAGACTGTGCCAACTGGCACTGGGCAATATTCACAGGGGATTATATACAGGACCAGGCCAATCGGGCCATGGTCAGAACTATCAAAATGCAGGTAGTAAATATAAAACACAACCAGTAACTACTGGTACAATAATGACCTCAGCATTATCACATTAGGCATAAAACACATTAGGCCCAATCCTTATTAGCATAAACACATTACTCAATAGGCCTCACCAGCATAAACACATTATGCAATAATCATGGTGCATAAATCACATTTGGCAACCATCAGCATAAACACATTATGCAATAAAATGCAGTGCACCACAGTACACTGACCAGGTGCATACATCACCTTTGAAACTGACCCCAGGCCAACTGGCCTTTCACTGGGGCGCAAATACCCTCTGTCCAGAAAGTCAGGGCGTAAGCTGTGGGCTGTCCACTGGCCCCTTGGCTGCCCATGTAGCAGAAACCCCAGTGCACAATGCGCTGGGGGGCGTGGGGTGAAATTCACCCCCTCCTCATGAGGAAAAAAAATGCCCCAGGGTTGCAGCTGCCCGCTCTCTCTCTTGCAGTGCAGCTGGGAAATAGGCCTGGAACCACTGTGCCTCCTGGATCCCCACTGAGAATCTAAAATAAAATGGCCCCCAACGTTGCAGCTGCCCGCGCTCTTGCGGTGCAGCTGGAATCAGCCCTGGCACTCACTGTGCCCTGAGAGCCCCACTGGAACTCTGATGAGCCAATGGCTCCCACGTGGCAGCTTGCCCGCAACTGCGGTGCAGCTGTGAAAAGGTACTGGCAACCCCGGGCCCTCAGGAGCCTTAGACACCGACAATGTGCCTCACAAGATTGGCTCTATTGCGGGGAAAGACTCAAGGCAGCTGCCTACTACCACCCGGGGCAGCTGGTACTTGCTGAAGTATGAAGCCGCATGTCTCCCCCACTTCTCCCACAGCCTCTCATCTTCACTCTTCACCTGGTCCCTCTTCTGGGACACAGGACTTTGAGATGGAGCTTGCTAGGCTCCAGACGGTATGGGTGGTGCGTGGGGCTCTCCTCACTAACACGGGAGACCCACCTCAGTGCTGGCACCTGTTTCCGTTGTCCCGTTCAGCCACACTCTTTTCCGGGTCCGGGGGGCTCCCACCAGCTCACGGGAGCCCTGCTCAGGCCTAGGCTGCCTTCCGGACTCCGGCCCCGCCCACAGTCAGGCACCTTGCCTGGCTTACCGGTCGCGATCGGCGGCGGCTCACTTCTCTTTCGTCTCGGGCCGCAGCGGTGATTCCTGGCGAATGCGTGGTGGGCTCTGGCTTTACGAGCACACATGCGGGGTAGGCACCCGCTATTTAAATCGGCAACAAGGTGGGATGGGCTCCCGCAAAAGCCCACAATGCGGGGTAGGCACCCGCTGCAATAAAGAGACCACAAAACGGAGTGGGCTCCCGGTCTTCTAAATCAGCATAATGCGGGATGGGCTCCCGCTCAACAGTGGCACTGGCAGGGCGGGGTGGGCTCCTGCTCTGCCACAAAAATACCCACAAGGAGGCAATCAAATATGCATGAATGCGGGGTGGGCTCCTGCTCTTCTTCTCATGCTGAGCAGGGGATTCCCCACACTGGGATTCCCTCAGGACTCTCGGGCAGCCCAGCGCTGCAGACCCCACACGCTCCTCTCTTCCTGGAGCGACAGACCCAAGGTGCAGTGCTCACGAGGCACTAGAGTCCTGAAAATTCAAGGGGCAAAGCGGGGCCCAGGCAGGCCAGAACACAGGGCCCTCCAGCAGGGAGGCAGTCCCTGATGGTGGCTACTCCTGGGGCCCCACAGCAGCACATCCCCTAAGCACAAGGAAGCACAACCCATCGGGTCACAGCCCCTATTTTTATTTCACATTTCTTTTGTCTGCCCTGGCACAGGACTTGGGGGAATCAGTCCTAACTGGTTCTGGGGAGTGTGGATTGCTTTGTTTACAGGGCTCCTCTTCCCTTTTGTCAGGTTGGGGCTCTGTCATTAGACACACCACAGGGAGGCGGAGCCAGCATTCACATAGGCAGGCACAGACCTATTCAGGGTCAGGGGACTACTCCAAATGCAGATGACCTATTCAGCCTAGCGCTGACTCACCCTGCCCCTCCTGGAACCACACACACCTCACCAGCCGCTGCCACTCTAAAATAGGCCTGGGCAAAAATTTCGTTCCGTTCGCGGAAATTGCGATAATTTGACATTTTTGCGTTCCGCGGAGAGCGCGAAAATGTCAAAAATTCCGGTTTCCGCAGCTTGGCGATAATTTGTTTCTTGCTCGCGCTGTAAAATGATACATTCTCGCGCGCGCGCGATCGCCTTACCTGAATCCCTGCGTTCGCCGACAAGTTTTCTTGATCCGGTCGCGTTCTCCATGAGATGTTGTATTGTTTTTAGCCATTTGCGCTGTCTCGCGACAGTTCGCGCCCGCAGTGACGTCATGCGTCGCGCGATCACGTCTTTCTTCTCGCGATCATGCACCGCGAGAACAACTCAAAACAAGATGGCCGCGCCCGCAAGCAGCCACATGGGTAAGTTGGCGACCCGCAACCATGCAGAAAATCGCGCGAACATGCCGGAAAAAAACTTCCGCATCTTCGCGATATTTCTGCTTGTTTGCGATAATTTTAAACATTCTCGCGATAATTTGCGAAGGTTAATTCCGCAAATTCCGCCCACCCCTACTCTAAAACCAGACATGCAATACACATCAGGCAGGCGGACACATAGCACACAGAAATGCCAACAGTGGCATTTCTAAAATAGTGATAATAAATCTGCGCACACCATTGCGCAGCATTTATTATTACTATTTTAACCATACGAAACTTGACCACGCTGCTCCTCTCGTATCAGGAATTACCACTGAAACACTTATCAGGGAATCTCCAATGCATTCCTATGGGAGAGCAGCCTCACAGTAGTGAGAAACCAAAATGGCTGTTTGTCACTACCAGGACATGTCACACACTTAAGGTACATGTCCTACCTTTCACCTACAATGCACCCTGCTCATAGGGCTAGCTAGAGACTACCTCAGGGGTGAGTGATATGCAGTAAAAGGGGGCTCACAGACATGGCACACACTTTAGGTGCCACATCACAGCGGCAGTAACACTGCGCGCACAGGACCTGCAATGGCAGAGGCCTGAGACAGGTTTGAAAGGCTACTTCGGTGAATGGCGCAATCAGACCTGCAAGCCCACCAGTAGCATTTAATTTACCGGCCCAGGTATCTGAGATACCACTTTACAAGGGACTGACAGGTAAATTAAATATGCCAAACAGGTGTAGACCAATCTTACCATGTTTACCACAGAGAGCACACACACTTTACACTGGACAGCAGTGCTAAAGTGCCCAGAGTCCTAGAACCACCAACACCATGTCAGAAAAAAAGGCTAGGAGGAAGGCAAAAACTTCAGGGATGACCCTGAAAAAACATATGTTATGTAGGAATTGTCATGCTGAGACGATTCTGTCTATTATCTGAAGGCTGCACACAATACTTAGTATGTAGCAAGGAAACTTGTGTGGAACATGCTGAACACAAGTCAACTGTCACTTGCACACAGAGTTACAATTCGATGCAAAGATTTATAATATGTTCAATACCTCTACACACCTATGATGATTTAGGAGCACATGTGTTTTGTAGACACACCCATCATCTGGACACAAGCTGTACAAAATTATGTAGAAAATTAATTATTAAATTAATATGGTAGCTACTCGCCACTATTTAAACTATAAAACAAATTAACACTCATTGGATGATATCATCAGTGCTATGTCATCAATGATGTCATTTGAGAGGTCATCAGTGATGTCATAAATGATGTCATAGAACATGTCATGAGTGGTGAAATATATGAGGTCATACGCAGTGCATGGTGGGGGCGCAAGTTATAGTTAGCTCTGCTAACTGTAACTGGTACATTTTTGTGTTTTTTTATTTTTTATTTTAGAATGTTAATGTTGTCACTTACATATTCACCTAACTATAACGTAACTATAATCTTTGTTTTTTCAGTGAATATAAATAACGAAGGAGAGGCAAAGAGAGATGGTGCAGTTGTCCTGCCTGTTAGGGTGTTATCCCACTATCTATGTCTCCTGCATCATGTGTTGCCTCCCGTAAAGATGCCCATGTCAAGATGGCAATGCTTTTGTTCCTACAAAGATCAGTTTACCACTTCCCCTCACTCCAAGTCTGAAGTGATGAAAGAGCAACGCTGAGCACACGTCATTCTTCTAATTAGAGTCCAAAGGAGGGAATCTAATTCTTTTTATTTTTTTTTTATTTTTTTTTATTGAAACATATCTAGAAATACACAATAACAGATTCGTACAATTTCAGAAAAAAAGAAAAAAAGAGACACAGAGCAGCAAAACAAACAACTTAGTAATTAAAGACAGCGAAGAATTAAATTATTAAATTAGGAGGATCCAGGAGCAGTGAATATTACATTGCCACAGCTTCAAGTAATTTTCCCTAACTTTGTTCCTTGCCCCTATCCCCTCCTCTACTCCATCCTTACTTCTCTACTCCATTCTGCCATATACGCCCAGATCTTCCTCCCCCGGGCTCTGGCCTGTCTGCCGCGGCATGCATAAAGAGATAGATCTTGTTTATATATTCCTAGAATTCTGGCAAGCCATATATGGAAACTTGGTGGCTCGGCATCTTTCCATCTAGCAGCTAATAGTATCCTAAATACCGCAGCCCCCAGAAACAGACCGTATTCTTGTTCGGTACTAAGAGCCAAAGCGCTATGATAGCCAAGAAGCAGCAGAGTTGGTGTTATTTTCAGCCTACAGCCAAACCAAGCTTCCCAAAAGCGCAGCACCCTTCTTTCAAAGGGGCCAGCTTCTCACAATCAAAAAACATATGAAGCAGTGTAGCAGGTCCTAGACCACAACTTGGACACTTATCATCGGCCCTTTTTCCCCATAAAAACAGTTTAGCAGGGGTAAAGTAAAGATTAAATAATGTTTTATATAATTGTGCTTTTAAGCTCGAGGATACCAAAATATTTGAGGATAAGGAAAGGCACATATAAATATCCACATCTGGATTTCCCAGCTTATTTTCCCAGGATGCCTCTGTCCTTTCCAAATCGTCGGAGCTTTTGTCAAGAAGTAGTGTATAAAAATCTCTAATTCTACAGGTGTCCCTTGCTGCTATTTCCAAAAGTGGTATCTTAACTAAACTAATTTTGGGGCGCCATAAAGTAAGGATGTTCTTAATCTGTATAAATTTAAAGAATTGATTGTCTAAGATTCCAAACATCAATTGTAAACTAGGGAATTGGAAATCTTGACCTCCCCCACAAAAATCACCTATTGTTCTTATCCCATGATTTTCCCATTTTTTCCCCATATCATCATTAACCAGACGGGGCAACAATTGCGAGCGCCAGAGGGGAGTGTATCTAGAGAATCTCGGAATCTCCATGAATTTAGCAATCTGCTTCCAAACTTTCCATGAGCTAAAAATAACTTTAAACCGGATCTTTTTGTAATAGCTGGGTTCCAATTGCCGTAATAAAAGCCCACGTGCATCCTTCCCCATGGACAGCTCATAAATGGTCGGTATTTTCAGTCCCTGGGGTAGCCCCCGAATGTTGGCAAGATGGCGGTCGCTTGAGACCGTAGGTGCACACCGAGTGCTGAGAGCTGAGAGCTAGGGTCATTATGAAACTCAGTCTTCGCTAGATCAGGAAAATGAATGCTGCACTGGCCAGGCAAGACCCGCATAGCCCTCCCAAAACAGGCAACGAGTATTTGCGGATTCTGGGAACTATCATTGGACTCTCCGTTATACGACATCTTCTAAAGCTTACCACACGCAGTATCAAAGAAAGTTCATACCTGACGGGGTCCGTGGGCGATTCTGGATTCATACAGAGGATCGAGAAAGTCGAGACTGCTGTGATGGGTCCTAAGACAGCAGCGGGTGCTGCCAAGGCGAAGGCCACCGGATTGCTGGGAGCTTCGGCGGCACCGGGAAGCGCTGTTGTGGAGCCCCCGGCGATATCGATGGAGAATCCGGCTCAAACTCCCCGCCGAGGCCGTCGTGGGATTGCCGACCCGGATCCGGAAAAGAAGGGAAGAGGCGGAGCGATTCTGCGAGGACGCCCGGCCGGCCCCACAGTCGTAGACCTGCTGAGAGGCCCGGCTGCTGGATTAGTTCCGGGTCGCGATAGGACGAGCAAGAGCAAACCTCACCTGGACCCCGCAGTAAGCGCTGCTGAAGCACTCGTCAGGATAGAGAGTGCCCCCCCTCGCAGGAATCTACAGCTGCAATCGAGCTGGGGCAGCAGGACTGTAGCGGGGGCTCAGAGGTGGAGATTGGGCATAGTAATGGAGGTAGGACCCCTTTACTTCAAAGCTTGATAGAGGGTCCACAAGACTCATTGTCTATTACTGTAGCAGGGCCAGTGGTTGAGGGGTCCCCGCAGTCTGTGGAAAATATATTAAAGATATCAAAGGACAGAGTGGGGGCCTACACTCAAGCAGTTGAACAGCATACTTTGGCCCCGCTATTACTAAAGGGCGATTTCAACCCTGTCTGCGCTACTCACCTACTAGGTAACCACTCCAGCAGCCAAATTGAGCCGGAGAAGGAGCCCAGTGACTTTTTTTTTCCAGTATCAGACGGGGATGACGGAGATTGGTCAGAGGGGTCATCAACAGATAGCACTGACCTGAGTTATAATGGCTGTGACGAGACAGGGGGTGCTAAGAGTAAAACGGTACAGAGAAAGAAAAAGAAAAAACAGGGGGGAAAGGACCTGGCCTGGGATTATGCCCTGATAAACCAGTTTACTAACTCCTTGTCCATGTCTCAATCAGGCACCAACCGCCCAGAACCTGCTGCACCATCCTCCCCAACTCTGGGGGCTATCTTCCAAGCTATTTCGATGCACCGTGAGGAAACTCGGCAGGATAGTTGCAAGGCGCAGCTCGCCATGCGGAAGATGCAGGGGGTAGTGCGGAAGTTAACTAAAACATGTAGCTCATTTGGGGAGCGCTTAACTGAACTTGAGTCCAGAACTGTCACTACAGAGTCTGATCTTGCAGCAAATCAAGTACTGGTCGAGGCACATGAGGCACAACTGGTTGATGTAAGATGGAAGTTGGAGGAGTTTGAGAACCGCCAACGGAGGAATAGCCTGCAGGTTCTTGGGGTCCCGGAGGGGGCCGAGAAGGCCGATACACGTTCATTTATTGTTGAACTTTTGCAAGAATCACTGCCTGAAATTGTTGGATGGAACTGGTCACTGGAGATTCAGCGGGCTCATCGGGTCCCATGTGTTCAAAAACAGCCAGCAAAAGTGGGGGCTTTGCCTAGAGCTATTTTGGTATATTTTGGTAATTTTTTGTTACGTCAGGCAGTTTTTGAAAAGGCAAGGCCCGACGCAAAAAGGTCTATTAATGGGATATCCTATTTTGTTCGCCCTGACTTCTGCCACTCCACCGTTGAAAGGTGGTGGCGGTTGCGGCAACTCATTAAGTCATTTCAGGATAAAAAGGCGCAAGCCTTTCTTAATAATCCTGCAACACTAAAAGTGATTTTTGAGGGGCAAACAAAGTTCTTTACCTCAGAAATAAAAGCCAAAGAATACCTGGATGGGCTACCCCGTTAGGAGCAGGCCCGATTCTAGCATTCTCTAGCAGTATCTAGCTTGGGTCCATGTGGAGGCCATTAAGGGGAAACTACGGGGGGGGGGGGTTGAACCTCCTCATTCTTTTCTTTATAGAGTTAATAGTAATAAGAGGTGTTAAGTTAGGTGGGGAGCACGGCTCTAGGATGCAGCAGGGTTTGGTATACAGTAGCTCTCAGCCTCGTCACGTGGTGCACGTCCATTGTGATCAGACTCATGGTTGAGTCTGCAAGCCTCATGTGGGGAGGTGGGGGGTTTTCGAGGGGTGGGTGGGCAGTTCAGTGGGTGGGATGAGAGCGGGAGGGGGTGGGGAAGGGGGTTGATGAATTGCTGGGGGAAAAACAACATATCTAGAAACGTTAAGAAAGTATTGAAACTGCTAAGGAAGGTAAATAGAGCAGCAAGAGGAACAAGAATTCAATGTGGGAAAGAGTCCGAATAGATTTCAGGGAGGTATTTGGGAATATGAGTTAATGCTAAGATGGGGAGGTTAACTATATGTTCATTGTTCATGGAATATTGACGGGTTGAACGATAGGGTAAAGAGAGCTAGATATGCTGAATTGGTAAGGCTTAGCCGTGCTGATGTAATATGCTTACAGGAGACACATATCCCCTGGGGAGGAGAGATTTATTATGATTAGCAGGCTATAGCCTACTTGTCTGTACAACCCAGACATCTAATATTCGGGGTGTGTCAATTCTAGCAAAGACCTCTCTGGGTGTCATTAAGCGTAAGTTAGCGGATGCCCTGGGTAGATGGGTGATTGCAGAACTTCCTATGGGTGGTACTATCTGCGCAATTTATGGATCTAATCAAGACGATCCCCAGATAATAGAGGCCCTGGAGGTTGAGCTGGCCTCTTGGCCAACCCCTTTGATTCTTTGTGGAGATCTCAACATTTCCCTTGATCATGTTATTGGCAACTGGGGTCCAGGGGGGTATGTTGGTAGAAAGCCACGAGTCTATAGGGCATTTAACTCTTTAAAAGTTAGCCATGGTCTGGTGGATATCTGGGTCACGAAGAACCCGGCTAATCCTGGCTTCACATTCTTTTCCTGTCCCCATAAAAAATATGTCAGGATTGACTACTTTTTTTGTACTAAGGATTTAGTTGGGCTGGTCGGATTAAGAAACTCCCTAAAATAATTTCTGATCACAACCCCCTGATTTTAGAACTGGACCTTGCTAATTTTGAAAGAATACGAAGCAAATGGACATTTGATAGGAAACTTCTCGTCAACCTTGAATATATCGAATATATGAAAATTTGGGCACAAGAATTTTTTGATCTAAACAGGTTTAGTGCCAGTAGGGGGGTGGTTTGGGACTCTTTTAAAGCCGCTCTTCGAGGGGAGACTATCTCATTTGTTAACAGAGCCTGGAAGCTTCAGGAACAGGAGAATCACCAATTAATGGAGGATTTGGCCAGGGCAGAAGAGCAGCATATCTTACAGATAGCACAGGGGCAGATGTGAGATCAAACACAGCTGCGAATAATTGCACTCCGAGCGGAGCTAACAAACAGGCTAACAAAGAAATCTGCTGAGGAATATCAATCCCACCGGAATAGTGTCTATGAAACTGGAGAACAAGTTGGTAGAAGGCTAGCCCTCCGTACTAGGCAGAAGATCTCGCTTAATGCTATATCTACGATTAAAATAAACGGGCATGTCTATACTGTTCCACAGGAGATAACTAGGGGGTTTCAAAACTACTACCAGGAGCTGTATCGTGATGATATTAATAAAAGCCGGGAAGAGGTTTCTCAGGGCCTGGCAGGGCTGGTCACCGATATCAATGTTGGGGAAGGGTTGGATGGGTCAACTAGACAGGAGTTAGAGGCAGAAATCTCGCTCGAGGAGGTAGAGCTTGCATTGTCAGGAATGGCTTTAGGGAAAGCAGCCGGTCCTGACCGGATCCCCCTTGAATTATATAAAATCTTAGGTATAGCCACCACACCTCTGCTCCTAGACTTATTTAAGGGTGTACAATATAATGGAATCCCCCCCCGAGTCTTGCCATCATAATTTTCCCTAAAAAAGGGAAGCCGGTCGATGATCCATCCTCGTATCGGCCAATCTCCCTGATTAACTCAGATACAAAAATTTACACTAAGATCTTGGCTAATCGGCTGGGGAGGGTCATAGGACGTCTGGTTTCCCCGTGGCAACATGGGTTTATCCCTGGCAAGGGAACAACGGATCATATCCGTAGAGTTGTTTCTCTTTTTGATGTAGTGGCCAGGGAGGGGGACCGGATGGCTATGATCCTCCTCGATGCCGAAAAAGCTTTCGACCGGGTGTCCTGGGAGTACTTGTGGCAGATACTGGAAATTTATGACTTTGGCCCTAAGCTTATAAAGGCTTTGAAGGCAATGTATTGCCAGCCATATGCAAGACTGCAATTAATGGGGGGAGAGTCTGAAAATATTAGCATTTCAAGGGGGACTAGGCAGGGTTGTCCCTGCTCCCCTATTTTATTTGCGTTGTATATTAACCCCCTTGTGGCTATGCTGCTGCAGTGCTCGAAAATCGAACCGATAATAACTAGTGGGTTTGAGACTAAAGTATTGGCCTATGCGGACGATATTGCGGTGTTAACAGTGAACCCTGCCGAGGCAATTGAAGAAATTAATCAGATTGCAGCAGGCTTTGGTCTCTTCTCCGGTTATGCATTGAATGCGGGGAAAACCATAGTTTTATGCACTGACAATATTGTCTTTAATGATCCTAAACGAGCAACCTCAGCAGTCTACCTGGGGGTTCGAATTAGCGCAGAAGTGGAGCAAATTACCAGTATCAATTTTGAACCTTTGATTTATAATATAGGAAAGGAATTAAGGAGGGTCAATGGGATACATTTATCTATTATTGGGCGAGGGAATTATCTCAAAATGACTATTCTACCAAAAATACTATACTTGTTCCGGGCAATTCCCTATCTATTAAGGGCACTGGAATCTACTTGTTCCAGTTTCATATGGCAATACGGGAAGATCAGAAGAGCTTTGAAATATATAGCACTACCCCACGATAGGGGTGGACTAGCAGTTCCCAATATTACTTTATACTTTTGGGCAGCTTTTCTACAGCAAATGACCCCCCCTATTATCTGGAGGGAATCTAATTTTTAACGCCCAAAACTGAGCCCAAACCTTGAAACCTGGCAATTGATTAACACGTGGCAGACACCACGAAATGTGTATAACATGCTACCTGAAAAGATATTAAATATGTAACCAAAAGGTTAGGAAAACACAGGTATACCCTACGAATTTCAGTGGGTTAACCGTAGTTTCTCCTCAGAATATTCCCTTTTAGTTTGAAGTGTTTCGCGATAGAGCCGTTCCCCCCCCCCCCCCCCCCCAGAAGAATTTGATGAAGGGCACTCAGGGTCAGACTGGAAGAGAATATAGGGCCAGGCACCAAAAAGAAAGTGGCCCACATTAGCGCATCAAATAGGTACAAAGGTGCCCCACATTATCTTATGGGGACAGTCTTGAACTTGTAGAGACACGCTGTGTAGGTGTTTTATAAGGTAGCAGAGATTGCATGCATTTGTGCTTGCTGCAGACAATGTTTGTGGCAATACAAACGATATCAACAGTAAAACAGGCCCACCAGATCCGAGAAAGCAAAAGGCAGGCAGGATTTGGTGGTTGGGTCTGCTGGACGGCAGGGAAGGAGTGGCTTGTCCACTGTTGTGGACGCTGACTGTTTGGTCGGCCCCAGGGCTGACCAAACCAGTCATACGCACTCTGCATTTTCTCTATGTAGGCCTAGGGGTCGGCGTCCCAGCCAATCACAACGCTGCTGGACGGGCCGGCAAAGGTAAGTTAACGTAACTTTTATTTTAAGCCTCACCCCGCGCGACTCCCTCACTGCTTGCCCTTCCGCCCCCACACCCGCGCGTCATACCTGCTGCGACTCCCATTGTAGACTGCCTGATTGCCCTATAGGCCAGTCCGACATTAGGAGCAGCTACCTAGTCTCCCATATCTCACAAAATATGTATTGGTCTTGGGCTAAATGAGTTCCCCATTGAAGGACTGTGGGCGCCCTGACAAGTGGGGCCCTTTGAGCCACAAGGGCTTCAGAAGCCTGCGTTACGCCCCTGTTTTTCATACGAAAGTGTGTGGACGTACTGATTTGTGCACCATCGTTTCCAAGGTGTGTACAATCCGCTCCTTCGTACAGTGCTTTCCTCTTTCCCGCCATCCACAACTCCTTCCTCACCCTTCACTTATTTTTTACTTTCTCACTGTCCTTTCGCATTTAATTTTCTCCTCGTACATCTGCAGAATATATGCACAAATTAATGCTCTATAACTTTTGAATGTTTACTTTGCACAGGCCGGTAAAACAAAACAATATACAGTAAAACTTGGGCAAACATGCACTACATAAAGCAATATGTAAAGCAACTCCAGACGACATAGGTGGTAACTTAAAGCCATGGCAAAATTGCAAAACTTGAACCAAACC
The DNA here is from genome assembly GCF_964204655.1 of Triturus cristatus. Lineage (NCBI taxonomy): Eukaryota > Metazoa > Chordata > Amphibia > Caudata > Salamandridae > Triturus > Triturus cristatus. Next base: position 929,206,944 of record NC_140593.1, on the reverse strand, counting down.
AGATGTGCTTCAGTTTTATGGATCCCTAGCAAGCATATTTTCCCTTTGCAATTGGTCGGGAGAATTTTAAGCAGTTTCATATTGAAATGGGAATGTGAAGGCAGCAAAGCTCTAATTGGGCATCATGGGGCAGATTTACAAGCCCCTTACGCCACTTTTTTACGTCACTTTTCCCATTTTAAAAGTGGCGCAAAAGTGGCGCAAGGGGCTTGTAAATCTGCACCCATGTTCGCAATTAAATAATGAGTCAAGTACCAAGCTTGTGTCTTGGGCAATCCAGATTTGGAAATGCCATCTTACAGGACAGATGTTCTGTACTAATGTATTTTAGATTTTTCTTTTACATAACATCTTAAAGCTCATAAAGGGCTCCGTCATGTCATTCATCTTCAATGAAAAATAAAGGCCACCTACGTTGTTTCACCCCCCCCCCCACCTCCAACTAAGCCACTGCTGCGTAAAGTTTGTATTTTTTTTTATTGTTTCCCATTTTGTTATTTACATCTCAGGGATAAAAGACTGCATTCAGCTCCGAATGTTACCAATTTCTGTTACACGTTATAGCCCTAGTAAATATTGCTTAAACTAGTTTTTTTTTCTTTCTGAAATACCTTTTGATAATTCGAGGTGTTGCATTAAAGCTTCTTTGTAAGGGCGCATTGAAGAATAAAAATACATAAAAATTGGCAAAGCTGTAAAAAATATATTACAGTCATTGCTAATTTGCAAAGACAATTTCATTATCTTATGATTTGGTATAGACAGCTGGAAAGAGATATACATGAGACATGCACGGTTTGACCTCGCCCAAACCTCTCTTATAAGCCCAAAGATCAGCAAAAGATTAATGGTCCCATACGGTAAGAAGCATTATTGTCTCCACACAGTAATCAGCATTAATTTCCCCATGCAGGAACAAACATGAAAGGCCCCACAGAGTAAAGCGCATTATCGGCCTGCAAAGTAACAAGCTTTAAGCATTAATTGCCCCTCCCCCTAAGAAGCATTAATGATCCCATAATAATGGCACCACATAGTGACGAGCTTTAATGCTGCCATGAATAGTTAGCCGAGGCAGTGTTTCTGACTGGTGATGGTGGTCTGCCATCAACGGGCCTCATCTTGTACAGAACTGCCAAGTGACTGTCCTACTGTTGCCTGGGTTTAGCTCACATGCTTCCGAGTATAGACACCAGACTCTGGGTAGGGCTAATGAGGCATCCTGACTCAAAAGTAACCCTGCGCAGTGAACTCTGCTCCTTTCACAGAGTTTGCAGAGTTTTCCACACTCCTTGCTCCACTCCGCTGAGTTTTTTTCCTCACTCGTGCTCATCAACATCAAGTTGGCGAGCGAGGAAAATCAGCCTCCCATGTGCTACACCTGTTGGCCCCTGGCACCCCCCAACCAACACCCGCCAGAGTGTGAGGAGTCTCACAGCCAGCCACTTCCAAGTCCCTCACACCTGTCCCAGACATCACCATCAGCCTGGTACCCCAGTCCCTATACATCCAACACAATGCGCAGGATCCGCTGGAGACCAAGCAAGGGCCATACGCCATAGCTGGATGCACGCACGTGTTCGGGGCAATCCACACAACACATGTCATACCTGTGCCCCCTGGTGACACAGCACACAATCACCCCAACAGAAAGCACACGTCTCACATCAATGTGCAGGCAACATCCGAACACCGTGGAACCTCCACCCATATCGCCTCCAAATACCCAGCCAGTGTGCATGATTCCTTCATCCTCCGACAGTCCATCAGCAACCAGCGTTCCCAGGATGGCACCAAGGGAAATGCACAGCCCCTTGGCAAGTTCCAAATGAACACCCCACTCACCTCAACTCCACAACCATGCAACTCTGGCAATGCACACGTCACAAAATCAAAACCAACATGCAAAACAACATGCCCACCCACCAGACACGACAGAACAATTCACAATGGTAACGTGTCCAAGCCGTGAACATGAGCCGTCAACGGCATGGCACTTTAGCCACTCACTAGCCGAAAGTGTAGAGAGGTGGCAACCATGCATGTGTGAGATGCGGGAGAACCATGATTGGGAAAGTACTCAATGCCAAGAGTGGCGGGGATGTGCGGGACAGACCACAGTATGCAGAACACACCCATATCCATGGCGACATACACCTCTGGTGTATGGAGTGTAGTGGACAGTAGACGCAACCATGTCACCCCAGCCAGTGGGGGAGTATGTGGAAATGTTGCCTGTTACGTCCCCTCCGTAAGTGTGAGCGGAGTGGGATGGCCCGGCGTATGCCAGGCCAGCGTAGGGGTGTGAATAAAAAGCACGTATCCCTGGGCGTGGTCCTCTTTTGGAAAGCCCAATGTCTCAGCCAGGGCGGCACCTCTCACCACACCACGAGGCTGACATCGTCCTCGTGAGCGGAGTTGCCTGCCCCTGCGCAGCCAGGCCACACTGATCACCTTCCGACACTGGCGTGTGTCAAGGAGGGCCCACCACATGCCTGTGCAAGCTCCAAGCCCGAGGCCCACGACCTTGGTAGCCTCCTCAGACCATCACGGCCTCAACTACACAGGCCCACGTTAGTCTTTTCTCATTGACGTACTCTACTGCCGCCTCCGGCCTACACCACGGTCAAGTAGGTCACACATTTGGAACTGAGTCTTCATTACACGATGGCAGAGTACATATGTTCATTGCAGATTTTATATCAGTGTACTCCCTTTGATGTGGTGCCACCAACTCTGTGCATGGCATTCTTACGACACATGTCTGTTGTCCCCTGCTGACTGCTGCCTTCGGCCTACATGTCTGACAAGTAGGTCACACATTTGGAACTGAGTCTTGATCATACATTGTCCCTGTACACACAATAATGAAGATTCTACTTCACGGTACTCCCTTCGGTCAGGTGGCAGCAACCATGTGCATAGTATCCCAATGGCACATGGCGGTGGGCCCTTGCTGACTGCTGCCCCCCACCTACACTGCAGTCGAATAGGTCACACACACTTTTGAATTCAGCCTTGATTTATTTATGCGTTACATCAGCTATCCTGGCTGATGACGGCTGATAGCCAGAAACCGGTCCTAGGATGCTTGATTCCAGTCCAGGGAAGACATGGCTTGGCAGTTCGGGCTGGACTGTTCCCATGAGGCACAGGGTCAAGACTGATTTGCATATGGCCATGTCTAAACTGGGGTGGTGTAGTGGGCAAAAGAACGATGGATTTAACCCAGATCTCTTGACTGGGGGAGAATGTCTGCATTGTCAGCATTCCGTCCATCATTTGTTTGTTGTAACGCTTTTCGCCCTAAGTGGGATGGGTATTCCCAGACGTGGGACCCGTGCTCACTACGCCACTGGAGTCAAGCTATCCTGGCTGATGACGGCTGATAGCCAGAAACCGGTCCTAGGATGCTTGCTTCCAGTCCAGGGAAGACATGGCTTGGCAGTTCGGGCTGGACTGTTCCCATGAGGCACAGGGTCAAGACTGATTTGCATATGGCCATGTCTAAACTGGGGTGGTGTAGTGGGCAAAAGAACGATGGATTTAACCCAGATCTCTTGACTGGGGGAGAATGTCTGCATTGTCAGCATTCCGTCCATCATTTGTTTGTTGTAACGCTTTTCGCCCTAAGTGGGATGGGTATTCCCAGACGTGGGACCCGTGCTCACTACGCCACTGGAGTCAAGCTATCCTGGCTGATGACGGCTGATAGCCAGAAACCGGTCCTAGGATGCTTGATTCCAGTCCAGGGAAGACATGGCTTGGCAGTTCGGGCTGGACTGTTCCCATGAGGCACAGGGTCAAGACTGATTTGCATATGGCCATGTCTAAACTGGGGTGGTGTAGTGGGCAAAAGAACGATGGATTTAACCCAGATCTCTTGACTGGGGGAGAATGTCTGCATTGTCAGCATTCCGTCCATCATTTGTTTGTTGTAACGCTTTTCGCCCTAAGTGGGATGGGTATTCCCAGACGTGGGACCCGTGCTCACTACGCCACTGGAGTCAAGCTATCCTGGCTGATGACGGCTGATAGCCAGAAACCGGTCCTAGGATGCTTGATTCCAGTCCAGGGAAGACATGGCTTGGCAGTTCGGGCTGGACTGTTCCCATGAGGCACAGGGTCAAGACTGATTTGCATATGGCCATGTCTAAACTGGGGTGGTGTAGTGGGCAAAAGAACGATGGATTTAACCCAGATCTCTTGACTGGGGGAGAATGTCTGCATTGTCAGCATTCCGTCCATCATTTGTTTGTTGTAACGCTTTTCGCCCTAAGTGGGATGGGTATTCCCAGACGTGGGACCCGTGCTCACTAAGCCACTGGAGTCAAGCTATCCTGGCTGATGACGGCTGATAGCCAGAAACCGGTCCTAGGATGCTTGATTCCAGTCCAGGGAAGACATGGCTTGGCAGTTCGGGCTGGACTGTTCCCATGAGGCACAGGGTCAAGACTGATTTGCAAATGGCCATGTCTAAACTGGGGTGGTGTAGTGGGCAAAAGAACGATGGATTTAACCCAGATCTCTTGACTGGGGGAGAATGTCTGCATTGTCAGCATTCCATCCATCATTTGTTTGTTGTAACGCTTTTCGCCCTAAGTGGGATGGGTATTCCCAGACGTGGGACCCGTGCTCACTACGCCACTGGAGTCAAGCTATCCTGGCTGATGACGGCTGATAGCCAGAAACCGGTCCTAGGATGCTTGATTCCAGTCCAGGGAAGACATGGCTTGGCAGTTCGGGCTGGACTGTTCCCATGAGGCACAGGGTCAAGACTGATTTGCATATGGCCATGTCTAAACTGGGGTGGTGTAGTGGGCAAAAGAACGATGGATTTAACCCAGATCTCTTGACTGGGGGAGAATGTCTGCATTGTCAGCATTCCGTCCATCATTTGTTTGTTGTAACGCTTTTCGCCCTAAGTGGGATGGGTATTCCCAGACGTGGGACCCGTGCTCACTACGCCACTGGAGTCAAGCTATCCTGGCTGATGACGGCTGATAGCCAGAAACCGGTCCTAGGATGCTTGATTCCAGTCCAGGGAAGACATGGCTTGGCAGTTCGGGCTGGACTGTTCCCATGAGGCACAGGGTCAAGACTGATTTGCATATGGCCATGTCTAAACTGGGGTGGTGTAGTGGGCAAAAGAACGATGGATTTAACCCAGATCTCTTGACTGGGGGAGAATGTCTGCATTGTCAGCATTCCGTCCATCATTTGTTTGTTGTAACGCTTTTCGCCCTAAGTGGGATGGGTATTCCCAGACGTGGGACCCGTGCTCACTACGCCACTGGAGTCAAGCTATCCTGGCTGATGACGGCTGATAGCCAGAAACCGGTCCTAGGATGCTTGATTCCAGTCCAGGGAAGACATGGCTTGGCAGTTCGGGCTGGACCGTTCCCATGAGGCACAGGGTCAAGACTGATTTGCATATGGCCATGTCTAAACTGGGGTGGTGTAGTGGGCAAAAGAACGATGGATTTAACCCAGATCTCTTGACTGGGGGAGAATGTCTGCATTGTCAGCATTCCGTCCATCATTTGTTTGTTGTAACGCTTTTCGCCCTAAGTGGGATGGGTATTCCCAGACGTGGGACCCGTGCTCACTACGCCACTGGAGTCAAGCTATCCTGGCTGATGACGGCTGATAGCCAGAAACCGGTCCTAGGATGCTTGATTCCAGTCCAGGGAAGACATGGCTTGGCAGTTCGGGCTGGACTGTTCCCATGAGGCACAGGGTCAAGACTGATTTGCATATGGCCATGTCTAAACTGGGGTGGTGTAGTGGGCAAAAGAACGATGGATTTAACCCAGATCTCTTGACTGGGGGAGAATGTCTGCATTGTCAGCATTCCGTCCATCATTTGTTTGTTGTAACAATTGATTTATTTATGGCTGACTTGATGTCATTGTACAGGCCTCATCGCAGACTGCATCCCCTTCAGCCCCGGTGCCACTATGTCTATTCCCCAAGACCCATGGACACATTCTGGTTGGACTTTGGTGGCAACTGAGTCCATGGACTTGGGGTTGTCATCGCCATTATGGCGGTGATACTGACTTTGTGGCGAAATCGAGGCCGTAGCATTCCACCCCTCCATTTGCTGCTTCCGGACAGCTTCCACCCTCTGCATCATGCCCTGGAGGACACCTTCCACTGTCCCCTGCAACCCTCCTCAACATACACCCCGGACATTGATGAGGACCTGCTCAGGTCGCATGGTCCATCTGACTGCACCGCAAGTCACCGTCCGTGGCTGGGTGCCTGTGCCGGCACAGTGCATCCGGAGCCACTAACTCTCTGCTGGTCTGGTCCAGGACCCCTTCTTCTGAGATATTGGATGACCTCTGAGGCGATGGCCTTAGGGTCATCAACGCCATGTGCCTGTGGTCCTGCGCTGTCCGCTGTCTCCGGACTCAACTGCGGTCCACCAGGGCTCACACATCAAATCGAGACCTGACCAGCCCGGATGTCGCATCACCGCAGGAGGCACACGCCACCACCGCCAGGACCACCTCCAACCGGCATCTGCCAGAGTCGAAATGGTGGTCCTGACAGACTCACTGAGTTGCTCACACCTGTCGTGGATGCCATCATCAGACTGATAACCTGCTCGGCACTCCAGGTGCCACTGACTCAGTGCACAGCAAGCCATCGTCCGGTACTGATTGAGTTTTGTGCTGTGGAGAGGTTGCGCAGCAATGTCACCTCAAGCAGTGTGGGAGACCTGGGACGTTGATGAGGAAGATGATGCAGGTCTAACACACCCCACTACATCTGCATCAGGAATATCTCGAAGGGACACAATCCGAGACTTTTTCTTCACATGGGTGCGCTCAGCTGTAGTGCCCCAACCTCAGTGCACTGCAACTCACGGACACTTCTGTTTGCATGTTGGATGTCCTCTAAACTTTCTCCAGCTCCCTCCATGTTGCTCAGCAGTTGACTCTGTTATGCAGGTGTTTTCAGTTTCCGTTGCACTGGTGTCCACTGTTCAACTGGTTGCCAGCACCAAGCACTCTGTGCTGGCTAGTTTACACTCACCCCACACACATCCAGCACAGGCATCACTGTACATGTGGCCCTGCCAATAAAGGGGGCGTTGCACGTGCCCGTAGCCAGTTCAACATAATATCTGCGTGTGTCTCTGTTGTATGCATGAGGGCCCTGGGCCCTACGACATTACATAGTGCTGTGTACAGCAGATGCAGACATGTCACCACAGGCAGCGGGTTAGAGCTTGGACATGTAGCTTTGCCGCCACCCGCTCATTTCATAAGGGGAGTGGCCTGGGCTGTCGTACGCAGAGCCAACATGGGTGTGTGACTGCTATTTGCTTGCCCCTGGGCGTGGTTCTGTACTGTGAATGTGCATCTGCATGTGTCTCTATGGCAGTGTGGGTCTCCTATGTGGGGTGTAGGTGATCCCTGAAGCGTAATAGACACCAACATATGTGATCTAGTTCGCCTTCCATGGGTTCGGACCCCACCCACACCTGTTCGCCCACCTCCTTTTGGCGTGCTGACATTTGGCATTGGGGTGCCATGTGTGGGTGGGTGAAGTGTCATGAGCCAGCTGTGCTTGCGGGTGCTTCCTGCAGTGTGGTCTGTTGCAGGCTCTGTGTTCTCCTCTAAGTAACTTGGCTGCCTGGGTCCTGGTGGTGGGTTGCATGGGATGTCCATGGGCTGTTGTAGGGTGTCGGCGTCGAAGGTGTGGTGGTCCTCTCCGGCATCACAGATGTTTTGACTTCTGTGCTCTGCTGGAGGAGTTGTGTGCCCCTCTGCAATGTGAAGGGGAGATGCATGTTGACATTGTGTTCACGTGTATGTTGGTGCATTGTTCTGGTTTACATGCAGACTGTATGACAATGTACATTGTAACTGTTTGGGAGGTGCTGAATACAGCTGCGGGACAGTGTACATTTGGACTACATGACGGATGTGAGGTCATAAGCGTACATTTTCATTTCACAGTTTCCTGCTCTGTCAGATGTAGTAGGCATGTTTCTGTGCATGTGCAGAGCCAGTTGTGTCCTCTGTTCTGCAGTGTCGACTTTGCACATTGTACCATGTTGTCGTCAATGTGGGTGTGCTGTTCTTGCTATGTGTGTGTGCTGCAGTGTGCCAAGGTGATCAGGGACATGATCCTGGGTAATTGTCGGTGTGAAGTGTGCTACTTGGTTGGCACTGCGTAATTTTCGTGCGATAGGCTGCGATGTTGAGAGTTGAATTAAGCTACTCTTGCGGTAGGTATCACACGTTCTTGTGTTCACATGTTCTTAGTTGCTAAGCTCTCATGCCGAACTATAGGAGATATCACTTATTGTCTTTCCAATGCTGGATTTTGCTCTCCTATCCTTTAGCATATCTGTTTATTGACCTATCAGATCTCAAAATGTTCACAGGAATTGTTTTCTACCTCAGATCCATGTCTGGATTGGGTACAAAGCTTCATCTATACACACAAGTTAAAGCAGGAGGGTGAAGGAGTTTGTTTATATCCCCAAAATGCAACATTTGAACCATGAGAAATATGATCAAAATGTTGCTCTAAAAAGTCTCAATTTGCTTTAATGCATCAATGGTTATTTTCACACATTTATATGGTCACGATCAGCCTTACCTTAGCCATAGATTTCCAGCCCTTCCTTAAAGTTGCTTTTTTACCCCTGAAAACCAGGGTATTGAGGTGAAACTGACATATTGGTGGCAGATAGTCCAGAGGCCACACTGAAAAATCCACCGCGTGGGAAACTGCGCTACAGATGCAGGGTCCCGTGTGCGCAGGCGGGATGCTGTGTGACATGATGAAGCACAGTAAGACAAGTGCTAGTGTGGGACCCAATAGGAAAGGCAAGTTTACTTTAGAAAAAAAAGTAACAGTTGGTGTTAAACGAATTATTGAATTGCATTTGTTAGTGAGGTGCTCAGAAATGTTGAGTGTGCTCCATATAAATGCTGGCTTTGATTTATTTGGCATGAGTCTCATGTGATACATCTTGCAATGTGGAATATGCCTTTTGATGGTGTGGTTCTGCCACTCTGAAGTTTGTTTGGAACTCTTGCTGACTGAAAGACTATTATGCAGTAAAGCATGCAGTTACAATAAAAGGATAGCAGGGGGGCCAGCAAGATCAAAGTGTCAATCTAGGGTCAAGAACCATTAGAAGAATTATCTTTCATTGTCCCGAGTCACAAGCTTGGTGCATTGATAGAATCTATTACATGTATGTTTTCTGTACTGTTAAAGGGAAACTCTTTTTCCATGCCCAAACACTACCAGAGTTGTGCCTCCAGCTAACAGACTAAACATCAGAGGGACCTGCTTGGAAATGTGGTAAACAGTCTAAATATCGAGTTTAAAATATCGACCTACAGTAATATCGACCGAGTTCCAAATATCATAGGGACAGAATATCGGAATCAAGAATATCGACGACCAGAATATCGACCTGAAGGTAAGTAATATTGTTTTTGTTAATATCGAAGTTAGTAATATCGATAGCAAAAAAATCGATGTTACCAATATTGATATTTATATTAGTGATATGTATTTTATTATGTATTTTATATGTATGTGTTATGTATTTTTTGTTAATTATTGGACTGGTTTTTATATATATGTATAACATTTTTAGAAGTTAGTAATGTTTCTTAAGCAAATTATGCGTTTTAGTACAGTAGCAGGTTGTGGGTTTATAGGGGAATAGGGTGGGAAGTAATTTAATTATAGTAAATTCATTAACTATGTTTATGTATTAATATTTCATTTTAATAAAATTGTGTGTTTTAGTTCTGTAGCGGGTTGTGGGTTTATAGGGGAATAGGGTGGGAAGTCATTTAATTATAGTAAATTCATTAATAATTTGTAGGAATTATTAACTAATTTTAATTAAATTTTGCGTTTTAGTTCTGTAGAGGGTTGTGGATTTATAGGGGATTAGGGTGGGTAGTGTTTAATTGTAATTAAGTAATTTTTTATTTTTGCTTATTGGGATTGTTAATTAATTAATTGTTAATTAATTAATAATTGGTAATTAATTTTTATTAATTGGTAAATATTTTTTGTTAATTGATTAATTGTTAATTAGATTAAGTGTATTAATTTATTATTGGAGTGGGTTGTGAGTTTATAGGTGAATAGGGTGGGTAGTAATTTAATTCTAATTAAGTAAATATTAATTTTATTGTTGGGTATTGATAATTAAATTATTGTTGATAAATTATTATTTGGTAATTAATTTGAAATAAAAATTATTATTTGGTATTGTAAATTATTGTATTGTTTATTAATTATTAATCGGTCATTAATGTTTAATAAATATTATTTATTGGTTTTCATCATTCATTTTGTGTTAATTAATTATTAATTGGTAATTACTTTTTAATAATTATTATTATTTGATATTGAAAAATAATGTATTGACAATTAATTTTCATTTGGTAATTAATTGAAAAAAATATTATATATTGTTATTTATCATTAATTTATTGTTAATTAATTATTAAATGGTATTTATTTTTATTAATTATTAAGTGGTATTGATAATTAATGTATTGTTATTTAATAATTAAATTATTATTTATTTATAAAAATTAATTTAATTATAAGTATGTTAATTTTAACCCCTACACTATCCAACACTTTTCCTACTGTTGCACCCACTGGAGTGGGAATAGTAATTTTTACCCCTACACTATCCCACACTTTCCCTACTGTTGCACTCACTGGAGTGGCAATAGTAATTTTTACCCCTATGCTATCCCACACGTTCCCTACTGTTGCACTCACTGGAGGGGGAATAGTAATTTTTACCTCTCCACTATCCAATACTTTCCCTACTGTTGCACTCCCTGGAGTGGAAATGGTAATTTTAACCCCTACGCTTTCGGACACTTTCCCTACTGTTTTACTCACTGGAGTGGGAATAGTAATTTTTACATCCTACGCTATCTAACGCCTTCCCTACTGTTGCACTCATTGGAGTGGGAATAGTAATTTTAACATCTACGCTATCCAACATTTACTCTACTGTTGCACAGTTTGAAGTTAGAGTAGTAATTTTATTCCCACCACTATCTAATATTTTTTTGAATATTTTAGCTAATGTTGTATATAATTAATTTTAATAATAATTCTAATTTATTTATATTGTTACATGTATTTATTTAATTTGTATTTATGTTATTGTTTTATGTGTATAGATGTAGTTACAATTTATAAGATTTTTTAAATAATTTATAAGTTATTAAAATACTTATTAAAACATATTAATAAGTGTATATATTATATATTATATGTATATATTAAATGTATTTATAAATGATATATTTTCAATTTATAATTTTTAAACATTTCAAAATATTTTTAACTATGCGTATTTTAATTATATGTATTATTTGCTTTATTTTACATTACTTTGTTTAACTAAAAACATATGATATTTTTTACAACGATATTTTTGACAACGATATTTTTGTACTTACCATAATGTAGATAGGATGTCAATATTCTGACCTTCGATATTCTGTCAGTGATTCTGGGAATGTTGGGTCATCCGTCTACCTTTGACCTCTGATATCCTTAGATCAACCCCTTGAATCCTAAGACAACACTGTTTACTAGTGCATCCTAGTGATCGGAATCAGACCATTAAACAGTGTATCCTTTTCCCTGAACTAGTGCTATTTATCAGTGGCCTCTTGTTGTCCATGCCAGCACTGATCAGCGGTGTACCCTTTTTCCTGAGCTCTTACCCTACTCCGGTGACCATCTGATACCTTAGCATTCACTTCATTTCTTTAAATCCTCACTCTGTCTGGTTCTCTTTCAATTTCTCCTTTGTATGAGATACTTAAAGCTGACCCATATATGTCACTGGTGGATACATGATTAGTTCCCTGCCATTTAAAGGGTGTTGTAGCTCTACCGTGCTCCTTGTCCTCTTTGGCCATGAATATTTTAATCTACTGTTTTCAAATACAACATTGCAAGTTTAAATGCCTGGATTCTTATGCACAGTTGCCAATACATGAGGGGACAGACCCAATTTTTTTTTGGACTGGCGCTATTTCATGTCCTTGTTGGTAAGTTAAGGCAATTCTTAGTGTAAACATGTTTTACCACTGTGTTATGAAAGCAGGTTTCTGAACGTGGTAATGCCCTTTTTACTCTTAGTCCTAATCACCCTTGACAAAGGTATGCATCCCACCTACCCTCCCGAGATCAGGATTTAGTGTTGCTTGGTATTTCTGGAACTGCAATGGTAATGTTATTGTATTAAGTTCCTTAGCAGGAGGCTGGGTGGGCTTAGCAAGTGTTTCCTCTTTTGTTTCCTTTCTGTGATTGTATACTACCTCATTTAGTTTTGACTGGGTCAAAGACTAGTAGGAATAAGTATAGTGTAGATTACTGGTAAGTAATCGGGACATTACCTTGTGATGGGGCGTCAAGGAGGGACACTGCACGAGTTCGGGGTATACGTGGTTTTATTGTTACAAGTCTTCGTTTAGTCCAGCTAGTTAGCCTTTCTCTCGCGAAGGTAGCGGGATCCGTGGTGATTGAGCCCTCCGAGGCACTTCGGGACGGACTGTTCCCCTCCTTCTTGGTCCTTTCTGCGGTCACGAGGTCGGCTCTCCGTGTGCCCAAGGAAGAGAGAGATAAGGGACTATATTAGTCTTGCGGTATGTAAGCGCGTATCCCTAACACCAGGGACCGGGGGTGAGGAAGCTCCATACGTGTGTACAACCGAATACGGAGTGACAGAAATGGTGAGGGATTCAAAACAAACTAAAGCAAGTAGAGGGACTGAGGAGTCGACCGGTTAACGCGGGTTCTCCCGCCTTCCCATCCAACCCGCTACCCGGTCCCGTACCTGTCCAAGCCACGCCCCTCCCCTGGGAACGTGGCCGGGTGCTTCGCGGAGTCCGTAGCCGCTGGGTCTCTCGATTCTCCGACCTCCGGTTTCCACCTGCTCTCGCTCGTTCGTCTCGGTCGCGCCGTCTTCTTCGTCTCCGTCTCCTTCGTCTCCGTCCTTCCTCCAGGGATCGCCGTCTGTCCACTTCCTGGTTCCGCCTCCTTTTGAACCTCCCGGCTGAGTGACGTCCTCCCTGGGCGGGGCTTGCGTTCCTGGATCGTCCCAGTTAAAGGGCCCGGCCCCGGCCAACAGAGGCAGTTCTTCTTCGTCCGCTGCCCACTCGTTCTGTGGAGAGGGGAGAACGTTAGGACCTCTGATACCGGTGCCCACCAGTCTGTACCATCTTGAATCCCCTGAGCCGACAGAAGTGTCCCGTCACATACCACCCCCCCTGGCTGCTCCCGCTCGGGGAGAAGCGAGGACCGGGAGAGGAAATCAGCGGTGCAGTTGTCCCTACCCCTGCGGTGTTGCACCGAGAAAGTAAAAGGCTGCAGGGACAGGAACCATCGGAGGACCCGGGCGTTATTGCTTTTATTCCTGTACATACACTGCAATGGGGCATGGTCCGTGTACAGGATGAATGGCCTCCCCTCTAGGTAATACCTCAGCTTTTCCACCGCCCACTTAACCGCTAAACACTCCCTCTCAATAGTGGGATAGGATCTCTCTCTGGGGAAGAGTTTGCGGCTTACGTAGAGGATGGGGTGTTCTAGCCCGTCCTCCCCTGTTTGGGACAACACCGCCCCGATCCCGGTGTCTGACGCGTCAGTGGCTAGGAGGAAGGTCTTCTGAAAGTTGGGAGATATTAACACCGGGGCCGAGGTGATGGCGTCTTTCTGGTCATGAAAGGCCTGCAGCGTCTCAGCTGTGGGATGCCTGAGGGAATGCGTGGAGCAGTCTTTACGGAGAAGATCTGTCAAAGGGGAGGCTAGGTCAGCAAAAGAGGGAATAAAGCGCCGGTAGTAGCCTATTAAGCCCAAAAAAAACCTCAGTTCCCTTTTGGTGGAAGGAAAGGGGGTGTTTCCTATGGCCATGACTTTCTTTTCTTGGGGAGATATGACCCCGTCCCCCAGGACATACCCCAGATACTGTACCCTTTGGAAGGCGGCTCTGGATTTTCGAGCGTTAATGTGCAACCCTGCTCGGCGGAGTGCGGTGAGTATTGTGGTGATATGCCGTATGTGGTCCGTCCAAGAAGGGCTGAACACCACAATGTCATCCAAGTAGGCTGAGCAGAAGGTGGAGTAGGGCAACAGTACTCGGTTCATTAGCCTCTGGAAGGTTGCCGGGGCCCCGTGGAGCCCAAAGGGCAAGACCGTGAACTCAAAAAGCCCTAGATCGGTGGAGAAGGCGGTTTTTTTCCGGTCTTCCTCCCGGAGAGGTACCTGCCAGTACCCCTTCGTGAGGTCAAAGGTTGTAATGTACGTGGACTCTCCAATTTTTTCGATCAGGTCGTCCACTCGCGGGATCGGGTAGGCATCGAAGGCTGATATGTCATTCAACGCCCTAAAATCCATACAGAATCGGGATGACCCGTCGGGTTTGGGAATCATCACGATCGGGGAGGACAATTGAAACAACGATGTGATTAAGCATTCACTAAAGACATAAATTCCCCTTTAGGACCGAGTTTCTTTTGTTATGTTGACTAAAGTCTGGACTCCATTTTGCATTGTCATGTCTCCACGTGCTCAGCACGAGAAGAGTCCTATCTTCGTGTTAGTTGCTCTTGTAATCTTCCTAGTAACAGTCTATAAATAGCTCCTTTGTCCGTCTGGCGCATGCCCAGGCTTGACCACATCTGTTATCAGTTAATCCTCGCTTGACCATGTTTCCGCGGGCTTAGAGATGTGTTAACTCCGCCCACATATTGATTCTGTATCGAAAATGTCCATAAAAGGTAATGTTCTTCGTCTCATGTTGTATCCACCCACTTATGAGCCCCTCTGTTGTGTATAAAAGGGGACTGTGTTCGCAAGTTCTGTGTACTACTCTATGCAATACCGAAGGGTGTTGTATGGATTGTAGGACCACCCTTAAGGGTTAATAAACTTTGTCTTTGTACTTTGCAGTTTCCGTGCCAACTTCCTTGTAGATTCCATTACAGGAGAGCGAACCCTTGTGTCCTGCGGGCCTAGCTGGGGCCTGTATTCATCAATTGGCGGCCGTCACGTGGGGCTCATCGGCGACTCGGATGCTCGAAGGACTGGTCGTGACGAAGGTGAGGAATTTGGCCGGGGATGTGATCACTGCCAGAGGCATTTTAGTCCTGGCATCCCGAGGTTTTCTTCCTTCCCTTCCGAACTGACCATCTGGGTGGCGCCGGTTCTCGACTGAGACCTCTTCTGTCGGTTCTGCCGTGACAGCCGTTTGGGCGAATTTTGGAGTTTGGCAGTTGGAATCTGGACACTCTTGATTGGTAAGAACCGTTGTACGGTACTTGCTCCGAGTTTTTGAAGCCTGGGTTGGCTATTTGAGTTTGATTTGTGATGACCGGTCATATCTTGTATTGATTACTGTGAGAATATATGCGTTGCAACACATATAGGCAGGTAATGTGGAGATATTTCTCCGGAGCTGTGTAAATTTGAACGGCGCAAAGTTTAAGTGCCATTTTTTTGATAATACTGCATATTTTGCATTATTTTTTTAGCATGCCTGCTTTTAGCGCACTCCGTAAGTGGTGCTGCTGCTTTGGAAACCGGTTAAACCTCGAGGAATCTGCTCCAGCCCCCCCAGAGGGGACTCCTCATAGGGATATGTATGTGAAGCATGGTCTTTCTTCCATAATGTACAGCACAGTATGGAGGAAATACACCAAAAAGGATCCTGAGTTGCGCTGGCCTTTGTATGGATCATTTGATATGCGTAAGATTGAGTATGTGGAACAGTGTATGTGTAAACGGCGTGCTCGTCAAGATATGTTTGAGTGTGTGCGATTATGGGTGAAGGAAGTGCTTGAGCGAGAAAAACGTGAGAAAGCGCTGTTTGATAAAGAGCAACGGAAGAATGATCATGTGCGAGCGCAGGAAGCGAAGCGTCGGGAGGAAAGAGAACAGACGGAGAGACAAGAGAAAGAGCGTAGGCTGCAAGTGTCGGGTCAATATGCTGTTCGGCAGCCTCTTTATCCTGTCCTTACTAATCTTGATGATGATTTTTTCCTATTAGATCGTTCCCCGCCACCTTATGTGGGTGCGTCTGCTCCGACAGTTCAGGATTCTGGATCGGGTAAAGATAAGATAGACACCCGATCCATGGTATCTCTTGAGCGCTCGGGTGAGCTTCGGAAACTTTCTTATCGTGCAGTTTCAAATAAGATGTCTTCTGCAGAGTTATTACCGGTTCTGGAAGGATGGCAGGATAGGGAGAAATTGTATTTTGCTGCCATTTTCTCTGATGAAGTGGTTGCTGCCTTTCGAAAATATTCTGATGTTTTTGAGCCACAGGAGATAGTGTCGGATTCTAGAGCACTGCGTAATGGTACTTTCTCTCCCTCTCAGGTGCCTGATGCGGTCCGACGTCTGTTTGCGCTACGGGATGAGATGCTTCAGCTGCGGGACAAAGCGCGCCGGAACAAGGAGGAGGAGAGCTTGACCTTGCAGGCGGACGACCAGCAGCCGTCTTCCTCCCAGTCAGATAAGGGCGAACTAGTGCATGCTAAACCCATGCGAGAGGCGGCACCTTTGTATGTTCCTCCTAAAGGAGCGGGAACTAGTGCGGATATTACTTCTGCCGATGCTAAGGGATATTTTGTGTACAATTGGGTTTATACTCCCTGGCATAGGGCTGATGTTATGGCATTAAAGAATGCATTGCCTGACCCTCGCAAGAATCCAGCGGCCTTTTACGAAGAAGTCGAAGGGGCCTTGAATTCTTGTACTATGACCTTAGCAGATATAGACCTGTTCTTTGGGCTTATCTTACCACCGGATATGTGGTGATCTGTACGGAAGGTGGATGATCAAGCCGCTTTTAAGGCTAGGTGGTCTGAGATTGAGGATGAGGATAGGGAGAGGAAGCCCGCGCAGAAACCGCCTCAGATTATCTTAGATCTCCCCGCTGCTATTTTGACCAAGTTGAAAACAATTATTCCCCCTAAAAAGATTGACTGGAACATGTTAGCCTCGTGTAAACAGAAAGTTGATGAATCAGTTGCAGATTTCTTTACGCGCTTTGAGGAGACATTTCATGATTTTAGTGGTCAGTCACTTACGGATGATACGGGTCGACACCTTTTTGCTGATAAATATGTGGCGAATTTATTACCGGAAATAGCAGCTCGTTTAAAAGCGAGTGAAAGTTCTTGGTCCACCGCGTCTCCGACATCCCTCCTGACTATAGCTCAGTATTATGAGCGTCAGGAACAAGAAGCGAAGGGGCAGGAGGAGAAGAAATCGAAAGATTTAAAAACGAAGGTGATGTTAGCGCAAGTGTATGGTCCGCCTCGTCGGGGTGTCAATAGAGGTAGGGGAGGATTCTATGGTTCCCCTTCGGGTCGATCAGATTTAAATAGGAATCAATGTGCGTATTGTAAACAGTCGGGTCATTGGGCCAGAGATTGTCCGGCGTTGTATGCATCTCGCCAGGGGCATAATCAAGGTCCACCGAGAGGTAGAGGGGGTTTCCCGAATCGCAGAGGGAATTCTAATGATCGTGCTCGCTTTGAACCTACCGCGCAGCAGCGAGATAGACCTAATGTCTTTGATCGACAGCACCAGTACCAAGTGTCAGGGACGGACTGCTCTGGGTACCATGATTCGCAGCATGCATAGGAATGCGTTGGATGGGGGTTAGAATCAGTTGAAGTGCCGGTTGATCAGAAGGGTCCTTATGTCTCAGCGAAGGTTTTAGGTTCTACTGATCGGTTCCTCGTACATACAGGAGCGACTCGTAGCGCGCTGTCTAAACAATTGGTTCCGAGGGCTCCCCCATCTGGCTTAATGGTTACATCGGTAGGGTTTGATGGTACACTCTCTCGAAGCCCTCTTTCTCGACCCCTTGCATTCCAGGTTGATCCCTTTTCTGCACCCTGTCTGTTTTTGCTTGCCCCGAACACGCCTGACAACATTATGGGTCTTGATATGCTCAAGCACTTCAGAGCTACGATCCGCTGCTCCCCCGCTGGAGTACGTGTGATATTAAACGATAATCACCCTCTGACAGAACGGATGTGTGTGGTTGCAGAGGATACTGTGTTAGCTTCTCTCCCTCGTACTTTGTGGGCCATTTCGGATACTGATGTGGGACAGATGGTGATTCCGCCTGTCCATATTAGTGTCCAGGAGGGGGCGGTGTTACCACGCCTCCCTCAGTATCGTATTTCCCAGGAGGGGGAGGAGGCCCTTATACAGATTGTGCAGGATTTGATTAAGGAGGGAGTAGTGGAGGAAGTTCCCTACAACGTCTGTAACAGTCCGATTTTACCCATCTTGAAGAAAGATACGGATGCCAAAGTTTATTGGTTTATCATTGATTTGAGGGAGGTGAACAAGATCGTGATACCTCAGTATCCAGTGGTTTCTGATATCACGACGTTGCTCACTTTGGTCCCGCCAACGGCGACCACGTTTTCGGTTATTGATTTGAAAAATGCCTTCTTTTCGATCCCTATTCATCCTGATAGCCGATACCTTTTTGGTTTCACTCTGAATAATAGATCTTATCGATTTTGTAGAGTTCCTCAGGGCTACACAGAAAGCCCTAGCATTTACAGTCAAGCATTGAAAAGACAATTGGATTCTTTTGTTCTGCCTGAGGGTGTCGCCCTTATACAATATGTCGATGACATCTTGTTGGCGGCTGACACTCCTGAGCTGTGTGAGAAGAGTACGTTATCCTTGCTTTCCTTTTTGGCATTTCATAATCACAAAGTATCGAGGAAGAAATTGCAATTCTGTAGACCAAAGGTGACTTATTTGGGTCACCTTTTGTCTAAGGAGGGGCGTGCACTCACACCAGATCGTATTCAAGCAATCTTGGACACGCCAGTACCTTCCACACAGAAGGACGTGCGTGCATTTTTGGGTCTTGTTTCTTTTTGTAGGCAATGGATATTAGGGTTTTCACACATAGCCAAGCCATTATTAGCCCTTTTGACAAAAGACACACCTATTCCGCTTCCCTGGTCAAATTAGTGTGACATTGCCTTCCAGCAATTGCGACAGGCCCTTTGTTCAGCACCAGTGTTAGGGACCCCTGATTATACAAAACCCTTTTCGCTGTCTGTGCATGAGAAAGATGGATGTGCATTATCAGTTTTAGTGCAGATGCACGGCGGCAAGCAGCGCCCTTGTGCATATTTTTCGGCTGTACTTGATCCTGTTGCCCGAGCATTGCCTGGTTGTTTTCGCTCGGTGGCGGCGACAGCTGTGTCAATACGCCAAAGCGAGGGAATTGTGTTATCTCATAAACTGTTGGTATTAGTCCCCCATGCTGTTGATGCCCTGCTTAATCAGACAAAAACGCAGCATTTGACCAGTGCCCGTTTAACGGGATATGAGTTGACGCTTTTGGCTCCTCATATTACGTTAAAGAGGTGTGTAACGTTAAATCCGGCTACATTGTTGCCGTTTCCGGAAACTCAGTCTGAAGCACGAAAAGCACATGATTGTATTCTTGTGACTGAGGAACAGACAAAGGGTCGTATTGATCTCCAAGATACGCCCTTTCCAGATGTTGATGGAGAATTGTGGGTGGACGGATCATGCCTGAAGCTACCAGATGGTACGACTTCAGCAGCGTATGCAATTACCACACTGCAAACAATAGTGGAGACAGCACGCATACCACAGAAATCAGCTCAAGCAGTGGAACTTATAGCATTAACACGAGCATGTGAGCTCAGTACAGGATTGTGTGTGAATGTTTATACAGATAGTCGCTATGCTTTCGGAGTAGCGCATGATTTCGGCCTACTCTGGAAGGAGAGAGGGTTTCTAACGTCGCATGGAGTACAGATAATGCATGGAGAGTTAGTTCACAACCTTTTGACCGCATTGACATATCCGAAGAAGATTGCTATAATTAAATGTAGTGCCCATAAGAAAGTGATTGATAAAGTTGGAGAAGGGAATGCTTTGGCAGACCGGGTGGCACGGGAGACTGCAATGCAGCCTGGTGCTACTGCCATGTACGTAGTGAAGTCGCAGGTAGAAAGATGGCACGATGCAAAGAGAGAAGTGCTGGAAATACAGAGGACCGCTTCTGACAAAGAACGGGAGCAATGGTCCAATGATGGAGAATTGGATGATGAGGGTTGTTGGAGAAATAAGCAGATGGATAGATGGAAGTTACCCACAGCTTTTGTACAACCTATGGTTCAGATGGCACATGGGCTAGCACATGTTGGAGCTTCCGCAATTGTAAAATTGCTTACTCAAGTCTGGGAGCATCCAGAGATTGCTAGCACGGCAAAGAGGGTAGTGCAGACCTGTATGATTTGTCTGAGGTATAACCCAGGAAAGGGTACTCGAACTCCAGCAGGAGGATTTGTGACACCTACTGCACCCTTTGAGGTTTTGCAGATGGATTACATCCAGCTTGAACGCTGTAACAATTTGAAGTATGTTCTAGTAGTGGTTTGTGCCTTCAGTAAATGGGTTGAGGCATACCCTACGAAAGATAATACTGCAATGACTACAGCCAAGATGCTATTGAAGGAGTTCTTCCCTCGATATGGCGTTTGTAGACTGCTGTGGAGTGATAACGGACCTCACTTTATAGCGGATGTTATAAAGTATGTCCTGAAGGGTCTAGGCATTACCCAGAAGTTTCATGCAGTGTTTCACCCTCAGTCTGCAGGACTGGTTGAGAAGTATAATGGTACGCTGAAGCTCAAGATCGCTAAGATCCAAGCTTCGACTTCTTTGACTTGGCCAGATGCTTTACCGCTGGCATTATTGTCAATTAGATCGATACCACATTCTCGAACCGGTCTCACGCCTTATGAGATCGTTTTTGGACGCCCAATGAATATTTGGGGTCCACCAAGGCCTAAGGCTGTGTATGATGTACCTTGTGTAATGATGAATGATTATCTGGCACAGTTAACGGATAACTTGGTTTCTATTCATCAACAGGTCCGAGAGGCGCTCCCTGATCGGTCCACAGGCGAAGGTCATAGTCTCCGACCTGGAGACTATGTTATGCTGAAGATTTTTGAAAGGACGAACAGCTTGGAGCCGAGATGGGTTGGTCCTGAGCAAGTCTTACTTGCAACGAGGACGGCTGTGCGGGTTTCCAATCGAAAGAACTGGATCCATTCCCTGCACTGTCGTAAAGTGCCGCCTGGATTGGTGGAGCCTGCTGTATTGACCGACCATCGAGAAATTCTGACTGCAGAGAAAGGCCGTGATGTGGAACCGAACGACACTGAGGAGCTCTTTCCGGACCACGTGATTCCTGGAGGAAGACGATATCATCTCAGACCAAGGAAGTGAATTCTTCAGTATCAGGACAAGTTGTCAGAACGGCCCTTAGGTTAGTGAAACGGAGAGCCAATGTGGCAAGGGGGGGGGGATCAGCCCTGCATTAGTGTAGCGACACCCGTCTTGGCCCGCTGGTGAAGAAATCAACCGCTGCCTAAGGGAAAGAGTTCTGACACCCTTTTAGTTTCAGGAAGATATTGATTTTTCATTCTAAAATGGAGAAAAAGAAAATCCTTTGTGCAACAGGTTTTATTCTTACAGTAGCTATTGTTGGGATAACTACATGGTTTGTTGAGGATGTGACTCCTGCTCGAGTGTTGCTTGTTTTGACTACTCCAGTGCCTGAGGAGCACTACTTTTATACCCTTCCGTATCAAGAGTTGAAGCATCGACAGTCTTATTTGAATAACACTTTCATCCAGATGTTGCATCATACCCATGTTGCCACTAATGCTACGAACTGTTGGATATGTGGCATGATGCCAGCTCACCAGAAGAAAGGAGGAACTCCGTTTATACCTCTTCCTTTTTCTCATAATGGCTCTTGTAGAGCATGGTACACTTTGCTTTTTGCCACTCGGAAACCTACAGTGGGACGGTTACTCTTCAGACTTAATAGGGAATGTCATCAAGATAAAGATGGTTATCCACAAGCGAATGGGACAATTTGGGAATGGGAAGAGTATCGACCAGACAATGAATCGATTCCCTATATTTTCACGAACACTAGGGACACTGTGGGGAAAGACCGATTCGTGATTCAAGTGGCACAAGCTCAAGCGGACCTGTGTGTCCAGAGTGTGGGTTATATTCCTGTTGGTGTTAGTGACTGTATCACTATCCTGAACATCGACGGGTTGAATAACAGTACCTTCTTAGCATCCCATAATACATACTTCGTATGTGGAAATAAAGGTTATTATCGTTTGCCAGCCGGTTGGTCTGGAGTATGTTACGTGGCATTCCTATTACCTCCTGTATTCTTGGCACCTGCATCTTATCATAAAGATTTGAAGTTGTTGAATAATGTGACTGTAAATAGGTATAAACGTACTCTATCTATTGATGATGTTGACCAATCCGATACTAGCTTGCAGCAGTATATTGATTTTAATTTAGGATTGTTCTTCTTTGTTGGAGCTGCCCTAAATAGTAGGAAAGTTCGAAGGTTAACAAGAGTTGTAGAGGCTGTGACAAATCAAACCGCTGCTGCTCTTGGGAATCTTACGGAAGAATTACAAATCACTAGAATTGTTGCATTGCAGAATCGTATGGTGTTAGATGTTAGGTTAGCTGACCGAGGTGGAGCATGTAAAATTATCGGAAGTAGTTGTTGTGTGTTTATTCCTGACCACACGCCATCAGTCTATAATGCTATTAACAAGTTACATAAAATTGCAGCTGAAATCCATACAGAAAATGGCACTTGGACCTTTTCTGGATGGTTTTGGGCATTGATCACCACATGGGGGTGGAAGGTTTTAACTGGTCTCTGTATTATCGTAGCAATTCTGTTTTCCTGTTGCATTTGTATCCAATGTGGTCCTTTACTCTGTTCCCTATGTATATCACTCTGTATTCCTGATAAGAAAGCTATTGCCAATGTCATTTACCAGAAACATTTAACTAAAGAAATAGAAGAAATGATGAAAATTGACATATACGATGATTATTCTAATGAACCGGATGTCTTCAGTAAATGCTGAAAAGGTCGTCTGTTGAAAATTGAAACAACGATGTGATTAAGCATTCACTAAAGACATAAATTCCCCTTTAGGACCGAGTTTCTTTCGTTATGTTGACTAAAGTCTGGACTCCATTTTGCATTGTCATGTCTCCACGTGCTCAGCACGAGAAGAGTCCTATCTTCGTGTTAGTTGCTCTTGTAATCTTCCTAGTAACAGTCTATAAATAGCTCCTTTGTCCGTCTGGCGCATGCCCAGGCTTGACCACATCTGTTATCAGTTAATCCTCGCTTGACCATGTTTCCGCGGGCTTAGAGATGTGTTAACTCCGCCCACATATTGATTCTGTATCGAAAATGTCCATAAAAGGTAATGTTCTTCGTCTCATGTTGTATCCACCCACTTATGAGCCCCTCTGTTGTGTATAAAAGGGGACTGTGTTCGCAAGTTCTGTGTACTACTCTATGCAATACCGAAGGGTGTTGTATGGATTGTAGGACCACCCTTAAGGGTTAATAAACTTTGTCTTTGTACTTTGCAGTTTCCGTGCCAACTTCCTTGTAGATTCCATTACAGGAGAGCGAACCCTTGTGTCCTGCGGGCCTAGCTGGGGCCTGTATTCATCACATGGACTGGTGGAGGGTCTGATGACCCCTAACCGCAACATGTCCTTCACCTCGTTCCTGATAGCTTCTCTTTTAGCGGCGGGAACTCAATAGGCCTTTTGTCTCACTATTTGTTCGGGGGGGGGTTTCAATGGAGTGTTCTGCCAAGTGGATTTTTCCCGGGGAGTCCGAGAAAACGTCCTCGAAGGGACGGAGGGCCTCTTTCAGATGTTCCTTTTGTACGTCCTGTAGGTCTGGGTTTACCACCAAGGAGCCCACTGTGGAGGTCTTCTGGCTGTGGGTAGGTATTAAGAAGTGGGCGTTTTTCGGAGGTGATCCAAGCCACTTCTTGAGCAAGTTGATATGGTAGCTTTGTGTTTTGGAAGGTGTCACCTGCAGCTTATAAGTGGTGCGTCCTATGGTTTCCGTTACACGGTAAGGACCTTGCCACTCGCTCCTGAATTTACTGGTGCTGGAGGGCAGCAACACCAGGGCCCACTCACCCACTTGCAGCATCCATAGTTTTTTTCCGTGATCATAATACTTCTTTTGCTTCACTTGACTTTATTTCCAGATTGGAATGTGCGAGGTCTCGCAGTTTTCCGATTTTGGATTTGAGCTGGGAAGTGTAATCCAGTAAAGACCGGTGGTCTTGGTTGTCTTCATTGATCCAGGCCTCTCGGGTCATCTCCAACAAGGACCGGGGCTGTCTGCCATATAGCAACTCAAAGGCCGAATACCCCGTGCTGCTTTGTACCTGGGCTTGTAACACGTACAAGGCCAAGGGAAGTAGCCTATCCCAGTCCCGTTTTTCTGCTGTCAGCATTTTCTTTAACGTGGTTTTTAAGGTGCGGTTGTATCTCTCCACCAGCCCATCCATCTGGGGATGGTACACAGATGTGTGTAACTGGTGGATATCTAGGGTTGCACATACCTCTTTCATGAGGCGGGACGTGAAGGGGGTTCCTTGGTCCGTCACGACCTCCTTGGGGAACCCTACACGGGAAAACAACTCGATCACCTTGTCGGCCACGGAAAGGGGAAACGCTTCAATGAACCGGGTGGCGTAATCCACGATAACAAGAGCGTGGAGGTGTCCCTTCTTGGTGCGAGGGAGAGGACCTATCAAATCCATACCCACCCTCTCAAATGGGACCCCTATAATGGGCATGGGTTGTAATGGGGCAGCTACTGGCTTATAGGAGGACTTTTTCTGACAGATCTCACTGGTTTGGCAATACCCCTCTATGTCCTTATATACCCCGGGCCAGTAGAAAAACCGTAGTACCCCGCTAGTGGTTTTCTCCCTCCCGGCATGTCCCGCTGTGAGATGGGCATGGGAAAAGAACAGTATCTGATCCCTAAAGGGCTGGGGAAATAACAGCTGCTGATCACCTCCCTTATTCCCTTCCCGGTATAATAGCCCATCTTTTATAATAAACCGGGGATATGTGTCCCTAGCCTGTGTCTGGTTGAGGTGGGCACTTTCCCAGGCATTAAACAGGGTGCGGTCGTTAGACTGGGCGAAGCGGAAGCTTCGGTCGATAATCCAAGGGTCAGCAGTGACTAGCCCCGAGACGGGCGCCTCTCGCTCCCTGGTTTCTTGTTCCATGGTATGCTTAAACATCGTGAGGAAGTCGGGGTTATCCACCCCCAATATCACATCTTCGGGCAGGAAGTCAACCACCCCCACCCTCACCGTGCAGGGAGGCCCATTATGGGGAGTCAAGGGTACTAGGGCCAAGGGATAGGGCCTGACCTCCCCGTGTATGCACCGTATGTGGACGAGTCGGTGGGGCAGATACTGGTGGTGCAACACTAGCTTTTTCCTGACCACTGACTGTCGGCATCCTGAGTCTAAAAGGGCGTTCAGTGTGATGCCATTCATCCCCACACGTACGTAAAATGAGGCACCCATCTCAGCTGAGTACAGGACGCTCCGGGGGAGGTACCCCACATCCATTGGCTCTTCCGTTCTTTTGCGCGGGCAAAGTCTGGCGATGTGGCCCCATTCGCCACACTCGAAACAATGGGGGCCTTTGGACAGGGGCCTGTCAGAACGGGGGGTCTTGGTTCGGGGAATGCCAGGGGGGAGCGCTGGTTTTCTCTCGCTTCTGCCTCCCATTGGGGTTTTGGAAGACTTCTCCAGTTCCAGGGGGTAGGAGCGGGGCTGGGCCTGGGAAAAATACTTGGCCATGTCGACCGCTTGTTCAGGGGTTAAATGGGGGTGTTGTTTCAACCATTTTTGGGTCCCGAAGGGTAAGGCCTCCAAAAATTGTTCCATGTATATTTTCGTCATAATCTCCTCCTTGGTGCTGGACTCCGGCTTGAGCCACTTGTCAGCGGCCATTTTCAGACGGAAATACAATGTCTTTGGGTTTTCCCCCTGCACCCCTCTCTCCTTTCGAAACTTGCTTCTGTAGGCCTCAGCATAGAGGCCTAGGTGTTCCAGGATGACCTCTTTAATGGTTTGGTACCCTTTCAGACCACTGGGGTTGGCCACCTGGTATGCGGCCTGAGCTTCTCCTGACAGGAGGGGCGCCAGTAAGAAAGGCCATTTCTCCTCCGGCCATCCGCAAGCACGAGCCGCTCGCTCGAAGTTGGTCAGGAAAGCGTCCGGGTCTTCTCCGGCAATGTATTTTTGTAAGGCCACTCCGGCCGAGCTGGAATAAGGGAGCCGTCGTTCCACGGGTACCGGTACCCCTGGCTCGGCAGTGGCCTTTGGTAGGGACTCAAGGTGCGCTTTCATTGAGTTTTGGAAGAGCTCCCTGTCTGCCTGCGCGGAGGTCATCTGTCTCTCCACGGCCCAGCTGAGTTTTCCTTGCCCCTGGATTAAATGTTGCACGAGGGCCTCCATCTTTCGATCACCGACAACGGGAGATGGAAATCCCACTTCTGACACCAGTTGTGATGGGGCGTCAAGGAGGGACACTGCACGAGTTCGGGGTATACGTGGTTTTATTGTTACAAGTCTTCGTTTAGTCCGGCTAGTTAGCCTTTCTCTCGCGAAGGTAGCGGGATCCGTGGTGATTGAGCCCTCCGAGGCACTTCGGGACGGACTGCTCCCCTCCTTCTTGGTCCTTTTTGCGGTCACGAGGTCGGCTCTCCGTGTGCCCAAGGAAGAGAGAGATAAGGGACTATATTAGTCTTGCGGTATGTAAGCGCGTATCCCTAACACCAGGGACCGGGGGTGAGGAAGCACCATACGTGTGTACAACCGAATACGGAGTGACAGAAATGGTGAGGGATTCAAAACAAACTAAAGCAAGTAGAGGGACTGAGGAGTCGACCGGTTAACGCGGGTTCTCCCGCCTTCCCATCCAACCCGCTACCCGGTCCCGTACCTGTCCAAGCCACGCCCCTCCCCTGGGAACGTGGCCGGGCGCTTTGCGGAGTCCGTAGCCGCTGGGTCTCTCGATTCTCCGACCTCCGGTTTCCACCTGCTCTCGCTCGTTCGTCTCGGTCGCGCCGTCTTCTTCGTCTCCGTCTCCTTCATCTCCGTCCTTCCTCCAGGGATCGCCGTCCGTCCACTTCCTGGTTCCGCCTCCTTTTGAACCTCCCGGCTGAGTGACGTCCTCCCTGGGCGGGGCTTGCGTTCCTGGATCGTCCCAGTTAAAGGGCCCGGCCCCGGCCAACAGAGGCAGTTCTTCTTCGTCCGCTGCCCACTCGTTCTGTGGAGAGGGGAGAACGTTAGGGACCCCTGATACCGGTGCCCACCAGTCTGTACCATCTTGAGTCTCCTGAGCCGACAGAAGTCTCCCGTCACATACCACCCCCCCTGGCTGCTCCCGCTCGGGGAGAGGCGAGGACCGGGAGAGGAAATCAGCAGTGCAGTTGTCCCTACCCCTGCGGTGTTGCACCGAGAAAGTAAAAGGCTGCAGGGACAGGAACCATCGGAGGACCCGGGCGTTATTGCTTTTATTCCTGTACATCCACTGCAATGGGGCATGGTCCGTGTACAGGATGAATGGCCTCCCGTCTAGGTAATACCTCAGCTTTTCCACCGCCCACTTAACCGCTAAACACTCCCTCTCAATAGTGGGATAGGATCTCTCTCTGGGGAAGAGTTTGCGGCTTACGTAGAGGATGGGGTGTTCTAGCCCGTCCTCCCCTGTTTGGGACAACACCGCCCCGATCCCGGTGTCTGACGTGTCATTGGCTAGGAGGAAGGTCTTCTGAAAGTTGGGAGATATTAACACCGGGGCCGAGGTGATGGCGTCTTTCTGGTCATGAAAGGCCTGCAGCGTCTCAGCTGTGGGATGCCTGAGGGAATGAGTGGAGCAGTCTTTACGGAGGAGATCTGTCAAAGGGGAGGCTAGGTCAGCAAAAGAGGGAATAAAGCGCCGGTAGTAGCCTATTAAGCCCAAAAAACCCCTCAGTTCCCTTTTGGTGGAAGGAAAGGGGGTGTTTCCTATGGCCATGACTTTCTTTTCTTGGGGAGATATGACCCCGTCCCCCAGGACATACCCCAGATACTGTACCCTTTGGAAGGCGGCTCTGGATTTTCGAGCGTTAATGTGCAACCCTGCTCGGCGGAGTGCGGTGAGTATTGTGGTGATATGCCGTATGTGGTCCGTCCAAGAAGGGCTGAACACCACAATGTCATCCAAGTAGGCTGAGCAGAAGGTGGAGTAGGGCAACAGTACTCGGTTCATTAGCCTCTGGAAGGTTGCCGGGGCCCCGTGGAGCCCAAAGGGCAAGACCGTGAACTCAAAAAGCCCTAGATCGGTGGAGAAGGCGTTTTTTTTCCGGTCTTCCTCCCGGAGAGGTACCTGCCAGTACCCCTTCGTGAGGTCAAAGGTTGTAATGTACGTGGACTCTCCAATTTTTTCGATCAGGTCGTCCACTCGCGGGATCGGGTAGGCATCGAAGGCTGATATGTCGTTCAACGCCCTAAAATCCATACAGAATCGGGATGACCCGTCGGGTTTGGGAATCATCACGATCGGGGAGGACCATGGACTGGTGGAGGGTCTGATGACCCCTAACCGCAACATGTCCTTCACCTCGTTCCTGATAGCTTCTCTTTTAGCGGCGGGAACTCGATAGGCCTTTTGTCTCACTATTTGTCCGGGGGAGGGGTTTCAATGGAGTGTTCTGCCAAGTGGGTTTTTACCGGGGAGTCCGAGAAAACGTCCTCGAAGGGACGGAGGGCCTCTTTCAGATGTTCCTTTTGTACGTCCTGTAGGTCTGGGTTTACCACCAAGGAGCCCACTGTGGAGGTCTTCTGGCTGTGGGTAGGTATTAAGAAGTGGGCGTTTTTCGGAAGTGATCCAAGCCACTTCTTGAGCAAGTTGATATGGTAGCTTTGTGTTTTGGAAGGTGTCACCTGCAGCTTATAAGTGGTGCGTCCTATGGTTTCCGTTACGCGGTAAGGACCTTGCCACTCGCTCCTGAATTTACTGGTGCTGGAGGGCAGCAACACCAGGGCCCACTCACCCACTTGCAGCATCCATAGTTTTTTTCCGTGATCATAATACTTCTTTTGCTTCACTTGACTTTTTTCCAGATTGGAATGTGCGAGGTCTCGCAGTTTTCCGATTTTGGATTTGAGCTGGGAAGTGTAATCCAGTAAAGACCGGTGGTCTTGGTTGTCTTCATTGATCCAGGCCTCTCGGGTCATCTCCAACAAGGACCGGGGCTGTCTGCCATATAGCAACTCAAAGGCCGAATACCCCGTGCTGCTTTGTACCTGGGCTTGTAACACGTACAAGGCCAAGGGAAGTAGCCTATCCCAGTCCCATTTTTCCGCCGTCAGCATTTTCTTTAACGTGGTTTTTAAGGTGCGGTTGTATCTCTCCACCAGCCCTTCCGTCTGGGGATGGTACACAGATGTGTGTAACTGGTGGATATCTAGGGTTGCACATACCTCTTTCATGAGGCGGGACGTGAAGGGGGTCCCTTGGTCCGTCACGACCTCCTTAGGGAACCCTACACGGGAAAACAACTCGATCACCTTGTCGGCCACGTTTTTAGTGGAATGGGCGGAAAGGGGAAACGCTTCAATGAACTGGGTGGCGTAATCCACGATAACAAGAGCGTGGAGGTGTCCCTTCTTGGTGCGAGGGAGAGGACCTATCAAATCCATACCCACCCTCTCAAATGGGACCCCTATAATGGGCATGGGTTGTAATGGGGCAGCTACTGGCTTATAGGAGGACTTTTTCTGACAGATCTCACTGGTTTGGCAATACCCCTCTATGTCCTTATATACCCCGGGCCAGTAGAAAAACCGTAGTACCCCGCTAGTGGTTTTCTCCCTCCCGGCATGTCCCGCTGTGAGATGGGCATGGGAAAAGAACAGTATCTGATCCCTAAAGGGCTGGGGAACTAACAGCTGCTGATCACCTCCCTTATTCCCTTCCCGGTATAATAGCCCATCTTTTATAATAAACCGGGGATATGTGTCCCTAGCCTGTGTCTGGTTGAGGTGGGCACTTTCCCAGGCATTAAACAGGGTGCGGTCGTTAGACTGGGCGAAGCGGAAGCTTCGGTCGATAATCCAAGGGTCAGCAGTGACTAGCCCCGAGACGGGCGCCTCTCGCTCCCTGGTTTCTTGTTCCATGGTATGCTTAAACATCGTGAGGAAGTCGGGGTTATCCACCCCCAATATCACATCTTCGGGCAGGGAGTCAACCACCCCCACCCTCACCGTGCAGGGAGGCCCATTATGGGGAGTCAAGGGTACTAGGGCCAAGGGATAGGGCCTGACCTCCCCGTGTATGCACCGTATGTGGACGAGTCGGTGGGGCAGATACTGGTGGTGCAACACTAGCTTTTTCCTGACCACTGACTGTCGGCATCCTGAGTCTAAAAGGGCGTTCAGTGTGATGCCATTCATCCCCACACGTACGTAAAATGAGGCACCCATCTCAGCTGAGTACAGGACGCTCCGGGGGAGGTACCCCACATCCATTGGCTCTTCCGTTCTTTTGCGCGGGCAAAGTCTGGCGATGTGGCCCCATTCGCCACACTCGAGACAATGGGGGCCTTTGGACAGGGGCCTGTCAGAACGGGGGGTCTTGGTTCGGGGAATGCCAGGGGGGAGCGCTGGTTTTCTCTCGCTTCTGCCTCCCATTGGGGTTTTGGAAGACTTCTCCAGTTCCAGGGGGTAGGAGCGGGGCTGGGCCTGGGAAAAATACTTGGCCATGTCGACCGCTTGTTCAGGGGTTAAATGGGGGTGTTGTTTCAACCATTTTTGGGTCCCGAAGGGTAAGGCCTCCAAAAATTGTTCCATGTATATTTTCGTCATAATCTCCTCCTTGGTGCTGGACTCCGGCTTGAGCCACTTGTCAGCGGCCATTTTCAGACGGAAATACAATGTCTTTGGGTTTTCCCCCTGCACCCCTCTCTCCTTTCGAAACTTGCTTCTGTAGGCCTCAGCATCGAGGCCTAGGTGTTCCAGGATGACCTCTTTAATGGTTTGGTACCCTTTCAGACCACTGGGGTTGGCCACCTGGTATGCGGCCTGAGCTTCTCCTGACAGGAGGGGCGCCAGTAAGAAAGGCCATTTCTCCTCCGGCCATCCGCAAGCACGAGCCGCTCGCTCGAAGTTGGTCAGGAAAGCGTCCGGGTCTTCTCCGGCAATGTATTTTTGTAAGGCCACTCCGGCCGAGCTGGAATAAGGGAGCCGTCGTTCCACGGGTACCGGTACCCCTGGGTCGGCAGTGGCCTTTGGTAGGGACTCAAGGTGCGCATTCATTGAGTTTTGGAAGAGCTCCCTGTCTGCCTGCGCGGAGGTCATCTGTCTCTCCACGGCCCAGCTGAGTTTTCCTTGCCCCTGGATTAAATGTTGCACGAGGGCCTCCATCTTTCGATCACCGACAACGGGAGATGGAAATCCCACTTCTGACACCAGTTGTGATGGGGCGTCAAGGAGGGACACTGCACGAGTTCGGGGTATACGTGGTTTTATTGTTACAAGTCTTCGTTTAGTCCGGCTAGTTAGCCTTTCTCTCGCGAAGGTAGCGGGATCCGTGGTGATTGAGCCCTCCGAGGCACTTCGGGACGGACTGCTCCCCTCCTTCTTGGTCCTTTTTGCGGTCACGAGGTCGGCTCTCCGTGTGCCCAAGGAAGAGAGAGATAAGGGACTATATTAGTCTTGCGGTATGTAAGCGCGTATCCCTAACACCAGGGACCGGGGGTGAGGAAGCACCATACGTGTGTACAATCGAATACGGAGTGACAGAAATGGTGAGGGATTCAAAACAAACTAAAGCAAGTAGAGGGACTGAGGAGTCAACCGGTTAACGCGGGTTCTCCCGCCTTCCCATCCAACCCGCTACCCGGTCCCGTACCTGTCCAAGCCACGCCCCTCCCCTGGGAACGTGGCCGGGCGCTTTGCGGAGTCCGTAGCCGCTGGGTCTCTCGATTCTCCGACCTCCGGTTTCCACCTGCTCTCGCTCGTTCGTCTCGGTCGCGCCGTCTTCTTCGTCTCCGTCTCCTTCATCTCCGTCCTTCCTCCAGGGATCGCCGTCCGTCCACTTCCTGGTTCCGCCTCCTTTTGAACCTCCCGGCTGAGTGACGTCCTCCCTGGGCGGTGCTTGCGTTCCTGGATCGTCCCAGTTAAAGGGCCCGGCCCCGGCCAACAGAGGCAGTTCTTCTTCGTCCGCTGCCCACTCGTTCTGTGGAGAGGGGAGAACGTTAGGGACCCCTGATACCGGTGCCCACCAGTCTGTACCATCTTGAGTCCCCTGAGCCGACAGAAGTCTCCCGTCACATACCACCCCCCCTGGCTGCTCCCGCTCGGGGAGAGGCGAGGACCGGGAGAGGAAATCAGCAGTGCAGTTGTCCCTACCCCTGCGGTGTTGCACCGAGAAAGTAAAAGGCTGCAGGGACAGGAACCATCGGAGGGCCCGGGCGTTATTGCTTTTATTCCTGTACATCCACTGCAATGGGGCATGGTCCGTGTACAGGATGAATGGCCTCCCGTCTAGGTAATACCTCAGCTTTTCCACCGCCCACTTAACCGCTAAACACTCCCTCTCAATAGTGGGATAGGATCTCTCTCTGGGGAAGAGTTTGCGGCTTACGTAGAGGATGGGGTGTTCTAGCCCGTCCTCCCCTGTTTGGGACAACACCGCCCCGATCCCGGTGTCTGACGTGTCATTGGCTAGGAGGAAGGTCTTCTGAAAGTTGGGAGATATTAACACCGGGGCCGAGGTGATGGCGTCTTTCTGGTCATGAAAGGCCTGCAGCGTCTCAGCTGTGGGATGCCTGAGGGAATGAGTGGAGCAGTCTTTACGGAGGAGATCTGTCAAAGGGGAGGCTAGGTCAGCAAAAGAGGGAATAAAGCGCCGGTAGTAGCCTATTAAGCCCAAAAAACCCCTCAGTTCCCTTTTGGTGGAAGGAAAGGGGGTGTTTCCTATGGCCATGACTTTCTTTTCTTGGGGAGATATGACCCCGTCCCCCAGGACATACCCCAGATACTGTACTCTTTGGAAGGCGGCTCTGGATTTTCGAGCGTTAATGTGCAACCCTGCTCGGCGGAGTGCGGTGAGTATTGTGGTGATATGCCGTATGTGGTCCGTCCAAGAAGGGCTGAACACCACAATGTCATCCAAGTAGGCTGAGCAGAAGGTGGAGTAGGGCAACAGTACTCGGTTCATTAGCCTCTGGAAGGTTGCCGGGGCCCCGTGGAGCCCAAAGGGCAAGACCGTGAACTCAAAAAGCCCTAGATCGGTGGAGAAGGCGTTTTTTTTCCGGTCTTCCTCCCGGAGAGGTACCTGCCAGTACCCCTTCGTGAGGTCAAAGGTTGTAATGTACGTGGACTCTCCAATTTTTTCGATCAGGTCGTCCACTCGCGGGATCGGGTAGGCATCGAAGGCTGATATGTCGTTCAACGCCCTAAAATCCATACAGAATCGGGATGACCCGTCGGGTTTGGGAATCATCACGATCGGGGAGGACCATGGACTGGTGGAGGGTCTGATGACCCCTAACCGCAACATGTCCTTCACCTCGTTCCTGATAGCTTCTCTTTTAGCGGCGGGAACTCGATAGGCCTTTTGTCTCACTATTTGTCCGGGGGAGGGGTTTCAATGGAGTGTTCTGCCAAGTGGGTTTTTACCGGGGAGTCCGAGAAAACGTCCTCGAAGGGACGGAGGGCCTCTTTCAGATGTTCCTTTTGTACGTCCTGTAGGTCTGGGTTTACCACCAAGGAGCCCACTGTGGAGGTCTTCTGGCTGTGGGTAGGTATTAAGAAGTGGGCGTTTTTCGGAAGTGATCCAAGCCACTTCTTGAGCAAGTTGATATGGTAGCTTTGTGTTTTGGAAGGTGTCACCTGCAGCTTATAAGTGGTGCATCCTATGGTTTCCGTTACGCGGTAAGGACCTTGCCACTCGCTCCTGAATTTACTGGTGCTGGAGGGCAGCAACACCAGGGCCCACTCACCCACTTGCAGCATCCATAGTTTTTTTCCGTGATCATAATACTTCTTTTGCTTCACTTGACTTTTTTCCAGATTGGAATGTGCGAGGTCTCGCAGTTTTCCGATTTTGGATTTGAGCTGGGAAGTGTAATCCAGTAAAGACCGGTGGTCTTGGTTGTCTTCATTGATCCAGGCCTCTCGGGTCATCTCCAACAAGGACCGGGGCTGTCTGCCATATAGCAACTCAAAGGCCGAATACCCCGTGCTGCTTTGTACCTGGGCTTGTAACACGTACAAGGCCAAGGGAAGTAGCCTATCCCAGTCCCATTTTTCCGCCGTCAGCATTTTCTTTAACGTGGTTTTTAAGGTGCGGTTGTATCTCTCCACCAGCCCTTCCGTCTGGGGATGGTACACAGATGTGTGTAACTGGTGGATATCTAGGGTTGCACATACCTCTTTCATGAGGCGGGACGTGAAGGGGGTCCCTTGGTCCGTCACGACCTCCTTAGGGAACCCTACACGGGAAAACAACTCGATCACCTTGTCGGCCACGTTTTTAGTGGAATGGGCGGAAAGGGGAAACGCTTCAATGAACTGGGTGGCGTAATCCACGATAACAAGAGCGTGGAGGTGTCCCTTCTTGGTGCGAGGGAGAGGACCTATCAAATCCATACCCACCCTCTCAAATGGGACCCCTATAATGGGCATGGGTGGTAATGGGGCAGCTACTGGCTTATAGGAGGACTTTTTCTGACAGATCTCACTGGTTTGGCAATACCCCTCTATGTCCTTATATACCCCGGGCCAGTAGAAAAACCGTAGTACCCCGCTAGTGGTTTTCTCCCTCCCGGCATGTCCCGCTGTGAGATGGGCATGGGAAAAGAACAGTATCTGATCCCTAAAGGGCTGGGGAACTAACAGCTGCTGATCACCTCCCTTATTCCCTTCCCGGTATAATAGCCCATCTTTTATAATAAACCGGGGATATGTGTCCCTAGCCTGTGTCTGGTTGAGGTGGGCACTTTCCCAGGCATTAAACAGGGTGCGGTCGTTAGACTGGGCGAAGCGGAAGCTTCGGTCGATAATCCAAGGGTCAGCAGTGACTAGCCCCGAGACGGGCGCCTCTCGCTCCCTGGTTTCTTGTTCCATGGTATGCTTAAACATCGTGAGGAAGTCGGGGTTATCCACCCCCAATATCACATCTTCGGGCAGGGAGTCAACCACCCCCACCCTCACCGTGCAGGGAGGCCCATTATGGGGAGTCAAGGGTACTAGGGCCAAGGGATAGGGCCTGACCTCCCCGTGTATCCACCGTATGTGGACTACTCGGTGGGGCAGATACTGGTGGGGCAACACTAGCTTTTTCCTGACCACCGACTGTCGGCATCCTGAGTCTAAAAGGGCGTTCAGTGTGATGCCATTCATCCCCACACGTACGTAAAATGAGGCACCCATCTCAGCTGAGTACAGGACGCTCCGGGGGAGGTACCCCACATCCATTGGCTCTTCCGTTCTTTTGCGCGGGCAAAGTCTGGCGATGTGGCCCCATTCGCCACACTCGAAACAATGGGGGCCTTTGCACAGGGACCCGTCAGAACGGGGGGTCTTGGTTCGGGGAATGCCAGGGGGGAGCGCTGGTTTTCTCTCGCTTCTGCCTCCCATTGGGGTTTTGGAAGACTTCTCCAGTTCCAGGGGGTAGGAGCGGGGCTGGGCCCGGGAAAAATACTTGGCCATGTCGACCGCTTGTTCAGGGGTTAAATGGGGGTGTTGTTTCAACCATTTTTGGGTCCCGAAGGGTAAGGCCTCCAAAAATTGTTCCATGTATATTTTCGTCATAATCTCCTCCTTGGTGCTGGACTCCGGCTTGAGCCACTTGTCAGCGGCCATTTTCAGACGGAAATACAATGTCTTTGGGTTTTCCCCCTGCGCCCCTCTCTCCTTTCAAAACTTGCTTCTGTAGGCCTCAGCATCGAGGCCTAGGTGTTCCAGGATGACCTCTTTAATGGTTTGGTACCCTGTCAGACCACTGGGGTTGGCCACCTGGTATGCAGCCTGAGCTTCTCCTGACAGGAGGGGCGCCAGGAAGAAAGGCCATTTCTCCTCCGGCCATCCGCAAGCACGAGCCGCTCGCTCGAAGTTGGTCAGGAAAGCGTCCGGGTCTTCTCCGGCAATGTATTTTTGTAAGGCCACTCCGGCCGAGCTGGAATAAGGGAGCCGTCGTTCCACGGGTACCGGTACCCCTGGGTCGGCAGTGGCCTTTGGTAGGGACTCAAGGTGCGCTTTCATTGAGTTTTGGAAGAGCTCCCTGTCTGCCTGCGCGGAGGTCATCTGTCTCTCCACGGCCCAGCTGAGTTTTCCTTGCCCCTGGATTAAATGTTGCACGAGGGCCTCCATCTTTCGATCACCGACAACGGGAGATGGAAATCCCACTTCTGACACCAGTTGTGATGGGGCGTCAAGGAGGGACACTGCACGAGTTCGGGGTATACGTGGTTTTATTGTTACAAGTCTTCGTTTAGTCCGGCTAGTTAGCCTTTCTCTCGCGAAGGTAGCGGGATCCGTGGTGATTGAGCCCTCCGAGGCACTTCGGGACGGACTGCTCCCCTCCTTCTTGGTCCTTTCTGCGGTCACAAGGTCGGCTCTCCGTGTGCCCAAGGAAGAGAGAGATAAGGGACTATATTAGTCTTGCGGTATGTAAGCGCGTATCCCTAACACCAGGGACCGGGGGTGAGGAAGCACCATACGTGTGTACAACCGAATACGGAGTGACAGAAATGGTGAGGGATTCAAAACAAACTAAAGCAAGTAGAGGGACTGAGGAGTCGACCGGTTAACGCGGGTTCTCCCGCCTTCCCATCCAACCCGCTACCCGGTCCCGTACATGTCCAAGCCACGCCCCTCCCCTGGGAACGTGGCCGGGCGCTTCGCGGAGTCCGTAGCCGCTGGGTCTCTCGATTCTCCGACCTCCGGTTTCCACCTGCTCTCGCTCGTTCGTCTCGGTCGCGCCGTCTTCTTCGTCTCCGTCTCCTTCGTCTCCGTCCTTCCTCCAGGGATCGCCGTCCGTCCACTTCCTGGTTCCGCCTCCTTTTGAACCTCCCGGCTGAGTGACGTCCTCCCTGGGCGGGGCTTGCGTTCCTGGATCGTCCCAGTTAAAGGGCCCGGCCCCGGCCAACAGAGGCAGTTCTTCTTCGTCCGCTGCCCACTCGTTCTGTGGAGAGTGGAGAACGTTAGGGACCCCTGATACCGGTGCCCACCAGTCTGTACCATCTTGAGTCCCCTGAGCCGACAGAAGTGTCCCGTCACATACCACCCCCCTTGGCTGCTCCCGCTCGGGGAGAGGCGAGGACCGGGAGAGGAAATCAGCGGTGCAGTTGTCCCTACCCCTGCGGTGTTGCACCGAGAAAGTAAAAGGCTGCAGGGACAGGAACCATCGGAGGACCCGGGCGTTATTGCTTTTATTCCTGTACATCCACTGCAATGGGGCATGGTCCGTGTACAGGATGAATGGCCTCCCCTCTAGGTAATACCTCAGCTTTTCCACCGCCCACTTAACCGCTAAACACTCCCTCTCAATAGTGGGATAGGATCTCTCTCTGGGGAAGAGTTTGCGGCTTACGTAGAGGATGGGGTGTTCTAGCCCGCCCTCCTCGTTTGGGACAACACCGCCCCGATCCCGGTGTCTGACGTGTCAGTGGCTAGGAGGAAGGTCTTCTGAAAGTTGGGAGATATTAACACCGGGGCCGAGGTGATGGCGTCTTTCTGGTCATGAAAGGCCTGCAGCGTCTCAGCTGTGGGATGCCTGAGGGAATGAGTGGAGCAGTCTTTACGGAGGAGATCTGTCAAAGGGGAGGCTAGGTCAGCAAAAGAGGGAATAAAGCGCCGGTAGTAGCCTATTAAGCCCAAAAAAACCCTCAGTTCCCTTTTGGTGGAAGGAAAGGGGGTGTTTCCTATGGCCATGACTTTCTTTTCTTGGGGAGATATGACCCCGTCCCCCAGGACATACCCCAGATACTGTACCCTTTGGAAGGCGGCTCTGGATTTTCGAGCGTTAATGTGCAACCCTGCTCGGCGGAGTGCGGTGAGTATTGTGGTGATATGCCGTATGTGGTCCGTCCAAGAAGGGCTGAACACCACAATGTCATCCAAGTAGGCTGAGCAGAAGGTGGAGTAGGGCAACAGTACTCGGTTCATTAGCCTCTGGAAGGTTGCCGGGGCCCCGTGGAGCCCAAAGGGCAAGACCGTGAACTCAAAAAGCCCTAGATCGGTGGAGAAGGCGTTTTTTTTCCGGTCTTCCTCCCGGAGAGGTACCTGCCAGTACCCCTTCGTGAGGTCAAAGGTTGTAATAAACGTGGACTCTCCAATTTTTTCGATCAGGTCGTCCACTCGCGGGATCGGGTAGGCATCGTAGGCTGATATGTCGTTCAACGCCCTAAAATCCATACAGAATCGGGATGACCCGTCGGGTTTGGGAATCATCACGATCGGGGAGGACCATGGACTGGTGGAGGGTCTGATGACCCCTAACCGCAACATGTCCTTCACCTCGTTCCTGATAGCTTCTCTTTTAGCGGCGGGAACTCGATAGGCCTTTTGTCTCACTATTTGTCCGGGGGACGGGGGTTTCAATGGAGTGTTCTGCCAAGTGGGTTTTTCCCGGGGAGTCCGAGAAAACGTCCTCGAAGGGACGGAGGGCCTCTTTCAGATGTTCCTTTTGTACGTCCTGTAGGTCTGGGTTTACCACCAAGGAGCCCACTGTGGAGGTCTTCTGGCTGTGGGTAGGTATTAAGAAGTGGGCGTTTTTCGGAGGTGATCCAAGCCACTTCTTGAGCAAGTTGTTATGGTAGCTTTGTGTTTTGGAAGGTGTCACCTGCAGCTTATAAGTGGTGCGTCCTATGGTTTCCGTTACGCGGTAAGGACCTTGCCACTCGCTCCTGAATTTACTGGTGCTGGAGGGCAGCAACACCAGGGCCCACTCATCCACTTGCAGCATCCATAGTTTTTTTCCGTGATCATAATACTTCTTTTGCTTCACTTGACTTTTTTCCAGATTGGAATGTGCGAGGTCTCGCAGTTTTCCGATTTTGGATTTGAGCTGGGGAGTGTAATCCAGTAAAGACCGGTGGTCTTGGTTGTCTTCATTGATCCAGGCCTCTCGGGTCATCTCCAACAAGGACCGGGGCTGTCTGCCATATAGCAACTCAAAGGCCGAATACCCCGTGCTGCTTTGTACCTGGGCTTGTAACACGTACAAGGCCAAGGGAAGTAGCCTATCCCAGTCCCGTTTTTCCGCCGTCAGCATTTTCTTTAACGTGGTTTTTAAGGTGCGGTTGTATCTCTCCACCAGCCCATCCGTCTGGGGATGGTACACAGATGTGTGTAACTGGTGGATATCTAGGGTTGCACATACCTCTTTCATGAGGCGGGACGTGAAGGGGGTCCCTTGGTCCGTCACGACCTCCTTAGGGAACCCAACACGGGAAAACAACTCGATCACCTTGTCGGCCACGTTTTTAGTGGTAGGGGCGGAAAGGGGAAACGCTTCAATGAACCGGGTGGCGTAATCCACGATAACAAGAGCGTGGAGGTGTCCCTTCTTGGTGCGAGGGAGAGGACCTATCAAATCCATACCCACCCTCTCAAATGGGACCCCTATAATGGGCATGGGTTGTAATGGGGCAGCTACTGGCTTATAGGAGGACTTTTTCTGACAGATCTCACTGGTTTGGCAATACCCCTCTATGTCCTTATATACCCCGGGCCAGTAGAAAAACCGTAGTACCCCGCTAGTGGCCCGCTAGTGGTTTTCTCCCTCCCGGCATGTCCCGCTGTGAGATGGGCATGGGAAAAGAACAGTATCTGATCCCTAAAGGGCTGGGGAACTAACAGCTGCTGATCACCTCCCTTATTCCCTTCCCGGTATAATAGCCCATCTTTTATAATAAACCGGGGATATGTGTCCCTAGCCTGTGTCTGGTTGAGGTGGGCACTTTCCCAGGCATTAAACAGGGTGCGGTCGTTAGACTGGGCGAAGCGGAAGCTTCGGTCGATAATCGAAGGGTCAGCAGTGACTAGCCCCGAGACGGGCGCCTCTCGCTCCCTGGTTTCTTGTTCCATGGCATGCTTAAACATCGTGAGGAAGTCGGGGTTATCCACCCCCAATATCACATCTTCGGGCAGGGAGTCAACCACCCCCACCCTCACCGTGCAGGGAGGCCCATTATGGGGAGTCAAGGGTACTAGGGCCAAGGGATAGGGCCTGACCTCCCCGTGTATGCACCGTATGTGGACGAGTCGGTGGGGCAGATACTGGTGGGGCAACACTAGCTTTTTCCTGACCACCGACTGTCGGCATCCTGAGTCTAAAAGGGCGTTCAGTGTGATGCCATTCATCCCCACACGTACGTAAAATGAGGCACCCATCTCAGCTGAGTACAGGACGCTCCGGGGGAGGTACCCCACATCCATTGGCTCTTCCGTTCTTTTGCGCGGGCAAAGTCTGGCGATGTGGCCCCATTCGCCACACTCGAAACAATGGGGGCCTTTGGACAGGGGCCCGTCAGAACGGGGGGTCTTGGTTCGGGGAATGCCAGGGGGGAGCGCTGGTTTTCTCTCGCTTCTGCCTCCCATTGGGGTTTTGGAAGACTTCTCCAGTTCCAGGGGGTAGGAGCGGGGCTGGTCCCGGGAAAAATACTTGGCCATGTCGACCGCTTGTTCAGGGGTTAAATGGGGGTGTTGTTTCAACCATTTTTGGGTCCCGAAGGGTAAGGCCTCCAAAAATTGTTCCATGTATATTTTCGGCATAATCTCCTCCTTGGTGCTGGACTCCGGCTTGAGCCACTTGTTAGCGGCCATTTTCAGACGGAAATACAATGTCTTTGGGTTTTCCCCCTGCACCCCTCTCTCCTTTCGAAACTTGCTTCTGTAGGCCTCAGCATCGAGGCCTAGGTGTTCCAGGATGACCTCTTTAATGGTTTGGTACCCTGTCAGACCACTGTGGTTGGCCACCTGGTATGCGGCCTGAGCTTCTCCTGACAGGAGGGGCGGCAGGAAGAAAGGCCATTTCTCCTCCGGCCATCCGCAAGCACGAGCCGCTCGCTCGAAGTTGGTCAGGAAAGCGTCCGGGTCTTCTCCGGCAATGTATTTTTGTAAGGCCACTCCGGCCGAGCTGGAATAAGGGAGCCGTCGTTCCACGGGTACCGGTACCCCTGGGTCGGCAGTGGCCTTTGGTAGGGACTCAAGGTGCGCTTTCATTGAGTTTTGGAAGAGCTCCCTGTCTGCCTGCGCGGAGGTCATCTGTCTCTCCACGGCCCAGCTGAGTTTTCCTTGCCCCTGGATTAAATGTTGCACGAGGGCCTCCATCTTTCGATCACCGACAACGGGAGATGGAAATCCCACTTCTGACACCAGTTGTGATGGGGCGTCAAGGAGGGACACTGCACGAGTTCGGGGTATACGTGGTTTTATTGTTACAAGTCTTCATTTAGTCCGGCTAGTTAGCCTTTCTCTCGCGAAAGTAGCGGGATCCGTGGTGATTGAGCCCTCCGAGGCACTTCGGGACAGACTGCTCCCCTCCTTCTTGGTCCTTTCTGCGGTCACGAGGTCGGCTCTCCGTGTGCCCAAGGAAGAGAGAGATAAGGGACTATATTAGTCTTGCGGTATGTAAGCGCATATCCCTAACACCAGGGACCGGGGGTGAGGAAGCACCATACGTGTGTACAACCGAATACGGAATGACAGAAATGGTGAGGGATTCAAAACAAACTAAAGCAAGTAGAGGGACTGAGGAGTCAACCGGTTAACGCGGGTTCTCCCGCCTTCCCATCCAACCCGCTACCCGGTCCCGTACCTGTCCAAGCCTCGCCCCTCCCCTGGGAATGTGGCCGGGCGCTTCGCGGAGTCCGTAGCCGCTGGGTCTCTCGATTCTCCGACCTCCGGTTTCCACCTGCTCTCGCTCGTTCGTCTCGGTCGCGCCGTCTCCTTCGTCTCCGTCCTTCCTCCAGGGATCGCCGTCCGTCCACTTCCTGGTTCCGCCTCCTTTTGAACCTCCCGGCTGAGTGACGTCCTCCCTGGGCGGGGCTTGCGTTCCTGGATCGTCCCAGTTAAAGGGCCCGGCCCCGGCCAACAGAGGCAGTTCTTCTTCGTCCGCTGCCCACTCGTTCTGTGGAGAGGGGAGAACGTTAGGGACCCCTGATACCGGTGCCCACCAGTCTGTACCATCTTGAGACCCCTGAGCCGACAGAAGTGTCCCGTCACATACCTCTACTTCCCTGGTCCTCAACACAGCCATAACTAAATGAGGTATACCAAATCAGGCACCCTAAATAGAAGGCCTTTGAAATACCATATGAAACAAAGATCCACACAGCATAGAACCACACTACAGTAAAGTTTAATGCAATATCCAAAGAACAACTCAAACACGAGCAGGAGGCTCCACAGCCTGTAAAACCCCATTCACAAAATTCAAACTGTCAGTTTGAGCACAATTCAAATGTAATGTCTCATAAATGTATGTTCAGAGGACCAACTCCCAGCCTGGCAGAACTCCTCCAATGGCATTCCTTTAAAAGTGGCCCACAAAGCCAAAACTACTCTAGTGGGCCAGTACAGCAACAAGCCACCACTTGAGCCCTCTCCTTCATGACCCTCAAAAGAAACACCTAAATGAGGGAAAGGGGAGTGAAGGCATACAGGAGCCATGGAGGCCACAGGATCGCTAATGCATCCACTCCCCAGGCCCCCACCTTTGAAAACCTGGAGAAAAAGATTGGTAAGAGAGCATCAGTTCTGGAGGCAAGCAGATTCACCTCTGGACATCCAAACCTTCGGCAGATCATGTGGATCACCCTGGGCAACAGACACAAATCCTGAGAAGACTGAAACTTGTGTCTCAGGGCCTCTGCTACCACATTGTCTGTACCCCTGATGTGTTGAGCAGAAATGGCCTGGAGATAAAGCTCTGCCCAACAGGCCATAGCACTAGCCACCCAGTTCAATGACTGACTGTGAGTACTGCCTTAATGATTCGCATACGCGCGAGTCACTGAATTGTCAGAATGCACCAGAACATTGCAATCTGACAGTGGGGCTCGAAATACGGAAAGGCCCTCTCCACCACTGACAGTTTCTTCCAGTTGGAGGGATGAATGGCCCCGATCGGGTCCAATGAGCTTGAACGGACCATTGACACACAGTTGCACTGCAACTGAGAGCATTGGCATCGGTCACCAGCCCTGTTGGAGGAGAAGGATGCATCCTCACACCCTTGGTGAGATTCGAGGAGTTCAGCCCCCACTGCAGGGTGTGCACAATATCCTAAGACACAGGGATCTCCAAGTTCATATCCCGAATCAAGAAACAAACAAACCAGCATAGGTACTTCAGCAATGGCAGTAGGTGTAACTCTGCCCAAAGAACCATGAAAACAGAAGCCGCCATGTGCCCCTGTACCTCCATCCACTGAAACAGAGAAGCTGTAATCTGCAACAACAGTGACTGCACCAAGCCCTGCAGCCACTGAATACTGGACTGAGGCAGGAATACTTTGCCCAGAACAGAGTCAAACACCACTCCAG
This sequence comes from Triturus cristatus, assembly GCF_964204655.1. NCBI lineage: Eukaryota > Metazoa > Chordata > Amphibia > Caudata > Salamandridae > Triturus > Triturus cristatus. Next base: position 929,163,365 of record NC_140593.1, on the reverse strand, counting down.
AGAAAGTCTTCCTGGTTGAGGGCTTAAGATCTCATTTAGGAATCTTCAGGAGGAAATTGAGGCTTTTAGAGTACACAAGGTCAAGTCCAGATGTTGCTGAATCACCTGAACAAATGGGGCCTGGAGCAGACATTTATCCAGGTACAGAATAAACCGAGATCCCCTGGAGATGAATGTGAGCAACCAGGGGAGCCACCACCTTGGTGAAGACCATGGGTGAAGAATACAGGCCAAATAGGATGACACAAAGCTGCCAATTATGATCCCCCAGTGAGAACCGTACATACTTCTGTAACCTCAATGCCATAGGAGCCTAGAGATAGGCATACCAGAGGTCCAATGTTGATATCACAAAGCCTACTTGAACCAACTGAATAATCCGCTGTAGGGTCTCCATCTTGAAAGGGATCCTCCAGACAAACTTGTTCAGGAACCTGAGGTTAATTACTATCTAGAAACCCCCTATCATCTTTGGAACTAGGAACACAAAAGAATAATAGCCCCGTCCTCACTTCGACACTGAAACCGGAATAAATGCTTTCTTCTGCAGCAGCAATTGAACCCAATCCAACAATGCCTTTCTCCTGAGAGTCTCCCTTGGAAGCAGCATCTTAACCGTCCCTGATGAAGGGGAAAAGGAAATGAACTAGATCTGGTAACCTTGTTCCAGAATACTCAGCACCCATTTGTACGACATTGTGGGGTGCCAAGACACCAGGAAATTATGTAGCCTCATACCAACCACTGGTATCACGCCAACTGGCTTCCTGGCGGCGGCATAGTCAGGAATGCTGATTAGGAGTTACCGGTTCCGGAAGAGGCTTTCTCAGAAATTTGCCTTGAAAACCCTTCCCTTGGCCCTTCTGTCCCTTGAAGGCATACATCTGCTGACAGGATGGCTGGATGAAGAGAAGAAAGGTTGTTTCCGGTGCTGCTGTTTTCTAAAGGAAAAGGAATGTTTCTGCTCCTTGAAAACCTTCTGCAACTTGTCTTCCAGTCCTTTCCCAAAAAGTCTTGGACCTGTAAACAGCAATTTCAACGCCATTGACTTCTGCGCAGCATCCCTGTTCCACCCTTTCAGCAGCAGGTTGAGCCTGACTGCAATGGAAGCACCACAGGACAACACTGATGCCCTGACTGATTTAAATACAATGTCTGAAAGAAATTCAGTCTGGCGCTCCATAGATTCCAATAAACTAGGACAATACCCACCCTCCTGCATAGTAGTGAACAAAGTCTTGAAGTCTGACAACAGGATAGGCACAGAATAATTGAAGAGATCTGTCATATATTGCTGGTCAATTTGGAGGACTTTATTATAGTCCAACACAGCAGGTTCCAAATATCTATACACTTTACCTCCGCGTTACAATTCACAAAGACACTCAGATTATGGATGATATTGTACTTTTCACTTCTCTCTCCGTCCAACCTTGCCTGCTCCGGATCACATCTATATGCAAAATATCACATTTAACAACCCAGTGCACTTACCTGCTGAGTAGACAATTTCATATGAAATACCATAAAGGGACCTGCAGAGCTGCTCAAAGCTACCAGCATATTGAAAACTTTAAAACTCCACATCTCTCACACTTGCAACACACTGCTCCGCACTGCATTCCATAACATGATAACTGTACCTTGGTGGTCTTCATGCATGAGATGGAAATACTTCCGACATAGGATCAAACCAAAGATTACATTCTTCCAACCACACACCCTCCACTGTGTAGCATGCTTTTCTCATATGCAAGTGCTTCAATGCCACACATTGAGGTAGTGAGTGCTATATAAATGCTGCAATACAATACAATGTGCATTGAATCTAGGGTGGATGTTTCTTCATAAAATAGTCTTGGAAACATGTAGGCAACATGTAAGCTTCAAATGACCCTTATTTGCAAAACTCAACCATCATTGTCTTGTCTAAATGCCCAGATTTCTGTTGCTTTTATACACAACCTTCAGCAGGGTCTAAACAATTGAAACATGCAAGGAGCAACCCACACAGAGTCCTCTATAGCAATGTAAGAAACTGGGTTATTAGTTGAGAGAGGTGGAAGCCTCTCTCAAATATTAATCACAATCCTAGTCAGGATGGCCACAATAGTCTCAAAATAAAATAACCCTGTGATTAATCCTCTGGTAACTTCTCACAAAAGCAGTCATGCTTAACCAAAAGATAATGTGTAGGGTATTTATGCAGCACTCAAACAGTAATAAAGCGTAAACACAACACCAGAAAAATCCCAAACCAACCTGGAAACAACAGAGTTCCTTTAAATAAATAAAATGACACCAAAAGAACAAAAATCCAACCAGTAGAACCGGAGCTAAGATTTTTTAAAGTGTAAATAGCACCAAAAAGCATAACGCACTAACTGGGTATCTGGTCATGCTGGTGGACCAAGGTAAAGTCAGTAAAATTCAGGCTGACTGTGATGGAGTGCAGATCAGATACAGGGACTAAATTTGTCCAGCTTAAGATTTTACCTTCTCTGACTCCAAGTCCATGTAGGTAGCTGCAGTTAAGCTTCGTGTTGGCGGTCAATGCAAGGTTACCATCGGCGGCTTCCTGAGCAGGTTGGCCTTCACGGGTGGTCACTGCTTGGTGTAGAGGGTTAATCCTCACTGGAGCTTCGTGTTGGTAATAAATGCAGACTGCTGCCATTGGCATTGGTTCTCAGAGGGGACGCAAAGAGCAGGTCGTCGCTGCAGATTTGCTTCAGCAGGTGTCAGAGATGGTTGGCAGGTGATGCCAGGTGTCTGTTCAAGAAGAGCTAAAAACTTCTGTGTCTTCAATAAGAACTCAGGACTGGAGGTTTTGAGGCAAGAGGAATAAACTCTGATGCCAGCCAATAGTCCAGCAAATGGCGGGGCACCTCATTGGGATCAGGACTCTTTCCAGTAGAGGCCAGCAGCAGTGCTCAGGCAGGTCCAGTTGGTGCTGGTCAGTTGCAGGGAGCCCTCTGGAATCTTGTGTGACCCTGCAGCTCAAACAGGAGCTCACCAACTAATTCTTTGAGTTACTTTTGGCAAGTCTGGGTTCAAGACATATTGGTCAAATCTTCCTTCTTCAGATAGCAGGGCAGTCCTCCTTCTGAATCTTCCACTAGTACTGGAGAGCTCTGAAGGTGTCACTTTTATCCACAGTGCCTAACAATGGGTAGGGGATGCCCCTTTTGTCTAACCTTCCCTCATTCCTGGGATTGGCTCCAAACTATCTGGGGTAACAAAACTCATGTAGGCCTAGGTGTGAGCTGTATTTGTCAGTGGCAAGCCAGGTGTTCCTTAGAAGTTAGAAAGGGGGTGGGCAAGCCCTGAGGCTACCCTTTCAAGCTCATGAAGGCTGCGTTCAACAACTCAGGACATCCTGTCCCACCCACACCCATGGAATGCATAAAACACCACAGTCATGTGACCCTCACTGGTAGAAAGGAACATTTGATTTAGGTAGAAGAATGCCAACGTTCTAAAAGTATACAAAAAGTGATGGATGGAATGCTTTAATTAATCTCAGCCACTGGTAGTTACTCAGAGCTGTATTGTTATTTTCAAGAATTCTATCCATTACTTTTGCATACTTTAGTGTTTCACCCGAAGTGGGACAGGTTTGCATGGGTCCTGTGCACACTGTTACTGGAATCAACTTATACCTGGTGGATGAGCCCTACCTAGGTTGAAACCAGTCTGGGGTTGCTTCTATTCTGGTTCAGGAAGAACCTAGCATGGCAGTTCAGACAGGACTGTTGCCATTAGAGCACTGTCAAGACTGATTTGCATAAGGCTGGGTCCAAACTGAGATGCAGTGATGTAACAATAGCGCCTTGTTGCTCCTGCGGTGCAGGGGGGCACCCGAGCTCAAGGAGACCCTATCCGGCACTGTGCACCGGCAGCGGGCCCCTTGCCTGAGAGCTCCTGACAGGGACCAGAGAGTGGGGGGGTCCTTTCATGTACTTTTGCAAGGGGGGGACTCAAGTTTTGTTACACCATTGCTAAGGTGGCATGGTGTGCAAAATAACAATGGACTGGGATGTGGCTCAAGAATTACCAGTGGCTGAGATTAAGCAAGCAGTCTATCCATCACTTTTTTGTATGCTTATGTTAAGAGTGACATTTTCAGAATAATAACTTACAATCCAACTTCTCCATTAAAGAGGATTTTAAATTACAATTAATTTTGAGTGGAAACCACAATTTTCTTTCTGGTCCAAATCTTAAGCCATCACTTATTCCGTGTAATAAGGTTCCCAGTGTTATTCTGTGGGAGATATAGGCCTTACAACAGGGAAAGACACGTTAGGAGTTTTTCACTGTCAGGATGTGTAAGACATAGTTACCCATGTCCTACATTTTAAATGCATGCACCCTGCCTATGGGCCTTTTAGGCCTACTTTATGGGTGCTTATAAGCATTAAAAAGGAAGGTCCAGGCCTGGCAAAAGATTTATTTTATGTCATTGCCTGTCTTTAGCAAGTGTAATGCTGGTATTTCACCCACAAGTCGTAAAGAACCACGAGGCAGAAGTCCCCATCATCCAATATGTCTAAGGTATCAAGGACTATTTCTAGAGCATTTCACGTATACAGAAAATCTGAGGTCTGCACTATATAAACATCATTAATAAATAAAAGCATATACGTGGAACAGGGGGACATAGAAAAAGCCCCTCGACTATTATTGTGGATAAAAAGAAACAGTCCAGAGGAAATGTTGGTATATAAATTTAGTATGAGATGCTTATCAATTTGATATGTGATATGGCAAAGAATAAACTACGAATTAATATTTCAGAGGCTATTAGGAAAGACAGAAGTCATATTATATATATATATATATATATATATATATATATATATATATATATATATATATATATATATATATATATATAAAAAAACCTTGCAAATTCACTTAAAAAACCATAGGTTTCACACATGTTATAGTTAGCTGGACATTTCACTCGTGAAAAACCATTGACATTCCCCCGTTATAGTTAGTGCAGGCAACTATAACTCACGCGACCGCAATCCTCTGCTGATGATGTCAGATATTACATCACTGTATTTAGACACTTATTTACCCATGTCTTCTTCCATTAATTTTTAGCTATACATATATTACAAATATTTTTTTTTCAGAAAGACACATATGTCATCAGTGATGTAATATCTGACGTCATCAGCAGAGGATTGCGGTCGCGTGAGTTATAGTTGCCTGCACTAACTATAACGGGGGAATTTCAATGGTTTTTCACGAGTGAAATGTCCAGCTAACTATAACATGTGTGAAACCTATGGTTTTTTAAGTGAATTTGCAAGGTTTTTTAAATGCTAATTCCTAACTATAACGTGTGTGAAACCTATGGCTTTTTCAGTGAATTTGTACGGTTTTTTAAATGCAAAGTTATGTATTTATTTATTTATTTAATTTAAGGTTTTTCACCGTGCGCGTACCGTACACGCACGGTGCGGTTCACGCACCGTGCGCGCGCTGTGGGCGTTACGCAGTTCGCTGAATTTTTCCATTTCTACCGTACGCGCACGCTACGCGTACTCCGCCATTTTTCGCAAAAAAATTAAAGGAAATTTTGGCCCTTGGGGGTCCTTCTGGGACCCCCTGACTAAGGCTAGGGGGTCAGGAACTGTCCACCCTGCCCCCTTTTCACGTTCTCCACCTTTGTTTTTCACCCCCTCAGACTGCGAGAGACAAAATGGTGGCCGACACTTCCTGGTTTCGACCGATTCGAATGTTTACTAAGATCTAACAACCAATCAGAATCACGCTCGCGCACGGTAGCGCGCGCGTACGGTAAGTTTTACCGTACGCGCATGGAGCGCGCTTATAGATATATATATGCTTTTAAATGCTATTTTCTCAGGAAATACTGAACAGATTTACACCAGACCTGCAAAAGGCACATCCCTGACCTGAGGACTACCTCTCTGCCAAATTTCAAGTAATTCTGTTCAGCCGTTCGGGCTGTAGCTTGGACTAAAGGTCCTATGGAAAAATGCATGGGGAAAATGCGTTTTGGGACCCCCCTTTTTCTCAGCCCCCGCTTGACGAATCCCCCCGAGACTTTCAGGGAAGGAGCGGAGCAGAGCGCCCCATCTATTTTGAAAATTTCGCGAGGATTCGTCAATCGGCGCCAAAGTTATTCCAAATAGAATGTTGCAGATTTCCTACGGAAACACGGTCCTAACTATAACTATCTACTGGCAACCGCCAGTAGATAATATATATACATACATACATATATATATATCAATCAGCTCCGACGCTTGAAAAGATTTTGCACGTAAAGGCACTCATGGGGGTTGCTGAAAGTTCACCAAAATTCCCACGATTGCTGCAAGTCTAAAAGTGGGACACGGACACCAGGTAAGTGCACATTTTCTTCTTTATTAGCTGACGCTCAGCATGGTAGATGACACGTTTCGCCCATCCAGTCGGCTTGATCACATGCTTTTAAACACCTTCACCATACACTTCATCACATGATTAGTGAAAATAATAGAAATACTATTATATATTCCATCAATGCTTGGGTCATCATAATTTCTTATAATTCAATGATAAATACATAACAGCAAGGACTATTAAAATATACAATAATTCACGGATCAATTCATTAAAAAATATAAGGTGCAAAGTCCAATTTCACATTTTGGGATACTGTTTATTTCTCGTTTTGTCACTTCTATGTTTCAAAACATTTTTGTTGTGACTGGTACTGATTGCATTGCAATGTATAATACAATTTTGTCAGGATTTACAGTAGGACTTCAAATGCATATATTCACCTCTTACATTGATCTGCCTGATGTTAGAGTATTTATGGTGTATTTGTTCAGACTGTGTATTATAGCACATGATCACAAAGTGACAAGTTTTCAGTGCATTTCAAAGAATTAAGATAACTGTGTGCCCCTTTGTGCCTTCTGAATGCACAGCTAGTGGTTTCAGTAAACATAATTTTTCCCCTTGAAGCACAACTGCCTCTGTAGCGCTTTCCCCCCTCCACCACACGCTTAGCAGGAAATTCGCATTTGCTATCTGCAGGCTAATTAAAGGAATATCTCGTTGAACCTTGACCTCATGAGGGCGGAGGCACTTTTGCTCTGTCTCTCGGTGAACGCCCAGGTTCCTGTTGTAAAGTTTCAATGACCTGCATAACTATTACAGGCAGATACAGCTGTTCAACCCTAAACAATCTCTTGCTGATACATCATGGATGGAGTCATGGTTAAAGGGTGATTATTGAAGTCACAACAAAAAAGCAGACTTTGCCAATTGCTTTGTCCTCCATCTTGAGCCATGAAGTACAAAAAATGTAATTAGTGTTGACAATACTTCGGAATAATTTTACCATAAATGTAAAAAAACACAACCACCAGAAGATGAAGCATAAAAACTTGGGGGCATATTATCAAGGACGGCGTTAAAATTATCACACTAGAACATGGACTTCTATGGGAATTCTCTGCGGCATATTATCAAGCCCATTATCGCCGCTTTAGCGGCAGTTTTCTGCCGCTAAACTGGTGATAATTTTTAACGCCGTCCTTGATAATATGCTCCTTGGCCCTGTGACTACCACTACTATATTAATACAAAAGTGAGCCCCTTTCATATTTGTTAAGGCAAAATAATGTGAATTTTCCATTGATGAGTGTCAAATAAAGCCAGGTCACAGTATGCACTGTGCAAGTAAATTAATGGTATTTGGCTGAATGACAGGGGAACTGCACTGGACATATTGAGGCTATGGCTGTTGGATAATTGTGGACAAAATTACATTGAACAAGCATTGTCAAAGGCCAGAGGTCTGCCATAAAAGTGCCAATGCACGAAAACACGTGCATAAGCACAAATGCATCTTACATGCGTTGCTAGAACAAATGCTGTTCTTCACATTAAAATCTGCCCTACTGCCTAAAAAGGATTTCTTTCTGTATAGAATGCATATAGGAAATAAAGCGTTAAATAAGGCTACCAGTGTGATGATTGGGTGAACTTTTAAAATATAAAATAGCCACTGAGGGCCTCATTCATGAGGCCCTTTGCGCCGCCGGAACGTCACTTTTTGTGGCATTCCGTGGTGCAGGAGCCTGCGTGATATTTATAGGCAGCACAAAGCCACTTTTATTTGCTTAATGCTGCCTCGTAAATATTCTCCCCTTTGACGCAGTTTTCTGTGTTACAGGGACATGCAATGGGTGTTGCTGGGGGTGTTCCCAGCAACATCCATGGCATTTTGGCACTGCCCCATATTTACGAGAAATCATAAATCTGTGCAGCGCCAAAAATGTATGCCTCCTCAGGGAAGGCGAAAGGGAGGTACAACGAAGAGAAATATCTTTATTTCTCCTCGTTTTTTCTTTTAAAACAGGAAAAAGCCTCTTGTGATTGTTTTTCTGCAAGAAGATTCCTCTTGCTGCACAACAACAATCATCCCCTCAACGCAGACACCCTTGCACCATGGTGCAAAGGTGCCTGTGTTGTCGCACGGCAGCACATTGGGCACCGGCGCAGGGGAAAAGGACAGGAATGTGTCGTATCTCAAAGATACGGCACATTCCTGCCATTTTCTTTTACCGTAGCGCAGCGCCGCAGGCCCCGAGTTTTTAAAAGAAAGCACTTCCTGGAGAGCAGAATGAGACACCAAAGAAATGGTAACAATCCTTCTGGCAGGCAGCTGCACTGTCATAGACCTACAAATGTACCATAAACTTCAGAGCGGTATGAGTTTTACATTCCCTCCGGCTTTGAGGCTATGTCATAAAATGCGATACTTAAATGACTCTGGCTCCGAGTTAGCCATGGACAATAAAAAGGAACGCTGCTCTACTTTCAAGGATGAAACAACTTTGCTCTTACATGAAGGGCACCTATCTTCTATAGGGATGCACTGTAGCGGATTTCCTTCTTCCACATTCGCATATGAACGTGGAATGTTTTATATGAAACTGGAGCAACACAATAAAGGAGGTCTGAAACTGATGCTCCAGGTGAATTTTGAGGCATCTTCTGTCTCTGATGCTTATTTGCCCATGCAGAGTCAGAAGGTGGCTGAGGCCACTCTGCCGTCACTCTATGGGGCACATGCATCAAGCTATTTTGCGATAGCAAATCGTGCGATTTGCAAAAATCGGCCTTTTGTGATTGCAAAATGGCCTTTTCCAGTGCATGAAAGGTTTTTAGATTCGTAACTTAGGTAATCACAATTTTTTGCAATTCCCTAAATTGCAAATGCAAATAGGGAATTACAATTTGCGATTACCTATTGCACATGCAAGAAGCCTTTTCTAAATGTGAACTGTGCATTTAGGAAACGCTACACAGCCCAACGAGAACACATGACTCTATTTACAAAGGACATTGTCATCATGCAAATAGGGGAACACATGCTTAGGGCTGAACCAGCAAACATTTTGTGCTGGCAAATCCATATTAAAGAAGCATATGCACAAGCATAAGCATCTGCAGCCTCTCTGTAATACCAAAGTGCACAGGGTTGCTAAACGGAGAGGAGATGGCCTAACGGCTAGGGCGCTCGACCTCGGACCTGGGGAACTGGGTTCGAGTCTTGGTAATGACGCTGAACAACCTGTGATTCTGGGCAAATCACTTAATCTCCCCGTGCCTAACAAAAAATGAATGTGTGTCTTCATGTAACAAAACTGGTGCTATGTAAAGAGCTCTGATACCTGATTGGATTCAGGTCAAGTTTGCGCTATATGAAACTCTGCAAAAATAAAATATAAATCAACTTCAAGTTGATGTTAACCATGTGCATGCTTTGTAAAATGCACAAAACTGCATTTTTCAAATTAATGGTATTTGGCTGAATGACAGGGGAACTGCACTGGACATATTGAGGCTATGGCTGTTGGATAATTGTGGACAAAATTACATTGAACAAGCATTGTCAAAGGCCAGAGGTCTGCCATAAAAGTGCCAATGCACGAAAACATGTACATAAGCACAAATGCATCTTACATGCGTTGCGAGAACAAATGCTGTTCTTCACATTAAAATCTGCCCTACTGGCTAAAAAGGATTTCTTTCTGTATAGAATGCATATAGGAAATAAAGCGTTAAATAAGGCTACCAGTGTGATGATTGGGTGAACTTTTTAGATATAAAATAGCCACTGAGGGCCTCATTCGTGAGGCCCTTTGCGCCGCCGGAACGCCACTTTTTGTGGCATTCCGTGGCGCAGGAGCCTGCGTGATATTTATAGGCAGCACAAAGCCACTTTTATTTGCTTAATGCTGCCTCGTAAATATTCTCCCCTTTGACGCAGTTTTCTGTGTTACAGGGACATGCAATGGGTGTTGCTGGGGGTGTTCCCAGCAACATCCATGGCATTTTGGCACTGCCCCATATTTACGAGAAATCATAAATCTGTGCAGCGCCAAAAATGTATGCCTCCTCAGGGAAGGCGAAAGGGAGGTACAACGAAGAGAAATATCTTTATTTCTCCTCGTTTTTTCTTTTTCTGTGTGTGAAAAACAGGAAATTGTTTTTCTGCAAGAAGATTCCCCATGCTGCACAACAACAATCATCCCCTCAACGCAGACACCCTTGCACCATGGTGCAAAGGTGCCTGTATTGTCGCACGGCAGCACATTGGGCACCGGCGCAGGGGAAAAGGACAGGAATGTGTCGTATCTCAAAGATACGGCACATTCCTGCCATTTTCTTTTACCGTAGCGCAGCGCCGCAGGCCCCGAGTTTTTAAAAGAAAGCACTTCCTGGAGAGCAGAATGAGACACCAAAGAAATGGTAACAATCCTTCTGGCAGGCAGCTGCACTGTCATAGACCTACAAATGTACCATAAACTTCAGAGCGGTATGAGTTTTACATTCCCTCCGGCTTTGAGGCTATGCCATAAAATGCGATACTTAAATGACTCTGGCTCCGAGTTAGCCATGGACAATAAAAAGGAACGCTGCTCTACTTTCAAGGATGAAACAACTTTGCTCTTACATGAAGGGCACCTATCTTCTATAGGGATGCACTGTAGCGGATTTCCTTCTTCCACATTCGCATATGAACGTGGAATGTTTTATATGAAACTGGAGCAACACAATAAAGGAGGTCTGAAACTGATGCTCCAGGTGAATTTTGAGGCATCTTCTGTCTCTGATGCTTATTTGCCCATGCAGAGTCAGAAGGTGGCTGAGGCCACTCTGCCGTCACTCTATGGGGCACATGCATCAAGCTATTTTGCGATAGCAAATCGTGCGATTTGCAAAAATCGGCCTTTTGTGATTGCAAAATGGCCTTTTCCAGTGCATGAAAGGTTTTTAGATTCGTAACTTAGGTAATCACAATTTTTTGCAATTCCCTAAATTGCAAATGCAAATAGGGAATTACAATTTGCGATTACCTATTGCACATGCAAGAAGCCTTTTCTAAATGTGAACTGTGCATTTAGGAAACGCTACACAGCCCAACGAGAACACATGACTCTATTTACAAAGGACATTGTCATCATGCAAATAGGGGAACACATGCTTAGGGCTGAACCAGCAAACATTTTGTGCTGGCAAATCCATATTAAAGAAGCATATGCACAAGCATAAGTATCTGCAGCCTCTCTGTAATACCAAAGTGCACAGGGTTGCTAAACGGAGAGGAGATGGCCTAACGGCTAGGGCGCTCGACCTCGGACCTGGGGAACTGGGTTCGAGTCTTGGTAATGACGCTGAACAACCTGTGATTCTGGGCAAATCACTTAATCTCCCCGTGCCTAACAAAAAATGAATGTGTGTCTTCATGTAACAAAACTGGTGCTATGTAAAGAGCTCTGATACCTGATTGGATTCAGGTCAAGTTTGCGCTATATGAAACTCTGCAAAAATAAAATATAAATCAACTTCAAGTTGATGTTAACCATGTGCATGCTTTGTAAAATGCACAAAACTGCATTTTTCAAATTAATGGTATTTGGCTGAATGACAGGGGAACTGCACTGGACATATTGAGGCTATGGCTGTTGGATAATTGTGGACAAAATTACATTGAACAAGCATTGTCAAAGGCCAGAGGTCTGCCATAAAAGTGCCAATGCACGAAAACATGTACATAAGCACAAATGCATCTTACATGCGTTGCGAGAACAAATGCTGTTCTTCACATTAAAATCTGCCCTACTGGCTAAAAAGGATTTCTTTCTGTATAGAATGCATATAGGAAATAAAGCGTTAAATAAGGCTACCAGTGTGATGATTGGGTGAACTTTTTAGATATAAAATAGCCACTGAGGGCCTCATTCGTGAGGCCCTTTGCGCCGCCGGAACGCCACTTTTTGTGGCATTCCGTGGCGCAGGAGCCTGCGTGATATTTATAGGCAGCACAAAGCCACTTTTATTTGCTTAATGCTGCCTCGTAAATATTCTCCCCTTTGACGCAGTTTTCTGTGTTACAGGGACATGCAATGGGTGTTGCTGGGGGTGTTCCCAGCAACATCCATGGCATTTTGGCACTGCCCCATATTTACGAGAAATCATAAATCTGTGCAGCGCCAAAAATGTATGCCTCCTCAGGGAAGGCGAAAGGGAGGTACAACGAAGAGAAATATCTTTATTTCTCCTCGTTTTTTCTTTTTCTGTGTGTGAAAAACAGGAAATTGTTTTTCTGCAAGAAGATTCCCCATGCTGCACAACAACAATCATCCCCTCAACGCAGACACCCTTGCACCATGGTGCAAAGGTGCCTGTATTGTCGCACGGCAGCACATTGGGCACCGGCGCAGGGGAAAAGGACAGGAATGTGTCGTATCTCAAAGATACGGCACATTCCTGCCATTTTCTTTTACCGTAGCGCAGCGCCGCAGGCCCCGAGTTTTTAAAAGAAAGCACTTCCTGGAGAGCAGAATGAGACACCAAAGAAATGGTAACAATCCTTCTGGCAGGCAGCTGCACTGTCATAGACCTACAAATGTACCATAAACTTCAGAGCGGTATGAGTTTTACATTCCCTCCGGCTTTGAGGCTATGCCATAAAATGCGATACTTAAATGACTCTGGCTCCGAGTTAGCCATGGACAATAAAAAGGAACGCTGCTCTACTTTCAAGGATGAAACAACTTTGCTCTTACATGAAGGGCACCTATCTTCTATAGGGATGCACTGTAGCGGATTTCCTTCTTCCACATTCGCATATGAACGTGGAATGTTTTATATGAAACTGGAGCAACACAATAAAGGAGGTCTGAAACTGATGCTCCAGGTGAATTTTGAGGCATCTTCTGTCTCTGATGCTTATTTGCCCATGCAGAGTCAGAAGGTGGCTGAGGCCACTCTGCCGTCACTCTATGGGGCACATGCATCAAGCTATTTTGCGATAGCAAATCGTGCGATTTGCAAAAATCGGCCTTTTGTGATTGCAAAATGGCCTTTTCCAGTGCATGAAAGGTTTTTAGATTCGTAACTTAGGTAATCACAATTTTTTGCAATTCCCTAAATTGCAAATGCAAATAGGGAATTACAATTTGCGATTACCTATTGCACATGCAAGAAGCCTTTTCTAAATGTGAACTGTGCATTTAGGAAACGCTACACAGCCCAACGAGAACACATGACTCTATTTACAAAGGACATTGTCATCATGCAAATAGGGGAACACATGCTTAGGGCTGAACCAGCAAACATTTTGTGCTGGCAAATCCATATTAAAGAAGCATATGCACAAGCATAAGTATCTGCAGCCTCTCTGTAATACCAAAGTGCACAGGGTTGCTAAACGGAGAGGAGATGGCCTAACGGCTAGGGCGCTCGACCTCGGACCTGGGGAACTGGGTTCGAGTCTTGGTAATGACGCTGAACAACCTGTGATTCTGGGCAAATCACTTAATCTCCCCGTGCCTAACAAAAAATGAATGTGTGTCTTCATGTAACAAAACTGGTGCTATGTAAAGAGCTCTGATACCTGATTGGATTCAGGTCAAGTTTGCGCTATATGAAACTCTGCAAAAATAAAATATAAATCAACTTCAAGTTGATGTTAACCATGTGCATGCTTTGTAAAATGCACAAAACTGCATTTTTCAAAGTGCCATGTGGCGCACAGCATGTGTGTGCCTTACATGTGCAAATCTTTCTGTTAGGGGTTCCCTCAGGAGGGCCTTAAGCCCTGGGGCACCTTTGCCTTTGCATTACCTAATTTGTGATTATCAATTAGGTAATCGCAATTTAGGTAATGCATGACCATGGAGTCGCAATTGCAAATAACAATTCCCTAATTGTGTTTGCGATTCTTAAGAAATCACAATTAGAAAATCGCTATTTGCTGTATGCTTTTTTGCATTGCATTTTGCGATTACCAAATAGCGATTTCTTAAAAATCGCTATTTGATAATCGCAAAATGAAACTTTCATGCTTGTGCCCCCACATTTCTCACACTTACTCCTTTCTTAGTTTGTCACAGGTTAGGGTAGAGTCAGCGAGGCGTAGTCATTCCGCCCCAAAACTGACAAATGCTAGCAGTAGCGGAAGTGACATCAAGCCCCATGACAGGAAGTGACATTTGACTGATGACACCACAAGAAGTCATATAGTCTTTGACTTTATCTCATCACGGGAAGACGCATCATTTGAATAAAACTAACAGTACCTTCAAGAAAAATACATTCAAGAAATTACGTCTAAAGCAAACAAATGTCTATTCTGTTACTACCTACATATTTTCACTATCATTTTGCCACGAGAAGCCATACTTTTCCCATCCTAGCTTTACACCACCACCTCCTTGTGCTTGTGACTACGGCACAAACTTCCTCCGAACTGATAACCGAACATAATTGATTAGCTTGTTAGTATCGACCACACGTGTGAACTCCCTCCAAGCCCCCACTATGAGATTTAATATGCTTTAGTTTCTGTGTTGTTTTTTTGTTACAAATTGCTGTTTAATAAAAAAAATACATGTTCTGAGTTTTGGTGATCGGATGGGTTGAGCTGCGGAGCCCACACCTCCGCGCGGTCACCTGGCGTTTGGCTCCTCCCCTTCTTTCCCTCTCAGCTTTCGGCGGTCACGGAGTCTGACCACGGTCACGGCTGCGGGCATTTTCCGGCAAGACTTGCTGTGCTCGAGGTTTAAACTTTACTGATTTTGCCCTCCTGGTTTGCTCTCCTTGCATTGGCTCTGCTGGCGGCGCTGGAGTTGATTTTCGGCAAATTTTCGGAAAAGGCGATGCCTTTACTGCCGTCGGAAAATCACCCGCGAGTGACTAAATCCAAGCCCTTGGATGCCAGGAAAATGCAGAGCAGGTGAGCGAGACGCTCTGTGCCGAAAATACATCTGGTATATTGATATATAGGTGGTCGGGAACCGGCGCCCTGATTTCGGCTCCTGCTGGAAAAAGGAGGTGAAGGAGGCAAGGTGGAAAAGGATTTATTAGACTGAATGACTATTGGTGAATTTCGTTTGAATCATGGGCAAACTGTTAAATGCACGCATTAATACAAAAGCAAAAACTCGCCGCCAGCGGCCTATGGAATTAAAGAATGCGAGCAAGGTATTCGATAAGGAGTCCCTAGAGAGCTCAGATGAATTAGAAGGACCCTCTACGGAACCAGAAGGGCAACTCAGTACAGTTGAGAGTTTAGTGCGGGGTGGAACAAGGAAGCTCAGTACTAATTTGGGTGTTTTTCAACCAGTTCAACCACCCGAGTTACTGTCTCCCACTCAGTGTGACTCAGATGGTGAAGTTAAAATTGAAACCAAATTGGCTGATGGGTTGAAGGTTGGCAAGCAGTTCCCCCTGTTTAAGAAGAAATCTAGTATACTCTTGTTAAGTAGCTTAGCTGGCGTAGAGGGACCTCAAACTGCGACTTCTTTAGCAGATATTCAGTCTTCAGAAACAACGTCCAATTCTGAGTCTGAGTCCGCACCAAACACTATCTTAGTTTCTCCTCGGTTTCTTTATCAAGATGAGCATTCATCTTTGCTGATTGCCCAAAAGCAGGATGATCCAATAATGATACCTGAAATAGCATCACAGAATTCTAACCGAATTGGTTCTTCGACTGCTATGGATTCTAATACTGCCCAATTAATATCAACAAAGCTGTCCTCATCTTCAACTATAGATACTCCTTCCATAAGGTCAGCTGACCCTCTCAGCCCTGTTTTAGACATGAATACGGAATCTATAGGTGAAATTCAGATGTCAGTTAAAGACATGTTGAACTTAATTTTGGATGAAGTTCGGGAAATAAAAAGATGCCAAAAAGCTGAATTAGCCTTAATACATCAGCGACTGGAGAAGATAGAGGACTTAGTTTCAAGCTTTCCACTCCGTCTTCAAGAAGCTGAGATGCGAATCTCTACCTTGGAAGATCAAATGTCGGCAGTTAGAAAAGATGTCAAAATAATCGATAGAAGTAGACGTGCTTTGGAAATAAAACTTGACGACTTGGAGAATTTCACTAGAAGATCGAACTTGCGTATTGTAGGAGTCCCTGAGGGGGTTGAGGGATCCAATATGGTGCATTGGGCGACTTCCTTTTAAAACAGAAAGTAATATCATGAAGAAGATCTATCAATAACCAGAGCACATCGGGTGCCTTCCCAGCCTTTTCCCCACTCTACTCTACCCCGTACAATTCTGTTAAATTTCTCAGATAGTCGGATAAAGGAAGCTATTTTGTCTAAAGCATATCAGTTAAGCCAATTTGCCATTAATGAGACAACTTAATGCCAGATTTTTTCCGATATGTCGGCAACTGCCGCACGCAGGAGGAAGGAGTTCGTGAAAATGCTTCACTTGTTTACAGCTAACGGTGCCCAGGCCATGATTGCTCAACAGTCTAAACTGAAAGTTCTGGCACAGGGCAAGCAGTATATGTTATCAGACCTGGATGAAGCACAAGATTTACTGAAGGAAATTTCTCAGGGGCATAAGGGTGAAAAGTGATGGCTGAATAAAAAAAAAAAATATATATATATTTTCTTTTGAGGGGGAGGAGGAGTCCAGGACCCGAGGGGTGTAATACCAGAACACCCAAGGTTTAGGGGGTTAGACCTGTGGCCAGTGTGGGGGAGGGAAGTAGGGCCACAGGTGGGGGGGTGGAGGTCACGTGGGTGGTGGTGGGGGGTAGGGGTGATGCGGGAGCACAGGGTGGGGGAAGAGGGTGAAAAAAGTAAAAAAACGAAGTCTTTAGTGCTATGCTTATTAAATATTATGCCTTGGATAGGTGGTTTTCTGTTCATAAAATATAAAAAGAGAGACATCTGCGGAAAATATGTAATTTACTTTGAATGCTTAGTGGTGAGTGTTTGAAAATTATTTCTTTCAATGTTAATGGCTTAAATAACAAAAAGAAATTGTGGGCCATAGAAATGTGGATCAAGTCTGAAAATCCTTCTGTAATATTGTTGCAGGAGACTCATATCTCATCTTTAAAACTAGATCAATTTTTAATGTTTAAAACATGGGCCTCATATTGTGGTTTCTCCTCGTTTTCTGAATCTCAGCGAGGGGTTGCGATATTTCTAAATAAGAACACAGATGAGGATGGCTCAGGGCGTTGGTGCTGGGTCACTTGTAAAGTTAAAAATAGATTGAGACCTATCACATTTGTTAGCTTTTATGCCCCAGTAGATGATAGTTTTTCAGCCTACCAAGATTTGTTTCAATCTTTATTGATTGTGGTAGGAGACATTATTATTGGAGGGGATTTTAATCTGCTTATGAATTTAAAACTGGATTCAACTACGCAATCAAGGAAGCAATTTAAACCTAAATTGTTGAAAGTTATTCTTAACTATAAAAAAACTTTAGACCTTTGCGACCCATGGCGCACACGATACCCGTTAATAAGAGAATATACATGCTGGTCAGGGAGATTTAAGTCTTCATCCCGGATCGATTTTTTTCTTGTCTCTAGACAGCTTAATATGTTGCATCAGAGGTCCATTCATAATGGGTTCTCAGACCACGCAATGTTAGTCATCGGGTTTGCTTTAAGACAGAACTTAAAGACTCCCAAGCGTTGGGTATTTAACAAAACATATTTGAATGACGAAACATGGGTAGCATTCTTGAAATCAGAGATTAGTGATTTTGTATCCCGTAATACTGAAACTGCTCCGCTCAATATCATTTGGGATGCCATGAAGGCCTTTATTCACGGAATTATTATAGGTAAAGATGCAGCAGTATTTAAAGCAGCCAAATGTAAAAAGAATGCTCTGGAACAAAGAATACATGTTTTAAATGAATTAAGGCAGTTGAACCCCTCCAGCACTATTTTACATCAATTAGATGAAGCAAAAAGGGCATTTAACGCGTATTACTATGCCCAAAGTGAGGAGATTTTCTACAGGCAATCTAAAAAAATATACGAAGAGAGTAATTTTACTGGGAAATTTTTAGCCTGGCAGGCGAGAGAACAAGCCACGGCTAATGTGATTAGAGGCTTAAAATGCCCAGTGACCCAGAGAGATACAGCAGATTCGGTGGGGATAGGAAAGATAATGCTCTCTCATTATAATAATATCTACAGTCAGCAACATAATGTTGATCAGGAAAAGTTAGCAGATTTTTTAGAGAATTGTTCATTGCCTTATCTCTCCCAATCTGATCAATCAATATTATTGAGTCCATTTTCTTTGGGAGAAATAGAATTAGTAGTTAAAGATCTCCCAAATGGTAAGGCTTGTGGCCCAGATGGATTATCTGCTGAATTTTTCAAAAAAAAATTCTGTGCTTTCTCTAATATTTTTTTGCAATTATTGAATTCGATCCTGGAAGGAGGCCCGATCCCGGACTCTTTCCGGGAAGGAACTGTGGTGAGTTTTTTGAAGAAGGGGAAAGATGCTAAAGATCCGAACTCGTATCGACCTATTACCTTTCTAAATATAGACTATAAAATCGTCACAAAATTATTATCAATGCGCATGACTCGAATATCAACAGAGTTGATCCATTTGGGTCAGAATGGCTTTATTCCAGGAAGGCAACTGTTCATGAACACGCATTATTTAATTGATGCCTTAGATTATTTTGAGACATGAGGGATCCCAGCATTGATTTTGTTATTAGACGCAGAAAAAGCTTTTGATTTGGTGGTATGGGAGACACTTTTTATTATTTTGGAGCACTTTGGTATTCCCAATAAAATCGTAAATTTAATTCGGAATCTTTACACTACGGCCAAAGCTAATATTATCATAAATACAGTAATGGTCGGGACAGTTTTAGTTAAGCGTGGCACGAGACAGGGCTGTCCTTTATCCCCAGTTTTGTTTGCGTTTTTTATTCAGCCCCTGGCCGCCGCAATAAGGAACTGTATTAGTATTCTTTCCCCAGTTCCTTCTATGGCGAAGATCAAACTCTATGCGGATGATACTATGTTACTAATTAAACCCGAATTATATTCGCAATTAAGGATTTTTCAGATTTTCGAGGAATTTGAAGACTTAGGGGGTTATCGGATCAATAAAAAGAAAACAGAGATCCTGATGTGTGGGAGCAGAGATCTAGAAATGCATCCCGATTTAAGGTGTTGTATCAACACTAAACCGAAAAAATACCTCGGGGTCTTTTTCTCTAATACAGTCAAGGATCTATATATGCTCAACTTCGATCCCCTTCTTCTAAAGATCCGCTCAATGTTTACACGTTGGAATTCCTTGCCACTATCGATTTTGGGTCGGTCGCCCTGATAAAAATGTCCATTCTTCCTTTATTTAATTTTTTGTTCTCTACTATTCTTTGTTTTCTGCCAGGAACTTATTTTTCCAGGGTAGAATCTTTGTTTTACGCTTTTGTCTGGGCAAAAAAGCCACCTCGTATAGCAATTAACACTCTTTACATGGATCTAGATCAAGGAGGACTCTCTTTGCCAAATATTAGAGATTACTACAATGCATATTTTATACAGTATTTGTCGAGGTTTAGGAATCAAACCCAAGGTCAGACCTTTTTTATAAATTTCTTTTTTGATTTAATTTGTTTAGAAAATGAGACACCGCTCCCCCCGCAGATTTTCAAATCCCCCAAATTAGTCCGCTATAAGATTTTGCTCTGGTTTCTTAAAAAACGTGCTGCTTTGTTTAAAAGATATTCACTCCCTTTGATTAATGCAACAACCCTGTTGTCCAGTATTTTCCCGTTAATAGGCATTAAAAATGGATCTGAGATAGCTGGTAACTGGGCTAGGGCAGGATTTATTAAAGTAATCGATTTTTAAAAAAATGGAGTATGGATAACTCCAATAGAGATGGCATGTTTTATTCAGAGGAACTTTTTGTTGGTTGGGTCTTGCAATATTATCTTTAAATTCTTGGGTCAACTTGATATCGAACAGCTTAACCAACCAACTCAATTGGTTAAAGACCTTTTGAAGAATGAATGTGTAAGGAAACCTGGAGAGTGGAAACGTTGTTTAGCATATAGTAGGGAAACGGATCTGTGTCAAAAAGCAATTAAAAAATGGCAGGAACAGGAAAATCATGTCCTATCTTTAAATCCTCGGAGGACCAATAACTATTTTAATTTCAATACACTTCGAGGTGCCAATTGGCGTAGAATGTTATTCTTTGGGAAATGGTTGTTGTATCGCACTCCTGCGGCTATTTCCAAAATGTATACAAATCATTCATCGAATTGTTTTAGATGTTTACAGCACACTTCCGCCAATTGGTCTCATGTACTGGTCCATTGCATTAAAATTAGGGTATTTTGGGATGATATATTTGTTTTTTTTCAGACCTATTTTAAAATTACGATCTCTTTAAATGAAAAATTGATGCTTTATGGTTTTGATCCGGATCTTAATATCCCTGTCCAGTTTGTTAAATTACTGTATATCGCAATGGCAGTGGCAAGATCTTTGTTATTGCAGAATTGGCGGTCAGAACAAATCCCATCTAAATTAGAGTGGGTACAGAAAATGAGGAGAGTTAGGAAAAGTGAACAAATCTATGCCCTGCGGATGGGGGGAGTAAGAAAATTTGGTAAAATTTGGGGATCTTATTTTGATTGATTTTTATTTGGTTGATGATGTTTAATTGTGTAATTTGGTTGCATTTTAGGTTGAATTTGTTTTCATTGAATTTGATCCTATGTATCGTTGTTCAGTAATGCTTTATTGTCACTAAAGTACTTCAATAAATATTTCACAAAAAAAAAATGTTCCGAGTTTACAAAAATGTTTAGACAGTTTGTACAATAATCCGACCTCTAAGCAAGAGGGTGCCACATGTCACTTTCTGCAGTGGCAGCAGGGTCAAAGGGCATGCGATATATTTGTAAGCTATTCATTTCACTTTGAGAAGCAGTGCAGCAGTTTGTACCATTTTCAATGACTAGTAATCTTCGATATTATGGCCTTGTGGGGAGGTCATTAACAGCTGCTAAACAACAGAAGATAACTGTCCATTGCAAATCGCGGGGGTACTAATGGATGGTAATTAAATGCTGTCGTCACTGCGTAGAGCGTGTGTAATAAGGGTACCCTGCACAGTTTCACCCGCCAGAGGCAACCATTCCTGCTGTCATGTCTGCTTCTGGTCCCTGCTTCCTATTGTCACCTAATTACGAAAGCAGGAAAACAACAGATGCTGACAAGTTTCTGATTGGTCAACACAATGGCAGCACTCACTACACCTTGCTACTATGAATCCTAACTTCTCTGCATTTTATTTCTCTCTGGGAGACACAAAAAACAGTATTGGCCAGAGCCGGACTTTTTCGTGTGCATGCACTCCGGTGTGCAGTGAGAGCCTTTAGAGGGAAGCCGACACTGCACCAATTGAGGAAAGACCTCAAGACCTGGCTCTTCGAATGACCTCAATGGAGCCGCCATCCCTCCCCACAGCACCTTGAGATCCTTACGAGTGAGTAGTGCACTTTACAAACCCCTGATTGATTGATTGATTGATTGAGAGCATGGTGTGCAGCAGTAGGGCATCACATTTTACTTTGGGGCAGTCAGAGTACTCTTCAGTTACCTTAAGTGGTTTGCCTGTGTCCCGTGCATTAGGAATGTCTCTTTGAAAGTCAGAGAATGGTGATAGAGTGCATACCCCTGGAGAACCCCAACTGACATCCATACTTAGAGTGGAGACCTAGACGGCCTTGACATGAGCGTAACAAAACCTAAGCCCCCACCCTCTGCAAAGTACATGGGGGGCATGCTTTGGACCCAGTCAGGAGTTCTCAGGCTAGGGGCCCTCTGCCCGTGCACAGTACCAGAGGGGGACCCTGCAGTCCCCCCCCCCACACACCCCTGCTGCTTCTGTTACACCACTGGGCCAAGGGTAGGGTTGCTGAGATCATGCAGTAAGCAGGGCCCACAGGTCAGTGACACTGTTGTGAGTTTGTGCTGTTTGAGTTTGGTACTACTTTGTGGTGGTGGGCCTCCTCCTGCCCCGCTGTGAACTGGCACCTGTATCTCAGTTGTCTACTCCCTTCCTTGGCTATAGCAGTGTCCTATTGTCGGCTACAGCATGTAACTATTGGGAGCATGGGGATGGCAATGAAGAGACCTTTTCAGATAGTTTGGGATAAGATAGTTCTCCATTTAAGAGGGCTCTGTGGGTGTCACAGTACTACAATATCAGCACATATTACACCGGAGCCATTCAATATTCTCTGCTTTGTGGACACCCAGCAGAATGGCAGTTCCACTGAAGAGAGAAAAGCAATGCAACCAGGCAGTGCTTAACTTGTAAAAGAAATAGGTGCCAGGGCTCTTGTCAGGAGGCCACTGCGGGGTGCACCACACATTGTACCTGTCATGCTGCCAATGATAGTAACAACTAACCATCACACTCCTACAAGTGGGACAATTCAGCCTATTCCAGGCCCTCAAATCTATAAGAATGCGGCAGGTAATAGTAATTTTTAGTGTATATTGAATTGATAATTGACTGTTGTTGTGGTCATTGCTAAATCAGCTAGACAGCGCCACCTTGGCAGACTGTCACCAGCGTTGGTGTTGACAATTAAGTATTGGTGCTGAGCACCAGAAACCACCGGCACAAATTAGGCACTGCAAGTCGGTCCCATTTTTCTTGGCCCTGCTGGGCATGCTTTCTCTAACCATGCCATGTTTGCAATTCATTCCCATGCAGATGACTGCTGTTTCTGATATGGTGACCGTGGGAAGTGATACCTGATCTTTCTTAAACAGGGCAGGGCAATAGTCACTATCACCTGGCAGTCTAGGCAAGACAGGTCATCAGGTTAAGGGATTCTGGCATCACAGTCAGAAGAGATTCCACAGTTGGAAACCCTGCAGTCCCCCTGCCTCAAGATAGAGTTAAGGAATCACGAGATGGGTGGAGAGGGAATCGACCAATATTGGTATGGATGGATCGCACCTGCAGATAGCAAAGTGACAGAGTAGGCGTATTTGACAACATTAGCAACAAATGCTGTTTTGTGTAGAATATTAAAACAGGTATAATTTATGCATGCAACATACTGTACCTCGGGTTGCCAGATCCCTTCTCAGCTCCAAAACATCATGGGGCAGTTTTACAAGCCCCTTGCTACAATTTTGTGCCGCAGTTGCTTCACTTTTGTGATGCAGCGGCAGCGTAAACAATGTGGCCAATTTACAATGTGACCCATCTAAGGAGATGCGTTACGTTGTAAAGCCCTGCGTCACATTATCCCTGCCTCAGGTATAATGTAAGCAGGGTGGACATTCCCACGCTGGAAAGCCTCGTAGAAGGGACACAGTGAAATCTACAAGATTTCACTGTGCCTCTTCTAGGATGCCACTGCATCAAAACCTTATGCCTGCTTGAAGCAGGCGTAAGGAGTGACGCAGTGCAATGAATAAAGGCCTCACCATGTATTGCTGGAGTTGTGTCGTGCTTGCGACATGACTCCAGCAATGCGTGACTTTTGGGCAAACAGATGCGTCAGAATTTCTGATGCATCTGTCAGTCCTTGCGCCATGGTGTGCCGTAGTGTAAATTTCGGCGCATACAGGGTGGCATAAGGGTACCGCAGGCTGGCGCAGGGAAACTGACGCGTCTCTACAGATGCGTCAGTTTCTTGGAAATCTGCCCCCATGTTTTTAGTTTTGGACTTACTTTTAACGCAACAGTCCACTGTGCAGGTTGTATGTTTTATTTTCTATAATGGAACCTTATGGACTGTCACACAATGTTTATATGCCCTAAGTACATTGTGTTTGGTAGACTCTAACTGATCTGACAAGGCCAACTATACATAAATCCAAAGTATGTGAGTGCTTTAGAGATGCAGGCACTGAATTGAAGTACTGATGTTTGATTGTATCAAAGAGGCAGAAAACAACATGGGCAAACATAGTGATATAGTGTTCCATAGGAGGTATCATTTAAAAAAGGACATGCTCAAGAAGATTCAGGTATTCCATTACCAAGTAGGATTTACTTCTCCAGGGAGACGCTAAAGACTGAAAACCTAGGGGCTTATTTACAAGCCCCTTGCGCCGCAGGTTTATCACTTTAAATATGAAAAAAAGTGGCTTACTGGTGGCGCAAGGGCCTTGTAAATAAGCCCCCTTGTCTTCCTTTCTTACTTCAATTTGCATTTCCTCTACAGAGGGGTAAGATTAAGTGGACATGAAGCCTTCGTTGCTCTAGCACGAATAATGAATACATTCACCCTTCCTTATCTCTGTTGTCCCAATATACGTCCATCTAGCCCTCCTACCATCTGTGCCCCTGTGTGTTTGCATATGTTCTTTATATATGCTCCTTTCTGTATTTGAGGGTCAGTGTATGCATAGCACCTGTATATCTGCTGATCTGTGTACATGAGTACAGCTGTAAACATGGATGACGGTCAATTAGCTTTTGTTCATTGGTGACTATGTTGATTTAGGTCTCTAGGGTGCTTAAGTCTGCTAGTCTGTGTGAATGAGTACCTTTGCCTTTTTCATCCTCTAGGCATGGGAGGCTCCATGTTTGTGGGTCTGTGTACTTGAGTGAGTGTCTGTGTGCTTATCTGAGGCAAAATGTGCCAGAATATATGTTGCTCTGTATGCAAAGGAGTCTATAGATGGCATGTGTTCTTCTGTGTAAGCATGAATGCATGCAGGTGTGATATCTCTGTTAATCCCTCCAGCCAGTCAGAGATTCATGCCTTGGTCCGTCTAGGTTGGATTCTATGTGTTGTTACCGACTAGATAATTGTTTGTGAAGATATGGGTGCCAGTAGATGTATATTCTGGGTGTGTCTCGGTGTTGCCAATGAAGCAGGTTCATTGCATGTGAAGTGTTTTAGTAGAGGAACTTGCATGTCTGTTGCTCCATGTGGGTATAAGAATTCCTTTACGCCTTGGTACACAGAACCAGTGATTTCTTCAAGGACGAGACCAAAGATTAACTCTGTGTAGGGTAAAAAAATGTATCTTGCATATCTACAACAGTTAGTCGTCCATCCAATTGTCTGACATTCAACCTAGTCGTCTAATAGTTTCTCATACTCCTGTCTGTTTGTCCTTTCCACTGTGTGTGTGTGTGTGTGTTTGTACATCTATTAGTGGTGTTTGTGAAGGTATGAGTTTGTATTTATACTGATAGTCTGTGTGTGTGTTTTTATCTCTGTTTGAGTGCATGCCTCTTTTTGTATCGGTCAATGTGCGTGGGCTTTGTTTAAGAGTACCTGTGACTTCTCTGTTCATGTGTGTGGTGCCTGCCTGCCTTTTGACGTGTTCGTATGGACGCCTGTGTGTCTATTGCTTTCTATACATTCATGTGTCTATGGAATCTGCGTTTACGTGTGCGTCTCAGTGTACATGGATGGCTCTGTGTGTGGGTCATCTGTGGGCCTTATTTTGTGGTTATATGTGTATACGCACACAGTGCTTAATTTGTAAGAGAATGAGTGCTGGTGGCCAAAGCTCTCCTTTGAAACCTACGGCCGGAGCAAATAAATGTCGGCACACGGAATACCAAGACTGAGTAGTCTTTAATCCAGGCTTCTCCAATGGGTAGCTCGTGAGCTACTAGTAGCTCTCCAGCTACCTGCGAGTAGCTCTCCTGTGTACAGCCCTGCCTAGTAAATAATAGCTGTGCTTGGTTGAATTAATATATGTACACCAAATATGAAAAACATGTATTTGAGATGATAATGCATTTCTTTTAAAAACTCATTAGCTGATGTTTGGAGAAAAATAGTTGAATTTCCAATATATATTAAAAACTGATATTTAAAGATCAATCATGAGGCGCTGTGGAGGCTAATATAATTGCCTTGGCAGCAAGGGGCACTGCAGCTATGGCTGTTATGTATTATCCATGTAGAAGCATTATTCACTGCCAAAGCCTTTTTAGGTTTCGCCTGCTCAGCGCTTGCGCTGTGCTTGTGAAATCTAATGTTTTTAATATAAAATTAAAAGGGGCTTACAGCCCGCTTCCACATTTTCCTGGCTTTTCATTGTTTCCTTTGATTGCCACTCACTTTTCCTCTATTTCCATTGTCTGTAGCATATTTTCCTGCATTTACCAAAGCTTGTTTTACATTATTGCTGGCAACCCTGCCAGATGAATTGGAGGGATCACTACTCGTAATCTTGCTTATGGTGGTCACAAATATAATTTTTCCCTGGTGCCATCATTATTACATTACTAATTTTAGTAGCTCAGGATGATTTTTATTGAGCATAAGTAGCTCTTAGTGCAGAAAAGGTTGGAGACCCCTGCTTTAATCTATCTCATGTCTCTTGAAACGACTACTATTTCCTGTCCAATTATCTCAATCTTACAGTTTTTCCCCCTTTTGTGACGATTTTTCGGTCTTTCTCTACCTCCCTCTTTCCGCATAGCTTCCCTGTCTCTTGCTCTGGTAAATGTCTGATGCTAGGTGCGTGTTCCCCCCACCGGCTCAAATAAATCTCTGGCACGTGTTTGTGTATGTGCATGCAGATGCCCATAAGGGGCCTCATTTATGAGGCCCCACCGGCACGTTTGCGCCGCCAGAACGTAACGTTTTTGACGTTCTGGTGGCGCAATGTGCCACGGCATACTTACAAGGCCACGTAAAGCCACTTTACGTGGCTTTTCATGGCCTTATAAATATGTGCCCCTTTCATGCAGAAAACTGTGTTAAAGGGGCATTCCATGGGTGTTGCTGTGGGTGTTCCCACACAAAACCCATGGAACCTGAAGCATTCCCAGGTTTACGAGGCATCATAAACCTGGGAATGCATCAGAACCTAGCGCCACCCAACGGGTGGCGTTAGGGAGGCGCAGCGAGATGAAATATCTTTATTGCTCATAGTTTTTCCTTTTTAGGTCTCGCCTGAGACAGCGCTTTAGCGCTGTTCTGGCGAGACTTATAGTAAGCACTTTTGGAAGTGCAAACGAGTGCTTTCAGGCCGCCAACTACTGTGCATGTGTGCCGGGCGCGCGCACCATTTGGCAGCCTGAAAGCACTCGTCTTTCACTTTCGCCTGTCACACAGCCGCGCTTTGAAGTGTGATCGCGATTGCGATCACTTACATTTCGAGGGCGCTTTGATGTTTTCAGTGAGCCGCGCGGCCACTGAGGACATCAAAGCGCCCGTGAACACCATTTGCCACCCCCACCTCTTCAGCCAACTTACTCGCCATGTCTGCTCTGGATTCTTGTGCCTCTTTTTGTAACTCAGGAGCAGTAACATTGTCGTGGTGTCACTAGGGCTTCAAGTGGATGCTTTTTCAATATTATATACAAGCCACAGTTACTGCTAATTTATCTTATGCAACTAACAACGATTGACAAAGCCAATAGTCCTAACTTGTTGTAGGTATCATGTTACTTGTTGTGTGTAGCTGTAAACACGTAGCTACAGCCGCCCACCTAGTGCTTAATTTGTAACAAATAAGTGCTGGTGTTTTAATGAGGCAGAAGCTTTACACTTTATACTTTTTTTTTATTTTGCGTAACACAGAGGACATCAACTGAAATTTAATAGTGGCTTGGCTACAGCCACTTTCCCAGTGCTTAATTTGTAACAGAAGAGGTGCCGGGGCTCTGATTAGGTGGCAACTTTACACAGCATGTTGTTTTGTTTAGCCTGCCTAACACAGAGCACACAAACCGGAAAAATGGGGAGGGGATGTTCTTTAAAGGCCACTACTGCTAACTTACGAGTTTTGAAACCAGGTTTTAATGTCTGAATATGCTTAATAGCCTGTGATTGTGGACAAATTAGTTGATATTTCTATAGACACAAACATAAATATGACCTAAAGTGGAGCAACGTTATTATTTTATTTGTGTGTAGCTGCAAACACGTAGCTACAGCCACCCTCCTAGTGCTTAATTTGTAACAAAGGAAGTGCCGGTGTTTTGATGAGGCAGCAGCTTTACACTGTATATGTCTTTATTTAGTTTGCGTAACACAGAGCATATAAACTAAAATTCAATAGTGTCTTGGCTACAGCCACTTTCCTAGTGCTTAATTTCTAACCAAAGAGGTGCCGGGGCTTTTATCATGTTGAAGCTTTACAGAGCATGTTTGAATGGTTAGCCTGCCTAACAAAGAGCACAGAAACCCTACAAATGGGGAGGACATGTTGTTTAAAGGCCAAAACTGCTACATGCCACACACTGCTGCACGCCACACACTGCTGCACGCCACACACTGTTGCATGCCGCTGCACACCACACACTGCTGCACGCCACACACTGCTGCACGCGTAACACTGCTACACGCCACACACTGCTGCACGACACACACTGCTGCACGCCACACACTACTGCACGCCACACACTGCTGCACACCGCACACTGCTGCAACCGTGACACTGCTACATGCCACACACTGATGCACGCCACACACTGATGCACGCCACACACTGCTGCACGCCACACACTGCTGCACGCCACACACTGCTGCACGCCACACACTACTGCATGCCACACACTGCTGCACGCCACACACTGCTGCACGCCACACACTGCTGCACGCCACACACTGCTGCACGCCACACACTGCTGCATGCCGCCACACACTGCTGCACGCCACACACTGCTGCACGCCGCACACTGCTGCACACCGCACACTGCTGCAACCGTGACACTGCTACATGCCACACACTGATGCACGCCACACACTGCTGCATGCCATACTTTTTTTTTATTGTGCGTAACACAGAGGACATAAACTGTAATTTAATAGTGGCTTGGCTACAGCCACTTTCCCAGTGCTTAATTTGTAACAGAGGAGGTGCCGGGGCTCTGATTAGGTGGCAACTTTACACAGCATGTTGTTTTGTTTAGCCTGCCTTACACAGAGCACACAAACCGGAAAAATGGGGAGGGGATGTTCTTTAAAGTCCACTACTGCTAACCTACGAGTTTTGAAACCAGGTTTTAATGTCTGAATATGCTTAATAGCCTGTGATTGTGGACAAATTAGTTGATATTTCTATAGACACAAACATAAATATGACCTAAAGTGGAGCTACGTTATTATTTTTATTTGTGTGTAGCTGCAAACACGTAGCTACAGCCACCCTCCTAGTGCTTAATTTGTAACAAAGGAAGTGCCGGTGTTTTGATGAGGCAGCAGCTTTACACTGTATATGTCTTTATTTAGTTTGCGTAACACAGAGCATATAAACTAAAATTCAATAGTGTCTTGGCTACAGCCACTTTCCTAGTGCTTAATTTGTAACCAAAGAGGTGCCGGGGCTTTTATCATGTTGAAGCTTTACAGAGCAGGTTTGAATGGTTAGCCTGCCTAACACAGAGCACAGAAACCCTACAAATGGGGAGGACATGTTGTTTTAAGGCCAAAACTGCTACATGCCACACACTGATGCACGCCACACACTGCTGCATGCCGCTGCACACCACACACTGCTGCACGCCACACACTGATGCACGCGTAACACTGCTACACGCCACACACTGCTACACGCCACACACTGCTGCACGCCACACACTGCTGCACGCCACACACTGCTGCACGCCACACACTGCTGCATGCCACACACTGCTGCATGCCGCCACACACTGCTGCATGCCACACACTGCTGCATGCCGCCACACACTGCTGCATGCCGCCACACACTGCTGCATGCCGCCACACACTGCTGCATGCCACCACACACTGCTGCACGCCACACACTGCTGCACGCCACACACTGCTGCACGCCACACACTGCTGCATGCCACATACTGCTGCACGCCGCACACTGCTGCAACCGTGACACTGCTACATGCCACACACTGATGCACGCCACACACTGCTGCATGCCACACACTTCTGCACGCCACACACTGCTGCATGCCGCTGCACGCCACACACTGCTGCACGCCACACACTGCTGCACGCCGCACACTGCTGCATGCCGCACAATGCTGCACACCGCACACTGCTACACGAAACACTGCTGCAGGCCACACACTGCAGCACGCCACACACTGCTGCACGCCACACACTGCTGCATGCCGCTGCACGTCTCACACTGCTGCACGTCTCACACTGCTGCACGCCGCACACTGCTGCACGCCGCACACTGCTGCACGCCGCACACTGCTGCACGCCGCACACTGCTGCACGCCACACACTGCAGCACGCCACACACTGCAGCACGCCACACACTGCTGCAAGCCACACACTGCTGCATGACGCTGCACGCCGCACACTGCTGCCCGCCGCACACTGCTGCCCGCCGCACACTGCTGCCCGCCGCACACTGCTGCACGCCGCACACTGCCCACATCTGCTGCACGCCGCACAATGCTGCACGCCGCACACTGCTGCACTCCCCACACTGCTTTTATGCGAGTTTATGCTACTGACATTGTAAATGACAATGCCTTTTGTTTGTTTTAAGAACAAAACATAAATAAAAGGAATTGTAATTTTACAATGCCAATAGCTCAAACTCTTATAATTGCGAGACCTATTGCATTGCAAATGCTTGTTCTATGTGTGCTCCATTCTGTAGCACAAATAGAAAGAGGAAAAAGCCTCATGTGATTATTTTTGTTCCTGAAGGTTTGCCTTCCTGTACAAAAATAATCATCCCAACAAACGCTGACGCAGCGATCCATGCACCATGGTGCAAAGGTGTCTGCGTTGGCACACAGTAGCCCATTGTACACCGGTGCAGGAGAAACGGACAGGAATGCACAATACACAGCGCGTTCCTGCCCTTTTCTTTTGCCGTAGGGCAGCGCAGCAGGAAGGGCTTCTGCGCTGCCCTACAGCAAAACCTTTTAAATGAGGCCCTATCAACTATAGTCGTTAGTTCAGTGTACATTAGCACCTCTGGTGTTCACACATAGTTATTGTATTCATAAATGTGAGAATGTGTACCGTGTCTGTTCATGCACTAGTCAAAAGAAAGACCTATCGGTTTTGCCAATTCTTGTTTCTCTCTTAAATAAACATTAATTGCAACATACAGACTTTTTCGTGCTGACCATTTTAGAGGACCATGCCTACTGTGGATATGTGAAGAGCAATAAACCAAGGTTTACAGCCCCTCCACATCCTACAAAATAAATTAAAACATTACAGCGTTTTGGATATGCTTCACATCAAAGGTCTATATTTTGCATTTATACAATTACTTTTTGGCATTATTGCTGGAGCTCGGCATATTCCGCAAGATTCGAATTCCATTAAAAAGAAATCTTCTTTTCAAAAAACCCTTTAAGTTTGAGATCCTGGGAGTGTTTTTTTGGACCAGTGAAACATGGAGTTAGTGTTCTTTTCATTATATTAACGGATTCGTTTAGTAACAAAGCAGAGAAGCATTTTCCTCTTATGCGATGAAGTCCTAAAAAAATCATAACAGAAAAGAAACTTATTAAAAGGATCAATGTGTAGCTGGTGACCACAGAAAATATTTCGCATACACTGCCACCTAGAGGTGAAAAGCAATGTAATTCCAGTAACTGCAAACCTTAGAACACCGACACAGGCAACAATTGATACTAATTGACATACACGCGCCAAAATACCTCTTAAACCCGCAACACGTTCAAAAGGATGTTCTATGAAAGTGGGAGAAATCGTAGTACCTAACCCTGAGAAAATCTAATACCAGCAGTAAAAAAATGAATAACTACATAAATAACATAAAAAGAATTAAGCCTCGTGGGAAAGCGAATGGTATGTTTGACCATTTCCATACAACATGCGGTATTTTCAGTAAAACAGTCATAAAGTGTTTCAACGTACTATGCATTAATGCTGATGTTTTCAACATTTACATGTTGATTTCTAGGTTTAAATATTTTTGGTTTAACCTGTTCGAACAGCATAGCTGATGCTCTAGTTAATACATCTGGCATTTTTTTTGGTAAGCTAAACCATCTATTTAGTGAAGAGGGAAAGTTGACGTGGGAAAACAACATTTTTGGGCCTTATTTATGAGGCCGTGCGCCACATTTTTGCCACTTTTGCGTCACTTTTTGTCACGCACCGGCAGCATAGAAAGTGTGCCATGTTGCGCCCTATTTACAAAGTGATGCATCTAAGCATAGATGAGTTACTTTGTAAACCTCTGCGCTACATTAGACCTGCGTCAGGTATAATGCATGCAGGGTGGGCATTCCCACTTAAAAAGCCTTGTAGAAGTGGCGCAGTAAAATCTATCAAATTTCACTGCGCCACTTCTAGGACTCCACTGCGTCAAAATCTTACGCCTGCCTCACAGCAGATGTAAGACTGACGCAGGCCCTTTCACATGGGGCTTGCACAGTGCTGGAGTTGCCTCACTTTTGTGACACACTCCACAATGCATCATTTCTGTGCCTACAAATACGTCATCAATGCGTCATAAATATTGTATGACGCATCATGTCGCAAGGAATGACATATACATCGGTATTACTGACGTATCTTTCAGCGCAAAATGGACACATTGCTGGAGTTATGTCGGAAGGGTGATGCAACTACAGCAATGTTCTTTCCACATGGGGCTAGCCCCTAGGTAAAAGGGCCTGCATCACCCTTACCCCTGCCATAAGGCAGGCGTAATGTTTTGACGCATTGGCGTCCTAGAAGTGGAACTTTGAAATCTTATAGATTTCACTGCGCCACTCCTACAACCCTTTCTTGCGGGGGAACGCCCACCCTACATACATTATACCTGACGCCGGTATAATGTAGCGCAGGGGTTTACGAAGTGACGCATCTGCCTAGATGCATCACTTCATAAATATGGCGCAACATGGCGCATTATTTATGCCGCCGCTGCATCACTAAAAGGGACACAATGGCGGCACAAAAGTGACGCAGGCCTTCTTTAATAATGCCCTTAATATTTAGACTTTCAGGTGTACCGCACCAATAAAGATATGATTGGCAGGAACCTTACCAAGGCCCTCTTGAAGATTTGCGAATCAGCATCTTTTTAGGAAGAACCTACCCCAAAATGCTGGCATTGCCTTGCTTCCTTTCCTTGTTTGGCTCTCTCAGTATGTCTACCAATCACCGCTTTGCGGAGGTTGATGCTATCTTGATGGATTTAATATGGGGAGGGCATAGACTGGCCCTCAAAAGAAGTCCGCTACCAAGGTGGGCTTGGGGTACCCAACATGAAACACTGTTACTCAGCAGCGCAGCTTCAATGTGCAGCAGAATGGCTGGTTAGCAAAAAAAAGAAGTGGGATACAAAACAAAGCACCAAGAGGACAATGATAACACATATTTCAAAGCAAAGTAGGAAAGTAACCAGTATCTGCCCACAATACTGAACATGGCTGGGCACTGTTGGGAAAGAGCTCACCTGAAAACGGCAACCAAGACAACATATGGGCCCAGCCTGCCAAAATATTGCACATCTGACCACACAAAATAGCGAGAGCAACAACTTGGACAGAAGATGGCCTTGTAAACATGGAGGACTTTTGTGATGGCGACTTGCTACACATTTGAAACTCTACAAGGGGCCTATCAACAATAGACGGCGATAAATACCGCATTAGCGCCTACGTATTTATCGCCGTCTATCGCTGAAATTTATCACCCGGTTAGCGCGTTATTTACAACGCGTTTCTCCCGGTTTATACATTTCCAGCGATAAGGGGGAAATGGCAACAGCATTGCCTGAAAACACATGTTGAACTCATAGAAACGGCGATAATCTTGCTGATACGACCATGTGGTCGTATCAGCATAATCCACCAGCAATGTAAAACATTCTACAACACAGGTTTTTTGCAGACGTATGGAAGCAGCGTTAAGGGCGAGTTAATTCTGAAATGAATATCGCTACGCCGGACGGGGCTTCGTTGTAAATATCGCGAAGCCCCGTTAGCGATATTCCACAATGAAGTTTCACGAGGCACGCCCCACCTTGCATCTCATTAGGGATGCGGGGCGAGGTGGCATGAAACCGGGCTCTAATGCAAGGAAACACGTGCTGGCGTGTCCTTGTAGATAGAGCAATAATATTATCGCCGCTTTTCGTCCGAAAACGGACGCTAAAGCAGCGATAATATTATCGCAAGCCCTTGTTAATATGCCCCCAAGTGTCTTATCAAGTCTCAACAGATCAATTTCTAACATTAACGCTCTAATTAAAACTATCAAAAAGATAGGATCCATGGAACAGAGAAGCACAGATTCATACTGTCTTCGAAACAACACTCACATCTTTTGCTAGCGCCCAGCAAATGTCTCGGCTCTACTTGGCTTTACAGGCATGACACTGACAGGTCAGCCTTCTGTCACTGAGAGAGGGTTGAGATGAAGACATGTGAGGGAAAAGAACCGACACAGAGTGAACGTCATCTACAGAATGCCCGAAGACCACGTCCAGAGATACCATATTCAAATTAATTAAATATAGCATACTAAAATCATACTTATTTGACACCCAGTCGACTACAGAACATGTTCACATCAATACCTAATATGGCATATTGAGAATGCTGACTTAATGCACATATTCTGGAATTTCCTAATTGTAATGAAATACTGGACAGACTTCAGTCAGATAATAGCACACCTAACAGGCAAGGTAATTGACAAGAACCCCAAAACCTGCCTGCTGGAACTAATGTTTAAGAAATGGGGGTCTCTAGTTGGCAGAGGTAGGAACCTTTGTCCAAATAGGGACCCTAGATTATAGTCAGTATAAGGGGGATACACACTTTAGAAAACCCCTGCTTACCCCTTGGGTTAACTTCTCACAAGCCAACAGACGTATCCCAAAGGCAATGTGTAATGTATTTGTACTCAAAACGCGCAGTAATACAATGATAACACCACAAATGGACACCACACCGGTTTAGAAAAATTAAGTTCCTTTATCTAAACTCAACAAGACCAAAACGAAAAAAATCCAAAATACATGTAATAAGAATTTGACTTTAAAAAGATTTCAAACAACTTGGTCCATAGAAAACTAAGGATGCGTGATTTCTCACTAAAAACCTGTAGATGCTTCAAAATTCACAAGGCCAAACAGCTGCAGAGATGGGAAGTGTCAGGAACAAAGAGATGTGTCAGTTCCTGAGACCATGGGGAGGAAATGCAACAGTTCTGCTGCACGCAGGAGAATTGATGCATTGAATCTGATCTGTAGGCGGAAGTGATGCGTCGATTCCAAGATGATTCTGGTCCATGGGTGATGCGTCAGGAAAACTTGCCGCACAGGTGCAATGAGTGGAAATCTGGGATGCATCAGTAATCGATGCAGCGGCATCAAGTGGCACTGCGTTGGTTTAATCAGCCCTGATCCTTCAATGCGTCAGTTCTTGCAGCTGCGACAGGTGCTGCCTCGGTTTCGCCAGCGGCGCGGCGATGGTTAGAGATTCATCTCGCATGGTGGTGCTGCGTAGGGAAAAACAGCCACAAGAAGAGCGATGCAGCTATTTCTTCAGTTCTTCTTTTCTTCCCGCTCCCAACAGCAAGCGCAACCTGCAGAGGCCCAGAACTGGAACAGGCACCTCCTGGCAGGTCAGAACTCTCAGCAGCAGAGTTCATGGGAGATGGGGTGGAAGTCTTTGTGTCACTGAGACTTCAGAACAGGCAGCCAGCACACACAGGCCCTTTGAGATCTTCGTCAAGCAGGTTCAAAGCAAAGTTCCAGTCTTTGTCCTCTCTTTGACAGAAACATCAACTGCAGGCCAACCCCACACAGCAAAGGGGCAGTACTCCTCCTCACAGCTCTTCAGCTCTTCAACTTGGCAAAGGTTTGAGTCCAGAAGTGATCTAACGTTCTGTGGTTTAAGGTCTACTACTTATACCCCATTTTGTCTTTGTTCTCTTTGTGCAAGGGTCTCTGAGCCCAGTACAAACCAGTTCTGTTCTGACTGGTGCAGTATGACCACAGGGGGTAGAGACAGTATTGTGCAAGGGAGACAGACCATATTCAGGTGCAAGGAAATCTCCTCCCACTACTCTAAATGCAGCCAAGCCCCATTCAGCTCAGGTCTGAGTCACTCAGGAAGAGCCAAGCACACCTCCAGTTGCTGTCTATAGTAAATGCAAATCCCCGGGCCCTGTCACTCCAAAATCAGACAGTCAATCAACAAATAGGCAGAGGCACACAGAATGGTTAAACAAGAAAATGCCTACTTTCTAAAAGGGGAATTTTCCAACACACAATTTAAAACCATCTTTACTAAAAGATGTGTTATTAAATTCTGAGTTCAGAGAGCCTAAACTTTATTTCTCTATCTTGTCCCAGTGGGAAGTTATACTTGTAAGGTGTTTACAAAATATTTCCCACTCTATCCTATGAGATAGATAGCCTTTCAATAGTGAAAAACAAAATTGGTTGTATTTCACTATCAGGACATACAACACACACCTGTCCTACCTTTCGCATACATTGCACCCTGCCAAGGGCGGTACCTTAGGCCTATCATAGGGGTGCCATAAATGTAAGAAAAGGGATGGTTAGATCCTGGCAGTGGCAGGTCTGAGATACCTTTTCAGGGATACTCATGTGGGTGGCACAATCAGTGCTGCAGGCCCACTAGTAGCATTTGATTTACAGGCCCTGGCACACTCAGTGCACTTTACTAAGGACTTACCAGTAAATCAAATATGCCAATCATAGATAACCAATCCTGTTCACAATTTACACAGATAGCATATGCACTTTAGCATTGATTAGCAGTGGTAAAAGTCCTATAGCCAATAACAACAGTTCAGGGAAAACATTGGAAGAAGAAGCTAAAAGTTTGGGGATAACCCTGCAAAAAGGGCCAAGTCCAACATATTGACTATCTAAAAAGTACAAAATTGAATGCAAATGTGCAGACCTTACCTAGCTGTTGGCCAAGAGACAACTGGCCCTGTTGATAAAGTCAAATAACACACCACAGGCGACCCAATGGAAGTGTTAGGTTCTTAAATGGGCAGAAGTAGAAAACTCTACTTTGAGGGGGCGCAGTAGAGAAGCAGTAAGAAACTTAGCCAAAGCTGGCAGTACAAAATACTCCTGAACAACTTACTTTTGAAACCTATTGTCTTTGCCAATGGTTTTTAGCTATGCTGCAGAGCATCGCCACACTTAAGAAATGCATTTAAAAAAAAGCCTAGCACATCATTTTGTAGGCACACACCTCACCATTTATTTGCCAATTTAACTTGGATCAGCAAAGAAAAAGAAAAAGTATGTGTGAGCATTTTCTCTTTTTTTTTAGAAAGTGGGTGGTGCGGAAGCAATACGAAATAGGGCTTGGAAACAACATGGGGAAAAAGGGTGGGGACACAAAATGGGTGGAGTGGTGTCGAGGCAACATGGGAGGGCTGGTGGGGGATCAAGCAATGGGTAAAAGCACAGCGGGTGCAGGGGAAGTATGAAGGAATGTGAAGCGTGGGCAGAAAAGCAAAAGGGAACAGGGAAAGCATTTGGAGCTGGAAGGGCGAAAAGCACACGGGTGAGAAAGCCACGTAGGTGGGGGAAACACACAAGGCCAAGCTCATCATGGAGAAGTATGGGGAGAATCACTTGTGCTAAAGACAGTAGCGCTGCGAGGGAAAGAGAAAAACTAGGGAGACCGTTAGAAAACATGCATTCTCATAGAGTGTTTCAGCAAAAAGGAAGAAAGTAGCACCTGAAAAAGCAAGTGTAAGAACAAAGCAATGAGCCAATGTGCTAGGGAAGGCGCAAACACAAGAAGAGGAAGGGAGGCATAAACACAAGAAGAGGAAGGAAAGCCCAAACATGCAAAGGAATAATAAGCAAGAAAGTGAATGACAATGAAACCAACCAATGGTAAGCAATGGTTGCATTCGAAGCCCACTGGATACTAACAATGTGTCTCACAACAGACAGTACCTGTGTTGTCTAGCTGGCAAGACCTAAAATTTATGATAAACCACCTTACGTGACCAAGAGCACAAAAACATTAGTAACATAGTCTACACACTATAGCTGACATACACATCTTTAAGGCTACTGAAATCAGATTTCAGGGAAGCAAATGACACAATGTAGGAGGGAAGTGTTCAGGCCATTTGTAAACTCGACGCTATTATGATACTTCCAAAATGTCTCAGAACAGGACACTTAACCCTCTAGGTCTGGGAAACTGAAGACCTGAAGAATCATTCTAGCGAAGACCCACGTTAGGTCCATCATGTAATAAGTTCCAACAAGCACAAAAGAACAGGCCATAAGAATGGGAAAACACATGCAGATGTTATGTCACGAGAATTTCTCTTACTTTGTTCTATACCTTGCTATTATTCCAGTGGCAGTATGTTCAAAATATGTTTCTCAAATCTCCAACACCTAATCAATCATGTTTAATGTTTGCATTGCATGAAATTTTAATAATTTTTTTTTTTTAAACTGTGCAAACTGTGTCCCGTTATTTGAGTTTCTGCTTCCTTGATGTGGAGCACTTGGATGCATTGATCAAATCCTATGACATCCCAAGTTATTCAACGTGAAGCATTAAGTGTGTTGCTTAGACAGATGTTGTTAGAAGGCGACCTCAGAGGGGCCCGGAGGGGCACTGACTAGCCTGAGGTCAACCCTCAAGGTATCGTAGCCGGGCACTGGCGGGAGACTCCTCAGGGGAGGAATCTCGTATCTAGGATCGTACACTCGGCACCACACGAGAAAGAGACACTACACCGGGAGTTCTTAAGAACAAATCTTTATCAGATCGGAGTTGTAGGATCTTTATGATCAGCAAGGCAAATATATACAAGTGGAGCGCGGGCTCACAGAGTCTCGGGAGGGGTAGGAGGTAGCGGGACAGTCTTTGGGGATATGGATCAAATGCAGGGGCGTACCCGGCGCACAGCTCACAATCCTCGAGCTGGGGGATACGCTTGTCGTCGTCGGGGTCCGGCGGGACCAAGAGAGTCTGTGGGAGCCGCGAGTCACTCAGCAGGGCTCAAGCACAAGTCGGAGGTCTTACGATCTTCACGGAGCCGCGAGTCACTCAGCAGGGCTCACGCACAAGTTCGGAGGTCTTACGATCTTCAGGGAGCCGCGAGTCACTCAGCAGGGCTCAAGCACAAGTTCGGAGGTCTTATGATCTTCAGGGAGCCGCGAGTCACTCAGCAGGGCTCAAGCACAAGTTCGGAGGTCTTACGATCTTCAGGGAGCCGCGAGTCACTCAGCAGGGCTCAGGTGTTTCCAAAGGCGAATCTGCCGGATAGTCCCAGAGCACCCCTTGTTATAGGACGACTCCTCTTTGATGTCCGGAGTCTGTGCAGGCAGGGGTCTTGTCACCTGGGGGTCGCATGTCGGGGTTTCCTGCCATTGTCTTTTGATCCTTTCAGGGCCGGGTCGGGAGGAGTCCCAGACACCCAGCAGGCGTGGAGCCAGCCCTCAGGGAGGCCGGCGGGCTGATCGAAACCCACCTTCCCAGGGGAGCTCAGAGGTGCGATGGAAACTGCTCCTCCCTCTCTCATCCCAATGGGAGCGCGATGTCCCCCAGCCGGAGTGGCGCCTCTAGGCCAGGGTCGCGCTGGGGCCGGGCGGCCATCATGGTGCATGAAGTGGGCACGCGGGCCCGGTGTGGCCGAAAGGAGGAAGGCCACGGACGGGGAAGTCCGGGTCGGGTGTGTGTGGGTTCTGGTGGGAAGGATCGGCTAGGCCGTGGGCTCGGGGGCTGCGTGAGGTGCATGGGTCAGGTTATGTGGTTCGGGGACAGGGATGGCTATGCTATGAGGCCGGGTCTAACACGCGTCCCCCCAGCTGAAAGCCGGAGAGAACTACCCATCCTCTTGGAGGTTCTCTTCGCTGAGGTGGAAGAACCGGGAGAGGCCATCGGCGTTGGCGTGGTCAGTACCAGGGCGATGTTCCACGGTGAAATCCATCCCCTGGAGGGAGATTGACCACTGCAGTAGTTTGGGGTTTTCTCCTCGCATCTGCATGAGCCATCGCAAGGGGCGATGGTCGGTTTGGACTTTGAAATGGGTGCCGAACAGATAGGGGCGTAACTTCTTGAGGGCCCAGACTACGGCGAACGCCTCGCGCTCGATGGTGCTCCATCTCTGTTCTCTGGGCAACAGCCTTCGGCTGAGGAAGGCTACGGGCTGGTCTAGGCCTTGGTCATTCACCTGGGACAGGACGGCCCCAATTCCATGCTCGGAGGCGTCCGTTTGTACCACAAACTCCTTGGAGTAGTCGGGAGCCTGAAGGACGGGGGCTGTGCACATGGCCGTTTTTAGGGCATCGAACGCCTCTTGGCAGGCAGGGGTCCACTGCACTTTCTTGGGCTGTTTCTTGGACGTGAGTCCCGTGAGGGGACCGACTAGGCTGCCGTACCCCCGGATGAATCTCCGGTAGTAGCCCGTGAGGCCCAGAAAGGCTCGGACCTCCGTTTGGATAGTGGGGGGTTCCCAGGCTAGGATGGCGTCGATTTTGGGCTGTAGAGGGGCGACCTGGCCGCTTCCGTCCTGGTGCCCTAGGTAGGCTACCGAACCTTGCCCAATCTGGCACTTGCTGGCTTTCACGGTGAGGCCTGCCTGGCGCAGGGCGGTTAGCATCCTCCGGAGGTGCTGGAGGTGCTCACTCCATTCGGAACTGAAAACTGCAATATCGTCTAGATAGGCAGCGCTGAATTTTTCCAGCCCAGCCAGGACTCTACTTACCAGTCGCTGGAAGGTGGCCGGGGCATTTTTCATCCCGAAGGGCATCACGCGAAAGCGATAGTGCCCATCCGGGGTGGAGAAGGCGGACCGCTCCTTGGCTCCTTCTGTGAGCGCAATTTGCCAGTAGCCGCAGGAGAGATCGAAGGTGCTGAGGAACCGAGCAGCCCCGAGTCGGTCAATGAGCTCGTCGGCTCGGGGAATGGGGTGGGCATCAGCTCGGTGAATTCATTGAGTCCCCGGTAGTCCACGCAGAAGCGGAGTTCTGGGGCGACACCGGGGGCAGCTGCTTTCGGGACCAGGACCACGGGGCTGGCCCAGGGACTGTCTGAGGGTTCGATCACTCCTAAGGTCAACATCTTCGAGACCTCAGCTTGAATGCAGGACCGGACCCGATCAGGGACTCGGTAGGCTCGGTG
The DNA here is from genome assembly GCF_964204655.1 of Triturus cristatus. NCBI lineage: Eukaryota > Metazoa > Chordata > Amphibia > Caudata > Salamandridae > Triturus > Triturus cristatus. The sequence goes on along the minus strand of NC_140593.1, from coordinate 929,121,948 downwards.
TTTCACCGGCGGGCTGTGTCCGGTGTCCACGTCATGGACACACCAGTCGGTGACTTGGGGGACCAGGGAGAAGAGGTCGGAAAACTGCCCTAGGAGCTGGCGGCAATCCTCACGTTGCTGGGAAGTGAGGGATGGGGAGAGGTTCACTCCCTCTACGGAGCCGTCCTTCTCTTTGGTGCACAGGAGATCAGGGAGGGGATCCGACTCCTCCTCGGCCCCGTCATCGGTGGCCAGCAGGAGGCTCAGCTCCGTCCGCACAAAGTGGGGCTTGAGGCGGTTCACGTGGAGGACCCGGAGGGGGTCCCATGGTGACTGGACGTCCACCAAGTACGTGACCTGGCTCTTCCGCTCAATCACTTTGAAGGGCCCGGTCCATTTATCCTGGAGGGCGCAGGGTTTCACGGGGGCCATGACCCATACCTGCTGGCCCGGCTGGAACTCGACCAGAGTGGCATTCTGGTCGTACCAGCGCTTCATCTCTTCCTGGCTCGCCTCCAGGTTGGCCTCGGCCATCTCTCGGAACTTCCTAGTCTGGTTTCGGAGGGTCAGGACGTATCGGAACACATCTCGGGGGTGGCCTCGGTGCGCCGCCTCCCACCCTTCCTTGACCAGGCTGAGGGGCCCCCGGACGGGGTGCCCGTCGAGTAACTCAAAGGGGCTGAACCCAAGGATTTCTGGGGAACTTCCCGGTAGGCGAACAGGAGGCAGGGGAGCAAGACGTCCCACTTACGCCGGAGGGGATCTTCCAGGCCCGCGATCATCCCATTCAGACGCCGGTTAAACCGCTCTACCAGGCCGTTTCTTTGGGGGTGGTACGGGGTGGTGAACTTATAGGACACTCCGCATTGTTGCCACAAGGACGTCATGTATCTGGAGATGAAGTTCGTACTGCGATCGCTCACGACCTCGCGGGGAAAACCCATATGGGAAAAGATTCCCATCAACGCCCGGCCCACCATGGGGGCTGTGACGGTGCGCAGGGGTATGGCTTCAGGGTATCGGGTGGCATGATCCACCAGGACGAGGATAAAGCGGTGCCCTTGGGAGGTTGGGGGGTCCAGAGGCCCCACGATGTTGATTCCGACCCGTTCAAAAGGGGTACTGACGACAGGGAAGGGTTGGAGGGGAGCCTTGGGCTTTCCTCCGCTCTTCCCACTAGCCTGGCACGTGGGACAGGACTTGCAGTGGGCTTCTACATCTGCTTTCATTCTGGGCCAGTAGAAGTGAGTCACGAGGCGACTGTAGGTTTTGTCCTGGCCCAAGTGGCCTGCGAGGGGAACGTCGTGGGCCAAGCCCAGGAGGAGGTCTCGGAAGCGTAGGGGTACCACCAGCACCCGGGCGGATCCTAGCTCCACCGACTTCTGCTCGCTGTACAAAAGGTCATTCTCCCAATACACACGGTGCGTTCCAGTTTGGTCGCCCGCGGCCTGGGCCTCTGCCTGTTGCCGGGGCCCGACCAGGGAAGGACAGGTAGCCTGCTCTCGGCAGAACTCCTCTCGGGAGGGGCCCCCCTCGTGGCGCCACTGGGCCAACTCGGGCAGATCACCTAACTCGGTGACCTGTGCGGAGTCGGAAGGTGGGGGTTCGTCACTGGCGACCGACCCTCCTTGTGGGGGGATGTGGGGACCCTCGGCGGGGACCATCCTGTCTTCAGTGGTCGGGGCATCGTCGACTTCCCCAAGGGGGGTCAGTCGGGCTGCCATGGATCGGGTGGTGGCGCACACCCACTCAGGGAGACCCATCATCCCTAGGTGGGTCTTGCGCTCGACTTGTTTCCAGGGGGAACTTTCCAGGTCGTTCCCCAGGAGACAGTCGACTGGCTGGGAGGTTCTCACTGCGACTTTCAGTTTACCGACCACCCCTCCCCATTCAAAAGGCACCAGGGCTACCTTACACAGACTTTCCGTATTGTCAGCGGAAATGACCGGGCAAAAGACGTTGGGGAGGACCTGGTCTTCGTTGACCAAATGACTGAGGACACCGGTGATGCTGGCCCCGGTGTCACGAAGGGATTCTACTTGGTGGCCATTGATAGTTACGAGCTGCCCATATTTCTTCGTGTTGGAGGGCAGGAGGCTTCCAGGGACCATTTCTCTATCTCCTAAGGATACTAGGGCCATGGCTGCGGGTTCCCACTCTACGGTCTCCTCAACCTCCTCCCCCAGTGCTACATTGGCTAGCTGTCTAGCGGGGGGTGCTGCCTGGGTGATGTGTGGGGCCATGGGGCATTCAGGGTCGTTGGCGTAATGTCCGGGCTTCTGACAACCGAAACAAGTGATGGTCACCCGGTGCCCCCGTCTCATGGGGGGGCCGGATACAGCTGGTGGGGGTGCCGGGAAAGGCGGAGGTTGGGTTTTCGGGGGACTGGACTGGGACTCTCTCTGCCCTCCCTGGTTCCCCCCCCTCTCTGGCGGGGTGGTCCCTGACTGGCTCGGGGGTACTCTCCTACAGGGCCCCGGGAGACCCGGGTGTTGGTCCAGCGATCCGCCTCGACAGCCAGCTTTCTCGGATCCGTGAGCTTGCTGTCGAGCAGATGCTGGCGCAGTTCCACAAAGCAGTTCGCAGCCAGGTGTTCCCACAACATAAGGTCGGTTAGTTCTTCTAGGGTGGTTACCTTGCTGCCCTTGATCCACCCATCGAATGCGCGGCTGAAGAAGTTTACATACTCTACCCAGGTGGTGCCCGGGATCTTCCTGCAGTCCTGGAACCGCTGGCGGTACATCTCCGGGGTGAGGCCGTACCTTGTGAGGAGGGCCTCTTTCATGTGGTTGTAGGAGGTCTGCATGGAGGTTGGTAGGTTGAGCAGGGTGTCTCTCCCCTCGCTCAGGAATCGTCCCCACAACCCGGCCCCCCAATCCTTCTGCGGGACCCGATGGGAGGTCATGGTGACCTCGTATGCCCTGAACCACTGTTGGATGTCATCGTTTTTGTAATACTCTTTGACCACATCCTTGGGAATGTGGACTTTCTGCTCCGCCGGGGGAGGCCGCCTCTCGGTTTCCCGGGGGCCGCGCTTCTTCGCTTTTTGCTTTTAGCTCCATTTCCTTCAAGCTGCGTTCGTGCTCCAGTTGAAGTCTCCTTCCTTCGTGTTCCCGTTGGAGTTTCTTCTCTTCTAGTTCTCCTTGCACTCGCATCTGTTCCACTGCTAGCTTTTTCTCGGCTAATTTCAACTCGCCCTCGATTTTAAGTTTGGCCAATTCGAGTTCGTGATGGCGACTTCTCTCTCTGTCTGCGAGTTCCTCCCGGGATAGGCCCCCGTCTGGTACGAAGCTTTGCACCTGGTTGCTGCTGCGTTCTCCTTGGGAGTGTCCAGCTTCGTCGTGGAGTTCCACCGCTCCTTCTGGGCGGGGGGCTCCAGAATCCACCCAAGCTTTCAGTGCCTTCTGCATATCTTCTTTGGTGTTGAGACCAGTGGTAGCGATTTTGAGTTCTTTGCAGAATTGCTTCAGTTCTCTGTGTGTGTACTCCTCCAGTTGTTCCGCCTGGAACACGGTACTGGTGTCGTTTTCTGTGAGAACCACGGCGTTTCCTTCTGCCATCTTTGTCGGTAGTGCGTCAGCCGTTCACGGTACGATCTCTAGATTATGGGCCCGAATCCCGTCGCTTGCCACCAATGTTAGAAGGCGACCTCAGAGGGGCCCGGAGGGGCACTGACTAGCCTGAGGTCAACCCTCAAGGTGTCGTAGCCGGGCACTGGCGGGAGACTCCTCAGGGGAGGAATCTCGTATCTAGGATCGTACACTCGGCACCACACAACAAAGAGACACCACACCGGGAGTTCTTAAGAACAAATCTTTATCAGATCGGAGTTGTAGGATCTTTATGATCAGCAAGGCAAATATATACAAGTGGAGCGTGGGCTCACAGAGTCTCGGGAGGGGTAGGAGGTAGCGGGACAGTCTTTGGGGATATGGATCAAATGCAGGGGCGTACCCGGCGCACAGCTCACAATCCTCGAGCTGGGGGATACGCTTGTCGTCGTCGGGGTTCGGCGGGACCATGAGAGTCTGTGGGAGCTGCGAGTCACTCAGCAGGGCTCAAGCACAAGTCGGAGGTCTTACGATCTTCAGGGAGCCGCGAGTCACTCAGCAGGGCTCACGCACAAGTTCGGAGGTCTTACGATCTTCAGGGAGCCGCGAGTCACTCAGCAGGGCTCAAGCACAAGTTCGGAGGTCTTACAATCTTCAGGGAGCCACGAGTCACTCAGCAGGGCTCAAGCACAAGTTCGGAGGTCTTACGATCTTCAGGGAGCCGCGAATCACTCAGCAGGGCTCAGGTGTTTCCAAAGGCGAATCTGCCGGATAGTCCCAGAGCACCCCTTGTTATAGGACGACTCCTCTTTGATGTCCGGAGTCTGTGCAGGCAGGGGTCTTGTCACCTGGAGGTCGCTTGTCGGGGTTTCCTGCCATTGTCTTTTGATCCTTTCAGGGCCGGGTCGGGAGGAGTCCCAGACACCCAGCAGGCGTGGAGCCAGCCCTCGGGGAGGCCGCCGGGCCGATCGAAACCCACCTTCCCAGGGGAGCTCAGAGGTGCGATGGAAACTGCTCCTCCCTCTCTCATCCCAATGGGAGCACGATGTCCCCCAGCCGGAGTGGCGCCTCTAGGCCAGGGTCGCGCTGGGGCCGGGCGGCCATCATGGTGCATGAAGTGGGCACGCGGGCCCGGTGTGGCCGAAAGGAGGAAGGCCACGGATGGGAAAGTCCGGGTCGGGTGTGTGTGGGTTCTGGTGGGAAGGATCGGCTAGGCCGTGGGCTCGGGGGCTGCATGAGGTGCATGGGTCAGATTATGTGGTGCGGGGACAGGGATGGCTATGCTATAAGGCCGGGTCTAACAGATGTTGCAGAGCTCTTAAGATGTTTCTGGTCCCTGTGTGAGTAGCGCGTCCAGAACACAGGTTTGTTTTGTATTCTGGGACATGTAGTCCTGATGTTATAATAGAATAAACCAAGGCTACATGCCCCAGAAAACAATCCAAAACCCCGGTTAACTTGATTGGAGCTTGCACACTTGAGGGCTCTGGAGGGGCCACATCGTCCTGGATCACCCTACTGTTGGCTCCTCATGTGAAGCAGATAGAGCACAATTTCAACTGGCCCATGTTGTAGGGCATAGTACTAACAGGAAGGCAAAGTAAATGTGACACCTTAGTCTGAAACTGCCAGCCAAGAATCAGAAAAATACACCAACATTTTAGTAAACTTGAAGGGCACCAAGTAACCTTCCAACTCTTAACCTGTTTTCTAGCAGTCATTTTTTTTTCTTTCTTTTTGTTCTTTTCCTTTCCTTCATTCTCTTTCCTCATGTACCGCTTATTTTTTAACTTCTTCTATCTTCCCAGTACCCTATCTTCAACCATCTTCACTCGGTTTTTGCTCCACTCCCCTCTCTTCTTTTGCCTCTTTCCCCACAGTTCTTGCTGCCCTGCTTCCTTTCCACCATATGTACAAAATTCCTGCCCCTTCTGTATTCTATCTTTTTCTTCAACTTCCTTCGATTCTTTTGGCCATTCAGCTTCTCAATTTCTTCCTTCCAACTGCTCTTCTATGACAATACCTCATTTTTCAGGTTTACCCTCACATGCTACTCCTTGCTGTTGAGATGGCAGAGCTCCTTATATCTCAATGTTCTTGTGTAGTCGTTATACAAGAGCCTCCACTGATAGTACGGACCTTTGATTGTTGACTGAAAGCGTATGAAAAGAGCTAGCATCTAAAACACATTTGATAACCTTGAAACCAATGTGGCTTCACAAAAATAACAGAGAGGATAGTGTCCAAACTATGAAGTCCAAACTATGAAGACTTATTAGCAGACTAAGTAAAAGATTACAAATCAATCAAATAGGATATCAATGTATCCAAAAAGCAGAGTATCTATGTAATTACAGAACCTAAAATTGGTATATTATAAAGAAAAAATGTGAAATATTACAATATAAAGAGCATAATGAAGATTGGTTCCGTAAAGGAATTTCCCCATTCTAAATAAAGCAACAAAAGTGGCAAGGAGAAGTTCAAAGAGGAAGGTGTCAGAATCAGAACCACCAAATTAAGGTTCTTGGGGAAAGAAACAGGCATTCAAGCATAGACCCCAGCACTCAAGGCAGGAGAAATCATCAGAGGTGAGAATGGTCTGGTCTCAGTGAAGGCAGGACAGGATCTGATAAATTATTCTACGAAATGCACAATTAATATGCAATAAAATGGTCTGGAAGCTTCTTCCCTTCAACTCCCTGTAGAGCTGAGTTGTTAAAACTAGGGGTGATCCAAGGGGGGCACCAGGCTCTGGCCAAAAGATGCATTATTCTGATAACAGTTCTTTGTTTTCGGGGGAAGGGGGGATGAGCGGCAGTTAGATGCTCTGTAATGGGCCATCACTAACTTCTTTTGTCATTTATATCCTGCCAGGGAGAAGGTGTCAAAAGGGAAGGAACTCTAAATGTTCTTCAAACCTTCCACCACAATTTCTTAGAATAACATTGTGGATACTTTTAGCCAGGCCAAAATAATATGTTTGGCAATCGTATTAGTAAAACGGTACAGATCTTAACTGCAATGTTTAAATAAGTCTAGACATATTTAAACATTGCCAGATTAATTTTGAAAACATTTGAGGGGGGGCCCAATTATTTCCTTTTCCACTGGAGGGGGTGCTGCATTAAAAAGATTGAAGTTCAACATTCTAGAGGGCCCAATAAGACGACTATGTTCTCTGGGAGCAGGTAATATCCCCACATGGGTTAATTATTTGCTGGTCCCTAACCCCCAGCATGGATGATTCCCCCACACTGCCTTTTTGTTGAGAGGTATATCCGACCACTCCCCTATCATTACACACTTGACCACTCCCACCCCAAGACTGAAAGGAAGGGAGGACATTGTCAAGATGGGCGACATGGTGGATGCGTGAGCTTGAAGCTCAACGCCGGCCTGCATAAATCCTGCCTTAATTCATCCTGACCCTGGGACAAACTTGCATCTACATACTGCTATGGTGGAGGGCAGCTTATAGCTGTCAATTTGGAGGAGATAGCTCCCACCGGGGGACAGCTGGTGCTTACCTGGGGCCAACGGATTGACTGCCAGCATGCCGGGATTTGGGTATGGGCTGACACCTGTGCTTTGAGAATTACTGGCCAGGCTGAGCAGATCGGCCCACTGCAGTGCACTTCTCTCCTTGCCCCACTGGGGCAATATCCCTGGCAGAGGGGAACAGATGACTTATGGTGGTCTGTATAGGCAAAGGCCCCTGCACCCGACACGCAAGCTGCTGTCGCGCGGCCTGGGTAAGATACACGGGACTGCAGCCCTTGAGTGGCAAGGAGGCTGTCTCTACCTTGGATACTGGAGTCACTGCGCTGCTAGGAAATTGATGGCCCCACCCCCCTAAGTGAGCTTAAGAGAGGGCTCGACCTCCCCTACAGAGCACAGCTTTCAGACGCTGCCAGCTTTGGGCTGGTGGGTTGGCAGTGACAGGGATGCTGGGGCTTCCTTGGAGGATCATCAGAGGTGCAAGGAATGCCAGCGGCCTCTGGTACCAGAGACTGTGCACAGGGGCTCCCCCCACTGATGAGAATGTGCATCATTCAGGTGGGGCCCCTCTGGTTTGCGACTTACAGGTTGGGACTACTTGGAGGACCATTTCGGCCTTGGGCAGCGGCTTGAAACTGACTTTTCCCAAATGAAGAAGAAGCAGCCTCCCCACTGTTGCTGTACCAGAGCGACAGATACGTTTGGGGCTTCTCTCCACCACCCCCCACCCAGGCGATAGCTTTACATGCTCCCCCATCTTAACTGACATTGGAACTAACACCTGGCTAATACACATGGGGCAGTGTAGCAGATGGAGCCTGGGCCTGCCTGTGGGTCCCGTAGGTTCACAGTGTGTATAGGTAGCTTTTGGCGCCACTTTCTGGACTACGGAATGTGCGTAGTGGCCCTAATTCACAATTGTGGAGTTAGGCAGAAGGACTTGAAAGCAGCTCTGTGAATACCTCAGCAAGCCCTCCCCTGCACATTAGATGAAATTGGGATGTCCCCCCCCCCATTCTTGGTGAGTTTCTGTACTTACATTGACTCTGCCCAAGCCACCAGCTCTACACGGGAACCTTCCTGATGGACTGGAACTCTGCAAAGTGATCGGGGGACCCCTGCTGTGTTTGGAATATCAGAGGCTGATGCTGTACAGTGCCCCTGGAACAATTAACGATTGAATGCCATGAAGAGTGGGATTACCCGTGCCCCTGTCACAGTGGCACCCTTCCTGACTTGCCCAAAGACACAGAGGTTCTCTCTCCCCGTCCCCCTTTTCTGCTACGCCTCCCTCCACCCCTGAAAGTCATTGAGACCTCCACCATCTGCTCTGCTCTAGGACTCCATCGGTGGTCCTGGAGGGAGCAGGAGAGTACTAGGGACTATATTCACTTTAAAGGTAAAATAGAAAAACACTTTTTTTCATTACCTGGAGGGGTAGAGAGGATATCAAGTTAGAGTAACTCCTCCTATGATATAATCACTTAGTCACTTAAATTACTCTAACGAATCAACCGCAGTTGATATGGGTACGCTTCAGTGGGGAGAGATGTGAAGGATCTAAATAGAGTAAATACCTACGTCTTCACCAACAGGTGAGCAAGGAAAAGTCTTCCTTTTTGTTTATTTACCCTCACACACCCTAGTGGTGTCATGCTTCATCATCGGGTCACCCCGACGCCTAAAAGTCGGGGTGGGCTCAACCACAGTATTGGGAGCTCTTGAAAGAAGTTGTTGACCTGGGGGGCTGAATAAGTTAAAATACCTCAAACAGATCCCCGGTTTCCCTTTATTCTTGGGTCTGTTTGGGTAACTAAAAAACAAATGTTGGGTCTTATAAGGAATCTTATGGTCCTAAGACCCTAGTGCCAACATGTTTCAGTCCTGTAATGGCCTTATGGGTCCTGGACTTTCATCAGGGCTAGGTATGGCCTCCCTAGGAGACAGGATAAAAGGGGTTTCCCTATCCTGTATGCGATGCAAGGGCAGAGTAGCTGCTGCTTGTGATGATGATTGATAATTTACCAATCATAAGTAGTACTCCATCTGTAAAGAAAAGACAGACAACAAAGAAAAACACAAAGACAAAAACAACATACATTTGTATAGTAATGTCATTGTTTCTCTTCAAAACTTTGTCCCACATTGCGTGCTCTGGAACTAATTAATGAACCACATGTGCCAATTTGTGTCTATGACATAGTGGTAATCAATTGCTTCCAAACTTGTGCCACTCACGTACATATCATCACATAGTACTGTTACGTGACAGATGAGTGGTGGGGTGGCAGTGGTACTCAATAAACTGATCTTAATTTATGTCAGTATGTCTATGTATTCACTAGTAACACACTCCATGCCTCACATTCACTCCACATTCGTACCGTGTTTGTGAAAAGAATAACGGTAATCGTAATCATGTTTGTTTATCATTATCCCTCCTGATTTTGTGCGTAAAAAATAATAAACAATAATAAAAAGATAACATTCCCTTACCCAATTCTTGAATGGTTTCTGTGTCTCAGGGGACCGTAAAGCATCTAGGGGTAGCTTTATAGTCAAACCCTAAAATCGTGACCCCAGAAGGTTAGGGGAAATGTAAATAAATATAGTGAGTGGTTTTCTCTAACCACAGTGTATCTAGACCCTCGTATTCCCCATATAGAGGAACGAAGGATGAGAGTGTTGGCGATCGGATTGGAAATTGCCAGTCTATAACTTACTTCATCAAAAGTCCTGCCCCGCGTGCACACCTACTTGGCTCCGGTCCCCGGCTTTCGCGTTTGTAATGCGAAGGAACCGTGTTTTAGTACCCTTGAGTTGTCATAGGAACAAATTGGTAGGCGGCCCTCGGCGCGGACCGAAGTACGTCATGACGTTAATTACGTACCAGGAATCATGGGACTTGTAGTTCCGTATTATATTTAGTGAAGAACACGGAGATCTAAATCTTTTTACACGTCGTTGAAATCTCTTATTACCATTGTAAATGGATATAAAATGCATTGCTAGAGCATTATATGCAGACTGGGTTGTTAGAGATGTTGTTTGGTTTCCGGCGTTCGGCCGATCGCCAACACTCTCATCCTTCGTTCCTCTATATGGGGAATACGAGGGTCTAGATACACTGTGGTTAGAGAAAACCACTCACTATATTTATTTACATTTCCCCTAACCTTCTGGGGTCACGATTTTAGGGTTTGACTATAAAGCTACCCCTAGATGCTTTACGGTCCCCTGAGACACAGAAACCATTCAAGAATTGGGTAAGGGAATGTTATCTTTTTATTATTGTTTATTATTTTTTACGCACAAAATCAGGAGGGATAATGATAAACAAACATGATTACGATTACCGTTATTCTTTTCACAAACACGGTACGAATGTGGAGTGAATGTGAGGCATGGAGTGTGTTACTAGTGAATACATAGACATACTGACATAAATTAAGATCAGTTTATTGAGTACCACTGCCACCCCACCACTCATCTGTCACGTAACAGTACTATGTGATGATATGTACGTGAGTGGCACAAGTTTGGAAGCAATTGATTACCACTATGTCATAGACACAAATTGGCACATGTGGTTCATTAATTAGTTCCAGCGCACGCAATGTGGGACAAAGTTTTGAAGAGAAACAATGACATTACTATACAAATGTATGTTGTTTTTGTCTTTGTGTTTTTCTTTGTTGTCTGTCTTTTCTTTACAGATGGAGTACTACTTATGATTGGTAAATTAGCAATCATCATCACAAGGAGCAGCTACTCTGCCCTTGCATCGCATACAGGATAGGGAAACCCCTTTTATCCTGTCTCCTAGGGAGGCCATACCTAGCCCTGATGAAAGTCCAGGACCCATAAGGCCATTACAGGACTGAAACATGTTGGCACTAGGGTCTTAGGACCATAAGATTCCTTATAAGACCCAACATTTGTTTTTTAGTTACCCAAACAGACCCAAGAATAAAGGGAAACCGGGGATCTGTTTGAGGTATTTTAACTTATTCAGCCCCCCAGGTCAACAACTTCTTTCAAGAGCTCCCAATACTGTGGTTGAGCCCACCCCGACTTTTAGGCGTCGGGGTGACCCGATGATGAAGCATGACACCACTAGGGTGTGTGAGGGTAAATAAACAAAAAGGAAGACTTTTCCTTGCTCACCTGTTGGTGAAGACGTAGGTATTTACTCTATTTAGATCCTTCACATCTCTCCCCACTGAAGCGTACCCATATCAACTGCGGTTGATTCGTTAGAGTAATTTAAGTGACTAACTAAAAGAGTACTAGGGACTGCCACATGGACCACCGGCCCTGAGGCTGCAGTTGACATGTGCCAGACACGGAGCCATTGATTATAGAGAATTGCTCACCCCACAAAGGTCCATGTTGAAGGAACAGTGGGGGGGCCGGCTGGTACCAGGCTGGTGTTGGTAGGGGCCTCAAAGACTATGGGACACCACTGGAAGGTGCAATGAGACACCTGGACACAGAGGGTCATAGTGGAGAATTGAGGGGTTACTGAGACAACGTGCACACCTGATTGGCTGGAGGGCAGACACACGGAACGGGGCACTGCATAGAGTACCGGGGATTGCTGCCAGCTGGAAGCCACACCACAGAGCACCATGGGCAAGCTAAAGGCACAAGCACTGGACACACAACGAAGGTCACAGACCACACAGCCAGAGTTGTCAGAAGCTGAGATGTCCCTTGACCCGCCCCCTCAGACACTGCAACTTAAACTACAAAAAAATATTGGAGGCCAAAGTAGATACAAAAACCACTCTCCAGAGAGAGATCGATAATGATTCGATATGGTCTCAGAGGAATTGGGCCTGCTCCGAGCTGTTCACCATAAATTGGCCAACAGGGTCACAGACACTGATACCACTTTAGCAGACCGCTGAGGCTGGAGGAGATGTATTCAGGGGCATATGAGGCTGGATTACTCCTCCCAGCCCAAACTAGAGAGGCTTGGTGGTGCCCCTAGCCAAATCCAGTTCCCCTGAAGTGGCGGTCCCTAATTTAAGGCCGCTTTCCATGCTTAATACCGATTTAAAGATAATTACAAAAGCACTCACCTCTAGGTTGCTGCTTCATATGCAGTGCTTGATTCACATGGATCAGAATGGGTTCATACCCACCTACAATACATCCCTTAATCTCTGCTGGCTATATAACCTCATCTATAACTGAGAACTGGCTGATAACCCACTCACTAGGATCATGTCAGTGGACCTGTAAAGGGCTTTTGACGTGGTGTGGTGGAATTTTCTAGAACCAACACACTACACATGGGAGGCCCGATTCACAGAACTAACTTAAGATAAAATCCTAAACTTACTACCATTTTGGTATTCACAGAAGGCACTTACTCATTTTGGTATTCACAGAAGGCACTTACTCATTTCAGTAGTAAGTTTAGGATTTTGTCTTAAGTTAGTTCTGATGCCTGTACCTATTCAGTGGCCATCCAGGTCTTGAGGTCCTCCCTGAACTGCTGGAGAAATGGTGAGGCTCTGAGGTGCAGGGGGAGGGTGTTCCAAGTCTTAGCTGCCAGGTAGGAGAAGGAGCGACCTCCGCTGTTTGCTCGGTGGATGTGTTGGGTGGCTGCTAGGGACAGGGATCCACAACAAAACCGGTTTCATCTGATACTGTTCAATGGCATCCCCAATAACCTCTTTTGACTGTAGTGGAAGGATACTGTAATGCTCATATATTTCTTCAGATCTACTTCTATCTACGTTTTCAAACTGTCCAGTTGAAGACAACATTTCTTCCTCCATGCAACTTCCATGTGAGACAACATCTGCATATTTCTAGTACACATTATTGTCTTTAAGACATAATGTAGCTTTCTTCAAATTATTTACTTCCACTAGTTCCTGCCAGATTGTTTTGTTTTTCGTGGGCACACCATTCACTAGAATAACAAGCGGTTCTTCCAAATCCTTCTACACCCACATTTAAATATTGCATTTAACATGCAAAGGTAAATACACAACTCTACCTTTAAGCCCTTTGTTTGCTTCTCACAGAAAGTAATGGAAGTGATCCCAACTCAGGGTTAGAAACCAAGTAGGTGTTTCACAACATGCAGTTAAGCTCAACATGATGACGATACCAGTACTCGTTCATCACAATGTTAGCAGAGGTAAAGTAAATAAACATCAGCACTGCAAGTACATGGGTGGGGTCCTACTGTATCAGTGTATTCCTGGCAAATACTTCAATTACTACTGCATTCCCAGTTATACACAGGAGCATATCTACAACTTACTTGTACCTCTTTACCTAACTCTTCCTCTACATTTGTAGGAGCAATCTCTTTTTCTGAAATCGGACTACTGTCTTTCACTTCATAACATTGGGCATTTCTTTCAACTGCATACACTAATTCATTCTGTTTTAAGTAGTTTTCCTCATTAAAGGCTCAGTACTAGATGCACACTTCCATTCTTTGAAAATGTTGCAAAAGTTACTTTTATTAATAAGCCTTTTTTGGGGGGGGGGTCTTCATAGGCAACAATGGTTATCCTGTGTTTTCATTCTGCTGAGTATTTGTGGACCTTGCTCTTTTACAGGGTTATCCACAAACATTTTAATTTCTTCCTCCTTTTTCTTCTGACCTGTTTTTGTTGGTTTCAGGACTCTGGGCACTTTACCACTGCTAAAGTGCAAATGCTCTCTGTATAAATTGTATTGGTGATTGGTTTATTCATGATTTGTACATTTGATGTACTATTAAATCCCTAGTAAAGTGCACCAGGTATGGCCAGGGCCTGCAATTAAAATGATACCAGTGGGCCTGCAGCACTTATTGTGCCACCTACAGTAGTAGCCTTGCAACCTTTTCTCATACCTGCCACTGCAGCGTCTATTTGTGCAGTTTGAAACTGCATGTTGATCTGGTAAATGCGCTCACTTGCCAGGCCCAAGCCTGTGCCTCTGCCTGTGGAATACACGTTTGAGGGAGGGTGACAGTTAGGCTGTTTGTGTATTTACTCTAGACAGTCACACAAAGGGACCCGAGGTGGGGCCTGCATAGTCTGATGGACCATCACCAGGATGATGGGTCTTCCTGAGCTAGAGTGGTGGGAGGAGTTGTCTCTAGCACCTGAATAGGGCTGTGCCTGTCCTCACACAAAGTTGTATCCAGCCCCCTGTAGTGCATCTGGAGCCAGGTCAGGGAAAGGCTGGGTCTTGTGTACTACAAAGACTTTACTTTGGAGGAGGGAAACTGCCACTCTGCTTGTTGCTGTGTTGTGCTGGCCTACTGCTGGCTGCTTCTGTCTTGGGCAGTTAAAGGACTGGCCTTTTGCTTTCTGTATCCTGTTTACAAACACTTTCCAAGGGATTGTTTGTGCTTGCCTCCTGTTAAGAAGACTCAGTGCCATCAAAGACGTCAGCTGCAGCCGCCCCTGAACTCGTCTGCTAGGAGTTTTGACCTGCGTGTTGGTGCCAATTCAAACTCTGGGCCCTTGGAGGCGGTTTTGCTATAAAGGAAAATCCGTTAATCGACCTACAGCACCTGTTTTTCCTGCTGCAGCCCTGCTGTGTGATTGAAAAACCAAAGCATTGCTGTGGTGCAGACTAAAAATTGATGCAGCACCTGCTGTGCAGCTGAGCGATTGCTGCAGCCCAAGTCCTGAGCACTGTGTCACTGACATCCAAGGCACCCGCTGCGACTCCGACAAAGGCCCTGCTGTGCAGATGGATGAATTGACGCAGCGCCTGTTTCGCCCCCACTACATTGATCTAGCTCATCTGTATTTTCGACACATCGCACCTGTGCACCAAGATCTTCATTGACGTTGCCCAGCAATACAGAACCAAGGCTGAGAGTCCAGGAACTGACGCATCACCTTCCCTGGCTGTAAGGAACAGACACATCACCCACTCTGGGAGTTAGGAACCGATGCACCACTTTGCTTTTCAGGGAACCTCCCCTCTTCTGTGCCTGTTTTCGTCTTTGGTTTTGATGCATCTCAGGTACTTTTGATAAAAGTGATGCATCCATGAACTGAACTATTTAAACATTTTAAAAGTGATATCTTGATTTGTGTATGTTGGATGTTTTTCGCTTTGGCTTTGTTTTATTCAGAGAAATGTTGGTTATTCTTCTAAACTGGTGTATTGTTCATTTGTGGTGTTTTCACTGTGTTACTGTGTGTGTTTTGTACAAACGCTTTATATATTGAGATAAGTCTGACTACCCATGCCAAGCTAATAAGGGGGTGAGCAGAAGTTATCTTAGCTGTGTAATCCACTTTCCCTGACTACAATAAGGGGCCATTCTTTGACAGAGTGCAAACCTCTGCCAACTAGAGACTCCCATTTCTACCCAGTATCAAAATATATAGTTAGGACTTCAGAAAAAACAATTTATCAACTGCACTCTCAATATATTATCCTTGTTTGAGTGCAGCTCTTCTCGTCTTAGAGTCCCTCATCTTTCATACCAAATTCTGTATTACTCTAGGTCTAAAGTTTCTTATTTGTATTTCTTTATATTGTCTCTGCCTCCTTGTGATTTTAGATTTTGTTATAACATTTTGTCTTTTAATCTGACTTACTCGTTCTCCGTTCCAAATTTGGAGAAGAGAAGTAAATAGACAGCAGAACTGTAAGTACCTGGTGGGTTCCTACAATAGTTAATCAAAAGTTCAAGTTTCAGTGTGTTTCTGTGTTTGCAAATAGTCAAATAAGTTATGTTATGTGTGTTTATTTATTGTTTAATTCAAATTGTATTTTAATAGCTTAATAAAATGTACTTGTAAAGTTATAAATATATTTATCATTAATTGAACTTAGGGGTCACAAACACACCGATGCAAGTACTCATACAAGTACTCACAAACCCACACAGCCATTCACACAAGTACTGACACACCTACACCTTGTCACACACTGATTCAAAACCCCATACAGTTAGTGACAAACCTATTTGCACATGCAAACATTTACTTACATACAAATAATGTGAAGTTTTTGTGTTTTTTACAACAATCTTTACTGTTGTTTTTCCCAACTGTTCACTGATGATTAGTTCAACAGTATGCCATTT
Organism: Triturus cristatus; assembly: GCF_964204655.1. Taxonomy (NCBI): domain Eukaryota; kingdom Metazoa; phylum Chordata; class Amphibia; order Caudata; family Salamandridae; genus Triturus; species Triturus cristatus. Next base: position 929,105,844 of record NC_140593.1, on the reverse strand, counting down.
GTGGTGTATGAGTATGCAACCTGAAAATAGTAGAAGGGAAAATGGACCCACAGAACACATTTTTACAGCGACAAACATGTAGTATTTTGCACAGTGAGTAACCATTTCACTCAAATCTCCACAGGCTGCTGATAATTGTGATTACTGCAGCTGATGAAGGTTCTCCCAAGGGTGCCTTAGACGTAGAATGTTCTGCTACACCTGGCTTGTCCTGCATCATTCAGTTGTACACCCTTTCATTAATTTTCTTTGAGTGCTTGGTACTTGTCCCATGTGAATACTTCTTGGCAGTGCTACTGGGTAAGTGTAGGCCACAAATATTACACTGCACATATTTAGCTATAATCTTTTCTGCTGAAGGTATTCTAAAATGGTTGCAGACATCACTTTATTTTGTGCTTGCTGGTGTAAATATATACGTGCATTTGTTTAAAGTGTTGTGAACAAAATTGTATTTGTAAATAGTCAAATAAGTTTATTTGTAGTGAGTGCAATGCACAGTGTTCCTTAATTGCACAGAGATAGTGTGCAGATTTTTCTCTACAATCTTTAAAAGAAAGTTTTTACCACTGTTCAATGATAACTGCTTAAAAAGTGCATTGTTTATGGTGTATGAGTAAAGAAGCCGAGAACCGTAAAAAGGGAAAATGAAATACTTATTTATATGAATACATACCTTAACAGTATGAGAAATGTCTAATTATTTCTTTGAATTATGTCTTTTTGCATTGTTGAATGTCTAAGTTACTTTTGTAATTCTATTAATTGTCCAGCTGATAAATATTTGTGTGTTTTTCTTTTTATACCGATCAATGGTACCATCTATTGGAGTGATGTACTTTACTAGTTATATCTTGCAGTGTTGGCTATAAATTTAGGTTTTGAGGATGCACACCCAAGAACAGATTGCTACAGTTACTAACACTCGTAGGTGCACATCAGTACAGCAACTCCCACACCAGCTGCACATAGATAGAGGTACTCACATGCACACAAAGACTCACACTGATACAGCCACTGACACACATCAATAGAGTCACTGACACAGCCAATTCCACACCAATACAGTCACTGACACATCCAGCCAAACAATATTGCATCCAGTAACACACCAAGGCACACACTGACACACCCAGGGACTTGCCAATGCAGACACGCACACACCCAGAAATATAGCAATGCAGACACTCACACAGCCAGCCAAACATTAAGGCATTTACTAACACACCCAGGCACACACTGACACTAACAATGAGACATGTAGAGACCTACCAATTCAGACACTGACACACCCAGGCATACAGCAATGGAGACACTAACACAGCCAATAACACACCCAGGCACACACTGACACACACACTGAGACACCCAGAGACTTACTAATGCAGACACTGACACACCCAGGCATACAGCAATGCAGACACTAACACACCCATAAAAACAGTAATGCATCCAATAACATACCCAGGCACACACTGATGCATATGATAACACACCCAGGGACATACTGATGCATACACTAACACACCCAGACACAGACTAATGTATACTCCAACACACCCAGAGACTCACAATGCAGACACTGACACACCCAGGCATACGGCAATGCAGACACTGACACACCCAGCCAAACACTAATGCATCCAAAAACACCCACACACACACTGATGCACACCCTGACAAACCCAGGGACTTACCAACGCAGACACTGACACACCCAGGTATATAGCAATACAGACACTGACACCCCCATCCAAACACTAATTCATTCAATAAGACACCCAGGCATACTCTGACACATACACTTACATACCCAGGGACATACCAATACAGACACTGACACACCCAGGCATACAGAAGTGCAGACACAGACAGCCCCAGCCAAACAGTAATGCATCCAACAACACACCCAGGCACACACTGATGCATACACCGACATCAACAGGCTCACACTGATGCATATGCTAACATACCTAGGCACATACTGATGCATACACTAACACATCCAGGCACACACTCAATTATACACTAACACACTCAGGCGCACATTCATGCATACACTAAAACACCCAAGCACACACTGATGCATACACTAACACACCTAGGCACACACTCAAACATACACTAACACACCCAGGCACACACTGACACACAGAGGCACACATTGATGCACACACTGAGACAACCAGAGAATTACCAATGCATACACTGACACACCCAGTTATACAGCAATGCAGACACTGACACACCCACCTAAACACTAATGCATCCAATAACACACTTAGGCACCCACTGGTGCACACACTGACACACCCAGGGTCTTACCAGTACAGACACTGACACACCCAGGTATACAGTAATACAGACACCGACACACCCATTCAAACACTAATACATCCAAAAAGACACCCAGGCATACAGTGACACATACACTGACATACCTAGGCATACACCAAACCAGAATTTTATTTACCCAGTCATACACCAATATAGACACTGACACACCTATCCAAACTCTAAATCATGTCACTCAATTATTCACAGGCAACTGGTATTGTAATGACTGCATCTGATAATGGTTCTCCCAAGGCTGCTGTAGAGGTTGACTGTCCTGCTGCACCTGATTTCTCTCACATCATTTAGTTGCCGAGCCTCTCAGGAATTGTTTTTAGGCTCTTCCACATGGAACTTGTCCCATGTGTATACTTCTTTGCAAGGCCACTGGATAACTGCTTGCTGCAAATATTTCACTCCACATATTTTCCTGCAACCTTCTTTTCCCCAGAAGGTTTAATAAAGTGCTTCACCACTTTCTTTTCTGCGAGGTGGTGTGTCTTCCTCCTCATCCACAACATGTTTTGGGTGCTTATCTTGGATGGACGATGTAGCTGCAGCCATTGTGTAAAAGCAGAGCACCACTAGTTCTCAATTTTACTTCTAGAGACTTCACTGGAGAAGTAACTGCTTTTGGGTGTGGTTCTTCATGTGCAAGGGTGGGGTCTTAATATTTCCAATCAGAAGTCAAGGCTTGGGTGTGGTTGTTAGTGAATTCAAGAATGTGGTCCATAAATTACCTGATTCACAAGTAAAATGAGTAAATTTGTTGACAACAGATATTAGGTGGTTTATATACACACTTGTAAATATGTTCACTTATGTGATTAATGACAATGGAGGGGTGTAAATATTCACATGTAATCTATAACATTTTGGGCGAATCCATAGATTCAGACTTGCGGATTCATTATGATCACATAATCCGGATTAAAAACCATAGAGTAGTAGTCCATCTATGTTTAAGGACCCACAAAGGTACTGAGGTACCTGAAATTTTTTTTTCTCATTAAATTAACTTCTAATACTTTACATTAACTACATATGTGATTTTTTTTAAACTTATAATAGGTATATTTAGAAAAAAAGTCAACAGTGCCAAAACAACTTAATTAAAAGTCAAAATCAATTGTAACACACTGAGTATTAGAAATAAACCCCACAAAGTAACTAAAAAAACGAAACATTAGAGGGACATAATACAATAGAAATGGAATTTGAAAAACCTTTGCCGTCACTGAAAAAAACAAAGGTTATCGGGATGTTCTAGTTTGGAAACAGTAATTTAAAAAACCTTAGAAATTCATTTACTTATGAAATATTGTTAAAGGGATGTTATAGTTAAGCTCAGTTTTCACTTGTACCAAATCATAGAAATTCAGCAGGTACAGTTACCTTAGCTAATTATAATTTACGCCTCCGCAATGCACTGGGTATCACCTAACATATTACATCACTCATGACAAGGTCAGTGACATCATTGATGATATCCCAAGTTGCATAACTGATCTTATCTTCCATAGAAGCACTCATACACCTTCTCACACCCCATACAACTTCTCATATACCCACTCACACGCCCACACAACCACTCATATACCCATTGACAGACCCATATACCTACTCACAAACCCACTCACTCATCCATAGAGCCACTCACACACCCACTCACTCTCCCATACTGCTACTCACACAACCACTCAATCAACCATATAGCCACTCACTCACTCATAGAGCCACTCACACACCCACTCACTCACTCACTCATATAACCATCCTCACAGCCACTCACACACTGATGCAGACAGTCAATCAATCAATCAATCAATCAATCAATCAATAAATCAATCAACCAAATCCATTTATTCAGAAACAAAAAGTATCCATACATGTTTTTAAGTGTATCATTAAACTATGAAAAAACTAACAGACAATTCTAATTACTATTCATTGTCAAGCAAGCTCGGACTGCACTCTTCTGGAACGTGCCCACCTAAAACATACTCTCCCTATCAGTAAGTTGAAGCAGCGTCTTATTTGCTACTCTAAAATCATTAATGACAAGCCTCTAGATTAGGGGAAGTAAAATTATCTTAGTGTATTTAGAATAAAAACCACGAAAGAAGAAGAAATATAGCAAAGATTGCCGTGCGCTTCCATAACCGGGGTGGGGCAAAGTATCCAGGTTTACCTGAAATCCTGTAGGAAAGCATAATAAATATTTAATTGTCCCTGCCCTAAAGTGGAATAGTAAACCTTGCTCCAATGTGATGTTTGCTGTGAAAATGTTTTAAAAAATGCTTTTGGATCCAGGAAGGGACCCCAGCATCAGACCTAGTGGGTCAGGGTATTTTGTTTGGGACTTGGCTTAGTCTGAGTTTCAAAATGTCTGCCAACACTTCCTTGTTGAAGTGTTGGCAGCCAATCAGATCTCTGCACGAGATCGGTTGGATTCACGGAGGGTCACAAAAAGGTCTCTTTCTGGACCAAGATATAGCTCTCTGCCAAATTTTTTGTAATGTAGTTCAGCGGTTCAGGCTGTAGTTGTGTCTAAAGTCCCTAAAGGAAAGTGCATGGGAAAAATATGTTAGGGACCGCGCTTGATGAATCAACCCGAAGCTTTCAAGAAAGCAGCTGAACTCAGATGCATACTAGTTTTGAAAATTTTGTGAAGACTCTTCAAATTGCGGCAAAGTTATTGGCAAAACAAAAAAACACTTTTCTTCTGGAAACTAGCTCCTAAATACAACTACCTACTGACGACCGCCAGTAATTAATATGTGTATGTGTGTGTGTGTGATGCATGCCTACATGAAATGCTAAATTGCACTACACCATTGTTCCCGTGATTTTCTGACATCCGAGAGGTCCTACCTAGTTCCAATTTGAGTGTGTGAAGCGGCCAGTAAACATGTTGGGCTACATGTAAGAGGTAAACTTAGGCTGAAGTAGCTATGAATGGTGCACCACCATTGGCTAAAAAAACAGGAGTTGAGTCCACCAAGGCAGTTATTGTCCCCTAAGTCTTCCCCGTCTCTGCGAGATTATGGCACTATTTTTTTGATCATTGCAATTTCTGAATGCACTGTATGAGTGACTTCCGGGGATTGTTCAAGGGCTGTACAGTACACTTAAGGTCAACATGAAGGGCCAGGTTCAGTGCTATTGCACTGAAGTAGCCTCGGTGGTGGTTGTGGCATAGGTTTCATGTACCATCATGTCACAAGTGGCAGATTTATTGCAGTTTGCATCATTGCTGTGATTATCTCATGATGGAGTTGAGCCTACAAATCTTTGTCTTTATGCAGAGTGCCATTTGATAAAGGCTAGTACTGTAGAAGTAGTTAAAAATCACAACAAGGAATTATTTTCCAGCTGCATGGTGATGAATCTACCAGGCAGTTTTGGATTTCAGCTATTTTTTGTCACCAGAAGCTCTATCATAACACATTGCAGGCTGGTAATTGACCATACTTCCTAGCTTGGGTATTATGGATACTGGTAGTAAACAGAAAACTTTGGAGTGATGGTGAGGAATGAGGTGATGTCATTAGGAACAAGTGTCCTAATCTGCTTTTCTATGTCTATATCACTGTGTGTTTGTTTGTCATTGCTCCCATGCAGATATAAAGATATCAATTGAAAATAATTATTCTTACATATTTCAGATATATCCAACAAATTATTTGCATATTAATCTTTGTTTTGCATGTGGTTAGAATTTTTAAAAAATGAGGATGGAATGCAATCCTTTTAAAGCATCAGATGGCATTTAGCACATTAAGTTTGAGTTTATTTGTAATGCTGTCATAAATAATACATTTTCTTGGGGACAGGCCTATTCAATTTGGTTAATGCTATCCATCAGGAAGCATTTGACAGAATGAAACTTTAGTGCCCGTTCATGGCAGGTGTCTGATTGGAGCTCCTGGTGGATTGTCTGTGGCAGACCCACATCTAGAACGTAAGTGCTTTAGAGGGGAACCCACTCGGGGTACTCTTGAGCATATTGGGTGGAGTTATGGCAAATGTCTGCCATGTCTCAGCGATGTCCGCTTCCAGTGGAGCACAGGAGAGGCAGCTGGTGCCTCAAGAGCATACCAGACTCCTCAATGGTCCTCTCACTTTTGAAGTTGATCGGCTTGTCATGCATTCACTGGAGATTTCTAAAATAGCTTACCCTCCTAATTCCCAGAAGGGAGTCAGCGGAGGTTTGGAAGCTGCGTGTGTGCACAGAACTTCCTGCCTGCAGCTGTGGATGACTGGGGCTTCAGAAGGCTCCAAGATGAGAAGCCCTTTAAAAATAAAAGCCTTTTCTGCTGCTCACCCTCAGTCCAAGTGAATCACCGCTAGTTACTTTTTATCCCCTATGCACAGGGCACTTGGGCCACATGTAAAGGCAGACACCGAGAGCACTGATAGCTCCACCCCCTCCAACCAGCCAGACATTTCCTGGTCCTTTAAAAAAAAAAATGAAATAAAGGGCAGAATACCGGTAATGCTATCCTTCCTATAAAGGCACACAGGAGTGTTGAGTTATGGCACATCTGCCACGACTGGCCAATCAACTCATGCCCCACAGAATAACCACTTCAATATGTCCACTACTAGATACAGCCAAGGCATGAACTCACACGCTGTCAGCACACCATGGCACTTATTTTAAGCACACCAAGTTTATTTATTCCCTCTTTCAGTCAGTCTACCCGATGCACTGTCAACCTCAGTTTCAGCACACCTGTGCACTGCCACCTCTTCACTGCAAGTATTCTTCAGACAAAGGCAGCCCCCACTACATCACCACCATCAAGCCCAGGTGCTGACGGCTCCTTTTAGCGCTGCTGGGTCTGCTTCATGAAGAGCTGTGCAGGCTCTTCAGGACTCTGGCTTAAGTTGCCTTCCAGCAAATGTTCAGTTTTTATGAGGGGGGACTTGTCTCGCTTTCATCTTCTGCTCGAAGTTTTTTCAGATAAAAACATTTAGTGCGGGAGGCAGTTTTTTTCATTTTGCTTCAGGATAGCAGCAGGGCGATCCCCACCTGCCAGGCAGCAGTTTTGGAATCGCTGTCACCCCAAGAGTTTGCCATTCATCTGGCACCCCTTTGGTATTTCCCCAGCAATCTAAGGGGCATATTATCAAGCACTGCGTTAAAATTATCGTCGCTTTAGCGGCAGGAAACTGCCGCTAAAGCGGCGATAATGGGCTTGATAATACGCCGCAGGGAATTCCCATAGAAGCCCATGTGGACACCAGAACATGGGCTTCTATGGGAATTCTCAAGGATATATTATCAAGCCCATTAACGCCGCTTTAGGAGCAGTTTTCTGCTGCTAAAGCGGCGATAATTTTAACGCCGGACCTTGATAATATGCCCCTTAGTAAGAAACTTAGGGGGGATATGTGCAATGAAGTGGCAGAGCTTGTCGTTAGCCTCCTTGGCTTAACGACATGCTCCGCCACTACGGAAACGCAAGGCTGCACCATATTTACAAGAATGTGGTGCAGCCTTGCGTTTCTCCCTGCGATGGTGCTAAGTTTAATAACTTAGTCCCAACGCAGGATCCCTTGCACCAGAGTGCAAGGGTGTCTGTTTCTAGGGGAGGATTGTTTATGTGCAGGAAGGTGTACCTTAACAACCTAAAATGCACTTCTGTCACTTTCATGAAAGTGACAGAATTGCATTCTCTTTAAATGTTTGTTTATGTACAGGAAGGGACACCTTCCTGTACATAAACAAACGATGGCATTTTGCCTTTTCCTTGTGTGCTGCACAAGGCAGCACACATGAAAAAGCAAAAAGGATTAGAAATAATGCATTTTTCCTCATTTCGTCAACTTAAGACCGGGGTTTTCGTGGTCTTCATTTTGGCGCTGGCTCCTATGTACGCCACCCTTGTACATATGGTGCAGCGACAAATACAATGCGTGCTGCGGTGTAACGCCCACCACAACCCCCACTGCACGCCCCTTTCAATCTAACCATAGCGTGAAAGGGTGCCTTATGTACAAGGCAGCGTTAAGCCACTTGTAGCTTAACGCTGCCTTGTACATAAGGCAAGGCCCCTATCGCCACGGGAACATCACAAAAAGTGACATTCCTGTGGCGATAGGGGCTTCTATATATGCCCCTTTACCTTTTCAGACAAAACAGGGATTATCTACTCTCCTGGCCGTTCCAGACCAAAATGGAGATGCAGCGGGTCCAGTGCGGTGTTTTACAGAATACATAAAGACTGACTGGCTTTCAACATGGTAACCCTAACACAATACCTAGCCCTTCCCAGACCCACCTTCTCCTCCAATGTGTTGTCACAAGCACTGTGGGGCTTGCCTTACAGTTATTGAAACCTCACATAGCACATCCTTCAAAGATGAGTACTTTCTATTTTAATTCTACAAGGACACAAAGCCATTTGCCTCTTGTAGAGTGGGTACCACAAATTCTGGTGCAGCTAGCAGAGAACCAATATGACATTAGATAAGACAGAAAGGAAGGTAGACACATTTTGGCTCAGACAGGGACATCTTCTCATACAGTTGTAAAGGAAACCTTTGAAACTCAGAGCACCTGTCAAAGCCAGGCCACGGAAACAGATCAATAAAATATAATTTTGGATTTGGGTCTTCCAAGAATTCTTTCAAATGTCATCTCAAAGGCTACAACCAATCCTGAAAAAATATTATATGGGAACATACAGTTTTAAGAAGTTAGGCTATGGGGAAATATTCCAGCTACAGAAAGACATAATTCTGCGCGTTCATACGGTGCTATTTATTCATATTTGCCACTTTTCCATGTCAGCCTGGTGACCTGGAGGAATATCGGTCTATTCCAATGTTAGCAATGAAGGGAGGGAAAACAATCACTTCCACCATTTAAGCCTGGTTGACAGGAGACAGACCACAACATAGGTCAAAAGCAGTGTGTCCATAAAGCCGACCACCTGGGAAACATCATGAGCATATTGAATTTCTTAAAATTATATTTTTGAAAATGGTAAAACAGAGCTACTTATAAGAACATCCTGTTCCTCAGTTGACTGCAACTTCCCTGAAATCTTTTGATTGAGCCAATAGTCCACCATTGAAACGTGTTTCAAAAAGCAGTTTCTTCCATTGGAATTTAATCACTAATCATAAAAACATTTTATGCACAGGAAACATGGCCAGATAGTAGCACTTTCCAGGAAACAAATCTCTCTTCTGGAGCATTTTTAACTTGCAAAAGTCCTCACCACTTTTTGTAAAATTGCTACCACATCTGAATAAATTCCAAAAGGCTGCAGCTTCACCTGGTGCATATGCCCCCTAACATTAAATATGTGAATAAGCTGCCATAAAATATTTGCAGAAACGGCTTAGTAACATATCCCGCCATCATTGCCGCGCACGTATTGAGGGGTCATAATAACTTGGCACACTATAGTAGATGATGAAAGAGCCACATATCAATACAGTGGAGGAAAACGTTTATATCTCATTCACTGGAGTGGTAGTCCTGCTTAGCTAACCCAAGGTAGACCTATGGAGTGTACAACCATACTGTGTGCTACAAACCCAGAAGCATACTCACAAAAGAATGGAGCACAGAGTTACGCCACAATTGCTAACACCAAGCTTCGACATTCTGATAACGCAGGGATGCACCGTATTTACAAAAATACGTCGCACCCTTGCGTTTTCCCTAGCGCTGGCACTAAATTTATTTAATGATTGTTTTTGTGCAAGAAGGGACACATTTCTGCACATGAACATTTAACAATCACTAATGGTGATTTGCTCGTTCTATGTGAGCTACAGAAGGCAGCACACATGGAAACAGCAAAAACAAGGAGAAATTAATAATGTCTCCTCGTTGCACCAGTTTAAGACCAGGTTTTCCCTGGTCTTATTTTTGGCTCTGCCCCATATTTATGCCAGCATTGTAAAGAGGGAGCAGCATCAAAAAGCAATAGATGTTGCTGTGGAACGCCCACTACAACACCCATTGCCTGCCCCTTCCATGCCAAGTGCAGCATGAATGGGGGCATTATTTACAAGGCGGAGTTAAGCCATGTTAAGTAGCTTAACGCTGCCTTGTGAATAAAGACGACGGGGTAATCGCCACCAGAACATCAAAAAAGTGACATTCTGCTGGTGATAACCCCTGTGTAAATATGCCCTCCAGACACACACACACCCATTTACATACAGACACACTAAGGTATGGCCTTGTGGCAAGAACCAATCAGCCTATACTGGGCAGCCTTCAGAATGTTTTTCATCATTTACTCTGGTTGAAGTAAGCGGCAACTGAATAGCCTTAGGCACTTTGCTCTCCAGGAATATTGAAGTCAATCAGTCATCTCTTAATCCGTGAGGCAGTAGGAGTAAAATAATCAGATGCTGCATGGCGCACCAAATATCTCATAGTAAACTTAATGCCCATTAATTGCTGCAATCAATTCTAAAATCAATGGGACTTTATTTACAGGGAGGTTAAAAAGTGCAGTTGAAACCATAATACAAAAAGCAAAAAAGCAGGTGTCAACAATGTTTGTGGCTGAGATACAGCCCCAAACCTATTTATTAAGTTAAGCACTAAGCAAGATAAATAGAAATAATATGGGGACCTACAGCCAATGTTATCCTAAAGGTGAATGCAAGTCTATGACTCAAGGTCTGAGGTCTGGCTGAATGGATTTTACCCTAATGTTTGTAACGAAATCTCAGTCAATATCAGAGATGCTAGAAAGGGATCGCTTGCACTTTTAGCTCTCAGAGCACAGCTGGATAACTTACTGAGTTTGAGACCATGTAGCAGAGTTTCCAGTACAGACCATCTTAAATTCTGGCAGGGGTGGCTCCTCTGATATGGCGGAGGAGCATCGCCCCACTGCTTTTAGGCAGTGTGTGGCACACTTAATAGAAACATTAAATGATAATAACTTTGCGTTATTATAATTTTATGCTTCCTGCTGCTTAGTTGGTTTGGGGGCTGTGGGGGTTGGGCAGGTGGACAGGGCTGCTCAGCTCTCCAAGCAAGGCAGGTGAGGAGTGGTTTGCCCACTCCTCTGGGCCGCCCAAACCAGTCGTGCACACTTTTCCTTTCTCCATGCAGGCTGCATTACAGCTTGTGTGGCGAACATGTCCACCCCTCCAGCCCCTGGCTGAACGCCGTGTCACCAGACCATTCAGAACACTGCATTGCAGCATTGTGATTGGCTTAGGGGAGGGAGCCTGGATGCCTGCTTCCTGCTCCTGGAGTCGTAGGCAGGAGTGCAGGGGAGCAGGAGCAGAGACTCAGGACCAGGCGGAAAGATATGTTTATTTTTTGTTATCCCTCCATGCGATCCCCCCACCCCCTAGCACCGACTCACCACCCACGAGCCCTGCCAGCCACCACTGAAATCTGGCAGTTGTCTTGCAGTGTTTTTTAAGGGGGATTGGGGTTAGATTTGAGGTTGACCGCCCTAGCTGTTAGGCCAACTCCTTGATCCTTCGGCTCCACTGATCTCAACTTGGAAGTGAGATTCAGGTTCTAAACACATCTTCAATGGTACATCAGGAATCTCAAAGGCTAGAGAAAAGAATCAAATAGTTTCAGATCCAGGGTGACCAGCTAAAGCCAACAAGTCACCAAGACAGTGGATTAATATAAAAACCTCTGTGTCCTTCTGGCAGATAAAGTCATTTTAGGGTACTGGTGAGGTCGTGGAAGGTTCAACCACATAACTACATCACTAGTGACTGCTTTGATGGCATGGAATGGCATTTATGAAGTTTTCCCCTCAACCACTGGGCTCTGTTGATATTTGGCCCCTCTTTGGGGATTCTTTCCAGCCACCCATGCCTCCTGTGTGACTTACTATGCAAAGACAAGACAATGTCCAGAAAGTCAGTTGTCAGGGCCTTGTGTAGTTCTTCCGTCGAATAGGAACCTGCTCAGTTCCGCTCCGCTTTTAGTTAGGTCATGAAAGCATCCAGAGTGGTTATCATAAGGATTTAATGGATATTTCCATAAAAGTGAATATCGATGAGCATTACTCCAGTCTCTGCCCAATGATCTCTTCTTACTGATGTGCATTATCACATCCATGTCGAATTAGGTACAAAGTCCTTGGCACATTGTTTCTTCTTCTTTAGGGTTCTTATGGGGTACCAGAATTAATCACAGGATCCACTTTCTAAATGTGAAATCTGCATTCGGGAAGAAGTGCATCTTATTTCTATGGTGTGCGCCATTCTCCTCCTTTACCACACAGACTGACATAATTAGGCTGTTTGGAAGTGAGCCAGGCCATTGATGTATTTGAAATGAAAGTTTCACATACATTTTTTTCTATGCATTCAATGAAACTTTTTTGCTACAAAATACTTGCGAAAAACATGCTTCCAATTTTGTCTTGCTTCTTAAACCACTTCAGACATTGCTATCAATATTAAGGTTCTCAAGTGTGCTAAAAATTAAAACATACTTCCTGAATGACCAAAAAAGCGATACAAAATGGGCCATGGGAGAATTTTATTTTGTGATTGATATTTGTTGTCATGGCCTTCACCCCAACAAGTATTTGCGTATTGTGATTTTAACAGGATACCCAGAATGCACATTTTCTGCACTGCATTCTGGCTACAATATGGCTGTATGATAGAGGCATGCATGCCTCTACTATGCAGCCTGAACCACGAATGTGTCTTAACCACGCATTCCTTTACCAGGCATGACTTTTCCACACAATTTTGTTGCATAGGGATGAATGGTAAGGGGGTATGAGTGGTTAACTTTGCCACTACTCCTCCCCCTCCCCCACCCTAAGCCCTAAATTATGAACCCCCTACCAGACCCCCCACCCTGAGGCACAAAACCTGCCCTGAAAACTACCCCTTTTCCTCTCCCTGCCATGGTTAACAACAGTACAATAAGAATAAAATCATACCTTTTGAATGAAAAAAGCAAATTGAGGTGAAGGAATTTTTTCTTTGGATCAATCCCACATTTTCCACATTGTCGGATACTGCTCCAGACATGGAGCAAATATTGTACCTTGAATTAAATTCATCATTTATTCCACGAAGTTGAAACATGGTTAACTCATGATAGTTCTAAGTGTAAAGAATTCAAACTCCCTACCAAGAGTACTCATATTTATAAAAAAAAGGATACAACTTCCTGCTCAAACTCACTGGCAACTAATAATATCATTGGTGCTACAAGAGAAGCCAATTTGTCACCCCCACTTAATCCAGCCACTGATTTGAGAGGTTAATCTCCAATAACATTTCAACAGTTAAGCGAATCACCAACAGTTGAAATACTAATACCAACAATCCCTTGTACAAACATATTTTCTCCTCTATCTGCTCTTCATTCAGACCGACTTAAAAGTCCTGGTAAAACATAGAGTAAAGAGCGATTGGGGGAGGTTGATTTAGCCTTGCACGATCCTATAAAGCTAACACTTGATGTAGAAGTGCATGAATTGAAGGAGCTTATAAATGTGATGAAGCAGCTTTTGGCAAGAACAGAGCACCTATTTTTCACCCATGAATCTTTTGCTCTCATCTCAGCCAGCCACTGCTCAACAGTCTACATCACGCAGCACTGAAGAACATTCGCTATGCATTTCACAAGGTCACCCTAACCTAGATTTTGCCAACTTTATATTATCTAAAAAACACAGACCTATCAGCAGAATTCCTGTATAGAAAACATAAAATTGAAATTGACTGAAACAACAGAAGCCTGCAAGGGCTCCATGGGAAATTCAAACATGAAGATGCTCATTTGGACTCTTGGTCTGGCAATGTTGATTCTTTGATATCAAATTGCGAAGGAAACAGCGATATATCTAGGCCAGGGGCTCATGTAAACAAGGGAGTAGTTTAGATAATTAATGTGCCCAAGCTGGGTGGCAGGGTAAGAGAGGATAGCGATTCCTTGTTAAGAAAAGGGCCTGATTCACAAAGGTAAGCTTAGAGCAAAAGTCCAAGTTTAGACCTAAAGTCTAACTTTACTACTACTAAACTTAGACATTAAATCTAAGTTTAGACCAAAAGTCTAACATAGACTAAAAGTCTAACTTTAGTAGTAGTAAAGTTAGACTTTTGGTCTAAGTTAGACTTTTGGTCTAAACTTAGACCGAAAGTCTAACTTTACTGAAGAATGCCACCTTTGATGGGTGAGGGAATTCGTCCATAAAAGGGAATACCCCACATATAGGCATACCAATTCTCTCTATTTTTCAAAGCATGCACAAATTACCATCAACTTGAAGTTGATGGTAATTAGCGTTTCCTAAATGCACATTCGCATTTAGGAAAGGCGACATGCATAGCCTTTAGGGAATTGCAAATTGCAATTCCCTTAATGCATTCACAATTTAGGGAATCGTAATAAATTGCAATTCCTTAAATTATGAATGGAAAAAGGTACATGCATTAGAAAAGGCCTTTTTACATTCGCAAATGGGCCGATTCTTCAAACCGGCCCATTTGCGACCGGATAAAAGCTTGATGCATGTGTCCTTAAGTGATCTGCCCAGAATCACACAATATTGTTCTGCCACCAGGACTCTAACTTGGGGGCATATTAACAAGGTGGCACTATAAAATCATCGCCGCTTTTGCAGCCGTTTCCGGCCGAAAAGCGGCGATAATTTTATCGCCTTATCAGCAAAGACACGCTATTGCGTGTTTTGCTGACTTAGCGCCCGTTTCCAGCACGCCTAACTTTGCATCGCTAATGAGATGCAAAGTAGGCGTGGCTGTGAAACCAACCAGGGAAAATATCGCGAAGGCAGCTTCTCGATATTAACAAGGAAGGGTAGCGATTATTTAAATCGCGTAAAGTATGCCTTAACACAGGAATGTAACATTAAATTCCTGACTAAGGCATACTTAACATGGGGGGTGTATTCTGTGGCTAAGACCACAGGCCCTATCATCTAGGATATCGCCGTTTTCCACCATGAAAAACGGCGATATCCACACTTTCTCTGGAATTTTCATCGCCTCGGCGATGCGCGTTGTTGATAACCGGAGATAGCCTGCGATAAATATGCAAGCGCTAAGCGCGCTGTGCGATATTTATCGCCGGCCCTTGTTAATATGCCCCTTGGTTCCTAAGTAAGTCTCCAGCTCTGGCTATTAGGCCACACCTCCTCCACAGGGTTCCAGGGATCTGTGGTAGTAGTTTTGTGATAGGCAAGAAAATGTGACTAGGAGTTAGGGTTGGTGATGGGCAAGAGCACTCATTTTTTAGGGAACAGGATTTATTTTTCATAAGACCCAAAGCAAGAAAAAAGGGAGAAAGAAAAGGAAGAGCAAAGCTGGAAAACAGTAACAAAGGGGAAAAGCAGCGATGTAAAAATCTGCACAATTGACAAAAAGAGAGGAACTGTAGGGTGGTGGAAGAAAGAAACATGCGATGTGAAGAAAACGGGGGGCCCTGCTATTTGGGGGTGCTGGCAGCGGGCTCCTAAGAAAAACTTAAAACCCCAGCACTTGTTCTTCTAGCAGTGAGTGAGCTGTTGCAGTACTTCACTGCAGATCAGTTGTTCATGTGCAGAATATACATGACTACAGATTCCCAGAGGCAGAAATGTCTGCTCACTGGAGCAATCTTTGAGAAGAAAAAGCAATATTTATATATACAATGTGCCTATTATGAACATGTGCCTCCTTTGCATACCAGACAATACGCTCGGCTTTGGAACATTACTTCACAGCATCGTTTGGTTATTGCATTAGAGCAGGCTGCAAACCTGTAAAAACACCCGGGGGCACAGAGGCCCTTAGCACGCACCTGCTCTTGGAGTTTAATTCTGGGCTCGGATGGTTTCATTTCATCTTAGGTTTCTCAATTCATAGGGACAGTTTTCAGAAATACCTAGGGGCAAATCAGCAACAACCGGCGATAATTATCGCTAAGCGCACTTAGCGCTAGGATAATTATCGCCGGCTAGCGTGGATTTTTATCGCTGAGATAGCGTGCTATTAGCAACGCTTATCTCAAAAGCGATAAAAATCCTAGCGCTAACTGCCAAAACGTGAGATTATCGCTGGAAACCCAGCGATAATCTCAGGAAGTTTGGCGTTAGCTTGGTGATAAGGCCTCACATACTTAGCCATGATATCCACCTTCCATAGGATATCATGGCTAAGTCAGTCCTGAAGCAGGCGTAAGGAAAGTAGCCATAACAGGGGTTATCGCTACTTTTCCTGCCACTGTGCTTCATAGCTTGGGGCTTGATGATAGGAGAAATGTCGCTTAGCGACATTTCTCAAGTCATGTCAGGTCAGGAACGCCCACTTTGCATCTCATTAGAGATGCAAAGCTGGGCGTTAAGAATTTGTGCGCTAATACAAGGTTTCACGCGATAGCGTGACCTTGCTTATCAGGCGATACAATTATCGCCGCTTTTCTGCCGAAGACGGACGCAAAAGTGGCGATAATATTCTATCGCCACCTTGTAGATATGCCCCCCTAGTGAGGGAGAATATACGTTGTTTACTTTCACGTCCTGAACTCTGAACACAACTACATGTATTTTAAGATGTACTCGTTGTAAAAAGCAATGATTTGATAAAAGAAGAAACACTTTTCTAGAAGATCCTTTTCAGGTTCGTTTATAAAGAGAATTTTCTCGAGGACATTTTTATAAAGAATAAAAAAGTCAAGTGAAGGAAGGCAGGGTCCAGGTGGATGAAGGGTACATTCACTTGTGGCATGTGGAATACAGACATCTGCATAAAAAGGATGTCTGAATCACAGTTAGTCAGCAGCAGATCAGTTCATGCATCAAAGACCCGTCGAGGAAGGCCGGATTCATGCCAGATTTCATGACAACCACTATGTAAAAGTTCTCTTTAAATTGACTAAATGTAAGTTTATTGTAGGTTGTGTTCCTGGAAATCCGGGATGGATCCGGCCCTTCCTGTGCCTACGTTTGGCAACCTGTTCTAACGAGACATAAAATTAGGCTTTATTTGCAAGGTACCTCACATGGTCAGATCAAGTGATCAATGATGCTATATATAGTTTTTTTGAGAATATTTCATAAGTATGTCCCAGTGAACTTAACTCTGAGAGAAGGCGGAGGAGGAAGGAAGACGCCCAAGCCCACTTTCGAGAATGTCATATATATTTTAATGAAGTTGCCAGATGTTTGCTATCCCTAAAAAGGAATAGTCGTCAGACCTTCTTTCCTGACGTGCCTGTCTGCTGGCGTGCCTGTCTGCTGAATGTCATTGGTCAGACAGGAGGTTAAGATTTCAGGAGACTGCGTGAGCATGGCTGCCTGAGGTTGTCGATTCATCTGTGGTTTGTTTTCCTCCCGTCCTCCTTGCATATTGGGGCTTTTTGTTATGTAAGCATATTAAGACTGCATCCCTTTGAAGTACCTTGAGCGGAAATGATGAGTGAATCCCCCATTATCTCTGCTTTCATTTCAATGTTATCATTAGAAAAAGTAAAAAGGAATCTCTCAGATTCTATTCGATCCGGATAGAAGCCATGAACAGAAAATTAACGGTTTGAAATTTGAACATTACTCAGATTCCGACATATTTCACATGGCTGCAGATCACGCAACAACATAGTCAGAAACAAGAAGGTAATGCAACCCTGAAGAGCTTAATTTGTAATACAAAAAAGTGCCGCCCCGGGCCCGCGCCCAGAGCAATCAAAGGTCGGGGTGTCTAACACCGAGGCAGCAGCAGTGCTTAATTTGTAAAATATTAGGTCACACCCACTTCCCCAGCTCCACCCACTTCTTACACTGGCTCCACCCACTTACTATGTTGGCTGCACATCCGTCCTCAACTGATACTGCTGAACGCCAGATGTAATACTCAACCTGAATTTCAGCCAGGGAGCCTTCCCCAACTGAGGTGTTGATAGGAGGTTCTGCCCTCCCCAGGAACATTTTGAAAAAAAGGAAATCAAAAAGTGTATTTAAAGCACAGTTTTGGAATAAATTGGCTAAAATGACTAATGCACGTAAGGGGACACATGAAATATTCCAGTACCAACGACCCTCAGCATCCTAGGATGACTTCATCTCCCAACCAGTAAAATGCTGGAATGCCGAAAGGCCTGACGTTTTTCTTTCTTCTGTAAGTATACAGCTTCCACTCTCCAAAAAGCACTGACCTGTGATCTCTTAATTCATAATGCAGTGATGTTATTCACACCCTCCCCTTTCCCTGCTAGGAGCTCTGGAGCAGGTGCAAGGCAGTGCAAGCGCTATATAAAAATACCCAAAGGCAATTAAATTAATAATAATGACCACTAGCTGGCCCTCCTTTACCCAGTAAACCAATGGCTGCCTGGTGTTTATCGTCGTTGGTGTTGCTCTGTCATTGTTATCGCGATTATTTGGGACGGTTGAGCGACGAGAGAAAGCGTTTTGCTTTCACGTCTGGTTGACTTGATGCTTATAGTAGACATTTGTAACACAAAGAACTATCCTGTGTCCTTGCGCGGGTCCTGCTAGGCAGGCACTGTTGAAACCAGTGGTCTGGCGTTCTCCTAGACCATGTTCACGATTTTCTTGATTTGGGGTGATGTAAAACAGGTTCTGTTTTATAATGCAACACCTCCCCCAAAACCCAAAAGGGTTTCACTATGTACTTGGAATTGTAAACACACATGTTTAAACTCCAGCTAAAAACTGCATGGAAAAATTGGTGTCAAAACACCTAAGAACCATCCATTCACATTTTCTCCTCAACTCTCTGTCCACAACTCTTTTCTGAACTGTCTCATCCCTCCACCTGTCCTCACCATTTCCATACCCCTCCTCGCTGCCAGCCCTCATCTCCCTCCTCTATGAGCCTCCCCTCCCGCTGTAGCTCCCCTTTCCCTCCAGTGACAATGCCCAGTACCGCAGCTGAGGCCCCCTGTGCCCTATATAAAGGGGTCCGGAGCCTGGCGTGCTCAGAATCGCTCAGCAGCACGCGCACATACCGCACCCTGGCCCTCGCGCCCAGCCTCGCCTCGACGGCGGCTGTCGCGAGCCCTGAGGCCAGCGGAGCGCACTGTGCTAACAGACCCCCGCGCCTGGCCGCTCTAGATTACCTGCTGAGATGTCCCCTTTTTACCAGCAGTATTTATGAATTTGTGAATCCGCGAGATGCACGGGGGGAGGGGGTCAGGGGCCGCACTCCTCCGCTCTCCTCGTCACCTCGGCTCTGCTAGAGCGCTGCGAGGGAGGGAGACAGGGCTTCCTGGCGCCTGGCAGCAGTGACTGCTGTCTACCAGCAGATCTTGTCTTTAAGGGCCCAACCCAAGTAAGTGACAACTTTAACATCTCCTTTTCAAGTGATTTCATCCCTAAAGAGTCGCTCAAGCGTCAAGCCCTCCCCGGGAGACCCTCATTCCCAGGTCTGTTGTTGTGCAGATTTCCTGTCTCCAGGCAAGATGTCCATCAGTCTGTGCGAAACTGCAGCGCCCGCCTGCCCCCCCCCCACACACACACAGCCACACTGTCAGGAAGTGCGAAAGGGCAGCCAGAGGTGGAGAAACCAAAGGGAATGGAAACAAAAAACACAAGTACTGGCAAAAACCAATAGGTTTTGCCTATGCGTCCGCAGCCCACCGCCCATCTGTAGGATCACTCCCTCTATGAGAGCCAGCCAAATGCACCCGTCCCGAGGCCTGCTGCTGATTGCTATCTTAAGCGTACCGCTACGGCCGGCAGACGTGGTGGCGGCTTCCGCAGCTACAACTAGGGCAGGTAGGCACTGGTCTGACATTCTTCAGACAGTGAAAGTGAAACTGAATGAATCACAGACATCGGACTATGAGGATCCTAATAATCGTCGCTTGTATATATATGTATTTATTATGGAGTCGCGGGTCGGAGGTGAGCTGCCTGCCTGGCTGCAACCTGCCTGCCTCCAGTCCCACGGTCTACGCCTGTGATACTGCCGCTGGCTGGACCATCATCACGCGCTACCCAATAAAAACAGCGTTGGTTTTGGCAAAGTCGGTGACGGCATAGCACAATTGGCAATGGCATCCCTAGTTAGCTGGCTCCTGGCTTCGCTTAGCTACTACTAGTTAATTTACAGAATTACTGCTTAACTTAAAAGTGCTTAACTTCTAATCTTACCGTTACTCGTGGTGGGCTGGTCGGCAGGGACACACACACTGCTGGCTGCACTGCACACTGCCCTGTGCCTTTGCTTAGTACATACGTACGGTACTACGATTGATTAGGCTGCGGCGGCGGCCTGGTGGTGCTGCCTGCTTGCTACCAAACCGCAGTACGAAAAACAATGGTCCTGGACCATAAGTCAAGGTAGGCAGTAGTTCCTAACTTAGTGATATCATTCACATATTCTGAGCTACATGTAATCTATTTTGGTAGCTCTTAGTATCCAATACAATATTGCTCATAGGGTCAACCATGCAACAACCCAATATCAAAAGTTAATAAAGCATTTTATTCTTTTTGAACTTTTTAAATTTCCATTAGCAATTTTGTCAAGGTTGCTCCAAGGGGAACGTGCAAATAGTAAGGGTGCTTAAGTAGAGAAAAGTGAAAAGGAAAAAGGAAATTATTTCAGAGGTTGTGACATAAGAAAACTTAAACAAGTTAAACAATGGACTGGTTGTCATTCACCATCCAAGTGCATAGACCTGGGGGCATATGTATCAACATCACCATTTGCGATTCCCAAATAGCGATTTTTAAAGAATCGCTATTTGAGAATTGCAAAACGGGATGTATTTAAAAAATCGCAATACTTTTGCGATTTCTTAAAATTCCTTAATTGTGATTAGCAAATTGCGAAATCGCAATTAAGGAATACCTGCCCATTCATTCCTATGGGCCAGGAGACCTATTGGAATGAATGGGAAGTAATTCTCAAATAGCGATTCGCAATTTGCTAATCGCAATTTGAGAATAATTTCTAAGGTGCAAGGGTGTCATGATGACACCCTGATGCACCCCTGAAATGAGCATGTGTGCGCATATGGCGCACATACATGCCCTAAGGGCATGTATGTGCGCCACGTGGCACGTTGTAAGATTTAAAAAAGTGCATTTTGAAAGGAAATCGCAAATTACCACCAACTAGAAGTTGGTGGTAATTTGCGATTTCTTAAGGATAATTCGCACAACTTGGGTGCATGTTACATATCATTTAAGAAATCGCAATTTGCGATTTCTTAAATTCTTACGCAAAATTAAGAAATCGCTAAATTAGCAATTCCTTAATTTTGCAATGGGATATTGGCTCATACATCCCGATTAGCGATTTTTTAATCGCAAACGCTGTTATTTTGCGAATCGCAGCGTTTGCGATTAAAAAATCATTTGATACATATGCCCCCTGGTCACGTATATCAGTTTATGCGATAGATAAATCAGGCAATTATACATTCATTAGAAGCCAATTCTAATAAGGCACGTGGGTAGGTAAACGTATCCCAGGTTCATATATATGGGGCGTCGACGTTTCGATCCGTCTTAGTGGCCTAATGTGGAAGTTTGAACCTTGGTCGTGCGGATCTTCATCAGGACTGGGGAACAACCTGGAAGAGTTGGGCCTGGTAGAATGCCCGCTGCGATGCATGAAGCGAGTTCCTTTTTATGGAATTGCAGTGGTGTACATCATATGGCTGGCCTCCGTTTGTGGGGTGCCACACAGTAGTACTGGTGGGGGCTCAATTGAGTGGTGCCACCCACTAGCGTTCCGAGTCTTTTGTCACAGTTGGAGTCAATCCAAGGCTTGGGCCGCTAAAATCCGGCATCCACCCGTAACGCGTTGTGTTTGTGTTCTGATCGGAACACAAACACAACGCGTTACGGATGGATGCCAACTGTGGCAAAAGACTCGGAACGCAAGTGGGTGGCACCACTCAATTGAGCCCCCACCAGTACTACTGTGTGGCACCCCACAAACGGAGGCCAGCCATATGATGTACACCACTGCAATTCCATAAAAAGGAACTCGCTTCATGCATCGCAGCGGGCATTCTACCAGGCCCAACTCTTCCAGGTTGTTCCCCAGTCCTGATGAAGATCCGCACGGCCAAGGTTCAAACTTCCACATTAGGCCACTAAGACGGATCGAAACGTCGACGCCCCATATATATGAACCTGGGATACGTTTACCTACCCACGTGCCTTATTAGAATTGGCTTCTAATGAATGTATAATTGCCTGATTTATCTATCGCATAAACTGATATACGTGACCAGGTCTATGCACTTGGATGGTGAATGACAACCAGTCCATTGTTTAACTTGTTTAAGTTTTCTTATGTCACAACCTCTGAAATAATTTCCTTTTTCCTTTTCACTTTTCTCTACTTAAGCACCCTTACTATTTGCACGTTCCCCTTGGAGCAACCTTGACAAAATTGCTAATGGAAATTTAAAAAGTTCAAAAAGAATAAAATGCTTTATTAACTTTTGATATTGGGTTGTTGCATGGTTGACCCTATGAGCAATATTGTATTGGATATTAAGAGCTACCAAAATAGATTACATGTAGCTCAGAATATGTGAATGATATCACTAAGTTAGGAACTACTGCCTACCTTGATTTATGGTCCAGGACCATTGTTTTTCGTACTACATTGCACCCAGGTCCTTGACTTTTTTGGGTTACCCCATTTTTTGTAATTGCTACCAAACCGCAGGTTGCCAGACAGGCAGTTAATCGATGCCTGCACACAGGCTGCCCAGCTCTGCCCTTAACGTCATCGTCGGTCGGGTCGGGCCGGGGCCGTCGGGCTGACTTAACATCGACGATGACTCGTTGGGAGCTGCGGTGTGGCAACTGGTGGAGGCAAAGTGAAAAAAATCTGTGCGCGCTCCCTCGCGCACAGTCCCTACCGCATCAGAACCTCCAGCATGGCCCGCCCAAGGCACCCACATAGTTAGTGTGTTCCGCCATGATGATGACATATATTATATTTTATTATTAATTTGAATATTCTCTTCTTGGACTTGGGCAGGGCTGCCTGCTGCAGGCTAAGTGATTAAGAACTGTGAGTGAGTCGCAACAACATTAAACGCCGCCGTGACTCACACTCAGCGGGATACGTGTAAAACACGCTGCGTGGCTGCACTGAGTACAAAAAGGTACATTTTAAAAAACATCAATGTGGGCGTGCACAGCAGATGCGTAGACCCGGCCCTGATAATTAAGTGCCGGTGCTAAGCACCGGAAAGCACCGGCACAAAAAAAGCACTGGGCAGCAGTAGCGTTTATTTCACTTTACGCCTCTTTATTCCACCACCAGTTACCGCCAACCTCTTTATCCCACTTTTGAAGGCTGTTTCATACCTGCTTTCTACATTTGGCACTGTTTTACCGTCTTTAATCCTTTTGTGTTTACACTCCCTTGCTCTGGTCCAAAGTATGTGGAGGAAAAATAGGTTCCTGTTCCCAAAAATTAGTGTCTTTTGGCCCCACCTGCAACCATCGCTTCTAATGAAACACTCCACCTCTGGTCTAAAACAGAATATTTTTAGGAGGGGCTAGATCTCTGGTTAGATTTGGTGCCTCTGCACTCTACCCTGCACCACTCCACTCTCCCTTGAACTCTATGCCACTCTGTGACGCTCTACGCCACTCCCTCTACAACACTCCATGCCACTTTACCCCACTCTATTCTATGAAACACTACTCCACTTCACTTTTCCACTCTACAACACTCTACTCCACTCAACTACACTACTCCACTCTATGCCACTCCATGCCAGTCTTCATTGCTCTAAGCCACTCTACTCTGCAACATTTTATGTAACACCTTCGACACCACTCAGCTCTACACCACTCCACTCTATGACACTAAGCCACTCCAATCTATGTTATGTTATGTTATATTAATTTATAAAGTGCACGGCTACTCGAAAGAGTGTCTCGGCTCTGGCAAAGGGGGAATCGGGCAGGCGAGGGTTTAACTGTTAAAAAGGCAGGTTTTGAGCTTCTTCTTGAACAAATCAAGGCTGTCTATAAGCCTAAGATCTCGTGGGAGTCTGTTCCACAAGAGAGGACCCAGATAGGAAAAGGTTCTCTCACCCATTCTGAGGTGATCAATGCGGGGCACCTTTGCCAGGCACGCCGAGGCTGAACGAAGGGTGCGGGCGGGGTTGTTAATACGGATTCTCTTGTTGAGATATGATGTCCCTGTCCCGAGCAAGGCCTTATACATGAGGAACATGGATTTAAAAGCCACCCTCTTTTTCACCAGGAGCCAATGCAGGGCCCTTAGGTTAGGGGTCACGTGGGACCTGGGAGGAAGTCTGAGCAGCAGTCTTGCTGCGGAATTCTGAACTACCTGTTTTCTTTTAAAGAGATAGTCAGGGAGGCCTGAGTACAGCGCACTCCAATAGTCTAATCTAGACATAATCAGGGCCTGCACTACCTTTCTGCTGGCAGCATCAGATAGCAGCGTAAGAACTTTTTTCAGCATGCGTAGCACGCTGAAGCAAGACCCAGCAAGCTCTTGAATCTGCGGGAGGAAGGAGAGGGCGCTATCTATTTTAATTCCGAGATTCTTGACACAGTGTTGTGGGAGGCCAGGGTGCACCAGGTTGTTTGGCCAGCAGGCTTCCACAACGTTGTGGGGAACAGCTCCTAAGGTCACAATCTCTGTTTTATCTGGGTTGCATCTCAAATGGTTCAAGTAAAGCCATTGAAACACCTTGGTGAGACAGCAAGAAATCAACTTTCCATCTAAGTCCTTGCCTTTCTCATATGTAAACAGCAGCTGCGTGTAATATTCATACAAGATTACTTTAGCGGCAAGAGACTCTGTGAGAATAGCAAGGGGTGTCAGATATACATTGAACAGAGTGGGGCTGAAGGCCGAGCCCTGCGGAACACCCACCGACAGGGGTCTGGCTTGAGATGTATACGGTGGCAGCCAGACTTCCTGAGTCTGTCTGTCCAGGAATTATATTAACCAGCTGAAGGCCCAGTGTCTGATCCCGATCTCGTGTAGGCGCTTAAGCAGCTTAAGGTGGGGCACGGTGTCAAACGCCGCCGTAGGGTCGAGCAGTATGAGCATGGTTTTACCTCCACTATCAAGGGTGCTCCGGACGTGCTCTACAACTTCGGGGAGCGCCGTCTCTGTGCTAAATTGGGGTTGGAAGCCAGATTGAGTGAGGTAGAGAATTCCATTGTCTTTCAAATAACTGGAGAGTTGGTGGTCAAATTCTTTCTCCAGAATTCTTCCCGAAGGCGGGTAGAAGGGAAATAGGCCTGTAGTTTACTGCTTGCTTGGGGTCTACTGAAGTTTTTTTTAGCAGCGGTAGTACTTTGGCCTTTTTCCACATAGAAGGAACCTCCCCTGTTGCCAGCGAGGTATTGAATATGTGGTTCACAGAGGAATTGATAGAGGGTGCCACCTTACTTAGCACCATGATGGGGCAGGGGTGAAGGGGAGAGCCCGATTTGAGGCTTTTTAGCTCTGCGAGAGACTGAGCGAGGGAGATGGGAGCGAAGACGTCTAAGGGGGCATACGTGGGTGTGGAAAGAGAGTTCGCCATGGCCCTTGACTGTGTAATAGAGGTTCTGGGTTCTGGAAGCTGTTTTGGATAGTCATGATTTTTTTCATAGAAAAACAGGTCAAGTCCCTGATGATTAATGGCCACATAGGTAACAATTATTTCAACTGCCTCAGATACAATTCCAATGTGTTTACAGACCTTCCCACCCAGGACCACTGTCTTACTTACTTGGGCAGGAAGGTGTATAACGCTGAGAATGCTTTTCAGCCACTTCAGACATTACAGTTGGTAAGAGACAGAAGCAGGAGAAAAGATTGACAGACATTGAGAACTGGATGAAAGTGTGGAAGACTTGGGGATACAGTTGGCCAATGTCAAGGCCTTCAGAAGGTTAGTGGGTCATAGATTTTCGGAAACAGATGAATTTGAAACACAAAATGTTTTATTTGGGGTGAGGCTGGGGAGTCAAAGGCAATTCTGAGGGAAGAGCCTTGGGGTTGGCAACTTTCCCAAATTCACTGATCATACTTGAATAAATAAATAAATCATAGACTCGTGGAGGCTGACTTATGGTGTTTAGCGCTCTGATACGTACGGAAGACCTTAGACATTTATAACACTGAAAGTCCACATAGAGCTTTGCTGCTTCTTCTTCCATCTCAGTTTTTCACTAGAACTTCCTTAAATCACCTGTAGGCCATTTTTTTCTAATTAAATGTTTTTCTCATGTACTATTGGCCAAGCCTTTATTATAGTGATCTGCTTTTGGTCCACAGTATTCAATACCAGATATGTTCTTCTCCTCTCATGTACCTTGTATCCCATTGTATTTTGTTGCTTGAGTTGCTCAATGCTTTAGTCAACAAGGGCATGTGTGAACAAGTCATGAATTGACCTCTTGCTTCCATTGCTGCACATTTGTATGTCACTATACAAGTGTCAACAATATCGACCTACAAAAATAATGCATTCACCAATTTGCCTACACTACTAAGTATATAGTTACTATTCTTATTCACTGAGCCATCAGCCATGCACTTCATGTCTTTAAGCTGATTGAACAACATGTTTGATGCCCAACTTGTGTTATTCTTAGGCACCTTCTGCGTTAATCCCTGTCTGAATGAACAAGGAAGGTCTATGCTATATCATACCGGTCCCTACACCTCTCCATTCCCTTCTTTTTATTCTGACCCATCATGCTTAGATCTGGTGTGCCACTCAAGGTAAGGGACACATCTGATGATCTTTCGTTTAGGGTAAATCCTGAAGATATTAACCTGACTACGGCAATATTAAAGGTCTCCACAAAGTAGTGTTTTCTTTGCATGCCACAATAACCCACACCTCTACCTTGTCTGTTTGCATGTGGGGGTTTAAGGTTAAGATTCAGGGGATACTTGGGGCGCTGATAAATCCCCTTCATCCATTGTCACTACTGAGGTCTTCCTGAAGGAGGACTGAGTAAGTGGAGGTTCTGTGGGGCCTGTTCACAAGGGGACATCACCTTAGTCATTTTGTGGCGAAAAACCACCCACCCTCATTCTTGTACAGTCTTTCTGATTTATTGGTTACAGTGATTGTGTCTGAACTTTCCATTTCTATTATTCAAAAACATGCACATGTAGTTACATCAAAACCTTGTGTGGTGTTGCATATTTCTGGAACTTGTAACTTACCTGTACGTTCAATGCACTTTGGGGTAGCAACATTTAGAACCAAAACACATCTATTCATTTTTGACGTCTCCTTTTTCCTACCTTTACTGTTTCCCACTGCATACACCAAAGCCATATAGCAGGATAGGGTTTGGGGATAGGTGCCAAGAATCACATAATACTTTTTTATTTCTGTAAATAACATCAGGAGATGGTCTTGTTGTTGTGCTAAGCATTAAGTATTACTATCACAAGCTAGTGCTTCTTGGTGCTGGATTCAAGATGGGTGTTCACACTGCACTCCATGGAATCCACAGCCCTGCCACATATCACAACACCCTTGACAGTTCACTATTATAAAAGTTCCTGATTCAGGAAGCAGGGTGTTCTCGAGCACTCCAAAAGAAATAGGAGGGATTCATCGAGGCCAATTTGCAGTGTTACCAACAGTATAAAAATAGGAATTAATATCATGATCTCATCTCAATAAATGCAACACAATCACTTTAACAGGAGCAAAACTGATCAAAAACATAAAATATAGACTGTGCTATATTTAAAACAAAACAATAACCCTGCCATACTCCCTTTTGGACAGTTTTCTGGAATGCAACGAAGTGCAATCAAGTGGCAGTTGCCATGGGCCCTCTAAGTGTTGCTGAATCTATGAAAAATCCTTCACTCAAATGGACCAGAAACCCGGTTTCCTAAAATGCCAGCTTTGCAGAGCGAATAAAACCTGGCAGGAAAATGGTGCAAATCCCAGCTAACTTCGGCCAATCAACTGTCAACCTTGCAGCTAATCCACTTTATGAGCCGCTCATTCTATATAAATTAGAACAGGTCTTAGAAAGCCAGAACACCACCCATTGGGAAATATAGTTTAAACATGTTCCTTTTGTGCAATCCAACACAGAAACAGCCATCCATTACAGTTGAAAAGATGGAACGATTTTTGGCACTTGTTGCTCAGAAAAATAAGACTATTAACAATAAATACAACTTCCACAAAAAAAGTAGCTGGTAATTGAAAGAGGAAAGCAGCTGTACAGTCGCAGCAGTTAGAGAAGTGTTGTGTTCACCTTGTACAACAAATATTGGAATTATAATTTAGATTTTTTGCTGGTGTGAGGGTGTATTTGGGTATTCTATGCTGTTCTGAATTTTTAGATGGGACATTTTCAATTGACTGGTTCCTTTGCACCAAGAAATGTTACCTCAAAGTAGGAATAGAAACAACATATTTTGAATTATTCAAGATGCACTCAACAGAGCTGTAGCATACAATGGGTTTGTGGTGGATGGAGTTGATGAAGCTAGTGAGGACAGTTTGGTTAATCTGTGAAGGTTTTATATGCCTCATGCTTCCCTCCACATTGTGTATTGAAGAAACTCGACTAGGTTCGAGCTATCCAAAAACACATCCATACAAAATCATTGTTGAATTAATGTCTACAAATGTGATTTTTGTATGTCATCAAATTGACATGGTAGTGGTAAAAAAAGATGTCTGACAATTTACAAGTGTTTTCTCCATGTAATGACCTGCACCCAAGTGTCTTCTTAAATGTATTTAAGAACCTAGGTGATTAAAGATCTAAGGATGATGAAAGGGGTACTGCTTCTTAGGTCTCGCCTACGCAGCGCGCCTTTAGCCGTCGTTCTGCTCTTTTTCGAAGCACATACTCATGCTTGTGGCGGCATCCACCTTGCGGGAGCTCGCAGGGGCGGACTGCGCGCGCACCACTCCTGGGCTCACCTCCTGCTCCCCCTCTCTCTCTCTCACGCGCGCTCCCAGGAAGTACAATCAGAACTTGGATTAGTGTCTCACTCTTGGGCTCTTTCTCGCTCGCTCTCTCCCGCTCTCTCTTCCCCCACTTTAAATAAACTTTAGTTTACCTACCGCCACACTCACGGGCTCGGGCGCTCTATTCCATCTTTCCTAGTTTTCTCTGCCAGCTCACCTAACTCCTGCCCCCTCACCTTCCCCCGCCCCTCCCATTTTTCCAACACTGAGACAATTCAAAACTGCAGCTGGGAGGAGGTGCCAACCTTGCTTTCGCCCACGGCGCTTTCTGTGCAAATGCTAGGTCTGACTGCAGGTACATACACTTGTCTGTTGCACAGTGTGAACGGACAGATTGTGCATCTGCGGCTGTACCGCTGCTGTAAAAGTGCGCACGATCACACACTGCGTCTGCACCTCGCTCTACCGTGCATCCCCTGTAGACAGTCCAGTCTCCGCGCAGGTAACAGTCGTTACCACAACTGTATGTAGCTTTCTGACACACTGTACCCAAACTCCTGCTCATTACGCAGATTAGCCACCGTGTTTTCTGGCTGAGCAGTTTGCTCCGTTTTGCGTTTGTTCGTGCCGTCTGTGTTTCTGTTGTACTTCGTCAGAGATCGTGAGATTATTACAGTAAAGAGAAGTGAGAAGTCATCCCGCAGTGTCTTTAACCTCCATTCTGAATATTACCGTTCTTTTCCCCTTCAAGTTACTGCGGGTTGGGCTACTTTTAATTGTAAAGCCTAGTTTGCTTTCAGTTTGTTAAATTTATTTAAGCTATCACTTTTTATTTCATTTTGGGGTTTTAGGTGGAATCAAAGTAGGTTTGGACAACCTTATTACAGTAATAACAAATGCTGTTTTCAGTTTGTCCTTATTACATAGAAATCCATACATCACTGTGAAGGTCTCTCACTGCCCATATTGTCCAGTAAGGCGGAGGGATATCTTCTGAGGTCTAAGCTTTGGAGAGGATTTCTGACCTTATGTGAGCTGCAGCTCTCTTGCTACCTTCAGTTGTTCAGAGGCGGCAAACCCTTGGCACACGCTGCTTGGCTGTCTGCCAAACACAGGGCTCCATGCACTCCACTGGCGGTGGGGTTAAAACCCACCCACATCACTCCTGTAGCACTCTCAAATGGCTGTTTGCCAGACCCCATCCAGCTCCCTACGTTCATCAAAACTCAAGCCTGTTAACTGTAACCACACTGACAAGTTCTCTTCGAGGTGTTGTTCCTCTGAGATTCTCACCCCCAACTCGGTCTGAGCTACACCGGGCCTTTAAATTCAAAGATGTCCTTAAAAAGAAAATCCCCTCTGTCTGAATTCAGGATAATCTTCCCCATCAGCTTCTTGGTTCCCAAATGTACACCAACACCTGATACTGCACCCCAAAACCAACCCTGCGTTGAATGAGCATTGCTCCAGGCAACTATTGTGACTTTGTACTGTGAAAAGGTTTGTGCAAGCTTCACTAACGTGCATCAAAGCCACAGCAATGTAAGATTCCCTAACACAACAGCAGCAGTGCACTGATCCGCAAAACAGAGAACCGATAAAGGACAACAGGCAGGTGCATCAGTGCACAGCACTTCCTTTCCCTCACCTCACCTCTCCTTGCCCTCGCTGTGTTACACCAACACAACTCAAGTACAAACAAGCATTGGCATAGTCAATAGGTCCCGCCTTTGGTACCTTATAAGTGTTTAGCCATGCAAAAGTTGATGTTGTTGCGCCAAGGATTTTCTACTGCATAACTAAATACTTATAAGGTCCCAAAGGCGAGACCTATTGGCTATGCCAATGCTTGTTATTACCGTGCCATTGTTGGAACAAAACCGGAGATCAATTGGTGTATTTTGCTCCTTCCACTGAGTTCAGCCTCGATTCTCAATTTTTCCGCCAAATATAATATTTGGAGGTAAGGATCGCTCTTTATAATGGACAGAATACCGTCATGGGGTCACTTTGAAATCCTATCTGCTTGTATCGTATACATTGTTTTTCACTATTAGCGAAACAGCCTTGTTCTGTAGTTGGAGTGGTTTAATTCACCCCCAAGGATTCCAACATTTTTGGTGATAGGTATAGCTGACACGTTTTTTACCTTTTTTTCTTAGCCCACTTAGAACTTTTTCAAGGCACTGGATAAAGCGAACAGATAAATCAAAAAAGATATATTCATATAGAAGTACAGCATCAATTAAAAAGTATCATACGTGATCATGAGCACTTTACATGCGAGAAACTCAGTTGTACTATCTGTAAATCATACATGTTACTGAAGTATACTTGAAGTTTTGGGTCGTGGATGCATTTAATCTGATTAAACAATGCCTCACAATAATTAAAAGATTATACCCTTTAAGAATAACCTCGAAAATGAAATAAATATTACTTTCTGTAATCTACTTCCACCAGACTCTACCAGACCTACTTTTTAAAATTCCATCCCCATTAAGTGGTGGTGGGATACCCAACAATAATTCTTATTTTCAGATTCTCTGATGCTGTTCTATGGAGACAATAGGGCATCCACAATTTCCATCTGCATAAAGAATACTGCACTAGCAACATTACCAAGATTTTCACACGCTGCCTTTGAAAAAATGTGTTCAAGAAACTGAGGGGCATATTCTCAAGAACATGTGATAACCATCACAAAAGTTACTTAACGCAATCTCCAATATCGCAGTCTATCGCGGGAAATTTATGCCATGATAACCAAGTATTCACAACACGGCGGCACCATGCGATAGTCCCCAGATAACGCGTCAAATGACCGCGATAAAATCAACGCCATGCCGCAAAAATGCGAAACACGAATGCAAAAAACGTTGCGATGAGGCCAAGCGCGATACAAAAAGCAGCGAAAAACAGTGACAGGCCTGCAATTCACACTCGTCTGGAGGGAAAATGCACCATAAAAGCAGACCAAACAAACAGTGAGATGACAACGTACGAGCACAACCCCACAGCAGTGATGCAGAACAAATGACCATTATCCAAATCAAATAGGCAGTTGCCGACAAACAGCCACAATTCAGTATGTAACCTGCACCAATGTGGAAATAAACATGGAACACACTATGAAACCGCATCCCCGCTTCACATTGCAGAGAGACAAATAACACTCCCTGCACACCGACGTGCCATGTCCATGACCAAACAATAATGAAAGCATGGACCTATGCAGGGGCAGTGACTCCCCCCACGTACATGTCGCCCATGTCATGAGGCTTGAGTCACAGGGTGCATCCCTGCATCACGGCGGCACATATCTTAGCCCAAAAGAAGCCCTGTTGTCACTTGTAGGCCACAATGGAATGAATTGGGACACATGTGAAACGCCGAAGAGTGGGATACCGTAACAACTGTGACACACAGAACTGGCAATTTCAATATGTGACACCCTAAACAGTCTCACTGAACAGTGGTGACACACCCACCATCCATCAACAAATACCTAAATTGTCAGCACAACATGTCGCACCCACACATGTCAGAGTGAAGTGCCGGTACAGATGAGTGTCATGCACACAGGGAATGTGTTTCGGAATGCATTTATTAGCACATGCTGTGCCTGTGGTCAGTCAACGTACTGTGCCATTACTGCTAAGGACCCTCACAATGTGACGTCAACCAGAGAAGAAATTGTCAATGATGTAGTCCCTATGCGCAATTCCTGCTGCTGCTGCAGCAGTGGGGTGTGATCCACCTGCCTCATCTTCATCATCATTGTCCGGTACATCTGGCACTCCTATCCATGGGGCTCTGCTGCGTACACATATGTTGTGCAACACACAACATGCAACGATCATCTTGCACACAAGGTCTGGGCTGTACAGAAGCTTTCCGCCTGTGACGTCCAGGCACCTGAAACGTGACTTCAACACGCCAAATGTGCACTCCACGATGCCCCTGGTACATTTGTGGGCCAAACTGTACTGCCTCTGGGGCAGTGTGTTCGGGGCTCGGAGGGGTGTTATCATCCAAGCGCAGAGTGCATATCCTTGGTCACCTGTGACAATAGTTGGGTCTGCATGATTTGTTGGCAGGCTCACTGGTTCATTGGTGTGTGATACGTGTGACTTAGTGATTCCCGTATGACATGTACTCTGTTGCTAATGAGCGGCATTACTGTGTATTACGTAGCCGCACTGCTGCCCCTCCCCTCTCTCACATTCACTATTGTGCGCAGCGCGAATGCATCATATGCACCCCTACGACACACCATTGTCATGCCTGTCTGCGCATGTCCACAAGCCTGACTACGACACAGTGATGATGCTGCGCAGAATGTGGCCTGACACGTGTGTGTCAGCCCATTGCAAGGACAGGGCTGACACAGCTGTAGAGCACCTGCCTGGCTGAACCCGACATGCAGTTGAGGGTACATCTTTGGCTCATGCAGCAATAATAGCAACACACACAACAGTTGGCATGTGTGATCCCTGACCCCGAGCGGTCATGCCCTCTCCCATGTACCCCTTCAGCCGAGCACACACACCCGGGGCATGCCACATGGCAACATTGTCGATTGCGGGACGGGTGGCACACACACTAAAACAGAGACACACGCATCAGCCACATCCTTGGCAAGGTCTACACTGCACCACACCCAGATCCACGTGTGGAGGAGCCACACCCCTACGCAGTACTGTCATATGCCTGTCCACCCCGCTTACACTCACAGGGAGGTACGACACGGTTTCATGTCCCAGGTCTACACCACTGCCTGCGGCAACATGGATAAACAAGCTGTACACAGCACAATGTTATGTGGAATGACCCCGGTCCCTCATGCATGCATAATAACCACACGGACACACTGAGTGAGTTTGTAGGACTGGCCACGGGCACGTGTGCCTGGCCCCTTTTATTGCTAGGCTTACATCTCCAGTGACGCCTGTGCTGGATGGGTGTTGGGTAGTGTAAGCCAGCACTAAGGGGTTGGTTGGTGCTGGCAAAGGCCACAACAGTGAGCAGACAATCAGCAGTATAAGGTATGTACATCTTGGGTCCCTGACTTGAGCAGCACAGAGTTTGTGGCCCTGGATGCACAGCGGCCGGCACAGGCACACCGCCACGGGATGGTGACTTGCAATGCACTGAGGTAGTGTCACGCGAGCTGAGCGTGTACTCGTCGATGCCCAAGGGGAATTTCGCGGAGGGTTGCGGAGGACAGTGGAAGGTGTCCTTCCAGGGCATGATGCAGAGGGCAGAAGCACGCAGAAACAGGCAGATGGCGGAGTTGAATGCTACAGACCCCACTTTTCCACCTTGTCACTATCAGCTACATGTAGATGAAGACAGCCTCCAGCCCATGGGCTCAGACGCCACCGACGTCCAAACAGAGGTTGTCCATGGATTTCAGGGCACACACTCAGTGGTACCAGAGCTGGAAGGGGATGTAGTCTGCAATGAGGCCTGTCCAATGAAATGGACTCTGCTATGTAGAGAGCAAGACTCAGTTAAAATTGTGTGACCTACTCCACCGCAGGGACCCACAGCCACGTGTGGTAGGCATGCACTGCACAGGGTCAGTGGCACCAGTGCAGTTGTTGGCCGTGTCCCATCACCTCCTCATAGGTGAGCCTTTTCTCCTCCGGACTGAAGCGCGTCTTCCTCTTACTCATCTCCTTGCGTACTGTGACATGAACACTGCCATAAAGAAATCAAGACTCAGTTCCAAAAGTGCGACTTAGTTGGCAGCCGTGTCGGCCGGAGGCAGCGGTCAGTGCGGGCCAACCGCTGTCCGGCCATCTCCTCCTGGATCTCTCACACACAATGTTGGAATGGTATTTGTATTAGATTTGTGGCTGACATAGGTAGTGGCACCAGAGCTGGGCGGGTGTGCAGCTGGCAAGGAGGCCGTGTCCTGACTGTGACGGACTGCATTGGATTGGTGTGAGGCCTGCAGGACTGCAGTGCAGGCCGAAGGCCGGAGTCAGCAAGGGCCCACAGACACGTTTGGTGGGAGTCCTATGCACAGACTTGGTGGTCCCACATCGGAGGGAGTATAGTGGCATGAACTCAGCCTTAAATCATGTACTCTGCCATGGTGTAATCAACACTCAGTTCCAAATGTGTGTCCTACTTGCCCACTGTGTATGCCGGCGGAGTACGTCAACGAGCAAGGAGTTCCATGGGTCTGTGTCGCGGAGGCCGTGATGGTCCGAGGAGTCTGCCAAGGTCGGGGGCCTCTGGCTTGAAGCTTGCACTGGCACGTGGTGGGCTCTCTTTGACACACGCCGGTGTCAGCAGGTTAGCAGTGATGCCTGGATGCGCAGGGGCAGCCATAACGGCTTTGGGACCAGCGGGCCGGGGTGTAGCAGGCGCACAAGATCCCAGGCAACATCGCTCACGGCGTAGGCCTCGTGGCGGGGTGAGAGGCGCCGCCCTGTCAGGGACGTTGGGCATTCCAGAAAAGGACCACGCCCAGGGCTACGTGCTTTTTATTCACAACCATACGCTGACCTGGCATACGCCGGGCCAGCCCACTCCTCTCACGCTTACGGGTGGGGACGTAACAAGCTACGTTTCCTTGATCTCCCCCACTGGCTGGGGTGACATGTTTGCTTCCACTGTCCACTACACCATACACCAGCGGTGAATGTCGACATGGATATGTGTGTGGTCCGCATACTGCAGTCTGTCCAACACATCCACGCCACACTTGGCATTGTGTGTAGTCCCATTCATTGGTCACATTGCCTCCTTCGCACATGCCTTGTTCCCTCCTCTTCCCACATTCTGCTAATGTGTGAATGAGGTGCCATGACATTGATGGCTCATGTACATGGCTAGGCCAGGTTCCCACGGTAAGTTGTGCTGTCGTGTCTGGTGGGTGGGCATGTTGTTTAGCATGTTGTATGTGGGTTTGTAACGTGTGCATTCCCAGATTTGTGAGTTGTATATTTGTGGAGTTGAGTTGTGTGTTGTGTTCATTTGGTACTTACCAACATGCAGTGCATTTCCGTAAGTGCCATCCTTGAAGTGCTGGTCGATGATGGACTGTCGGAAAATGTATCAATCATGCACACTGCCTGGGTAGTTGGCGACGACATTGGTGAAGATTACTCGCTGGTCCACTATTGCCTGCACATTGATGGAATGCGTGTGCTTTCTGTTGCAGTAATTGTGTGCAGTGTCGGCAGGGGGCACAAGTAGGACATGTGTGCAGTCGATTGCCCCCAAAACGTGCGGGAATCCAACTATGGCGTAGAAGCCTTGCTTGGTCTCCAGCTGTTCCTGTGCAGTGTGGGGGAAGTAAAGGTTCCCAGGGTACCAGGCTGATGATGGCATCCAAGACAAGTGTGAGGAACTTTGATAGGGCTGGCTGTGAGACTTCTCCGACTCTGGCGGTTGTTGGTTGGAAGGTTCCAGAGGCCAACAGGTGCAGCACAGCCAGCAGCTTTGTCTGCGGAGGGATGGTGGTTGTCCGCTGTGTTGGTACAGTCAGCCTGTGGGCAATGATATTCAGGATGCGGAGGATGGTTGTCCTTTTGAGCCTGTAGTCGGCAATGACATACTCTGGTGTCATGTCTGTGAGGCTGGTGCATTTTCTGAAGCTCCGCAGCCTGTGTCTGTGCTGCCTCTGTGGTGGCCTGGTGGGGGTGGTGCAGGGGTGGTCTGGGGGTGGTGGCGGGCCTGGGGGTGGTGGCGGTGGGTGTTGTGGCCCTGTTGGGGCTCCGAGCTGCATGATCAGTAGCTCCATGGAATCTGTTGTCCTTCAGGTGTGGCTGTGGGTTGGTCTCCCTTTTCTGGTGCCGGCTGCAGTTCGACTTTACACCAGGTCAGAGCAGGTGTTAGTTTCCTGCTGCTAACGCACCATATCGCATGTTTTGTGGACTTATTGCCGATCTGGCTGGTCGGTGAGAATATTGCTGTGTGGGGTTGATGCGGCTTTTTGCACGGGAATGCCTACTCTGCATCTCATTAGGGATAGTTGCCGGAGTCATCTGTGACGATGTTTTTTGCGGCTGCTATCGCTGGTAAACTGGTGCTATGGGCTGTTAATGGGGCGATGGCTCCTTAAGAATATGCCCCTGATAGAAATTAATGGGGGTGGAGGAATTCTGCTTCCACGTTGCGCTGGAGAAAGCAACACCCCTAGGTTTGACGGGGGACTGGGAGAAAGGCTTGCACTATGGGAAAATATGGTTTCCCTATAAGAACCAAATAAATTAATTACTTTTGCACTTTCTGCTCCCTTCCCACTGTGCAGAAATATGCCATGTACAAGTGGAAAAGGGAAGACGATGCAGCCTTAAAAAAAGTAATATAACAGGTAGGTGTGGGTGAAATTCCTGAGTGGCAAGTGCATTGCAGGGTTTTTGCCTTTTTCCAGTTGTAGAGTGGATTTGGGGCTGATCCCTGACCCATTGGGCAAAACAAACAAAACAAAAAAAAGCAGTATTTGAAATCCTGTGTGGGATTAAGCAATGCATTTACCTCAGTGCATTGCCCATTCCCCTGACAATGCCCTTCAAAGCAATTTCCCACTCAGGGAAGTCTTTCTGCAATGCATGCCTGCAGGGTCCTCCTAGCAGGTAAGCCCCACAATCAAGCTGCCTTCTCCTACGAAAGATAACTTCCTGGGGATGCCCATTGTAATCAGTTTAACATAATTACCATTAAGTTAATTACTACAATGGCTTCCTCGTGACATTTACGGGCAATAGAAGAACTCATCGGTTTCTACGTTCTTGAATGCAGGAATTATGTTTTCTTGTTTTCATTTTACTTTTACAGTGATCACCACGAATCCTGCCCCAAGATGTGCGGTTCCACAATGTTGGCATGTTCAGGAACACGAGTGTGGTGTTGTGGGCCCTAGGCCCACTTGCTTACAATGGTGGACACAGACACTGTGTGGTAGGGTACTGCAACTGGTCACAAGCACGTGCACCCGGGCCCTTTTGTTAACAGGGCCACATCACTCGTGATACCTGTGATGGATGGGTGTGGGGTGCATGTGTACCCAGCTCTCGAGGGAGTAGCTGGGAATACAAGTGCCTGCTGAGATACTAGAAGGTGTCCAGCAGGACACTGCATTCCTCCCAAACTTTATTGAAGAACAAAACAAAAACCAGTCCAACATGTGGGAGTAAACAACAATCAACTAAACACCGCAGGGTCCATCAGCCTCACGAATCGTGCAGTGGGAAGACAGCAGACATGGGGTTGGTGACTCGGACTGCAGCAGGACAATCTTCGCCAGCACTCATCATTTGTGGTTCAAGACACAAATGCTGACTTGGAGACGTCAGTCACACTCCGGTAGCATACCAGTGAGAACATGTCCTTTGGTCTGTAGTTGTCCACCCCACTGACATTGAGGATGGTCTGTGGTCGGTTCAAACAGTTCATTAAAACAGGGTGCGTCATGAGCATGGTTGGAATCCATGGCGAAGGTACACGAAGGTGTTGCTTGATCGACTGAAGTCTCTGTTAAACGACTTTGCTGTATCCTGTAATCCAGCAGTGGGGCAATATCAAGTCCAACTCTCCTGCCTGGGGGAGGTCCCTTGCCTGGGTTACCACTGGACTGCTTGTGAGCTGTACTGAGGCTGCACTTGGGCTGCATGTGTGCCGATGTGGGGCAGCTGTAAAACCACTGAGGAATTAGTGCCTAGTCGCTCGCACAAACCTCAGGGGTGGATGAGTTTTGGTCCAGACATGCTTTTGCTGCCAGAACTTGGATGCAAACCAGGTTAGCGGGTAGTCTCTAGTTCTTTTTTTGTCGGCTGGTGTCGCAATGGTGTAGGACTCCAGTCAATATGTTAAGTACTCTGGGGATGTTAGTGTTTGACACACCTGACACCGACTGGCGTGTTGGCATTGCCAGCTGTGTGGTGAATCTGAACGACCTTCAGTATTGACTTGCCGTGGTGGGTACAGGCCTTTGTTTCTTGAGTCGATCACCTTGAGTGGGGGTGTCCAGGCGCTTCCATTTTCTTTGGGTAGTCATGTGCATTCTTGCGCTTGAATGTTGTGGGCTGCTGAGCCATTGGTGACAGCGGAGTGATGAACGCACTGAGAAACGTGAGGCAGAGACTCTGTACGCGCATGCCTGCAGCTTACTCTCTATCTCCCGCTGGGCGGTCACCAGGTCATTCTCCGGTTATCACCCACTTCACTTGCTGTTGATGTGTCAGGACACGTTCCATCAGCAGCTTGAGTATTCTTCAATGTCAGGCCTGGCCACTCAAGACTTCCCCTCCTGAACGTGGTCGGTCGTCAGATTCTTAGTGCAGACTCTCTGGTCATACTTCCATATTTCCTGCTAGGTGCGGTGTCATGCACATGTCAATGATGCTGTGGTTGCCATTGGACCAGGACAACAGGTGGTGATGATCTTCCAGCAGAGGAGATTTCTTGATGGACTTCGCAGCCACATGCCTCTGTCTTGCTGAGGCTGTTCCTTACCCCATGCTATCCGCGGTCAGGAGCATGGATGCTGTCCGACTTAGACTGTCAATGCTCGGGGATGGACGGTCGCACTGGGAATCGTTGGGGGGAGATGCAGTTTACGCTTGCTGTGGCTTACATTTGGTTCTCCCATGGGGCTGTCTCCAGGGACGTCGGTCCGCCTTGGTGGCTGTCTGGTGTCTCTGGGTGGGCTCTTGGCTTGCGATGGTACAAGTCCTTGTGCTTCTCTTCTTGCTCTCTCCAGTGCACCTGTGTTTGTCAGGTTCTTCATGGTAACGGGATTGTCCCTTTACTTGGCGGTTCTTCTTCTAGGCGCAGTAGCATGCACCTTCTTCCACGGAGGCCAAACAGGGCCTATCAACTTCCATAGGCTCTGGGCCATGCGGGCGAGACTTTCAGTCTCTCTTCTTCCTCCTAGGTGCTGGGTGATGTCCAGCCACTTCCCTAGTGTGTTCCCTCTTCAGGGAGCTTCTTGAAGCTCCTACTTCAGGTGTTCCCTATTCTGGGAATGGCTTCCTTGGGCAGTAGGGAGCTGAGGTGGTGGCAGCATGCCACTTGGGGTGTGTGACTCTCCTCTTGCCTGTCTTGGGCCACTGGCGACTCTGTCTTGAGGCAGTATTTTTGGAGGACACTCTTTGCTGTCTTTGGCCCACTGGGGGGCTTCGCTGGTGCAGTGGATATGTATAGGCTCTCCCTGCTGTCTACAGCATCACTTCTTCTCTGTGGAGAGGTCTCACTCTCCTGGGCACGTGCCCATGTGGTCAAACCTCTGGGTGCATGCGTCGGTGCACCTCGGATCTTGCACTCTTGGTCCTTCACGACGCCTTCTTCTGGCGCTTAGTGTGGTTGTTTTCTTGGTTGCGGTGGTGTCCATTCACCACTGGGGGCATGTGGTGCAATTTCCTCTCCTGTGGTGGCGTCAGACAGCCACGCAGGGGTGCGTTCACATTCCGCTTTCCCCTTGCGCCTTTCGTGGTGCATGCTTGGCTGCCTTCGATCTCCTTACTTTTGCTGGATCTTGATTGGACACTTGAGGCTCCTCTTGGCAGAGGTATCTTTGAGCTTCTTGGAGCTCTGTCAGTAGGGTTTCAGTCTCTCCCCTTCAGCCACCTAGGAATTCCACTTGGGCGTGCTGAACTCTCTTCTATCAGTCTTTTGGTTTAGGCTGCTTAGAATGCAGTATTAAGAATGCTGTAAGGCCTTTTTCCCCTCTACTGGTTGCGTCTCTGTCACATGGCGGCAGCATGTGCCGGCAGTTCTCCGAGGATGTCTTGCTACTCCCTCAAGATGTGCAGAGGGCGGCTGATGTGTCCTGAGGCTGGACACTTCTGTGATGGGGCAGCACTATCCTCCACACTACATTGCCTCTTCCTACTGCCTGGGGCGGAACCACTGTAGATATCGCTTTCCCCACCTTGATATTTATCAGGGCCTTGCAGTGCTCCTGTGGGTGATGTGCAGGCAGGGGTGATGCTCTCAGATGGAAGCAGCAGGGTGTGCTTTGCAGTGTAGGAGGCGGGAAACTGTTTCTGTAGTATGTGAGTTCGTGGGGCTGCTTTCTTTGGGTGGTGACCTGAGCTGGGAGCTTCCTGTCTGGACCTCTCTTGTCACTGCTGATCCGGTATGGGCCTTTCCAGGTCTCTGCATGTCGGGTCTGCTTAATGCAATTGTAGCAGGGTGTGGTGCATCAAACAACCACTAGGTGGCAGTGCCATGTTTAAGTTCCCAGGCCCTGGCAGTCTTTTCTGGAAACTGCGGGCCTCCACTGTCTGGAATATGCAGGTACTGGGCTGTGTGCTGCTTTGGTGCAGGTATGTCTTCTGCCGGCCGTGTTGTGCAGCGCAGTCTATTCCTGGCGCTAGACTTGCAGGCTGCTTGTTCTGCCTCTCGGTTCAGGGCATGGTGTAGCGAACTAATTCTGGGTGGTGCAGCGGTCATCAGCTCTGTGCCGCATAGCGCTGCCTGACTTAGTGCCTCTGGAAGTGTCCTGTGGAGTGCACACAGGATGGGCAGAGCAACGGTGGCTGGTGCGGCAGCATGAGCCCATGAAGGCTCCTCTCTCTATCAGGTGGGTGCTCAACTGCCTGGGGATGCTGCTGCTTCTTTAATAATGCTGGTCGGCTAGCGCGCAGGGGGAAGCTCATCTGTCCAGTCTGCAGCCCTGCTCAGGGGTGGCCGGTCTGCAGGGCGGCATGAGTGTCATGTTTTCTGTGGTGCTACCCCAGCCGGTGCCTTCGCACGCAAAGTGCTTAGTGGTGCAGCAGCTTCCTACCACTGCAGGCATGTCACCTTTCATGGGGGCTGCAGGAACACTGTTTGTGGGGTGCACCACTCACTTCTCGGGTCTGCTAACCTCCAGGTACCTCAGGCCTGCACGGCGCACTGCGAGCTTTCATCGCAGCTTCCACCCCTTATGTCAGGACGGATGGTGGCATGCTCACACAGAGCATTGCACCACGCTGTAGGTCTCCTCCGACAGTGCTGGTTAGTCTCCTTCTTCAGGTGAGTAGTAGTGGTGACGCAGCATGTGCGCTCCGCTTCTGGCTCGCAAGTCAGCAGTGTGCAGGCACCTCGAGATCGATGCTGCGGAGATGACTGTCCCCCTTTCACATCACTCAGTTACTGTCATGCTTGCAGCAGGTGTTAGGGTGACTCATGCTCCGGCTGCTCCCTCCTCCCAGGACAAACATCAGAGTGGCCACCACAAGCACGTGGGCTCAGACCCGCTCGTCACCAACGTGTTGCTGTGGGCCTGTGCTTACAATGATGGACACAGACACTGTGTGGTAGGGTACTGCAACTGGCCATGAGCATGCGCACCCATGCCGTTTTATTAACAGGGCCACATCACTTGTGACACCTGTGATGGATGGGTGTGGGGTGCATGTGTGTTCAGCCCTCAAGAGAGTTGCCGGGAATACAAGTGCCTGCTGAGACACTGGAACGTGTCCAGCTGGACACTACACACGAGTACAAAAGGTGTTTTACCTTTCTGGAAATTAATGTTGAATATTTATCATTCAAGTTGCCAAATTGTGATTTTTAGGCATGAGAGATAGATGTCGAGCATAAAAACAAAGAGGAATTGTACGTATGCATTCATAATTCCGAGAAAACCATAAGAAAAGTGACTAACTGCATTAGAAATCACTGTAGGTGCTATTGTGATCTGGGATTTCCAACATGGAGTCAGATATTTGGTTACCAGATATATTTGACTCAAGATAAATTTACATTTTGATAAAAGCTCCTTGATAAGCTTCCTTACACAAATTTAAATCAATGCCTACTTTTATTATATAGGGGAGATATGTTATATTTCAAAGCTGCGTTGTGCTTGCTTACTTGTGAGTTCACAGGTCAGCATGTCAACATCGGGTCACTATACGCACTATGAACAACCACACAAACTACTGCTTGGGTTACCTAAAACATTTACCTCTACACACAATAGATGTGTGAACGTGTACACAGGGATACCAACTATCATTAACTGATATAGATGTGGCCAATAATACTACAAGCTTCTGGCTATGGAGGTCAGGCGTATCTTTTTCGATCAGAAGCACCGACCAATGGCAAGACAGAGGGAGCTGTGCTGCCTTAAAGGTTTGGGCCAGCTGCAGATCCTAGGGAGAGGAAGTGGGGCTGGTGAATATGGGGCAGGTGAGTATGAGGCAGAAGAAGCAGGCCTCTTGCAAGCACTACCCATGTGTTGTCAGCAGGGACACCCGTCATCTGATCTGAGTCAGGCTTATTTCCTGCATTTATTTTAATGAAGCAGACGGGTGAGTGGGTAAAAACCATGTCTTAAGGAAGCCAGGGACAGAGCTGTAGATGGTACAGTCCACTGGGGTGAAGCTTGTGTAGTTTCTCAGTGCCGCCCATTCTGCTTTGTGCTCAACATATCCAGCTCTGTACTGTTGTGCCTGTCGATGGAACCAGTCCCGTCCATTGGAAGGAACTAAGTGTTAGCACTGCTGGACTACTCATGGGCCAACATCAAAACCCTCAAATCATCCCTGACGCCATCCGAGAACAACATACAGCCTTCCTCAGACAAGTCACAATGCCCAAAGAATATCGCTGCATTTTGCATTTCAGTACAACAGATCATCATACATACATACCTACATTCCAATGGAAGCAAGACTTAGGTAGATTGATTCCACTTCTCCGGCAATTAAAATTAAAATGACCTTAGTTTTGCACAAGCAAAACGTATAGCTTAGGAATGTCAATTTAATCAACTAATCGCTGCTGAATAGGAGTTAAAAATTAGCAATGGCTGAAGGGCGCTAACCTTTAGCCTTTTTCGCCATGGAGAATCATTAGCTCTGGGAAAAAGTCAGCTAAAGCTAAGGCAATAGATTTCTTGGAAATATATATTTATATACACAGTGACCCGACAGGGCAAACAAGCATTTTTTTTAAACAGA
Source organism: Triturus cristatus (assembly GCF_964204655.1). Taxonomy (NCBI): domain Eukaryota; kingdom Metazoa; phylum Chordata; class Amphibia; order Caudata; family Salamandridae; genus Triturus; species Triturus cristatus. The sequence goes on along the minus strand of NC_140593.1, from coordinate 929,061,726 downwards.
TTTTCACGAAATCATTGTCAAAAAAGAAATAGCAAGCACAGTTTCCAGCGCTTGTTTTCTTTCAGCCTCTGGGTGGGCCAGGTCCCGGGGGAATAAGGGTAATAGAATAAAAGAAGAGGGGAACACACAAGGCCTCCTCCTAGAGCTCTTTTTATCCCTGGGGACCACCTCCTCCCCAGGGCTTTGCTTAGATATTGGAGGGGAGCTCAGATTCCCCTCTATTGGGCTCTTATGAACCCTGGGACCATCACCCCCGTGGAGATTCATTTTTATTATGGAGGGGGGCCACATGGTCCCCTCTTCTGTGGCTCTGTGGCTCTTTGAAGCCTTGAGGATCACCACTTACCTGGAGCTAAATGAAAATTATTTCAGGGTGGCCACAAGCACCCCCTGACCCCAGGGACCACCAGCTCCCCATGCCATGTAATATACTTTAAACTGGGTGGTGGGCTGTATGCCCCCCCATCCTGGGCCCTATATGGCCCGTGGACCACCACTTCCATGGCCAGCCTGTGCAAAGTAAAGGAGGGGAGCCTCCTTGTAGAGCCATTAATGTTCCTAGGGACTGCCAACCCCCCCAGGGCCAGCTCCTGCTATCCCCCAAGGTTCTCACCCTCAGGAGATAGCAGTTTGCTTTATCTTGGAGAGAGCTGTAACAGCTCCTGCCAAGTGGGAGCAAACACTTATTCCGCTATGAGCAAGCGGGAGCTGTCAAATTGCTCCCGCTTGCTGGGAGTGGAGTATTCATTTGTTTTCCTGCTCGCTGTCATGCGGGCAGGGAAACAGATGAAAGATTGCTCCTGCATGCATGGAGCTGCATATTTAGCAGCTCCATGCGTGTGGGATCAATGCCAGCTCCTGCAGGAGGTGGAAAGCTGACAGGAACCGTGAGGGCTTTTGGGCTGCTCCTGCGGTCCACATCAGAGCACACTGGGTGCCCTGGGTGAGGCCAGGGTACACCGGTAGACATGACTGGGCCCTGAAAGTTGGGGTCCCCGTGCCCAAAATGAGGGTGGGGGAGGCACACATACCCCTCCCAGTATTATGTTTTTTTAAAAAGCCCCAGGGAGGTGGTGGTCCCTGGGGCTTAGGGGTCCATGTGGCCCCCCTGCTTATTATTAAATTTAGCACCGGGGAGGTGGTGGTCCCCAGGAAGGTGATGTCATCAGTGATGTCATCAGTGATGTCACTGAAAATGTCATTACTGATGTAATATGTGACGTCATCAGCAGGGCATTGTGGGGTGCCTATAACGGTGGAATTTCTTAGGTTTTGTACGAGTGAAATGTCAGCCTAACTATAACGTCCCAGTAACCTTTGGCTCTTTCAGTGAATTTCTAAGGTTTTTTAAATTGCTAATACCTAGCCATAATGTCCCTGAAACCTGTGATTTTTTTCAGTGAATTTCTAAGGTTTTTTAAATGCTAATTTCTAACTATAACATCCCTGAAACCTGTGTTTTTTTCAGTGAATTTCTAAGATTTTTTAACTATCAGTAATGTTTGCAGACTGGTGGAGAAAGGGGGCTGGGCTTCCAACCACCACTCAGGAATTCTGCTGCGTAGGACTTACAGGAGCTACCAGGAGGGCTTCTTGGCCCCCAAGGCCCCTCAGGAGTAAAGTGGACTTCACTCCCCAACCAGTAGTGCGCCAGGAGGCGTGTTTGCAGAGTGGTGGAGAAAAGGGGCGTGATATACGAAGACCTCTTAGAAATCCCAATGAGTGGACTTGTAATTTTGGCGGGATTCGCGGTGGATCTGCAAATCCGTCCAAATTATTATTTTCTTTTAATGAAGCGCGGGCTACCATGCTTAGTTTACTTTAGGCCCCCGGGTGGGCCAAGTCCCGGGGGCAATAAGAAATAAAGATGAAAATTTTTGGAAGTACCGGGGGGCTACGTTGTCCCCCGCAGCACTGAGGACTGCCACGTCCCCAGAGCTTTGTTTGATTTCAATGCTTGGGGGTTCCACTTCCAGCCCCACCCACATAGCCTCGGGGACCACCACCTCCCCAGGCCTAATTCAGCACCTAGCCCGCCACTTCCCTATGGCTATAATGAAAAAAGAATTTTGGGGGGACTACCACTCCCCCGGGGACTACTATACTAAAATGTGGGGGCCACGCAGCCCTCTGCAGCCCCGGGGACCGCCACCTCCCTGGGCTATCATGAAAAAAGAAGTGTGGGGGGCTCCAGGCCCCCCACACAGCCCCAGGGACCACCAGGGACCACCAGGTCCCTGGGGCTATTTTGCAAATACGTGACCCCCCTCCTGGAAGCTCCAGCAATGTCCCGGGGTGCCTCCCCCGGGACATTGCAGTTTGCTATGAGATGGTGGGAGCACTGCTCCCGCCATCCCATAGCAAACAAGTGTGCTTGCTTTGAACAAGCAAGAGCATTTTGCTCCTGCTTGTTCAAAGTGAGCACACTTTGCTTTTTACCCCCAGGGAGCTGCATCTTAGCAGCTCCTTGGGAGTTAAAAGCAATACCGGTTCTCGCAGGAGGTGGGAGCTGGCCGTGACAGTGGGGGCCTTCAGGCACACCCGCGATCCTGTAGGTGATGGCCATGCCCTGGGGGAATGGGTCTCTGGGCTGAAAATGTCCCGGTAGGCGTGCCACTCGGCCCCTTCCCTTTTGTTTAAAAAAAAAAGGAATGGCCAGGCCTCGGTTGATGTGGTCACTGGGGCCAAAAACGGCCTCGGGTGAAGGGCCACCTTCCCTTGAAATAAAACAAATTTGTAAAAAAGAAATGGCCTGGCACTGGGGGATGGGGACCCCATGGCCAAACATGGCCTGCAGGAGGGGAGGTGCTCAGCCCCCCTCCTTACCTTAAAAAAAGAAATACATTTTTAAAATATTGGTCAGGCCTCAGGGGCCGAAATTTGCCTGGGGAGGGTACCGCACTGCCCCCTCCCCAGGGCTCAAAAATGTCAAGAGAAGGGGGGCCACACAGCCCCTTCCTAAAATAAAAAAAAAAAGATGGCAAGTCACCAGAGGCCCCGCCCGCTTTCTCCACTACTCTACAGGTGCACCTCCTGGTGCGCTCTTGCTTGGGGATGAAGTCTCTTTCACTACTGAGGGTCCTTAGGGGCCAACTAGCCCACCTGTTACCTCCAGTAAGCCTCACACAGTGGGGTTGCTGAGTGTCACCAGTGATGTCATTTGAGGTGTCTTCAGTGATGTCATCAGTGATGTCACTGACCATTTCATGAGTGATGTAATATGTGATGTCATAAGCAGTGCATTGCTGGGGGGCAGATTATAGTTAACACAGGTAACTATAACAGCTGAATTTCTCTGGTTTTGTACGAGTGAAATGGCAGCCTAACTATAATGTCCCTGTAACCTTTGTTTTTTTTAGTGAATGTATATATATATATCTTCACTGAAAAAAACCATAGGTTTCAGGGACGTTGTCGTTAGAAATTAGCATTTAAAAAACCTTAGAAATTCACTGAAAAATCCGTAGGTTTCAGAGACGTTATAGTTAGTTGGACATTTGACTCATATAAAACCAGAGAAATTCGCCTGCTATAGCTAGTTGAGCTAACTATAATTTGCGCGCTCGCAATGCACTGCTGATGACATCACATATTACATCACTCATGACATGGTCAGTGACATCACTCATGACATCACTCATGACATCACTCATGACATCACTGACGACATCATCCAGTGAATGTGTTTTTCTGTAATTTGCGCGCTCGCAATGCACTGCTGATGACATCACATATTACATCACTCATGACATGGTCAGTGACATCACTCATGACATCACTCATGACATCTCAAATGACATCACTGACGACATCATCCAGTGAATGTGTTTTTCTGTAAACTGTAAATATTTTTCTTATATACCTATGCTAAGGTCTATTGAAGAATGAGTCGATGTATAAGTGCCTGAATGGATTATTAAGTAGATGCATGACCGACTCTATAAGTCACTGATTGAATGTATGTTACTGAATGCATGGATTAGTGACTAAACTGTGTGAATGTCTCTATTAGTCTCTCAGTTGGTGTGTAAGCAGGTGCATGGGTTGGTGAGTAGCTACATCAGTGTCTATATGGGTTATTGATTGTTTGATTGAGTATCTGTATGGGTGTCTGAGTGTATATCTGAGTGGGTGGGGGGTGTCTGACTCTGTGCATACATGTCTGAATAGCTGTTTCGCTGGTTATATACATTCAAAACTGCTTCTCAGAAGGGCTGTATGGGTAGCAAACTGTGTGTACAGGTGTGTTGATTAGTGAATTGATGTCTCAGTTGTATATATGTGAGTAACTATATATGTTTTTAGACAGTATATGTGAGTGTAGGGGTGTATAATTGACTATATGTGAGAGAGAGTGATTGCAAAAGTGTCTACATACACGAATGTGTACTTGTATTAGTGATTGTATAAGTATGTGATAGTATCTATATAAATAAGGGAAGTGGTGTGTGTATAAATATGTCAGGTGGTGTGTATATATCTGCATAGGTAAGCACATGGGTGTGTGATTGATTTTTGGCATGACTGAGTAGATGTGTGAGTAGCTCTATGGATCAGTAGCACTGTGTGAATTTATGTATAGGTGTATGAGTGGATATTATACTGATGTACTGATGAGTGACAGCATGTATGAGTGACTGTATCAGTGTATGTCCGGCTCACAATATGTAGATAGGAATCAAGGATGGGTATCTAGTATCTGGTATTGGTGTGTCTATGGTTTCGAAAATGGTAGTCTGTATTTTAGAGTGGGTGTATTAAAGGTTATATTAGAGTGTGAAGTGGTGTGTCAGACTATCATGTGGATGATGTCATCAATGATGGCATCAGTGATGTCATTTGAGATGTCATCAGTGATGTCATGAGTGATGTCACTGACCATGTCATGAGTGATGTAATATGTGACATCATCAGCAGTGCATTGCAAGCGCGCGAGTTATAGTTAGCTCAACTAACTATAACAGGCGAATTTCTCTGGTTTTATATGAGTCAAATGTCCAACTAACTATAACGTCTCTGAAACCTATGGTTTTTTCAGTAAATTTCTAAGGTTTTTTAAATGCTAATTTCTAACTATAACGTCCCTGAAACCTATGTTTTTTTCAGTGAATTTCTAAGGTTTTTTAAATGCAAATTTCTAACTATAACGTCTGTAAAACCTATGGTTTTTTCAGTGAATTTATTATATATCAAACTACTTTTGTTCTATTTGTCATTACTACTGTTTTTTCTAACTTTTCAACTACATAAAATAAACTGCAAAACTACTCTGTAATGGAATATATTTCACAAATTACAGTGAGTTTTTAAATAATACAAAATAATTTATAATTCAGAAAACAATTTTCTCCTTTTTTTTGCTGTCATCAGCTACTACTCAACTTCACTATTCACAGTGATGTCAGAGTAGTTTCATCATAAATAGCAGGGGAAAAAAACAATCAACTAGATTATTAAAAAAAAAACAAATCCCTTAATCTCACAAATATAGTACAAATATAATAATCAACACACATAACACATCCAATACTATTTCCAATATTCAAATCTTACCTTTACTTCATAGTTTTTGTGAACATTTTCTCAATACACCAAATAATGTATCAAAAATTTCACTTTGAAAGCATCCAGTATGAATTACTTAAAGTATCTTTACACCTTCCCACAAAGCTGAATGGTGTATCTAAAATCTTTGTTTCAGAAATATCAAGTATGAGTTGGGTAATTCATAAGGCAATCTCGGTTTCATTTCCAAGTGTGTATTGTTGCAGTGACTCCAACCATTATTACACTTTAAATAAACTGTATAATGTCCAAAGTTCTTCCAGAAATAGATACTTGACTAGCAACAACATTTTTAATTTTGGTTTCCACTTTTCTTCCATTTGGTCTACAGCGTTGTAGCATTATAATCAAGTATTTTCCATATCTTTGTAGGCATAATGTAGATAACATCGTTGATTTACAACGAGAAAAGATCAGCCTGTGATCTGCTTCTTTTAGTAATTTGGAAAATGGTACAGATTTGCAGTCAGGTATTGTCAAATTTAGAAATCGTTCTATGTCAACTAGAGTGCTTGAAGTTAATGAACACTGTTCACATTTATGTTCCCATTTGTAACTGAGTACAAATAAACTCTCAATCTGAATTCCTTCATCTTCTAGTACTCCAAGCATAACCATCAGCAATTCTTGTGCATCTTGTTTTATATTAGCACTGAACGTTAAAGATCCAGTACATGTATCCAACAGTTGGCGAATACCAGAAGCAGAATGGATCTTACTTCTATCAGTTCTCAATTCTTGAAACAAAGTATAAAGTGCCGAACATAATCTTTTTTCCTGACTTTCCATAATTTCACCATAAACATCTTCAAGATAAAATATAACGTTTAGAATAACATTACCATAGCAGTTGACACCAGAAGCATTTTCTAATTGAAATCCGACAACATCATCACTTGTTTGTATTTTCTGCTTCTTTCCATCTTACTTTTCTCTTGATTTTGTTTCTGCTTTCCAACCATAGTTGATTCTTCACCATGTTTGCGTTTTGAACACACAACACGTTTCTCATAAATAGGATATTCACCTAAACTTGGAGCATAAAGCCTTCTCAAACGATTATATTCTCTTACACAATTAACATCAGCACTAACCTTATTCTCATCAAAATCAATTAAATACAAACCAGACAACGTTCTAACTCGAGATAATGCAACATATACCATTCCCTCTTTAAACACAGTTCTTCCTACATTTATCAAAGCATTATCTACACTTAAACCTTGAGTTTTATGAATAGTTATTGCATATGCTAAACAGAAGGAAAACTGTTTTCTACGAACATACAAGTCTTTTACAAGCAAAAAGCATGCAGCACAACGCACAATCTGTTTTACCTCTGTAATCTGATCAAATTTAACTTTCAAGAATTCAATTCCATTTCTATTGTGATATTTCACAAAATCAACAATTTTCCCCATTGCTCCATTCACTAAACCTTCTTCTACATTCAGATTACGCCTCAAAATTACCCGACAGTTTTAACATACATCTAATTTTTTTTCTAAGCGAGCAGTTTTTGATACAGAGTTTTCCAAAGAATCCAATTTAGTCTGTAGTTTTTTTGAAAAAAGAATTGTAATTCCTTGATGCTCGATTTTATCAATAGCTTCAATGTGAACTATTTCTTCATTTTCCAATTTCATAAGCTCTCTATTAAATGTATAACACTCTTCCACTGTAGGCATTAAGCAAACTATAGACTTTTTTTCTTTCATTTTCTTGTACATTACTTCTGCTGGTGTGTTTTCATTTGTAAACAAGTTCTTTAGTAGACAACTTTCAAAAGCTTCTTTACCATGTTTGCTTAAAACACCAATTCTTGCATCTTTTAGAATATTTTCATGATCATCTCTTGCTTGTCGCATATTCTGAGTCAGTTCTTCATATTCAAAATGTAACCACAGATTCACATTTCCAATACTTCCCAGAGATTTCTTTGTGTCTTCATGTAGAAGAGTTTTAAACACTGGTTCTCCTTTTACAGGTGTTAGTTGTAGCAGATCTCCAAATACAATTAAATGTTTTCCTCCAAAGAGAACGTAATAATCTGTTTTTAATACCTGCTGCAATACTAAGTGTACAAAAGCAAGCATTAAGTTTGAGACCATGCTCACCTCATCAATCATTAATTGTTTCATATTCTTCAGCACTCTTGACACTTCATGAGAAGCTTCTCCAGACAACTTCTGATATTGTAATTTACTATCATGCTCAACTGGTAATATCAGTAATCTATGTAAAGTAACTTCTTTAACATTGTGTGCAGCTAATCCACTTGGAGCTGTTACCACAGAACAAAAATGTGAACCGGTAGTTTTTTGAAGATAACTGGTCAAAACTTTAATTAAAAAACTTTTACCTGCCCCAGCTTGACCACTGATGTACATCAAGAGAGGTTTAAAAGATAAACACACACATTCTTTTTTTTCATGCAACAAACCATGTTCTATCTGTTCTCTCACTTGCACAAAGATTTCTTTCTGTTCAACATTTAGTTGTTCTTTTAACTTTTCCAATGCAATATTCTCCTTGTGTGCTTGTTGCATTGCAATTTCGACTTCATTCATAGCAACGCTGCTTCATTTTCCAGTATTGGTTGTCCAAGAGGATCTTGACTACACTGACCACTACTTTGACTATCTTGAGAACTTTCATTAGCTATTTCAACTGTAATAGTCTTTTCCTGTTCAACTTCATCATTCAACATTTTTAAATATGTAGTGAAAATTGTACATGCAATGCTATCTTTACATGCATTAAAAGAATCTTCGTAGCGGTCAAAGTCTCCAAGTAATTCACGTTCGCTACGCCATGGTTTAAAGAGTTGGAGAAGTGCTAAATAGTAAAATTCACGCTTATCTGGAGTTTCACAACTGAGTTTTTTGTGGTTTATAAGATTACCCTTTGCATGTTTTACTAAACAACCATGACATCCAACTACTGCATATTTTCCTTCTTTTAAATTCTGTTTAACATTTCTTTTGAAGCTGTAATGTTGACAGACATAGCTGTTCCAGATGTTGACTCCTTTTCGGATAGTATGTGTCCAACATATTAGTTTTAAGAATGTCTGTACTGTCTGGTTCATTTGCTGCTAAGTATTCAATTTCTTCTAATGATTTCAACACTCTATTCCGTGAGCAGGCAAGACCTAAACTTACCCAAATGATTCCTCGAGACTCTGAATATAAACTTGAAGAGCACAAGCAGTCTGAACATTCATAGGATCCAATTTTTCGGTGGGAAAGCATTTTCAAAGTAAAGCTGTACAATTCTTTGCTAACGCTTTTCTCTTGGGCAATTTCTTCCCACATTTGTTTCATCTCAGTTTTTTCAGATTTTGTTATGTACGATGTAACATAACGGGCAACAGCAATTGATTTATCTGCAACATACTGGATGTCCATGGTCGCATTCCACATTTTTAAAAAGACTGGATTGTAGTCATTGACATACTTTGACACTTCTGTTCTTTTTAAGTTGTAGGTATTCTTTGGAGATTTCCGAATTATTGTGTGCCTTACAGAAGAAAAAAAAGAATTTACTCTTCCTTTACAAATGACTGGACGTGGAAAACCAAACCGACATTTGATGTAAAATTTTCCTTTAGACTTGCATTTTCTTCTGCAGTACTTTCCACAACAGTGACTTTGGAAACGTAAAACTTGCTGTCTCAAGCTTCTATCTCCTTCTTCTCTCGGAATCTCACATGTCACATACTGTTCGATGAAAGACAATACTGTTTCATCAGAATCATTTCTAAATTTAGGTGCATCCTTGACCCATTGTAGCACATGTATATGAGATGCACCTCTTGCTTTGTACTCCTTTCTCCAAAAGAAATCGGTAACTTCTCCAAGAGGTGGATTCTTTTTATTGCAGATAAAAGCCATCATAGCTTGAAACCTATGATTAAAATATCTGCACACATTTGCAGGAACCAATCAACACAGTTCACCAGGAGTCTTTATTCAACATTTTTAATATTGGAATTCACATCTCTTAGTAACTCAAGCAAATCTTCCCGTGTATACTCTGCACAGCTAAGTGTTGCAAACCATGTTGGTGTACCTAAGTTCCGTAATATACACTTGAGTTCTCCATGACGACAATACCAATGCTCATTTGTTCCACGTTGACATGCCATCAAATTGATTAACTGTGCTTCTAAATTTCCATCTGTTTTTTCAACTTTCTCCACAAATTCTTTCACAGAAAGAAGTGATTGATGAACTCTAGTTTTAAGTATGTGGTTCACTGCATAAGACAGAGAAGATAAATCACTTTCAAACAAAAGGTGAAATATGTATGGAATGCACTGTCGAAATCTAGGATCTTCAGAATATAATCTTGTTGATCGATATTCTGAAGCTGGAATACGTACAGGTCGGTCATCATATCGTCCCCCTTCTCCAGTAGGAAACAGCTGTGTAAAACAACGAGCTTCCAAGATCTTCTCCCATACACTCATTGGAGTTCCCTGCGCTTTTTTCATTTGAAATGACTCAATGCTGCTTCCTATTACTTCTTTTGAATGCAAAGGACATTTTGTGTAATGTTCATAATTCTCTTCAGTACTTGACTTGTCCACTTTCTCTATTTGACCACTTGAAATTTCACATTCATCTTCTAAACTTATTACCTGTTCATCCACATTTACAGTTTTGTAATAAATATTGTTCTCTGTAAGATATAAGGTAGCCTTTTCAACTTTATTAACATCCACAAATTCTTGCCATATTTTCCGACTCTTCGTTGGTATACCATTTACTAGAATGACTACTGCCTCATTTTCCTCTTTCTCTCTAGCAATAGTTTCAATATTTTTCTTAAAATCCACAGGTAAGTACACCACTCTTCCTTTCACCCCTCTTTGCAAGTCTGTTGGTGGCAGTTTACCTGTTTTAGGCTCCATCCGAATTATAGTTTGAAAAGGATGAACAGATTGAATTAGAACCGACTCATATGTATTCAATTCTGCCAGTTCCTCCGGAATAGCTACTAATTCTAAGTTATTATGTACTGCTCTAGCAGGCATTTTGTTCTCTTCTAATTTGTTGTAACAATATTTACATATACGTTGATCACTACCTAACTCAAATCGACCTTCCACCAACAAGTAAATTCTTCCCACTTACTATTGTTCACCTTTTCACTTTTCAAATACAAATCAACATTCCTAGTTTGACTTTTATAAGTAATGAGTACGTCGACAACAAACACAAACATAGTTTGGTATTTCAGAGCACACTACATTACACCTTCCAATTTCTTCTTCAAACTGATAAGTGCTAATCACTTTCCCATCTCCTTCAACATCTGTAATTGTCAAACTTTCACTTTCTATTGACATCTCTTCTGAACCAAAATATCGCATTTCAATATCATCACACTTTTTTTGAACATCTGATAAAGAACCATATAAAAGAGCTGTATTCAGTTCACTTAAACATAATGCAGGACTTTTTACATTGTACAGTTTCCTTACAAACTTCCGCATTTCTGAATGGTGTACTGCTAACATCCTCAAGTGATGAAAAACACTTTTACACGCTTTTCTTGAAAGACAAGCCAGAGAATGCCCATGTTTCTCAGTATATTTTCATACATTACATGGATCTAGTCCTTGCAACAACTTAATCTTCTGTTTAATACTTTTCTGTGTATATTCTCGTAGCAAATTTCGCATTATATCAATAGATTCCTGTCGAATACTACAAATACTGCTACAACCCCACTTATACTCAAGAGCGTGAGTACGTTTCCCTTGCACTTCTTCAACTATTAACTCTTCTGCACTTTTACCAACCAATTTCTCTTTTGGAAGGGGACAACCATCCTGAACTTCGTAGCAACGACCTCCAGTATCAACTGCAAATGTTAAACTATTTTCCTGGAAGTAACTTTCCTCATTAAAAAAAGACTCACTACTAGAAGTATGTTTGGAATGTCCACTAAAGATTTTGCAAAAGTTGGTTCCATTCACAAGTCTTTTTCTTCTACTTTTCTCTTTCAATACTTTGAGTACTTTATCTAATACTTTGATCCTCTTCAAAATCACAATGAATAACTTCTGTTTTAAAGTAAAAGCAGTATCCACTATACTTTCGATACGCTGCTTCTGTTTGAATTGCAGCACTTTCTTTTTATATTTGCAGCATGTTCTGATTAAATTCTGAATCACTCTAGTTCGAAAAAGTCTCTGACGAATTTCTTGAAAGTGTTTTTGTCTCCGGGTAACAGATACTATTTCTTTATCATGTTTTCTTTTCCTTGTATTTGAAATTGAAGTCTCCTTCTCCTTACTTGAAAAATTCTTCTTTTTCCTTTGTGTGATGTTATTTTCATTAAATGTTCGTAATATTTTTTTCAGAAATTGTCTAGTGTTTTTACCAAAAGAAACTGTTTGTGTAGTGCTCTCATTTGTTTGTAATTCAAAATCTTTTCTTTTCTGCAAATATAAATGCTTCTTTTCTTGTCTGTTTTTTCTCAGTTCTTCTAGGCATTTTCAAATTTTTATCCAAACAAAATAATTTTCTGAAAAAAAAAATAGATTCAATTATTTTTTACATCAGTTCAATATATTACAATAATATCATACAATTACATAAATTCTACTGACGGCTTCCAGAGGCAGTGCTGCAACATGATGGAGCACGGCAGGGGAGCAGTAGGAAGACGGGTAGTGCCATAGAACATACAGCAAGTATTTATTTAATTATGTACATACACCTTTACAATTTACATGTAACTGCACTACCTCGTACTTTTCATCTCTCCACCGCACACCACCACCCCACACACTCCCTCTGCAACCCACCGCAGACAACTTTATAGATAATATTTATAAAAATTGTAATCTATATACTTATGATGATATTACCAACCAAACAGCACACAGAAAAATTACCATTATTAGCCTAACAATTTTATCTACAACTTCGCAAACATAACACTGCACCCAAAGCTTTCATTGGAGGGGAGGGAGTCTGAGCACCGGCAGTTTACTTTTGGGGGCCTCGAAACGGATCTCTATGGGGCTCTATTTTCGGGCCTCGCAAAGGTAGTCGTTTTTTTTTTCTATTTGACTGTATTGAGACCATGCACATTGCTCACTACTAAAAAGTGGAGACATCATGCCAGGTGAGTCGCGTTGTAGGAGAAAAGAAATCCTCTAAAGAGAGCCATTTTCTCTCATGATTTCCCTTTTCTTTTTGCAGCGCAGGAGCAACATCATCGTAGCGTGATTAGCAGAGAGACCACCAGGCGCACAACGACCATTGCCCCGGACTCCCTGAGACAACTTCCCAATAGCACACACAGAGTTGCACCCGAGTACTTCACAGGTCTTCAAAAGACCATTTGCTTGTAAATGATGCTCTGTTTTTTTCCACCCCTATTTTGAGCCCTACATCCCCACTTTGCCTATTGCTGAAAGAACTAGCCTCCCCCAAAATTTCGCTCTCGTTGCGCCTTTGGAGACGACCACACGCAGCCAACTCCAACACAACCCTGCTCTCACCTTTCACAGGGTGCTGTTGTAGAGCTATGAAAACCCACGCTTTGCCGGGCTCACTTAGGGGCATATTATCAAGAACGGCGTTAAAATTATTGCCACTATAGCGGCAGGAAACTGCCGCTAAAGCAGCGATAATGAGCTTGATAATATGCACTTGTGAATTCCCATAGAAGCCCAGCTTCACACCACAACCTGGCCGGCTATGGGAATTGACAAGAGCATATTATGAAGCCCATTATCGCCGCTTTGGCGGCAGTTTCCTGCCACTAAAGCGGTAATAATTTTAATGCCGTTCTTGATAATATGCCTCATTATCTTTCTAAATTAACGTCTTACACTGAAAAGCTGCTTTACATTTCTTTTCCTACATCAACCTTTGTTTAAAACCCCACCAGAGAAGGGTGGTGAACTCTGGTCCACAAAGAGCAACTCAAAGCTTTCTTGTTCTTTATCAGAAACTTCATCTGCCTCTCCATGATTATCGCCAGCCTTTTCGGCCCCTGAATAGGCTGGGAGGATGAGCATAATACGCAGTATTTAGGATCGGCAGTGGTGAGTGCACGAAAATAAGGACGGATAGTTGAATAATGGGTGACTGGATGGATGGCCAGATGGATGAATGGATAGCTAGATGGATGGATGTATGGATATATGGATGAATGGAAGGATAAATGGATGCATGGACCAGTACTTAGGATACACGGGTGGGCTGATAGACGCATAGGATTGGTTCTGGAACAGATGTATGTATGAATATATGGGCGTATAACTGGATGGATGGCACAGTGCTTACCATAGGTGAGTGGGCTGATAGATACTTAGAATAACTGCAGGGACAGATGTATGTATGTGTGTAGGTCGGAATGTCTGAATAAATTGAAAGATGGATGGATGGCGCAGTGCTTAGGATGAATGGATGCAGGGCTTTAAGTAGGCTGGCTCTGAGCACCAGCAGATATTTTCAGAAAAACCCGAAACGGGTCTCTTTTGGGCTCTATTTTCGGCCCTCGCAAAGGTAGTCAAGTTTTCTTTTTTTTTTATTGCACTGCAGTCAGAGCATGCACATTGATGTGCGCATGCTCATTTTCCTCACTACTGAGAAGTGGAGACATCATGCTACGTGAGCCACGTTGTAGGAGGAAGGGCAATCCTTTAAAGAGCGTGTTTCCCGAACGTAGGATAATTCAAGGGGATTTTCTTAAGCACACAATGCTAGTTATCTTCATGCAGACCATGCCCTTACTTGGATAGCCCACACCCCTTTAACAGGTTTGATCCACCCCTTTTAGAGCACCACCAGTTTTTTCCCACTTAAAGCACACACTGCACCATAGTAAAAAAGAAATGATCCAAGCTTCCATTTAAATGTACAATGGCACCAAGTTTCATAATTTGCCATCAACGCTGGCAGCCTTCTACCACATTGCAAGAGTGTCTATCAGCACGAAGATTTGTTATCAACAGAAATGTTGTGTGATTTGTGTAGCTGTCTGCTGGAACACTCATCACCAAAAGGTATTAAAACATGCAAATTTGCAAGAGAAACATATACCATACCATAAACCGCTTCATAAATGGGCCCAGTGCCACTACACCACCCTTATCCCCATTCTTGCTTAACCTTACGAAATCAAAGAAAAAACCCAGCAAACCTGGTAGAGCCACTATAGCAATACAAGGACTTAATTTGAACAAGTCTCTGCCGGAACGCCCAGCAACAAAAGGTATTAAAACATGCAAATTTCCGGAAAAAACATGTACCATGTCATAGAGCGCTTTAAAAATTGACCCAGTGGCACTACATCACCTTTACTAGCTACACATATGCACGTTACAAATGTCCGTGTTATAATCAGCAACATACCCACCTCTGCCACCCCCATCCCTTCCCTTGCTTATCCCTACGAAATCAAAACAACAAGCCCCAGCACTCCCGTTAGCGCCACTATAACCACACATAGCCCTAATTTCAACAGGTGTCTGCCGGAACGCTCATCAGCAAAAGGTATTGAAACCTGCAATTTTCCAAGTAAAACATACACCATACCATAAGGCGGTTTATAAATAGTCCCAGTACCACTACACCACCTCCACACCCGCCCTTGCTTAACTTTACGCAATAAAACAAAGAGCCGCAGCAAACCTGGAAGCGCCACTATAGCCATACAGAGGCTCAATTTCAACAGATATCTCCCGAAACACTCATCACCAAAACCTATTAAAACATGCAAATTTGCGGGTAAAACATATACCATGCCATAGGGCGCTTTGTAAATGGTCCCAGTGGTACTACATCACCTTTAGTAGCTAGACATCTGCACGTTACTAAAGTCTGTGTTTTAATCACCAACATACCCACCTCCGCCACCCCACCCCTGCCATTGCTTAACCGTACGAAATGAAAGAGAAACCGCCACCATTCCTAGTAGCGGCACTATACCCATACTCGGGCTTAATTTTTAAAGGTGTCTTCCGTAACGCTTATCATCCAAAATTATTCAAAAATGCAAATTGGCGGGTAAAACATAAACCATCCCATAGCACGGTTTATAAATGGGCCCAGTGGCACTACACCACCTTTACTAGCTATACATCTGTATGTTAATAAAGTCATTTAAACACTCTGTACAGTGTATAGCAGAGGATGGGGAGAGTAAACAAAGTTGTAATTCCCAAACTTTTGATATACCGTCCCTTTACTGTATGTATATTAAGGTCATTAAATTGAATGAAAAAATTGACAAGTGTCTCAAAAGAGATAGTGAAACTGAGCACCGGTAAAAACCGGACCACTTAAACACCTACATATATTCAGCACAGGAACACAGCCTGACAATTACTATCACTTGTAATGACATGTACTTTACTAAAGTCAAGAAAGTCATACAGAAAATATACCGAACATTTTCATTTCTTTTTTATCTCTCACACATTTATAAAACATCTCTTCTAAAGAAACACTCCCCAACCACTTCTATTTCATAAGAACAGACAATAATGAATATGTTTACTACCATATATTTTAGTATATCTACCTTTTTATTATTCACTAGTCACAAACTAATAAAATCAGAAACCATGTTCATATTATATCTCAACCTATATTCAAATGATTCAAACTATGCGTACATATAAAAGGAACATATCACTTTTACTATCTCCATCTCCTCTCCAAGTAATCTCCAAACACTGTAGCTGGCCTCACAGTACAACAACCTACCTAGACTTATATTCAAATCTACCTCTCACTGTCAAAAATGAGACCACAACCTGTCCACATAACATTTCTGGCTTTGGTTTTATTGCTTTTAACTTAATAACACATACATCTCCTGCTCCCACCCCACTAATTCCACAAAAAGTATAATTTGCAAACGTGGGACATTTTGTTTATCTCGCCTGAATACATTAACAAACCCAATTTAACGCTGTACCTCATTTTCAAAACCATACAGTCCTTTAAAGAAGACAAACTACATTTCTTCTTTGTGAAAAATTCCTAAACATATATAAAGTACTTATATAACACCAGGTCAAACTTTATGCACATTTTATAACCAATATGAAACACCACACTTTACTAACAGGATATTATTTTGAAATAAAAAATACTTTCAAACTTAAAAATATCACCTCAAATAGTTAATCACTACTACAGAACACATAACACACCTTGTTCATTTCTACCTCACCTTTGTAGTTGGTATGCAGATTTCAAATGTCACACACGCTTGCAATTCTTTCTTTGTCACATAGTACATGTAATGCACCACTTTTATCAAGAATGGAACCAGTAATGGCACAATTTCTCTGTCGCTCCACATATAAATACATGTAAAGAACAAATCAGAATACTTCATTCCTTCATCGACATTCCAAAACTTATCTCCATTGGTTATTTTGAATTTTCCATCTGAAAAGCTACTCAATAATCCGCGCCACATACAGGTCAGAAAATCAACCTATTTTATCACCACACTTTCTGGAACATTCTACGACACCTGCAGGTTAAAAGTTCATGAATTTTTTTAACGTAACAGGTTTATTTTCAGCATATTCTCGGACATTTAACAGCACCTGCGGGTTAAAAGTTCACCATTGTTTTAAGTTCCAAATGTACCTTCCAAATGCAAGTAGCACGTCTGGTTGAGCTTTGCACATGTCATCCTATTGAATGTACACCACATTTAGACTGCTCTTTGTTAACCAATGACAAACATGCTATTTCGCGCAACTAATATGCACCCTAGTTTTTAGTACCCAATGCTTCTTATCTTCCAATCAATTATCATTTTCTGTGTAGTTTTCACTTTACAAATACCCTATTGATTTACCTTTGCACTCCCTTTATAACACCACCTAAGCACCATATACAAATTACTGTGTTCCAAGCAAAACTTCCTCCTACTACGTATAAAATATTACTGACACTACTTAGACAGGTGTGGCACAGCAGCCAGGGCACATGACTTCACACCATAAGACACACAGTTTAGAATCACGCTTTGATCCATAACTCCCGCACCAGCTCACCTTAGCAGCATCAGACTCTACGCAATACTTCACTTAATTTCCGTACCCAGCACTTTCAGACCAGTAGCTATGAGTAGTTCACTTCGCACCCCCTCTATAGCACACCCTAAACACCCCCACAAAGGTTACAGGGATACAGTGCTCCTACCGTCCTCTTTCCTACTTGTTTCGCCCTTTTTTCCCATTACTCGCTTCGACGGAATCACAAAATGGCAGCCAGCACTTCCTAGTTGGAACCGCTCACAGCGCTCCTAACCAATAAGCAGCAAGCTCGTGCTCGTAACGCCTCAGCCAATCAGATGGCAGAATTCCCAAATATCGATATCTGTAAATTTCGATATTTCTCACAAACTACTGAACAGATTTACACCAAATAAACAAAAGCGTGCTTTCTAGACCAAGACCCTTCTCCCTGCCAAATTTGGGGTAATTCCGTTCACCCGTTCGACCTGTAGCCTTGTCTAAAGTTTCCTATGGAAATTAACATGGAGAAAACATGTTTTGGGACCCCCCTTTTTTCTCAGGCCCCCCCTTGACAAATCACCCCCAAACTTCCCACATAGGAGCTGATATGAACAAACAATTAGTTTGGAAAATTTCATGAAGATTCATCAAACGACGCCAAAGTTATAAGCAAAACAAAAAATGCTCTTCCTATGGAAACTTGGTCCTAACTATAACTACCTACTGGCGACCGCCAGTAGATTATATATATATATATATATATATATATAATATATATCCTCACTGCCCTTTAATCTTGGGTTCCGAAAGATAAGCACTGCATGTAAGCTGGGATAAGGGAGGCTATCCACTCCTGAGCACACATGGTGGAGAATTTGATGTGCTTTATCTTGACATGTCACACTAGAATTAGTTATGTCCTGAATTCCTATATGTTTCCAGTAGCGGCTGCTCCAATTATGGGGTGATGGGGCAACATGGGGGGATGGGGGTGAGGGCAAACTATATATTTTTTTAAACATACCTGCTCCTGGGTCCGCTGCCTCGGTACTCCTCTTCCAAAACTTCACAGGCTCCCAAGAAGCAATCACGGCACTGCTCTCATGCTCATAATACCAGCATGAGAACAGTGCCATGATTGCCCTGAGCGGGCTGACTTGATGCTCACTGAGGCCCAGGGAGCCTAGGGCATTTCTCCGACCCAGCTGTTCCAACACAGCTGGGTTGGAGAAACATGAGTGCACATGTCTGCTTAGCAAGCCAAACAGACATGCGCACTTACAAGTGCTGAACACTCCTCCTGTATCATGATGCACGGCAGAATGGCCCCGCCCTATCCTCGGCTGGGAGTAATGAAAAATAAAATGATAATGAAGTGGTGGTTTTATCATTTTATTTTTTCAGTGAAGGGGAAGCTCCTCCGCCATAACAGAGGAGCCGCCCTGTATGCTTCTATGCATACGCTACTTTGTAACACAGTTTAATACTTTTACACATACCTGCATATTATTGTATTATTTTTTCTTATTATGTATGATGTTTAATGCCCTTTGTTGGAGACATGGACATTGACTTGAACTAAGACTATGGGGACTTTATGAAAACCCATGTAGCAGTGTGGCTCTGAGGGAGTCTCAAATACTTAACTAGAATACAATGCAACACTCTTGGGTTTATGTGAAGAAAGGATAAAGTAATGTACATGATGTATGTACAATGTAGAATACAACTCCATTTTGGTGCATATGAGTACCCATCAGAAAAATGTTACAACAGTTGGCTATTGTCCTTCCCCTCTTTTTTCTGTGAAAAACGTTTTTGAGTGTATTTTTCGATGAAAGTGGCAAACTGTAATTTCAATACTTCAGTAAAAACAAAGCAGTGGATTCAGCACAACAGTTTAAATAAAAATTATATTGGCTGGGCGGAGGAAAGGGATTTTAGTCTCCTAAACACACATAACCATTATTGTGCTTTTCACTATGGAATTCTTCTCTAGTACCATCACTGCTTGCTTTGCATTACCACCATCTTTTGAAATAAGTGACGCGTGTGCAAGCCAAGACAACAGTACATCTGAATCCAAAACAAACTGCAGAATGTAATATAATTTCAATCTGAAAGAGTTGGCTTTCCAGAGTTTCAGTGTATTACTACAGAAAAATAGTAATGCCAAAATTGAGTCTTCCTAACTTTCAGGCTGGGTTCCTGCGAGTGGGTGAAGGGACCATTTAGCTCTATAAACAAGAGGAAAGTTTTATAAATATTGAATCAGTAGTTCTGTTAAGACCACTTCTATAATGCTATGTGAAAGGCAATGTCTTGTGAGAGTACTAGAAAAAATTATACCTTACAGCATCAATATCAGAGAAGTTTGAACTCTCCACAGCCTGCCTCCATTTTGTGAACAGGGTTACTGTGGTATCTGGTCTCAGGTTTTCTAGGTGCAGGGTTTACTGGGCTGGCTAGGGACTTCTCTGTCAAGCACACAGAAAAAAAGTCTGCATGGAATCTTTTCATAGCTGAGTGAACTCAGCTGCATTAAGGTTCCGTAGTGTGAATCTATCTTTGGGGGCTAACTATGTAAAAACTGCCATTAAGTTACAGCAGTACAGCCTCAACCAGAGCCTAATTTAAACATAATTTCGTATTGCATTTCAATGCCATTTGCTGCGCTAGAAAATAGTTATTAATTAGAAATCCTGAGCAGAAGGGGCAAAATGAATACTGTGAGATAACACTCCACTGAACAAAGATGCCAGAAGAAACATTAATACATGCACTGATCCCAGGTCTGTACACACCTTAATGCTTGTCTTCCACATACCACCCATACAATGACTAACTTAGTTTTCTTAAGTATGCTTCTAGCTTGAAAGGTAGTGACAGATGATAGTTCACCAAAAGCAGAAAAGTCACTAACCTAGTATGTCCTGTTAGGTCCAAGTAAAGGTTTCAATAATTCACATCTGATCTTAGCCCCTGGCAGCTATGTTTCTGAGCAGACAGGCTTAACTAGAAGTACCAAAACAGATAAAAATTCAAAAACAACAAAATAAAAATACCACTCCAATTTATATGAATAGAGTAAACTTTTATAAACAAAAAGGCACCAAAAATGACAAGAATACATTAAGGAGAACCAGAGATATACATTTTTAAAGATTTAATAGAAAAATGCCTTGAAAAACTAAGGGGGACGTGTACAAGGAAGTGGCGGAGCGCAGCGTTAGCCTGCTTGGCTTAACGCCGCGTTCCGCAACTTCTGAAACGCAAGGCTGCACCATATTTACAAGAATGTGGTGCAGACTTGCATTTCCCCCTGCGATGGCGCTAAGTTTAGCAACTTAGCATAAACGCAGGCACCCTTGCACCATAGAGCAAGGGTGTCTGCGTGCAGGGGAGGATTGTTTATGTGTAGGAATGTGTCCCTTCCTGCACATAAACAATCCTAAAATGCCATTCTGTCACGTTCATGTGTGCTGCTTCATGCAGCACACATGAAAGTGACAACATAGCATTTTTTAAAGGTTTGTTTATGCACAGGAAGGGACACCTTCCTGTACATAAACAAACCATGGCAATTAGCTTTTTTCATGTGTGCTGCACAAGGCAGCACACATGGAAAAAGAAAAAACGAGGAGAATTAATGCATTTCTCCTCGTCTCCCCAACTTAAGACCAGGATTTACCTGGTCTTCATTTTGGCACTGCCTCCTATGTACGGCACCCTCGTATATAGGAGGCAGCGTCAAAATGAATGGGTGTTGCGGTGGAACGCCCACCCCAGCACCCACTGCTCACCCCTTTCACGCTAACCATAGCTTGAAAGGGGGCCTTATGTGCAAGGCAGCGTTAAGCCATGTTAAGTGGCTTAACGCTGCCTTGTCCATAGGTGCAGACCCTATCACGACCACAACATTGGTAAAAGTGGCGTTGTGGTGGCGATACATATGCCCCTAAAGCTCCAAATGAATAGTTGCTGCTTGTAGTTTGTCTGGGACCTACACATGGTTTCAGGCTGACTGAGGTAGATCACAGATCATACACACCAAGCAGGTTCACCTTGTCAAAGAGATTACCTTTTGAATACGTTTCTTAAATTCAAGCTTAAATTCTTCAGTGGATCTAGGCTACAGCCTGGTCCCACCAAAGTCCCCTAAAAGTCAGATAGCCACATGGATGCTGTCCCACTGGAACTGCTGGATTTTGGCAGGAAAAGCTCCAAGTGGGAGAAATTCAAATTTTGTGGCCCGTGAAGTCCTTTCATCAAGAGGATGCTTTTCACTCTTTCACCCAGTCAAGATGTCAAGCTTCACACTTACGGCATGAGTTAGATCTTGGCAGACGGATTACTCCATCACAGCGGTGACGGCAATACAGTCACCGAAATATAAATCCCATAGGATATAATGGAATTCATGTTTCAGCGGATGGAGTAACTGCCTGCCAAGATCTAAATCAAGCGCTCAGTCTTTTTTTATGGAACTTAAATTCTTCCAGCTGAGCAAGGATAAAGCTGTATCCAAAGAAGTCAAACACCTTTGCCATGAAATCCTGCTGACCTTAGAGGTTGAAGTAGAAAAAAATTCTACATTTAAATTTTTTAGCAGCTCCTCGTGGTCACTTTTATGGCTCCCAGGACCTCTGGGTCAGCACTTAGAGGCCACAAACCACTCCAGCAAATGGCCACTAGCATGGCCCATCAAGTTCCAGTTGATGCTATCAGCTGGGCACGTCATGAAAAAAGGTCTCTTGCTCCTTGTTGTGTCCTGTAGCCACACAGGAGGTGAGCAAACTGACCCTTGGAGTTCACTTCATAGCACTAAATACAAGTGAGGAGGAGGTCCTGCCCTCCAGGTCTCCACACAAGTCTCAAACACCAGGTCCAGTTCTCTTCTATTCTCTCACCGGTCCAGAGGGTGTTCTTCTGAACTTTTGTTGAGGAGCCACTTTTTTAGGTTTCTCTAGACAGTGGACCGGCGTGACTTATTGACACTCCCTAACCAATGAGTCAAATGTTACCAAGGGAAAACCTTCCACTTTTGCAGCACATCCTGTTTGACGTATTGCAAACCATGCCACTTTGTACCATTCCAAAGGAAATCCAAGATATCATTCACCACTGAAGGGAGCCTGTGGGCCAGTCAGGGATGTGTTTAGGGAAATTAGCAATTCCTTCCTTGGCTACACCAAACTGTTTCTGAGACCAGATCCCCCTTCCACTGGGTTGGTGCCCAGCTGGCATCAGAAAGCCTAAAGAATAAAGGCCTCCCCTCCTCAGGTTTTTCCTTACAGTTAACCGTGAATTGATAAACCTCATCCTTGTCCTTATGAAGTAAATTAAAATCCTAAACCCCCCTAGTTGCTCTGCATTTCCTAGTTTGACAGCTGTCACATACCACACCCAGCCCATCCTGTCATCAGGCCTAGTCCAAAACCTCTGCTCTGGGAGCAGTTTTCCCAACTCAATAATGTCAAGCACTGGCAGGGGCAGCCAATGCTAATTAGCACTCAGGAGCTTCAGGCAAGGAAAAGGTAACTTTCTAAAAGTGATTTTTCTTAAATATTTATGACGAAACTAACCACCATTGAACTGTATTTTTTAAAATAAATATAAAAAATAGTGATTGAACTAGTTCTATAGTTAGTCTCAAACCAGAGTTAGCAAAATTTATATTTTAATCTGCACTGCAGTTTTTCTTGTAGGACAGCGAGGGCCTTTCACAGTAAAAATAGTCTTTGGCGACTTGCACTGTACGGACATGGTAATATTACATTTCTAAATGTCTCACTTCTAAATAGCATGCACCCTACCTTGTGGGCTACAAGGCCTACACAGGTTAACTTATTAGTGTTTAAAAGAAAGGTTTTTTTCTCTTGTTAAAGAGGTTATTTTGACAGGTCAGACTGCAGGTTTATACTGCAGCAGTTAGGTTACATTGGTAGGCCTGAAGCCATGTTCTCCTTGTCACACTTGTGGATGGCACAATTATTGCAGCAGTGCACATGTGACAGTTACCTTTCCATGCCGTGGGTGCCTATACCATATACTATTGTCTTACAGGAGAGTTAAATATACCAGTCTGGATTAGCCAAAATTTTTATATTTTAGAGGTCAGAGCACACGCACTGGGCACTGGATGGCCGTGACCCAGTGCGCAGAGTCTAAAAACCAGCAATAGAATCAGCAAAATATGGGAATGATCACACAAAAAGGTAATTTTTTCACACAGTGCAATTTTTACATGCCCCAAAAATATATTTTGGTACGGACCCAAGTCCAACTTCCTGTTGGACATCAAAGCATATTTTTTAAAATCTCTCTAGTGTTAGTTTTTTGATGCTCCCTTCCTATTTCTGTATCTTTCTATCAATACATTCTTACAATTTTTAGAAATATGAATGTGAATGTCTGGGTGGTATGCGGCCTCCTCAAAAAGGCATTTTGGAGTACATAAACACCTGTATGCCTTTGTGAACTGGACCAAAATAATCTAAAATGGGAATAAAATGGGAGGATTCAGGTAATGTTCATGTAAAATTAATACAAATATAAAGGAATGCCTCTCTTAGCATTTCACTAATGGGGTTCTGGACTTTTTGGGATGATTTACAAAGTCATGTAATAGTAAATAAACGATTGCTGCATGAATACTACTTCCCATACTCAAATGATTTTGTGAATCAGTCTCAAAGTTTTTCTCTCTTAACTATTCTAAGCTATGATTGTCATTTTTAGATGCCCACACCTAAAAAAATGTATATACTTCATGCTCCACCCACCTAGTTAAAAGAAGAACAAATGGTACCACATAGAAATCTTTACCTTGTCTTACACCTCTGTCAAGTAACATTCTTGCATTATGAAATGTTTGACGGCCACACTCCCATACAAACTTTACCGCAACAAGTTACCATTGTTGGCTTTGTCACCAGAGAACATCGGTCATCAACCTTACAGTAATGAAACCCGAATTACCAAAGCTTTACTTCGATTAATACAGACCAAACTGTTTCGGCCATTTTAATAAACAAAGTGGGATCGCTCCACCTTCTACCTTTTACAGGTTATTGTTTTCTAGAACATATATATGTAATGCCACATTCATCAACTTGCCTGAACATAGAATTCTATAGCAAACCCATAACTAAATTAAACAATATTTCACAACACAGCCTAAAGTTTCAATTGAGACAGGAACAAGATAAACTTTCACGCCGTACTACTTCACAGCATGCTACAGTGTGCAAATAAAGGCTGATTTTGTTGAGGGTTTAGTTGCCTTGTTAAATCAGAAGTAACATTTAGGATGGAATGATTTTGTAGGCTATCATGCTGGGGTTGCCATCTGTTCGCTCCAGCAGGCTGACTGTTTTTCTTAAGTGCGCCCGTCGCTGAGTAGAACTTAAAAATACAGGCCACGGCGTTTATGACAGTTCCAAGTGATGTCATAACGGAAGCCGTCAACTGACGCTTGGCAGTGGTAGGCAGTAGGCACCAACTCCGAGAGAGCACATTTTCAAGACTGCCCCGGAAGGGCAGGTTAAGACTTCCACAGAGGTATGTGCACGTGCTAAATGGTTTCAGGGGCCAAATAACCTCATCTGCGTCTTGAAGTGTTCTGAGAGTGATTTAATGCCCTTTGTTTATTTTAGAAGTTTGTTAAAGATGTTAATAACCGCAGGTCAAATGACTAACGGGCCAGTCAAGGAATGTACTGAAACCTGAGCTTCCAAGATGTTGACCTTCTTTCTTCCCGTGTGTTGTTTTTATTTCAAAATTGCACCTTCTTCACAGGTGGGTTTTTGGCGCTCATCAGGGCCAGTGGCAGACTGACGGAAACTCGATGGAAAACAGTCATTCAGGGGCTAAAAACGATTCGCTTGCTACCTGCAGATAAGCTAATTTTGTAATCCTGGAGTTCTCTAAGGACCTCATTCCAGGACTCGGATTACCTTTGCATAAGGTTTTTTTTCTCCCCACCTCTATTCTTATTTTACTTGCTCTTGGAAGTTTAACAGTCAAGCCAGGTTTGCTATTATATATGTTTGGCGCAATAAACCAAGGGTATCCAGGGAACATATGCCACAGTATAGACAATAAAAATATCATTAGGTTTCACCTTTGTAAAGTGCACACACATTTTTAGCCATTGACACCACATATATATACTAACATGCATAGACATATGCCCCCTATTATTTCTACACACATGACAAACACTACGGCCACCAACACACAAAGATCAGCAGAAAATGGCACCAATTCACAGACAGCCAAAAGTCATGCTGAAACATTATAACTTACAAAATCATTATTATTTGTTCTCCCCCCCCCCCTTTGATCTAAGGATGTAAAGAAAGTCAATCACCTGTCTAGCTTTATTCTCAAATGCAACTTTTTAATGGAATATGATCCTCTCTCAAGCGGTGGAGAGGGCACCATCATGACCTTATGGCTCTCTTATTGCACTATTACCCCTGAGTATGATCTTATTCTTGGTTTTTTAATAGATTAACACCCTAATTAAAAATTAAACCAAGATATTAGAATTTCGTTTGTGAGGGAAAGGAAATTAATATCAATAACTTTAAACCATTACCTGGAGGGAGATATAACTGAGCGTTATCAGTGTAAAACAGACTAAAGAAACAACTCCTGATCCTGAAACTTACTGAAATATTAAACATATTTAATAGGGATGTGGACTGTAAGGAGACAAAGGTAACTCGCAAGTAGACAGTCATACTCCTGATAGAAATTCGCCCAGCTCAACAACCTGTTTGTTCGTTCAGAATATTTTGAAGGACTATTTGCTGGACCTTACTTAAACTACTGATGACAACCTGAACAGTAAAAACAAACATTAATGGCTGACAATGTTGAAGGCTGAAGAAAGGTCCAACAATACATTTAAGTGTACATTGATCTCTGACCTCTCCATATCATCCCATGGTTTAATCATGTGGTCTTAAGCCGTGCTTTTATAGAGGTCCTGTTCCGAGTAGCTCAAAAATGCCTACTAGTTGTTCCAGTTGTTCAGCTCCTCAGGATTTAGATTTTTTATTTTTGAAAACAATGATGTGATTCTGGTTCCATTTCCTGCGGTTGGCCATTTTAATGATCCAATAATTGTATTATAACTGTTCATCTCAGTGGTATTTGTCCCCCTCTCTTTGAACTGTGACTCAAACCCCCACAGCAGCCATGTTAACTAGACACCAAGATATTGGGGCCCTAGCCTTTCGAAATTGAATCCTAAGAGAGACCCCTGTTCCTCATGGCAAGGGATGGAGTGGAGGCATTGGACTGGGGGGGGGGGGGTAAATTACTTGGACTTTCTTACTATTTAATTGAATGCTCAGTCCTCTGAGCAAAAATCCAGTAAGCTCTCTAGCTTTGTCTCCGGGATTGATTGGAAATTGGGACAGAAGTCAGACTTATCATGGCTATCTTGATGCAATATGTCAGACATCGGGTAGAGCCGCCTGATAGACTAAGGAGTGGACAGAGCTAATACTAAAGCCAGAAGTCCAAGATGTCTGTCAGTCAGTGGAACCTGAACCTTATACCATAGACTAAACTTGCCAATAGGGACAAGTTACTTGTCTTATACTGTTTTAACAAGCAAGTGCTAAAATGTTTTAATACATCATACCTTAGCCACAGAAAGTGCTTGATCCTTTTGCTTTTTGGGCATCATAATTTTAACTGGTTTACATTTGCCAGAGAAAATAAAGACCTAGGGGCAGATTTACAAGCCTCTTGCGACAACTTTATGCTGCCGTTGCGTCACTTCTCTGACTTAGCGGCATCGTAAACAATGCACCACGTTGCAACATATTTACAACGTGACGATTCTAGGGAGATGCGTCACGTTGTAAAGCCCTGCGCTACATTATACCTGCGCCAGGAATATGTATGCAGGGTGGGCGTTCCGACGTGAGAAAGCCTCGTAAAAGTGACGCAGTGAAATCTACAAGATTTCACTGAATCACTTTTACAACGCCACTGCATCAAAACCGTACGCATGCTTGAAGCAGGCATAAGGAGTGACGCAGCATGTTAGGAATAGGCATTCCTAACCATTGCTGGAGTTGCGTCGTGCTTGCGACACGACTCCAGCAATGCGC
Source organism: Triturus cristatus (assembly GCF_964204655.1). NCBI lineage: Eukaryota > Metazoa > Chordata > Amphibia > Caudata > Salamandridae > Triturus > Triturus cristatus. The sequence goes on along the minus strand of NC_140593.1, from coordinate 929,034,006 downwards.
TGCCTGTACGCCAAAAGATGCGTCACACATCTGTCTATCCCTGCGCCACAATGTGTGCTGCATTGTAAATGCGACGCATCCATGGTGGCTCAAAGGTTTTTTTACGGGACGCAAATAAACTGACGCATCTCTGCTAATATGCAGAGGTGCACCAGTTCTTGTAAATCTGCCCCCTAGTTTTTAAAAGATATCTCTGATGCGGCATTTTGATTGTAGAATGTAAATTCCTTGGGTCATCTGGTATCAAACATCCACTCCTTCTTCGACCTCCTAGATTAATCATTGGCTTCTTGAGAGTAGAGTTGAGGCCCTGGGGATCTAGTGAGCAAGAAATAGGCCCCAGACTCTCTTCATACAAGGGCAGTAAAGTAAAAATCGATGTTTCAAATATGAGAGCAGGCACTGCATTTAAATTGATACACTTACCCATCGAAAGATAAGAGGAAAGAAAATGTTCCTATATAGACTGTGGATTATGGTATCAAATACTGCAAAATTGATTAGCAGAGTAATCCAAGGAAGCGCTTAGTAGAAGACAGTTCAAAAGAGTGAAGATAAATTGAGCTGCAAATAATGGACTCCAATGTATTGCTCGGAATGCGCACTGATCATGCATGCTCAGACTCCCCAGTACATTAGCACTACGTATCCAGGTTATATTAGCATCTACAATACACATAGCAGTGCCAAGCAGATGGATCTTCCCTGTGCTCGTAAATCACATACATGAGTCCAAACGAAAACAACGTTAATGAACAACTTGTAGCAAGGAGGTCAAATGTAAACTCCTAATGTTTCTTTAAATATTACAAACTATGAAACGGAACAGAGAAAAAATGAAGACCATTGTCATGTAAGGCCCTCAAACTAGGTCCACTATGTGCTCTTGAAAAATATTTTCGCTGCCCAACACAAAACGGAAGGGGTCCCCTAGGGAAGGGGTCCCTCCCGTTTGCGACAGGCTTACGACCTACTTAAAGTAGGTGGTAACTGTGATTGTTTTGCAACCGCAAAACAATAATACATAACAGTGCGACTTGCTATTAGGAAGGGACGCCCTTGGCATGCCCCTTCCTAATGGCGACTCACAAACTCTATTTTGCAAGTCGTTAATAGGTTACCGACTCACAAAATAGGGTTTGTATATACCACACACCATATTAGCGTCCGCAAACAGGGCGGTCTCCCGTACAAAAAGGGCCGTACATCTAGCACTATGCCCGCCAATGGAGTCATTTAGGCATTGAAGAGGGTGGGGCTGAGGGAGTATCATTGGGGACTCCACAGATTATACTCTTTGGTGCAGAGGTGAAGGGTAGTAGGTGGATTTTCTGTATGCGTCCTGTGAGGAAGGAGGTGATCCTCTTCGGGTATTTCCTCTGATGCCGTTGTGGTGGACTCTGGTGATGAGGGTGTGGTGGGATACAGTGTCGAAGGCCTCTGAGTGGTTGAGGAGGATCAGGGCTGCAGTCATTGGTTGCCGCTATCAAGGTGGTCTTGGTGCTGTGGTTAGAGTGGAAGCCTTACTGGGTGACGTTGAGTAGGTTTGTTTCCTTCCAGGTGGTTAGTGAGCTGAGGATTGATGGCTTTCTCCAGGTTCTTGGCAGGGAAAGGGTGCAGCGAATTGAGGCAGTAGTTCTTGAGCTTGCTAGTAATGGTGGAGGGTTTCTTCAGGAGGGTTTTCATCTTTGTGTGTTTCCAGGTGTCAGGGAAGATGGCCGGGGTGATGGATGAGTTGAGAATGTTGGTAAGTGCGCTGCTGATTTCCTTCTGTCCCAGGTTGAAGGCTTGGTGGGGGCAGGGGTCTGTTGGTGCTCCAGAGTGGATGGAGGTCATGATCACTGAGGTGATTGGCGTGATAAGTGGTGTCTAATCCGTGAGGTGGCTGAGGGAGTTGTTGGTGTGTGTCAGGAGGTTGCCGAGGTCAGTTGGTTGTGGGTCAAAGTTGCTGTGGATGTCTGCTTTTTTGTTGTGGAAGAAGTCCACCAGGGAGTCCCAGAGGACTTGGGAAGGGTGAATCGTGGTCTCTGTGGCAGACGGGCAAAATAATTCTCTGATGATTCTGAAGAGTTATTTTGCGCAATTGGTGCTAGCCTTGATGTGGGTGGCATTTGCGAAAGGCAGCTTTGAAGGTGGTGAGATCTGAGGGGTTCCTGTTGGCGCAGCTCCTGTTGGCGCACCATGGTCTCTCCAGTCGCTTACAATCACGTTTGAAGGTCAGGAGTTCGAGGCCACTTTATAAGCTTCCCGTTCTACTGCACCTCTCACCCCCCCACGCACACCCCCAGGGATCACCACCCTGCTGGCATCGATGCAGCCATCGGGGCACATCACAGACAAAACTTTGTGGCCCATGGGAAAATGTTTGCGAGTACCCATGCTTTAAGGGATCCAGCCCATTGGGGAAGTGCCCAATGGAAAACAAAAGACCTATCTGGCCCTAAAACAATCTTGAAACATTTTTGATTAAGTGACTCAAGAGTGCCCCTAGTCATCGTTAATACCATAAACAGCCCAGGATTACTAATCAAACTTAGCTTTACAATATATCCTAAAACCTTCCCTGTATCATCAAACTGTTGTAAACCTATTATGTGATGAAACTTACCCCCAGACAAGTAACCAAACCTAGAAAACTATGTTCCTTACTTCTGCCAAATTAGTTAACAAGCTTCAGCTTCAGCCTCTTACTCTGACCAGGATAACTCACGAATTCCAGGTTTCTGGCTTAGAAGGTTACCCATATATTTTTTGCGTTTCCTGGATGACACTAGCAGTGATATTTCTAAACCTGTCAACAGACAAGTTTAGAAATATTCAATATAATTACATTTAATATCTTTGATTATCTCATGTCCTCTATTTCTCAAAACTGTGCTATATGGAAAAATATACGGAGGGTGGGGGTTGGTTTAATCGTTTTCAGCCATTGGACTCTCTGGGGCATATTATCAAGCCCAATTTCGCCGCTTTAGCGGCCTTTTTCGGCCGAAAAGCGGTGATTTAAATATCACTCTATTATCAAGGACACGCTAACGCGTGTTTCCTTGAGTTAGCAGCCGTCTTTTCTCCACTTTGCATGTCAGCGATTATTATCACTAATGACATGCAAAGTGGGCGTTCTTCACAGAACAACATGGGTAAACATCGCTAAAAATGCATTGCGATATTTACAAAGATGCCCCAGACCTGCAAATTGATGATCAAAGTCGCGCTAAGGCCCCTTTATCGCAGGATTTTAACTCCTGCTATTAATCCGACTTAGCCATCTGTAACATGGGAGGTAGATCTCAGGGCTAAGTCCACACCTGCCTATTATCAAGGTTTACATTATCGCAGGTCATTTTTCGCTGCTTTTCTCACGCTAATGCATGTTATCACCCTCTATCGCTGGATTTCACATCGCCTGGGTGAAAAGCGTTAATAACACGTCGCTAACCCGGCGCTGAAATCCAGCGATAGACGACGATAATGAAAATCACGCTATGCGCGATTTGCGATAATTATCGCATGTGCTTGATATATGCCCCTCTGAGCGTTTCCTGCTTTGTACTGGCTTGAACGGACTAAAGGGCTTATTATCGAGCCCAATTTTGCCGCTTTAGCAGCCGTTGTCAGCCGAAAAGCGGCGATTTAAATATTGCTCCATTATCAAGGACACGCTAACGCGTGTTTCCTTGAGTTAGCAGCCGTCTTATCTCCACTTTGCATGTCAGCGATTATTATCGCTAATGACATGCAAAGTGGCAGTTCCTCACAGAACAACATGGGTAAACACTGCTAAAACTGCATCGCGATATGTACAAGGATGCCCCAGACCCACGAATCGATGATCAAAGTCGCACTAAGGCCCCTTTATCGCAGGATTTTAATTAATCCGACTTAGCCATCTGTAACATGGGAGGTGGATCTCAGGGCTAAGTCCACACCTGCCTATTATCAAGGTTTACATTATTGCAGGTCATTTTTTGCTGCTTTTCTCACGCTAATGCATGTTATTACTTATTACCCTCTATCACTGGATTTCACATCGCCTGGGTGAAAAACGTTAATAATACGCCGCTAACCCAGTGCTAAAATCCAGCGATAGACGGCGATTTGCGATGGTTATCGCATGTGCTTGATAATATGCCCCTTAGCCTTGGGCCCAAGGCCTGTTTGTGGATTTTTACATTGTTCCATTTACATTTAAACTTTAGTTTTTGGTTATGGAGTATGAAGTCATTCATGTTTTCATTGCTCATTTAATTCGTTTTAATTATAACATACTGCATTGATTATCGCTGCATTAGGGGCTGGCAACATGTTATTCTTTTGGGTTTGCTTACCTCTCTTGCATTTCACTCAAGTATGCGCCTGACAGGGCCTGCTTCATCTGCTACACTCTGACACATCACGCTTTAACTTCAGCTCCGGAAGTGATCTGCCAGGTTATTAGCTACATGGAAGCTGGCACACATTTATTTCTTCTAGAGTTTTACGACCAGCTGCCTCCCTACAGCTTCAGAGAAAGGTGCTCTCAGAGGTGAATGCTGTGGTATATGTACACCTACAGCAGATCAGCTGTGTGAATTGCAGCTTGGACGAGAGAGGGGAGCAGGCCTAATTTGAGGTGGTGGTTGCCGGTGGGGGGCACCAGCACTCATTTTTTGGTACTGGTACTTATTTTTCTGCATTAGACATTTACCGGAAGCAAGAGAGAAACTACACTAAAGAGTGAGGAAGATTAAGACAGAAAAACCTTCACAAAGGGATACACCAGGGACCTGCAAGAGTGAGAGAAAGGGGCAGGGAGCGTCTGGTAATGGATTAAAGACACATGAGGTGGATTTAACACTAGGCAGCTTTGTTATTTGGTGTGCGTACATTTAATTGCACCCACCACAGACTTCTAAGCAGAGTTTTGGGTGCCAGAACTTATTCTTTCAGAAATTAACCACTAAAGGGGAGCTTGGTGGGAACTTCTGTGCTCTCTAAGGGTGCTGCTGTTTGCCGCTTATTGACATTTATTTTCTCAGCCCTTGGATAGAAAATAAGAGGCTGAGTCACATTCGTTTGGTATTCAATATCTCACAAGTCCCTGTTCTTTCCTCTTAACAGGGTCTACAAGCCGACTAGTTCATTCCCCAGTCATAGATCAAATACTCGTGCAGCTAATCCCCAGGGTCACTCTACCCATCCATTAGCTGCCTGACTCCCAAGGACCACTCTACCCATCTGTTAGCTGCCCTACTCCCCAAGACTACTCTACCTATCACTCTACCCATCCGTTAGCTGCCTGACTCCCCAGGACCACTCTATCCATCTGTTAGCTGCCTGACTCCATAGTACCCCCCAGGACCACTCTACTCATCTGTTAGCTGCCTGAGAATGCCATGTCAGCTGTTTTCAGGTGAGGTAGAGCAGCTTGGTCTGCAATTCTCTTCATAGCCTGCAATGGCTTGCCTCATGCCTGGTCAGCCTTGTGCTGCTCTAGTGCTCCTCTTAAGTAGAAGCAGAAGAGAGCACCTGCCTTAATGATTTATAGCAACTACTGTGAAGGAAAACGAAGGTGCTATCAATCCCTTTGTTTTCTTCCAATTTCATCTGTATTTGAGGCAAACAAGTAATGTCTTGCTTAATAACTGCGCTTTCTCGTAGTTTGTTAGATATTTTGTGTGTTCATCTCAGATGGAAGCCTCTGCACTGGTTGCAACAAGTCCACTAGAGAACTATGTGTTACCTATGCAGATGACACACAATTGTTGTTAGCCTTTCATCAATTGTATCAATTGTATGACACCATGGTAGGAAACTTACAAGGTGGTCTCACTGCTGGATGCATAGTACTTGTCTTAAGCTGAACTTGAATATATCTGAGATTGTGGTATTTGGTGACACTTCCCCATTGGACATTAGGAGTCTATGGTCCATTGGACAGGGAGAGCCTCCAATTTGGGTATCAGTGACCAAACACCTACTCAGGGATCAAATTTGATAAGGACTTATCTTTTAAGCTGCATGTGCGGGCCTTGACGCCCACTTGCTTTTTGCTCCTGAAATCATAAAAGAGACCATCAAAATTCTCCCCTTGTATACACAGGAAGAAAACATTCAGGCACTTATCACCACCAGATTAGACTATGCTAATGGTATGTATCTACGCTCACCAGCGGAACTGCTAAAAAAGCTCCAACTGGTTCAGGCGCACAATTCTGCCCTCCTGCTGCTGAACCAAGCTCGAGCAGGGGAAAGTAGGACAATAGACAACCTGTCACAGGGAGGTGTGACCACCTCCCAGACAGTATTTAGTGTATTAGGGCTATGTGGGTGCACTTGCCAGCCCCACTCAGTCTGCTTGAGGGGCAAATTTGGTGTCCCCATGCCTACTCCAGTTCAAATCAGCCCTGGGAGCCGTTGGCTCCCACTCTGGCAGAAACTGGACAAAGGACGTGGGAGTAACCTCCCTCCTGTCCAGATCCTCCCCTGGGAGGGTCCCCTGAATCATCCCAACCCTTTCCTTAGGGTACTTAAGGGCTTACCTGTAGATGAGCCCCGAGATTTGTCGTGGGACAAGATCAGACACCACTTCTTCTTCTACCGTCTAGGCAATCGGGACTTCGCTGGAGTTCGTTTGGGCTCAACTTCATCTCCCTTCCAGTCTGCTGCATTGTCTGTGCCTGTGCACCATACAAGAACCTTCCAAGGACTGTGAGCATCAAAGACACCTCAAGGAATCTCCTCTAAAGAGAAGGAGTCACTTCCCTGCATTTGCATGCACCGCAACTAAGTTAACCGGTCTACTGACCCTAAGCTCCTCCACACTCCAAAAGGTTCTTAAACACGGGTGGTGGATTTCTAAAGCCCTTGAGACCTGCCCTGCCCTCTCACCAAGTTTGAGGCAAGTATCCCTCGTGGGGGCTGCAATAACAGAACCCCTGTGCTCCGCATCAGCTTGCAGTTGCAAAGGCTTGTTGGCTTCCTTCCAAGAAGATCTTGGGGCTCCAAGTAGTCCCAACCTCGAGCACCTCCAGTGACTAGAATCTTTGGTTAGGCCACATTGTTTTGCATTGTGACCTGCATTTTTTGGTGAGCTGCTTGAGATCCTCTCACGATTCCAGTGCCTCTGGCCTGTGGGTCCATTTGAGGGTCACCTTTGTTCTTTTGGGCTCCCCTGATTGCTTGGGCCTGCCCTGACTCCCTTGCTCGTGGTGAGTCACCTGGACTTTGCTGGTCCCGACATTGCACCTTCTTCGACTTCTGTGTTGGTTTCATTTGCCAAGGATTGTTGGTGCTCCCGTCAGACACCGACCCCTCAGCTCTTGACATCTGACGTGGGACAGCTCATGCACAGCTTCTGGTCTTCCTCAGAGTCGCCTGGTCCTCAAACATGCGGAGTCAAGGTCCTCGTCAACTCTCCTGCAACTCCCGACAGTGGCGGGCATTCGTTTTCCAGATCTCCTGGTCTCTCCTGAGTGACATAGACTCTGTCCCCTCTGCTTGCAGGTACCGCTCAACTAGAATCCACATTTGGATTCCAAAGGACACTTTCTTCTTCTTCAGCAGCGGCACTTTCCTGAAGACCTCCATTGGATTCGACGGCGGTTTCCGTCACCACTTCACACCTATACACCCGGCTTCTCTGGTGTAGGTAACGTGTGTACTAGCATATCCACAGGTGGGGTGGATCTCCAACCTTCTGTCTTCTACTGGGTTTCTTCAGGCTCCACTGAGAAGGTTCCTTAACCTTTAATATTCCAACCCCGACATACATGTTGATTTGTACGGAGCACGCGGTCGTGTTCCCACACTGCACACGCTCTTCGTGGGGTTCCTAGTCACTCACCTTGGGTGGTTCCTTGGGTCCCCAGCACTGCTACATTCTCTTGACTTTGTCTTGACTTGAGTTGTGGTTCTTATACCACTTTCTTAGTTTATGGTTTGGTCCCCCCCAGGGCCCACTGTGGATTCTGTACTATTTACTGTATTTCTATGCAAAGTATTGTGTGAATTGTGTTTATCTCAGGGTAGGAGATATCTAAACGTGTTAGAGTATTAAATAATAAATATATATTTTATAAATACCTTGTGTGGTTCTTTTTCACTTAATCTATACTATAAGATTGCATTCTGGCAAAACAAGCTGCTTTACACTCCTTCTGGACTAAGCCTGAAGGCTGCTCTCCCCAGCAACCAATTAGAGAGCTGTCTAAGGTTGTCTAGGACCTTCTAAATCACCATTAGGGTTGTCTAGACTGGTGCAAAGTGCCCACTTACAATAGTGGACATCATATACCAGGCCAGCTTCTCACAGTTACCCTTTCCTTTATGTAGTTATTCTCTTATTTGGTTATGTGCACCCTCACGACCTATGTCATGAGTTCAGAATGTGTAAACAGGAACAGATTTTTTTTAAAAATCACTACTACTAACAACAATAATTACAATAAATGTACTTCACTTTTATATAGTGCTTCATATCGATTTCCTTTACCACGTTTCTTGGCGCTGTAAATATCATCTGTGACTATTGTGCAATTTAATGGTACTCGTGAAAATATTGTTTTTGCAATAAGATAAAGCAATAACCATTTAAGACATTTCTCTTCACGCTTCTACTTCGGTTCAATGTTTTATTAGGTTAGCACTGCATATTTTCTGTAGGGTACACAACCGGTGGTTGGCCACGGAGGTCCACCAATGAGATGGAAACAAAATGCTGCTTGATTGCTTTCGGATTTATGGGGAAGGCCAACCGGTCGGACCACCAAGATGTCCATTTCTTTCGTTGGACACAAATACGACATCTGGAAATTCTAGCTTTGCAAATTAGCCCAGAATCATCTGTTGTAGAAAAGAAACATTTAATAAAGAAGAAAAATGACTTGAGCAAAACCTATTCTGGATAAGTGAATCACATGTATGGAAAATATTCGAACTGCTTTGAAGAGCCTGTTTTAGGTTTGCAGGCCAACATTGGATTAAACTGAACACCAGAAGACACTAATGCAACTCAATAGCTAAGATTCTTTTTGTTTATGTTTGGAAACGCCGCCATGTTGAGTGGTGTATTAATTAAGCATCTTTCCCAGACGAAGGGATTTAATGAGTCTCTTGACTTGAAACTGACCAGGTCATGGCATCGGTGAATTCCTTCCGAGTCACTCTCGCTGACATTAATAAGCAGCCGATGCCAAGCGGGACGTGAGGCTAGAAATGAACCGCAGCGTGGTGATAGCTGGACGAGGGTGCGTCCGGATTATATACAGCTTTCCACCTGTCCAGACCAGATGCAGGAATATTACTCAACACACCCAGGGCAGTTTTACATGTGTGAATTATGAGGCTTGGTGTTGTTTCAGATAGTGCCAGAAAAACCGACACAATTTAATAATAGCGCTGATACAATTGTGTTACACGTTGCCCATTGTTTCGGTTGCCAGTGCTGTCGTGGTAACCGCTGGAAGTAACACATTGTCCTATAAGAACGTAACCGGTATTGAATACACATTATTCATGGCTGCGCTCGTTAGCTTTGGTTCCCTGCCCCTGTTTTGAGAGCTGACTCACTGTGTCACTTCAGCCCTTTTTTCAGTGGATCATTAATTGTAAGTGCCGACGTTATTTTGAAAGGTAAAGTAGAAATATGCCATTAGGTCAAATAGTGACTTAATCATTTATTATTAAACTGCTGTTACTAATGGTCCTATGGTTCCTTCTCAATAGAAGCATACCCATGTTTCCTATTTGCCAAGGGCAGTTCTAAATGAGGGTTTGGGCCCCAATTTAAGGGAATAGATCAGACATGGTATATGGACCCTAGTGAAATTTTGTCAGTAAAAATCACAAAATCGTGAATTTCAATTTACACAAAATTGGCGAAATTTCTAACTATGCACTTTCTCCTAATTGCTGATGAAATGCCTTGTACACTGCACATTTTCTGTTCCAAAGTGGGTCTGAGCAGTGGCAGCTGGTGACCTTTGAAAGTGGTGAGGCATAAACCCTGTACATGTGAAGCGAGCAAGCCTGATAAACAAAAGGGGAGCTGGAGGGGCTCTCGCCCAAAGAGAATTTTGAAAAGCAAAGTTGCAAATAGTGCAATTCAAAGCAAATTTCTGAAAGCGAGAATATTTATAAAGTAATTGGGAACGTGTAGTCTTGAAATGATTAAACAAATTAAAAACTGTACCATATCTTACTGCATTCCTGCTTCCATCCATGCCATCCACTTCGCCTGACTGCAATATTTGAAAAGAGTAGGGCTGAAAATAATCGCCGGATGGACAGGTCACCCTTGATTTAGTTGCACATAGGCTTCTCTTAAAGGTGCAAGTTAACGAGAAGTAGCTCACGAACGTCGGTGGCACTCCCTGCAAACAAACCAATTGCCAACAGTTTAAAGTGGCCTACCTTGGGCTAGAAGAAACTCCCAGTGGGCACTTCACAGCTCAGCATCTCTGCTGGAAGCAAATGCTTGTTTTCTGTGCAGCGAAGCAGACACCTTTAAACGAACAAGGATCAGAAGTTTAAATTTCCATTTACATGATGCCATCATTATTTTTAATCTGTTGCTGGCACTCGGCATTTGGTGCTGAAATCATTATCTGCCCTGCAGTGCTGGTGCTCTTACGTGTACAGAGATCAACGTGACACGGGGCAAACAGAGGGCTGGGTTGCAAGTTGGTGCTACGGACAACTCACTTGCCCTATCTCGGTAGAGTGAGAGGTATTAGCGCCTACAGTGCGGGGTTAGAGTGAGCAGGGACGGCTTTAGGGCCGTACGACTAGTGCGGCCCCACTGGGCGCTGGCCTGCGGAGGGGGTGCTGACCTCAGGGGGTGCGCTGTGTTTATTAATAACTTATGATTGGAGAGATGAGGGGCACCTTTGCCCTGTGGTAGTGAGAGAATCTGAGGAGGCGGTCATAGAGTGTAGGGGAGCCAACATGATTGTCGCACTGGGTGCCACCAGCACTAAAGCCGGCCCTGAGAGTGAGGCTGGTGCTACGGACGACTCAGCCATCCGCACCTAATGAAAGATTGGCAGGAGGTAGTCCATGTAGCTCTGGAGAAGGGAGAGAGTAAGAATAGAGGATGAAGAGAGGATGGAGAGAGGAAGGAGAGCAGGGAGAAAAGGGGGAGAAGAAGATGAGAGGAGGGAGAGAGGAAGAAGAGATGAGGGAGAGCAGAGGGATAGAGATGAGGGAGATGGGAGGGAGAGAGCAGAGAGAGAGGAGGGAGGAAGAGAGAAAGGCGAAAGGAGGAAGAGGCATTGTGTATTAACACAAGGACAACCTTGGGGTAGTAATTCGTAAATCTGATTAATTAGCATTCGTGGCTGTACAACCTGCTTGTTAGAGGTTGGTTAGAGTCAGCGTCTTGCTTAAAAAGTGTAAGAAATGCCCAGTTGGCCAAGCAGATGGACACAAAGCTTCAAGTTAAGAGAGAGGAGGTGGGGCGTTCCAGGCATTCCAGACAAGAGCATTTGAATGGAAATGGCCTGTGGCCTTCATCAGAGGCCTGGAATGAATATCACTTTCCTTTAAGCCCAGTCAGGGCAAGCGTTGTAAACTCTCCAAACCCATCACCCACGTTTTTTTTATTTTTCTAATCCAAACTTTGAACTCACCGTTTGGTTCCACACCAATTTTTATGTTGTATGTGTTTTTTTCCCCTCCCCTATTGCTCCACCTCCATGCGTTTGGCTGGCGCGGAGGTGGAGTAGCAGCCCTATGATGAAGCATGACACAGCTTGCTGTGTGTGAGGGCAGTTTTACAATTTTGGTGTATCTCCCACTCACTTATTGGTCCCCACGAAACGTGTTTTTTATCCCTCTTCTTTTTGTGATATTCAAGCGTTTCACGCACATACACTCGGCTGCCTAGGAAAATGGGTGCTGGCCAATGCAAAGTATATTGGTGTAACCCCTCCGGCTGGCAGAGGTGGTTATCTGCTCCGATTCAGGTGTGCTGCGCATGGGAGTTCAGCCTCAGTCTTACCGTCCATTTTAGAAGGCCGTGAAGTCCGCTTTCCCTGTCCTTGCCGTTGTTCTGCTGCCAGCTGAGCAGGTATAAGAGCCATTCTCAGATGAATGTCACAAGTGCTGTGGGGACACACTCTGTGTGAATGCTGTGCCCTGCTCCTGTGCTTCCCCGAGATGCTTGAAGATTTGTGGGTGGCAGCTTCCTTCTGCACCCGCTCTTCTAACCCTTACCTTTTGTGCTGTGCATTGCGCATGCCCACTCCTGTGCTGCCTCCCTCATGGGGTAGACTTTGTCTCTTGAGCCAATCCAGATGCTGCTTCAATACTCTTTATATTAAAAACAGCATGAAAGCAGCACCAGGGCTGGTTGGAGCAGGCAAAACCAGCGAGGCTGAATCTGAAATCCTCAGCACACTAATAGTGAGGAGATTGAAGAGACCTTAAGTGCACATGTTGGGTTGGCTGTAGATAGAAACCCGTCCAACCTGACATGCTTACTAACACTGCAGTTAAGTGCAGAGTGACAAACTGTGTCTGCTGTCAATAGTTAAGCTCCACCCCTGCCTGCATAACGCACACTCATCATGAATAACATGCATCCGCGTGTGTGCACCCAACCCGGTCGGCGGCAGTGGGAATAATATTCTTTCATTCCTTAAGATTTTCAATACAGGGGCCAAGGGGGAACCAAATAAGGGGGGCAACACTCCTCCACCCTCATAGAGGAACCGCCACTGGGTCCAAGCAGTACCTTGTGTTTTTAAAATGTTTTGAAAAATGTTAACACAAGGTATTCCTTTGCATCACATTTTAATTTAAGATATAAAAAAAATCACTTTTCCTATGATTTTGCATAATATAAGACATATTACAAAAACTACACGATTTTGCATGCGCCAAATTTCTGTATACAGCACCAGTTGCCAAAGTACGTCTTCAACTGTTTACACTATGTGCTAATTGCCATTAATCAAGCGATGCAATCAATCTATTATGCTGAACGTGTAGAACTATTTATTTAAGCCATTTTGACTACTGATATTCTGCCATTTTAATTAGGCCTGGGCGAAAATTCGTTCCGTTCGCGGAAATTGCGATAATTTGACATTTTCGCGTTCCGCGGAGAGCGCGAAAATGTCAAAATTCCGTTTTCCGCAGCTTGGCGATAATTTGTTTCTTGCTCGCGCTGTAAAATATTACATTCTCGCGCGCGCGCGATCGCCTTACCTGAATCCCTGCGTTCGCCGACAAGTTTTCTTGATCCGGTCGCGTTCTCCATGAGATGTTGTATTGTTTTTAGCCATTTGCGCTGTCTCGCGACAGTTCGCGCCTGCAGTGACGTCATGCGTCGCGCGATCACGTCCTTCTTCTCGCGATCATGCACTGCGAGACAACTCAAAACAAGATGGCCGTGCCCGCAAGCAACCACATGGGTAAGTTGGCGACCCGCAACCATGCAGAAAATCTCACGAACATGCCGGAAAAGAACTTCCGCATCTTCGCGATATTTCCGCTTGTTTGCGATAATTTTAAACATTTTCGCGATAATTTGCGAAAGTTAATTTCGCAAATTCCGCCCACCCCTAATTTTAATGAGTCTCTGGCATGATACTGCAGTAAATTTCAACGATTGTGAGTATTAACCTCAAAGTACCTGAAACTATGTGAAAAAGCATGCAGGAGCATTTAACAAAATGACTTAAGAATACATCTAATACCATTAAAATGGTACTCCAACCAAAATGTCCATTGTAAAAGAACATTGTGTCTCACCAGATGTTTGCCTTTGCTGTTTTTCTTCTGGCCGCAGAACTCTGTGCACATTACCCCTGCTAACCAGAGGTACAGTGCCTGTGCTCCCTCTTTCAACTTGAGGAAATTGACATAACCCTAATTGGCATTTTTAACTTACCTATATGTCCAAGGTATATGCGACCTAAAGTGTACCCTTGTCCTGTAAGCTAAATGTCACAATTGACATCACACTGCAGCCCATATTGTGCTATTCACTTAATTTACAGGGCAAACATGACTGCAGGCCTGCCATATGTAACACAGTGCATGTTGCCTGCATGTTACCTGGCTACAGCTTCTAGAAGCTCATTTGCATGAGCTTTCAACTGTCAACCAAGAGCTGAATAGCTCCCTTGATGAGGAGTGAACTTGCTCCTAGAGCTGAAACAAAGGTCTTGGGGTATGGGAAGGTTTTCTGTTTCTCTAGTAGGCTGACCAAATGGACTGTGCCCAGGAACTTAATTTTCTTTAAAGAAGCCTACCATGTCACAGGCAGATAAAATTAACACTGTGTAGCATCTTGCACATCTTAGAGCTCCATACTGGTTGCCAGGTGATTCGGAATGTTATTGTGTGACTAAGATGTGGGGTCAGTTGGAGCCTTGATGTTAACCTGAAGACAGGCTACTTGTGGATGGGATCCTTAGTCTTGGAATAAATCATTTTATCTTCTTAAATCAACTCATTGTATTATTGGATTCTTACAATTGGCGACAGAGGATGGCTCTATGATTCCAGAAAAGAAGTAAGAAGGATCTCCACACTATCTTCAGGAATGAAGAAAACTACCAACTTTAACAAACTCTTCTAACAAGGTATTAGCTCTCCGTTATTTATTGATGGCTCTTGAAATTGAATGACATTTTATGTACACAAGATTGAAGGAATGAGCGAATACTTTTTGTGTCGTTGATTGTGAGGTACATTTAAGGAGATCAATGACTGTTTGAGCGTCTCTCTTCATCATCGTTTGGGCCTGCAATTTAATTGATTATATCAGCTTTGGAGGAAAATATTTACAATAATTTTTCTGTTTAAGTTGATTGACATTTTTGAGAGCTTTGTGGTCGGCGTGACATCATGCTCATTCTGAGTGGCCCTATTTAATATCCTGGGTGAATGAACGGAGTTGAATTACGAGACATTAGATACTCAGAATTGTGACGTATTTGTCTGGACCGGCGCATCTTTTAAAATACACGTTGGACTATTGGTCAAGACGGGCGCATCTTTTAAAATAGCCGCAAAGTCTTACCTCATTCTCCCGCGTGTCATGCAGCGCTGTCATGGTTACTTCAGCTACCATTCAGCTTCACTGCGGCATTGTTTTCTCTTGAGCTCCGGAGGGTACGCAAAGCGCTCCTAACACGTCTAACGTAATTACAAACGTCCTATGTAATTACGTTTGACGTACGGCGTGGAGGTCATTGTAAAGACATAAAGATCTTCATGGAACGCATAAGAGAAAATCCAGCATCAAAGTGGAACGCAAACGTGCAACGCAAGCTGTAAGCGCATTCATCTGTAATGTTAAGCAGTGAGCGCGTTCAAATCCGATCTTCACGGCGCATCACTTCAGTGATGCGCACACTTTACGAGTAAACTGGAAACGCGCCTTAACCTTTAAATCACAACTTTTAGCGCATTTTAACGTAACACGGCGCACCACTCCAGTGATGCACACACTTTGTAAACAAGTTTGTAAACAAGTTTGAAAGGCGCTTCTATCGCTCGATCATAGTGTGCTCCTTCAGTGGCACGCACACTCTTTTATTTGTCAGGAATCTTAAAAAAAAAAAAAAGGAGAAAGAAGATACAATCACAACAATTTCTTTTTAATAACATTTTTATAGATTCCTACAGCGGAAAGCGTCCACGGTGACACTCACACTTTAATTAAATACACCCACTGTCTACTGCGTGTCGCTTCAGTGACACGCACACTTTTCCTCACTGCAGTGTTACATGTGTATACATTTTTAGACATTTGCATCTTTTTCACTGTTTTAACTACTTATTTTTTTCTCTGTTCATTTTCTTACTTTTCTCTCATCTTATATGGCACATTATTACTGTGAAATTGATCAGTGTTGATTTCATGCATGTTAATTTTTATGTACCTTGATCTTCAATTGTTACAGTAATACAGGGTTTCATACAACAGTTGTAAAGGGGTATAGATAGTCACTATGCAAAATGTAACTGCACCTCCGTTTTTCTTATCATCTCCGGGAGATCCACCAATTAAATGGCAAAAATGGCGCAAAGTCTTTGAGAGATATGCCAGAGTTTGTGGATCTTCCCTAAGTGCAGAGAGAAAGACTGCATTGTTACTTCATTGCTTGGGCTCGGAAGGGCAAGAGGTCTTTGACCATCTTCCGGAGTTGGATTGTCACAGCCTCAATGAGTATGAGATATGCATTGCAAAGCTTGATAAACACAACTTACCAAAAGTCAGTACCATTCTTGAGAGGTATCACTTTGGTCGAAGGTCACAGATGGAAGATGAAAGTTTTGAGAATTATGTAACTTCTCTTAGAAAATGAGCTTTTTCTTGCAAATTTGGATCTACTCTTGACGAGAGAATTAGAGATCAATTTATGTTAGGTTGCAACATTGAATGAGTGAGGGAAGACCTTTGGCAAAAAGATGAGCCTACCTTACATGATGTAGTGGTTATTGCCAAGAGAATAGAACACTCTTTAAAATGTGTCAAGGTCATCAAGAAGGATGGTGAAAAAAAGGATAAGAATTCTATACATGTGCTTAAACAAACTCCTAAGGAAGGTAGTGAACAAAAGGAGTATAATAAGAAAAGTTCATTAAATGAAAACAATACAAAACTTAATTTGTCAAAAGTAAAATGTTTTCTTTGTGGTAAACCAGGTCATTTTGCAAATGATAAACAATGTCCAGGGTGGAAAGCTACGTGCAATAAGTGTAAAAGAAAGGGGCATTTCACGATTGCTTGTAAAGGCAAAAATTATAGAGGAAAAGTCAGTGAAATATACTATGATATTAATGACACTTGTGAGTCCTCAGATGATGTAGATTGTGGTCAAATTCAAGTACAAGTAGTCCAAAATGAAGAAAAAAAGAGTTGTCCTACAGATGAAATTTATGTAGAGGGTAAGCCAACAAAAGTGCTCTTTGATTCCGGTGCTAAGATCACCATAATTTCAAAAGATTTCTACTTAAAAGAGATCAGAGAGAAAATCAAGGTTTATTCTCCCGATATTAGATCCTTTGCCTATGGGGGTGAACCCATTAAGTTGTTTGGTTTTTTCTGGGGTTTACTTGATTATAAAAATAGGTTAACCAGCGCTAAAATATATATTTCACAGAAAGGCGACAGTATATTGAGTTGGTTCCACCAGAGAGATCTTGGTGTGATTTTAGACCCAAATGCTTCTCCACCTATTTTACTCAAAGAAAAATGTATTTCTAAGTCAGTAGCCACTATTGATAGTAATGCTGAAGATGATCTTACTTGTAGATTAAGGGAACAGTTCCCCAAGGTATTTTGTGGTACCTTAGGTTGTCTTAAAAATTATACTCATCACATTCGCTTAGTTGATGGTGCCAAACCAGTTTGATGTAAGGTACGAGGTATTCCTGTTGCTGTCAGGGAACAGGTACAGGCAGAATTGGAACACTTAAAAAAGGATGGGATCATTGAGGAGGTTGAAGCAACTCAATGGCTTGCTCCAGTTGTAGCCGCAAAGAAGGCTGATGGCTCCCTGCTAAATATCCACTACCTAAAATTGCAGACATGCTGATGTTGTTAAAAGGAGCTAAAGTCTTTAGTACTATAGACCTGAAATCGGCGTACAATCAGATCAGATTGGATGAGAGTTCTAAAGACTTGACAGCGTTCGTTACTCCTTTTGGCATATTTCGTTTCTTAAGACTACCATTTGGCCTGGTCTCAGCAGCCTCAGGTTTTCAGAGGGCATTAGAGATGGTTTTAAAAGGGCTATCTGGTGTAAATATATACCACAGAACAATCATGAAATATGACTGCTACTTTAATTACATGATACAAGATTTATTTGTATTTTATTGCAAATACCGCATGTTGTAGAGTCTGTTGATGAGGGCGTGGTGGGACACGGTGTCGAAGGCAGCAGAGAGGTTGAGGGGGATCATGACCACAGTCTCTCTGCGGTCGAGTAGGGTTCTGAAGTTGTCTGGAAAAAGAGTGTTTCAAAGTGTTGACTCAAATGGAGAAAAATCAGTTAAAATAGTGAAAACTCTGAATGACAGATTCTGAAAAGCCTGAAGCCAGGAGATCAACAAGGTAAGAGGGTCAAAACAAGAAATACACAGTAGGTCTGAGAGTAATTTTCATTACACCTGAGTATTCAGAGTAATTTTGGTAATTCAGTTTTACACTTTGAAGAGGAATTACCAATAACACGATTATGTCCGTTTGCATAATGAAGAGTAATTGGCAGAAAAATCCTACCACTAGAGCCCAATTAGAGAGTGCTGCTGTTTATGTTCCGTTGCATTCACCACAATTTCTTTAGCACAAAATGCATCTGTGTGTTCATTTTGGACATCAGAGTATATTTGTGCACTAAGAAAATAGTAATAAATGCAGAATGACTCTTCTTACATAATCCCACATACATTTGTGGAATTTTTAGGTAATTCGATGTGACTTGTACTCACTCTGCTACACAGCTCCTATATGGGCATATTTGGAAAGGATTGAACCAGAAGATCTGAGAGGTGATCAATTTCAATTGAAGCAACCCCAATGAATAGACAAACTGAGAATGAAGGTGATCAACATTGAATAAGTTTCTGCTCGATTAATGAAACAATTTTTCAATCAGAGATTCTTTTGGGATATATTTTCATAGTGTGCTTGCATAGCTCTTAGATTAGAGTCTTAGAGATGTTTTTTAATAACAATGTCCGCAGTTGAAGAAGATTCATTTTGCATCTCAAGTATCCAGCTTAAGATGTTTTGTGCCTGCATTTAACTTTATGAACTGAACTGCTGAATTATATGCCCATATCTGCTTGCATCAAATAATTTTTGAAAACTGAAATTATTTAAAACAAATTTCTAACACTTGTTGAAGAATTTATTTTAGAAACTTGTGAACCTTAGTTAGAGATTTAGTTTTTGTAAATGTTTATAGCAAGATGGTGGCTGGCTATTTGCAAACAAATTTTGCTAATTTTTAAAGATCGTTTGATAAATATTAATATGACAATTGAAAAATGTGTTAGAGATATTATACTATCTAGTTAGACATGCTTCTGAAGATAAAAATGATTCATATCACAGTAATGTTCTAAGAGACAGTAAACTGGATCATAGACTTGTTTCTTGTAGGAATTTTACTTATGATCATTTGATTACAGAGAATCAGGAGACACTATTTTTTCAGACAGAGTAACTTTCACTATTTCCCCTCACTTATGTTATTGTTTGAAGCATCTATCTGTCTGTCTCTTGGGGCAAGATCTATGAGTGTGAATTGGATTAGTCACAGTTAGACATGCCATCCCGGGCGTGGAATTTCCCCAGATATTTTTTCTTCCATACCCCCTGTGCCTTCACAGACGGACGCTCCCTCCCACTGCTGCTACCTACCTGCCTCCGCTGCCTGACGCCTGTTTGCCGCTCCTCACCACCTACCTGACGCCGCTGCCTGCATCTCGCCTCCGCCTCCCAGGTAACGCCTGCTGCTTCCTGGTCGCTACCCACGCCGCTACCTTCACTCCTCACGCCCGCTGACCACCGCCACTTACCTGGTCACTCCTTGGGCTCCGTCGCTTCCCGCCGGTTTTCCCGCCGTTTTTTCTCGGCGCCGCTGCCCCAGGCGCACACTCCCACTCCCGCCTCCTCCTTCAGTCCCGCCCCCCCTCCCTGCCCATTGGCCACCCCGCTCCCGCCTCCCGCTGACCCTCCCTCCCGGCTCCTTATTTAAGGGGACCCCGCGGGCTGGTCAGTGCGACCCCCTGTGCCTTCACAGACGGACGCTCCCTCCCACTGCTGCTACCTACCTGCCTCCGCTGCCTGACGCCTGTTTGCCGCTCCTCACCACCTACCTGACGCCGCTGCCTGCATCTCGCCTCCGCCTCCCAGGTAACGCCTGCTGCTTCCTGGTCGCTACCCATGCCGCTACCTTCACTCCTCACGCCCGCTGACCACCGCCACTTACCTGGTCACTCCTTGGGCTCCGTCGCTTCCCGCCGGTTTTCCCGCCGTTTTTTCTCGGCGCCACTGCCCCAGGCGCACACTCCCACTCCCGCCTCCTCCTTCAGTCCCGCCCCCCTCCCTGCCCATTGGCCACCCCGCTCCCGCCTCCCGCTGACCCTCCCTCCCGGCTCCTTCTTTATGACGCCCCCTCCGCGACCGCGCAGCGGACGCGCGCAGCGGGAGCGCCTTATGTGCGCCGAAGGTGCACCAAAGGTAAGCCCGTCTGCGCCCGTCCGCGCCTGGACCGCGCCCAACGCCAGACCCCCTGGTCCCCGTGCCCGCCAGCCCCCCTGCAGGATCTACGACTTCACTACGCTCATCGCACTCAAAACCGCCCGAGCCCCCGGATGCTACCGAGCGTCCCCGCGACGCACCCATGGACCCTTCGCCTGCCGACCCTGCAACTTCTCTTGCCTCCAAACAAGCACCACGCCCACCAAGACGGACAACAGCAACCACCTCAAGTGCATCCTGCTCAACACCCGCTCCGTCCACAGACACGCCGTGGAACTCTGGAACCTCCTCGACACCGCATCTCCAGACGTCGCCTTCTTCACGGAAACCTGGATGAACGACTCTTCAGCCCCCGACATCGCCATAGCCATCCCGGACGGCTACAAGATCATCAGGAAGGATCGCGTCAACCAGACCGGAGGAGGCATCGCCATCGTACACAAGAGCACCATTCGCATCTCGACTGACTCCATCGACGTATTCAACGCCGCCGAATACCTGCACTTCCAGATCCACACCGACCCCAAGACTACCCTCAGAGGCACCCTCATCTACAGACCCCCGGGACCACGCGCACAGTTCTGCGAAGACATCGCCGACTTCATCAGCCCTCACGCCCTCCCCTCCGCCGACTACATCCTCCTCGGGGACCTCAACTTCCACCTGGAGAACAACAATGACCGCAACACCACCGCCCTGCTGGATAACCTCGCCAACCTCGGACTTCAGCAACTGGTCAACACCCCCACCCACTTCGCCGGCCACACGCTCGACCCACTCTTCTCGTCCAGCAAGCACGTCACCTTCAGCCACTCCACCGGACTTCACTGGACCGACCACAGCTGCGTCCATTTCAGCTTCAGAAAGAACACGGTCCACCATCACCCGAAGCAGGCTCCCCACAGAAACTGGAGCAAGATCACCGCCGACCAGCTCGCCACCTCCCTCAGCCAGAGCCCACCTGTCAGGACCACGGACCCTAACACAGCTGCCCTCGACCTCACGCAGTGGCTGACCTCCTGTGCCGACGACCTCGCGCCACTGAAGAACCCCCTCACCAGGCCCAGAAGCAAGAAGGCCCCCTGGTTCACCGACGAACTTAAGGACTCCAAGAAGGCCTGCCGCACCCTCGAGAAGGCCTGGCTCCTCAACAAGACCGCCGACAACAGAACAGCAATCCAACTCGCCACTCGCAGACATCACCAGCTCATCCGCACCACCAAGAAGAAATCTCTGCGGGAACGACTGGACAAGAACGCCCATGACAGCAAGGAGCTCTTCAACATCGTCAAGGAGTTCTCCAACCCCAGCACCGGCAACAACGACATCACTCCCTCACAGGACCTCTGCGACTCCCTCGCCTCGTACTTCCACCGCAAGATCGCCAACATCCACAACAGCTTCGACATTTCACCCCCGCACCCATCGGTCGTACCTTCGCACCCCGCCGCCACCCTCCAGACATGGACCGAGGTGACCCCCGAAGACACGTCGCGCACGATGAACACCATCCACTCCGGATCTCCGACCGACCCGTGCCCCCATCATGTCTTCAACAAGGCAGCCTCTACCATCGCACCCCACCTCCGAGACATCATCAACACTTCCTTCAACACAGCAACCTTCCCGGAGAGCTGGAAGCACGCCGAACTCAGCGCTCTGCTGAAGAAACCAACAGCGGACCCGACCGACCTCAAGAACTTCCGCCCCATCTCGCTCCTTCCTTTCCCCGCCAAAGTCATCGAGAAGGTCGTCAACAAGCAACTGGCAGCCTTCCTCGAGACGAACGGATCCCTCGACCCATCACAGTCCGGATTCAGAGCCAACCACAGCACCGAGACCGCCTTCATCGCAGCCACCGACGACATCCGAACCCTGCTCGACAACGGCGAAACAGCGGCACTCATCCTCCTAGACCTCTCCGCAGCATTTGACACTGTCTGCCACCGCACACTAGTCCAACGCCTCAACGACACCGGCATCCAAGGGAAGGCTCTGGAATGGATCATCTCATACCTCTCCGGCAGAACACAGAGAGTACGCCTCCCTCCGTTCCGCTCCGAGGCCACCGAAGTCATCTGCGGCGTCCCGCAAGGATCGTCGCTCAGCCCCACTCTCTTCAACATCTACATGAAACCCCTCGCTGCCACCGCACGCCAACACAACCTCAACATCATTTCCTACGCCGATGACACCCAGCTAATTCTCTCCCTCTCCAGAGACCCCGACACCGCCAAAGCCAGCCTGCACGAAGGGATGACAGACGTCGCTGAATGGATGAACATCAGCCGCCTGAAACTGAACACGGACAAGACAGAAGTCCTCATCCTGGGACCATCACCCTCCGCATGGGACGACTCCTGGTGGCCCCCGGCACTAGGCACCGTACCTGAACCGACGGACCACGCACGCAACTTGGGCGTCATACTGGACTCCTCCCTATCGATGACCAGACAAGTCAACGCCGTCTCCTCAGCTTGCTTCCACAACCTCCGCATGCTCCAAAAGATCTTCCGATGGATCCCGACCGAGACCAGGAAGACGGTCACCCACGCTCTCGTCACCAGCAGACTAGACTACGGAAACACCCTCTACGCCGGTACTACAGCCAAGCTTCAGAAAAGACTTCAGCGTATCCAGAACGCCTCCGCCCGACTCATCCTGGACGTCCCCCGACGCAGCCACATCTCGTGCCACCTGAGAGACCTGCACTGGCTCCCTGTCAACAAGAGGATCACGTTCAGACTCCTCACCCACGCACACAAGTCCCTCCACGACCTAGGCCCAGGGTACCTCAACAGCCGCCTCACCTTCTACACGCCCACCCGCCGGCTACGTTCCGCTAACCTCGCCCTCGCCGTCGTCCCTCGCATCCAGAGAGCCACCTCTGGAGGAAGGTCATTCTCCTACCTGGCAGCTAAGACTTGGAACTCCCTACCCATCCACCTGCGGATGACCCAGGACCACCTGGCCTTCAGGAAACAGCTCAAGACCTGGCTGTTCGAGCAGTAGCAGACCCCCTTCCCCAAGAGCCTTGAGACCCTTACGGGTGAGAAGTGCGCGATATAAGTTTCATGATTGATTGATTGATTGATTGATACCCTGTTTTTGCTGAACTTGTTTTTGTTGGCACTGTGCACTTTACCCCTGCCAACCAGTGGTAAAGTATTTGTGCTATCTCCCTTAAACATGATAAAACTGCCCTACACCTGATTGGCACATTTGATTCAAACAACTTTATTCGGTCATAGGCGGCCATAAAAAGCAAGTACATTCAACAAGGGGAAAACAAGCGATCAGTAAATAATAAATACATATCGCTGAATTGAATGAACATAAACAATTAGAGCAATAATACAATTAATTAAAATACCATAAGAATTGCAGCAATAAAAATATCAAGACAAACAAACCGGAGAGTTTCTCCTGGAGCCATGCAAGTCAATGCATATTTATCAGCAAAGGTAACTACTAATTGACATACACTGACTAAAAACTATGATATAAATAAAGCATGGCTAGCTATGTGGTCTAAAGATTACTTGACTTAAAAGTGATGGTAAAATAATGTACCTAATACCTGAAAGAGGTGCGCAAAGTGACAAAAATTGTTTAGTGGGTGGAGGGAGGAGGAAAGAGAGACAAAATAGGGAGAGCTTGACTACATCAATTCAAGGCAATACATGTATATACAAAAAATCTGAAGCGGATTGTAGAATCGAAAAGAACTGTACATGCATATTCCAAATGGTAAACATGAGCCAAATCAAACATAATCTATGGGTATTATTGGGGCCTAGTATGTATATTGCAATAATACTGTTTTCTGTTGTCAAGGTAAATGATCAACAGTGCATTACAATTAGTCATGTCATAACAAAGGAAATACAGAGAAGTGAGAAGGAATCCACATGATATAGACATGTTGTGAATACAAGCTGAAAAAAGACTGAAAAAGGAGTTCTTTTCCTGATATGTTTCAAATTGAGTGTGTATTGTTAGCTACTTCTATAAGTATATATATATATATATATATTATCTACTGGCGGTCGCCAGTAGATAGTTATAGTTAGGACCGAGTTTCCATAGGAAATCTGAAAATTCTATTTTGAATAACTTTGGCGCCGGTTGACGAATCCTCGCGAAATTTTCAAAACTAATGGGGCGTTCCACTCAGCTCCTACCCTGAAAGTCTCGGGGTGATTCGTCAAGCGGGGGCTGAGAAAAAAGGGGGGTCCCAAAACGCGTTTTCCCCATGCATTTTCCCATAGGACCTTTAGTCGAAGGTACAGCCCGAACGGCTGAACAGAATTACTTGAAATTTGGCAAAGAGGTGGTACTCAGGTCAGGCATGTGCCTTTTGCATATATGGTGTCAATCTGTTCAGTAGTTCCTGAGAAAATTGCATTTAAAAGTACATAAATATCTATAAGCGCGCACCCTAACGTGCGCGAGCGCAATTCTGATTTGTGGTTACATGTCAGTCAACATTCGAATCGGTCGAAATCAGGAAGTGTCGGCCGCCATTTTGTGTGTTTGGTGTGTGACAGTGAAAAAGAAAGGTGGAGAACGTTAAAAGGGGGCAGGGTAGAGAGTTCCTGACCCCCTAGCCTTTGTCAGGGGGTCCCTGAAGGACCCCGAAGGGTGAACAAAACATTTTTATTTTTTTTCAAACATTTGTGGTGAAAAACCTTAAAAAAAAACATTTTAAACGGGCCATTCCATATTACAGGATACAGTCAATCTATAACTATATACATAGGTAGTTTATTGTAAAATAAATATATAAAAAATATAATAATACATACATAACTTAGCATTTAAAAAACCTTACAAATTCACTTAAAAAACCATAGGTTTCACACATGTTATAGTTAGGAATTAGCATTTAAAAAACCTTGCAAATTCACTTAAAAAACCATAGGTTTCACACATGTTATAGTTAGCTGGACAATTCACTCGTAAAAAAACAATGAAATTCCCCCGTTATAGTTAGTTCAGATAACTATAACTCGCATGACCGCCACTCTATCACAAGGATGATGTCATGATGTCATCAGTGATGTCATGAGTGATGCCACTGACCATGTCATGAGTGATGTAATATGTGACGTCATGAGCAGTGGATTGCAGGCGCGCGAGTTATAGTTATCTGAACTAACTATAACGGGGGAATTTCATTGGTTTTTTACGAGTGAAATGTCCAGCTATCTATAACATGTGTGAAACCTATATATATATATATATATATATATAACCTATATATATATATCAAAAAACAAGGTTGCCCAAAGTGGAAAAGCCTCACATGAGGGGGTATATACACAGCTTGCTGCCAGTAGCAGAACGACAGCCTGTCAAGCCCAATTTCCTTCTCGTGCCAAACGCGTTTCGGGCGTCATCCCACCCTTGATCACTGGCTGAGCAAATGAAGGACTCGGCATATTCAGACACACCTGTTTTTATTTTGAATTCACGTCCCACCCACATAGGTTGTAGCTAAGCATTGTGGTCTTTGTAGTAAAAGCTACGGAACTTCAGGGTGTCGCAACCTTGATCGGTGCCAAAGTCCTTACAAAGTTCAAATGTCTAACCCAAGTGGGTGAAATGAGGCCAAAACATCACCATCACAATGCCAATATATGCCAGCAGCTCAGGCCCCCCTCATTCTGATCGCCGCTCTCGTTGCTTGAGCAGCGCAGATCCGCCAGAAGCAGCAGCGGGGCTTTTCCGCGACCCGGCGAGCCGCTTAATTTCAAAAAACAAGGTTGCCCAAAGTGGAAAAGCCTCACATGAGGGGGTATATACACAGCTTGCTGCCGGTAGCAGAACAACAGCCTTTCAAGCCCAATTTCCTTCTCGTGCCAAACGCGTTTCAGGCGTCATCCCGCCCTTGATCACTGGCTGAGCAAATGAAGGACTCGGCATATTCAGACACACCTGTTTTTATTTTGAATTCACGTCCCACCCACATAGGTTGTAGCTAAGCATTGTGGTCTTTGTAGTAAAAGCTACGGAACTTCAGGGTGTCGCAACCTTGATCGGTGCCAAAGTCCTTACAAAGTTCAAATGTCTAACCCAAGTGGGTGAAATGAGGCCAAAACATCACCATCACGATGCCAATATATGCCAGCAGCTCAGGCCCCCCTCATTCTGATCGCCGCTCTCGTTGCTTGAGCAGCGCAGATCCGCCAGAAGCAGCAGCGGGGATTTTCCGCGACCCGGCGAGCCGCTTAATTTCAAAAAACAAGGTTGCCCAAAGTGGAAAAGCCTCACATGAGGGGGTATATACACAGCTTGCTGCCGGTAGCAGAACAACAGCCTTTCAAGCCCAATTTCCTTCTCGTGCCAAAGGCGTTTCAGGCGTCATCCCGCCCTTGATCACTGGCTGAGCAAATGAAGGACTCAGCATATTCAGACACACCTGTTTTTATTTTGAATTCACGTCCCACCCACATAGGTTGTAGCTAAGCATTGTGGTCTTTGTAGTAAAACCTACGGAACTTCAGGGTGTCACAACCTTGATCGGTGCCAAAGTCCTTACAAAGTTCAAATGTCTAACCCAAGTGGGTGAAATGAGGCCAAAACATCACCATTACGATGCCAATATATGCCAGCAGCTCAGGCCCCCCTCATTCTGATCGCCGCTCTCGTTGCTTGAGCAGCGCAGATCCGCCAGAAGCAGCAGCGGGGATTTTCCGCGACCCGGTGAGCCGCTTAATTTCAAAAAACAAGGTTGCCCAAAGTGGAAAAGCCTCACATGAGGGGGTATATACACAGCTTGCTGCCGGTAGCAGAACGACAGCCTGTCAAGCCCAATTTCCTTCTCGTGCCAAACGCGTTTCGGGCGTCATCCCGCCCTTGATCACTGGCTGAGTAAATGAAGGACTCGGCATATTCAGACACACCTGTTTTTATTTTGAATTCACGTCCCACCCACATAGGTTGTAGCTAAGCATTGTGGTCTTTGTAGTAAAAGCTACGGAACTTCAGGGTGTCGCAACCTTGATCGGTGCCAAAGTCCTTACAAAGTTCAAATGTCTAACCCAAGTGGGTGAAATGAGGCCAAAACATCACCATCACGATGCCAATATATGCCAGCAGCTCAGGCCCCCCTCATTCTGATCGCCGCTCTCGTTGCTTGAGCAGCGCAGATCCGCCAGAAGTAGCAGCGGGGCTTTTCCGCGACCCGGCGAGCCGCTTAATTTCAAAAAACAAGGTTGCCCAAAGTGGAAAAGCCTCACATGAGGGGGTATATACACAGCTTGCTGCCGGTAGCAGAATGACAGCCTGTCAAGCCCAATTTCCTTCTCGTGCCAAACGCGTTTCGGGCGTCATCCCGCCCTTGATCACTGGCTGAGCAAATGAAGGACTCGGCATATTCAGACACACCTGTTTTTATTTTGAATTCACGTCCCACCCACATAGGTTGTAGCTAAGCATTGTGGTCTTTGTAGTAAAAGCTACGGAACTTCAGGGTGTCGCAACCTTGATCGGTGCCAAAGTCCTTACAAAGTTCAAATGTCTAACCCAAGTGGGTGAAATGAGGCCAAAACATCACCATCACGATGCCAATATATGCCAGCAGCTCAGGCCCCCCTCATTCTGATCGCCGCTCTCGTTGCTTGAGCAGCGCAGATCCGCCAGATGCAGCAGCGGGGCTTTTCCGCGACCCGGCGAGCCGCTTAATTTCAAAAAACAAGGTTGCCCAAAGTGGAAAAGCCTCACATGAGGGGGTATATACACAGCTTGCTGCCGGTAGCAGAACGACAGCCTGTCAAGCCCAATTTCCTTCTTGTGCCAAACGCGTTTCGGGCGTCATCCCGCCCTTGATCACTGGCTGAGCAAATGAAGGACTCGGCATATTCAGACACACCTGTTTTTATTTTGAATTCACGTCCCACCCACATAGGTTGTAGCTAAGCATTGTGGTCTTTGTAGTAAAAGCTACAGAACTTCAGGGTGTCGCAACCTTGATCGGTGCCAAAGTCCTTACAAAGTTCAAATGTCTAACCCAAGTGGGTGAAATGAGGCCAAAACATCACCATCAGGATGCCAATATATGCCAGCAGCTCAGGCCCCCCTCATTCTGATCGCCGCTCTCGTTGCTTGAGCAGCGCAGATCCGCCAGAAGCAGCAGCGGGGCTTTTCCGCGACCCGGCGAGCCGCTTAATTTAAAAAAACAAGGTTGCCCAAAGTGGAAAAGCCTCACATGAGGGGGTATATACACAGCTTGCTGCCGGTAGCAGAACGACAGCCTGTCAAGCCCAATTTCCTTCTCGTGCCAAACGCGTTTCGGGCGTCATCCCGCCCTTGATCACTGGCTGAGCAAATGAAGGACTCGGCATATTCAGACACACCTGTTTTGCTCAGCCAGTGATCAAGGGCGGGATGACGCCCGAAACGCGTTTGGCACGAGAAGGAAATTGGGCTTGACAGGCTGTCGTTCTGCTAACGGCAGCAAGCTGTGTATATACCCCCTCATGTGAGGCTTTTCCACTTTGGGCAACCTTGTTTTTGGATATATATATATATATATATATATATAGTTTTCCTTCAATAAGGCTTTTACCGGATTGCTCAGCAGCGGGTGCAGGGTGTTGGGCCAAGCCAATGGCCAGGAACAATTTTTGAAACAAAGGACACCCGCACTCTGGAACCTTGTAAGTTATTTATTTAATTAACAGAGCCCAGTCTGTCCAGCTAACTATAACATGTGTGAAACCTATGGTTTTTTAAGTGAATATATATATATATATATATATATTATCTACACGGATAACAGTTTATGCCAAAACCCTTAACAACAAAGCGTATCATGTGTCCTCCTTGGGCGGACGGTGCGCGAAGCGCACCGTGCGTACATGGCCCATTAAGCGTAACGTGGGCGTGCGGTGCACGTAGCGCACTGCGTGCCCACTGTGCGTGCACGGTGCGCAAAGTGCACCGTGCGCGCACGGAACGAACTGCGTGAAGTGGGCGCGCGGTGCGCAAAGCGCACCGCGTGCCCAACGTGCGCGCACGGCACGAACGGCGTAAAGTAACTTAGCATTTAAAAAACCGTACAAATTCACTGAAACAACCATAGGTTTCACACACGTTATAGTTAGGAATTAGCATTTAAAAAACCTTGCAAATTCACTTAAAAAACCATAGGTTTCACACATATTATAGTTAGCTGGGCATTTTCCTCATGAAAAACCAATGAAATTCCCCCGTTATAGTTAGTGCAGGCAACTATAACTCACGCGACCGTAATCTGCTGCTGATGACATCAGATATTACATCACTAATGACATATGTGTCTTTCTGAAAAAAAAAATATATATATGTATAGCTAAAAAAAAAAGGAAGAAGACATGGGTATATAAATGTGTAAATACAGTGATGTAACATCTGACGTCATCAGCAGCGGATTACGGTCGCATGAGTTACAGTTGCCTGCACTAACTATAACGGGGGAATTTCATTGGTTTTTCATGAGGAAAATGCCCAGCTAACTATAACATGTGTGAAACCTATGGTTTTTTAAGTGAATATATATATATATATATATATATATATATATATATATATATATATATATATATATATATATATATATATATATATATATATATATATATATATATATATACATACAAAATTTGTATATGTATGTAAATGATACGAACATGGACGACAATAACTAGGATATAAAATGAAGTAACAACGCCCCCAGGAGGAGGCACTGGCAACTATATTTTACTCCTAACAAGAATGAGCTAACAATACATATACATATTTGTTTTCTGTATTTGTATTTTTATATGTGTTATAATATCTTTTGGTACCCATTTTGAGCACTGTGTTATTTGTTGCATAAACTGTTATGTTTAGTCGTTTATGGGGAGTGTTTCTACATATGACATATTTATCGAATTGCAGTACTGAAGAAGTCCCTTATTACGGATAAAACGCGTTGGCTGTCTTCATCACATATGTGTGATACTTTTTAAGAAAAAGAAAATAAAGACAAGAATCGTACAAAGCATACTTGTTTTATTAAGTGTTTCTCTCCTCTTATTCATTTCTCGTTATTTAATGTGGTGCACCACTACTTTCTCTTTTTGCTATTTGAAACTTCTTGGTATATTCACCTTGGCAGCAGGTGCTTGTGGTGTGCGCACACACTTTGAAATATTTGCGTGAACTGTATTTTAGGAACATAGGACAGGTGCAGTCTCTCTGGTCCGCTGCCTCTGTTTTTAAAGTGACGAAAGTGCAGGATAAATTGTGTAAAAGGTCAAATCATGGGCGTGCAACTAAACTCGTTGTGTGTCATGCTAAATGTAGAGCAACCACCAAGGTGTTTAATATCTCTTGGGGCAGCTGTTATGCTAATTAGCCTTACCAATGGATATATAAAGTTCAAAACAAAAGACAGATGGGAAATCCTCTATAGATGACCACAACAAAAACGTCTGTTAGGGTCCGCTATGTTAACGTGAAATAAAGAGATTAGCCAGCTATTACAATATCCAGAGAAGTACACTGAAGTTATAAGTACATTAATGTACTTATAAATCCCCTGTAAATTTGCTACATGTACCCAGGTCCTGTAAATTAAATACTACAAGCGGGCTGCAGCACTCATTGTGCCGCCCCTTAAAGTAGCACTGTAAAATATGTCTCAGGCCTGCCACTGCAGCATGTAGTGTAATGTTAAGCTGGATTTCAACAAAATACATCTTCTGAAATGCTTAAACATTCCTTTTTAATACTCATTATTAACCCCTAAGGTAGGCCCTAACCACTCTAAGGTCAGGTTGCATAATATTTAAAAGTAATGCATGTGTATTTAAGCTTTACATGTCATGACAGTGAAAAACACCTAAAGTCATTTTTCACTGTTGTAAGGCTAGGACTTACATATACTAACACTGGATTACCTTATTACCTGCAATGAGTGATAACTTCAATTTGGGAAAAGATAGTGAAATACATCTTCCACTCAGCTGAATTGTAATTTAAAACCCTTTTTTGGGGGGTAAAGTCAGATTTTAAGATAATATTGTGAAAGTTGTACAAAAAACAGAATAGTCCTAATGGCCTTTCTCAATTACCAACAAATACTGAGTACCCGAAACATAGCGTATCTATAGTTAAACAATTTAAACAAATGTATTCTTATATGAGAGAGAAAAGAGTAAATATGTATTTTCATATATACCAGAGAGAAAAGAAAACACTTTGTTTAGGGGAAAGAATCACCTTTATCTTTTCTTTTTGAGTAATAAATCAATAATACATATAGATACAAATGACAATTCAATTGACGGTTGTTCAGAAAGGGTGCAAAGAGAAGTGCTCATGTGCAGAAAGAATAATAGAAAGAAAATTCCAGAGAAAATAGGGAGGGAACAATTTTGATAATCTGTCACATAGACACTGGCTGGTGTTTTAAAGAAGAAGAACCCTTCCCAGTGCACCCTGAAAAAACCCAGTGGAAGACAGAAGGTTGGAGAGCGACCCCCCCCACTCGTGGATACCTCAGGAACCAGGATATCTACACCAGGGAAGCTGGGTGCATAGGTGTGAAGTGACGTCGGAAACCACCGTAGTCCACAATGGAGGACATCAGGAAAGATGCCGCTGGTGAAGAAGGTGAAAGAGTCCGGTGGAATCTACGGGTGGATTCTTGAAGAGAAGAACCTGCAAGCAGAGGGGACAGAGTCTATGACACTCAGAGAGGTGACCAAGTGGCACGGAAGAACAATGACCACAGATGACAGAAGACATAGGAGTGATGACTGTGACGTCACTGTAGCTGTGAGGATCAGGCGACACTGTGGAAGACCAGGAGCTGTTCACGAGGTGTCCAATGCTGGAACTCCAGAACCAGGGGGTCTGTGTCCTGTGGGAGCACCAACAAGCCTTGGCAGCAGCAACAGACGTGGGAAATGATAAGGGAGCAACGTTGGGACCAGTAAGGTCCAAGAGACTCACCAATTACAGGAGAGTCAGAGCAGGCCCCGAGCAAGCAGGAGAGCCTACTGAAGACAAGAAGACCCTCAAGAGGACCCACAGGATGAAGGCACAGGAGTTGCAAGAGGACCTCGAGCAGCTCACCAAGGATACAGACCCATGGTGCAGAGGAAATGGTGAGGACAAAGATCTTGGCAGATAGAGATGCTGGAGGCTGCAGCTTCTAGCAGCCTGAAGATCTATGGAGTACAGCACCAACGAGCCTTGGCAATGGCAATCAATGTGGTGCACAGGGGTTCTGTTCCTGTGGTTTTGATGAGGGATACTGGCCTCAAACTTGCTGAGAGGACAGGTCACACCTCGAGGGGGTTTCAGAACCACAACCTGTGTTGCTGAGCCTTTCCAAGTCTGTGGGACGTCAGGAGCAGCAGACCAGTCAGCTACATTGCAGTGCCTGTAGATGCAGGGGAGGGACACCTTCACTCCTAGGTAAATTACTTTTGGTGTCCTTGATACCCACAGGCCTGGAGAGGCTACTGGATGAAACGCAGGTACAGACATTGAAGCAGACATGCAGAACAGCAAGACCAGGAGAAGCAGGAGTCTTCCTTGGTGCTGTCTCTGTTCCAGGCGAAGTCCAGGTGCCCAGATGATCGAAGTTAAAGTGGTTTCAGGGTTGAATCTTGCCCCACGACAAATCTGAGGAGCCAACCCCAAGTAGGACCTTAAATACCCTAGGGAAATGGTTGGAGTGATTCTGGGGTCCCTCCCAGAGGAGGTGCTGGACAGAGGGCAGTATACTCCCATATCCTTTGTCCAGTTTCACGTGAGAGTGGGAGCCAAGTGCTTCCTGAACTGGCTCAAACTGGAGTATGCAAGAGGGCACCAAATTTGCCATTCAAAGCAGTCTGGTGGTACTGGCAAGTGCCCCCACCCCGGCCCAATACACTAAGTCCTGTCTGGGAAGCGGTCACACCTCCCTGTGACAGGAAACCTATTGTTCTACCTTCCCCTGCTCGAGCTCAGGTCAGCTCAGCAGCAGGAGGGCACAAATGTATCTATGGTCGGTAGCAGCGGATGTTTGACGTTACAACGCGTGCTGTTACAACGCATGCTGTTACAACGAAACTGTTACAACGCAAGTGGATTTACAACGCATGCCATTACAACGCAAGTCTTTACATCGACTTGCGCTAGATGGCGTGCTAACATTAGAAAAGTGTAATTTACTATTCCAACTCCAGTCCACTTAACAGCAGGGAAGGTGTTGGGATAGTAAACTACACTATTTGTAATGTTAGCACGCCATCTAGCGCAAGTCGATGTAAAGACTTGCGTTGTAATGGCATGCATTGTAAATCCACTTGCGTTGTAACAGTTTCGTTGTAATGGTAGTGCGTTGTAAAAGTTGCGTTGTAAAGGTTGTTCCCCGTAGCAGCACTAGCTTGCTGTTAAACACTGCAATGCTGGTACCAGGAATACAGGGGGGCATCCTAGGGGAGCCCCCAGTACATGGGATATGTATTAAATGGCTGACAGCACTTACAAAGCCTGGAGAATCGACTCCGGGGTTTGTATAGGTGTCCTGCTCATGTAGGGGCACCCTATCACTTATAACCAAGCATCCTGCCCTCAGGACTGAAGAGTCTGCCATAGGGGTGATTTCTAGGTTTTAAATGTAGTGACCTCAGATATAAGGAAACGTATATCTGCTGTGAAAGGTGCAAGCACCAACTCACACAGGCTGCAATGGCAGGCCAGTAGTCACAGTTCAATTGGACTCCCCTGGGTGTACCTATGCCCTGGGTACCTCAGTACTATATAATAGGGACTTAGAAGGGTGCACCAGTAACCAATTTGGAAGGTACTTCTTAGAAGGGTACACCAGTAGCCAATTGGGAATGTACCAAAGTACTTACCACTGTCAAATGTAGGGATAAAGCACTTTGGGGTCCTGATTAGCAGGATCCCAGTCAGATAAGTCATAAAACAGAATAACACCAGCGAAAAGTGGCAGTAACCCTGAAAGCAGAGCCTAATTTCCCACAGCCCCAAGGGGTCAAATTGTTCAATCATCAGCTTTCACAAGTGCAAAGTCACTGCAGTGGTGCGTCTAAGAACAGATGCTGTCCACCGAAGGATCACAGAGATTTGGTCAATTTTGAGGCCACGGGGAGTGTCCTCGAAAATAATAAGCTGATATCCCTGAACACCAAATTGTATTTTTAATGGATCTACTGGGAGACTTGAATTACTCCACACCAATTCAGTGACTTTCCAGTCATATGGCTGAGAACAGATGCTGTCCAGTGAATGATTACGGCAATTTTCTCGCTTCTGAGGCCGCGGGGGTGTCCTCAAAAATAACACAGTGACATCCCTGAACACTAAGGTGCCGATTAGGATCCTGGAGAAACCGGGTACGAACCGTCGGACGGAGGCATTTCTCCGTCCGACTCATACCCGGTTGTAAAACATTACAAACATGCAAGTACGATTCGCACGGAAACACTATTTCCGTAACGATTCGTACAAAACACCAACCGAGGAAAATAAACATACAAATGACATCCGGAAAAGCGCCGACGTGACGTCGGGACGTATGCAGCCTGCGTTCCGCGAACCAGGAAGTACGATTCGCACCGACGTCATCCCGCACGGAGAATATTTTCCGGCAGCCAAAAACTGCCGGGAATTCAGGACGACGCGCACAAGGAGCACCTGTACGCGACGGACAGACATGGACCCGAACCTACGTGTCATCCCGGCCCTCATAGCAGTCGACCTCCTCTACAGGTACCGACGCAGACGCTGCAGAAGGTCAGAACAACACCCAGGGGCAAAGGGGGGGGGGCAGGGGCAGGACACAAAACCCCCACCCAAGTCACACAGCACACATGCCCTGGACATACCTGACCTCCAGGCCCTGGTCACTTCGAGGGGGTGGGGGCGTGTCCAGCAACGCCAGCGTCCGCCACAACGGAAGTGGCCGATGACGCGAACCGGCAACACAACAATACAGGTACGTACCGTACCCACGCCTTAAGTGCGTGGGTACGAGTCATACCACGCCCACACCCACGTCACACCAACAATGGCGGTACGGCCCGTACCCATGTGCCAAAGGCCTGGGTACGGGCCGCACAAGTATTCCACAGTGTGGGCATGGGTACGTACGGACCGTACCCTCACCCGCGTATGTATGGAGCGTACCCCCACCCCAACAGTGTATGTACGGACCGTACCCCCTCCCGCGTATGTATGGAGCATAACCCCACCTGCATATGTATGGAGCGTACCCCCACCCCAACAGTGTATGTATGGACCGTACCCCCACCCGCGTATGTATGGAGCGTACCCCCACCCCAACAGTGTATGTACGGACCGTACCCACACCCGCGTATGTATGGAGCGTACCCCCACCTGCGTATGTATGGAGCGTACCCCCACCCCAACAGTGTATGTACGGACCGTACCCACACCCGCGTATGTATGGAGCGTACCCCCACCCGTGTATGTATGGAGCGTACCCCCACCCCAACAGTGTATGTACAGACCATACCCACACCGTGTATGTATGGAGCGTACCCCCACCCCAACAGTGGATGTACGGACCGTACCCACACCCGCATATGTATGGAGCGTACTCCCACCCCAACAGTGTATGTATGGACCGTACCCCCACCCGTGTATGTACACCAGTGTATGTATGGACCGTACCCACACCCGCGTATGTATGGAGCGTAACCCCACCCCAACAGTGTATGTACGGACCGTACCCACACCCGCGTATGTATGGAGCGTACCCCCACCCCAACAGTGTATGTACGGACCGTACCCCCACCCGTGTATGTACACCAGTGTATGTACGGACCGTACCCCCACCCGCGTATGTATGGAGCGTACCCCCACCCCAACAGTGTATGTACGGACTGTACCCCCACCCGCGTATGTATGGAGCGTACCCCCACCCCAACAGTGTATGTATGGACCGTACCCACACCCGCGTATTTATGGAGCGTACCCCCACCCCAACAGTGTATGTACGGACTGTACCCTCACCCGTGTATGTATGGACCGTACCCCCACCCCAACAGTGTATGTACGGACCGTACCCTCACCTGCGTATGTATGGAGCGTACCCCCACCCCAACAGTGTATGTACGGACCATACCCACACCTGTGTATGTATGGAGCGTACCCCCACCCGCGTATGTATGGAGCGTACCCCCACCCCAACAGTGTATGTACGGACCGTACCCCCACCCGTGTATGTACACCAGTGTATGTACGGACCGTACCTACACCCGCGTATGTATGGAGCGTATCCCCACCCCAACAGTGTATGTACGGACCGTACCCACACCAGCGTATGTATGGAGCGTACCCCCACCCCAACAGTGTATGTACGGACCGTACCCTCACCCGTGTATGTACACCAGTGTATGTACGGACCGTACCCACACCTGCGTATGTATGGAGCGTACCCCCACCCCAACAGTGTATGTACGGACCGTACCCACACCCACGTATGTATGGAGCGTACCCCCACCCCAACAGTGTATGTACGGACCGTACCCCCACCCGTGTTTGTACACCAGTGTATGTACGGACCGTACCCCCACCCGCGTATGTATGGAGCGTACCCCCACCCCAACAGTGTATGTACGGACCGTACCCCCACCCGCGTATGTATGGAGCGTACCCCCACCCCAACAGTGTATGTACGGACCGTACCCACACCCGCGTATGTATGGAGCGTACCCCCACCCCAACAGTGTATGTACGGACCGTACCCTCACCCGCGTATGTATGGAGCGTACCCCCACCCCAACAGTGTATGTACAGACCGTACCCTCACCCGCGTATGTATGGAGCGTACCCCCACCCCAACAGTGGATGTACGGACCGTACCCCCACCCGTGTATGTACACCAGTGTATGTACGGACCGTACCCACACCCGCGTATGTATGGAGCGTACCCCCACCCCAACAGTGTATGTATGGACCTTACCCACACCCGCGTATGTATGGAGCGTACCCCAACCCCAACAGTGTATATGTACGGACCGTACCCCCACCCGTGTATCTATGGAGCGTACCCCCACCCCAACAGTGTATGTATGGAGCGTACATGCCCAGACGCAGGAGGGGTGGGTGTAGAGTCCTCCCAGCAGTGCCCAGACACAGGAGGGGTGGGTGCAGAGAACTCCCAGCAGTGCCCAGACGCAGGAGGGGTGGGTGCAGAGTCCTCCCAGCAGTGCCCAGACACAGGAGGGGTGGGTGCAGAGTCCTCCCAGCAGTGCCCAGACGCAGGAGGGGTGGGTGCAGAGTCCTCCCAGCAGTGCCCAGACACAGGAGGGGTGGATGCAGAGTCCTCCCAGCAGTGCCCAGACGCAGGAGTGGTGGGTGCCTATCACTCCCAGCAGTGCCCAGACACAGGAGGGGTGGGTGTAGAGTCCTCCCAGCAGTGCCCAGACACAATAGGGGTGGGTGCCTATCACTCCCAGCAGTGCCCAGACACAGGAGGGGTGGGTGTAGAGTCCTCCCAGCAGTGCCCAGACACAGGAGGGGTGGGTGCAGAGTCCTCCCAGCAGTGCCCAGACACAGGAGGGGTGGGTGCAGAGTCCTCCCAGCAGTGCCCAGACGCAGGAGGGGTGTGTGTAGAGTCCTCCCAGCAGTGCCCAGACACAGGAGGGGTGGGTGTAGAGTCCTCCCAGCAGTGCCCAGACACAGGAGGGGTGGGTGCAGAGTCCTCCCAGCAGTGCCCAGATACAGGAGGGGTGGGTGCAGAGTCCTCCCGGCAGTGCCCAGATGCAGGAGGGGTGGGTGTAGAGTCCTCCCAGCAGTGCCCAGACACAGGAGAGGTGGGTGTAGAGTCCTCCCAGCAGTGCCCAGACACAGGAGGGGTGGGTGTAGAGTCCTCCCAGCAGTGCCCAGACACAGGAGGGGTGGGTGCAGAGTCCTCCCAGCAGTGCCCAGACGCAGGAGGGGTGGGTGCCTATCACTCCCAGCAGTGCCCAGACACAGGAGGGGTGGGTGCAGAGTCCTCCCAGCACTGCCCATGGAACGCAAAGGGTGGAGTAGCCACAGATACAATGCCCACAAATGTCAGTCAGGTGCACAAAGACCCTGCAGTACATGTACCACATGTGTGCGAGGCTGGGAGTACACACATGCATAGCGCCTAAAAGAGAACATGTCCACATGAAGTCATGTCAACAGTCTACATACACAAGTACAGTGACCACCAAGGATGCCACGAATGATGCAGGTGGAGACATCGCTCAGCATGCATGTGCAAAGTTGAAGGAGTCCGTCACACACCCAGCTGATGTAGACACAGCTCAGCACCACATAGTGGAAACACCCTGCAGGGAAGATGTCAGGTTACACAGAGGAAGGAACACACCTTGGGACGATGTCACCATGCAGTAACTGCTTACATGAACAAAGTAATTTAGCCAACAGCTTGTGATGGCACACAGATACCAGGGTCCACCCTATGACCAGCACAAGACTACATTTCCCACACACCCAACACATTATCACCACCCAAAATCATGGAGCTGGTCCACCAACAGCAATACCAGATAAACAGTAGTGTTCCAAGGAAAAAACAAATTGCTTTATTCAGCAGGATGTAAGTAGTCATCATAATAAATGTCAATCTATACAAGGCCCATAGGGCAGTCCATGACTCAAATCCGGATGGGGGACACAGTGGTACGTGTGTCCCCTAGCTTGCCTGCACAGTCAGACTCCTTTGTCTTCCACAAGGGGGGGGGCATCATGTTGGGGGGAAGGACCAGGCACCGCAGGGACAGGAGGGGCAAGGGGAGGTGTTGTGGGTGCAGGGACGGACGACTCCAACACAGGGGGTGGGGCAGCGCCAAAGGTGGATTCGAGCACGGCGCTGCACACTACTGCCAGGTCGCCCAGCGTCTCCCCTGCACCCGAAGGAACCACAGGCCCCAAGGAGGGGGGGTTTGGAGGGATGGGTCGCAGCGCTACTGGGGGGGGTGTGGATGGGGGGGGGACTCAACTCCCCTGCCGGTGTCCTGCCTCCACCGCTTGCGGGGTGGTGCCACACTGGGGCTGATGGACAGACTGGGCAGGACTGTCCCTGTGTCCGACTCTTGGCCAGGAGAGCTGAGGGGAGTGGAGTTGGAGGGTGGTGGTCGTGAGGAATGTGGACTCCCACTCTGGCTGCGTGTCTTCCGTTTCCCCCCCGACCCAGTGGGTGTGCCTACTTCACCCTGTGTGTGCGTGCCAGGAGGTGTGCGCTTTGCCTTCCCTGCTGGTTTGGTGCCTGTGTCTGGTGGGGTGTGTGCATGCTGGCGTCTGGGTGTACGTGGGACAGGCATGGGAGTGGGAAGTGTGGATGGGGCATGGGTAGGGGGTGGGACGAAGTGCTGCAGGTGACCCACTGCTGCAGTCAGTGTCGAGTCAATAGACGGCAGCAAGTTGCGTTGGTCAGCCTGCGATGCTGAAATGCCCTCCAAGTATGCCTCCATGTTGTTGAGCACTTGGCTGTGGCCATGGAGGACATTAAGCATCACAGCCTGACCAACCTGCAACTGCTGCAGGATGTCCACAGACTTGGCATTGGCGGCAGCAGTGGAGACAGGGGCAGGGGGTGCGGTGCCTGGCAGGAAGGAGACACGTGGTGACCTAGCACGCCAGGAAGGGACACGAGCAAGTGGGAGGCCGGTGATGGCAATGGAGGGGGCGGGGAGAGATGTTGTGCTGCTGTCAGCTGTTGGAGCATCCTCCGCCCCCTCGGAGAGCTCAGCCTCGGACCCGTCAGCTTCATATTCTGTGGTGGCAGTGGACAGGTCCTCCGGCTCACTCCCCTCGGCCTCAGTTCCACTCGATGTGCCAGCTAAGATGTCACTGCTGGCACTGGTGCCCGGTCCCTCCGCACGGTCCATGCCGGTGTCTCCATCCGTGTCCCCCGACGATGCTGTGGGCAAGGTGAATAAACAGGAATTAATCAGACACCTGTATACATATGTCACATGAGTCAAATCTACATAGGTTACAGTGCATAGCCTGAAATGAAAGATGAGTAACATCTACAATACAAGGTACATATATAGGCCCTGCAACACACAGTTGGTTCACCCACCATGCCACTGAGAAACTATGGAGAGCATGACACATTTGCAAATGACATGATATGGATTTGGACAGAGGAGCCAGGCTCTGGGGACAATCCAGCACTGCATCTGCACCACACAGCGTTGCCGTAACTAGGGATGAGCAGGGACCATCTCCATGAACTTGAGGCACATGCTGCAAAGGTAATACTTAAAAACATGCCCAACATGAATGGGACACTGCACCTTGAGTGTATGTCCAGACAAACATCACACACTGGCCAGACCGAGCAATGAGATTTCAGGTGTCGACATGTAGGCCTTGCCCGCACCAACCACCCCCTACATGCGGCAATTTGATGAGACACAGGAAGCACTTGCATCTCTTAGTCTGGGAGAAATACACATGGGCTGCCAGATACCCATATTGGACCCAAAATACCCCATGTGCGCCTGTACAACGATCTCATTTACAAATGGCCATCATCAGATAATTGTAACAAGACACACAGGCACTGGCCACCGTGAGTATGAACGAGGAAAATTAGGTCAGGCTGTACAGTGGACACTTGTAGAACACGTTACGGAAATATACATGGTGCCAGGGGACAATGGCACAGAGCACATCCTATGCTGTAGACACTGAGAGTGTCCACATATTGTGATGACACACCTGATACCTAGCAAAATATGCCCCAGGGGACAGTAGTGGCCACACTATTCCATGGTCCTGAATGGTAATGACTGCAACACAGGCCACCATCCCTGCACTCTGCGTATCGCACACTCATGCACATCATGTAACATGCCACAACATAGGACATGCTTGCTGTAAGGCATTACACTTCAGAGACATACTCCTATGTCTGGCCTCAGCATCAGTGCCAATTGACATGGACCCCACAAGTACTGAACTGGACAGGGCACAGGCAAGGTCCCAAAACCTGTTGCACACCACCCCCACACATGATGCTGCAAGCATTGGTCACGTGGATAAACTGCCAGCCCAGATGACCCTGTGAAAGAGTGGCTACACACAGACCAGGGAACACATGGCAAGGAGGGGAAGGGAGGAAGGACAGCACTGCTATACTGTGGGTGACATGACCTGCACCGCACATTTAAACACTGGCAGTGTATCCATGCAACTGCGCACTTACAAATGCTGGTGACACACAACAAACACACATGTACCTACCCCCTTCCTGCTGCTGCTTCTCCCGTAAGCGCCTGTCCATGTCTGGAAAGACCACCGCCAGCACACGCTTGTTGATGTGGGTCAGATGGCGACGCCCATGGTTCTTAGGGCCCTCAGGTGAGTCCCCCAGCAGGACCCGTGCGATCCTCCGCGTCCAGCACCGGATATCCTGCCAGCGCTTTCTCACCTGGGCCAGGCGCCGCTTGCGACCCTCCGTCCTCCTCACGGCACTGACGGCGTCCCTCCAGATCTGCTCCTTGGCAGAGGCGCCTACCTGTGGGGTTGAAAAAGTGAGACTACATCAATACACCTGCCACTTGTCACAGAGACACACATTAGAACAATTTTGCTGGTTTCAACAAGGCATAGTATGCAGCCAAAGCATTGCACCTTTGTCATAGGGACATTTTTCTCTGTGTAAGGGCAAATGCACCACGTGCCATTGAAAGTACACAGGTGGCATGAGGGGTACGACACAATAAATGATCCAGACTCACACTGTGCATCAGAAGGTACACCAGGATTATGTGCAGCACCTCAAAGCAGTCACATGCCACAGGCCACTGACGCTACCTCAGCAGAGTACACAGACACACACAGGCACAGGACATTCACCTGCCATTGCCAAATGCAGCTACAAACCTCACTCTGCACATGTGCCACTAGACTGGGGGGGCTCACAGGTGTGGGGCTGGCTCTGCACGTCAGACACACAGCACTGCTCCCTGCTCGCATCAGATGGGCAGGGTATATCCATCCCTCATGCAGCTGGAGTGCTACACTCCACATATGCACCCACCCACATGACAGGGGACTTACACACACACAGATGTCCAGGGTACGAACACATCATGTGGACACTCTCAGCACAGGTACACTGAACTAACACACATCTGTGGGTACAGTCACCTGTCACACTGGGGTGACCACAGAATCACATGAGAACTGTAGAAGCAACATTCCCAGGAGGATTAGACAGGCAGAATGTAGCATGCACCATGCAGTGATTGTCACAGTAAACACAATGCAAGTGAGGAAGGCAGACATGCACCACAGCATGCTCTGGCTGGGAGACATCAGGCATTCCCCCCCCTGGGACCCACTCTACAGTACAATGCATGTGTGTCACACCTGGACACAATGCCAGAAGTCCCAGTCACAAAAAAGGGACACAGTCTGTGCTAGTGGACTCTGCACTCACCTGAAACCCTGGTCGCCCATACAGCATGGGGTACTGTGGGAGGATCACATCCAGCAATGCCAGATTCTCCTCCAGGGTGAAAGGCTGGGCCCTCTCCACAGACCTTGACATGGTGCCAGGGAATCACGAGCAGCAGCAGTGTTGTAGAATCAAAAGATGTGCAGGCAAGTGCTCTCTCATGGGACCTGGCTGCCTTATATCTGCCTTGCTGGCCTGTTTCATGCACAGGAGTACAGAGTGATTGGTCACTCACATTTGCATCCTACGTTTCCTCCAATCCCTTTAAACCTAGCACAGTCAGTGGCTTTGCATTTTTTTTTATCTTGAGCATGATGTCAACTCCACAACCACTTTGCAACAAAGTAGATTCTTTCAAACCGACTTTTGCTGGGCACCTGATGAAAAAAATTCAAACTTTAAACTTGGTCTCCATGACAACCAGCATGCATGTAGGGCTTTACACTTGTCCCTCATGTGTCCCCTATGTAATTTGTAGATTCACACACAGGTACGGTGCGTTCCGGGGCCCTAGGGCACCCCAAATGCATAGCAACGGGCCGTACAGGCGTGTGTATGGTCCGTATCACTATGAGTACGCATACGCGAGCAAACCCATTGTGATACGGACCGTACACACGTGTGTACGCTCACTATCACTATGGGTGTGCTCGCGTATGCGTACCCATAGTGATACGGACCGTACACACGAGTGTACGCTCACTATCACTATGGGTGTGCTCGCGTATGCGTACCCATTGTGATACGGACCGTACACACGCGTGTACGCTCACTATCACTATGGGTGTGCTCGCGTATGCGTACCCATTGTGATACGGACCGTACACACGCGTGTACGCTCACTATCACTATGGGTGTGCTCGCGTATGCGTACCCATAGTGATACGGACCGTACACACACGTGTACGCTCACTATCACTATGGGTGTGCTCGGGTATGCGTACCCATTGTGTTATACAGACCGTACACACGCGTGTACGCTCACTATCACTATGGGTGTGCTCGCGTATGCGTACCCATAGTGATACGGACCGTACACACGTGTGTACGCTCACTATCACTATGGGTGTGCTCTCGTATGCGTACCCATTGTGATACGGACCGTACACACATGTGTATGCTCACTATCACTATGGGTAGGCCTACGGCAGCACTCCCATAGTGATAGGGAACGTGCACACGCCCTCAGAGCGAATGTACGGTGCCTTTCACACATAACAGTGGTGAC
The DNA here is from genome assembly GCF_964204655.1 of Triturus cristatus. NCBI lineage: Eukaryota > Metazoa > Chordata > Amphibia > Caudata > Salamandridae > Triturus > Triturus cristatus. Next base: position 928,990,077 of record NC_140593.1, on the reverse strand, counting down.
AGGCAGCACACAGAAAGGAATAGAGCTGACATACTTGTCCATGGATGGACATCAAGGCATTGTCTGGGCAGTACTACATGTGTGGGGCACAGGTGTGAAAGGCTGTGATGTGGCACATTACTCCTGAGTTGTGAAGGCAATAGATGTATGATGAGATGTGTACAGATGTTATGTGTGATGGTGCACTATGTGCCAGACATGCCCTTCACTCCTTTGACATGTGTGCATGTCGTACAGAACACTTGAGATGAGCGTCACTGGCATGGCACAGTCAACAACACACGCAAGTGTCCCCTGATGCCCGCTACAGGGGTTACCAAACCTGACATGTGACTACCCACATTGCAGGATGTGACTATGTCATGTATGTGTGGTGTGTTACCATTAGCTTGATGTTGGTGTTCCCTCAAATGCATCTGCAGTTGCTGCAACCAACATGTGTCTGTGTGTAGATGGCCATGGCACACTGTTACGCACACCAGGCCACATGTGGTATCGGATGTAAGGTGTGTATGTATGCATGGGACACGGAGTAGCGTAACAAGGACCTGTCTGCATCCTCTCAATGTATGTGTGGTCAGTCATGACATGTACACCTTCATGGCAAGGTGTGTGGGCTGTCCTAGTGTAATGTCATGTGACCTGTGGCTCTAGTGTTCTGCTACCTGTCTCTGCAATCAACATCCTACTTCTGCTGATATGTTGATGTATGTCACTCCTGTATTGCGTCTGGCTGTTCACTTACACTGGGACACAGCTAGTCCCATGCCATGGGATGTGGAGGTTCACAATCCCCGTGTGTAGCTGGGTCTTGGTAGGAGTGTCACCTGGCAGCCATACGTGTCCAGGGCATGTAGCACATACCTGACTTCGTATGTAGCATATGTGTATTGACAGATTAACATGTGCTCAGTACATATAAATTGTTGTTGTAGTGCACTCACTCTTCCTTGTCACTTCCAAATTACTGCAGAGCACCGCCTCTTCCCCGACCAATTCCGGACTTGGCTGACATGCGGGAGAATGACTGTATACGCTGCTACCGCTTCCCCCAACCATTGATTGAGGAGTTGACGGCAAGGCTGGCACCACACCTGCAACCGCTGCACAGGTATGCTACGGCACTGACAGCTGAAGGTAATGGCAGCCCTACATTTTTTTGCCACGGGTACCTTTCAATATACCATAGCTCATGTTGGTGGCATGTCCTAGAGCATGTTCAGCCGCGTGCTGCATGATTTTTTAGAGGCCATGTTGCTTCACCTGGATGAGTTCATCCATTTCTCAACTCCTGAACACTTGACAGGTGTCAAGCGTGGATTCTATGCCCTGGGAGGGATGCCCCATGTCATTGGGTCCATAGATGGGATACATGTGGCTTTGGTACCACCACAGGCACAGGAGGTAGCGTACAGGAATCGCAAGCACTACCACTCCATCAATGCCCTTCTGGTGTGTCTGTCCAACATGGTGATTTCACATGTCTGTGCTCGTTTTCCAGGTTCAGCACACGATGCCTACATCATGAGGCGTAGCAGGGTGCCTGAAATGATGACGCAGCTGCGCAACGAACGAGCATGTGTTGTTGGTGGGTACACTTTGTCTGTCCTGTATTTTGCGTAGACTTCCAGCCCGACTGCTTCTCCTGTCCTACTTATGTCCATGTGGTTTCCATGTAGGGGACGCTGGCTATCCCAACATGCCATGGCTGATCACACCTCTCCGCAACCCCAGCATGCCGGCCCAGCTCCGCTACAACACCGCCCATGGCCGGACAAGGCGAGTGATAGAGAGGACATTTGGCCTCCTGAAGAGCCGATTCAGGTGCCTACACAAGACCGGCGGCGCCCTCCCATATGCCCCGGCGAAGGTCTGCAAAATCTTCATGGTCTGCTGCATGCTGCACAACATGGCAGTTGAGAAAGCTGTGCCACTCATCCTGGATCAAGATGATCAGGACCATCCACCCGTGGAGGACGAAGGGCTTGGCAATGGGGCTAGTGATGTGGAGGATGTGGTTCTGCAAGAGGACATCCGGAGTCGGCTCATACGCGACTTCTTTGCTTAGTGGTGAGTACCAGTGTCTGAGTGTGCACGCATTGGTCCTTGTGTGGCATGTGTTGCAATGTGTGTGTCCATCTGCATGTATGCCACGTGAGTCAGAGGTGTGTGTGGATGTGTCACTCGAGTGATGGTGCCAGTGATGAGTGTATTTCCACAGTCATAATTGTGACCTAGCATGTTGTCATCCTTACATGTGTCGAGTACATGCACATGCAAGTGGATGTGCTTTTTGTGGCTGACTTCTTGTGTGTCTCTCATCCCCAGGTACTTGCGCATGCCGTCTGCTGGTTGCATTGTTGTGGCACTGCTATTCCTCATGGACACGTCATCGTGTGCTGACTCAGCGTTACACGCATGGACAAGTTTGGAAGTCTCCTTAGGGTAAGGGATGCATCAGGGGTGTATTGGGTGTGGCAGTTGTTTACGATGTGTGCACACTGCCCCTGTCGATGTTTGGTTCCTATGCAGACATGTCGCATCACCATGGGACACATGACATGTAGCTGGATACACCTGAATAGATGGTCAGACTTGTTGACAGTCATCTGTAATGGGATAGTGGATTGGGATGATGGCATCAATGTGTGTAACACTGCCCTCGGACACATACGGTTTGCATTGGCTTGACATGGTGTGGGACTTCCAAATCAGAGGATCAATGGTGTATGGCAGCCTCTCCGTGAGCAGCAGGGGGTGTTTAGCTGTTACCCGACACTTGTGTGCCAGTTCCATGGATATCAAGCATTTGTGGTGCAGAAGGGGGGTGCCAGTGTTGGACCCACATGTTACTCCACATGACCTGTGTATGTGTACTCCGAGTTGCCTCTGCATTCCGGAATACATGACTAATAAAGGTGTCCCTATGCCTCCAAGGTGCCTCTTCTCAGTCAATGCTGGTGTGTTGCCACGGTGCATACGGCATGTCTGGCATGGTTTTCAGTGATAGTGGCTATGTGTAGAGTAGCAAGATGCAAGCTGTTTGTCTGGGATTAGACTCTGTATTGTGCATGATGTCCATGACTGTGTGGGTATTGTGACATGTGCCATCCCCATGCATCCAACGTTGGCCAGGCCACCATTCTCTGCATCCACCTGACTCAAGCTTGCAGGACATGGTTCTGCCACCTGTCTACACATACCTGGGTGCCCCCCAGGACACTCCACATGATCCCTGACCTCTGCGCATGACTGTTGCTGTACTCAATATGTCTGTCGGCACGGTTGTGCGGCCACCCCCTCAGCTGGTTGGGCCCATCACAGGTGTCTATGGTGCTCCATGTCTGTCTTGCCTAATACATTGTGACCCATGTGTGTCCTGTGCCAGACTCAGGCCCCAGGGTATGGATGGTTAAAGTCATATGAGAACTCAGGCATGGTTAGACTTTACAAGACACATGTAAGGTAATAATGCAAAATGTAGGCATCATCTCTTGATCGTGTAAGTTTTTATTTGTGTTGGGGTACGTGTTGGGGGAGGGGGGGGTATGACAAGAGGGGCTTTCTGGGTGTGTGGAATCCAAAGTTCACTGGGGGAGTTGGTATCCTTGCCATTGGCAATCATCAGAGTCCATGCCACAGTCTTTGTCAACATTGGTCAGACAGTGACCAGCAAATGTGGCAGAGAATGTCATTTGCTGATGTGCTGCTGTTGGGCCAGTGGGCCAGGTGCCAGGCCAGGTGTCCTGGGAGATGGTGCTGTTGCGCCGACCCTCACGGTCTTTTCCTTGGACGACCCGCCCTCCTGTGCGAACCCTCAGAAGCAGGCCGTGACGATGTTTGGGATGCTCCGTCGGATGTATCCTCCTCCTCCTGATCCCTCCCTGTGGGTGGTGATGTTCTTCGCCTGGTGGCACAGGGAGGGTTGCCCATGTTGTCGGCTATCCGACGGAGTGAACGGTTAATTCCCGTGAGCACCGTCACGAGCTCAGCCTGTCTGTCCTCCATCCGTCCTTGGTGTCGCTGTTGACAGGCATGTTGCTCCGCATGTTGCTGGGCCTGCTGGGTCTTGTTCTCCTCGAGGGTCCTCTTCATCTCGTTGAGGGTGGACACAACCTGGCTCATGCCCGTGGTGTCCTGCCGGTATGTGTCCAGGATGTTTCTTACATGGGAATATACCGGTTCCGCAGCCAACTGGTCAGGCTCGAGCCTCCGCTGTCCTCCACTCCCACCACCCCTGCCCACTTGCACCTGGCCTGCCCTTGTGGGCACATCGGGTCTCCGGGACCCCTGAGGGGTGGCATTTGCGTTGTCGCCTGCCTCCTCCTGGGTGCCCGGTACACCGTGTTCCTCCTGGTCAGCCTGGCTGCGTTGTGGTGGTGGGGCAGGGATCCTGGGTGTCTCCTGGGATGTGGCAGGAGTGGGGGTGGTGGTTGGCCCAGTTGTACCTGACGCAGGTGCTGCAGGTGGTTGGACACCAGAGGGGCCAGGTTGGTCGGGGTCGTCCACAGAGTGGTGAGAGTCGTCGCTGCCGGTGGGATCGTCATCCCGCAGAGCCAGGTCCTGTGAGTCTTCCCCCCCAGTGTTGGGGGTTGATCCACGACGTTGACCTGTGTGTGAGAGAGACAATGTTATTTTTGTTCCATGCAACATCCATGTTTCATTAGTTTCAAAGTTGGCACATTTCCTCTGGGTATTTGGATATGTCTTGCATTCCACTCACAGTGCACTTGTGCATGGGTATGTCCCTTGGCCACAGCTTTTGAGACTTTACCTATGTGTGACACAGTCTTACTTGCTGCGTCAATTGTGACTGCAGTCAGCAGTGGAGTGAGCAGGTGTGGCGAGCCATGCATTGGCGCCTTCCGTTTTGCACTGTACGTGGGCACATGGAGTTGTTCCACACACCTATATAATGCAGGTAGCTGGCGTTGTGCTCGTGCACAGGTTGAGACATGGCCCAGTGTTTTGCCATGGAGAAGAGAGGGGGATTCAGGCACTGGCCACCCTTGTCTACATGCACACAGTCCACCTGCTGACGAGCAGACATTCCCACACCACCCAAGGCTGAATTGGTCGCCCTGTGTCTCCCTTTCTCACTCCCTCTCTGTCCCCCTCTCCCTCCCTCCCTGTGTCAGCCTCCTCCCTCTGTCCATCTTCCTGTGTCTCCCTCCCTCTCTCTCCCCCTCTCCCTCCCTCTGTGTGTCACCCTCTGTCACCTCAGCCCAGCTTCCTAGGCACATTCTTTTTGCAGATCTTTGAATGGCCCTTGGCTTGTTCATGTGAGTTTGTTTCTGATCTCCAGGCACCCATTGGGTGTAGAGTCTGTGTCTGCGCTGCTGCTGTGGTGGTGTGTGCTGCCACTCTTTCACAGTGTTGGCTGTTCATTAGCTGCTGGCATGTGCAAAAAGTGCCTTCACCCCCATGTCTTCATGCAAGGCGTCCGCCATTTGCAGGCAAGTCTTTCCTGTGTGGGGACACACTGTTTGTCTGGCTGTGACCTAGGCCATATGGGCAGAGGGCATTGTTGTCTGCTTCTGAGTTGCACTATGTGATTTTTGAGGCCCACACTCCCGCCATCCGGGTTACCGTGTCTTGTGTTGGTGTTTTCTGTGGCCTGTGACTTGGCATTGTCTAGCTGGGTGCATGGGGCATGGTGGCGCTAGTGGCATGTGCGTGTTTATGGAGTGTGGTTGAGTCATGCGATAGCTTTGGGGTGGTTGCGTGCATGATTGTGAGTTTGGTTGTGGATGACGTTCCCCTCATGTGAGGTGAGTTGTTTGTGTACTCACCAGGCTCTCGGAGTCCTTCTACTCCCTCCACTCCCACCAGCGGCAGTATGGCCATCACCTTCTCCTCCCAGGGATGGTATTGTACCCGTCTGCGGGGCGGCCCTCCTCCAGTGATGTTGGCCTGGTTGTGGTCGTCGGTCATTTTTCTCTTGACCGTCCTCCGCAGATCGTACCACCTGGCTTGGCATTCATGCCTGGTCCTTCTGGTGGACGCAACAGCATTCACAGCATCGACAATCGTCTGCCACATGGCTGTTTTTTCGGAAATGCTGGTCTGTCTGACCAATGTTCCAAAGAGGTGTGGCTCGACTCTGATGATTTCGTCGACAAGGACCTCCAACTCTTGGCTAGTGAACTTTGGATTCTTGTTAGTGGGCATGGTGAGGGGTGTGGGTGTGGATGGTTGTGGGGGGTGTGGGTGTGGATGGTTGTGGGGGGTGTGGGTGTGGATGGTTGTGGGTGTGTGGGTGTGGTTGTGCAGGTGTGTGTGTGAATGTGATGAGGGGGTGTTTGTGAAGGTGGTTGTGTGAAGGTGCGCAGGTGTAAGGTGTAGTGGAGGTTGTAGTATGGTGCAGTTATTTCTCTGTGTGGTCTGGCAGCAGTGGGTCTGTTGCAAAGGATCATGGTTTGTGTGTGTTGGGCCTTTTTATTGGTCCATTGGTGGGTGTGGCTGTGTTTGAACTTTGGGTGGGTGTGTTATAAGGAGTGGTTGTGTTTTGGGCCTCTGTTTGGGAGTTTGGCAGTTGCAGGTCAGTGAATAGGTTGTATTTGTGCTTGTTGGACATGTTTTGTGGCTTTGTGCGATTCGAATGGAGTCTTCTTGTGTTGTTTTGCTTTGTCCTGGTTGTGTACGTGTGTTTTTAGCGTCTGTACGGTGCGTACATCGGCCATTTTGTTGTACAGTGCTGTCCTTGTCTCTGGCTTGGTACGACTCGTACATGCGCGATGTTGGGTGAGGGTGCTGGTGTTGGGGCCTGGGGTGCGCTCCGTACTTAGACTGGTGGGGTGTGTGTTCGCTCCGTACATACATGGGTGGGAGTACGGTCCGTACATACATGGTTGGGGTGGGGGTATGCTCGATACATACGCGGGTGAGGGTACGGTCCGTACATACACGGTTGGGGTGGGGGTACGCTCCATACATACGCGGGTGAGGGTACGGTCCGTACATCCACTGTTGGGGTGGGGGTACGCTCCATACATACGCAGGTGGGGGTACGGTCCGTACATACACTGTTGGGGTGGGGGTACGCTCCATACATACGCGGGTGGGGGTACGGTCCGTACATTCACTGTTGGGGTGGGGGTACGCTCCATACATACGCGGGTGGGGGTATGGTTCGTACATACACTGGTGTACATACGCTGGTGAGGGTACGGTCCGTACATACATGGTTGGGGTGGGGGTACGCTCCATACATACGCGGGTGAGGGTACGGTCCGTACATACACGGTTGGGGTGGGGGTACGCTCCATACATACGCGGGTGAGGGTACTGTCCGTACATACACTGTTGGGGTGGTGGTACGCTCCATACATACGCGGGTGGGGGTACGGTCCGTACATTCACTGTTGGGGTGGGGGTACACTCCATACATACGCGGGTGGGGGTACGGTCCGTACATTCACTGTTGGGGTGGGGGTACGCTCCATACATACGCGGGTGGGGGTGCGGTCCGTACATTCACTGTTGGGGTGGGGGTACGCTCCATACATACACGGGTGGGGGTACGGTCCGTACATTCACTCTTGGGGTGGGGGTACACTCCATACATACACGGGTGAGGGTACGGTCCGTACATACACGGTTGGGGTGGGGGTACGCTCCATACATACGCGGGTGAGGGTACGGTCCGTACATCCACTGTTGGGGTGGGGGTACGCTCCATACATACGTGGGTGGGGGTACGGTCCGTACATCCACTGTTGGGGTGGGGGTACGCTCCATACATACACGGGTGGGAGTATGGGCCATACGTACACGGGTGTATATACACGGGTGGGTGTACGGTCCGTACGTACGGGGGTGTACATGCACGGGTGGGGGTTCGGCGCATACATACGAGGGCTGAGGCGGTAGTTGGGCGCGTACATACGGGGGCTGGGGGGGGGTGTTCGGCGCGTATGCGGGCACATGTCTCCATGGTTGCTATGGGAGTTCGGTGCGGACGGTGTTTTTTCCATACGGTTGTGACATCGGACGCACGGGATGGATCGTAATTGCGCGGTCGGACTTCACTTTTCACATTTGTATGGTAAATCGTCCGGGGACGTGTCGGACACATTTTCCGACCCGAGGACGTGTGGGGAATTATTCCCAATGCGATTCGTATGGACTTTTTCCCATGCGAATCATACTTGGCAGTTTGTACGGCACTTGAACGATTCGTACGGTAAAAAGTCCGGATACGAGTCGTACGGGGAAATTTTTTCCAGGATCCTAATCGGCACCTAAATTGTATTTTTAATGAATCTACTGAGAGACTTGAATTACTCCACTGCGATGACTTTTCACTCACGAAAGCTGGTTATTGAGCAACTTTGACCCATTGGGGGCATTAAGCGAGTTGCCTTACACATATCATATTGTCCTCAAGAAGACCAGCTTGCTGAGGTCTAAACTAACCCTCTATGCAGAGTTGTGTCGAATAGTCGACACTATCTAACATTTGGCCTGGATTACATTTTATTAGTCCCCTATTGGATTGTGCATCTAGACTTCACGATCATTATCCTCCGACACGAACACTGAAGAAAAAATGTGTCTTGTGAATAGGCCACTACACCCTGGTCTGTTATCTTAAAGTTATACCATCCAGTGTCCATGTGAAAGATGATGAAAATTGTTTCCTCTCTATTTTCTCTAGAATTTTCTTTCTATTATTTACCCTGCACATGAGCACTTCTGTATACACCCTTTCTGAGCAATCGTCAATTGAAATGTCATATGTATCTATATATATTATGGATTTATTACTCAAAAAGAAAAGATAAAGGTGATTCTTTCCACTAAAAAAGTGTTTTGTTTTCTCTCTGGTATATATGAAAATACATAGTTACTCTTTTCTCTCTTGTATAAGAATTAGTTTGTTTAAATTGTTTAACTATGGACCCAATACGTGTAGGCTTCTCAGCCCAGAAGTGCCTCCAATGGTGAGTTGTCTAGCCTCCTTTTTAAACTATTGGAACACAACAAGCTTCCAAAGGCCCCTGCTGCAACTGCCAGATCACCAGCACCAACTGGACCAGCCTGAGCCATGCTGTTGTAGTAAGTCTTGATCCCAAAGAGGTGCCCTTTCATGTCCTGGACCCTTAGGTGACATCAGAGAATACTACTCCTGCCCCAAAGCTATAAGTCCTGCACTCCAGGTCAAATTCCAGAGGTTTTGAGCTCTTCGTGACGTGAACGGACCCTTCATGTCACCCAATGACCATCAGCAATGACCACCGAAGTGGTTCTCCAACGATAACCTGCTCTTTGTGTCCACTCCGAGAACCAGGACCAGTGGTGACAGTCTGCATCAGCTGCCAGTGCGAACTCCGGCAACGACCAGATGTTTGAACTAAACATCAACAGTCTGATGCCCAACCTGCTCTTCTTCTTTTCTTGTGTTGTGTTTTCACTTTATTACTGTGATTGCTAAATAAATACTTTGCACATTGCCTCTAAATTTAGCCAGACTGCTTTTGTGCCAAGCTCCTAAAGGGTTAAGCATATGTTTATTTAGTGAGTTTTGTGGTTCACCCTCACGAGGGCTGTATTTATTATTTGAGTGTGGCTTCCACCCCCTCAACTAATATTTGATTAATTGCTTTCAATTGAGTATTTGGCTCCTGCTAATAAACATAATAGACCTATTATGCTATTGGGGTTGATAGGGAATCTAAAATTTACTGCATCATTGCTTCAGAGGCATTATGTACTTGGTGGATGTTATTGTGCTTTTATTTCTGGGGCTCAATGATCATGTAATGCTGTCCTGCTACCTGAAATTAGAGGGGGTAATTAAACCCAGGGCAAGGCTGGGTTTTAAGCCAGTGCTAGGGAGGAAAAACGACTTCACAATTGTAGTGTTCTACGAGTAGAATGTTACAAGGGGTAGATTCTCGGAATGTGGGAGATGGGAGGATTTTGGTGGGGACAGTTGTTATGAGGGAAGCTGAGCCAGCTTGGTGGTGTTAAGCTGTCTTTTTTCTGCCACAATAAATCATCTAGAATTACACTGCACTGTGGTAGCGTGTTCTCTACACAAACTGACAATGAGCCGAAAGAAGGATGGCTGCGCTCACCTTATTTTAGAGCTCAAACTCACCACTCACAGCTCTGCGTGGTGTCCTTCAACAGCGGTTAAGGAGTGTCGGCCCTCAGTAGCTGTGGTGAAGTCCTCTGGCCTTGGGCTTGGTGCCATAAGTATCCCTATTGGGAATCTTGTCAAGCCACTGCGGCGCCAGCGCCAGAAGAAGCACGTGTGGCTTGCAGTGAAATTGGAAGTGTGCGTCAGAGGAAGCCATTGCAGCACAAAGTGAAATTGGAAGTGTGCGAGCATTGGATAGTCATCATACAATGTCACGTTTCTGGCAGCGATCTTGGATCGGGCTAAATTTTAGGCCCAAATCCATTAAGTTGGTGATTTGCCATATGCATACACCTATAGTGGGAGGCACACCCAATGTTAGCATTTCAGTCACAGTTATTGTTCTCCCTTCGTCTGCACCTATGCTGACAGGCACACCCAATATTGGCATTTTTGCTGCAGTTGTTTATTGAGCGTCTGCACTCATGGTGCTAGGCACACCTTTGGATTTGATCGTTCTTCCCCCAAAATTCAGTTTGGTCTAGTGCAACCTTGTAAGTTCCTAGAACTTATTTCTAAATAAGAGTAACTATTAAGAAGGACTAATATCGCAGCTCCACCACGTACAAGTTGCTTGGGATCCAAAAATGGAATGGGAACTATGGTATCCCATGTTTTTAGCCTATGTGGAGTTTCTAGAGGATGACGGTTGTTCTGTGAAGAGGAAATTGTCTTTATTAGACCTTTATTTAGGTTGAGCAGGTTTAAAAGAATTGATAATGTTCCCCATTTGGAGGGTGCGGGTGATATGATTTATTTTGACCAAGCCATTATTTTCAGTAATGATTGTGTATGTGAATACGCCAACGGTGAAAAGGAAGATGTAAGTCACTGTACAAACATGGCATATGGGGATGCACTAAACAAAATGATCCTTATAAATAATATGTCTTTTTCATTTGCTTCTGTTATTCAAAGCATCACCCATGTGCCCACATCTGTAGGCAGAGGCAAGGGCAGCACAATTGATTCTGCGCTAATCTCTGAAGATCCTACCCAGAAACGATTAAATCATGAGGTGTGCTTCCTCCCAAAGAGTGACAACAACCTGTTCATTCTATGTTTTGATATCCAGTTGCTTCTGGGCTCCGATGAGCCAGACATCACAGTTTATTTTTCAGCTATCAATGGAACACGGATAAAATGGGATCTCATAGACCCATGCCAATTCTTTGAGGAATTAGTGACAGAAGTTAGCCAGGATATTTCTCAATGTATCTCTTCTGATGGCGACCCTAATAAGATCCAAGATAGGTACACAGTAATATGCAAGACAGCTACCCAACTGCTAACAAACAACAGGCCACTGAAATATCACAAATAGCACCCTTGGTTCATCAGACTGTACTTTAGCTTTAAAAGCCCTCAAAAAAGCCACCAACATAATCCTGTGCAACAGTGAGGCAGTAAGATCAGCCATGAAATGCTATAAAAAAAAGCTCTCAAAATAAGGAAAAGGGAAATTAGGGATAAATCATGGGTGACCTAGATAAAGCGGCCCCTCTAAAAGACAGTAGGCTCTTTGGGGAGGCTATCAACAAACCTTTTTTTTTACAGAGGACCCCCCCAAATGGAATTCAATGGCATGTTTTAGAACATGAGTGGATAAGTCACTTCTTCAAAACATTTAACCCTAATGATCAAGAGATGAACCTCACATGAAAACAGATACTGGTCCACTCTTTAATGATGACACCAGGCTAAGCAAATTAAATGATTTAACAACAGTTACCAAAGCTATCCAAAGAGCTGCCCCTGACAAGGCCCCAGGTCCAGATGGAGTTCCTTTTGAAATGTTAAAATTGAAACTGGAATTCTGGGGCCCATTATTGTCTAATATCTTTAAAGCAGTTGTCAGTCGAGCTCCAATTAACACCTGTAGGGAATCCACTTTAGTGCCTATATTCAAGAAAGGGAACAGGAATTGCCCCACATTTTATCGCCTGATTTCTTTATTAGATGCCACAGTAAAAACTTTAAAATGGGTTATTTTGGGAAAGCTGGAAGTATTTGCAGAAATTAATTTCTTCTTTTCAAAGACTCAATGGGGTTTTCATCCAGGTTTGAGATCCATAGAGCAAGCACTTAACGTATCCCTCATCATGGGAAAATATATCAAGGCCAGGAGAGGTTCATTTCATATGGCATTTATGGACCTCTCCTGGGATTTTGATTTGGTAGCTAGGGAAAATTTGTGATCTTTGATGGAGGCAGCTGGGGTAGACTCACCATTGTTGAACCTCAGGCAGACATTGGGATACTACTACCAGGGTCCGTCATATGCAACAAGGCGATTGCACACACCTATAAAGGTAGGCAGAGGGATCAGGCAAGGCTATATGTGGCGATGATACCCCTAAAATCATCTCCCTGCCAGTCCCAGTTCTTTTATATGCTGATGACATGGTTTTAATTTCATAAAAAGCAATTGGCCTCCAGAAACCTTTAAATGGTTTTAACAGGTTTATGACAAACCTAAGTTGAAAAGTAAACTACCAGAAGTCATTTATTTTATAAAAGCATCAAAATAAAATCCTTTTTTCATTGGCAATACCCTGATTACTATGGTTTTATATTTCAATTATTTAGGCATCCTGTTTGAAGCTAATTTGTCATGGGGTGGCTTGACTAAACAGAGAATTTAGAAAATGAGAGTAGTGTGCGAATCAATGTTCAGATTCACAAGGGGTACAAGCCAATTAAAGAGATGGTCCAGCTATACAAATGTAAATCTCTTGGAATGGGAACATATGGAGCTGGAGTGTGGGGTCATGAAGAGCCAGCTACAATGCAGACCTTCAAAAATACTTACCATTCCTAAGTCAATCCGTAGCTTTATCTCTCACAGTGAATTGGGTATGGGCTATTTGGTAGATAAAGTTAAAATGGCCCCCCTTTTACTTTGGGTTAAAATTTGATGTACCCAACAAGCACATTTTTTGAGACACATTCTTAGTGAATGCTTGAAGTTGGACAATAGATACTCTATCCCTTGGCTGGCATATGTGAAGAAAAGCTTTAATGATATGGGCCAGACCAATCTTTTTGAATTCCCAGATAGTATTGGTCCCGCAACTAAGGCCATAGTTAAGGGAAAAATTCTCATGAAGAATGAGAAGATTAAAATCGCAAGATCAAATTATTTAGTTTCAGTTCTCAATTATGTACCAATTTCCACAATGCCTGGCATAGAGTAGTACATAATCTGGGTGGAAAAACCAGAACACAGGTTTTACCTAATGAGGCTTAGGTTACATTAATTTCATTATTTGGTTGCTTTCCCTAACTCTGGCTCGAATATCTTTCAGGCTGCCCATGCAATAACTCCTCCGCCCAAACGATAGTGCACTTCATGCTTTTTTGCACTCTATATAGCAACTTGAGAAAACTGTTTTTATTACCACTTTTAAAGCACAAGCACTTTACATCGCACAAAGAGGGGCTGATCTTTTTAAAATGCTTAAATACGCCCACAATTTGTTTCTCTGTCTTTAATTATATCTTGTCTGCAATAGAATTGAGGAGGAGGTAAGCTTCATAAGAATATTTCCTTTTTAGCCTTGATCAAATTGGTAACAGTATTTTAGCCTCCATGTGTGCCTATAAAGCATTTTATACTTTTTAATACATGTTTACATAAATTATATTCCATTGTGTTTTTTTAAAATTATTCAAATTTATGTCAATTGATGTCTTTTTAAAAAATAATCTTTATTAGCATTTTCACAAATATAAACAAATCAGTTTGAACAGACAGCAGAAAAAATTACGTAATTTTATCCACATCCTTCCCATCCTATCCTTCCCAACCACCCCCTCACATGGCTGACCCATACTAAGTGAAAAAACAGATTTCATTGTCAAATATTACAAAAAACTAGATAAAATGTAAAACAGGATATTCAAAAATTAATTATTCACAATTCAGATAAGACCAATTCATTAGAGGTGCCCAAATAGCCAACCCTTTAGCTTTTGCTTTGCAGCCTTTTCTAGACTATACAGTTCTTTCAAATCTGTATATTGCAAGAAGTCTTTCTAGCCATTTTTGGCCCGATGGGGGGAACAGGATCGAGCCAATGCGTAGTTAAACATAATCTAAAAACTGTCAAAGCAATAAAAAGAAAGGACTGGCTCTGGCTTAAGGAAAGAGGTCACCCCACCCCTGATACAGTCAATTGAGGTGATAAATCAATTTATCTGCCCAGCATAGTTGCCATAATACTGCTAACACTGTATTTCAAAGTGCCTAGAACAGGACATGTGGCAAACATATGTATACTGTCTTCTGCAGGATACTGGTACCAGGGACAGGTAGAACCTGGTCCTCATATAGTGAGTCTTCTATCTCTCCAGGTTCAATCTCTAACAGATTTTGCCATCGATCTATGTGCTTAGCCAAATCATCAGGTATTAGCTAAATCAAAATTTTATACAGCCCCCTAAAGTACTTGAGCCTTTAAATATTTCATCTACCAACCTGACCCTAAAAAAGCCACAAGGCCCTCCCATTTTTTTACTTATAAAATCTCTTATTTGGAGATATTTAAAAAACTGTTGATTTTCTAATTCAAACTGATCCCTTATAACGTCAAACAGTAACAACTCAGACTCATTTGTAAGATCTCCAATTGTTTTGACTCCTTTGTCATACCAGCATCTCATACGGCCATCATTAAAGATATTTGGAAAACAATTATTCTTATATATTGGTGTGTAAGCATTAATCCGCCCAAAACCGAGTTTTCAGACCGAGTTCCAGACCTTAAAAGCACAAATAAAATTTTTAAATTTAACCCTTTTGTAGTAATTACATGCTATGTGCCGTAAAAGGCACCCTTTAGCCTTCGTTCCAAAAATCAACTCAAAAGGAGTAACAGAGGAGCCTAACCTCAATGTATCGTCTTTTTTATTGAGCAATATCCCCATTTTCTGTAGCATTGCCGCCCAATGGTATAATTGAAGATTGGGAACTGCCCGCCCCCCTCTTTCTCTAGGCAAAGTTAGTAATTTAAGTGCTCTCCGAGGTCAACAATTTGCCCAGATAAACTTAGAGAAAAGTTGATTCATTGTAGTAAACCAGGCATTACATATGGTCAGGGGGGTAGCCCTAAAGAAATATAAAATCTTTGGCAGAAAAATAATTTTGTTGGCATTACATTACACCTCCCAACCATCGTAAGCTTAAGGTTCTCAAGACGAATAAATTCAGTTTGGAATTTAAAAATCAGGGGTTCAAATTGTTTTCAGTGATTTTGGAAACATCTGCCATGATTTCTACACCCAAGTATACTGCTTTCTTAACCACTCGTGCATCATTCATCTGAAGGTCATTTCCGACCAGAATCTGAGTTTTGTTTTGATTCAAACAATAGCCCGATAATTTTCCAAACAGGGCAGCTTCATTCTCAATCTCGCTTAATGCGAACGTGGGGTTTGTAGTAATTATTGTGAGATTGTCAGTGTAGGCTAGTATTTTCATAGTCCCCCCATTACTCTATACTCCTGCAATCAGGTTATTAGCTTCAATCCTTCTAACAAGGGGATCTATATAAAGTGCAAAAAGTAGGGGGAAGCAAGGGCACCCCTGCCGGGTCCCTCTACTAAAAAATATCGGGTCTGACATCCCTCCCATGATTGATATTCGTGCTACTGGATTTCTATACATTATTTTGATAGCCGTAATACATTTATCTCCTACCCCTCTATTTTTTTAAGATTGCCCATAAAAAAGACCATGAGACCCTATCAAAGTCCTTTTCCGCATCAAGCAGGATAAGCCCGATAGGGTGCCCGGTAATCCCTGCTGCATTGAGGAGGGCAATAACCCTCTGAATGTGGTCTACTGTACTACGTCCTGGTACAAACCCATGCTGGGTTGGGGAGACTAATTTCTTAATAAGAGCTGCCAAGTGAGTTGCTAATATTTTAGCAAATATTTTATCATCTCTGTTTATTAAAGTGATGGGATGATAAGACCCCATTTCATTAGCTGGCTTTCCTTTTTTGGGAAAGACAACAATGTCAGCTGTTCCCCAAGATCCCGGGGCACCATGCCCATTTTGGGCTCTCAAAAGCACATCCTTCATAATTTCCTGTAAGGAAGAGGCAAAGATCTTGTAAAGCTCTCCAGGTATAGAATCTGGTCCTACTGCCTTTCCGTTACCCAAAGAGCAAATAGCACCATGGATCTCCTCTGATGTTATTGGGGATTCTAAACCCTCCCGTTCTTCTGGAATTAACTCCTTCGCTGGAACTCATCTAAGTAATTCTGCAATATTTCTTCATCATTGCTGATATCTTTGCTATAAAGTTTCAGGTAGAAACGTTGAAAGGCAGCTCGAATGTCTCATGGTTCAGTAACCGACCCTACCTCCGGATCTTCTATTGCTAATATGCCTCCTTGGGTGATCCGTTGTCTTGCCCGAATCGCCAAAACCTGCCCCACTCTTTCACCACACTCATACAATTTAGACCGCCAAGCACAATATTTCCCTGCTGCCTTATTTGATGATAATTCTATGATAGAGGATTTGACAATAGCCACCTTAGTTTCTGCCTGTTCTATTTCTACTTTATTGGTAATAGCCTGCACCAATTGAGTTTCAGCTTCACTCAACTTCCGGTATTGTTCCTGGAGATAGTTTTTCTCATTTGCTTGTGCAGCCCAGCCAAATCTCAGTGTTTCTCCTCTAATCCCCGCTTTAACCCCTTCCACGCTCATGACGGAACGGTTCCGTAATGAGCGTCGGTTGCGCTGTGCGCATGACGGAACCGCTCCGTCATGGCCCCGCCCGCGCAATAGAACCTTTAGCACAGCGCGAAAATCCGCGCCGCGCTGAAGGGGTTAAAAGTATCCGAAACTATCTCTACCTGCGCACTTCCCCTATTTTCATCTAGAAATCCAGGAATCCATTCCCTCATATGTTGCATCCTCGTACAATAGCGCTCTATTAAAAGTCCAGCGAGAAATAGGGGGTTTGACTGTCTGTAATGAGATCTCTAACACTAATGGGTTGTGATCGGACATCACCGGAGGGAATTTTAGCATGTTGGATTTCACAAAAAAATAATCAAGCCTAGCATGGGTCTGATGCGGAGCTGAGAAAAAGTGTATCCCGCATCCTGAGGTTTTAGTGTAGACCATGCACCAGAAAGGCCATGGGTTTTCCATAAATTAGAGAGAGCTTTAAAAACTTTTGGCCTACGTCCAACATAGGTTGTTCCACCTATTCTTCCAATTCGATCATCTAGATTTAAATTGGCATCCCCACAACTAATCAAGGGAAAAGGCCAACTCTCTAGCTCAATATTCAACCACCCAAATAAGATTGGGTCGTCTAATACCTGGCCATATAAGGAACACAGAGTAAAAGAGTAATCCTCGGTGTAACATTGAGTAATAGCCCATCTGTCATTCTGATCTGCTTTGGAGCGCGGAAACCTAAGACCTGTACCTTTCCTTGCCATATCCGCAACCCCTCTTGTACGTGTTCCCTGCGTTGTAGCAAAAATCAGGTGATAATAACCCTCTAGTTCATTAGTCCTCAGTCTGCTGGCCTCTATGTGAGTCTCTTGGAGACATATTATGTCTGCCTTCAAAAATTGTACATCTACATTATTCCTACGTTTTTTCACGGGATTATTCAGACCGCATATATTGATTGAGGCTATCCTTAATTTATTTACCATCATTTTAAATATAAAACAAACCCCTTCTGCTCTCCTTCCTGTTTTCAATTGAAACTAACAAATCTGACATATTTAATACAACCACCTGGATCAGCACTCCCACCCCCCCATTCCTCCCCTCCACCTTCTATCCCTAGGCAAAAAAGGTCCGTAGACCCTTGTGATGCCTCCTGCATCAACTTCTCTCCCCGCCACCCATCCAGCTCCACAAAAAAATCCATACTGTCAAAAAAAAACACAAAGAAAATCCCCAACTGTGAAAACAAATAAGCAAACTAGAGAGTTTAACCAGCAACCCCGTCTCGTCCCCAAAAAAACAGTCTTGTCCAATCCATTATTTCACAGCTATCCCTCAGCTCCCTTAGAGATCCTGGTCTTCGAGATTTCACGAAGGTGGTCTTGAGCTTGTATTTCTGATGTGAATATTCTGGTGGTACCCTTATAAATAATTTTAAGTCTCGCTGGACTAGGTAGATAAGCCTCTGCCCCTATCTTTTGAAAGGGCAACATTAGTTGGCGAAGTCTCCACCTCCTCTCTACCGTAATATGGCAGAAGTCAGGTCTTACAAGGAAGGAGAGGCCCTCAGCCGACCGCTGTGCCTCAGGTCTAGCTTTATCAAACACTGCTTGACGCA
The DNA here is from genome assembly GCF_964204655.1 of Triturus cristatus. Lineage (NCBI taxonomy): Eukaryota > Metazoa > Chordata > Amphibia > Caudata > Salamandridae > Triturus > Triturus cristatus. Next base: position 928,971,603 of record NC_140593.1, on the reverse strand, counting down.
GAAGGAAATTACCCCAAAAAATTAAAATAGCTCTAAGTTTTTCATTACTACTCTTAAAATCATGTTTCTTTTTAAGCATGAGAGGGAAACAATGCACACGTTGAATCTCCTTTTCCCAGTCCCAATGCCCTAACTCAGGAAACCCCCCCTTCAATAGGCGTAACACATAACCTCTAATATCGCGTCCCTCCGTTTTTTCGGGTGTACCAAGGGGTCTTAAATTATTACACCGCTGGCGATTTTCAAAATCCTCCATCTTCCACATAACGTCCATCATACGTGATTCGTTTGTGGAAGCTTGTCGAGCTGTATTCTCCACACCAGTCTCAAGCGTTACTAGTCACTCCTCCAGGGCTGTCGTTCTCTCCGTAATCTCAGCAAAAGACTTGTTCACTTTTCGTATTGCTCCTTGAAGCTTCTTTGTTGCAAGATAGGCAGGTTTGTGTTCCTGTCTTGCTTCACCTTGCATTTGTTTATGGGTTGCATAAATCAAATTCATCGAGGGAGGGGATTCCACAGCATTTACCAGTTTGTCCGTCGATTTTACAAATCTAATATCACCATCCTCTTGCCCACCCTCTTCGCTCAGTAGCTGAGTGGTTGAATAGTCCCAGTTAAGTTGACTATGGTCGGATCCTGATTGACTAATCTCATGCACCGTTCCACCACATTTAGTCTTTTTCTTTTGTTTTACTGTGGAGGGTAATCACTTTTGTGTGCTAGGGTTAGCGAGAGAGCTATCTTAATCAGTGCCAGAGTTGTCATGATCGGTTAAATCACTGGGATTAGACAGTTCTGGATCTTCATTGAGAGAAAAACAATTCTGTCCATATTCCGGTGTTCTAGGACATTCCCCCAGTGTATCAATAGACTTAGAGTTTTTTTCTGGGTTGTCATTCATGTTCACATTTTCCCTCACACTGTTGTCCTTATCAATGATATTGTCTGGTTCACTGCTAACTAAGGCTTCAGGACCCTTTGCCTTCCCTGGTACAGAGCTCCAAGCCTTTACATCCACCACACTGGTCTCATCCGCAATAGTATTCAAGCTAAAGTTGTTACTCACAGTGTCCTCTGCTGCCTTTTCTATCACCTCTGGCACCCCTTGAGACAAAACTGGATTTAGTTCTTTCTCAGCATATTTTGGCTTCTCCGCTGGCTAACTAAGCCCAGAGAACATCCCTGGTATTACTCGTTGCCTTACAGAGCCAGTCGCTTCTGTTAGACGCTGCTCAAGTAGTTTGGGCTTCATTGTCTCCGCCTCGCTGCTTCCTGCCGCGGGAGTAGCGTCCCTGGCTTTCCTCCTGTTTGATGCCTTCAATGGAGCCTGCGGGCCCCTGTGTCCTCCTGTCATCTCTGTTACACCACCAGCCGTGGCGCCTTTCTCGTTGCGCTCCCGTGGGGGTTTTTGCTGTTTTGGCGGCATGCTCCGGACAGGGAGCCGAAATCAGCGTCTAACTCCACAACACTCGAAGAGCGCCTTCAAGACCGCTTTCAGGACTGTAGATACAAGCGAACAAGTAAGTCTTGACGAAATTAGGGTATTGCTTTTTCCCAGCACTCGCCGATTACTAGCAATTATAAGCAAACACATTTATCCGTCTGGGATGGAGGTTTTCATCCATTTGTGGAAAGCTGGACGAGCGGCTTCCAGCAGAGCTCACACAGCCGCCATCTTGCCAACCTCTCAATGAGGCACCATTATTCTATTGCGATAATGGGAAGAAAGGATTTCATCTTTTCATGTCAATTGATGTCTGATGTTTCCTCAATAACCTTTAATTATGAAAAAAACTTATGATGTATAATGTATTTTTTTTAAATCTGTGTTCTATGGTCATTTTTATGACCGATTAAAGACTATTGACTGACTGCCCAAACCATAAAAAGAAAGGGTATTCGGTTTGGAAGGAAAAGCAATCTAGTGATGGAAAGGTTCAAATTCTATTCACGTGCACAAAAAGGGGAGTAGTCAATTGAGGATTACGTAACTGTTTTACAGACGTTGACAGGATCCTGTGCGTTTGAGATGATAGCCTATAAGCAGGTGTTGATGGACCAAATCATGATAAAGACCAAAAGCAGGAAATTCCAAGAGAGGCTATGTACTGGGACAGAATCCTCCGTAAGTGCCTCAGGGCCCCGATAAATTTACCAAGCTTGTCAAAGATTACTTGGCAGCATAAGGCACATAAATATTGTGAGTAAACCAACATTGAAATTCCCATTTTAATTCCCATAGGAATTTTTGATCTCCATTACAGTAAACAGCTCAATGGAACACACCAAAATTGGCAAAAAGAAGAAATGTACCCAGAATGCCTTGTATAGAGTACATAATGCCTATCATGGAGAAGGACCCGTGTTCCTGAGACACAAAGTTTGTCATTAAACCCTAGACGATTTGAGATCAGCTAATAGCAACTATCTGTGACTTACATACAAAGTGAATGTATAAAGCCTTTGCAGCTCAAGTAAGGAACAAGCTCATGTACTGTGTTGGCAGAGTTCCACTCTGTGGAAAGGAGATGCTTCTCGAAATGTTAAAAGAAGTTGGTTGTGAAGAGACCATGCTCACTTAGATTGCACCTTATGTACAAAGACACACATAAAACTGGAACTTTCTGCTCTAATGCAACAGAGGTGTCATGGAGAATCTGGGAAGAATCCTCAATGCACAAGAAAGGAGTATGCTGTTCCTCAAGGGTTAAATTGATATGAATAAAGAGAGAGATATATCTGAATGCATACCGAGAGGACAGTTCTACCCGTCACCTCAAACCAGTAATGTGGGTCCTAAGGGGAATTCCCTTTTTCGGAACTAGGTCCCTCACACACCCAGCCAGCTAGGTGTCATGCTTCATCATTGGGCCTGCTCCTCGTTGGGTTGGCGCTGCAATACCCAACGGGCTCCCAATGAGGGGCTCTTTGGCGGAGATCTTTTGTTCCTTGCCAATTAGTGAGGTGTGAGTGAGGGGCCTAGAAAGTGTAGGTGTGTGTGAAGAGTGAAAGTTAAAACAGGTTAGGTAACCAATATAATTTATTTAACTCTGGTTCCTACCTGATTAAAAGAAAAAGGAGAGGCGGTTTTGTATGACATAATGAATCAGAACAAAGTGGCACTCTACTCCAATAGGTCAACATGTTTCTTGCCTTGACAACCCTACCGGGTCTATGGCAATTCATCAGGACCAAAGATATAATGTGAGACTACCTACACACCGTGGTATATGTGAAAAAACTACCTACCACTTAATGTATTGCTGCAGGTTAAAAACCCTTAAGTGTGTTCAAATCAATCTATAGAGCCACGCCTCAACAGTATCCGGCGGGCTAGGAGACCAGCGGGCTCAGCACCTTTAGATTTAGAGATTGCTTTTGCTTTGGAATACTTCACAGCAAATGGGCAAGTAGAACCAAATAAGATGAAGGTAATTATTGCTGTGATAAGCATAGTGTAGATGCAGTGTTTTAGATCTAGAGATTAATCCCCCCCTTTGTTAAAGAATCCTCAATGATCTGACTATTCTTTAATGTCTGTATGAAACCCTTGCATGTTGAAGTTGCATGCTTTGGCCTGAGACTATACACAATGATGACACCCAATATTTAATTTGTACTTAACAAGCATGTTCTGTGGCAAAATATATTCTTAGAGTGGACTTTCAGCAATAAATAATTTAATATTGTTCAATTTTAGAAAATGAAAATGGAAGCAAGACTGAGATCCTTATTTATGGAGGCTAATCATTTTAGAATTGTAACTTTTGGCCAGACTCAATGGAGCCATACCCCATTCCATTCCCAAAGGTAGAAATTCTCAGCATTTGCAGAACAGCTTATCACTTGCATCACTGTAAAAGGTAGCCTTGAAGGTATGTACTACATACTCCGTGTTCTTCATCGCATCCTGTATTTGCCAAAGTCCAAACACAAAGTTGATATAGGTGCCTTTTGCCTACAAAAAATTGATTATTGTAAGGGATTACATTTTAACAGAGTTCCGGCATGGCATTCTTCAGTACCTGCAAATCTCAACAGCTCACTGTTACATGCGTGCTTCCAATGCTGTGATGGCATTCTAAAGAATGTGGAATGCTGGGGACGAGTGGTGGTAGTTGGAAAGACGGTGGCGGAGCTGGCTGGCAGCTCCCTCCTGTTGATCTGGACATGATAATAAATCCAACTTGAACCAACCTCATCATGTTGCTAGGATACCGCCCTTGCACCGTTGAGCCTACCAAGCGCATGATCGTCATTACGGCGGTGTCCTAGCAATCGAGCTTGCATGCCATGCGTCCTGTTGCCTAGCAATGGTAAACGCTATTACAGCAAAGCTCATACACTTACATTAGCAAAAGGCACACATAAGGCAATTGGGTAAGTTGCTGACAAGCACAGCTTGAACGAGAGAAACTTGTCTATGATATTCACCATAATAAGTAGTCACTGACAGGCACAGCTTAAATAAAGGAAGCTGTGTTAAACAAATACCAGTGGCAATATTAGAGTGTTGTTGTTTCATACTGCACTCTACTGCTTCCTGTGGACTACGGTATTTTACTATATATCTATACAGTATCTTTCTATTATAACCTCACTGTGCCAATGCAATTGTCCAGAATAGTAACAACAGTGACTACTTTTATTATTTTATTTTATTGTTTTCGGAGCTAATAATTGACTGCGGACTCCACCGTTTTGGAGTGTTTACGGTACCGTGCATATAGTATATTTAATCGGCTTTCTGCACATAAGAAAAGAAAGAATTCCATTTAAAGCTAATTATGGAAGGCATGATAGCACTAACTCAGTTCCTTGGTGCACCTGGTGAGCCTGCTGTACTATGGGAGGAACTGGAAAGAAGGTTTCAAACTTACGTTGAGGCCACCGGGTATAATATATATACAAGCGCACGTAAACTAGCCATATTGAAACATTGTTTTGGGGCAACGGATTTTAAAACACTTGCCACCTTTACCGGAGAAGGAAGAGGATTCAGATAATTATGACTTTGAAATGGCATTAAAAAAACTAGACATAAACTATGGTAAAAAAGAATGTGGTAGTGGAATGGTTCACATTTTTGCAAATGCCTGGGGAGTCTATAGACAACTTCTAGGCAGATTTGCATACACTGGAATTTACTTGTAACTACACGAGCTTTGTAGATGAGGTGCTGCAAGATCAACTGGTACAGAAGATTAGAGAAAAGCAAACACAAGAAAAATGATTAAACATGAAGGATTCAATGTTAATAAGGGCTGTCGAGATAGCTAAAAGGGCAGAGAACACAGAAGGAGGACTCAAGGAAATGACATTAGGCAGTACAGGAAAAGTAGAAACTGTTTACATGAAATTGTCAAGTCAGGTGAAGAAAAAAAATAAACTGCTTCCTTGCAGGAGAATTGAAAGTGCTTTTCAAGGGGCACAAAACATCTAATCCCAATTTCTCTGTGTTGGGACAAGTGTGCCAGAAGTGTAAATTCAAAGAGTTTTTCACCAGAATGTGCAAGAGGAAAAGAGGTTTTCCCTAAACAAAAGTTGATGTTCCCATGGTGAGTGAGGGTAACGTAGAGGACCTGGAGGACAAGGAATTTATTTGACAGATTAGTGAGGTGGGGGTTGTTTCTGAGTCTGTGTACCCTTATTGTTCTATCATGGTAGATGGGGTGGAAGTATGCATCATGGCAGACTCTGGTGCATGCTATACCTTGATTGGTGAGGATTATCTGGAGAAATTTCCCCATCACAAATTATTTGAACAAGATATCAAGCTTGTAGCCTATGGAAAACAAGCCCATAGAGTTGTTAGGCTACCTTGAGGTGTGTTGGAATTTCAAGGTGTAGAGGTGTATTCTAAAGTGTACATTGCTAAGGATGGATCATGCTTGTTAGGGTGGCCTCAACCAAGGGACAGATTAATAAGCTAGATCCCAACCGCCCTGAAAAGACCTGGGGGCACAGTCGATTGTGATCATGGTGTGTGATATAGAGTGGCATGAAAAGCTTCCAGAGATATTCAAAAATGAGTTAGGGATGCTCTAGGACTCAACTCACAAAATTGTATTAAAGGGTGGAGCGAGTCCAAAAGTGCATAAGGCTCGCACTGAACCTTTGTTAATGAGAGAGCCTTTAAAGAAGATGTTACAAAAGTTGTGTGATGTGGGAATTACCGAGGAAATTTTAGCCTCGGAATGGTTGGCCCCAGTGGTGTTAGCCAAGAAACCCAGTGGAGAGTTGAGAATATGTGTCGACCTGCAGGAGTTGAATAAGGCCATCTGGGTAGACAGAGATCTTCTACCTAATATCGGTGAAATGATTATGACAATCAAGGGTGAAAGAGTGTTCTCCATCCTGGATTTGTCATAAGCCTATCATCAGAGAGCATGGCATCCTAATGCGAGACATCCCACATTGTTTGCCACCCCAGAGGTCAAGTACATATTTAAGCGCATGCCATTAGATTTGGAAAGAGCCTAGTCTATTTTCCAGGGGGCAATGCACCAGTTTTTCATGGGCAGAACAATGTAACTTATTTTCAGGATGATATACTGAATTTTTCTGGAAATGTGGCCAAACATGATGAAGTCTTGTCTAAAGTGTTGAGTATCTTGCACAAGGAAATCTCTCCATAAAGCTGGACAAGTGTAAGATTCGGATTGATGGCATGGACTATTTGGGTCAGTGGCTGGACAAAAGGGGGGTATAACCCAAGTTACAGCTGGTGGGTGCCACTGAAGCAGCCCCGTCTCCTTTGGATAAAGATCAATTGAGATCTTTTGGGGGGTTGGCCAAATACTACTTGCAGTTTATCTCCAGGTTTGTGGACATGACTGTGTGTATGCTGGGGTTGATGGTGAAGAATACAAAGTTTATTTGGTGTTCTGAGTGTGAGCTGGAGTTTAAGCAGCTTAAGTTGGAGATTGCATCTACCCCTGCCCTCAAGCACTTCGATACCCATGACAGGAGTATAGTGTGTACTGATGCTAGTCCTATAGGGTTGGAGGCTGTACTTTTACCACAGAGACAAAGAAGAGAAGTCACTATTGCATATGCCTCTAGACTGTTAAGAGATTCTGAATGCATGTATTCTAAGATTGAGAGGGGAATCCCTAGCATACTGGGGGGGGTAAACCATTTTAAGAAATATGTGTGGTGTACAGCATATGTTCCAATCCAATCCAAAATGTATTTATTTCGGCCGAGGACTATAAAAGAACATTACATGGATAAACAGTGTAAAAACAGATTAAAAGATATAAAACATCATAGAAGTTAATGTTATGTTATGTTATTTATGCTTATAGAGCGCTCGATTACCCTAGGGTGTCCTGGCGCTGAGCACTGATTACCCGAGGAGCATAGGCCTAAAAATGGGAAATGAACCATGTTTTCAAGCTTTTCCGAAAGGAGATGAGATCTGGAGCATTGCTCGGAAAGGCAGTTCATTCCAAGCTTTAGAGGCACAATAAGCAAAGCTTCTGCCTCCACCGTTTGTTTTCTTAAAAGAGGGTGTTTTAACTTGTTTGCAGCCTGTTGACCTTAATGCTCTGTTTGGGATATACCATGAAAACTTGGATTTAAGGAACTCAGGACCTGTTCCATTCGCAGCTTTGAAAACAATACAAAGCGCCTTGAAGCGAGATCTCAAAGGGACTGGAAGCCAATGCAATTTCTTGCGTTCTCCCTTAACTGAGAGGAACCTGGGTGTCCCGGTCAACAGTCTGGCCGCTGCATTCTGGGCCACTTGCAACCTGTTCAGATGTTGTTTTTGAACATTAAGATATAAACTGTTGCAGTAGTTGAGACGCGACATTATGAGTGCCGTCACCACAGTCCTCAGACTCCCTTCAGACAGGAAAAACTTAATTTTCTTGATTATTCTGAGGACCATGAAGCATGCAGACATCACCATGCTCACATGGTCCCCCATGGTGAGTTTATTATCCACCACAATACCTAGATTCTTGGATTTTCTAGATGGTATTGGACACAAGCCCAAATCCTCAGGCCACGACTCTGGTGTCCACATCCGTGGGTTGTTGCCATATTTCAAAACCTCAGTCTTAGCTGAGCTAAGCTTTAGACAGTTGGCAGACATCACGTTGAGATGGATCCCATACAATCATGGAAGCGATCGCCTGCTTCCTTTTCCGCTCCCTCCATCACCGACAACACAATTTGTGTGTTGTCAGCATAGGAGGTGAGCTGGAACCCAAAGGACCTGATGATGCCGGCTAGGGGTGCCACATAGATGTTAAAAAGTGTGGGGCTAAGAGCTGAGCCCTGCGGCAACCCGCATGGCAATGAAAAGGGTTCAGAGATGTTACCATCTAGGTTTACCGTTTGTGACCTATCCGTCAAAAACGATTTTAACAATTTCCAGGCCGAACCACTTATCCCTATTTCAGATAACCGGTTAAGTAGTACCATATGGTGAACCAAATCCAAGGCTGCGGATAGGACTAATAGGATCAACATCGCATTCCCTCCCCTATCCACGGCCTCTCTGATTTCCTCGTTCGATTTTAACAACGCCAACTCAGTGCTATGAAAAGCTCTGAACCCATATTGTGATGGATCCAAAGAATTATTAAGGAGAAGGAAATCACTGAGTTGACTGTTCATTGCTTTTTCCAACAGTTTTGCTGGCAGGGGAAGTCTAGAGATTGGTCGATAGTTGTTAGGGTCCTTGGGACCCAGTAACTGTTTCTTCAATAATGGAAGAACAGAGGCTTTTTTCCATAATTTTGGAAAAATTCCAGATGTGAATACAACATTAAGCGGGGGAGTAAGTGCAGCACAGATAATATCAGGGATTTGCTTAATGATCCGCACTGGACAAGGGTCACTGGGAGCACCAGAATTGATGCAGTTCAACAATTTCAATGTATCTAACCTCTCCAGAGGGGTAAAATGATCCAATATCATGTCTGAAGGACAAGGGCTTTCCAATTTTTTGTATTACACAGGCGGTTAAAAAAGAATGACAATCGGCATTTGGTCCATTATGTTTTCTAAAAAGGCCTTACGTGACCACCATATGGAAGATAAAAAACGAGAAACAGTGTAAACAATAGATAGATGAGTATTATACTTCAGTAGTCTAAAAGTTTCTTCATAGCACCTTGTGCCAAGGTTCCTACACAATTGTACCAGCCATCTTTGTTTATTTTTTTTATATCCTGGGCAAAAAAAGAATACATGGAGCTCGGTCTTCTTTGCCATAGTGCATGTCGGACATCCCAGGTCAGCGCTGGTAGACCATTTGTTGTAGATTGCACGCAGCCTGAACTGAACATAAAGCTTTCTAGCAAGAGCTGGTTGTATTTCGTCTAGGCATGACTCCAGATTATAAGTGTCCTTAACGTCAAAGAATTTAGCAGTGAAGGAGCCTATGGTGGGATTTTCAAAGTATTGGGCAAGATTGCCCTCCCTGTAGCTACAAACCAGTTGTGTCAGTGACATTGCAGTACAGGCTACCTCCGGATTGCTCCAGAGACTGTCTCTACCTAGGTTATGGAGACCTTTTTTAATGTGCGTGAACCAGGCCAATTTGCGGATACCAGGGAGACCCAAGATTTCTTGCAGCTCTGACCTATAATCAGCCAGTTCGGGGATCACTCATATTCGTCGCCAAAGTAAAAGGGGTCTACAGCCAATTTCCTCTATAATTGGTGTTACGCTTAGGTCTGGGCACAGTGGGACAAGTAGGGAGCTCAATGGTAGACCAAGCAACTGTCTAAAACAAATATTCTCAGTTTTGATCATGTTCTTGGAAAGACAGTGCCCCCATAGTTCCACCCCATACATAACTGAGCTTCTTAGTTTGGTTTTATAAATCTCAAACAGGTCCTACTGGCTTATGTGAGGAGTTTCTTTGAAACTTAGCCAGGCCGCCTACGGTCTGGGTTAGCTTGAGACTGGATTTATCCGTATCTGGCCCCCAATCCATTTTTTCCGATAGGGTGAGACCTAGGTACTCAAAGACCGATACCCGCTCAAGTTGAATGCCGTTCATGTGCGGGTTTGGAAGAGTTGTGTGGACGTGGTTGAAGACCATATATTTTGTTTTCAATATATTGATCTCCAGCCCGCTGGTTTCACAGAACTTGGCAACACTGTCTAAGGTTCTCTGAAGACCCATTGTGATTTGGACAGCAAGAGGGTATCGTCGGCAATCATCAGTGCCGGAATTAGTTTTTGTGCTAGTTTGGGAGCATCTATGTCCGTCAACCCACTCGATTTGTCAACCAATCTATTGATATAAAGACAGAACAGGGTGGGGGCCAGCACACAACCCTGCCTAACCCCTCTATTTAGTGGAAAAGGAGGAGTCAGTTCACTATGATTCCCATATCTGGTTTGTGCAAAGTTGCCCTCATGCAATCTCCTTAACATATTCAAGAGGTAACAGGGGATCCCAAGATCACTTAGCACCACCCAGAGTGCCGCTCTGGGCACTAGGTCAAAGGTACTTTTGAGATCCACAAAGACCAAATATAGGCTACCCCCCTTCCAATTGCACCGTTTTCCAATAGAGGAGTTGGAGCCTGAATATTTGGTCTATAGTGGAGGTTTTGTTCCTTAAAGCCTGCTTGTAAGAAATATGTTATTCATACCGATCACATCCCCTTGGTTGATTTTTTTACCAACAAGGAGACCAATCTGACTTTGTTTAGAATCTTGTGGTGGGTCTTCAGAATATCTGAGTTCTTGTATACCATGGAATACATGCCAAAGAGGAAAAATGTTGTGGACGACTGTTTATAGAGATTGCCGGTTGAGTGCAAGGGTAACAAGATGACGGATAAGAGTGTAGCTGGTTGTTAATGTTTTTTCTGTAAAAAATGGTTGCATTGAACATGAGGAATGCTTGCAAGCAGTAAGGGTGGATGAAATTCTGCAAGAAGTCGTGAGATACATGTCTGTGAGGTGACTGGCTAAAAGGAAGGTTTCTGAGGAAATGGAATCATTCCAGAATGTTAGCATGGAACTGTCAATGGAGGCTGGTATTTTGTTCAGAGGGGAGTTGTTGGTGGTGCCAGGGGTTTTGAGAACATGTATTTTAGGTCTGGCTCATGAAGGGCATTGGGGTATGAGTGTGCCCAAGTGTAGTATCAGAGCAGAATATTGGTGGCCACGGTTGGATAAAGGTGTGGAAATGATGGTTAGAGAGTGCTTCTTGTGTGCATGGAGCAATAAGTCTCATAGGACTGTGAGTTGTCACCCGAAAGAAGTGGAAAAGATGGATGCTCCGTGTTAAAAAATAGGTTTTGGTATATCTGGGGATACAATTTCCTAAGGTCTTGTCCTTGCCTTGGTCGCTATTGATTCTAGGTGGCCTGAAGTGGAGTTCATGAATCAGATAACAACCCAGTAGCTGGTTACATTTTTGTAAAAGCTGTGGGAGAGAGAAAGTATTCCAGAAATCATCATAACCGACAACAGTGTACAATTTGTATCTCATGCCATGAGAGAGTTTTAGTTATTGTCACCATACAAGCACATCAGGTCATCAGTATATTATCCACAGAGCAATGGCCTGGTGGAAGGTGGAACAGGACATTGAAGAAGGGAATTCAGTTGGCAATAAATGTGGGTGAACAGTTGCTATGTGCAAGCTGGTGTAGGCTTATCAGACCACTCCCAACAACGTCACTGGTAAGATACTGTTTGAGGTCATGAGGGGTAGAAAGCGTAGAGTGTTGTTGACCAAGGGATGCCGAGAGAAAGGAGGGGTGATGAGTTACCTGGCGACTCCAAGAGCGTGCTCAAGGGGCAGCTAGTTGTTGGTGATTGTGCGGCTAGGGAAAGGATGGAAGGAAAGTAAGAGTTTGTCTAAGCTTTCCAAACCCCTACAGATCAAGGAAGTGAACCGTTACTCTGTGTTGTTGAGTGTTGGTAATGTGTGGAGTAACAAGAAAGTGGTGAGGGTGCCTGATTGTTTGATGGATGGAGAGTCGTCTGAGGAGAAAAAGAAAATGTTGAAGAAGCTATTGGTTGGATGGATGAAGAGGCATCCGAGGGGAGTTTGAAGATTGAGAATGGTTGTGAGGACATGGTTATCCAGGGAATGACTGTGCAAAGAAAGTTGAGGCAGGAAAGAATGTGTTGCATGACTAAGAGGTTTCAAGATTTCTTCATGGGTCATTAAAGGAATTTCCTTTGTCAATGTATATTTTATGTTGCTCAATTTGTTTTACATACTGTTTTCCCTCTACTCTAGGCTGAACAGTTGTTATAAAGAAATGTACATTTGTGACATGAATTGTGTATGAGTGTTTTTACTCAGTTATGGAGAAGAGGGCTTTGTGTTAGTGGTGTCATAGGGTGTGTAGAGGTGGTACTACAGAGCTAGGGATAATGGTGCTGGGCTGGGGCTAGCAAGTGGTGGTTGTGCAGTGATCAGACAGGAAATACAATGCTTTGAGCAGAAAATCTAGTAATGGAGCATGGTAGTGTAGTGCAATGTAGATTTTTGCGAACCACAGACAAAACTCAAAACTTACCTCTATAATGTGCACTGCTTTCAAATGCCCTTACTATCCCCACTTCTAAATCAAATGTTAATATTTGGTATTACTGAAGGGGGCGGCCATAGATGCTTGTGTGGCCCCTCCTGTAATACCAATAGCACTGGCTCACAAAAAGCACCAATGCTACCGTCCAGGGGCATTCCCTCATTTGCATGGGGGCGTGCCCCATGCAAATGAGAGAATCCCTTTGCCTTTGCACCCGCGCCGTATTACTGATGCAAGCACAGAGGCAAAGTAGCTCTCAGGAGGCACACTGACAGTGCACCACCTAAAATGTGGCGCACTGTCAGTACACCTCCAGATTGTAGCCCTCTGGCAGGGAGAAATGGGCTCCTGTGGCCCCCCAGGCATCCCCTTGCAGGCGGGTACAGTCCCTGCAAGGGGATCTCTAATTCCCCTTAAAAGTGCAGGTAGGTTGCCACCTGCACAGTGAAAAAATAGAGCAGCTTTAAAGCAGCCGCTCCATTTTTCACCTGAATGAGTTGCCCCCTGGGCAGCGTGAGTTTGTGGCTGCCCTAGAGGTAGCGCATTCAATGTAATAGGGTGCACTTTCCCTGCTAGAGTGTGTTTGGTGCACCTGTTTTAAGGTGCGACGAGTGCAAACAGGGAAAGATTGCCCTTTATCTAATAGGGTCCAAGGAGGGCTAGCTTGGGACTGTCGACAGACCACAAATAGAACCACAAATGGGAGCCCCTTAGCTGTGCCTAATGTCCACTTTCTTTCAGGTTATAACTGTTTAAGCACACAGCATGTTCTTGCACTTTCACATTCATGACATTCTGCTCTGCCATGGAATCTTGATAGGTTAAGTAACACCTTACAAAGGCGACTGAACGAATCAAAAGCACTAGCATTTTAGGAATGATTAATTCCTTTATGGGGACAATGCGATTTGAAGTACATAGCCGGATTCTTAAGAGTTTCTCCCCACTGAAATGACAATACCACCCACAGCATTTGCCACCTCTGCCTACTACCACTAGGGTACTATTGTTTTACTTAGCTCAAGTGGTCTCAATAGCTGTAGCGCCTACAGCGACCCACACAGATAAAAAGGTTTTATTGTGCTACAAAAATACAATCACCGCTTATCACAAAATTCGAGCACTGTTCTCTCTGTGGATATGTTTTATTAACTTTACCCCTTGACTGCCAGGGATTGTGCTCACTCCTTTGTCTGACACTTTTGCTCTTGTGCCCATGACACATATATGCCATAGTAACTATTTATACACTGTTAGGGCAAACACAGAGTTAATGTTCATTGTCGCCATGCTGACAGGACATGCTGGTAAATGATATGAATGTGTGTTGCGTCTTTTCAGCGCTTGTACTGAACTCTTTGTGTAAATGTATTTGTTCCTGTGATAAGAGAGTACAGTGCATTGTGAAGTGACCATGCTGTACATTGTGTCATATAGAGAACAAAGAAGGCTCGGGTCCTACAACCTCTGGACTGGACCACTATAAATACAAGAGAAAGAGTGTGTCCAGAAGGACTAGTTTGCACACTTTAAAGAGAATACCCTGGACCATCAATTCTAGGGTTCTTATTGCTTTATTTAGCTTATTTTAAATTATTTAGATTAGCGAAGCAAATTAATATTTTTTCATGTCTTAGAAAAGAAACCTTCCATTTACAGAACACCACATTTACAAAAACACATTTATACACAATGTTATATTCCACTTAAAAACAAAAAAAATCAAAGACAAAAATGACAAGTGAAACAAACTTAGACAATCATGTGAAATAACATTAACATTGAAAGTACAACACCAGTCCTAGTTTTTACATAAGGCACCAAGCGGACGTTAGATTCTTAACTAGAAGTTGCTTATTGTCCTGCCTAGGCCAAGAGACCGGGGGTTATGTCTTCAAACCAATGTTGCCTACAAAAGAGGAAAAAATTATTACTACATTCCTTAAGGCACAATATATACACAACCGCCCGGGCTCACAAGAGCCAACGCGTTTCGAATCCACACAATTCACGGATTGCCCTCAGGACTTGGACAAGGATTATATCTATAAAAAACAAAAAAACCACAAGTGAATATTTTATGTTTCCTAAACTGCGACCCAAAATATATTTACAACAGATACTGCATTTAATTGAGTACCTTAAAGGCGGCACGATGTGCGTCCGCCCTGTGTGTAGAGGAATAGTTGAAACCTCTTCTAAGTGCCTGACGGTTCAATTTGCCATGAGATGTGCCGAAAAATCTAGGGGGCAAGGTAATGACCAAAACACTACGTTGCGCGCACATATGGCTGTGTTTATTCAATGCGCTGGTGTTCACAAGCTATAGGGGTTAGTTGCCACAGAGACTTTACAAAGTTGTACTGAAGGCTTGACTATAGTCAGTAATTGGCGCCTCACTGTTGGAAAACAATGTTCCATTAGTGAAGTGTTTTTATGTCTAAAGCCTCTCAAAATCGACATATGTACTCTAAATCTATTTACCTGCCAGGGGAATCAATTTCACTCCATGAGGCTGCTCAGGCGACGCCCATCCTGATTCCACACTTCTTTAAATTTAGTCTAAAGTGGAAACGGTAAAAATTACTAAAACACTTGACCTAAATGTACTTTCCTATTTATAAAGGCGGTGCCTCATGCCGCTTACCTGGATTAAATTGTTTGCATACTTGCCTCAGCTGAAAACTCAATTTTTGCCGTAATCTCTATTATTGTATTTCTGCAAACTGCCCACAACTCCTTTAAAAGATTACAACCGCTCTTCCTCTGAAAATCACACCCCTGCAACCTAGCAATACCTAACTTCCTCTAGGTCATCTACTAAGTGCAGAACAATGTGCATGTGTGTTAGAACTGGGGGTCTCTAGTTGGCAGAGGTAGGTACCTTTTACCAAATAGGGACCCTTGCTTCTAAGTCAGGGAAAGGAGTTTACACTACTGGATAACCCCTGCTCACCCCCTTGGTACCTTGGCACGAGCAGACAGGCTTATCTCAGAGGCAGTGTGTAAAGCATTTGTGAACACATACAGTAATATACTGACAACACTACAGATGGACACCACACAGGGGGCCTCATGTAGGTAACATACTATTTACCGATTCATAAATACCGAATTTTACCGATTCGGTATTTATGAATCGGTAAATAGTATGTAGGTAAATAATCAGTAATTATTACCGAATCGGTAAATATCGGTAATTATGAATCGGTATTTACCGAATCGGTAATAATGCATCCCTTCCCATTCATTCCTATGGGCCTGGAGGCCCATAGGAATGAATGGGAAGCCAGTTACTGTTACCGATTCGGTAAATACCGAATCGGTAATAGGGGAGGCATTATCATGGGTGGCAGGGTGTCACATTGACACCCTGTTGCACCCCTGATTCGTGCATGTGTGCACATGTGGCGCACATACATGCCCTGTATGTCTGCCACATGGCACTTTACAAATAGCACAGAAATGATTTTTGTAAGGTATTCGTCATTTACCATCAACTTGTAGTTGGTGGTAAATAACGAATCCAGACACCAATAATGCACTCACTTGAGTGCCCCCTACATTGCATCTCTGGATTCGGTATTTACCGAATCGGTATTTTACCGATTTCTTAAAATTCCGATTCGGTAAATACCGAATCCAGAAATCAGCCACCTACATCTCAAGTGCCTCAATACCGGTCGGTAACGGGATATTTACCGATTTTGGGCCGTTACCGACCGGTATTGAGGTACCTACATGAGGCCCAGGTTGTATTAAAAAAATAAGTATTATTTATATAGACTTATCACAAGACCATAAACGACAAAAATCCACAATACGGTAATCAATAATAATTCTTCAAGATGGTAGAAATAGTTCCAAAATAGGTTATTCACTTAAAAGCAGTCTTTGGCAACAGATAACCCCAACTGGAGTTATCACGACGTCATGGTCAATAAAATCCCAAAGTACGGCACCGACCGCGAGGTGCGTCGGGCCTGGAGTCAAAACAGACCCACAAAGAACAGTACCTTGGAAAAGCGAAACCAAAGACAGCTCACGGAGTCGGGGGGGTGCGGCGGCGTTGGTGCGTTGCGGCGTCGGTTCCTTGCTTCGGGAGAGATGATGCGTCGGGACCTGGATGCTTGCACAGGCAGGGGAGGCGTCGGTTCCTGACCGGAAAGGAGGTGATGTCACGATGGCGCTGAAACCGCGGTTCCGTACGATGTCACGATGTTGATGGATTCTTGACCACCCACGTCGACGATCGGCTCTGCGATGATGTCGGCTTCGGAGTCGATGCGGCACAGCAGCATGTGTTGGGCCGGTGTCGCAAGTCGGAGCAGCGCTCACGGCTATGGCATTCTTATGATGTCGTTCGCGGGCGTCGATGTGGCACGGCGGACAGCGTCGGGTCTACGTTACAAGTCGGAGCAGCGCTCACGGCTTCGATGCAGAAGACGGCGTTGCTCGCCGGCATTGGTGTTGCAAAATTCCTTCTGTAGCAGCTAGAACAGCAAATTCCAGATGCAGGCAAACAGAAGGGGTGAAGTCTGGTATCCCGGAGACTTCGGTCTGTAGGCAAGCTCAAAATCAAGCCCTTGGAGTAATATTCTGCCAGATGATGAAAGTTCTTTAAAAGATCCTTCTCCTCTCCTTGGCACTGAAGACACCACTGTAGGCCAACCCGGCAACACAGCACACTGGCAGGGGGGCAGTCCACTCCTACAGCTTCCTTTGGTGCTTCTCCTTGGCAGAGGTTCTTCTTGTTGTTCCAGAAGTGATCTCAAGTCTTCGGGTCTGGGTCCCCATATTTATACTACTAAATCCTTTGTCCTCTGAAGGCAGAGGGGCCTGTACCTAGTCCAAACCAGTTCTGTGCAGTCCTCGAGCACTTTGTTTACAGGACTCCTTCTTTCCTTTGACAGCGTGGGCCAGGGAAATCAGACGCACCACAGGAGGTGGAGCCGGCATTGTGGACGGCAGGTGCAGCCCTATTCAGACCCAGGTGCTGACTCCTCCCACCACTCTACATGCAGAAAGGTCTATTCAGCCCTGTGCTGACTCACCCTTTCTCCTGGAATCCCCCAGCCCCTGTCACTCACAAAACCAGACACACAATACACAAGCTAGCAGAGGCAGGCTGGATGGTTAGGTAAGAAAATACCTACTTTCTAAAAGTGGTATTTTCAAACACAGAAGGGCCGATTCTGATCTGGGTCAGAAAGCTCTTCAATCAAGCCGGATCCGGAGTGTTTTCCGACCGAGCTGGAAGCCCTGCAGTCCAACTGAGCGAGTACGATGTGGCCGCATGCTGCCAGACTCGGATCGGTCGGACTCCCATAGAAGTCAATGGGAGCCGGTCGTACGACACGTACATGGGCTCCCATTGACTGAATGGGTACGTCTCGCACAAGGGCCCCCCTACTGTGAGTATGCGTCGGTTCCATCTGCACCGTACATGCCTGTGTTGGGGAAACCCTTGGGTCTCCCCCTGTGTCTGAGTTGTAAGGCTGCGGGTGACAGGGGGTCCGACGCGGACCCCTAAAGGCAGCTTCCCGGACGTTTTGCGAGCTGGAAACTTTGGCTCGATCCGGCTATCCGACGCGTGCATTGTACTGGCTCGGTTGTAAATCGCCTCCATTACATGGTGCGGTTTGCTTACGGATGAGACGTACGGAGCGGTTCAGACCCGGAAACGATTCGGTCGGCGAATTTCGCGTTGCTTGCATCATACTTGCTCGCTCGTACAGCTGTATGAGTCAGACGGAAAACACACGTACGGCTCGTACTTTTTCCAGCCAGATCGCGTTCGGAGCCCTTCTGAGCGAGAACGGAATTGGCCCCAGAATGTTAAAACCAACTTTACTAAAAGATGTATTTTATCATTCTGAGTTCAGGCATACTAAACTCGAATTTCTACCATGTTCCCTGGGTCAGTTAGGATTATAAGATGTTATAATCAAACTGCCCATTCTGGCCAATGGGGACTGGTAGCCTTGCTATAGTGAAAAACGAAAATGACTGTAATTCACTATTAGGACATGCCACACACACCAGGGCATGTCTTACCGTATACTTACAATGCACCCTGCCCTTGGGCCTACCTTAGGGGTGTCTGAGATGAAGAAAAGGGAAGGTTTGGGGACTGGCAAGTGGGTGCACTTACCAAGTCGACATGGCAGTACTAGACTGCACACAGGCTCTGCAATGGCAGGCCTGAGACACACTTTATAGGCTGCTTCGGTGGGTGGCACAACTAGGGCTGCAAGCCCACCAGCAGCATTTGATTTAGAAGCCCTGGGCACACATGGTGCACTGTACTAGGGTCTGACAAGTAAATCAAATAACCCAATCATGGAGTCACTAATCAATACATCAATTTAACATTGGGAGCACTTGCACTGTGGCACTGAATAGCAGTGGCACAGTGCCCAAAGCATCAAAAGCCAGCAAACAGAGGGGGCAATCAATAAAAAATTTAAAAAATGGAAGGGAGACTCACGCCAATGGTACCAGTTCTAACAATGTGTCACAAACTGCGCCCCCCCCATTAACAATCATAAATAACTCCTAATAATTGAATCCATAACAAACAACTGGAGTGTATGCATGGAATGGTAGCTTGGGCATCCGAGACTAATCCCAATAGTGAACAATAGCCAAAATAATAGACAAACCTCTAACCTTGATTTGCGGAGCTGCGTGCTGCCCAGCGAAAAGCTCTTCAATGCTTCGTCAGGGATAGAACACTATATGAATGCAATCACAATAGCTTGGCATAATCAAGCTTCTCCATCCCACCAGTGTACTGCAGTGCCAGCTGTTGCTGAGCTCTGCATTTACCAAGGAGCTATGGCTCACCATGCTTGCACCTCAGCCCACCAGCAGGAGTCCAAGCTGGGGACTGCTGAAACCTTTACTTTAACCATTGAGGGCAACTATATGAACGGTGATGTAGAGGAAATCGCTTTTTATTTGTAGGCGTGCATTATAATCACATCTGTAGAGCGCACCCACATATAATCCTTTTTTGTGTTAACAATACGTGTTAGAATGGTGAAATGTATTCACTTGAAACGTGATGTGTTTAGACCATTGAAAAGTAACATGGAGAATAAACGTAGAAAGTAAATGCAACTAGCAGAAAACATTAACATGAAGAACTCGTGTTGTGAGATTGACAATTATACATGTACTAAAGATTTTTATTAAATGTGTCGCTTATATGTAGGTAAATGCATTAACTGAAGGTTCCATTTTTTTCAAGCAAGTTCATAAAGCTAATGTGATGTTTTCTTATGTTAGCTAAACTTTGTAGGCCTGAAATGCAGTTCCCTGAAAACTCTCGCTTTAGAATTAACAGTCTGAATTTCATGTGTGCGTGGAATTTGTTCTTTCTCACGTTTGTGTTGAAGGTGAAAGAAGTGTTTTGTTAGCTAGAATAATGTCTTTGTTTTACTAGTCAGGCAAGGAGAGAAGAAGTTACAATCGTGTCGTTTAAGACGATAAAGGAAAGTTGTTGTGCTTCACACAGGAGAAGGCCTGGGAACCAAGGACAAATTGTTGCGAGAGAAGAACGCTGTTGTCTCATGGAAAACTAAACTACCTTGAGGACTGTACCCAGAGCAGATGGCATGACCCACAATGAATCTTAGGAAGGTTACCTGCAATAAAGTGATTATGGGAGTAGGGAAACTACTAACTTCTTCTGCCTTTGGAGAGAGAGCATCTGAGAATAAGCTCTCTCTCTGTAGCTTTATGCTACATGACCCATTGATGGTGGAGAGACTACTTAGGAAGACTCCACATGCTGATACCTTTTTATCCTCCTTTCTGAAGATGCTTGAGGTAGGGATGCCATTTTACTGCTAGTGTAGGGATAGATTAATGCTTTCCATTCATCAACCCATGATGCAGGGAAACTTGTACTCATGCTTTCTGATCCAATGCATCCTGCTTCTTAAACTAATTGTTTTGTTTATGCTACACCGTCTTAATTGGATACGCAGATTTGGCTTCATGCTGATTCCGAAGTATTTGTACACTCACATCTTCAGGTGTCTCTATGTTCAGTTATTTTTGGCACTGTAATAAATCAAACTAACTATCCGTAGTTGTCTATGGTTACTATGGGCCAGATGTACAACCATTTTTTGCGGCCGCACACAGGAGATCCTCCCGTTTGCGGCCGCAAAAAAGGGTAATGGCCAGTACAAATGCTAATTTGTGAGTCACTGACTCTCGCAATTAGGAAGGGGCGTCCCTTCCTAATTGCGAGTCAACATGCTATGTAGTAAATATTTTGTACTAATGTTTTGCGGCACCCGCAGTTTACCACCTACTTCAAGCAGGTGGTAAACCACTCGCAAAGGGGAAGGGGTCCCCAGGGGACCCCTTCCCCTTTGTGAGTATGTGGGAAAATACTTTTTAAGAGCAGGCAGTTGTCCCAGAGACCACTGCCTGCCCTTAAAAAGATGAAACTGAAAAGTTTCATTCTTTTTTTTTTAAAGCGCATCCCATTTTCCTTTATGGAAAACGGGCTGCATTTAAAGAAAAAAAACTGCTTTATTAAAAAAGCAGTCCCAGGCATGGTGGTCTGCTGAGCCCAGCAGGCCACCATCCCTGGGAGGGCTGGCATTCATAATGGGCTCGCAAATTGTGAGAGGCTCACTAATATTATTGAGCCTCGCAATTTGCGACCCCATGGGGAATCGCAAAACAGTGTAATAACACTGTTGTTCATTTCATTTAGCACCTTGCAATTTGCGACTCCCAATGAGTCGCAAATTGCGAGGCGCTAAATGAAAGGGTCGTACATCTGGCCCTAAGTGTCTAAGGGTGTTCTTGGTTAATTGATTGGCTTAATAACACATTTTTTCCCCTTTACACTTTCATGCTGCTAAAAAGAACCATCGGATTGTGTCGCTAGAACAGATCCAGAACTTATGGGCCAGGCCCTTCCAACAGTTTATCTATCCTGCTGACTGTCACTCAAAGGAATACAGAAAATAATTTGACCCTTCCCTGCGAGGACCCGTACACCTACTACACCAATGAAATGCCTTCTCCATCCATAATGAATAACAGGCACAATAATCAAATGGCTGTAATTATTTGGCTGATCAACAAGTGAATGGCACTTAAACTCACCAATACCTGAGAAAGGCTGACCTCTGGAGGCTCTTTGTGGACGAATCATGGGGCATATTATCAAGCCAGGTGATAAAATTATCGCTGCTTTAGCGGCAGAAAACTGCAGCTAAAACGGCGATAATGGGCTTGATAATATGCTCTATGGAATTCCAATTGAAGCACAGGTTAGATGTGAAGAACATCTAACGTTTGTTTCAATTGGAATTCCATAGAGCATATTATCAAGCCCATTATCGCCGTTTTAGCGACAGTTTTCTGCCACTAAAGCGGCGATAATTTTATCGCCTGGCTTGATAATATGCCCCCATATGACCTTGACTAAAGAGATGATATTAAGCCAAAGCTACGAAAATGACACCAGGATATTGGGGTTTCTGTAAGCAGTGGCATTGTCCGAGTTAATTCTCATTACTGTAGTTTAATGGAAATAAGGACATCATTTCAAATTAATTTATTGAGGACTGGAGGTATAGAAATCAAAATCCTTTTACTTAAATCAGTAAGCAAGATACTACTTTCACGTGTCACAAAAGATAAAAATAAGTTAGTTTTAATAACTGTAAATCATATTGAAATTAATCGCTTTCACAAGATGAATATTGAAATTCAAGAATGCTCACAATTTTATCTGTATTACCTCCCAGACCTTCAAGATTAAATGTGACGCTTGAGGCATATGGTTAGTTATTTTTAACGTGCTTCTTCACATATTGAATTGTAAAAAATAAATGCACCTAATGGAGCTTTAATTGATCCTTGCATGCACCCTGAAGTTGCAAGCAGGTCACGTTCTTGAACTTGGACCCAGAGACGTTTTAAGGCATGGGTAAAGTGGTCTCTGGTCCAGGGCTCCAGCCTTTAAAGGGGCCCCGATAGAGCCAGCTCTGTTCTGCAGACTCTCTTGCCATGATGACCTTGAATAATTTTTAAACAGATTCTTACAAATAGCATTTTCCTTCAATTTATTTTTCATTTGATTAATAAGTGAGATGTTGTGTCTGTTTCATGCAGCATCCTTAAAAAAGTTTCTTTTAGATCCAAACAGGATCTCACATATGAGAAATGGGATGGTGTCACTTGAATTATTTGCAGTATTTTTAAAAACATATTACTATACTGGAATATTAGATGTAAACACATTTAGAATTTGGACCAGTGTGCCTGTGCACTGTCAGTGACCTGGCCAAAGAGGTCATGAAAGAGTTGAAACTAGATCAGAAATTCTAAGCTGATCCAAACAGGGGCTGGTACTCAGTACCGGACAGTACCTGACCATTTAAAGCACTGGCCCTCACTATTCCAACACACTATAAGCCAGTGGTAGCATCCAGTGGAAAATGTGAACGCAATGTGTATTCAGGAGTAAATTGATTCTAGTGGGAAATTTGTGCAAGCATTGTGGGAGCTCTATCAGCGGTATAATGCAGGCTCCTGTGGCGCAGAGGGGCCGCCAACCCTCCAGGGAGCCCACATATAGTCCAGGGCCAATGAATATCTGTGAGAAATGGAAGACTCAGCGGCCCCTCATCACAGTCTGCATGGGTCCCCCATCATTACATGTTACGCCACTGCTCATTATAATGCTGGTGCCAGGACCTAAATGACACCACAAGAGACACAGATTTCCAATCACTTTCATTCATATTCACATTTTTTTCAAATGCTTCACTTTCATTGGAATCAATCACATGAATAAAATTGTTATGCCAGTGGATTAGGAAAAAAAATCATAGTGATCAATTCAAGAAGGGATGTGTCCAAAAGTAAAATTACTAGTAGTACGTGAATTACTAGGCTACTGGAAATATGTTTCTTCATGAAGGAAATTCACATAGAATATGTGGGGGTTTTTCATTCTGGACCCTTGAATATATCAAAGTGTAGTCCAATCTAACATCCACTAAACCCTGGGACTCAGAAACATTTTGGTCATCAAGACCGCCAGAGGACCAGCACCAAATTGCTAAGCCAATCCGACGAAGGTGCATTACCGCTAGGCTGAAGAATCTGGTTGCTCTAGCCCAAAGTTGTTTTACAGCAGTAAATTGGATTCCCCGTGACCTCGCGGAAAAGTATACAGCCTCCTGGAACCCTGCTCAGCCACAGCCTGCTGCCTTGCCCCGCTGGAAGAATCAGAGCTCAAAAAAAGTGACTAAGTCCAAACAAGAAAACCTTCACTGGGCTACGGCATCAAAAGTATTCAGGGAGCAAAATCCAAATTTTGCAACTCAGAGCTTTCCTGCCAAAACAGCTTTACCAGGAATTCTTCCAAAGGGTATCCAACATCATGGGGCTCTCCTCAGCTACTGCCTGCTGCCTTGGTGCACTGAACATTATTTTCTTCTATTTTGGAGACTTAGTCTGAAGGTAAAACTTCTGACTGGGTCGAACCTGGTTTCTGTATCTGACCCACGCTTCATCACGGTTTCCTTAACTCATGCCTAGGTACCGGTTAAGCCCAACCACATGCCCTTAAAGCTTTTTGGTGCTTTTTTAAACCTTAAACTTTAGAAATTCATATTCCCAGTTTCCCTTATTGGATTGTAGTAACTTTTGTGTTCTTGAATCTATTAAAAACATACTCAATATTTCTAGATCGGTTTGGGATTTTTCTAGTGTTGTAGTTTGGCTATATTCCTGTTTTGGTGCTGTGTAAATGCATTACACCTTGCCTCCAAGCTAAGCCTGTCTGTTCTGTGCCATCAATACCAGCAGGTTAAGCGGAGGGTACTATAGTGGCTTCAGTGATTCACTCGAACAAAGGTTGTGGTTATTTTACCCTACAACTCTGCATGTTTTGGAAGGATGAAGGACTGAGTTCACCTGTACAAGTATCACCCTAATGCTTGAGCTGCATGCCTTAAGCCACTGAATTATCTATCTTGTGATACTGGTGTGAGTTGCTGGATGAAGAATAACTTACTTAAGCTTAATGCTGACTAGACCGGAATTATGGTCTTTGGAGCCCGGAACTCTATCGGGTACGAGCTATGATAGCCAGAATCTTGTGGACACCTCCCTACCCCGTAGAGTCAGTAAGGAACCTTGGAGTTCTGCTTGACACGTCCCTCAACTTCAATATCCAGGTATACCAAACCACAAGGAGCTGCTTTTTCATTATTCGATACCTCATGAAGATCAATTATTTTATTCCTGAGGAACTATGCAAATCAGTGGCTATCCTGTGGATCGCCTCCCGGCCAGACTACTGTAATGCTCTTTATCTCAACATCAGTAGCTACTCGCTGAACAACCTTCAGGTGATGCAAAACATGGCTACGCGTCTCTTTCTCAACAGTCCGAAATGTCTTTCAGTGTGAGAATGCCTTCGAAATCTGCAATGTCTTCTATTCAGGAAGCAAGTGATTTTTGAGGCGCTTAGCACAGTCCACCAAGATCTACATGGCAAGGGCTCATTGGCCATTAAGTCATCCTTTCATCTGTGCTGGCCGACCAGGCACTTAAGATCAACTTCAAGCAAGACAGTTATTGTTCCTAAATTTCTACGGCAAGATGGGGCTCACTCTCCTTTTTGGTGGCAGTTGCCAAATTATAGAACACCCTGCCAAGCTACATCGCTGAGACCGATTCCGTTGTCTCTTTTTGAAAACACATAATAACTTGGCTCTCTTCTGATTAGTTTAAGCTTCCCTGGTCTCTCAGATTACAGGATCTTCATCTCTTTTTCTTCTTCCTTTTCTAGCTGGGATCCCGTTTCTTTTCTTTTTTTCAATTTGACTGTGGGTCCTGCTTACCCTGAGGTGGTTTTGGAATTTCTGGATGCAGAGCCTTGATACTCTTGGGTTTAGAGGACTTTATAAATTTAATTTTAATTTCATTTCATTTGTCTTCCAATGTGCAGGATTTATTTAAAAATACAATTTGGAACTCTAAGATTAAGCGCTCAGTGGGTTCATGCGCCTGCTGCAAATAAACTCGCCAAATGCAGATGAGGGTAAGAACCACAGTATGTTGGTCTTCCGTCTCCTAAATATTGATAATATTCGAGTCTATTCATATGAGAATGCTTACAGACTGAGGAGTAAATGCTTCAAAGAGATTGTTAAATTATTATGTGGAAATAAGCTGCCAAAAATTGCGGCAGATACATTTATGGATTTTCATGGCCAAGAGTTCATTCAATTTCTGCTTTGCGATTGTTGTAACCAATCATTAAGAAAAACCTATCTATCAACAGACCCAAAAGGAAGTCCTGCAGAATGATGAAAAGAAAATTCACTAAAGCGAGAAAATAATGTAACTTGTGCTGCTTTTATATTTATCCAGTGCACTTAATCTTAAATCAACTTTTATCACAAGTCAATGTAAAGCTAAACATCCAAGCAATGACAATCACACAAAGGAAAACTCTAATCCACATTTTCAAATGTGAGTTTGTTTTATAGACCACAAACATGGTGCTTTTATTTGTTGACTGCAAGGTCTGATACTAATCTAAAATCGAAGGAAAAGCATGCCTCTTTCATCTGATACATGCTGCTGGTTAAATCGTTCACTGCAGAGGAATCCGCTAAAGCTGGCTGTACTTTTACATAATGTGAGTAATCATCATACTCCCCCATAGCACAGTATTGTAACTTCAGGTAGGCACGGAAAAGGCTTTGCTTATCACTGCTGCCTGAAATGCCAGATTGGGCATGATGGACAGTATGAGGGAATTGTAAGTTCCCTTCTCTTTGCCCACGGGGTAACATACAACTGACTAGCAGCTGCTGAGCCTATCTAAGCTCCATAACACGGTTGTATGATGAAATTCCATTGCAATGTATGCCTTTACCACTAATGTGTGAACACGTGAATGCCATTAACACACCCAACCTATACCACGCATTTTTTAACAACTAATATGCCTTTACCTTGCATGCCTTTACAAAGAATTTCATTGTAAAAGGATGACTGTTAACGGCATATACATGCTAAAGGTTTTCAATGAACCCTGCCCTGAGCCCTAAAAGCGGACCCCAGCGTGTCCCCTTGGCCCCCAGTCCTTCTAAACAATACCACTCCTGTGATCCATTAAAGTAGACCCCTGCACAAACCCCCCTTGTCCCCAGCCCTGTTTAAAAATACCCACCCCAGCCCAAAACCGTAAAACTGTTACCTCGCGTCCCAGGCCCAATCCCCCTTACCTCTCCACGATTGCCAGGCAGCTCCTCTGAGGCGCGGCATATGTCATAAAGAGTAAGCGGAAGGGTCTCTCCATTTGGTATAATGACACCGATAGCCTTCACCCCCTTACCACACATATAACCAGTACCACACTTATAACTTTACTATACATACCTTTACAACGTAATGGGTTGTAATAAAAGGAGTGGTAAAGGCTATTCGTGGTAAGGGTGCATGCATTGTAACGCATGCGAGGTAAAGGCTATGCATGGTAACAGCTGTGTTGTAATGGCTGTTTCTCTGATAAATCCTCCAGTGAAAGTTTCTTCACTTTCAAGGCAGTGCGGGTCCATTTAGTAAAGCGTGGAATTGTGGGAACTGGATTGTGCACAGTGGGTAAGCTCATACATTGCACAGAATCCGGGGCTCAGCTTCAAACCTACTTCCTCTAACCCCATCCATCTTCACTCGTCAGTGAACCTGTTCCACCAATGCCATTGCCACATCCACTGAGGGGTAAGATACCTATGAAACCTCCTCCAATATGTAATCATTGACCAAATCCCTTCCGACCATGACAAGTGTTGAATTAACCTGAATTGACCCTCGTCCTTCTTTGGCACTACCCCAATGGGTGAAATTGTCAAGTCATGTACTGGCCATGCACTGAAGGGATCCCCCATTCTGCCCTTTATGAGCTTTGTCTGAACCACCTGTTTTTGGGACTGCACTGACTTCAAACTCTCTTCCCACTGACATGACCTTGGACCCTCGCAACCCAGCCTGAAACCCTCCTCAAAAAACCTGCACTCCACAACTCTGCGTCTTCTCTCTTGGGATATTGTGCTTTCTGGTAATCCAAGCACTCCAACTTAATTGGCGTATGTGCTTATGCCCATGTTCCCATCGGTCCCGCGCCTTCACCAGTTTCCTGGTACCTGATTGTTATGTTATGTTATGTTACTGTTTGTTTTGTAGAGCGCTCAGCTGCTCCAAAGAGCGTCCCGGCGCTAAAGATCATCACACCAAATACCAGCAGCAAACAAACAGCCATAACAGAAAACATAACCAGAATTAACCATAACAGCATTACAAAGCAAACAGATAGGTTTTAAGTCCTTTCCTAAAAACCGAGAGATTGGTGCACACCCGCAACGTCAAGGGCAATGTGTTCCAGAGGCGGGGTGCAAGGTAACTAAAGGAGCGACCTCCACAGCGAGCACGCTTCACTGTTGGAACGATACCCTTGGCCTGGGCAGCAGATCTCAGAGGTCTAGATGGAAGATAGAAATTGACCCTTCTCTGCAGATATTCAGCGCCGAAATTGTGAAGCGCCCTAAAAGCTGTAGTTAGGGTCTTGAAGAAGATACGCTTACGAATCGGCAACCAATGCAAAGAGACAAGGAGATTGCTGGCCCTAGATCTTCTAGTTAAACCGAAGATTGCCCTGGCTGCAGAATTTTGAACTATCTGCAGACGAGTCAGCAGATACTCAGGAAGACCTAAGTAAAGGGTGTTGGCGTAGTCTAGGCGCGAGCCAATTAATGCTTGCACCGTAATTTTCTTATGCTCCAAAGATAAATAGGGCAGAAACTTGCGCAACATCCTTAAGATGGCAAAGCACTTCCCAGTCAAGCCAGCAACCTGGGTTTTAAAGGAAAGAGTGTTATCGACCATCATACCCAGGTTCTTCGCTGTGACCGAATCGCTGGCAGGGGGAGACATGGCCGAAGGCCACCATAGCTTCCAACGTGGGTCTGCAGGACAGCCAAAGAACAATATCTCGGATTTATCGGAGTTGCATTTGAGGCCATTTTTCCCAAACCAGTCAAACACAAACTCCAAACACTTCCGAATGGCTGCTCCATCGAAGTCACAGCCCCTGTCACAAGTGAACAGGAGCTGTGTGTCATCCGCATAGGATATGATCTGGGCCTCTAGCTCCTCCACCCATGCCGCCAGAGGTGTAAGGAAGATATTAAAGAGGGAGGGACTCAATATGGAGCCCTGCGGGACCCCTACCTTAAGCTGCGGCATCCGGGCGGAGAAAGGGGGAGCCCAGATCGTTTGTGTCCGATCGGCCAAAAAAGACTGAAACCATGCGAACACCGTACCCCGCAGCCCAATCTCCCAGAGTCTAATTAGGAGGAGGTCGTGGGGGACGGTGTCGAAGGCCGCCGACAAATCAAGCATGATAAGCAGGGCCTTTCCACCCCTATCGAGGGTCTCCTTCACAATCTCAGTAACCTCAAGAAGAGCGGTCTCTGTGCTCAGGTTAGATCTAAATCCAGACTGTGACTGATGTAAAAGGGAGTTGCCCTCTACAAAGTTGGTAAGGGTGGTATGAACACACTTTTCAGTGATCTTGGCCAAGGCAGGAAGCAGCGAGATTGGCCTATAATTAGAATGCAATTTAGCATCTGCATTTGGTTTTTTAATAAGGGGAAGAACTAAGGCCTGTTTCCAGGAGGAGGGGACTTTGCCCGACTTCAAAGATGCATTAATGAGAGGGTTGATGATCGGATTAAGGGCAGGTGCCAGGGTCGCAAGACACTTGGCGGGACAAGGGTCCAGAGGAGAGCCAGATTTCAGGCTAGACAAAAGGTCAAGCGAGGCCTGAGGCTCTAAAGAGGGAAAACAGTGCAGGGTAGGGCCCACAGAATCCATATGCATAGCTGGTGGGCATAACCAGGGGTTGGAAAGGCCATCGACCTCTGAACCTTTGCTCAAGATGATCTGGGTTCCTTGCAACGCTGACTGGATAGTACGTATTTTATTAGTAAAAAATACTGCAAGCTCCATGATCCAAGGTTCCGAGAGAGCAGATGCAGAAGTGCAGCAGGAGGGAGAGGTGAATTCTTTAACAATCTTAAAGATCTCTTTGCAGGAGCTATCTGCTTCCTCGATCCTTCTGGCCAAATAGGATTTTTTCTCTGCAACGAGCTCCCTGTGATATTCTTTCACTGCTGCTCTGTAAGACTGCTTAGCCGATGTATCATAGTGCCTCCTCCAAATTCTCTCCAGCCTCTTGCAGTGCCTTCTCTTGGCCGCCAAGGCAGCAGAGAACCACGGGGCTGATGCTCGTGCCAGTTCAGATCTAACCTGGCGAGATGGTGCCAAGGCTTCCAAACGTGCAGTGAGCCAATTCTGAAAACACACCACATCATCCTCCAGACTGCCCGTAAAAACACAAGGATGGGTATCTAAAGCCTGGGTGATCATGGCCGGGGTGACTTTGTGGAAGGCTCTAGAACTACGAGCAGCGAGCCGCTGCGAAATGCGGGCGGCCACAGGCTGATGTACTAGCGTGAAATCCGCTAGGAAATGGTCCGACCAAAGAACTGGGGCAAGGGAGGAAAGGACCACCGGAACGGTCGAAAAAATTTGATCTAAAATATGCCCCTTCTCATGTGTAGGGGACTGTAGGTACATATGAAGTCCCACTGACGATGTCATATCCAGAAATGTTTGCACTTCAGGATCCTCGCCCTTATCCATGTGGATGTTAAAGTCCCCGAGTATTAGGCAGTGTTTTGTTCTAAGACTCAGTGTGGAAATGATCAATAGCAAATCCTCAGTAAAGGAGCCAAAAGGGCCCGGTGGTCTATAAAGCAAAAGCCCCAGGCAGGATTGATGGGGGGATAGGGCCAGGGAGAAGGCAAGGATTTCACAGTCAGGTAAATCATCCGTCGACAAGATGGTACAAGGAATGTGCCTTTTAATGATAAGTGCCACTCCGCCTCCCCTTCCCCTTACCCTGTGGCCCACTGGCAGACCCCTGGTATTTATTCCATTGTCCTGTTGGTTGCCCTTTACTGCTGCCCCCTGCTCCATAGCACTGCACCAGTGCATGTCTCCCTCCACACTTGGAGCTCACGTGCCGAAACTTACAGTACTCTCTCATAAATAAACCCTTGTTAAAGTCGCAGCATGTCCCCATCGCACCCCCTGCGTCTTTTCCCCTGCTCCACCCCTCTTTGGGTGGTACGCTGCTGAAAGGGCTGGTACATTAGTGGATGGCACTTAAACACACGCAGAACTCCTCATTGTATTGTGCCCATGCTCAGCCCCTATATGTGATCTGAGCCCTCCTGATCATGTCCTTATATTTAAAGAAGGACACACACCGCTTTGGATACTTTTCGCAGTATACACTTGTGAAAATTAAGAATGCTGCTGTCAAATTCTCTATGGTTGCTGGCACCTTGGGCCGATTTGACAGCACATACTCTTTCTCTGTGGGACACTCTTTCGCCCACAGTTCCCTACAGAGCGGCTTCAACATCTCCACATTCTCTTCCTTACACATTTTTTCCTTAGTAGCCAGAATTAAATGGGAACCCAGGGGTTTTGTCACTCCATATATGGAAGCTTCTTAATCTTACATTCTTTACTCAAGTTACATTATTTTCTCTCTTTATTGAATTTTCTTTTCATCATTCTGCAGGACTTCCTGTTGAATCTGTTGATAGATAGGTTTTTCTTAGTGATTGGTTACAACAATCGCAAAGTAGAAATTGACTGAACTCTTTGCCCCCCCCCCCCGTCCTGAGCTTCCTTATTTTCCCATGCTCCATTCCACTCACCTCCCTCCTGTGGCATAACCGGTGTGGCCTGGGTCCCTTGATCCAACGCACTCGCCTGAGTCACCTCCACTGCTGACAGCTGTGCCTCTGTCCCCACTGCTGCATCTTGTATATACAAACCTTTCCTCAGTCAGATCTCCCCATTGTCCCTATCCACGCCTATCTCCACCCCAATGGACACCTTCTTCTTAACTCTCACCTGTTCCCCCCCACTAGTACTGTTACCTGGTGTTAAGGTCAGCCTCCGTACTGGATCCAGCCACCTAATCAGCTGCAAGGGTTCCACAACTGCTATTGTGTTGTGCAGGGCTCCCGATCTGCATAACACTCCTGTAGTGAACTATGTACAACATCAGTGAAACCCCCCACATGCACCATGAATCCAATTGTTTGCACACTGCTCGTCCTACCAACGTGTTACCCCAAGGCATTGTGGTCCATGAAGTCAGCATCAGCGAGTGAGCCTCTGCCAGGGTATTGAGCAAGAATCAAAGTCGCGTTGGCCATCCCTGGACACGTGTTTCGAGGTCATTACCTCTCGTCAGCAGGGAATAGGCATGTGTGTAGGGTTGCTGCGTAGGCTGCCAAAAATTGTTCTCAGGTCCGGTACCGCTCCTGGCATGCAGGTGCGTAACCATGAGCTCGTCAGCCCCACCGGCTCAAGGGAGCCTGAATATAAACATGAATCCAATTGGTCGCACACTGCTCGTCCTACCAGCGTGTTACCCCAAGGCATTGTGGTCCATGAAGTCAGCATCAGCGAGTGCGCCTCTGCCAGGGTATTGAGCAAGAATCAAAGTCGCGTTGGCCATCCCTGGACACGTGTTTCGAGGTCATTACCTCTCGTCAGCAGGGAATAGGCATGTGTGTAGGGTTGCTGCGTAGGCTGCCAAAAATTGTTCTCAGGTCCGGTACCGCTCGTGGCACGCAGGTGCGTAACCATGAGCTCGTCAGCCCCACCGGCTCAAGGGAGCCTGAATATAAACATGAATCCAATTGGTCGCACACTGCTCGTCCTACCAGCATGTTACCCCAAGAAATTGTGGTCCATGAAGTTAGCATCAGCGAGTGCGCCTCTGCCAGGGTATTGAGCAAGAATCAAAGTCGCGTTGGCCATCCCTGGACACGTGTTTCGAGGTCATTACCTCTCGTCAGCAGGGAATAGGCATGTGTGTAGGGTTGCTGCATAGGCTGCCAAAAATTGTTCTCAGGTCCGGTACCGCTCGTGGCACGCAGGTGTGTAACCATGAGCTCGTCAGCCCCACCGGCTCAAGGGAGCCTGAATATAAACATGAATCCAATTGGTCGCACACTGCTCATCCTACCAGCGTGTTACCCCAAGGCATTGTGGTCCATGAAGTCAGCATCAGCGAGTGCGGCTCTGCCAGGGTATTGAGCAAGAATCAAAGTCGCGTTGGCCATCCCTGGACACGTGTTTCGAGGTCATTACCTCTCGTCAGCAGGGAATAGGCATCTGTGTAGGGTTGCTGCGTAGGCTGCCAAAATTCGTTCTCGGGTCCGGTACCGCTCGTGGCACGCAGGTGCGTAACCATGAGCTTGTCAGCCCCACCGGCTCAAGGGAGCCTGAATATAAACATGAATCCAATTGGTCGCACACTGCTCGTCCTACCAGCGTGTTACCCCAAGGCATTGTGGTCCATGAAGTCAGCATCAGCGAGTGCGCCTCTGCCAGGGTATTGAGCAAGAATCAAAGTCGCGTTGGCCATCCCTGGACACGTGTTCCGAGGTCATTACCTCTGGTCAGCAGGGAATAGGCATGTGTGTAGGGTTGCTGCATAGGCTGCCAAAAATTGTTCTCAGGTCCGGTACCGCTCGTGGCACGCAGGTGCCTAACCATGAGCTCGTCAGCCCCACCGTCTCAAGGGAGCCTGAATATAAACATGAATCCAATTGGTCGCACACTGCTCGTCCTACCAGTGTGTTACCCCAAGGCATTGTGGTCCATGAAGTCAGCATCAGCGAGTGCGCCTCTGCCAGGGTATTGAGCAAGAATCAAAGTCGCGTTGGCCATCCCTGGACACGTGTTTCAAGGTCATTACCTCTCGTCAGCAGGGAATAGGCATGTGTGTAGGGTTGCTGCATAGGCTGCCAAAAATTGTTCTCAGGTCCGGTACCGCTCGTGGCACGCAGGTGCAAAACCATGAGCTCGTCAGCCCCACCGGCTCAAGGGAGCCTGAATATAAACATGAATCCAATTGGTCGCACACTGCTCGTCCTACCAGCGTGTTACCCCAAGGCATTGTGGTCCATGAAGTCAGCATCAGCGAGTGCGCCTCTGCCAGGGTATTGAGCAAGAATCAAATTCGCGTTGGCCATCCCTGGACATGTGTTTCCAGGTCATTACCTCTCGTCAGCAGGGAATAGGCATGTGTGTAGGGTTGCTGCGTAGGCTGCCAAAAATTGTTCTCGGGTCCGGTACCGCTCGTGGCACGCAGGTGCGTAACCATGAGCTCGTCAGCCCCACCGGCTCAATGGAGCCTGAATATAAACATGAATCCAATTGGTCGCACACTGCTCGTCCTACCAGCGTGTTACCCCAAGGCATTGTGGTCCATGAAGTCAGCATCAGCGAGTGCGCCTCTGCCAGGGTATTGAGCAAGAATCAAAGTCGCGTTGGCCATCCCTGGACACGTGTTTCGAGGTCATTACCTCTCGTCAGCAGGGAATAGGCATGTGTGTAGGGTTGCTGCGTAGGCTGCCAAAAAAAATTCTCAGGTCCGGTACCGCTCGTGGCATGCAGGTGCGTAACCATGAGCTCGTCAGCCCCACCGGCTCAAGGGAGCCTGAATATAAACATAAATCCAATTGGTCGCACACTGCTCGTCCTACCAGCGTGTTACCCCAAGGCATTGTGGTCCATGAAGTCAGCATCAGCGAGTGCACCTCTGCCAGGGTATTGAGCAAGAATCAAAGTCGCATTGGCCATCCCTGGACACGTGTTTCGAGGTCATTACCTCTCGTCAGCAGGGAATAGGCATGTGTGTAGGGTTGCTGCGGAAGGGCTCATCTTCCCCCCACTTCACCTTCTTTAAGACTCCTCTCATAATCCAGCTGGAAACCTAGGGGCCGCAATGACCCATCTAAGATTCTGCACTGCCAAGGACACCCCAGACCTTCTTATGGCAACATCATGGTCGTACCGCGTCAGCATCCGGCTGGCCATTCTAGACCCTGCCATCTCTTCCTCTCTAGGCCATGGAGCGGCAATAAGCTCTCTGGAGTCCACATACCTACTGTCACAATGAGCCTGTAAAATAAATGGTAGGTCCAGGGTGTTGGAGCTAATGTCCCTGCATACCTGCATAGGGCAACTAGGAGAGGGAACAGAGAGAAGCTTTGGCAAGTCCTACACTGTACAGGAAAGGGCCTGAACAGAACCCCATTTGCTCCTATTTGGGCCTATGGAGAAGAATATCCTCATTGAATCCAATGTATAACCGTTTCTCCAAAGCCGAATTCTGGGAGAGTTTCTATGAGGTAGGGCCAGTGTACTCTGTCAAACGCGTTTTACCCTTCAACAGCTAAGAGCAGGGCATTAGTGTTGGCTCTGTGTATTTTATCTATTAAGTGTAGGGTTCTTCTAGTAATGTCTGAACATTTCCTCTCTGGAATAAACCCTGATTTTTCAGGATCTATGAGTTCTTCTATGTGAAGATTGATAATGCGAATATGGTCAATGAAAGCTTATGGTCAACATTGATGAGAGAAATTAACCTATATAAGGCATAGTGGAAGACTTGCCTTGAGCATTGAGTGGATAGTGCTCATCTTTCTACAAATGATTTATACAGTCAATCAGAAGGGGGCCAACGCAGAAAGTGGCAAAATGTGTTATAGAATAAAGGTGAATATAGTCTGGTCCCAGGGCCTTGTTAGGTTTTAATTTTTCAATAGTGCAAATAACGTCCTCCTTTTGAATGGGTTTCTCTAGGCATTCTATCTGTGGTTCTGTCAGTTTGGCTAATTTGGCTTCAATAGGTAGATTGCAATACCCTTAGAACTCTTGAGCAGTATATTCTTCTGCAATACACTACCTCACTTGTATTTTATTACCCATGGTATCGGTTAGATATTCCACACTATCCTTGTTGAGTTTCAACCTAAGTTAATGTGCTAGGAATTTGCCGGTTTCATTTCCATCTACATAGTACTTATGCTTCAACCTTATTAAGACATTTTCTAACCTGCTAAAGTCGGCATAATTATGCTTGATCTGTGTTTAATGACTACCCAATTTGGGGTGCCCCTGAGCATTTGTGTATCATGTCTAGTTCTGTTACTGCCTTTTCCATTTCCACCCTTTGACCCTCCCTCAATAGGTTGTGAAATGTCTGTTGGAACTGATGTCCTATGCTGTTCATCCCGTATTATAGCATCTCAAACTCTCCATGGTTCTAGCTATTTTGCTGTGGCTGGGAAGTGTAAATTATAAGGAGATGTGCGCATGGTCCCATTGCGCAATAGAATGTTTCCAAATCTGTTTTCAATTCCATTAGCACCTGTGAGCCTGTGAACAAACGATCGAGACCAGTGCTTAATTTGAACTGGTGGTTTCTGGTGCTCAGCACTGGCACTTAATCATCAACACTGGCGCTTTCCATGAGCAGCAGTTAAGGACACATTAATTTATGGGGAGATTAAGTGATCTGCCCGAATCACAGGATGTTGAGCCGTGACTCGAGTCTGGTTCCCTGGCTCTGAAGTCTGCAGCTCTGGCCATTACACCACATCCTCTCCCCACTTTCGTGATTAGCAGATGGTTCTGTTTTAGGCAGCGCTAACAGGAGAAATGGGCTGGTGCAAGTCCCAGCACTTATTTTTTTACAAATTAACCCCTGGTTGAGACGGGCATGTGCCTTATGGGACACTGAACATAATGTGTAATCCTTGTGAGCATGGTTCTGGTCTCACCAAATGTCAGTCAATCCTACCTCCTGCCTCCACTGCAACCCCTCGTCAGAGAAGGCCCCTGTTTCACAGTATCTCTGCACCGATCTATCCAGCTCAATATTTATAATTAGTTTAAGGTAAGCCCCAATTACTTTCTTCTTGTCTGGAGTCTGCAAAACACCTGCAATGGTTTGTAAAAAGTATTTTCGTCTCGTGTTAGAGGCATATGTCCTCCTTGTCCCAATCCTTACACATGTGAGGCAATCCTGCCTCCTGACAGCCTATTCTCAATGCTAGTATTTTTTTCACTTTTACTACATAAACCCCTCCCAACAAACGCTATGCCTGTTTGTTTTCCTGTCCGACTGACATGCTGTTGGAGCACTAGGTTTTGTTCCTCCATGTTGGTGCTGCAATGCAGGGAGTGTTGGTTGGTTGCTTTCTTTTGCATTTTCATGATTATTGTGTGCTGTACAACGTTGACCTTACCGGTGAACCGGTGGGTCGCGTCCCTGCTCGGTTCCCGATGCGCTCCCCGTGAATGTGAACATGATGGTGCAGCCTTCTGCGGAGGAGAAGAAGTTGTTGAAGACATTTCAGTGTGTCCAGAAGAAGAAGTCCTTTTTTCCATAAGCAGAGCTTTCAGGGTGTTCTTTCCTCTTCTCAGCCCTTCCATGGACGAGCCAGTGGTCGGGGGCTGCATTCCATAACAAGCCCCGGCCTCAGCAACAGCCAGAGGGTGCTGGGCAGAAGTGACTATGCCATGGTGGGGGTCCGGCTCTGTTTGTTCCTGGATCGATGGTCAACTCTGATTTCCGACCAGTGGGTCCTGTCGGTCATCGGTCAGGGGTACCAGATTCTGTTCCATGGTCCTCCCCCTCAGACCTTTTGTCAAAGAACCCATGAAAAGGACAGCTATGTAGTCCAGAGTGGGCATGTTGATGGTGAAGGTAGCTGTTCTCCTGGTTCTGGAGGTGGAATAGGGCCTGGGTTTCTATTCCATGTTCTTCTTGGTCCCAAAACCAGATGGGTCATGCCGCCTGATTCTGAATCTCAAAGTTCTGAACAGGTTGGTGCAGCTGAATCACTTTTGGATGACCACCTTGCTGTCCATCATTCCTCTCATCAAACGGGGCAATTTTCTGGCTTCCCTGGACTTCAAAGATGCCTATGTTCACATCCCTGTCCATCCTGGAAGCCAATGGTACCTGAGGTTTATGGTGGACATGGTCCATTCTTAGCCTCTCTACAGCTCTCAGACTTTTACCAAGGCATTGACTTCTGCTGTGGTGGTTTTGCAGCTTCGGGGTTTTTCTATGTTACCCTATATTGATGATTGTTGGATCTCTGCTTCCTCCCTTCCTAATGCTCTTCTCGCAGTGGAGGCGACCATGGACATGTTCTGGGGTCTAGGTTTCAAGTTGAATCTGGCGAAGTCTCATCTGGTCCCTGGTCAGAGACTGCAGTTTATTTGGGAACTTTTGACACCTTGTTGGGGGCGGTGTTTCTTCCTCCTGCTTGCATCTCTTCCCTGGAGCTTCTTCTGATGGATCTCCTGAGTCGGCAGTCTGCTCTGGCTCAGACTTGGTCGTGGGTCCAGGGGTTGATGGCTGTGACCATGGCTGTGGTTCCCTGGGCTCGCCTGCACCTCAAGCCTTTGGTGAATCATCTGTGGTCTCTGTGGGACCCCTCCCATGCGAGTTACGACTCTCTGGTTCCTCTCTCCCCTGTTCTGGTTCGAGACTTGTGATGGTGGCTTTGCACTCCCAATCTGGAAAGGAGGGTCCGCTTTCAGGTTCTTCCTCCCCTGTTGCTGACGTCCGACGCCAGTCTTTGGGTTTAGGCGACCACATTGGGGTCTTTGTAGGCCAAGGGTCAGTGGCCTCAGATGGACAGTGCCCGTTCCTCAAATTGAGGGAGTCGGCAGCCGTTTGGCAGATTATACTGTTATTTCGGGTTCCACTCCAGGGGGTGAATCTGTTGGTTCGTACTGACAATCAGATTGCTCACTGTTACATGAACCGCCAAGAGGGGACCCGGTGCCAGTCTTTGAATCTGCTGGCTTCCATGATTTGTGCCAGGGCGGAGTCTCACCTCTTGGCCTTGAGGGCTGTTTACATTCAGGGTCACCTGAACTTTCATGCAGACAGCTTGAGCCACATCCTTCCTTCCTCTGTTCTGGTCCATCTGTCTGTGCCCCATTTGTCAGACTTTGTCTTTGGTTTGGGATGCCTTGGATCGACCTTTTTGTTTCGCCGTACAACGCCCTTCTTCCTCGGTTCTGTTTTGAGGTGGTTTGTTCTCAGGCATTGGCGGTGGATGCTTTCTCAATTCCTTGGCCTCCGGGCCTTCTGTATGCCTTCCCCCCGGTTCCCCTCCTTCACAGGGTGCTAGAGAAGATTCAGTTGGAGAAGGTGTCTGTTCTCATGATTGCTTCTTTTTGGCTTCGCCACCTTTAGTTCCTGCTGTTGATGCGGCTGTCGGGGGTGGGTTTGTCTGGATTCCCGTGATCTCGTCCCCCCTTTAATTTCCCATTCTGTCATTGCCTCTTCTCCGTCAATTAGAGCTGACAGTCTGGCCCTTGAACATGTGACTTTGGAGTCTTTGGGTTGTTCTTCCTTGGTGGCTGTGGGTATCCAGTTTTCCCGTAGGCCTTTTACTCTGAAAGGTTACAGTAAACATTGGGGTTCTATAGTCACTTGGTGTGCATCTCATGGCATGGATCCTGTGTTTGGTGATCCAGCCTCTGTTCTTGAGTTTCTCAGGGATGGTTTTTTGAAAGATCTTTCCCCTTCTACTTTGTCTGCTCAGTGGGCTACTGTCCGGGCGTGTGGGAGTTCGGGGGTTTCTTTGGACGATATTGCTCTTTGGTGGGTCAACTCCTGCAGAGCTTTCAGCTTCATCATCTGGTCACTCCTGTGATTGTGCCCTCTTGGGATTTGCCAGCTGGTCTACGGGTTCTCCAATTGTCCCCTTTTGAACCTTTGTTGGAGTCGGATTTGCTGTGGTTGTCTGCTAAGTTGGCCTTCCTGTTGGCCATCACCTCTGTTTGAAGGTTGGGTGGAAATGGAGGCCTCACTTGTTTCCTTTCCTTATTTGCAGCTCTTGCCAGGCAGGGTGGTGTTGCAGCTTGACCCGGCTTTTCTCCCTAAAGTCTCCTCCAAATTCCATTTACAGCAAAAGGTGGTTCTTCCTGATTTTCCTGGGGATGGGTATGCTCTTGTTCCTTCTACTTTGAATGTGCGCAGGGGCCTTCAGGTTTACCTCCAGCGTACCCAGGGTTTTCATCTTTCTGTTGCCCTGTTTGTATCCTGTGGTGGTGTGGCTAAGGGAAAAAAGGAGTCTACTTCCACCTTCAGTCGGTGGGAGCATTCAGCGGTTTGCCAGTCCTATAAGTCAGTGGGTCTACCTCCTCCGGCTCAGGTTCAGGGGCGTTCACTGCGGTCGATATCCGCTTTCTTGGCAAAGGCGGCTTGTGTTTCTATCCAGAAGATTTGTAGGGTGGCTACCTGGCAGTCCCATCATACTTTTGTCTGGCATTATCGCCTTGATGTCTTGCATGCCTCAGTGGACGATTTTACAGTTATGAACGCTGCTCTGTCTTAATCTTGATTTTGATTAAAATTTTGTAAGTCCATGGTGTCATGCATTTTCTTGGTGTTTTTTGCTTGTGAGGGCCTCACTTGTGTAAGGACTGGGATGCGGAGGACATATGAGGCGGGTATTGTTTTGTTACATACTGGTATCTTCATGACCCGATTAAGATCCTTCTCGTCCCAGTCCTGTTCCCCCACTCCCTCACACTGTGGTTGTGACTGGTCTTGTTGATAACAGGCATGGCAGTGGGTGGGAGGGGTTTATGTATTGAAAAGGAAAAAAATACTAGCGTTGAGAATAGCCTGTTGGTGGGCAGGATAGCCTCACTTGTGTATGGACTGGGACGAGGAGGACCTTAATCGGGGTAATAAAGATTACCGGTAAGTAAGGAAACATTATTTATGATTAGTTTAAGAACAGCCTCAATTACTATCTTCGTGTCTAGAGTCTGCAAAACACCTGCAATGGTTTGTAAAAAGTATTTTAGTCTTGTGTTAGAGGCATAAATGTTGGCCACTGTAAGCTTTCTTGTTCCACTGTGAATCTTTATGCCAACAACCTTTTTATATTCAGGGACCCTACTTACTGGCTTCTTCCCCCATGAATCGTTTTGAGTGTAATATGCCCAACCCTTCTTTTTTTGATAATCTCAAAAGAAACAGTTGCCTCGGAAAATATTTCGACTTGAGCCTTTACTGGTTCTTAGATAAGAGAGGTGTCTCCTGTGACAGGCATATATCACATTCAATCTTCTCTAACAGAGAGCATAGCTAATCATTTCCTGGTATTATTCAGACCTCTAAAATTAAATTTGAATCTTAATCTATGTCATGGGGATTGTGTGATAGGGATTTATGGGGAATCCCATTGAATTGCGATATGCATCGTCTGTAGTGTGAGCATTGTTGAATGTGAGTAGTGCAGCAGTTTGGTGTACAATAGTGTGGTCATAAAAAGAAAACCCCACCCATAAAAACACCCTTTAACTTAACCAACATTAACTTATTAGTGATCAAGTTACTTCATTGAACTGTCTGTTACATCACAGAATGGGCTGTGACCTTGGAAGCATACTGAAGTGCGAGGGTATGCAGAAGTGCATGTCCAGAAATCTCCTTATGCCTCCTGTCTGAACCACCAGGCTGGCAGCCTCAGGCATCTTCAGGATGCAAGAGAACCCCATGGAAGAAGATCAATCTAGAAGACTATAAACAGATTTCAGGGATCTTGTCCTGTCACTGTAGGCTCTCCAAGACATTGTAGAAGGGTCCAGCTTCTGGGGATTAGGTGACCGAACCACCCTTCTCCAGCCCTTCCTTCATGGGGATTCTCTCCTTGTGTTATTTTTCTGTGGCGGTTCTTCCACCTCTAGGTCTAAAACTTTGCAAGCTTCTGTGATTGGGCATATTCAGTGTAAGCAGTCTTCCATTTGAAAATGATTCTGAAGGGCTGTCTCCC
Source organism: Triturus cristatus (assembly GCF_964204655.1). Taxonomy (NCBI): domain Eukaryota; kingdom Metazoa; phylum Chordata; class Amphibia; order Caudata; family Salamandridae; genus Triturus; species Triturus cristatus. The sequence continues at coordinate 928,930,253 of NC_140593.1, read as the reverse complement.
ATCCATATTTAATGTTTCACTTTCGAAGAAAGTCATTAACAGACCTGAAGTTCCTACAACTTTACAGGGTGATTATGGAGAGGTCCTGAAACCGAGATCTTATGGCCCTGGAATTCAATGGGTCCTTCGTCACGTGGAGTGACAGCTGGTAAAGAAAATGTAGAGGAAGGCCAGGGGGCCCACAGACACACACACCATATGCACACTCACTTATACCCACGCAGACACGCACACACACATCTCTTCACAACACTCACTCACAAATAAACAAAGATTTGTATGTAGACACACATGCACCAAACAGTCAATACAAATACAACACTTACCTGCCTCAGCCCTCTGGGAGTGAAGCCGTGGACTACTGCCTAAGGTCAGCTCACCTAAGGTCAGCCAATGAGAGAAGGCAGCAGTCCGAACCTCATCACATAGTAGGATGGGGTCAGAGAGACTTCTGACCCCACACCACTCTGTGACAGGGTGTCAGTGATAGATTGTTTGCCCTGGGCACTTCAGGGCCTTAAAACTGAAATGCCCAGGTATGAGGCTATCACTGATGCTCCCCCTCATCACTACAGGTAGGGTCTTGAGGATCCTTGCTGAGTTGAGGAGGTCATACCCACAGGAGCTGTGACATCCTTAGCTCAGCAAATTTCAGCTCAGGTGCCTGTGCATTAAGGTCATGTCTAGTTCCTGGCTACCTGACCTGAAATTAGACCGTCAGGCTGACTTTTGCTCAGCCTGACAGACATTCATTAGGCCAGATGTATGTCCATTTCATTTTGCAAGTCGCTAATTGTGTTTTGCGACTCTCAATTAGAGACTAGCAAAATGAAATGCACTAATGTGTCTCAGACACATTCAGAAATTTTCAATTGGGTCTTTAATATTCATGAGGCAGGTCGCAAATTGCGAACCAATGGGAACGGGCAATAACACAGGGATGGTGGCCTGCTGGGTACAGCAGACCGCTATGTCTGTGTTTGCTTTTTAAATGAAGCAACTTTTTTTAATGCAGCCTGTTATCCTTAAAGGAAAGCATGATGCATTTCAAAAAGAAAAATGAAACATTTCTCTTTCATTGTTTAAGTGTAGGCAGTGGTCCGTGGGACCACTGCCTGCTCTTAAAAAATATTTTCCTAGCCAGTAACAAAGAGGAAGGGGTCCCTAGGGGACGCCTTCCCGTTTGCAACTGGCTTACCAGCAACTTGAAGTATTCAGGTCGCAAAACAAACGTACATGCCTTTGCGACTTACTATTAGGAAGAGATGCCCTTGGCAATCCGCCTTCCTAATAGTGACTCGCAAACCCTATTTTGCGAATAAGTGATAGGTTTCATATAATTCATATGATTCATAAAATAGGGTTGGCACATTGCACAAGCAATTTTAGCGGGTGGAAATGGCCTGATTCTCCATTTGCGATGGCTCAAAACGGTTGTAGTTCTGGCCCTTTATGTCCAAAAGATGCGGGCATGGCCCCTTTGCCCTTAAAGATGGGCCACTGCTCTTCAACGTGCTAACCACAGGCTATCTTCTTTTGTGGTGCAACGATAAATGCATGCCAGTATATCCAGCCCTCTGGAGCCTGTTGGATCGGCTTGCCTGGCTGTGTACCGTGTCAACTTCAACCTTCCCATCACTATGGTCTGCGAGAATATGGTCTAACAGTTTCCATAAATATTATGTGAAGTTTGAGCCCTCTGCATCATGTGGGACTCCTCTTATCTGTATTTTTTGCCACCTTGAACACTTCCTCGGATTCTCTGCAGGTGCCTGGAGAGCCTTTTGTTGACACTGCAAGAACAGTATTTCTTGCGTCAACATTTCCACTTCTTCATCTCCTATGTCTTCCTGACCTAAGACCCTGTTACCAATGCTCGTGATATCCTACCTTACGTTCGCTAGTTATTTCATTATATACCATTCCAATGCCTATATATCCAGTATGAGTGTGTCAAAGAAAGCATTCATGTATGCCAAGGTAAGAGGTGTTCCTGGCTGTGGGGGCATGCCCTCTTTTTGCACATGTTTTGGGGCCCTTCACTGGTATTAGTTTCTGGCTTTGACTGTGGTAACCCTGTTAGCACGTCTTTAACACTGATGTCTTTATAGCCTTTGCCGATCGCCATGATGAGGATAAATGGTGAGGTTTAGGGTTTGGATTCTCCACCAAAGGGATGGGAGTTAGGAAGCTTTTGGAGTGAGAAATGACTCTTGCATCACAGTCCCTATAAGGGGGAGGGGTCTACACCGATTGTCACCTGGCAGCCCGCAGGCCCGCAAGTTCTTCACCGCAATGGCTGCCATAGTCTACTGAGCTGCATTGTCTATTTGATGTGCTAGAGATTATGGGACCCGTTTCCTGTGTCTGTGTATACTTTCACGTATCACATCAGTTGTTCATTTTATATGTCTGTTTGTTGGGAAGAATATTTAGGGGCATATTTACAAACCCCTATCACCACCACAACATCACTTTCAGTGACGTTGTGATGGAGATAGGAGCCTAAACTTATTGACACTGCAGCGTTAGGCCACTTTACGTGGCTTAATGCTGCCTTGTAAATAAGGCACCTTATTACGCTATACTTATCATGAAAGGGGTAAGCAATGGGTGTTGGGGAGGGTGCCCCACTGCAACATCCACTGATTTTGACGCTGCCCCCAATTGACAAGGGCAGCGTAAATAGGAGGCAGCACCAACATTAAGACCAGGGAAAACCTGGTCTTCATCAGGTGAAACGAGGAAAAATGCTTTATTTCTCCTTGTTTTTGCTGTTTCCAATTGCCTATGAATGTTTCTGTGCAGGAAGGTCCCTCTTCTTGCACATAAACAATATTTTTTTTTAAATGGCATTTTGCAACTTCCATGTTAATTGGCTTAATACTGCCTTGTAAATAAGGCTACATCCCTATCCATACAATAATGTCCATAAAAGTGACGTTGTGGTGGCGATAGGGGCTTGTACATATGTCCCCAGGTTTCATTATGTGCCGAAAGCACTCCCGTTACTCACAGGGGTCGTCACTGCCTCCCTTTTATAATGCTTTGCATTGTTTCGTTTGCGCGTCAGCCCAGGATTTCTCTAATCTCCACTTATAAAAGCAGTCATGGATCCCATGCAATACGCTCCATTCGTTATACTAGCTGAGTGTGCACCTTCCCAGAGAGTACCAATCTCCCATGCTGCATCTTTTCTGGGTGCCACTCCTCGAAGGATCCGCACCTGTTCTCGGTCTTTGGGCAGGCTATTTCTCTTCACTCTCCTCTACCTTGCTGCATAGGCTACACGCTACCACGGCTCTACTTCGCAAACCAGACGCTATGAGCTACGGTCCCTTTCATCAATTCATCCCTTATTATAAAGTTTTGGTTCAATCGTTTGGTGTTTCTTTGTTTGGGTGTTTGTTTGGAAGGCCTGTAAACCCATACCCGCTCTAGTCTCTGGTTTATGGGTCAACCCCACACTTCTCCTTTCTGTATGTTGGCTGTGTTTACTCCCAATTCAAAAGACCCCACTTCTCCTGGATCTTCTCCTCTGGAGACCACTGCACGTGGGCACCCTGCCTGCTCCCGATGAGGATGTTCTTTGCTGCCACCATCGCATCAGTGTGCTTCACGCCACCCTTACTTTTTTACCCGGAGGTGATAAGTTAGGGGGCCGGCACCAGTTGTCTATGCCTCCCATTGCCTCAAATGTGCTCCATTCTGGCCTCCTACACAGTTGCAGTTTCATCAGTGGCCTAACACCATCTTGTTTGACCTGCCCGCTTCTCCGACTTTCAGGGAGGGACTGGTGCAGGGCTCTGCCACTCCAGCTCAGGGTCTATATGCCAGTCACCAATTTCCCCTGTGCACAGCTACTATCTTGGGGTGGTTACTCTGCCCTCTTTGCTTGCCCTGTGAGTCATTTTCAGCCGGTAGTGTGTGGCAGAAAGCGTTGTTCCACTCCGCCATCTTGGCTGCACCAGTCCAACAAATTTAAACAGACAGTTGCACATATATTTTGTGCAAATGTCTTTTTTATTTATTGCATTTTGTAATTGATCCCTCCATATAAGCATTAAGCTATATAAAATGTTAAAGGGTATTTATTGGATGCTTCCAAAGCCCCCGGGAACTTCCCTACCCCCCCTCAACATCCCTCCCATCTCTCCATCGAATCTTCATTGCCAACTATCCAACAGATGCCACCAATACACGTTAAAGCCATACAGTCACCATCTCCCTCAGTGGACCTTTTATGACCATCCCTTGTCCGCCTGTCTATGAGAAAAGCCCCAGAGCTCTCCATCTAGGGGCTAACGAGGGAATACCCTTGGAAAGACAGTCCAACACTTGTTTCAAATGACTCTTGAAATGAAGGCAATTTCCTTCCAGGATGCAAGATAGCCTTTCCATGGCTACAACTTACTAAAGAGTATGAAACCACCAATATATGGAGGGTGGGTACTCCTTTTTCCACTGAAGTGCAGTTGTTAGGTTTGATGGACACAAACATTGACGTGCCAAGCACCAGTCAAATCTAGAAACAAATACTTGTTTCTCTATTGTCTTAGGCCCAGTACAAGTACGCAATGCTTAAAGGGCAGAGGGTAGCCTAATACCATCTTGTATGTCTTGGCTACTTTCTTCAAGGACAAGTGCGAATGGGGGCAGTTCCACCAAACGTGACAGCTCTCTCCCATGGCTCTCCAACAGGACCCACTTGCCTTGGAGAACGTGCAGTGATTTAACTGGTGATAATGGCAATCACAAATAGCCTTGTGATGTATTTCCTGATTGCTAATACATCTTGTACTCTTCTGGACATCTCTCGTCAAAATTTCCCAATTCTATGGGAAAATTTGCCTGTGTTGATTTTTTTCTCCAGATTTTCATGTGGGTCCAGGTATAAACGGGTGAACTCCCCAGGAATATCTTGCATAGTTAGTACATTTTGATGCAATAGATTCCAATCTTAACCAGTTTCGAGATTTGCATTTATAATAACTATCAATGCTTAATTCTGGAATCCTACTGGAAATTACTGCATCACAGTATGCATGTTGGCAATAGGCACAAGACATTTAAGGGCTTATTTACAAGCCCTTTGCGCCTCCAGTGGGTCACTTTTTTTGGCGCACCGGCGGCGCAGAGTGGTGCTCTATATATTCAAGGCCACAGAAAGCTACCGTGCATGGCTTTTCGTGGCCTTATAAATACGGCCCCTTTTCACGCAGCACTTTGCATGAATGGGGCATGCTATAGGTGTTGCTGTGGGTGTTGCCACGTGACACCCATGGATTCTGCCCTATCCCCAGATTTACAACGTTTTATAAACCTGGGAATGCCTCAGAATCTGGGGAGGCAGAAGGAGGCGCAAGGAGAAATACTAATATTTCTCTGTGTTTTTCCCTCTATCTATGCGTGCTGCATTCTGCAGCTCACATAGAAAGAGGAAAACACATCTCATGATTGGTTTTTTTTTTGTCCTCATTTGCCTGATATTCAACTTCCATAGTACGCCTTTAGTATAGCTTGCCCTTGTGCCAGAGGAGAGGCTTCTGATATTGCTCTGTAAAACAAGACCTCGCATCTGCACTTATCCACCAAGCTGACCTGCCAAGCAGAAAAAAAAGTGCCCAAATAGAGGCCATTAGGCTTAATCATCGGACCGGTTTTTTAATGTTTTACCCCTATCTCGCCATCCAATCCACCAAAGAAAGCCAAAAGACATATCTTTTCTTTCCTGGGGATATTGCATCCAGCCTAAAAGTGTTTTTTGAAGAGCCCACCCAATCATTATATAGGGGAGGGTTGACGCTAATCCACTTCCTACATATCTCGATTGTTTTTGTGCAGGAAGGTGTCCCTTCCTGCAGAAAACAATCTCCCTTAAAACACAGACACAGTTGCACCATGGCGCAAGGGTGCCTGTGTTGGCACATGGCAGCCAATTGTGCACAAGCGCAGAGGAAAGCACAGGGATGTGACATAGTTTTGTAAACATGATGCATCCCTGTGCTTTGAAAGTGACACAGCGTGGTGCAGCCAAATGGCTTGCGGTGCTGTGCAAATAAGGCCCTTAGGATTTACATCATCAGAGGTTAGAAAAAGACGCATGTCATGATAGACATATAAGAACACTGCAAGTCACTTCAGTGTTCTGTGACACAATATATAAAACCACTCAACCAGCAGCCTTAGCCTCTCTATGGGCCCCAGACATGTCAGTGACATGTCCCGATCTCTATAATTAGAGGTACTTCCTATCCTCAGAATATAATCCTAGTCTCCTGTACCATCCACTGTCATTCAAGAAAGTGGCCTTTTGGAATTGGATCCTCATGGGCCCTTCTTTCTAATGAACAATGGCCCAGGCAGTCTTGTTTAGACGCACAGTGCAAAGCTATGACGCATCCCACGTTGGGCCCCGTAGGAGTCTGGCGCAGCGGTATGGCTTGAGTGATGTCACCCTGCCTAGCTACAAGTTTTACCGGGCACAGGACAGATGATCCCGGAGAAACCCAATAAAAGATCTCTGAATAGGGGAAAACGTGAAGTTGGGAACGGACAATATAGGCCGTGTGCGTTTTCCTAATTATAGCATGAAACTTATAGAGACACTAATTGGCATGATCGACGCCCGGAGCATCACCTCCGACTACTGGCAGACTTGTAACGGGCATTCAAAAATGCGAACTATAGACTCTACCCATAGGTCGCCTCCTCCCCATATCACTTGTTCTGCAGTGCACTCGGCCTCAGTACCTATTTTTGATGCAAAGTGTGCTGCCATATGTACCTTTATAAGTATTCCATATGCTCAAATGGGATATGGAAACTTTAGGAGTTACGGTTCATATTTCCCAGGCTGTGCAATAGCAATTAGACGTTACTGTGCAGCTTCGAGCGTACTGCAGGGTTTGATTGTGTACATAAAGCCCCACCGAGGGGAAACACCCACCAACGCACGCGGCGCTACATATGGTTCTGCTCATTTGATCAAATGGGTCCGCCATCTCTAAATAGTGTTCGAATGAGGCATGGCGCAGGCAGACGACAGTAGTGCAAATAAAGCAGAACCAGATGTTATGGTGATTACATAATGTTGGGAAATACGGCTTCCCCCAGAAGTGAGGCCAGCTGCCGCCTTCAGTACTCACCACTGACCCTCGCGTCTGGAAGATTCCCCCAAAGCCCCTAATTGTTGTCAGGACTGGTAGAGCGAAAACCGCCTCATTCTTCACCATACGGAGCTTGCAACTCGGCAGATGTGGGGGTCTCTGCACCGAGAAACCTTCTCAACGCTCCATCCACATCTGGGTCCATGTAAAGTCTGATCAGCAGGGTGTAGTTTTCCATTAAATTTTTCAGAAATAAAGGAAAAAATGCATATTTCCAGATTTCCGTTGGGGCTCAGCAGTCAGCCTTCACTCAGCAAGGTGAGAGATGGCAGTGTTAGGGAGCAACGCCTTGCAAATTATAATAGTTGCCCTGGATTTAGTTTATTTCACATTGAACTCTTCCACCCAGAAATGTGAAACTAAATAGACATTGATAAAACCAATAGATTCTGCCTCAGAGTTTAAAGCTTTAGAACTTGTTTGGGGATTTTGTTGTAAGAATTAGTGCAGCAAGTATAGCAGTGAAATTATTCTGAGTGTGAAAATCACTAGCAGTTTTATCGATGCCAGTCTCATATATATATATATAGATATATAGATATATAGATATATATATATTCACTGAAAAAAACATAGGTTTCAGGCCTGATATAGTTAGGAATTAGCATTTAAAAAACCTGAGAAATTCACTGAAAAAACAATAGGTTTTAGGGGTGTTATAGTTAGCTGGACATTTCACTCGAACAAAACCATTGAAATTCCTCCGATATCGTTAGTTGTACTAACTACATCTCATGCGCCCGCAATCCACTGCTGATGATGTCACATATTACATCATTCATGACATGGTCAGTGACATCACTGATGACATCTCAAATGACATCACAACTAGCCCACCATGTACCTCCAGTAAGCGCCACAGAGCTGTGTTGCAGAGAGGTAGTCCAGGCCACACCCCTTTTTACACCTCTCTGCAACGCAGCTCTGTGGCGCTTACTGGAGGTACCTGGTGGGCTCGTTGGACCCCAGGGACCCTCAGAATTCAAGGGGAATTAATCCCGAGGCCATTTTCAGCCCCGGGGACCACATTCCCCAGGGCATGGCCACTATATATATATATATTTAACAATATATATTTTCCCCAACCTAATCCCCCAACTAACAACGCACCAGGGGGCATGTTTGCAGAGTGGTGGAGAAAGGGGGAATGGCCTTTATCTACCTCTCACCAATCCCACTGCGTGGGCCTTACTGGAGGTAAAAGGTAGGCTAGTTGGCCCCTACAGGTCCCCCAGCAGTGAAGGGGACTTCATTCCCCATCCAAGAGCATGCCAAGGAGTGCCTTTTTAGAGTGGTGGGCAAAGTGGGCATGGTCCGGTAAGAGTACTTACCAATGCTGCTGTGTGGGACTGACTGGAGGTAAAAGTTTGGGAAGTTGGCCCCCAAGGATGTCCTTGGGGGCCAACTACCCCTCTTGTTACCTCCAGTAAGTCCCACACAGTGGGATTGCTAAAACGTCTTCGGAGGCCATGGCCCCCTTTCTCTACCACTCTGCAAACGTGCCTCGTGGCAGACTATGGGATGGGGATGAAGTCCAATTTAGTCCTGAAGGAGTTTGGGGGCCAAGAATCCCTGCTGGTACCTCCTGTAAGCACGACGTAGCGGAATTCCTGAGCATTGGTTTGATGCCTAGCACCCTTTCTCCACCAATCTGCAAACGCGACTATTAGTTAAAGTAGAATATTTCTGCACCTCTGACTTAGAGGTAGTTTTAATCCTCATGCCCTATTATTTACTAGGGCCTTACAGAGGAGGTCATGCTAATCACAGGGGTACCCCAACGCATATTGTTCTCTAGTGTATGTAGGTGTTTTCACTGCATTCTAAGTGTCTTTTAGCATAGCACTGGCTCTAGGCCTGGTTAGTCAGAGTCAGTTACCACCAGTACCCGTCTGAAAAAGTTGAGGGCACAGGATGATTTTGCAACAAGTCCTCTTTCTGCTCCTCTGTTGGTTCTTTCTGCACATGTCTTGCTTCTTCCTGCACTTTTCTTCCTCTTTGTGGACTTCTGTTGCTTCTTTCTGCATTTCTTTTGCTTCTTTCTGTGTGTTTTTTCTTCTTTCTTCACATGTCCTACCTCTGTAGGCATAGTTAGAAACTAGCATTTAAAAAACCTTTGAAATTCACTGAAAAAACTATAGGTTTCAGGCATGTTGTAGTTAGAAATTAGCATTTAAAAAACCTTTGAAATTCACTAAAAAAACATAGGTTTTAGGGAAAGTTATAGTTAGTTGGACATTTCACTCGTACAAAATGAGTGAAATTCCCCCAATATAGTTAGTTCACCCAACTATAACTCGCGCCCCCGCAATGCACTGCTGATGACGTCACATATTACATAACTCATGACATGGTCAGGGACATCACTGATGACATCACTGATGACATCTCAAATGACATCACTGATGACATCACTGATGACATCACTGATGACATCTCAAATGACATCACTGATGACATCATCCATGTGATAATTTGATGCATCTTCTCACACCCTAAAATAACCTTTGATACACCCACTCTAAATTACAGACTGCCATTCTCAAAACCATAGACACTCCAACACCAATAACTACATACCCACTCACTGATTCTTAGGTTTACACACACATCTACTCACTCACCCGTACAGTCACTCACACTTATGGTCACGCAGTACAGGACTATCATATGCACTCATACACCTATATAGACACTCACACATCGCAACTCATCCATAGAGGTACTCACACACCTAGTCATTTACTCACCTATACAGTTATACACACACCAGCTCACTTACTCATACAAATACTAGCACAATCTTACGTTCTTATACAATCACTGATACAAGTACACACTCATCCATACAGCCACTCTCACAATCACACACTCTTACTTGTAGCCATTTATATACTCCAACACACATATATAGTGCCTTTCACATATGTAGTTACTCACAAATGTACCCCTGAGATATACATTCACTCACTAACACACCCATACACACACTCATCCACCCATACAGTCCATCACAGATGCACTCTTGAAACCACTCACACATCTGTGCACAGTCACACACACCCCACCCACACAAACACACAGGCACCCATACAGATACTCAGACAACCAATCCATAACCCATATAGACACTCATGTAGCTATTCACAAACCCTTGCAGCCGCTTACACACCAACAGACAGACGGATACAGACATTCACACAGTTTAGTCACTAACCCATGCATTCAGTAAGATACTTTTAATCACTCACTTATAGAGTCAGTCATGCACCTACTAAATCATCCATTCAGAAACTTACACACCCACTCATTCTCCAATATGCCTTTCCCTAAATATATTAAACATATTTAAACTTTACAGAAACACAGTCACTGGATGATGTCATCAGTGATGTCATTTGAGATGTCATCAGTGATGTCACTGACCATGTCATGAGTGAAGTAATATGTGACGTCATCAGCAGTGCATTGCGGGGGCACGAGTTATAGTTAGCTGAACTAACTATAACAGGGGAATTTCTCTGGTTTTGTACGAGTTAAATGTCCAACTAACTATAACTTTCCCTAAAACCTATGGTTTTTACAGTGAATATATATATCTATATCTATATCTATTTCTATCTATCTATCTATCTATCTATCTATCTATCTATCTATCTATCTATCTATCTATCTATCTATCTATCTATCTATCTATCTATCTATCTATCTATCTATCTATCTATCTATCTATCTATCTATCTATCTATCTATCTATCTATCTATCTATCTATATATATACAGTTTGCTCGAACACACATCGCAATATGTTGACCATTTCCTCCAGCCACATGTTAAATCACTTCCTTCCTACATACGAGACACCAGTGACTTCCTTAACAAACTACAAAATATTGTATGGGACCACACATACATCATGATGGCACTGGACGTGTCTTCCCTATACACCAGCATAAGACACGAAGATGGTATTACAGCGATTGAACATTACTTGAACAAAGAACAAGACCACTGTTCTAAACATCAAACAATGCTTATTGAAATGATACGCTTTTGTCTTGAAAATAACATCTTTATGTTCAATAATGTACTGTATCGGCAGACAAGAGGTGTAGCAATGGGGGCCAGCTTTTCCCCAAGCTACGCCTGTCTCCATATGGGGAGATGGGAGGAGCTGGTCCTCAACAAGCTATTACAAAACAATCTGGGAGTGGTGACATGGCTTAGATACATAGACGATTTGTTCGTCATATGGAGGGGAACCAAAGAGTCAGCTATACAATTTGTATCTGATATCAACATTAATGACCTTAACCTACACTTTACTGCCACCATTAGTGAGCAATCTGTGACGTTTTTAGACACCGAAATCTACATTGAGCATAACAGGATAGAGACCAAATTGTTCCGAAAGCCTACCTCAGGGAACTCTACTCTCCATGCAGGGAGCGCACATCCGCAGCACCTTATCCACAGCATCCCATATGGTGAGATGTTGCGGATGAGGAGACTCCATAGTAATGACAAGGATCTCAAACAAGCCCAAGAAGACAGCAAATTGAGGTTTTTAGCGAGGGGTTACACACCGAACAACATTGAAGCTGCAATTAAGAAATCTATGCTTCAATCACGAGCTGAATTACTCAAAGTGAAAGATAACCATACATGCGAGAATCTCATTACATCAGATTCAGATAACACCATTACAGAACCTAACACATTGAGAGTAGTTCTACAATACAGCAGACAGCACAAAGAAATCAAAGCAATTCTACAGAAGAATTGGCCATTGGTGGTAAATGATCCAACTATTGGACCTGAATTACCGTCTAGAGTGTTGGTTACTTACAGCAGAGGGCCATCCATGAGGGACCGTTTAGTCTCAACAAATCCTGAAACAATTGAGAATTCCAGCTGGCTTTCTCAACATAAGGGTTTTTTTTGCTGTAAAACGTGTAAGGCCTGCCAACAGGGCATCAACATGACTGAATACAAAACCCCGTTCAGCGATAAAAAACGTGTTATACGCAAACTACTCACATGTAAAACTGACCACGTAGTTTATGTCCTTATTTGCCCCTGCAATTTAACATATGTAGGCAGCACCAAGCTCCCCGCACACAAACGGATACTACAACATCTCAGGGCAATTAACAACCAAGACAACACGTATCCTGTTGCACGCCACTTCAAAGAACATCATTCATCAAACAATAAAGAACTCAAATACTTTCTGATCGATGCTATACCACCTAGCAGACGTGGCGGCAACAGAGAGAGTGCCCTTAGGCGTTTGGAAACACAGTATATCCTCGAACTAGACACTAAACAACCTAATGGTTTGAAAATTACGGAGGACCTGTACACCTGTCTATGAAAAACAATGAGTGTACTTGAATATTACACTAACACATAGACATTTCAGGACACAATTTACAAAGCCAGTCCAAACCAGCATTGTTAGAACAAATGTTTAATCCCTAGATATGAATACAGACAACATAAGCATTAGCAAGGATACACGACCAAATATAATACTGTTACATGTGGAAGCCTATTGTAGTGGAGGAATACAGCATTACATACAAAGAATACATTGATTACTCATTATGATAGCTAATTTTTAACATTGGGATTTTAGGATTATTTATTATTAATAACTGTTTAGGTTTTAAATATTTTCCTGTATACCATGTTATTTAATAATTTAATAACTTATAATATTTATTGCTATTTATTGTCAATGCATAAATATTGCACTGTAAGTAAGTTTACTTCCCTCTATATACAATGAATAATGTGCTTCCCCATGACAAACAGGGCTAATATTGCATTTTAACATCGCCCTTGTTCAGTACTTGCAAAGATCTTTTTACCTATGTATTTTACACATACATATCAATGATTTGACCAATCATGAATTTAGACATATATCCTTTTGGGGTGTATCGTTGGTTTTCACATCTGACCTAGAATTATCACATATTTTTTAGCACTAACATTACAATCACTAAATCACCATGTCTCTGCACATTTCTTTACATTTTCTATTTTTCACTTTTAACACTACAGTGAGGGAGCATACCACTAAGGTCCAAATCTCGCCATAGAGTCGCACTAAGGTGCCTCAGGACACGAATTAATTGCTAAACTGTTTATTGACTTAACAATCGTATGTTTTTTATATACTGTCATATATTTAAGTATTTAAGATTTTAGCATTTTAACATGTGTCTTCTATATTTACATATGTTGTTTATCAGCCGCAAGACATATACAAGTCTTTTTACCTTGTCTATGCTGATCTCATTGCACTGTCACTTTAAATATTGTAAGGTTACGCTGTACCCCTGTCATGTGATCAAGGTTCATTTTTCGAACCGAAACGCGTCAGACCGAACAAGCTAAATAAATCACGCTATCAGGCACTTAACTGTGGTCCGTCTCCGTCTTTGGCGCGAAGCTGCAGAGGGACGGAGTATTTTGATATATATATATATATATATATATACACTCACTGAAAAAAAAAAGGTTAAATTATAGTTAGGCTCAGCCTTCACTCGAACAAAGCCAGTGAAATTTGGCAGTTATTGTCACCTGAGCTAACTATAACATACTCCCCCGCAATGCAGTGCTTATTCCTCACATATTACATCACTCATGACATGATCAGTGACCTCACTGATGACATCCTTGATGACATTTCAAATGGTGGCGCATTTGCAGACTGGTGGAGAAAGGGAACAGGGCCTCCGGCAACTTGCCAGGCCTGCCTTTTTTTAAAAAAAGTCTTGATTTATTCTGCAAGGGGTCCGTGTGGCCCCCCTTCCCTGGGCCAATTTTGGCCCTGGGGACCTATCCTCCTTTGAATAGATGAGTGGGGCCACATAACTCCCCTCCCTGGCTTATTCCAGCCCCTGGGACTGCATCCCCCAGGGCCCGGCCTACTTCTAATGGTGAGGGGTGCCGGTCACCAGTAAGTAGTTATAGTTAGGGGAGTAGTTTCCATAGGAAGAGCATTTTTTCATTTGGCAATAACTTTGGCATTGTTTGACAAATCCTTGCCAAATGTTCGAAACTGGTTTAATGCTCAATTCAGCTGCTGTCTTGAAAGTCTCAGGATGATCCATCAAGCGGGGATTGAGAAATAAAGGGGTCCCAAAACATATTTTCCCCATGTTAATGTCCATAGGCACTTTAGACATGGCTACAGCCCGAACTGCTGAACGAATTACACCAAATGTGGCAGGAAGGTAGATGTTGGTCCAGAGAAGTGCGTTTGTGTGAATTGGTGTAAATCTGTTCAGCAGTTCTGGAGTTATTGAAAGAAATTTCTAATTGTGTATATAAGGAGGTGAAGGATCTGCGACACCTCCCAATCTCATGCTGAGATATGATTGACTGCCAACACTTCAAACCAAGAGTGTTGGCAGCCATTTTGGGACTCAGCTTGAGTTCCAGAAAAAAACGTTAAAAGGAGGCAGGGTAGAAATACCCTGATCCCTAGGCCTCTACTGGGGGATCCCACAGGGACTCCACTGGGCCCAAAATCCACGGATCCCATCAAAATGTTTAAAAAAAATAAGTGCGGGTTCCCGGCCTTCATTACTAATCAGCCCCTGGGTGGGCCAGGTCCCGGGGGCATTTTAATGAAAAAGGAGGTGGGCAATCAGGCCCCCTCTGCTGGGGCATATTAATGATCCAGGGACCACCACCTCCCAGGGGCTTGTTCATAAATGAATGCAGGGGAGGTCTGTACAGCCTCCCCAACTGCCCTAGGGACCACCACCTCCCCAGGGCTTATTTACTTTTTAAATGGTGAGCCTCTCAGACCCCCCAGCACCAGGGAATGCCACCTCCCTGGGGCTAATCCTGAAAAAATGCAGGAGGGGCACCACAGAGCCCTCCGCAGACTCGGGGGCCCCCACCTCCCCAGGGCTTTAATTTCAGTTAATGTGGGAAGGCCACATGGACCCCTCACAGCCCCAGGGACCACCACCTCCCTAGGGCATTTGTTAAAATAAATGTGGGTGAGACCCGTGCTGCCTCTCTCGCTGTCCCAGGGACCTCCTTCTCCCCAGGGCTTATTTACTTTTAAATGGGTGGTGTCTAATTGGCAGGTTGTTTCCCTGTCCAAGTAGGGACCCTCCTTCCTAGTCAGCATAAGGGGGTTGCACTCCTAAAATAACCCCTGCTCACCCCCTTGGTAGCTTGACATGAGCAGTCAGGCTTATCTCAGAGGCAGTGTGTAAAGCATTTGCACATAACCAATAGTAATACAGCAATAACACTACAAAAGGACACCAAACCAGTTTTAGAAAGCTATCCAATATTTTATTTGCGCAAAAAAGCCCAAACCGATAAAAATCGACTATTCAATATCCATAAGACAAAAAAGATAAAAATCCACTATTCAATACCCATAAGCAAAAACAGACCTAAATGCAATTCCTTGAAGTCAATAGCTCCGTCCGGGGCTATCACGGTGTGGTGAACAACAAATCTAAACAGTTCTGGCTGACTGCGGCATTGCAGGACAGCTATGGTGTTGGAAAGACCCGCAAAACAGTACCTCTAGAAATGTAGGGCTTCGGGGACCTCACGGTGTACTCCGTAGAGCCAGTGTCGGTGGGCATCGGTTCCCGAGGTTGGTGCAGGAGTCATCGGCCCCTTGAAGTCAAATGTGATGCAGATTGAACTCTGTATAGTGGAAGTCAGGAGCGCTGGCAGTTGTTGAGGTTGAGGTGCGAAGTGCAGCAATGCAGCGTGCTGTGCCCTCAGGTCGCGATGCAGGCAGTAACTTGGTGACAGTCGTCCAGCGGCGTCGGTGACAGGCCTGTGGTGCAAAGTTGTGCGCTGCTCGTTGTGGTACTAGCAGGTCACAGTGCAGGCAGCATCTTCGTCATTGCTGAAGGGCGTCCATGGCACCTGTAGGCCAAGTTTACTGTGTGGGATAGGTCGGTGCATCGTGTAACTTATGACCGATGCCCTTAAACCATGGTGCAAGCAGCGGCTTCAATTTCGGCATGGAGCAGTGACGTCAGGGATACCGGCGGGGGGCAGTGTGAAGTGAGGCAGAACAAAGTGCGGTGCCCACATGTCACGGTGCAAGCAGCGGTTCAGTGGCAACATCGGGCATCCACATCGGTGAGACCACGCTTGTGGTGCGAAGTGCGGTGGTGCCCTTTGCGGAGTCTTCAGGACACGGAGCTGGCAGTGGCAGCGTTGACAGTGTCGGGTTGCTTTTTCTTCTGTTGCAGCACAAAACGCACAATTTTCAGGGGTGGTAGCAGATGAACTTGAAGTGTTTGCTGTTCCTGAGACTTCATGAACAGGGGGAAAGCTCTACCTCAAGCCCTTGGGGAAACTTGAAGTTGCAGAAAGTTCAGTCCAGGTGTTTCTCTGCCCAAGAGAGAAGCAGCCAATGCAGGCTAACATAGAAAAGCGCAGTTCCTCCTCACAGCTTCTCCAGCTCTTCTTCTTGGCAGGTTCCTTGAGCCAAAAGAGTTCTAAAGTTCTGGGGTCTGGGCCCCAATATTTATACCATATTTTGCTTTCATCTTTTGTGGCAAAAAGTCTCTCTGCTCAGTCCAAACCAGTCCTGTCCTCTCTGCTTCAGCTTCTTGACAGGAGGTGGAGACAGCATTGTGCACAGGAGACAAGGCCTATTCAGGTGCAAGGAAAACTCCTCCCACTACTCTAAATGCAGCCCAGGTCTATTCAGCTCAGCTCTGAGTCATCCAGGAAAGGCAGGAATCATCTCAAACCCCTTGGTGGCTGTCTACAGTGAATGCACATCCCCAGCCCCTGTCACTCCAAAACCAGACAGTCAATACACAAACCAGCTGAGGCACACAGAATAGTTAAGCAAGAAACTGACTACCTTCTAAAAGTGGCATTTTCAAACACACAATTTAAAAACCGTCTCACTAAAAAGATGTTATTCAATTCAGAGTTCAGGGAGCCTAAACTCCATTTCTCCATCTTGTCCCAAACGAAAGTTATACTTTTAAGAGGTTACAAAACAACTCCCATGTTAGTCTATGGAACAGATAGCCTTGCACTAGGGAAAAAACGAGTACCATGGTTCTACAAGAGGAGTACCTTACATATAAGAAAAGGGAAAGTTAGGGCCTGGCAAGTGGGGGCACTTGTTGGGTCAACATGGCCCTAAAAACTGTGCGCAGACCCTGCAGGGGCAAGTCTGAGACACCTTTGAAAGGCTGCTTGTGTGGGTGGCACAGTCAGCGCTTCAGGCCCACCAGCTGAATTTGATTTACAGACACTGGACGCACACAGTGCACTATACTAGAGATAGTAGTAAATTGAATAAGCCAACTATGGAAATGTCACTGTGCCAATGCTCCTACTGGCGCACTACTAGTTGGGGGATTAAGTCCCCTTTCAATCTGGGGGTCCTTGGGGGCCAACAAGCCCTCCTGTTACCTCCAGTAATTGCCACACATCAGGATTACTGAGAGGTCATCGAGGCCCTGTCCGCTTTCACCGCCAATCTGCAAACGTGCCTCCTGGAACACTACTGATTAGGGGATGAAGACCCCTTGGCTGCTGAGTGTCCAAAACCCCTCCTGTTGCTTCCAGTAAGTCCCACAAAGTGGGATTGCAGAGATATCATCAGCGGGGGCTTAAATTATAGTTAGCTCAGGTAACAATAAGTATTGAATTTCTATGGTTTTGTATGAGTGAAATCTGAGCCTATCCATAACATCCCTGTAAACTTCCAGTGAATTTCTAAGTTTTTTAAATTCCATTTCCTAACTATAACATCCCTGTAACATTTGTTTTTTTCAGCATATTTCTAAGGTTTGTCATATCTCATTTACGAAACAATAACGTCCCTGTAACCTTTGGTTTTCTAAGTGAATTTCTATGTTTTTTTAAACTGGTAGTCACATTTGCAGAGTGGTGGAGAAAGAGGGTGGGGCCTCTGACCATCTCACAGGAATCCTGCTGTGTCTGACTTAATGGAGGTAATAGGAGGGCTTCTTGGCCCCCAAGGAACCTCAGCAACCAAGATGGCTTCATCCCCCTACTAGTATTGCACCAGGAAGTGCATTTGCAGAGTGGTGGAGAAAGAGGGCAGGGCCTCCAACCAGCTCTCATCAGTCATGATGTTTGGGACTTACTGAAGGTAACAGGAGAGGTTCTTGACCCCCAAGGATGCTCAGCATTCAAGGGGACTTCACCTCCCAATCAAAAGTGGCACAGGAGGCGCGTTTGTTGAGTGGTGGAAAAAGGGGGTGGGCCTCTATCCAGCTCTCAGCAAATCCTCTGTGTAGGATTTACTGAAGGTAAGGTTCTTGGCCCACAAGGATCCTCAGCATCCAATGGGACTTTATCCCTCAACTAGCAGTGCACCAAGAGGCGTGTTTGCAGAGTGATGGAGAAAGGGGGCATGCCCTCCAAAGTCCTCTCAGAAATTGCGCTGTGTGGGACTTACTGGAGGTAAGTGGTGGTGGAAGAAGGGGCGTGACCTACTATCAGATCTGCTCTATCCTGTTAGATGGAACTTACTAGAGGTAATAGGAGGGGTAGTTGGCCCCCAAGGACGTCCTTGGGGGCCAACTACTACTCCTGTTAGCTCCAGTAAGTTCCACAAAGGAGGATTGCTGAGAAGTTGTCAGAGGCCCACCCCCTTTCTCCACCACTCTACAAACATACCTCCTGGCACACTACTATTTGGGGGACGAAGTCCCCTTGGCTCCAGAGGAACCTTGGGGGCCAAGAAGCCCTCATCCTACCTCCTGTAGGTCCTACACGGCGGAATTGCTGTGAGCTGATCAGAGGTCCTGCCCCCTCTTCTCTACTTTGCAAAGGTGACTACTACTTTAAGAAACATAGAAATTGACTGGAAAAAACAACGGTTACAGGGACATTATAGTTGGGAATTAGCATTTAAAAAAAAACCTTAGAAATTCATCGAAAAAAAAGGTTACAGGGGTATTATAGATAGAAAATGGAATTAGAAAAACCTTAGAAATTCACTGAAAAAACAAAGGTTACAGGGACTTTATAGTTAGGCTGACATTTTACGTGTAAGAAACCAGAGAAATTCAGCAGGTATAGTTAGCTGAGATAACTATAATTCACGACCCCGCAATGCACTGCTCATGACCTCACATTTTACGTCACTCATGACATGGTCAGTGACATCACTGATGACATCACTGATGACATCTCAAATGACATCACTGATGACATCATCCGGTGACTGTGAGTATTTGAGATTGCAAAATAATTGCAATCCTAGGTCTACTATAGTTGTTGGGTTCCTGGACTGTAAACGAAGTGATAACTCTGCTATTCTAGGCTTGAGCATTGTTGGCTTATGTAAAATTAAAGGCTAATTTAGTAGTCTGAAGTCTGAGCCTGTGAGATCTGAATTAATGTCAATTTGTGGGTAGCTCTTCTTGATGAGACCTGAGCCTATAAATGATCTATAATCTGAGAGGTCTGTGATGTAAGAGGAAGAACTCCGCTGTCTGAAATAAGAAGGTAAACAGTCTCTACAACTCAAGCGAAGGGACAGCTCTGAGCTATTCGGAACTTTATAATATACAGGGCCTTTTCATGCAGAGTGATAATGAGCAAGTTTCTTACAAAGGTGGAAGGGAAAATTGGAGCTCTAGACAGATTACTGAGGTCTGCTGGGGCTCCTGGCTTTTTTGTGTATCTTCATTTCATTGACTGCTAATTTAGTTCATCTTGTAAACTTGCTTGCCGTTTATCTTTTCTACTTGCTACTGTGAACCTTTCAGTACCTGTAGGTTCAATTTCTCTTAAAGCAAAAGGTACCTGATCAAATAAAAAAGAGGGTATTTTAATTTAATTTGGCATTTCATTCGTCAAGTCCTGGGGACCAGAAAGCAGTGCTTAATTTGTAAACAAAGAAGTGCCAGGGCTCTAGTCAGGAGGCCACTGCAGCTTGCACCACACATTGCCCCAGCCATGCTGACAGTGATATTAACAACACAACTACTAAACATCACACTCCTGCATGTGTGAGAACTCAGACTATTCCAGGCTCTCAAAGCTATAAAATTGGCTTGGGTGGTAGGTAACAGTCATTTTTAATATATATTGAAATAATAATTAACTATTGTTGTGGTCAACTCCAAATTAACCAGACAGCCCCACCTTGTGGCAGACTGTCACAAGCACCGGTGTTGACATTTAAGTGCAGGTGCCAAGCAATGGAAACCACAGGCTCAAATTAAGCAATGCTGTTAAGCTCTAACAGGCCTGATTATGCTCCCAGCCACTATTGTTAGTTCTCATGAATTGTGCATCCTCTTGATTGCTTGCATACAGCTATTTTGTGCTTCCCTTTTGTTGAATATGAATAACTAAAGGGAGGGAGGCATTAGCCTGTTTAATAGTGTCAACAAGGACTGAGGGTGGTGTTTTATTGGCACTTTATTGGTGTGCTTGAGAAGTGGCATCTTATATTTAGACCCAGCATATCCCTTTTCCTGATTACCCTTGCGACTTTGCACACTTTGGTTAATGAATCCACCCCTGTAGAGGGGGAGCAACAGCTAAAACCTTTTTATAATATGGATTTCCTTAAATTTATAAGAATTGTATCCCTTTATCCCCTTTCCCCCATCGTCTTTTTGACTTTGCACATTTTGGGTAATGAACCCATCGTGTTCCTTAACATGCACTTTATTTTGTGTTATCAGTGTTTTAGCTAGCTGCGGTACAACTCATTTCGCACCTTGCACATTCTCCTTTAGAGTCATCTTTGAGTATTTTTTTACATCTTGACTCAGTTAGGAACATTTCAATGGATAGTAGAGACAGTAATGTACCAGAACATAAATTGAGGTCAAGAATCTGTACTGAGATGCCAGTCTTACAGAGTGCTCCTCTTATACCGTTTATAATTTGAGTCACTGCCCCTGTCGGAGCACCGACTGGAAAGTAACAATGCTGATCTTCCTACAGATGTTTGTGTAAATTACGGCATAATGTTATTTAGACTGTATTTTTGGATTATGCTAT
The DNA here is from genome assembly GCF_964204655.1 of Triturus cristatus. NCBI lineage: Eukaryota > Metazoa > Chordata > Amphibia > Caudata > Salamandridae > Triturus > Triturus cristatus. The sequence continues at coordinate 928,909,056 of NC_140593.1, read as the reverse complement.
TGAATGTCTGATCTTTTGAAATGGTTTTAAGTAACGGGCCAATAATAAAAAATAAAATAAAACAAAAAGACTCTTAGGATGTTATGATTGTCAAGGCCTTAGTTCGGAGTCTTTTAAACCGATGTAACATCTCTGCTCTCTCAACCTTTAAATTCTCTGTAGCCTGAGGGGTAGCACTGCTGTAAGGGCCACTAACACCTGTCAGGCTTTTCCTTGAGAGGCTTGTCATTGTTAAATATGTGTATGTTTACATTTTGTAACTTGATTACTAGTAATAACATATGACAGATAATCGACTTGGGGAGTACAGTTTGGAAAAATGAAAGGAGGTGAATGAAGAAAGATGCAATTAAGAAAAATGACAGCCCATGTAAAACGCACACCCGGATATTTCAAGCTACTTGTGACCTTTTAAACATCTTTGTGACAACTGTGCTAAAAATTGTACTGCTTTTACACCATATTTTCAAATACTTTTTGATATGGTGAAAGGGGACAGGTTTGGGCATGGCTGCCACACAATGATAGTGTTATATTTGGCCATGAGTCCCCTTTCTAAAACTTTATTTAAACAGTATGTATCACAGTGCACCCATTGGAATTGGGGCAGTTTTTATGGTCAGTGTAGACGGCGTAGCTGTCGCCAAACAATTAAGTGAGAACCACCAGTAGAGGGTCTTTGGCTCTGCAAACATGATGGGTGCCATGAGTCCATATTTTGAACAGGCATAAGTTGTGTGCTTGCCCTCCACACAGCTATGATAATTTTGTTTATTTATCCTGCTGCCCGAGCTTGAACTTTCATGCGTATAGACCTGACATTGTATTTTTAGTAAAGTGTCTTAGATAACTAGATAATCTATTGTATTTTTCTGTGGCAGCAGCACAGCAGTCATTAAACTACATGGATTTTTAGATCTGGCTTGACAGTCCAACTCTCACCTAATCTTTTAACCTATACCAATATTATTCTTAGTACTTTTCTTTCACACAAATACATATCCATTCCTTTGCTATCTACTTGTATTGCTTCACATTACTGTACAACATTTCTTTAAACCTATGCCAACTGGCACTGTCAATGCTTGTTCACATCTTTCTTGGAGAAGACCGAAATACCACATGAAGGAAGCTTGAGCTTACTCACTTTGCTTGTTTGAATTCCCCTCTACATTCACAATTGAATGGCCACCACTATTTCTTTAGGAGAGTTATGTAGATGCCTTGATATTTCAGAAGCAGTGTGTGCTTTGCACACTGGTGTAAATGCACAACGAGATTTCTGGGAATCTCTGTGTACTGTGACATCACTTCTTGGCGCAAGATAGAATAAAGGAGCATTTTTAGAGGTCTGTGGGAGTCTTGTAATGATAAACTGGTGCAGATGCAGACAATTAATTTAGTGCACAATCAGAAAACGGGGGTAGGTAGGGATGTCAGCTAGGTCCACCCTCCTAGAACAGTAGTAAACGCACAGAATCCGGGATACCAGAAAAAGAACTTAGCTATGGGTGAAGAAAGACTTCTGCTCAAATAGAGTGGGAGAGTCTACAGACAAGAAAGAGGAATTTCTTTCTTGAGTCCCCTCACTCACAAGGCTTTCCCCTTGGTGACATGCTTCATCATAGGGGTCCTCTCAATCCGCTGCGTATTGAGGCGTGCTGCGACTTGCGGACTTACGTAGGAGCACTTTGGTGCGAAAAATGTGTAGTGCGGTGATGTGGAGTGGGAGAGGTGGATTAAAAATACCTAACTAGTGGGCAAAGTACTTTAATTCTAGCTCCTAGCTGGTATATCTAAAAACAGGGATGAATACTGGGAAAAGAAACTTAACCATAATGAGTTAGGAGTCCCCAGTAATAGCCAACATGTTTCGAGCCTCCCCAAAGCTCTTCTTCAGGACCACACAGGGACCAGCCCGGTGTGTACCACTCCATAGGTGACCTGTAAATAGGTGAATGAAAAAAGTGAATAAATAAAGCGCCGCACCTAGTATGTGTGCGCTAATAATGACATACATAAGATTAACTCATTGGTTACGTAGTATCTGTAGGATATAAAAAAACACATTGTTAATGTAACAAATGCCTACCAGTGTAAACTGGATGGCATGATCGATGTGAATATCAATTTCTAACGTATAAATGCTCCTATATAGTGTGTGAAATTAGCAGCTACATAGTGTTCCATCCTGCTATGCAGAAGGAAAAAACATATGGCTAACTTCTCCAATGGAGATGGTGAGTGCTATTTACAAAAACATAAACCACGTTACAAAGAACAACACCAAGTATGAACATGTACATATAATCACATACTCATTTAGAGGCTAAAATGTGCCCCATGGTCTGGAGGGGTGGAGGAGCTCGTATTCACACTCTGTAAATAAGGACAGAATGTGGTTAATGTTGTCCCTGTAAAAAAAACGCTGTAAAAATGACGGGACTGCCTGATTCCTCCATATGGTTAATTAGAGTTGCTTAGTTTGGCTCTCCTGTAAGGGAAAGATCAATAGGACTTACTTAATCTGAGCTCTCCTCGTCGGCAATGTACCTACTCACTTCCCTGAAGACCGCATAATAACGTGTCTCTCCTCGGGAGCTGGAAATGGAATATATGCTGATGTTTCCGCTAAGTCATCATGGCAGTACACTAGGAAAAATGGCCGCCGTGAAATGGCAAATTCATCGGCCATCTTGAGTGTATGACTTTTTAGCGTAATTATGAATACTGGTATAAGTCGCTTTTCTGGATTGCGGGGTTGGGCAATCTAATGTAAGGAAACAAAGGAATTATTGAATTGTATTGATGTGGATTAATCTCCACTGTTCGGCGGTGTTACAGTCGGAAAAGAATAGCCGCCTTAAAATGGCACATTCGTCGGCCATCTTGGGTGTATGATTTTCAGAGCGATTATGAACAGTGGTTCAAGTCACTTCTTAGAGTACACAGATAGCGATTTAATGTAAGGAACCCATGGATTTATAGACGAAATTATATTCAGTAGTTGTCTGAGTGGTTTACAAGCGTGTTTAGGCAAAACTCATTTAGTAAGATGTGTAGAGAGATCGAACCATACTGCTGGGCACAAGCAGATATATCTGGTTTATCGTCTGCTGGGTACAAGCAGATATATATAGTATATCTACTACATTACACTGTGTAGTGATCTCTAAGTTGGTTACTAGGGGTGTCCAGTTATCCGGTTCGAAAAACCTTACAAACTACTTCCTGAAGTTTTTACTTAGCGAATTGACCCCAAGGGATGTTATCATTCAGGCCCTGGGTGTCAGAGAGTAACTTGAAAACCCAGCTTTCTTCTTTTTGAGAATTCCAATAGAAGCCCATGTTGACACCACAACATGGGCTTCTATGGGAATTCACAAGGGCATATTATCAAGCCCATTATCGCCGCTTTAGCGGCAGTTTTCTGCCGCTAAAGCGGCGATATTTTTAATGCCGTTTCTTGATAATATGCCCCTTAATTTCTTGACCTGAGATGATAGGCAAGGGGGCAATGACATCTTTAAAATGTGACGGTAAGTTAGCCATAAAAAGATTAAAACGGCATTGTGCCAAAACGCAACCCTGTTTGAGATCACTACTAGTTTCAAGTCGACGGGTAGTACATCTACCATCTCCTACTTTAACCTGGACCCATGTATTAGTATACAACAATTTAATCATGTCAAGCAGCTGATTCGGAATACCCCGTGCAGATAACTTAGCCCAGAGTAATTTATGGGGGACAGAATCAAAAGCGCCTTAAGGTCAACAAAACAAATGTATAAACTTTGCTTTTTATGCTCTTTCAGCAAGTAAGGTTAATATAGTCAGATTCGTGGTCGTTGACTCGCCCCTTTGAAATCCGGTTTGAAATGTTGGGATAAGATCTTCTTTTGTGGCCCATTCTTCGAGGTCGTTCAACAGACAGCTAGAGAAGACTTTTGCCTTTGTTAAGGCAATCAGCCTATAGTTTGCTGGATTTTCTTTAAGGTGATTTTACAGGATCCTTCTTTAAGTTTATCGTTCCTTACTTACTAGCTCCAAACAACGCCCACCCATGTCAGTCCGTTCATTGTGAAACCTAAATATACACCTTCTAGGCATCTCTTCCTGATAGTAAGACTTCAGGTTGTTTATATGATATTTGGTTTCAAAGGGAACCTCTTTTATGTTAAGTGGCTAAAGACAAGGTCAGGAAAGTGTTTAAGAGAGCCTACATGGGAGAAGTATCAAACTTTCCCTGTCAGAAGCTTGCCAAACCAAAAGGCAGAATCAAACTGTCAGACAGTTTTCTTGGCAGTACTTTGTGACATTGGGCTTTGTAAGGATGGCTGTCAAACAAGATTGGGCAGAAGCTCATGAAGCCCATTTTTCTGTGACAACTTCAGATGTGAGGAGCATCCACTCCTCTTCACACTTTTCCTAGCCTAGAGGGATATGCGAGCAAAATGAATTATAGGTAACCTGGGGAAGGCCCGGTCACAAAAAATGAAGAATAATAACCTTAGCAAAAGTAATTCCTGTGAGGAAAAAAAAAACATTATTGACTAATGGTTGACTGTAGGTGATTAGCTCAATGTCACAAGAATCCAGAGGATAAGGTTAAAAGGAACTTTCCATCCTTTTTCATCTTTTTTATATGGAGTACTCTAACACTGAACTTGAAAAAACATCTATTGATTGCTCCAGGACGCAATTCTCCCCAGACTCTCAAATTAAGCAAATATTTTATTATCACAGATTGCTGTAAATGAAGTAAACAGATGATATCTCGGACTAAAAGAGGGAGGGCTGAGGCTGCTGGTCCTGATGAGCTTTCTGCAGAATTCCATAAGGTATTGAAAGATGTACACTGGCTAGAAATTAAAGAGATTATTCAAAGATTATAGCACCTAATTTATTGTGAAAAGATATCATCTACCTTATTAGAAACGGGGAGCATCTATCATACTGAGAAAATGATCACATTAATATCAGACTTGTCTAAATTATATATTATAAAATTCCCCAAGAATCATAAGAAAAATAAATATGGAGGAGCACTCTTCTTTCTATTGCTACAAAATGGAGAAGGCTAAAACACATCTCAAAGTTTTGAAAACTGTTCAGGAACTAATTTACTGCTTCGTGTATGCCACTTAATCATACCACATCTTGAATTTTGTCTGGCTATCTCTGTTTTTTTCACAATAACATCTCCTCCATCGCTACTAATTTTAATCTACCTAAATCGATCCGCTGGACCACATCAATTTCCCTTCTATTAAATGTCCTATCCTTTCTGGCTTTATCCTCGCTCATCCTATAGATCTTGATCTTAACTTCTCCCCACTATTGCAAGTCCCCCTCCATAATTCTTAAAGCAAGTTCTTATATTAGTTCCACTCATGGATATTTGCAATCCTTCAATGTCATCTGCCACTGTACCTCCAGCTTGAAAACATATTTGTCGTTATTCTTCTTAACAAATCATCTGCAAACAAAACGACACACCGTAACTATCACCCTATTTCCCTTCTGCCTTATCCATCTAAAATCTTACACAAACACATCCATCTTCAACTCTTTCTCAGTCATTCTTTTTCACCTAGACTGTTGCAACTCTTCACTGTAGCCTCCGGTTAACCTTCATTCTCAATTACAAACCAGACAGAATACTGTAATTCACCTCCTCTATGCTCGCCCTCATCACTACTTCATTTATATTCTTGACAAACTTTTTAGGCTTTATAAGCTATTATTCAAATATGCTTATTTGATTATGCCTTCACATATATGGACCTTCAGGAAAGGATTAGTCGTTACATTCTATCCAACTCCCTCTGCTCAGAATTTCTTAACCTTGTCATTTCCAAGATGTATTGCTCCAGAATGGGGGTCTCTCCTTCTCTTATATTGTTCCCAAATACTGGAATTGCCTTCTGCTCTCCCTTCACAACCAAGAGAAATTCCTAGCTTTTTGGAAGTCTCTTAAAATGGATCCTTCCCTCACTAGCTCTTGTCTCCCTTATTCCTCACCTTCTGGGAAGGCCTAGCCCCAGAAGACCCATAGGCTATTCTTCCAATTTGAGTATTCTACATAACTAATTAAATGATTTATTTATTTTATTTATTTATTTTTTAAACTTGTAAGGCGCAACAGCTACCCAAAAAGGGTTTCCCGGCGCCTAGACACAGCATAAGAATGTCAGGAGAAATTACTAGCTATTCTTGTTATTGTTCGAATAGCCAGGTCTTAACGTGTCTTCGGAACCTGACGTGGTTTTCCTCTTTTCGAATGAAAGAAGGGAGTGCGTTCCAGAGGGATGGTCCAAGGTGGGCGAAAGATCTGCCTCCCATTCTTGCCAATTTAAATCTTGGTACACAGAAGTTGGAAGCTGATTGCGAACGAAGATTGCGCTTGGGAATATAGGGGTGAGCCAGAGCTAGAAGGTATTTGGGTGCCGTACCTGCTTTCATTCTGAACATATAGTTCAGGGCTTTAAAACGGATTCTGCTTTCTACCCTGTGCCAGTGGAGTTCCCGACGGTAGCTCGAGACCCCGGAATTTTTAGGGATTCTGCACAGTAGTCGGACTGCAGCGTTCTGGGCAAGTTGTAGTCGACTGACTACCGCTTTATTAGAACCAAGGTACAGAATGTTGCCATAGTCAAGCCGTGATGTTATGAGGGCATTGACTACGGTCTTTTGAGTGGAAGAGGGCAGCATCCAAATAATTTTCCTCAGCCATTTGATGATGGTAAGGCATAAACCGATGACTTTATTGGCCTGTTGACTCATGGAAAGGGAGCTATCCAAGATGACTCCCAGATTGCGAACTTGTGTCACAATGGTAGGAAAAGTAGCCATCTGGTCTGGCCAGTGTGAAGGATTCCAAAGATCCTAAGAGAAGAATCTCTGTCTTGTCTCCATTGAGCTTTAATTGGTTTCTTGTCATCCAATTAAGGATGTTTTGAAGCCCTGATTTGAGGGGAGATGGGGATGTCGGACCGGGTTCAGATAGGGAGAATATAATTTGAGAATCATCGGCATAGGTCATAAGAGTGAGTCCAGATTTTTCGGCTAAACCAGCTAGGGGTCTGAGGTAAAGATTAAAAAACAGGGGACTCAATATAGATCCCTGTGGCACGCCGTGGGGGGCATTGAAGGTGTCGAAACAGGCCAGTGAGGATGTTATTTGGAAAGTCCGTTCCGCTAGGAAGGATCGAATCCAGTTAAGCGCTTTTCCACGGACACCATTTCTGTATAATGCCTTGATGAGAGTTTCGTGGGATATGGTGTCAAATGCCGCGCTCAGATCTAAAAGCACGAGCGCGACCGTCTGGCTTTTATCGAGGAGATTTCAGATGTGTTCCGTAACTCCGAGAAGAGTGGTTTCTGTCGAGAAACCAACTCGAAAGCCCGACTGTGAGGGGTGCAAAAGCGAGTTTTCTTCGACAAAGGTGGATAGGACCGTGTGGACGTGTCGCTCCAAGCATTTGGAGAAGGCAGGGAGCAGGGATATGGGTCTATAGTTGGCTAGACTTTCCGGATTTGCTGTGGGCTTTTTTAACAATGGCGTAATCATGGCGTGTTTCCAGAGGGTCGGGACTGTGGATAATTCAAACGAAGCGTTAAGCGTATCAACGATGACTCCCAGGGAATGATCATCCAGTTGTTTAATAATTTTAATCGGGATAGGATCCCTGGGAGAGCCGGACTTGATGTTTTTGAATATGGTTTTCAGTATATCTACCGAAATGGGAGGCCAGGCTTCCAGGGTATTTTCACCGGAGGGGGCATGTTCCGAGCCAGAAAAAGGTGGTGGTTCGTTATTGTTGGTGTTAATGTCCCTGATGAATTTCTCAACTTTTTCAGTAAAGAAACATGCTAGATCTTGGCATTGTTGAGTGTTGCGTGGGGGAGCCGAGGCTGTGGTTTGTGCGCCTGCTAGTTCCTTGACTATATTGAACAACGTTTTCGGCTTATTTGTTGCTTCCGTGATAGTATTAGAAACGAAAGAGGCACGTGTTTTTGCACAGGCAGTATGATATAAATATCTGGCTTCATGATAGGTGTGTTTTGCGTCAGGGGCGTAGTCTTTACGCCATTGACGCTCGAGTGCCTTGCATTTTGATTTTTCAACTTTTAAAAGGTCATTAAACCATGGGGCAGGGTGGCAGTGTCTATTTCCTTTGATAGAAGTGGTGGATAAACAGTGGTCAGCGGCATCGCTGAGCCATTTGCGAGTAGCTGCCGCCAGGCTGTCCATGTTATGACCGTTTCTAGGAGGGTTTTCATGAAGTGCCGAATTTAGTTTGGCCAGGTCCAGTAGCTTCCAGTTTTTCCTAGACGTAGCTGGAATGTCAGGTTGCGTATTGGAGGTAGGTGGAAGATTTATGCTGAATTTTATTAAGTGATGGTCAGACCAACAAATAGGAGTGGTATTGTGCCATTTTAGCTCGTTGATATTGGAGATAATGGGGTCGAGCAAGTGGCCCTCTTTATGTGTCGGTCCGGTATTAACTAAGGTCAAATTTAGGGCCTTCAGGTCCTCTAGCAAATTAGAGCAAAAGGGAATGGAAGGGTCATCAAGATGTAAATTTAAATCACCAATGAGTGAGAAATTTTTTGATGCAATGTAGTATGGAGTGATATAGTTGGCTAAATTTGGTGCCCATTTGGATGAATTTCCAGGGGGCCGGTATTTCAATATGCCTGACATCGTGAAGTTTGGATTCAGGGAAATTTTGAAAAAGCCGGCTTCGCAGTCGGGGATGGCAATTTGTTCTAATGTACATTTCAAGTCTCTATTAAAAATGATTGCTATTCCACCTCCTAGCTGGTTATTTCGGTCTATCCTAGTGATAGCATAATTAGCAGGGAGGGCAGTAGCAACGTCGGGGCCAGCACTCTCGTGCAGCCACGTCTCTGTCAGAAAGAGGACACTAGGGTTACCATCCAATAGGAGGTTGAAGATGTCCAATTTGTGTTTAGGTAGTGAACGGCAGTTAGTACTGTAGAGCACGTACTTTTGTGCTTCAACATTGCAAGGCTGTTTGCGTTTCCTGTGCCTCCTTGCAGCGTCAGGGTAAGGTTGGTGGATGGTAGTGGTAAGTTTGCAATTTTTACAGGAGGTAACTCCTGTTATGTGGAGATTGAGTGTTGTGCATCTTATGTTTGTAATTGGGCGTAGCGCTCTTAGTTCCATAGGGGATCTTACCAGCTTTTTGTGGGCGGGGGGAGCATGGTCTTCTGCCCCATGCCCCGTACTGGCCCGGACGGGCACAGACGGGCTGGTCTTTGGCGTGTCTTCGGCGTGCTGAGGGCGCACCCACTGCGCTCGTCCGCTGCACTTCCAAGGAGTGTGCATAGTTATGGGGAGGAGGAGGGGGCGTGGCTAGCTGTAAGGGGCGTGGCCCAGTGTCTCGTGGGTAGCGATGGCGGCTGAGAACTCGCCCTTCCCACAACAGCGCTGGCTCCGCTGTGCAGGAACGTGTCCTCACCAGCCCAGAAGCAACAGAATAAAGGTGAGTAACAAGAAACAGAAACACAGTGTCTTAAAATCAGCAATGTGCAAATTACACGTTATTAAAAGGTAAGGAGCGACACCCCCGGCTTCCGCCTCAGGGGTAGCTGTCTATCAACACCGGCTTGCAACTCAGCACGGCGTTTTAAGCGTCAGGGAGGGGGCGTGGCTAGCTGTAAGGGGCGTAGCCCAGTGTCTCGAATGATCCATTCATCAATCATCATACCACATTGTTAAATGCTGATCATAGGCTTCAACAATATTCAAGCAAAGCAGAGTGATACAAAAGTTACTATACAATTGCAGATAGGGTTTTATTCAAAGATGATACTTGACTAATTTAGTGCAAGCTATAGTCAGGAATATTTATATCACAACAAATAAACAGAGAATAGCAACACACTTAATCAATGCTGCCAAAGAATTTACTTGAAGCCCCAGCCTCAACTGTGAAAGAAATAATTGATGGACAGGATGCTGGACAATGCAAACATTCAACCCCAGTCACAAGGATCTGGGTTTAATCCATCATTCTTTTGCTCGCCACACCACCCCAGTTTGGACCCAGCCATATGCAAATCAGTCTTGGCCCTGTTCCTTATGGGAACAGTCCAGCCCGAACTGCCAAGCCAGGTCCTCCCTACACCAGAAACAAGCATCCTGGGACGGGTTTCAGGGCATCACCCATCATCAGCCAGGCTAGCTTGAATCCAGTGGTGTAGTGAGCATGGGACCCAGGCTTGGGCATACCCATCCCACTTAGGGCGACATCTGCAAAATAAATAATTGATCGACGGAATGCTGGACAATGCAAACATTCACCCCCAGTCACAAGGATCTGAGTTTAATCCATCATTCTTTTGCTCACCACACCACCCCAGTTTGGACCCAGCCATATGCTAATCAGTCTTGACCCTGTTCCTTATCAGAACAGTCCAGCCCAAACAGCCAAGCCAGGTCCTGTGCTCTCCATGCCACTGGAGTCAAGCTATCCTGGCTGATGAGGGGTTAATAACCCCAAAACCAGTCCTAGGATGCTTGTTTCCAGTCCAGGGAGGACCTGGCCTGGCAGTTCGGGTTGGACTGTTCCCATTGGGCACAGGGTCAGGACGGATTTGTATGTGGCTGGGTACACACTGGAATGGCAAGGTGAGCAAGAAAACGATGGATTTAGGCCCAGATCTCTGTACTGGGGTGAATGTATAACATTGTTCTGCATTATTTCCATCAATTGTTTTTTTTGCACCAGCCTCAACAGTGCCGATGCTCTTTCCACGCCAGGAGGCATTTAAATCAGTGTCCCTGCAGTGCACAAGGCTTTCAACAGTGACTGGGGTCTCCAAACTGCAAGCCCCAGCCTCAATTTCAGCCAGTAGTGTTGATGATGCTCTTTCCATGCCCGGAGATGCTGAAATCAGGCACTGTGTCCCTTCACTGCTGGAGGCTTTCACCAGTTGCTCCAAACAACAAAACCCAGCCTCAACTGAGGTACGAAGGGCTGCTGATGCTCTATTGGTGTCATGAGGTGCTTAAATCAGGCTCTGTGCCCCCACAGCATGGGAGGCTTTGAACAATGACTGGTGGCTCCAAACTGCAAGCCCCGGCCTCAGCTGCAGCAAGGAGGGACGCTGATGCTCTTCTCACACCAGGAGTCACTTATGTTAGACTCTGTGTCTCCACAGTGAGGGATATTTTCACTGGTGGTTCCAAACTACAATCCCCAGGCTCAACTGCAGCAAGGAAGGATGTTGACGCTCTTTCCACGCCAGGAGCTGCTTAAATCAGGCTCTGTGTTCCTGCAGCACAGCAAAACCAAAGGGGATGATGGACAGAGTGCTGAACATTGCAAGAACTAACCCCCAGTCAACAAATCTGGGTTTAATCCATCATCATTCTTTAGCTCACTCCGCCACCCCAGTTCAGACATGGCCACATGCAAATCAGTCTGACCCTGTGCCTCATGGGAACAGTCCAGCCCGAACTACCAAGCCATGTCTTCCCTGTACCGGAAACAAGCATCCTGGGACCGGTTTCTGGCTAATCAGCTATCATCAGCCAGGCTAGCTTGAATCCAGAGGCAAAGTGAGCAGGGGACCCACGTCTGGGCATACCCTGCCAACTTAGGGCGAACAAAGCAAAACCAAAGGGGATGATGGACGGAGTGTTGAACATTGCAAGCACTCACCCCAAGTCAACTGATATGGGTTTAATCCATCATCATTCTTTAGCTCACTCCACCACCCCAGCTCAGACATGGCCATATGCAAATCAGTCTGACCCTGTGCCTCATGGGAACAGTCCAGCCCGAACTGCCAAGCCATGTCTTCCCTGGACCAGAAACAAGCATCCTGGGACCGGTTTCTGGCTAATCAGCCTTCATCAGCCAGGCTAGCTTGAATACAGTGGCAAAGTGACCAAGGGACCCACGTGTGGGCATACCCTGCCAATTTAGGGCGAACAAAGCAAAACCAAAAGGGATGACGGACAGAGTGTTGAACATTGCAAGCACTCATCCCCATTCAATTGATCTATGTTTAATCCATCATCATTCTTTAGCTCACTCCACCACCCCAGTTCAGACATGGCCATATGCAAATCAGTCTGACCCTGTTCCTCATGGGAACAGTCCAGCCCGAACAACCAAGCCATGTCTTCCCTGGACCGGAAACAAGAATCCTGGGACCGGTTTCTGGCTAATCAGCCGTCATCAGCCAGGCTACCTTGAATCCAGTGGCAAAGTGAGCAAGGGACCCACGTCTGGGCATACCCTGCCAACTTAGGGCGAACAAAGCAAAAACAAAGGGGATGACGGACGGAGTGCTGAACATTGCAAGCCCTCACCCCCAGTCAACTGATCTAGGTTTAATCCATCATCATTCTTTAGCTCACTCCGCCACCCCAGTTCAGACATGGCCATATGCAAATCAGTCTGACCCTGTGCCTCATGGGAACAGTCCAGCCCGAACTGCCAAGCCATGTCTTCCCTGTACTGGCAACAAGCATCCTGGGACCGGTTTCTGGCTAATCAGCCGTCATCAGCCAGGCTAGCTTGAATCCAGTGGCAAAGTAAGCAATGGACCCACGTCTGGGCATACCCTGCCAACTTAGGGCGAGCAAAGCAAAACCAAAGGGGAAGATGGACGGAGTGTTGAACATTGCAATCACTCACCCCCAGTCAACTGATCTGGGTTTAATCCATCATCATTCTTTAGCTCACTCCGCCACCCCAGTTCAGACATGGCCATATGCAAATCAGTCTGACCCTGTTCCTCATGGGAACAGTCCAGCCCGAACAACCAAGCCATGTCTTCCCTGGACCGGAAACAAGAATCCTGGGACCGGTTTCTGGCTAATCAGCCGTCATCAGCCAGGCTACCTTGAATCCAGTGGCATAGTGAGCAAGGGACCCACGTCTGGGCATACCCTGCCAACTTAGGGCGAACAAAGCAAAAACAAAGGGGATGACGGACGGAGTGCTGAACATTGCAAGCCCTCACCCCCAGTCAACTGATCTAGGTTTAATCCATCATCATTCTTTAGCTCACTCCGCCACCCCAGTTCAGACATGACCATATGCAAATCAGTCTGACCCTGTGCCTCATGGGAACAGTCCAGCCCGAACTGCCAAGCCATGTCTTCCCTGTACTGGAAACAAGCATCCTGGGACCGGTTTCTGGCTAATCAGCCATCATCAGCCAGGCTAGCTTGAATCCAGTGGCAAAGTGAGCAATGGATCCACGTCTGGGCATACCCTGCCAACTTAGGGCGAGCAAAGCAAAACCAAAGGGGAAGATGGACGGAGTGTTGAACATTGCAAGCACTCACCCCCAGTCAACTGATATGGGTTTAATCCATCATCATTCTTTAGCTCACTCCACCACCCCAGCTCAGACATGGCCATATGCAAATCAGTCTGACCCTGTGCCTCATGGGAACAGTCCAGCCCGAACTGCCAAGCCATGTCTTCCCTGGACCAGAGACAAGCATCCTGGGACCGGTTTCTGGCTAATCAGCCTTCATCAGCCAGGCTAGCTTGAATACAGTGGCAAAGTGACCAAGGGACCCACGTGTGGGCATACCATGCCAACTTAGGGCGAACAAAGCAAAACCAAAAGGGATGACGGACGGAGTGTTGAACATTACAAGCACTCATCCCCATTCAATTGATCTTTGTTTAATCCATCATCATTCTTTAGCTCACTCCACCACCCCAGTTCAGACATGGCCATATGCAAATCAGTCTGACCCTGTGCCTCATGGGAACAGTCCAGCCCGAACAACCAAGCCATGTCTTCCCTGGACCGGAAACAAGAATCCTGGGACCGGTTTCTGGCTAATCAGCCGTCATCAGCCAGGCTACCTTGAATCCAGTGGCAAAGTGAGCAAGGGACCCACGTCTGGGCATACCCTGCCAACTTAGGGCGAACAAAGCAAAAACAAAGGGGATGACGGACGGAGTGCTGAACATTGCAAGCACTCACCCCCAGTCAACTGATCTAGGTTTAATCCATCATCATTCTTTAGCTCACTCCGCCACCCCAGTTCAGACATGGCCATATGCAAATCAGTCTGACTCTGTGCCTCATGGGAACAGTCCAGCCCGAACTGCCAAGCCATGTCTTCCCTGTACTGGAAACAAGCATCCTGGGACCGGTTTCTGGCTAATCAGCCGTCATCAGCCAGGCTAGCTTGAATCCCGTGGCAAAGTGAGCAAGGGACCCACGTCTGGGCATACCCTGCCAACTTAGGGCGAGCAAAGCAAAACCAAAGGGGATGATGGACGGAGTGTTGAACATTGCAAGCACTCACCCCCAGTCAACTGATCTGGGTTTAATCCATCATCATTCTTTAGCTCACTCCGCCACCCCAGTTCAAACATGGCCATATGCAAATCAGTCTGACCCTGTTCCTCATGGGAACAGTCCAGCCCGAACAACCAAGCCATGTCTTCCCTGGACCGGAAACAAGAATCCTGGGACCGGTTTCTGGCTAATCAGCCGTCATCAGCCAGGCTACCTTGAATCCAGTGGCATAGTGAGCAAGGGACCCACGTCTGGGCATACCCTGCCAACTTAGGGCGAACAAAGCAAAAACAAAGGGGATGACGGACGGAGTGCTGAACATTGCAAGCCCTCACCCCCAGTCAACTGATCTAGGTTTAATCCATCATCATTCTTTAGCTCACTCCGCCACCCCAGTTCAGACATGACCATATGCAAATCAGTCTGACCCTGTGCCTCATGGGAACAGTCCAGCCCGAACTGCCAAGCCATGTCTTCCCTGTACTGGAAACAAGCATCCTGGGACCGGTTTCTGGCTAATCAGCCGTCATCAGCCAGGCTAGCTTGAATCCCGTGGCAAAGTGAGCAAGGGACCCACGTCTGGGCATACCCTGCCAACTTAGGGCGAGCAAAGCAAAACCAAAGGGGATGATGGACGGAGTGTTGAACATTGCAAGCACTCACCCCCAGTCAACTGATCTGGGTTTAATCCATCATCATTCTTTAGCTCACTCCGCCACCCCAGTTCAAACATGGCCATATGCAAATCAGTCTGACCCTGTTCCTCATGGGAACAGTCCAGCCCGAGCAACCAAGCCATGTCTTCCCTGGACCGGAAACAAGAATCCTGGGACCGGTTTCTGGCTAATCAGCCGTCATCAGCCAGGCTACCTTGAATCCAGTGGCATAGTGAGCAAGGGACCCACGTCTGGGCATACCCTGCCAACTTAGGGCGAACAAAGCAAAAACAAAGGGGATGACGGACGGAGTGCTGAACATTGCAAGCCCTCACCCCCAGTCAACTGATCTAGGTTTAATCCATCATCATTCTTTAGCTCACTCCGCCACCCCAGTTCAGACATGACCATATGCAAATCAGTCTGACCCTGTGCCTCATGGGAACAGTCCAGCCCGAACTGCCAAGCCATGTCTTCCCTGTACTGGAAACAAGCATCCTGGGACCGGTTTCTGGCTAATCAGCCATCATCAGCCAGACTAGCTTGAATCCAGTGGCAAAGTGAGCAATGGACCCACGTCTGGGCATACCCTGCCAACTTAGGGCGAGTAAAGCAAAACCAAAGGGGAAGATGGACGGAGTGTTGAACATTGCAAGCACTCACCCCCAGTCAACTGATATGGGTTTAATCCATCATCATTCTTTAGCTCACTCCACCACCCCAGCTCAGACATGGCCATATGCAAATCAGTCTGACCCTGTGCCTCATGGGAACAGTCCAGCCCGAACTGCCAAGCCATGTCTTCCCTGGACCAGAGACAAGCATCCTGGGACCGGTTTCTGGCTAATCAGCCTTAATCAGCCAGGCTAGCTTGAATACAGTGGCAAAGTGACCAAGGGACCCACGTGTGGGTATACCCTGCCAACTTAGGGCGAACAAAGCAAAACCAAAAGGGATGACGGACGGAGTGTTGAACATTACAAGCACTCATCCCCATTCAATTGATCTTTGTTTAATCCATCATCATTCTTTAGCTCACTCCACCACCCCAGTTCAGACATGGCCATATGCAAATCAGTCTGACCCTGTGCCTCATGGGAACAGTCCAGCCCGAACAACCAAGCCATGTCTTCCCTGGACCGGAAACAAGCATCCTGGGACCGGTTTCTGGCTAATCAGCCGTCATCAGCCAGGCTTGCTTGAATCCAGTGGCAAAGTGAGCAATGGACCCACGTCTGGGCATACCCTGCCAACTTAGGGCGAGCAAAGCAAAACCAAAGGGGAAGATGGACGGAGTGTTGAACATTGCAAGCACTCACCCCCAGTCAACTGATCTGGGTTTAATCCATCATCATTCTTTAGCTCACTCCACCACCCCAGTTCAGACATGGCCATATGCAAATCAGTCTGACCCTGTTCCTCATGGGAACAGTCCAGCCCGAACAACCAAGCCATGTCTTCCCTGGACCGGAAACAAGAATCCTGGGACCGGTTTCTGGCTAATCAGCCGTCATCAGCCAGGCTAGCTTGAATCCCGTGGCAAAGTGAGCAAGGGACCCACGTCTGGGCATACCCTGCCAACTTAGGGCGAGCAAAGCAAAACCAAAGGAGATGATGGACGGAGTGTTGAACATTGCAAGCACTCACCCCCAGTCAACTGATCTGGGTTTAATCCATCATTTTTTTAAAGTTTTAGTTCAGATCAGTCCCCAGCTTTAAAAAGGGGGACAAGAGCCAACCCCATTGCTGCCATCCAATTTCCCTGCTTGACAGCACAGTAAAGATCCTGGGCAGAGTTATCTAGGTATAACTGGAACTCTGGGTGCCCGAGTCTCAACTGCTCTTGGACTTCCAGTTCGGGTTTCGCCCAGGTTTAGGAATTGTAGAGTAGTCCTTAAACCTATCTCTCATAGTCCATGTGAGGGATGGGTGGAAAATAAATTGGGGTGGCCATATGTGTCTCTCAATTTTGGCGTTTTTACTGCAGGAAGACAATGCTCCAAAAGACTGTGTACAAAAAGAATTACTATTCTTGGTTCTGGGTAATTGGATTTGGGTTCTGGTCTGTCAGGTCTTTTCCATGCATTGATAACCTTCTCTTTCTCTTTTCTTCTCTTCGGTTTCAGGTCCAGACTCCAGTGATGTGTCGTCCCCGGGTCATCAGGAGAAAAGACAAGGAAAGCACAGGAAGTAAAATGGTCTGTCTAGCAGTTCGGAAGTGACAGAGACCATCACCACACCCGGTTGTGTAAAGAAAAAATTTAACCTCTTTGTTCTGGAGCTTTTAAATTTAAGTGTCTTGAAAAAGAAGGAACAAAAGAGGGGGTGAAATACAGTAAAAAAATAATAACAAAAGAAACATGCAGTTTGTTTGACTGGTGTTTATATCACTTATATGCCTTTGGTCTTTTTATGGGTCCTTTTTTGTGTTTTCCCTCAAATCCCCTTTCTAGACTCCCTCTCTTGGGAATATACTGTCTTGGGTTTATATTATGGTAACCCTTCACTTTCCTTCTTTATTTCTACTACAGACATTCACATTGAAGACTCTCTTTGGTCTCCAGGTATTTTCGGTTCTCTTCCATACTGGTCCTCCCCCCTTGCATTCGACTAAAGGTCTTATTTATTTGCCACTTCCTCACCCCCGCACTGCCCCTGATGCTCCCTATCCCTACCATGAATGGCCGCAACTCTCCTGAGTTGCAGTGGGGAAATCAAACTTCCCAGGGTGACCATCACTCCTCGCTCCACTTCTCAGGAGCTTCGTCGTCCTCACATGTTATGCTCTGGTCCCCTGCTGGAATCTAATGTCCGTCTCCGTTTTCAGGTTCGGCGTCTTCGCCCTCCTCTCCTCCATTGCGCTGAACCTCTGCTCCGCCTTCTCTTCTTGAGTCTTCCTGGTTCCACGTTTTTACCTCCTCCTCCAACCCAAGCGTCTTTTCTTCCCGGACCATGCTTCCTGGTGATTGGTCCTGCCCGACCATGGGTCCACCTACTCACGTCATCAGAAGAGTTTCTCTTCTATCTTGGTTAACCCTTTCCTCTTTGTCTTTACAGGAGTTGGGCCATCAGAGCGGTTCTTCAGGCTGGAGAGGAAAAGGTAAGTGAGGGTATGTTATGGATGTTGGGCTGGGATCCGGGAGGTGGATTGAGTTGGTTTTCAGGGGTAGGCTTAGCCCTTCCTTACAGTCTGCAAGTATGCAAAAGCAAAAAATGGCTGTTTTCATTTAGCCTTTATGGACTTAACATGTGCTATTGATATAGTGGATTGCCCAAAACTATGGTCACTTAGGGCACACTTAGGGGTCGATGGTGTAGTATTCATTATCCTGCTCAGTAGGCTCCATGAACACACCTCAGCCAGAGTTGACTATAGTAGGAATGGGGACCTAACAGATGAGTTCCTCTATGTAGTTGGGGTTAGACAAGGATGTGTCTTGGCACAATTTCTCTTCTTACTGTACATTAATGGTCTAGGGTAATATCTGTGTAGAGCTGGGAAAGATATGCCGAGGGCTAACTCACGCCAAATTCCTGTGTTATTAAATGCAGACAATGCTGTTCTCATTGCGAGAACAGTCAATGGCCTCCAATCCCTGTTTGATGCTTTTAATGGATTTATGGATAACTTACGATTTAAGACTAATCGTACAAAATCATTTGTAATGAAATGCAGTCCAAAAATAGCCAAAACAATAAAATTCATGCTAGGAGGGGAAGAAATTAGGAAACAAAAAACATTTTACACATCTGGGAGTGCGATTTGCTATGAATTTTTATTGGACGTTTTTGTTGAATGTCAGAGCTATGCAATTTCAAAGGTTGATTGATGCTGCTTTTAGATTTTCCAAAAGACTAGGTCATACGCCAGTCAAAGAATTGCTTTGTGTTTTTACAAGTAAATGTTTGTCAGTTGTATCATTTGGTGCTGGTGTTTGGAGGGATGTCAACTGCAATTCCCTACAAGCAATAGAAAACAAGTTCATAAGGAGACTGCTGGCAGTGCCCCAATCTACCTCTGTATCCTTCTGTCATGGAAAAGTCAGATTGGGTCTACTAGTTGAGTATATGAAACTACAACCTTTGAATCTAGAACGACCCAGAGGCCCACTTTTGCAAAATAATACTATTAGCTTGTATGAATCTAGATAATTCCCAAGTTGCACTGGCTCAGATTTATAAAAAACAAGCTTTGCTAGGATGGTTACCCCAGAATATTTTTATGATCCAGAATCCCTTACTAATATCACACCTAGCAGAATTTAAGAGCTTTTTTCTCAACACTGCCAACCGACCCGAGAGGCGATTAATTTTCCCAGGACGATGGAGCCTCCTTGTCAACCCCAAGCATAGCCTGCATAAATATATCTGCTGACCAGGTGTCACATCAAAATAATACATTTCCAATCAGCTTTTCAAATCCAAGGCACTTGGTTTACCTCGCACCCTCCCTGACCCCTGTGATGGCTCCGCACATCAAAACACCATTTCTGCACTTTTTATACTCCGCAGAGAAGGCAATTCCTTCTCACATTATTACTAGCGCTGGAAACTGGGTCTCCCTGGTTCATTTACTATACTTGGGAAGCATAGATGTCATACATGCGGTACTGAATTATTTTCTAACCGTATTGAGGATGCGAAGCAAATATTAAATCTCTACTTTTTCAATACTGTTTTTATGTATATGTATTTTAAAATGATTTTATAGATTTATTTATTATTGTATATTGAAATGTATCTGACTGTGCAAACATTTATGGCTCAATAGAGTTGAATAACGTATTTTGATGATGAAGATGATTGAGTAAACTGTTAATACGTTTAGAGACTGTTAACAGTAGGTTCTTGGTCCAAAGTTCATTGGAGCTATGCAAGTATGCTATGATCTTAAGTCCTAATTGAAGATGCACTCAATCAAAATATACATATATAGGTAGTACAAGAAAACATTGCCCACTCTCTCCACTCCTTTTTTACATATACATCAAGCCATTAGCAGCAACATTGAGACAGGAAGTGGAAATAACATCTTTCCATTGGGAACTACAAGATGATTTTGCCATCTTTCATGCCTCTCAAGCTACTAATGTTCCTAAAGTAATGGAAGTTATTAGCAGATTCTCAAATAATATGGATATTCAATGAATAAATATAAGTCAGAGTCTATGATTTGGTACTTCAAATAGGAATCCAAAATGGTGAAATAAAAGATTGTATATCTGGTTATATTTGATCCTAATACTGAAATGATCATATGTATTAATATGACAATAATCTCAAATTAAGTTAAAGTTTTGCTTGTTAGAAGGAAAAACATTCCCTTATTGGCAGAATTAACATTAGCAAGACAGTTGTTTAGCCAAAATACAACCTTATTTGATAAAAATTAGTTAAACATTAATCCATAATCCAACAGATATGCAAAAGACACATGCAATGTTAATCTCTTTTGCATGAGAAAACAGGGAAATAGACTCTTGGAAAAAACAAACGTGAAGTTTAAGTAAAGAGAGGACTCTTACTAACCTTCAGGTATATTGTTGGCCATCTAAAATAAAACCGGTTAAACCCTTTACCACCTACAGAAATAAGTTGCAATATCCTAATATGCTTTTATCAATGGCTGCACCAAAGGATTGCAGAGAACTCATTCATAATCTGCCGATCCAAAAATATATAATAAAATCAAGTGGAAGGCATTGCATTCAGCTTAAAAAAAACATGGTGGGTGGTAATGAAATTTGCAGGAATGTCATATGATGGCACTTACCACCTTTAATCAATCGGCAGGCTCTCCTGCTTGCCTTAAAGATAGGATAACAACCCCCTACAATAAACAAATATCCAGGACATCACAGAATTGGTAAGTGAAGGGAAGATTAAATTGTGTGAGGATCATAGAGAAGTAACAGATGGGAAGCTCTCAACATTTAAACATGATCAGATTGATAAATAGTTTTGAAGGATTCAGATAGAGGAAGAAAGTCTGCTTTCTACTAGTTTTGAAAACCAAGCCAACTGGGAAGGCATAATCAAAAACAAAAGCTTCAGGTGGTAACAACTACTGCATGAAATAGACCAAAACAAAATAGAGCCAGTGAAGTGAACATGGAAGGAGAGCTTGCCAAGCCTTTATGACTTAATTATATGGCATGCATGTACTGACACTCTACATGAAGTGATTTGCCTGGATGTGTTAGAAATCATTATTTCTTTACCATCATAAGATTAATTGTGGACGGCCAAGAAACTCTCAAAGTTGCATCCCGGTGCACCAGTTAAATTCACTATGTGTGGAGTAGACAAGGCAGATCTCCACAGGTTCTACAGTTGATGTAAGCTCCAACCCTTCTGACATGAGGGAACTACTGCAAAAGATATTCAGAAGGGAAATTGAGGTGGATGTTTTTTTGAAATTATTTTTAGACTACACCAAGAAGAGATTGGTCTAAACAAGATGGAGTGTGACTTATCACTTTATCCAAAATCAACTGCTAGAATGAGAATCTGCAAATAGTGGAACAGGAGAACCTTCCAACGCTCAATGATTGGCTGTTAGTAATTAGACAAGTGGTCCCCTTTATATTGATGCTTCTATGTGCATCATGAGAGGCTTGTTCTTGTCTAATGCACTCTACTGTACGAAGTCAGAAACATTATAATTTCTGACATTGGTAACTATAAGGACTATGAAAGCCAAAGTTAGAGGAATTAGCCTTTTGACACTACATCAGCTTATCAAGTTGCCGCAGCATTCCAAAAACAAGCAGTTATAACTTATGTGTTATAAAATGTGAGCATTATGCAGCAAGATCTGGCTGCTAAGAGGCAAATTGACATCCAACATACCTCAAGGTCAAATGTAATCTAATCAGACCAGGTTTGTTTTCAGGATGCTAACTATCCACCCTAGCCACTAGTGCAAAATGGTTGCTTCTTAGTCTGTTCTGAGATATCTCCCCCTCCACCCCAAACCAAACACCTACGAGTATAGCAAAAGCCTCATTGTAGTCAACATGCGATTTTTCACTTTGACACGACCTGCACAGTTGGGGCCCGATTATGATGTCAATCGGAGTTGCCTTGGAATGACATCATCGCAGAATATTTAAAAGGGTGGAGTAAATATGAGGCAGCGCCAAAATTAAGACCAGGGAAAATAACCTGGTGAAACGTGGATAAATGCTTTATTTGTCCTCCTTTTTGCTGTTTCTATGTATGCTGCATTGTGCAAAACGCTTTGATTGTTTCTGTGCAGGACAGTGTCCCTTCCTGCACATAAACAATCATTAAAATAAAACGGTGAGTTGCAACTTCTATGTGTGCTGCACAAAGTAGCATGCATAGGAGTTACAAAATGCCATTTCAAATTGTTTATGTGTAGGAAGGGACACCTTCCTGCACATAAACAATTATTACCCCCAAAGCAGACACCCTTGCACTTTGGTGCATGGGTGACTGCGTTGGCACTAGGCTGCTAAATTTAGCTCCAGCGCAGGGAGAAATGCAGGGCTTCACCGTATTCTTGTAAATATGTTGCAGCCCTGCGTTGCAGAATTGGCGGAGCGCAGCGTTAAGCCAAAAAGGCTAACGTCACGCTCTGTCACTTTTGTAAATATGCCCCATGATGTATTTGATATAATACTTCACATGAGTGCCTAAATATTCCTTTCCATTGAGTGCTCTTTGCAACGGAACTTATTTTTTAATCAACTCAAACATACAACAAAGTGAAGACTAGGCCTAAGCAGATGAATTAATTCTAGGATTGCTTGTGCTTTTCTTCTGGAATGGGCTTGGACTGGCACTTCCGGCTGGACTGGTCCTGTTGAATCAGGATCAAGACTGATTTAAATATCGTTAGTCTGTCTTCAGTGGCTTGCTGGATGAAAATTATGGTCTAGCACGCTTCCTGACTGATGGTTAGTGACCAAGCTCAATTCCTTTCATCACTTATTTTGTTGCAGTGATTTATTTACAAATTGTGCATTCAACTGGAAGGTGAGATTTGAGAGATTGGGACAATCTGGAGAAGTACAATGTGATAATAGATGATACACAGTTGCATCGCCATAGGTTACATAAAACTTAGACAATGTTCCTTCCTGTGATTTAACTGGTGTTTAATACTATGTCATATAGTTTGAACTTTTTTTAAACTAAATGATATACAGCTTTTCTGGACGTCCTGGGTCACAAGCATTCTGCCAGGGTTCACAAATATACCCTCTGCCAGGATTACCATTATCCCTGCACTTGGAGACTGCCCTGTGACTTGGGGTACTTTGGGGTATATTTACAAGGAAATTGTTGGCACGTGGCTTTAAACCAAGAAGGCTAACCTCACGCTCCAAGAGTTTCCAAATCCAGGGGTGTGCTGAATTCACAACAATACGGCACATGCCTGACTGTCCCTTAGCATTGGAGGTAAATGGAGCTGTCTAGCACCAACGTAGGTACTCTTGCACCATTGTGTATGGGTGTCTGCGTTGCAGGGAATGATTTTTTATGTGCAGGAAGGTATCCCTTCCTGCACATGAACATTCATTAATGGCAATTTGTTACTTCAATGTGTGCTACGGTATGAGGCACACAGAAGTTGCAACTCATCATTTTTTTAATGATTGTTTATGTGTAGGAAGGGAACCAATCATTCATGGCATTTTGCTCTATCTATTTGTGCTGCAGAATGCAGCACTCATAGAAACAGAAAAAACGAGGAGAAATAAAGAATTTCTCCTCGTTTCGCTATGTTAAGACCAGGTTTTCCCTGGTTTTAATTTTGGCGCTGCCCCATATTTACACCACCCTTGCAAATATGGGGTAGTGTCAGTCAGTCAAAATCACTTTATTTGGTTAATTGAAACCATAAAAGAATACGACAAAAAATTATATGAAGACAGCAATGTGACATAAGCAACAAACAAAGTATGATAATCATGCATCTTAAACATACTAAATAAACAGTTCATCATATAATTCATTAAAAATATTTTAAAAAGAGAGTAATTCATATATTCTAGATCATGGATGACCCTCTCTTTTCTTTTCCTTATTCTAACCGCAGCAGTTAAAAAACTAGCTATGTTAAAAATTTCCCAGACATTAGTGAGCATCTGTAGAT
Source organism: Triturus cristatus (assembly GCF_964204655.1). Taxonomy (NCBI): domain Eukaryota; kingdom Metazoa; phylum Chordata; class Amphibia; order Caudata; family Salamandridae; genus Triturus; species Triturus cristatus. The sequence goes on along the minus strand of NC_140593.1, from coordinate 928,884,957 downwards.
AAATAAGAGCTAGCCTCGCCTGTAAAACACCTTTGCCCCTTAAAATTGGTAATATAAAACGTTTTCTGATGTGCAAAAAATGCTCGCAAAATAGATCAAAGTGCAACGTGTCCTGGGTGGAGAAGTTATCACATGTGCAGAAACCCACATCCTCCATCTTTCTCCACCCCTGAGGTTCAGCAAGTAATAAATGTAACTGATTAAATCTAAATCTTACTAGAAGGAAACGATGATGCGGGTTAGTTACTAGATTTAATTAGAGTTCAATTGCTCATTTGGGGGCATATCAGCAACAACCGGCGATAATTATCGCTAAGCGCACTTAGCGCTAGGATAATTATCGCCGGCTAGCGTGGATTTTTATCGCTGAGATAGCGTGCTATTAGCAACGCTTATCTCAAAAGCGATAAAAATCTAGCGCTACCTGCCAAACGTGAGATTATCACTGGAAACCCAGTGATAATCCCACGAAGTTTGGCGATAGCTTGCTGATAGGGCCTCACATACTTAGCCATGATATCCACCTTCCATAGGATATCATGGCTAAATCAGTTTCAAAGCAGGCGTAAGGAAAGTAGCGATAACAGAGGTTATCGCTACTTTTCTTGTCGCTATGCTGCTTTGCGTGAGTCATGATAATAGGAGGAATGTCGCTTAGCGACATTTCTCCCGTTATCCTGGGGAGAAACGCCCACTTTGCATCTCATTAGAGATGCAAAGATGGGCGTTAGGAATTCAGGTGCTAAGGCAAGGTTTCACGCGATAGCGTGACCTTGCTAATATAGCGATAAAATTATCGCTGCTTTTCGACCGAAAACGGCCGCAAAAGCGGCGATAATTTTATATCGCCGCCTTGTAGATATGCCCCATAGTTTTTAGTAGTTGATGGGCTCGTACCATTCTTTTGGCTTTCTTTTGCGGAACCCACGTGCCCCTATCGTCAAATAGGACACCTAGGTAGGAAAATGTTGTTACCCTGGCTATTTAATTTCCTTCACAGTGGTATGTTTTAGCTCTTCTGAGTTTAGACCCCATGATCAATGTGTGAGATTTAGAAAAATTTACATTTATATCCAACGCTCTCATAAAATTGGCAAAGGTAGTTAAAAGACACTGTAGACCAACCACTGTTCTAGCTAATCATCACCATATAGGAGATCTGGAATCAGCCGTTCCCCCACACACGGAATGTCCTTGCTGGCTCCCCCTAAGACTGAGTCCAGATTATTAATATATAAAGTAAACAATAACGGGGCTAGGAGTCATCCCTGTCTAACTCCTTTTATAATGCGTATTCCCAGCGTGTGGTTGCCCCTCTGATCAATTCTCACGGTGGCTGTATAATCCCTATGCAGGTTGGTCAGGACATTTACAATGTTCATATCCACCCCTAGTTTTAGTAATAATGCCCATAGCTTGGATCTGTTCACCCGGTCAAAGGCCGAGGACAGATCCATGAATGCCAAGTATAGCTTCTCTTTCTTGGCAATGGTATACTTCCCTACTAACAGATACAGGTTACAGCACTGATCCATGGTGCCCCTCCCTTTCCTGAACCCGTATTGCAGGTTTGAAAGTATGTTACTTTCATTTAGCCAATCAGTGAGTTTCCTGAGTACCACTCTTCCTAACACTTTCACTGCTGAATCTATCAGTGAGATAGACTTATAGCATCGTGGGTCTCCTCTATTTCCTTTTTTAAAAACTGGGACAATAGTTGACTGGGACCATGATCTAGTCAGGCCAAATTTACAATCCATGTTAAAAACGTGAGCAAACAATTTTGACCATAATGTCACGTTGGATTTAAAAAGGTCGGCCGGGACACAATCCGGTCCAGGAGCCTTGTTACTTGGCATTTGAACGATGACCACAGCTACTTCTTTGTCTGTGAGATCCAGGGTATAAGCATTAACCGTAAATGGTATACTTGGGGGTCCTTGGTCCTCCTGGTCGCCATATACATGTTTAAAGTGACTAAACCACTCCTCCTCAGGAATGTTACATTCCGGTGGACTACCCTTAGTGTCAGTGAAAAATGGTTTATTAACGATTTCCCAAAACTTGGCACTATTCTTAATGACGTCTATAGACAATAAATTGTCCAAGCATCATGTTTAATTCCAGATTTAATGTGTGTGTATAGCCAACTTGTAGGTTTTCCTAAGGGCAGCTATTAAAGCTTTTTCTTGTGGTTTATGCTTTAGCTTGGCCAGCAACTTTTGGTGGGAAACTGTGCAATTGTGTTCCAACCACCTCTCATCTCTGTTTAGAAATTCCTTGTGCGGATATGTAAGGGCTCTGGCCACCTGCTTACAGATCTTTGCATATGCTGTAAGGATTTCATCATCGCTTCTCGTATCATCTGAGCAGAGATCAATCTCTGTTCCAACAGTATTCGCTAAGTATCATAAAACTCATACGGAACTACTTTGCACCACTGAAGTCTACGGCCTTGGTCTTTTGCTTTTAGATGAGAAATAGGAACTCATCTATTTTTTAGGATTAATCTTGATGCCCCCTGCCAATATAAGGTGTATGGGGTTATGATCACTCAAGTGTGACCACATGGCCGTATATGCCACAACCAGGGGTACCAAGGCAGTGTTAATAAAAATGTAATCAATGGTAGAGTTTGTTCCCCTTCCCTTAAAGGATGGAATACCATCCTTGTCACACGTGGCGTTGATGTATGAAAAGCCAAATTCCGCTAAGGTATCCTCTAAAAATCTACCTTGTTGTGTGTGTGTTCAAAATGTGTCTCTGAGTAATTGCCCGGACCAAGGCTGTCGGTGACATGGCAGTTCTATGGGCATAAGCGTATATTAATATCTCCTAAAATAATAACCGAATAAGGTGTAACTTGCTTTTCCTTATAAGACTCCAGAAAAGAATTAAGACTGCCCAAATGTTCCTTAGCAGAAATTCTGTCAAATGAATTGTAAAAATTAACATTAAGAACTTTAGTTGCATTGATGGGCGTAATCTGAACTGCTAAACAGTTTTCTGACCCAGAGTCCAATTTACAATGGTTACCTGTGACCTTTGGAGATACTAACGTTATTAAACCGCCCTTTGGCCTACCAGCTACAGATGGCCTTGCGGGCTCATATTAAGTTGTATACCCATCCAACCCAAAAGTATTTTTAGTTTCCAGGACTCTTGAAGACCGACCACTTAATATTCCCTTAGTAAACCATTCCACCTAACATCATCAATTTTGTTTTTTAACCCTACTATGTTCCATATGAGTACCTTAAATTGTTCTGTCCTGCTAACCTTTTCCCCCAGTATGGGACTGATAATGTGACCTGTACAACTGCCTGTAACCTGCCCATGCCTAAGGGAACAATTGGTTAGTCGGTCATTACTGTCCACCTGGCTCAATGGAGTAAATCTATTTACTAATTCAAGCCTACTATCTGCTGTCCATTCTCCTATTATGTTGGCAGAGATTAAATGACCTATGGGATGGTTAATGGTGCTCAATAAGAGGGGGTAGCCATCATTGTTCTTAGGTCTAGCACCTGGCATATAACTACCTACCCCTGGGGGTTGTCTCAGTAGAGTTTTCGGGTTTTTGGACCGCTCAACCATGAATGGGGAATAGAAAAAACCCAGAGGTAATTCTGGTATCCCGCCCAGGACACAGTTATAATTCTCTTTAAATAGCAAGCCTGCTCGTCTGTCTGATCAAAATTGATAACTATGCAATCACCCTCTTCTGATTTAGGGCAACATCCAACCCATCCCACCCGCCTAGCCATTATAATGTGTGAGGATGCTCTAAACCCCCATCGGAGAGTTTTTCACCAAAATGTTACTTTACTGATGAGCTTTTCTGTAGTTTCAGTAGAGTTATCTTTAAGAGGGGGCACCCCTATTAATACCAATGCCAACAGGGTAGCCGTGGGTGGTAGGTGAAGCCTTCCTAACTTAGCAGACCCTCGTGTAGGGAATTAACCAAGCCCCATCGTCTGCAGGGTTTCAGGCCCCCATTGAGTACCACTGCTGACCACCTGTCGGGTCCCAATATTGTTCCCTAGTGTAACCTTATTGGAATTCAGGGGCCCTGGGTGTGTGATATTATGGCTAGGCCTGGGCGGTAAATTCCGTTCCGTTCGCGGAATTTGCGGAATTTGGGTAATTTCGCGTTCTGCGGAGAACGCGAAATTGTCAAAAAATCTGCGTTCCGCAACTTGGCGAAATTTTTTGCTTGTTCGCGTTCTCAATATGCGTGTTCGCGAGATATTTCACCCCGAGCACGCAAACAGCGATCGCGAACAGGAAAAAAGTATCGCAAACAAGCAATTCCGCGTGCTCGCGGAATTTCTGCATGTTCGCGGAGATTTTTTACCGTTTCGCGGAGATTTGCGTAACGCGATTCCGCAAATTCCGCCCACCCCTAATTATGGCCCTCCTCCCCCATAGATGTCACCTTATGAGTGTGTTGACTATTATGGGCGCTATTAGACACATTACACGTGACATTGTTGCCCTTCCTCCTAACCATAGTATTAGGGTCCACCAATTCGCCCAGCTTGAACTCTATTCTAGACAGCTTCTCCATCATACCTTCTAACCCAGACTTAATACAATTGATTAGGTCCTCCCTAAGCATCCCAAACAGTGTGTCAATATCCGCAATTGTTGTGGTAAAATGAGAGAGTAGCCGCTCCTCCGTAAAAAAGTCTCTTTGAGCCCCTTCCTGAATTGATAGTTCCTTTGTGATGAGACCAGACTTTAAGCCTCTTTTCCTCCTTTTTTTGTTATGGACTGTATTCGGGCCCAGTGGTGCATTCCTTTCAGGGCTCCCTCCATCTTCGAACTGGGGGTCCTGTTGTGGGATCAACAAAGTTTGATTGTGCCGGATAGAGTCACTATCCCCCACTACTGAGTCAATAGCACTATCTGCTCCTAGAGTTACATGGGGTGGAGCTACTGAAGGGGGAGTATTACTAGATGCTACCTCGTTTCCTAGACCCAACTGCTCCTCTACATTGTGAATCTCAATTGTTAATGCTCCAACAGCTGTTGTTAAGTGGGATATAACGGAGGCACAGTTATGTGGTACATTTGCCTTATCCTTTACAATATCATTAGTACACGGGAGTTTACGCTTATCCATGATGGCTTCTTCATGAAATAGGGCTGGCCCAGCCCAGCCTCTGTCGGCTTCTGATGGGCGCAGACAGGTCCGCCCTTGGCCCGGGCATGGGCCAGGCATGCTTGCGAGTGTCCCGTGCCACGGAAGCCCTGGGTGGTTTTTAAATGCACCTCCTGGAGCTCGAGACCACATCAGCTGCTCCTGCCGCGAAGAACAATAGGGGATAGAGTCCCCTGTTATGCTGCCATTCTGCCCGCCAAATGTGATTACAGGCTCCCACACCGTGGAAGCCCTGGGCCGTTTTTAAATGCACCTCCTGGCGCTAGGGCGTGGCTTGTCGGGCCGCAGAATGGCTGCTTACTGAGAGAGCTCCGCCGGCCGAGACACGATCCGATCAATGATCCGTGCAAAAATGGACTAAAACTTGTCCTACTTCGGATCCTTACATGCCGGAACACGTGTGGCATCCTGCGGTGACATTCTTGGAGACACCGACGTGGAGGAACAAGTATTATCAGCCCAGAGTGTAGCGGGCGACTCCTGTGCGGCGTGCTGCGGAGCCTGGAAGCGGCCAACGAGAATACCTGAGGCCGGCGTCTCTACTCGGGCCTGCATGCTGAGACAGCGAGGACGCGCTGCGGAGCGAAACACCGGCCCGGGCGCACATCGGAAGCCTAGGTACCTGCCTGCGTGGGACAATCGGTGCCACATCATACGCAGACGGTGTTTGGCGCGGTAGAGGCGAGGCGCCGGAGATGACTCTGCCGCGGCGGCCGCCATTTTGATAAGTAGATCTGGACGGCCTGGCCGAGGCGGAGGGGTGGAGATCTACCGCCAGGAGGTGAGCTGCTGCGGGGAAGTCTTGGGGTTTGATGCTGCTGCCCTGGAGCGGTGACTGGCCAGGCACTGCAGGAGATGATGATCCGGCCTTGGGAGAAGGCCAGCAGGGGCAGATTTGCTGTTTCCTTATCGGGGGCAGAAAGGAGGGCTCCTGCTAAAATACGTGGTGGGAACGGTGGGCCATCCAACCCCTAGGCCTTAATCTGCATACTTTTGGGTGGCGGATAGCCGCGCCCTGTGCCTACCTAAGGAGTGTTCGCTGCTGATACTGACTGGAGTACGAGGAGGTGCGTAAATTGGATGCCGAGGGCCTGCTGAGATATTCTACCATTGCCCCTGGCCGGGCGTCTCGGAGGGCGGAGAGGCCCGGATAGTCCTTGTAGGCTCGACGGGGTGGAAGGGGGGAACCGGGGCTCGCTGAGGCCTGGGACGCCGAGGTAAAGTTGCGACATGGGAAAGCAGGACGCAAAGCAGCCCAGGCTGACCATTGAACAGCGTTAGTCGACCAGACAATTGGAGCCAGAAGGGGACACGGCTTCCAGAGGGGCAACGGAGAGTCGGAAAGAAGAACATGGAGAAGACATGCGATCCCTCATGCTAGAAATGCGCTCTAGCCTGCGAACCATAGATGCGAAGCTGGACAACCTTACATCCCAGATGGAGTCGGTGAAGACTCAGGTGGGAGTGCATGAGCACCGATTAGATGTCTTGGAGAACAAGCAATCAGACTTCCACGACTTTCAGGTAGAGACAAAAGACCAGCTTTCGCAAATGGACAGACTCCTAGGGGTGATCAGGGCAAAGAATGAGGATTTGGAGGCCAGATCGCGACGGAACAACGTGCGCGTCACGGGGGTTCCGGAGACCACAGCAATCACGAAAATGGAGGTATATGTCTCTGACCTTTTAAGGGACCTTTTTGCGACACACCTGTCACCTCAATTTGCTGTGGAAAGAGCGCACCGCACACTGGGGCCTCGGCCGCCAGTGGGGGCACTGCCGCGTCCTATCTTGGTGAGGATTTTAAACTATCAGGATCGGGATGCTATACTGCGCCAGGCTCGCATGATGAGGTCTATACAATACCAAGGGAACCAGGTGGCCTTCTATCCGGATTTCACACCGGCGGTCCAGGCGGCCAGAAGGGAATTTCTGCCAGCGAAGCGAATTCTCCTTCAATCACAGATCCCATACTCCTTGCTTTATCCTGCCAAACTGAAAGTGTCCCATGATGGCTCCGCTCATTTTTTCACCGACGCCAAGTCTGCTCTGAAGTTTGCCAAGCATGTGGGTGGGAAGTCGAAAAAATCTGGCCCCCGACCCTGCGGTGCATCCAAAAACCAGCTAAGTGACAATGATTGATCCATGTGATGCAGACTGCTTTTTGCTATACTGTTAATGCTATGTTCATGATGGGGGGGATATGGTATGTGACTGCTAGGTGGGACTGATACGCTGGCACTGGACTGCTCTCACCAATGTGGATTTTCCAACCTGACTCTCTATGGTTCGTTTGTAACTCATTGTAGGACTAACATTTGGATTTCCTGGATTGTCTCTCTGATATAGCGTTGCACATATATGTTGTTCACACGGCGTATTGCAGTGGGGAGGAATAGTTTGATTGTAACCGCAAGGGTAGGTGGGCAGTTATAATAATACCTAAGCCACAAAGCTGTTCCTATTAAGTCACTGTGCAAGTCGGTCCATTGAAGTCTCTTGGCCACCCTGCGCTAGTAGGGGGTACCGCTTGGCACTCGCTCATCCCCATGGGAAGTTTCCCTGGTATCTTCTATTGTATGTTTTTTGAAGGGGGGGTGTTGCTTCAACCTAGTTAGGGGGTTGATGTGGGTGGACGGGGGGGTGGGGTTTCAGGTTGATTGGTTTGAAGATGCGTGGCACTGTCACGGTGGGTATGATATGAGCTGCTGCGAAACACTGTGTTTGACGAGGGGAGGTTTTGATGCAACATATTTAACAGACATACACTGCACGAGACTACCATAAATTGTCTAACCTGGAACATTCGTGGCCTAAATGATGGTAGGAAGTCCCGCATGGTACATGCTTATCTAGCACGACACAACATTGACATATGCCTGCTGCAAGAGACTCATCTCAGTGCCCAAACATCGGCGAGGCTCAGACACAACAGGTGGGGATACGCTTACTCCTCAATTTATTCAAACTATGCTAGAGGGGTGGCAGTTCTTATAAAGCGTGGGGTGGACTGGAAGGAGCGTGAGATCCACACAGACACTGAGGGTCACTATATTATAATAGTTGGATATTTGGGAGGCACGCTGATCACTATGGTGGCATTGTATGGACCAAATGTCGACTCGCCAGAGTTTTTCCAGGAAGTTTGGGCTAAAGTCAGGGCCACGGGCTGCGACATGATGCTATGGGGTGGAGACTTCAATGCCATACTCCATGACGAACTGGATAGACAGGGCACGGCGAGGACACACCACACTGCGGCCAGTAAGGTCCTAAATGCAATGCTTGAAGATGGAGAAATGGTGGACATTTGGCGTTTACGTAATCCTTTGCTTAGGGAGGGTACATGCTTCTTGGAGCATCGCCCTGCTTGGTCTCGACTAGACTATTGGATAGTGTTGAGAGATATGACTGGATGGGTAGTCGAGGTCATGCATTTGGCGAGAACACTCTCAGACCATTCTCCTTGTCTCCTGAAATTATCCCTTCCTAATACTACATGTGGGGAATTCACCTGGAGGCTTCCCCCAAGGGCGCTACTGGATGAGTCATTCAAGGAGGAAGTACGTGCAGATATATCTGAGTACTTCACGCTGAACGTCGGGTCGGTGGATACAGAGGCGGTCCTCTGGGAGGCATTTAAGGTGGTTATCAGGGGGAAATGCATTTCCAGATAGGCAGGAGTCTTGAAGGCTATAAGAACCACATTGGGTACTATTGAATCAAAGATAAAAGAGTTAGAGGCCCGCATACATGATGGTAGAGGCGGGGCCCTGCTTGCTGATCTAAAAAGCATGCTGCTAAAATATCAGGAGGAAGCTCACAGAGAAGTAAAATTTTGGGGGAAATATGCTGAGGCACGCAGATATGGCGAGGGGGATAGGCCAGGCCGCACGCTCGCGGGCCTGCTTCGATCCAGGCGTGCGTCGGCCTTTATTCCCGAGCTATCCAGCGTAGATGGCAATCAGATAAGAGGCTCCCCAGGCATTTTGGAGGCATTCTCCTCGTTCTATACGCAGTTATATAAAGCTAGGCTCGTAGAGTGCCCGGAGGGCATGCAGGAATTCCTCGACTAAAGCCAGGCAAACCTGATAATGAACTAGACTCCTACAGGCCATTATCACTTATAAATGTGGATGTTAAAATACTGGCTAAGCTAATAGCCAATAGGCTACAGCCGATGCTCCCTATGATCGCCCTGCCGGATCAGTCAGGCTTTATTCCCGGCAGATCTACCTCCCATAACCTTCGTACGGTGTTTGCAGTAATACACCACCTCTATCCAGATGTGCACGCAGCGTTGGCCTTTTTAGATGCCACTAAGGCGTTCGATACGCTAGAATGGCCATACCTGTTTAGAATTTTGGAAAGGATGGGGTTTGGCCCGCTGTTTCTCCGATGGATAAAACTGTTGTACACTAAGCCATCAGCCCGGGTGCGTGTTAATAATCTTATTTCAGACCCCCTCCCAATTACACACGCCAGGGGTGCCCGCTATCCCCGTTATTATTCGCAATAGCGATGGAACCTCTGGCCGCGCGGATTAGACAACATCACACAGATAAGGGGATCGGGTTCAGCGCTTGCAGTCTGCTAATATCGCTTTACGCAGACAACGTCACACTGTACATTGCGGAGCCAGAGCGCAACCTGGATGTGGTACTGAGGGAATTTATCAAATTTGGCGGCCTGTCAGGTCTATCTATCAACTGGAGTAAGTCGGTACTTTTCCCCCTTACAGATAATACCAGGGTGGCCACCTCAGAATTTCCGCTGCAGTGGGAGAATGACTCGGTAAAATATCTGGGTATTTCGATTAGCCGTGATGTACAAGAGCTTTGGAACCTTAACTTTGGCAGGGCAGTGAATTAGCTGGAAGACAAGGTAACACTGTGGAAGGGACTTCCATTGTCGCTGGCGGGCAGAATTGCCCTGACCAAGATGGTAATCCTGCCTAAATTCCTATATTTATTCGTGAACCTGCCACTCATACTCACTCAGTCATTCTTTGGTACGTTGCGGTCGCTGCTGCTCTCATTAGTGTCGGCGGGAGGGCAGGCTAGGGTGCCGTGGGACCTTCTAACGCTGCCGACTCGGCAGGGTGGGCTTGGAGCCCCAGATATGAAGTTATATGCACTATGTGCGCAGGCGCAATTCTTACAATATTGGGTGCACCAGACACCCTTTCAGCCGCATGTAGCAGTTGAAGAGGACGCGGTTGCTCCAGTGCCGTTGCGTGTGGCGGTGTATCAAAAACACAAACGCCCCTCAGATGGGTTGAATACTGCCGAAACGCTCAGATGGGCATGGGAGGGGCTGCGTAGAAGGGCAAATATACCGGTACGGTATGCCCCCTCGATCCCAATTGCACAGAACCCACTCCTGCCCAATATCCGAGACGAGATAAATAATAAGATTGCACGGGCAATGAAACTCCGTACCTTTGCAGACCTATACCCAGGAGGGGTATTCAGAAAATACCCGACAGCCATGGAAGATGAAAGGGTACCCTTCGGTGAAATATTTCTGCATCACAAACTTCGAGCGGCTTGCCGTGAATTGCATGCTAGCTTCCCATCCCAGCCGCCAATGTTAAACGCCCTTGAAAACCTGCTGACTACGCCGTCACCACGCAAATTGATCACCCGCTTGTACACACGTATGCAAACGGACACCCCTGCGGCGACTTCCGGAGCTCGCCATAAATGGGACGCCGAACTACCCACACCTTTGTCTGATATTGAATGGTCCTACTGTTGAGCCCAAATGACTGAGGTCTCACCCAACTACAAACTCAGAATAATTCATTTAAAATTTTTACACCGCTATTATAGGACGCCAATTGGCCTACAGAGGATGGGGTTGAGGGAAAGCGACTGCTGCTGGCGCTGTGGAGCGCCTGCGTCCTCGTTCCTCCACATGGCTTGGACATGTCCTGACGTTGCTGGATACTGGACAAAAGTTTTCGAAACCATAAATCAGATCCTTGACGTTCAGGTACCCCCATCTCCGCTACTGGGCCTGTTGGGATTTGTCAAATACACTCACATTAAAAAGCGTAAGTTACATGCACTACTCTTATTATTTGCAAAGAGACAGATCGCTTTGGGCTGGGGGAAGCATAGGAAACCCACTATCAAAGAATGGTTGAGAGAAGTCACATATGGCCAATCCCAATTGACGGTGTTCTGGGAACTTATGCCGCCAACATCTAGACCCAGGGATATTTGGGAGCTTTTTCTAGACTGGGCCCGGGCACAATCTACTGATTCTGCTCCGGCAGTGGGCATCGACGGCGTCATGATACCTGGGGATCCCCCTGACTGAGGTGTGGTGCTGTGAGCCCCTACGGGGATTCGAGATAGATGATGAATGCTTGTGGGGGAGACGCCCTCCCTGGTGGCTGGCTGAGATTAGCAGAGCCGGCATAAAAATTGGACTAAATTGGTCGTGGTCACCCTGCTAACATTTGGTAGCTCGTAAGTCATGTTGAACTTAAGATGTCAAAATGCTTGTGTTTCACATTTCAGATATGTTTATGGCCGTCTCTCACCATTGTGATATTATGCCACATGCCCTGTTTTGTATAACTTTTTGTGAAAATTTAATAAATACAAATAAAAAAATAATTAAAAAAAAAATGCACCTCTTGGCGCTCAGAACCGCATCAGCGGCTCCTGTCGCGAAGAGCAATGGGGGATGGAGTCCCCTGTTGTGCCGCTGTTCTGCCCGCCAAATGTGATTACGGGCAGTGTCATAATCAATGGGTGTTGCAGCGGAATGCTTATCGCAAAACCCATTGCCCACCCCTTTCATGCTAAATGCAGTGTGTAAAGGGGCCTTATTCACAAGGCATCATTAAGCCATATTAAATGGCTTGACGCCCCTTTCGTGAATAAATTAAAGCCCTATCGCCACAGGAACTTCGAAAAAAGTGACATTCCTGTGGTGAAAGGGGCTTGCAAATATGCCCCAAGGTTTTCCCTGGTCTTAATTTTGGAGCTGCCCCATATTTACGTCACCCTTGTAAATATGGGGCAGCGTCAAAGTCAATGTGTGTTTTGCGGCAGAATACCCACCGCAACACCCATTGCCCATCCCTTTCACGCTAAGTGTAGTGTGAAAGGGGGCCTTATTCACAAGGCGGCGTTAAGCCACATTAAGTGGCTTAATGCCGCTTAATGTGGGAAACTGAACACTCATAAGGAATGGTGGGAGAAGCGCTTGGTTTGGGAAAGAACACCTGAGGAGTGGTCCCAGTGCTCGAGCAACGTGAAATTTTTTTTGCAGGAATGTCATGTTCCAATTTACCTAGTTTACTTTTCTGCATCACAGTTTGTCCCCTAACTGGGTACTTTCCTACATTGCACTTTGTCTCCTGACCGAATATACCTAGGAGCTTTGAGTGGTTGTCACAGGAGTGCCGAGGAAGATGCTGGGTTTTATCACTTAGTGTGGCTGTGCCCAGCTGTGGCTTGATATTGGGAGATAGTATTGCTAACTGTGACCAATTTAACTGGATGACCGCTGGTAAGTGAGGCCTATTAGTGTGTTGGGGCTCAAATAATGCATGAAGAGAACCAAACACATACATTTTATGGCATAGCATTAATGTTTGCCAAGCAGTGTATTGCCATGATGTGAAAATCTCCTGCTGCATCCCAGCTGAGAGATTGGTTGTGTGTTTTGCTTACATAGGTTCATGCTAAAATCGATATGCTTTATAAACATACACATATGTCAGGTAGAGACCCAGGACAAGCACACTGGGATGGTTATTTGGATAATTGTGAATGGGTCCAGGCTGACCAGCTGGGTGCACTCAATCAGGAAGGAGCAAATTCTGCGATGTTGGATGCTAGCTTCATGCAGTCATTGGACAAGGATGTGGTGGGAGACTGTTGAAGGCTGCTGGAAGGTTCCATATACTGATGGCTGCAGTGTAGGCCTGGGCTAAAATTCCGTTCCGCTCGCAGAAATTGAGATAATTTGACATTTTCGCGATCCGCGGAGAGCGCGAAAATGTCAAAATTTCCGCAATCCGCATTTTACCGGAAAGTTTTTTGCTTGCTCGCGCTGTAAAATAATACAGTCTCGTGTGCGCGCGATCACCTTACCTGAATCCCCGCGTTCGCCGACAAGTTTTCCCGATCCGGTCGCGTTCTCCAAGAGATGTTGGATTGTTGGTAGCCATTTGCGCTGTCTCACGACAGTTCGCGCCCGCAGTGACGTCATTCGTCGCGCGATCACGTCTTTCTTTTCGCGATCATGCACCGCGAGACAAGTGAAAACAAGATGGCCGCGCCCGCAAGCAATTGCATGGGTAAGTTGGCGAGCCGCGACAATGCAGAAAATAACGCGAACGGGCGAGAAAAAAACTTCCGCATCTTTGCGATATTTCTGCGTGTTTGCGGAGATTTTTAACATTTTCGTGTTAATTTGCAAAAGTGAATTTCGCAAATTCCGCCCACCCCTACTGCAGTGTCAACTCTCTCCATGATCATCCTTATGTCATTGGATAAGGGTTGTCTCTGTAAGTTGGTTGGGCCTGTATCTAGATTGAATGGTGTTGATGAGATGGTTGTTGAGGTAGGTGACTAGGTGATTGTTTACCATCCATAGTTACCATAACCCCCTGGTCGCTATTTTTTCCTGGGAAATTAAGCAGTCAGATAATTGCAACCTGTATAAGGCCAGAGCGAATACCAAAGACAAGGGTCACAGACTTAAATGGGATAAGATCATCTCAGATGCCTTTAATGCTACTGTGGTACGGGCATGTCAGGCAAATTTTCGAATCTGCATTGATGATTAGGCCTCAGAAGACTGCATTCTGGAGGCATTTAACTCAATTTGTGAATATATTAAACTAGTCCTTTCCGAGCCGGGGGGGGGGGGGTGGAAGGTCCACCTATGCCCTGTGGATTGTTTGATAAGAACTGTTGAAAGGCCAGGAAGGTTATTTTGGCAACTTTAAAAATTACACCCCGAGAAAGAGATATGCTCAGGGATAGGAAGCATTAGCTAAATAATGAACACTGGGAGGACTTGGTGAGAGAGAGCAATCTGAAGAAATGCTCCATGTTTTGGAGGGTTTTGAATCAGCCGCTTTTCAAAGAAGACCAGCTTTCTGATCAGGCAGCCACAGTGTCGGCGTACGATTGAGTGGACCACTTTTCCATCCTCTATAATTGTGAGTATCCCGAGAACCTGACCCAGTCCATCCCAAGGGCCAACAGGCTCCTAATTCAGTGTGTTGAAGTGAAAGACTCTATTTTATCGCTGCCCCTGGGCAAGGACTGGTAGCCAGCAGTGTCCCAGGAGACTTGTTAAAGTCCCCAGTAGACCTGTGGGCTTCTGTTATTACCCTCCACTTAATGCTGCCATCAGAGGACCCTTACCAGAACCTGGGGTCTGTCTGTAATAGTCCCTTTATATAAAGAAAATGAGACAGAGCAGATCATGCCTGCTACAAGCCTATCTCTCTTCTCTAGTAAATGTCGAAGTATAAATTATAGGGAGAGTCATCCTGGAGAGATTTGACTATCTGGGCTATTGAGAACAGCATCCTTTCTGACTTACAATATGGGTTCAGGCCGGAAAGGGACGGTGGAGAAGAACTTACATTTATACCTTCTGATCTCAAAATACACTAAGGCCAACAGGGGTGCCATATATATAACCTTTCTGGACCTCAGCATTGCCTTTGATAAGGTCAAGTAGAAATAAGCTTTGTGCTGAGCTGGTGTCCATGAGGGTCGAACCGGATCTTGTTTCCCTCCTGAGAGATCTAACAGGAGTTGTTAGATATGGCATCAATGGGGAATGTGCTCAGCCCTTGAAACCTAAAATAGGTGATTAACAGGGCTTCATCCTTGTGCCGTTCCCATTCATTATGTATTTTAATTGGCTGGAGGGGTATTGTATTACTGCGGCCTTGATGTCCCTAGAGTAGGTGGTAAAGCGATTCCTTTGCTTTATACAATGATGATGCAGTTCTAATTGCGTGCAGAGTCAGAAGCTTTCAGGGTCTTTTAGACTTTGTTTTTTTTATAGATTGTTTAGACCAGGGGGCTCCAACCTTTTCTGTAGGAGAGCCACTTCTGATTAGTGAAAATCATTGTGGGCTACTGAAGGCCAAGCCACTTGCTCAATGTTACCAGACACACCCACATCCCCCTTTCATTGAATTTAAGGCTAATGTCCATAGAGCAAAAAACTATGTTTGAACAAAGTAATTTGTCTAGGGGTACTATGAAAGGACTGCCATGTGCGTCAGTGACAGTGTGATCTTTGGGGATGTATTTAGATCTGCGTGTATGAATGGGATAAACGTGTAAGGGTGACTGAGAGCCTATGTCGTATGTATTTGTGGCACTGAAATACCTTTCATTATATGTGGTACCATTATGTGTATAATACAAATATATGTAAATATATGTCCATTTTTTTTAAATGGGATTAAATTTAAAGTCTGGAAAACATTCTGCAAAAATGTTCTTTACATTTCTCCCACATAAAATAATGGCTGTATTTTTTCAGTTATAAATATGGCACCATGTCTAACTGTCACTAAGAACAAGATGGTTGCTGTGTATAAGGGCGACACTTTGAAATAGTAGAAAAATAAAGTGAAGAGTTAACTTTATGTTTATAAGGATTCTATAAAACTCATAATTTAAATGTAATCCCATTTCTAAGTGTCACATTTTCAAACACCAGGCATCTTGCTCCCATTGGCCTGTAGAAAAGGTGCCATATTTTAACTGAAAAATAAACCATTTGGTTAAATGGGAGGTATTTAAAGTGAAGAAACAGGCTTCATAAAATATTAAGACTTAATTGGCTTAATTGAAAGTGGACAAGAAAATTAAGACTTAGGGCCTAATTTAGATCTTAGTGGACAATGGTGACGGATATCTTGTCCGCCGAAATATAAATCCCATCATATCCTAGGACTGTTTTTTTCAATAATAAATATGGCAAAGTGTTTACTTGCTGCTGTGAGCTAGAGGCCTGCTGTTTCTAAATGCTGCACTTTGAATATTGTAGAAAATGAAAATTAGGAGTTACCTTAGTCTTTAAGGTAACTTTTCATTTTAATTTTGTACCATTTAAAAGCATTCAGAAACATCATTTTGTTCTCACCCTCCAATATTGAGTTGGCAAGTAGTTATTTAAGAGTCAAATACCTCAGTGCCTCAGTGCTTCACCTCTGTGCCCTGGGTTATAAATGTTACTCCAGCACTACTCCTTATCAGGCCCTGCTGTCTCCAGCCTGAAGATAATAATGTGAAGTAAGCACAGCCTTCCTTTAACTTTAAAAGAAAAATGTGACTCTGTCCTTTTAAAAAGAAATGAACTTAAGGCTGCGAGCTACCATGAAGGTGTCAATGTGCTACAGGCAGCTTGTGATTGCCTATTTGGAAACACAATGGTTTAGACCTATCCACAAATTCAAAACAAATTACTGTTAGAAATAGGGGGCTCTAGTTGGCAATTGTTTTCACCTTTGTCCAAGTAGGGAACTTTCTTTCTAGTCAGGATAAGGGAATACACTACTGAAATAACCCCTTCTCACCCCCTAGGTAGCTTGGCACAAGCAGTCAGGCATGTCTCAGAGGCAGTGTGTAAAGAATTTGCACATACCCAACAGTAATACAGTAAAAACACTGCAAAAAGGACACCATACCAGTTTAACATAAAATCCAATACTTTATATATTCAAAACAAGACCAAAGCGATAAAAATCCACCATACAGTACTTAAAAATATGCACTTGGCAAGAATAACCTTAAAAATGCAGTTCCTTGAAGTCGGAAGTTCAGTCAGGTGCTACCACGATACTGAAAACAACAGAATCCAACAGTTCCTTCCGACCGTGTCGGTTGTGGTGCCAGGAGACTCTTAAACAGTACCTTTTTGTTGCGTCTGATAATGTTGGTGCGCATCGGTCGTGGCAACCGTCGTGGTTGCGATGTGAAGCGTAGCGGTGTGGCTTGCAGTGCCCTTAAGCTGTGGTGCAGGCTGCGGCTTTGTGACGTCGTCCAGCGGTGCTGGTGAGAGCAGAGCTGCAGTGTTGAGTGAAGGCAGTGCTGATAGATCACAGAGCAGGAGACAGGGCGGGTTGCGGGGAGCTGACGTCAGTCAGTCATGACTGCGGTGTGTGGCAGGGTGGTGCACTGTGACACTTACGAGCGGTGCCCCCGAACCACGGTGAGGTCACAGGTGTCGAAGTCAGGGGGCAGCGATGGCGTCGGTGAGACCAGGGTGGCGAAGCGAGGCGGTGAGGAGTGTAGTGCCACAGGTCACGTGCAAGCAGCGGCTCAGTGGCAGCTGTAATCATCGGTGAGACCCGGGTTGCGATGCAAGATGCGGCAGTGCCCTCTGCTGTGCCTTCAGGACGTGGAGCCAGTGATGGAGTCGGTTGCTTTCCCCCTCTGTGGCAACTGAAACCACGGTTCCAGAGGCAGTACCCAGAGGTTGGTGAATTCTTTACAGTCCCTGAGACTTCAGAACAGGAGGCAAGCTCTACTTCAAGCCCTTGGAGATACTCAGCAACAAGTTGAGAAAATTCAGTCCAGTCCTTTCACTGCCCAAGGCAGAAGCAGCAACTGCAGGCCAACCCAGGAAAGCAACAGCACAGCAGATGGGCAGTACTCCTCCTGGCAGTTCTTCCAGCTCTTCTTCTTGGCAGTTTCCTTAATTCCAGCGAGTTCTAAAATTCTGGGGTCTGGTCCCCAATGTTTATACTCAGTTTCTCTTGTTCTTTTGGGCAGAGAGTGTCTGTGCCCAACCCAAATCAGTTCTGTCCTCTGACCCACCTTCCTGGTAGGAGAGGGAGACAGCATTGTCCAAGGTAGGCCCATTCAGGTGCAAGGACATCTCCTCCCACTACTTTAAATGCAGCCCAGGTCTATTCAGCCCAGACCTCACTCATCCAGGAAAGGCATGACACACCTCGACCCCCCCAGTGGCTGTCTGAGAGAATGCACATCCTCAGCCCCTGTCACTCCAAAGCCAGTCAGTCAGTCCATAAACCCAGCAGAGGCACAAAGGACGGCTAAGCAAGAAAATACCTACTTTCTAAAAGTGGTATTTTCAAACACAGAAAACAAAAAACATCTTTACTAAAAGATGCCTTTTTATGTTCTGAGTTCGGCCACGCTAAACTTAACTTCCCTATCTTGTCCCAATGGGAAGATATGCTTATAAGATGTTATAAGTAAACTCCCATTCTATCCTATCGGACAGATAGCATTTCCATAGTGAAAAACAAAATGCACTGTAATTCACTACCAGAACATGTCACACACACCAGACCATGTCCTACCTTTAACATACACGGCACCTTGCCCCCAGGGCTACCTTGGGCCTATCTTAGGCATGGTCTACATGTAAGAAAAGGGAAGATTAGGGCCTGGTAAGTGGGTGAACTTACCAGGTCGACATGGCAGTTACAAGTTGTGTGTAGACACTTCAGTGGCACATCGGAGAACCCTTTACAGGGATGCTTATGTGGGTGGCGCAACCAATACTGCAGGCCAACTAGCAGCATTAGATTTACAGGCCCTGGCACTCTCAGTGCACTTTACTAAGGACTTACTAGTAAATCAAATATTCCAATCATGGAAACATCAATCCATAACATAATTTGCAATAGGAGCGCTTGCACTTTAACACTGAACAGCAGTGAGAAAGTACGCAGAGACCCTAAACCGGCAAAAACCTGGAGGTCAGAAAGCAAAAAGACATGAGAAACACGCCAAAAGATGCCAAGTCTTACAATTACACTTAATTTTGGTTGGCCCTAAGAACCTGAAAACTTCCAATTTGTCTGCCCAAGGTCATATTTTAAGTAGGATGGAAAATGTCTCCTACCTTGGGCCCTTATTCAATTCTGGTCCTAGTTGGTAACCGTTGGCTAAGAAAAATGTAGGTAATATAAAGGGCAATCTCTGGCATGAACAACTTTGCATTCACCTTGGGAACAGGCCTCCAAATTTATTGAGAGAGATATATCCAAAGCCAAATGTATCCCTATGACAACATTTGGGTGTGGGAGATATGGGGATATGCACCTGTCGACCAGATGCCGGTGACAGAAAACAAGTTTTTGAGGGGCCTTTTGGCCTTAGGACAGGGCATCCCAGCTAAATGTATTCACGAAGAATTGGGCATTCATTTTATCACTGATTTTATTAGTCTTCGTTCACTTTTACTCTGGTGCTCGGTATTGTACAAGGAGGAGCGACATTTAAACAGGTTAATTCTCCAGGAATGTTTGTCCTTGGACAACATATCTCAGATGTCATGGCTCCATTACATAAAGTCCACCTTTAAAGATCTAAGGAGACCAGGCATATTTTAAGATCCAGAGGGCATTATTAAAAAAAGAACTCGACTGGGTAAAGCGGACCTTCTCACTTGGGGTGACAGCTTGAATGGGAGGCCACTGCTTTGTCCAGGCGGTCGATGTGCAAATTCATTATGGTCAAATCGGATAATGGGATTGAGCCATACTTCCTCTTGGATATGCTGAATCACCATCGTCGTCTTTTGACCTATTTAAGACTGGGCATATTTCATCAGCTAAAGTTTCCATAGGGGGTCTGGTACAAACCGTATAATTTGCCTTGTCGTACTTGTGACAATGTATCAGTTTGTGACACTATGCACCTAGTACTTATCTGTCCCAGGTTAACCACCCTTCGACGTAAATACATAAGGCCCCTCTGTTATCTATAGGTTTTAATCAAATTAGACCTGCATTTTTATATCTGCAACTTTTATCTACATCTGAACTGTGTTTTTATATATCATGGTTTCTGGCTGATGTTTTTAGTGCACGTTTTTAGTCTTCCTGTGCACTTTCATTAGTTTAATGGTTGTATTGACTGACATTCTTTTCTGTGATACAATTTGTGCTTATGTGTGACTGTGAGGTATTGACTTTTTCTTCATATGTTTTGATAATACAGCTTTTTATCTATGAATAGGTTTTATATATCTTTGTATCAATATTGTGTTTTTGTCTTAAAAATCAAATAAAGTTTTGATGATGAGGAGGAAATCTGATTTAGGAACTTTCGCAAAATGTACTATGTACCATTGAGGAAGGTGCTATGGTTGTGACCATGACAACCAGTATGACTTCGGCCTCCTTTTTTAATATCAGTAGCAACAGCTGTAATAACCTGCCACAACCAGGTGTTCGAACGGGTCATTTAACCTGAAAATTTACACCAGGCCTCCAATAGCTGCACATTTTAGATAAACGAATGAACAGTGGGTAAAACACAATTGGATTATTCCACTATTTTTGCACAATCAATTTTGAATTAAATAATTGGAACACTATTAACATAATCGAATATTACTCTCGGTCATGGTTCAGATTTCGGGCAATTATCTTAATTCTGCAATTAAAGCAGAAGAAATGCGGATCAAATAAAGTCTTTTTTCAATACTTGTAATTCAAACCCAAGTATGCATTTTAAGATGGTTAATAATGGTTTTGTTTAATTATTGATAGTCCAATGAGATGCAGTAAAAACTGAAAGGAGGGTGGGTCATGAAATCAAGGTATGCTTTGAAGACCTCATTAGAGTGTTCGTGCTGCACAGTATTTATTTAAAGCAGCTTAGCCGAAATAATGTTGTGTTTTCCTTGAAACCCTGGCAACCCCTTCTTTGCCACATAAGGAGTTTGCATTTAATTGTGGGTGAACTGGTGAGGCCTGGATGTCTGTGCCTCTTATGTGGTATAACTTGGATGAAAGCGGAGTCTCCCTTAAGGCTAACAAACTGTCCTAGTGGAGTTTGCTTGGAGGTTTTCAATTACAAAACTAGAACGACACATACAACAATGAAGTGCGATGATTTGCCAAAGACTAGAAACTCAAAAAGCACTGTGCAGTCTCCTCCCACATAATCATGCATACTAGGAGCTGATAAACTGCACTGAAACGTTTGAGAGAGTGTCCCTGGATAGGCTCGATATCTCGTGTAGCTGATCGGCAGATCTATTAACGCACACTTAACAGCGAGTGCAAAATGCAAATATAGAAATAGTTTCAAGTTCACTCTCGCTCTAATTTTTTTTTACACTTCTCTTATTTTCCCTCATGCAAAATCGATTGATCACGCACCTCTCTATACTTAGTTATTTTTCTTTTCTTTTTTTACGTATCAATGAAACAAGTGCATACACGATTGCGGGTAATAAAAACCCAAAAAATTAAAATGCACTTGCAGACGTATGACTCCACATGGAAAACGCTATGTGATTTATCAAGCTACCTCTTTATAGTAGCAAACCTTACAATCCCAAGTGGCACTGTCCCATGCTTCCAGTTCAATCCCAAAGACCTACACCGTTCAATCCTATCCAGGTATACAAAGCCAATACAGAGGCAAACTAGACAAAACAAGGATAGCACTTTAAAGAAGGTGGTAAGTGATTTCAGTACAGCACATCCCTCCATTGAGTTAAAACCACACTAATAGAAAATGCCAATCACATCAAATGAAACTGAAGAGCCCAACCCTACCTTGCTATATTTTTGGTGCAAGTCAGTATTTTACAATAGTACAGTAAGCATTGCAGTGAGGAATACCCACAAATAATCCATTCACATCTGGCTGTTACTAACTACACAGTCCACACAAACACTCACATACATAAGCAAGCAGCGATATCGCCTCAGCTCCTTTTCAGCCTTTCATTTCACTACACCATATCGCGATCATGATAGGTTATGCCATGCTGAGAGTGGCAGCTGGCAGGGAATAAGGATGGTGGGGAGGGGGAAAGAGGAGAAGGGGGATAGAGGGGGGACATAATAAATAAATTCCACTTACCACTTCCGCCGGCTGTCTCTCCACGCTTTTCTGGAGTCTGGGACCCAGGAAGCACCCAGGCTTCCCATAGCTAAACACAACGCTGCAATGCAGCATTGTGATTGGCTCTCCTAAGCCAATCACAACGCTGCAATACAGCGTTGTGATTGGTCTGAGCGCTGTGCATCGACGTTCAGATGGGAACTGGGGGCCTGAGCATGTTCCCCACCAGGTTGTGCAATGCAGCCTGGTGGGGAACAGCTAAGCGAGCATGACTGGCCGGTCCCAGATGGCTGGCCAAGCAGTCTTGTGCACTTAGGGCCATATGTAGGTAAATTACATTTACCGATTCTTAAATACCGAATTTTACCGATTCGGTATTTATGAATCGGTAAATGTAATGTAGGTAAAAAAATACCGATTAGGTAAGTGTCGGTATTTTAGAATCGGTATTTACCGATTCGGTAATGGTAACTTGTTTCCCATTGATTCCTATGGGCCAGGAGGCCCATAGGAATCAATAGGAAGCCAGTTACCATTACCGAATCGGTAAATACCGAATCGGTAATGGGGGGAGCACAATCAAGGGTGGCAGGGTGTCACAGTGACACCCTGTTGCACCCCTGATTCCTGCATGTGGTTCAGTCTTGTTTTTAATCTTGGCATGTTCACTTGTCAGGAATAAACACTGCTAAGTGAGCACTCGTAGTCAGTTTTAACCACTCAGTTACCCAGTCTACTACCTACTCTCACAAACACCCAGCTACGGAAGCGACCGGAGCTCTTGCTAATGCCGGACGAGGGGAGGAAAAAAAAAGCGATCTCTAACAAAGAGCCCCAGTTTTAGGGAGTCTGCTGGGTATTGCAGCACCCAACCAGCGAAGAGCTAGCCCAATGATGAAGCATGCCACTTAAGTGGGTGAGTGCTATTGCATCCTTAAAATAAGGATCCCGAGATCTGTGGATATCAGTGTACCAGACGTCATGTTGAAATTCTGGTCGAACAGCAGAATGGCACACCAATTCAGTTTGGGTACTATCTTACGACCCACTCTAACGTCACAAACCCTGCGCCCTTTCATTTAAATCCTACCCCCCATCCACAACAGTCTAATCTGCTGACTAGTCTGTCTTGTCACCTACCATAATACTACTACCCAAATTCCTGGAATCTCCTCCTAACCACTTACTTTGCCACATCACCTGTCTGCGCTATTATGCCACCCAGCACCCTGCATGCCTGAAAACATTTGATTTGCAACCTACTCCTTTTTGTAAGGTGCCATCAATGGAACTCTAGAAAGTTGGGTGTCTTGGGCTGATGGCCTTCTTAATACTGATTGGTGCACATAGAAGAACCTGGTGAGGAAGAGTGTGGGTGGTAAAAATGTGATAGCGCAAATATTTCAAAACCACTTTACACGATACTTTTACTGATTTAGAGACAAGAACCTGAATATGCACATTGCACAAGATTAACAAAGTGATATAGCAATAGAGATAAGTGAAGTAACAGCACAGTAAAAGTGTGTTAGAAAAGGAGAAAATGCTTTGCTAAATAGTTATAACGCTTATTAATAGATTTTTGAATACCAAGATTGCTCATGAAATCATGTTATACTATTCACGTACTTATGAGAACTAATGAATCTAATGAGGAGGCCTAACAGTTCTATTGCCTTTCATTGCAAATACATTATGAATAGACTGTGGTGAAACTATGTGAACAAGATAGTTACCTCACTGAAACTTGTTGAGAAACTTGATTAGAAATTAGAGACCCTAATGATTATGAAAAATAGAAAACAATATTAGTAAATTGGTTTTTAAGAATATTTTACATGTGTTGATGTTGAAACATTTGTGGTAGTAGGCCTTTGCAAATGTTAATCAATTTTGTGTAATAATACATTGGTGAAACATTTACTATTCTTCACCTATTATGAAATGATGATTCAATGCAATATATTTGGTTCTAATTAGGTTTAATTCATTTAAAAATTATGTGTGCACTATTAACTTAAAACCAATCCCTTTTTGAGCCACAATTTTCAATTAGCAAGCATAATGATTCATTGGCATTTCTGCAAAAGTTGCATTATTTGTTCTGTGCTTTTTTCCTTTCAATACCAAAGACATGTTTTTTGAAGTTCACCGTGAGATGGCTCGGAGGAAAAGTCAACTCCAACCAATGCCATAGTCTGTTACATTGTATATTTCCTAATGTTGACAAACCTGTGTGGCCCAGAAAGCCAAGTAGTTCACATGACGTGCTTGAGAAAAAATGCAGGAATAACTAAATGTATTTGATGACTACATATTTAAACTAATCATACAATAGACTGCCTAGTGTAGTGACACCACATCATTAAGATGTTACAAGGACTATAAAAGGATAAACCCCAATGGAGGGGTACTTTTTTGGATGCACATCAGCTTGATGCCATTATTTTTTTATTTTCCTCCGAATGTGAGAATGATATACCTTTTTTCCTCTTTGATGCAACGCATCACTTTATTATTTCTTTCCTTGGGAAAGAATGGAACTTTTTCCTATGATTATATAATCATCCTTCAAATTTCTAGCTCGGACTGCCTTTTTGCTGATACTGCTGCCTTTATGCAGTAGACCTGGAATCCTTCTTTACCGAAATAATTGATTTTTGTTTCATATTTCCCTTTGCCCATGCTTAGAGGACTTTACATTCTATTTCTTTTAATCCTTTGCTTTAAATATTTAGATGCTGTTAAGGAAAATTGAATGATCCATCTGCCTTTAATGTTGGTAGGAATCTGTAACCTCATATCTGATGTTATTTAAAACCATCCTCTTTGGATTTGAACCTCTGATGAAATGTTTGGTGATTAATATGGATAAGACCAAAACTTTGACTTTTGGTCGAAAGAAATCCGGTTTTATTTGGTGGATGGGGACCGAGAAAGTGGAATCAGTTTCTGAATACAGATATTTGGGGATATGGTTTGAGAAGACCATGAAGTGGCATACCCATCTAGAAGCATTAAGATTGAGATCCTCAACAACAATCAGTGGCCTGAAAATATTTAACAAAGCCTATGGTGAAATGTCGGACGGCCCGGTGCTAAAAGCTTACTCCGCTATGGTACCTCCACAATTTTTGTATGGTGCTGAATTGATATATTTGAGTGGGAAGATGTCCTGGGACCTTGAGGAAGGCAAAAATTTAAAAAATTTAATTATGCTGCCTCAATCATCCATGGTTCAGGCCGTAAGATTGGAGCTAGGACTGACCTCATGGGGTATGCTAGCTGGTATGGCCTTGTTTTGTTTTTGGCAACGATTAGGGGCTGATGGAAATATAAAAGTATCCCAATGGTGTAAAAATGAAGTAGAGAAAAGTGAGTTAAGATGGGCAAAAGAGATCAGGGCAACCATGAAGAAGTTATACCGTAGGATGGAGGTTACCCTGGACCCTAACGATTCTGTTGTAAATATTGATAAAAAGATTCTGAAATCGTTGGGGAAGGAAATATCTATTGTAGAGGATCGAAAGTATCTTGGGAACAAACCATCAGTACATTTCATGAATATTGCTTGGGAGGATAATCAATGCTCCCCTTATATTGATAGGCTACCAGATTGTGGATTGCGGAGGGAAGTCCTTAGGGTAAGAATTGGGGTAAACCCATGTTATACAAACTATATGGTAAAAAGCGCCATGGTCGACAAGATGGGAAGATGTACTTGCACCTTGAACACACAGTGTGATTTGTTACATATATTATTAGATTTCCACAGGCTTTTAGAATTACGATGTATGTTTTTAAAACCAATATTTAAGTCATATGAGATCAAAACAAGGGCACAGGCTGTCGCACTGCTAACCGAAATGACTAATTTAGATATTGCCGTTGCTATGGGGAAGTTTATGCAAAAAGTGAAAGTACTTCTGAATACTTTTATCGAGCTGTAACAAATAGATCACGTGCAATTTAGGTTATAAAGGTGTTTAAATGAGTTTTTAAGATGTATTTTAATATTTTAAAAGAAATGAATTTTTTAAGATGTAATTTATATATTGTGTGTTTGGTTTATGGATCTACGGTCCAAATAAACGTGAATTAAAATTGAATTGAAATGTTTAGTCTTCCACTATATGCTTGAGATGCTTAAGAAATTACTTATCTGTATCCATTTTGGAACAAAATAACAATAACTATCTAAATTGCCTGATTATATTATTGTGACCTGATGTTCTTTATTTTGCACTAAGTTAAATAATTTTTTTGATCTAAATGCGTTGTAGGGAGAATCAGAGAAATCGTTTCAGAATATCAAGTTCTGCTTCTTTTATTCTTTGTTGCAGTAAAAGAGCTTCTAGCGTGAATCATTCTAGTTAGACTCAACTTCATTAGGAGATTGGCCTTCTCCATTGTGATACTTTATTTTTACAGTATGGTCCTGAGAGTAGTGTATTTGAGCCTTATTTCAAACTTGTGAGTTAGTCACCAATTAATGGTCCTCATTGAGTGGCTAACATTGCGTTTTGGACATCCTAATTCCCACCCCTTATATCGGCGGATAGTGAACTATCAGAGGACCATTCGCCTCTAATGCTTTAATTTGTCTAGCTGTAGGGGGCCAGCACAGTTAGAGGGAAAGATGAGTAAGTAGTGATTCGAAAATTAAATCTTAAAATATTTATACAGTTTACTCTGGATTAAAAGTTTGGTAGCAGAGCTGTGGTTCTGCTTAGGGAAATGAGGTTTTAGGGTGCTAAAAAGACAGAGCAATTATTGCTGAAGTCCTAAGAGCCCAAATTTTTGTAAGGCAAAGAGAAGGAGTGATGGAGTATTGTTCCTGATGAAGTCAACGTGTAGCAAGCGAAGGAATATCAGTATTAATAGCGATGTGCGCTGCTAGTGCTTTTGCCAAGAAGGCATTTTTTAATGGCTTTGTGTTGTTGAGCAGAGTGAACTGGTTAGAATCCACATTGTTAAAGTCTATGAATGATTGTGGCGCTTGATGGAAAGAAGCTGAAGTTGTAAACGAGTTGTTGTGGCCTAAAATCTCAAGATATTGCGTACGGGTTGTCTCAGTGTAATATGTGCAAGCAAGAGAGTCCCAGGTTGATGACATTGGTCTTTCCAATGTCCACAGTTGTGGATTTCTTAAAGGTGACAAATAAATTACTTATGTCAGATTTGGAAGATGGAACAAATTTGTTGAGAATTCTCTTGTCTAGCCTCTCCAAAGATTCTAGTATTATTAGAGATCAATTCAAATTTTTGTCTGCTTCACACTGAGAACTTTTTTCCCTTGAACCATGGATGTAGGAAAGGTTACAGCCTGCCTGATGATCAATGTTTACTATTGGTACAGTACACATCAGGAGATTCTGAAGTCCTCCTGAGGCTTGAGCCGGGAGTAGACCACCGAATAGCTCAAAATTCGTTTTGAAACAGTTTTCACTCCTTTTACTACTAGGATCCTTGATCACCTGCACTTAGCACTTTTGCACAATTGTTAGAAGCATTTGCCTCCCAAGGCCCGCAGTTGACACGCACAGCCGCCATTTTGTGAGTACACAAGGGGCGCGGGCTAGTGTTCCCCCCCCTGAAGGTACTTAAAGGCAGGCTGGCCCGAACGCGCGTCATGAAGTCCTCCTGAGGCTTGAGCCGGGAGTAGACCACCAAATAGCTCAAAATTTGTTTTAAAACAGTTTTTACTCCTTTTACTACTAGGATCCTTGATCACCTGCACTTATCACTTTTGCACAATTGTTAGAAGCATTTGCCTCCCGGGGCCCGCAGTTGACATGCGCGGCCGCCATTTTGGGAGTACAGAAGGGGAGCGGGCTAGTCTTTCCCCCCTTAAGGTACTTAAAGCCAGGCTGGCGCGAACGCGCGTCCTGAAGTCCTCCTGAGGCTTGAGCCAGGAGTAGACCACCGAATAGCTAAAAATTTGTTTTCATACTGTTTTTACTCCTTTCACTACTAGGATCCTTGATCACCTGCACTTAGCACTTTTGCACAATAGTTAGAAGCATTTGCCGCCATTTTGGGAGTACACAAGGGCGCGGCTAGTCTTTTCCCCCTGAAGGTACTTAAAGGCAGGCTGGCACGAACACGCAGCGGACGTGCGCAGCCTAAGGCAAGCCCGTCTGCTCCCATCCATGCTCGTTCCGCGCTCAGCGCCAGTCTCCCTGCTCAAAACACACTAGGTAAGCTCATACCGTTACAATAATCTAGCAGTTTCCTTAAATGCTTAAATATCACTATCTCGGACAAGGAATGCTGTGAGATTCCTCTAGATTCAAAGCCCCAACAGACCCAAATGATTTGCCCGGGCTGCAGCACTACACTACCAGAACTGTTGTTTCAACCAGTCGCTGCGATAAACAATCAATTGCCTGGAAGAGAAAATGATAACTCCTCTAGAGTTTGGAAATGTGTTCTTCTCAATGCAAGGTCCGTAGTCAAACATAGCACGGACTGTGCCTCCCTAATAGAGGACAAGAAGATAAACATTGCCTTTATTACAGAAACATGGACCGACGACGCTTCCGGTCCTGACTTAGTTAAAGCTACCCCTCCAAAGTATATGTGCTATACAATCAATTGGGCTCAGAGGAAAGGAGAGGGTTTAGCGGTCATATATCACAACTCAATTACGCCGTCTTTTAACCCACTAGTCAATGAGAAATGTGAAGCGTTGGATTTCTGCTTTAATCTCTCCTACCGCTATACCTTTAGAGGCACCCTCATCTACAGGCCTCCGGATTTGAGAGGATGGTTTCTATCTCAAGTAGGCTGTATAGTGGAAAATGGGATTAGTGCTAATTCCTATACAGTACTGGGAGACTTTAATTTCCATCTCGAGCTGCTCTCAGACTTAGACACCATAAATCTACTAGACTTGATGAAAGGGGGAAGCTTAGAGCAACTAGTGCTTGGCGCTACTCACCAAGCAGGTCACACACTAGATGGCATCTTTTCTAATAACCCTCAGTTGAGGTTCACGGGCACCCTCCCATTAGTCTGGTTAGACCACAGGGCTGTTCTATTCGAGCTCACGGTCACTGACCAAGTCTCTCCTAAACCTCAAATAAAATATGTAGGAAAAAGAGCCTGGAATAAGGTGGAAGCAAAGGACTTACAGGAAACATTATCCTCAACTTTTACCTTGCTACCCAGAGATCTGGATGAAGCTACCAGATCTTAAACAAACTGGCTGGTAGCTGCAGGGAACAAGTTAGTGCCCAAAAAACTCCTTCACCTCAACAGACAGCGCCCTTCATCTCCATGGTATTCGCAGGACCTTAGAAATCAAAAATTACTCTGTAAACCCATGGAAAGAAATTGGAGAGAGGAATACAACAATAAGGAAAAAAAGAAATACAAATTGAGTCTTGCAAAATATAAACAGTTACTTCTAAAAACCAAATGAGAGTATTTCACTAAGAAAAATCAATTCTGCTAACAATTCGCCTAAAGAACTTTTTTAAACTGTCACTTCCCTGGCCCACCCTACTGCTCCCACTATCCCGTCTAGCCAAGAATTGTGTGACAAAATAGCTTTTTTAATAAAGCCAACACTATTTTCTTAACGTTCTCGGACTTAAATACCAAGATTATTACTGACTGGATGTGTTGCCCCAAGAGAGATGAAAATAAGATCCTTTCATTGAACAAACTGGCACCGTTAACATCTATAGATACTTTAAATCTACTCATGAAAGTGAAATCAGGCTCCCCAAACTATCCATGCCCTGTAGCTATTGTAAAACTGGCAGTTGAGCCAGTTGCACGCACTTTGACTTCTATCATAAACTCAATGTATACAGAGGGCTACTTTCCCAGAGATTGGAGACAGGCATCCATTCTGGCCCTGCTAAAAAAATCTAGCCTGGATGCGAAAGACCCAAATAACTTTAGGCCCATATCCAGACTGGCACTTCCGGCTAAAATCATCGAAAGCAACTTAAACACGCAACTCAAGGTGTTTTTACAAGAATCATAGGCGCTAAACCCAACTCAGTACGGTTTCTGAGAGGGGCATAGCAAAGAAAACGCGCTCCTCAAATCCACAGAGGAGATCAGGACTATTTTAGATCAGGGAGGGAAGGCTGCATTGATACGGTCCATTATGCTTTGCTGATGGACCGACTGGCTATATGAGATTGGAGTCCAGGTTACTGCCTGGAAACTTCTCAATTCCTTTCTCTCTAACAGAACCCAAACGGTAATGTTGGGCGAATACAAAGCTGATTCATTCTCACTACCCTGTGGAGTGCTGCAAGGGTCATCTTTGAGTCCCACTCTTTTCAATATTTACATGTCCTCATTGGTGCCTCTAATTGAATCTTTTGGGTCCAATTTGACTTCCTACATGGATGACATCCAAATTGTGGTGTCCATTCGGCCGGAGGAGATGCTGGGTACTGCGACTCAGCTCCTGGACGGTATGAATGCCGTAGGGGTTTGGATGGCACAAAATTGCCTAAAACTCAACTCCGGCAAAACGGAGGTTGTGCTCTTTGGTAACAACCCAACTTCTGGTCCTCTAACTGCTGTCCAGATGTCTGGGCTCTCTTCACACGCCCAGCAGGAAAGTGAAAAACCTTTTAGTGTGGATTAACAACAATCTTAGTTTTAAGGACCAGGTGAACACAGTGGCGTCAGGTACTTCCTTTATCCTGAGATCCTGTAGGAAAATTTTACCACTGCTCCCCAAAGTCACTCAAAAAACAGTTATTACTGCGTTGACAATGTCCAGACTGGACTACTGTAACAGTTTATACCTCAATATCCAAGAAGGACTGATGAATAAATTACAGATCCTGCAGAACGCGGCAGCGAGACTCCTGACTGGTACTCCTAAATATGCCTCTATCTCGTCTGAGATTTAAAAAAAACTCCATTGGCTGCAGGTTAGGAAGCGTACTTGATTCAAAGCACTATGCCTGGTCTTTAAAGCCCTTCATGGAAATGGGCCTGACTATCTGCAACAACGACTACGCTGGTATACTCCAAACAGTGCGTTAAGGTCATCAATCGGTAAACTGGTGATGGTGCCACTGGTTAAAAAAGCCAGTTGGGGGGGGGCAGAAGCTTTGTAGCTACTGCTGCCAAGGCATGGAACGGCCTTTCATTTTACCTCAGGAATATGATTAACCTACTGGCCATCAGGAAAGCATTAAAAACATGGCTCTTCACCAATTAACTCTTTGTCATAGCTCCCATCTACAAACTTTTGAAGGACTTCATACAGCGCCAGGACACCTTCGGGTAGCAGTAGCGCTCTATAAATGTCAATAACAATAACAACAATAACAATTCTACTCTATCTATTGTCTGTTAAAAATTGTGTTCACACCTACACACAGATAAGTTAAGGTACAGGGAAATCCAGGAGGCCCATGGTGTTTACTTTGGTGTTTCCAACATCTCAACCTGTGAAAAATATTTAGGGATTAAGATTGTATTTATGCCAGATTCCAAGATGAGCAAAAACAAACAGAGGGGCTTTGCACAGGAAGAAACAGGAAAGCAACAACAAGGAGATGAGAGAGTGTACTGTGTGTGTGTGTTTTTTGTCAGTATGGGCATGTGAAATTCCATGGTGAAATGCAACAGACACCTCACCATAACCGACTGTAAGCACCTGTACCCAACTATTTTCCGCAGAATACATTTTTTAGGTGGGTGTAACACCCCAAACATCTTCCTGAAGCTACAGCCCTGCATATTACTTGGAGAGTGAAATGAGTGAGCATCTGGAAATGACAACATCTTGTTTGAAGTGTGTCATCTTGCTGTAGATATCAAGCTGCAGGTAGTTCAGTAGAGACTCCTTTGTGGGTTAGTCATTGAAAAAGACAGTGCTCATGTTATCGAACAGTGCGTCCTCCCGATTTATGTTTTATGGATTTATAGAGCGCATAGCTGCCTGAGGGCTTCCCAGCGCTGAGAGAGACTGAATGAGGTTGCATGGGAGATTAAGGGAAGAGCCAAGTTTTGAGTTTTTTCCTGAATACCAATTCATC
This sequence comes from Triturus cristatus, assembly GCF_964204655.1. Taxonomy (NCBI): domain Eukaryota; kingdom Metazoa; phylum Chordata; class Amphibia; order Caudata; family Salamandridae; genus Triturus; species Triturus cristatus. The sequence continues at coordinate 928,852,921 of NC_140593.1, read as the reverse complement.
AGTTAGCATACGCATTTCCCTAGGCAGGGAGTTCCATAGGCCAGGGGCCAGAAGCAAGAAGGATTTACCTCCTTATCTGGCTCTCTTTATCCTGGTCTGTTTCATAAGTAGATCTGCAGAGGATCTTAGGTGTCTGCCTGAAATGTATTGCGTGACAAGCTTTTTAATTAAAGCCGGGCCTTTGTCATTCATCGCTCTATGGGTGATGCAAAGTGATTTGATCTCTATCCTGGCCTTTATTGGGAGCCAGTGTAATGTTTTCAAGGCTGCCCTGGCTGACTGTTGTCTGGGGGTGCCCAGCAGTATCCTAGCTGTGGCATTCTGTGCCACTTGTAGTCTGTTTATAACGTATTTGGGTGCGCTAAGATACAGTGAGTTGCCATAGTCCAACTGTGACAGCACTAGGGCCTGTACCACGGCTCTGCGAGTGTTTTCAGGAATGAGCGGTAGGATCTTCCATAGCATTCGCAGTGCTCCAAAGCATGTTCCTGATATTTTTCTAGCTTGAGACTCCATGGACAGACTTTCGTCCAGCCAAATTCCCAGGGCCATATTATCAAGAACGGCTGGAAACTGCCGCTAAAGCGGCGATAACGGGCTTGATACTATGCCCTTGAGAATTCCAATAGAAGCCCAGGTTTGATGTCCCTCACACCAGAACCTGGGCTTCTATTGGAATTCTCAAGGGCATATTATCAAGCCCCTTATCTCCGCTTTAGCAGCAGTTTCCTACCGCCAAAGTGGCGGTAATGTTATCGCCGTTCTTGATAATATGGAACTCAGATTCTTTACCTCTGTCTTTGGGACCGGGGGTTCTCCCAATTCTGGGGGCCTGCTAATCCTGTTTCTTGGGACCACCTTATTACCCAGGAACATGAGCTCTGTTTTTCCTCCGTTCAACTTTAGGCAACCATTATTCATCCATTTTGCTACTTGCACCATGCATGGTGCCAGGTTGTAGTGCATGGATTGGGGGCCCTCCATCACTGATAGTAACAACTGGGTATCGTCCACGTATGACACTATTGACAGTCCAAATTGTTGCACTATTTCTGCTAGTGGTTGCATATACAGGTTGAATAGTGTCGGGCTTAGTGCAGAACCCTGTGGGATTCCACATGACATTTGGAGGGTATCAGATAGATGCTCACCCTCCGTTAAGTGGAAGGATCTATTGTCTAGGAATGAGATTATCCACTTTAATGCAGTGACTGTGATACCGGCTTCCTTTAGCCTGTGGATCATTGTCTTCTGATCCACCGTATCAAAGGAGGCGCTGAGATCCAGGAGCAGAATAGCTGCTGTGCCTCCCTGGTCTAGGATTCCCTTCAGTTCCCTTGTTGCCACCAACAGGGCTGACTGTGCTGTGTTGGGGTCGAACACCCATTTGAGTGGTATGCAGTACCTGATTCTCCTATAAGTATTAGGACAGGGCCTGATTGACGTGTTTTTTTGCCTAGTAATGGCAAGAGCAAGATTGGCCGGTAGTTCCATGGTTCTGATGGATCTAGCTGGGGCTTTTTCAACAGTGGCCGGATTATGGCGTGTTTCCAGGTTTTGGGAATGGTCCCTTGTGTAAGGGAGAGTGATATAAGTGCTGCAGTTGTAGACCCGGTTTTTAGGTCTCGTCTGAGCTAGCACATGCGCTGCTCGGAGAGACATTTTCTATACGGGTTTCCAAAGTGCTATCTAAGGCTGCCTAACGCTTGCGTTCACGCGAGCGTGCACGTGCGCAGCCGCCAATCACTGCTGCGCGCGCACCACTCCTGTGCTTACACCACAGCGGGTCCCGTCCTCGCGATCGCGATCGCTTTCGCTTTGATAGTGATCGCGATTACTTTCGCTTTCACGGCCGCGCGGCCGTTACTTTTACAGCCGTGCGGCCAATGCTTGTTCTCCCTTTTCTCCCTTTTTGCTCTGTGGTAGAGTCTGATGATACGAAATATACCTCGGTCTCAAAAGTTTGCACAAGCGCCAATCACTGGCACACTTTAAACATTGGTCTTAGACGTGCCTTTTGCTTTCAAGCACACAAATTACTCGAAATCACTTTGAACTCGTAGACCGTTTCATGAATGCTAATTTTTAGTGTTATAATTCAATATGGCGTAATGTTAAAGGCAAAGGCTAAGCTGAACGGCAGACTAGAGGCTGTGTAGACCTCGTGCATGACCACACTACAACACGCATACACATTCTCTCTCTCTCGCGCTCTATCTCTCTCTCTCTCTCTTTCGCTGTCTTTTTCTCTCTCTCGCTCTCGCTCTTTCACTTTATTGGCCAGACTCGAACTACTGGTAACTTCAACTTGTAATTTCATACGAACAAACTGTGTTTAAATAGTTTAACGTTGTGCTGCCTATAGATACACTTTATCTACATTTTATGTTTACGTTTCATCCACTCTTATCGGCTCCCATTCTATTATAGGTATCATCTGGTGCTAGATCCTAGAACGACAGCTGGACGAAGCCGAACAGCAGTTGGAATTCCTTCGTGAAGTTCAGCAGTCTATTGGAAAATCTAAGGTCAGCCACAGGTGTGGATACAGTGCTGCCAACGTGCTAGACTTTGCTTTTCAACTTCTGTGACCTTTATGGGCAGCTTTATTGACCAATTACCCTTTCGACAGCCCTCAGCCCCACCTCCGTATATTAAGGGATTCTTGATACAGTGAAAGCTGAACTGGTTTAAGAGTATTTTGGAGCGCGTGCTATCTAGGCCTAGAAGCAATCAGGCCTATATGTTTTATTTTGACCTCAGGGGGGTAATAAAATGAAATAATGCATGCTACCATATATCAACAAGCTCCCACCTGTCTGGAACCCGTAGGAAAACGTCTCTGTCACTCGTGTATGCACACACCTGTCTGGAACCCGTAGGAAAAAGTCACTGTCACTTGTGTATGCACACAACTGGCCTGAACCTGTAGGAAAACTTCACTGTCACTTTTGTATGCACACACCTGTCCTGAACCCATAGCAAAACGTAACTGTCACTTGTGTATGCACACACCTGTCCTGAACCCATAGGTAAACGTCACTGTCACTTGTGTATGCACATACCCATCTGGAACTGGTAGGAAAACTTCATTGTCACATGTGTATGAACACATCTGAAAACCGCAAGCAACTTAGCCCTATTGTATACGCCTGGAACGTACTATAGCTGCAGATATCTCTGCTCTGTGGCTGTGTCTTGTAAGCCACATAATTATTTAATTTGAAACTAAAACTGCTTTATTTAATGAGCGCGAAAAACGTGCTTTGTAGATGCATCAATCCATGTTTCTGTATAGCGTTTAGCCTGTTTCCAAGCACACCCAGTCCTAGAGGATAAAGTAATCTTAGCAAAAGGAAACTTGCCAGGGAGCAAACCTGTGCAACTGGGGAAGCCAGGATTATAACTTGTTTTTTTGTGTTTGTTTTGGAGTTGAGTTGTCAGCTGATGGATTGTCCGGCAGTTCATCCTGACTACTTGACTGACACCGGTCAGTCGCATGGGTCATTAAGGACAGCTTTGTATCCCTAAAAGGGTGTATTTGAAAGGTGTACGTCATGTGGTTCCTGAAGATTCTCATATCCCCATACTTTGAGCGCTGTTGCCACCGGGTACAATGTTCTAAGCCTTTCTCTGTCCCCTCTTAAATGAGCACTAGCAACAGGATGGCATGAGACGGTAATCTTCTTAAACCTATTTCATGGAAAACGAATATACTGACTTATTGGTGGAGCCCAGCCAGGTCACATGGGCAGAGCCATCGAGGTGACCCACCGGATGCCTTCACTCCTGTGATCGATTTGCAGTGGGAAGGACCAGTCAATGGACATATGTCGCAGACTTCAAGACTGTGGGTATTTCAATTGGTAAAGTCAATAGCTTTGTCTAAACACTTAAAAGGTCCCAAAGGCGAGACCTATTGGCTATGCCAATGCTTGTTTTACCTCCCTGCATCAAGGTGTCTGGTGGCATCGGGTCTAGGGGGGAACCGGATTTAATCTTTAGCAGGATAGAGGTCATATCTTCTTCACTTAGGTCTGTGAAGTGGTCTAATCTTACCCCTGTTTTAATTTCCAAGTTATCATTGCTTGGGTGAGTCTCTACCTGATTTGAGCTACTGTTTCTTAGTAGGGAATTGCATATGATTTCCACTTTTCTCCATCTTATTTCATCTCTCTTTGGATGAGGTGTGATTGTTTGTTTCCTGATCAGTGGATGTGAGGGAGCGCACTATCTTAAAAAGTTCTGTAGACGAGTTACCTGCTGAATTAATTTTTCCTTCAAACAATGTAGCTTGGGCTTGGAGCATCTCATTATGATCCTGTCTGATAGCTATCTAGTATTGGCTTTTGATAGCGGGGTCATAATTTTGCGTCCATTTTCTTTCAAATCTTTTATAGGCCTTTTTATCAGGATTTGGATTAGGTTTGTGTTAAACCAAGCCACTTTTTTCCTAGATGGTTGATTTCTTGATCTGGTTCTCTGAGGGTATTGAGCTGCTACGTTGTTAATCCATTCTGTACATATCTTATCAGCCTCTTCTATGTTGTCTGTTATGCATGGGGCCTGGGCTTCTAGTTCATTCACCATGCTATCCTTTAACAATTTGTTTGCCATTTATTCCTAGTGAGTTTATCACCTATGGGTTGTGCCTGGGGGTTATCTAATGAAAAAGGAATAAAATGGGGATCAGTCCACGGAACTGGCATGGGGGTCCCTACCACTAACTTGGGTTCATTAGAGAAGATGGCATCTAGTAGATGCCCTTTTTCATGTGTGTCCTCTCTTACCAATTGTTTGAGTTGCAGGGCTTCCATGTCTTGGATTAGTCTGATTGAAGTGTTACTGTCAGGTAGATCTAAATGAAAGTTGAAGTCCCCAAGTGGGGTAGTGAAGATTTGTTCTCTTCATAGGAATTATATGTAGGTTTATCGACTGGAGAAAGATGATGATTAAAATTAATGCAATGTGGAGTTATTTAGGATATGCTTTTCTTGCTTCCTTTAGTGAAAATGTCCTTTCCCCTTGCCCAAAGGAGTTAAACTCTTGGGCATTTGCCTTACTCATTTGCTCGACAAATCTTTATTAGACTCAGCCTATTCGAGGCTATTCGCACCAACACTTTCTGTTTGACTTCACACCATTTCCCCCCTACTTTTCTTAGCTAGCTAAGCAGGGATTTTCTCTTCATGGGACTTTGAGACTGGTTTGATTTAGTCTATGGCAACTGTATATTAGGCTGCCTTTTCATTTATGAGTTTGGATAGCTTTGATTTATATTGGCTGATGCATTCCTGTATTGACAACAATACAACTAATGTGATAATTTAATTTGTAGCCTTTCTAATCTCTTAATAAACCATCATGGTGTACACATCTAATACTCCTGTCTTTGTGGGGCCAAATGTGCTGCACATTATTGAAATGTATTGATTTGCTGCATCAGTTTCAGTTCGGAACTAAACGTCCATCTGGTTGAGTGCAGACTGTACTCGAGTTTGCACCAGAAATGTGCACAGTGCAAAGTGCTCCAACAGAACCATTCTGACACCCATCATTTTAACATCCACATCCAAACCTCAGGGTGTTTGGCTAAAGAACTTTATGCTATGCCTAGAATGCCGGCTTTTCATTTGGATTGGTAAGTAGTTTGCACTCTCCATATAGAGAATGAGAAATTATTAAGAGGACATCTATTTGGGGATATATCACAATTTACAAAAACCTAATGGAAGTGCTGCAGCGAATCTTATTTATTATTGAAAATACAATAATAATGTGTACAAATTTACGTTTTGAATAAAACACATGCCAAACGCTAAATTTGCAGGAGGTCACCATACTTGAATGTTATAGGCATGCATGTAAATAAACTGCGGAATTTAAGTTAGTCAAATTGTCTATGCCATGTTAACTGGAAAGCATTCACACCGAAAGGCCTGTTTTTCATATTGAATAGTTGATTGTGCAAGATATTTGTCTTCTCTTTGCTGCAGATGTTGCAACTTTGGAAGCCTACTGTTAGTTAGTAAATAGATAGTTTGAACTAGACAACTGATAGTAACTTTCTCACTGAGAGAAGATGACAGGAAGACTGGTTCATGGGAAGAAGATTTTGGGTCACAAGAAAATAATGATGTAACTTTCATGGACTACTGTCTGACAGTCAATTATGTTCTGATGTGAAAATGGGGAGTTTGCTTTTTCCCAGGAGATTCTGATATTCTATTAGTGGATGAAGAAGATGAAAGAAAATAATGTCTCAACATAGAATATTTGTGTGTGGTCCAAGAGTAGTCGCTTATTCATTCCTCAACTCTCTAACCAGAGACTCACCTTTTGAGTTTCATGCCATTTTTCATGAAAGGCGGCCTTTAGATTTTTCCCTGGATGGTCTGCTGTTAATTTTGAGCTGAGAATGCTTACCAGCTTATAATGCAAAGGCCTTATGCTTGCACCCTTATTCTCTGATCTGTACTCTTTACAGGCATCTGAATTGACAAAGTTCCTTTCTTTATCAAAGTTTATTAAGAATAGGAAGTTTTCCTTTTTGGAAAACAAATGTACTATTACTATTTTGGTGGTGGTGAACTTGACAAATATTTTGTTCTATTCTACAATCAAATATCTATTGATGGACTATATTAACTTTAAATGTTGCATTCGAAAGATTACTACCTAATGAATAAAAATATGGAGAAAAAAAAATGAAGCTCTAACTCACACTAACTCTCTTTATTGACTGAAACCTAAAGTCTTGCATGCACATGCATCAAGCTAAATTGCGCTCGCAAAATTAGCGAATCGCTAAAAAAGCGTGTTTGCGAGCCCAATTTAGCTACTCCCAGTGCATGAACCCAAATCTGATAAAATCCCTGTAGTTCGCTAAAATAAGGAATCGCAAAAATAGCAGACACATTTTTAGCGATTCCTTATTTGCGAAATCTTTAATTGCGAATTCCAAATTGCGACTTGCAATTAAGGACTCACAAACACATGCATGAAAATTCGCAAATAGCAATTTTCACGAAATTCACTATTTTGCAAGTGCAATTTAAGGAGGATCACAATCAGGTGGTAACCATGAGTAAAAAACCATACAGGTGCAAATCATCAAAAACCTACTTAAATTGACCCAGGAGGCCTCTGAACCTTTCACAATGGCAGCGCTCTACCTGATGGCGAGGAGGAATAGGCTCCATGCAGCAGCCCAGCAAAGAAGGAGAATACAGTAGCACATTTTCAGAGTGCGCATCACATTGTTGGGACAAACAGATGAAGAAATCTACGACAAGTACAGGCTGAATGGTGCTATGATCCTTGATCTAATTGTAGAATTGGAATCCCTAATGCAGCGCCACACTCGTAGGACCCATGCCATCCACACTCATGTGCAGGTCTTATGTTGCATACACCTACTTGCATCCAGCATTTTCCAGGGGGTAGTAGCTGTTGCTGGAGTGGTGTCACAAAGTTCCCTTTCAGGTAGCTTCAATTTGTTCCAGAACGCCATGATGACAAGGATCCACAACCACATTACCTTCCCCACAACCCCACAGAAATTGAATAAGACCAAACTGGACTTCTACCAGGTAGCCCGGTTTCCACATGTAATAGGTTGCATAGATTGTACGCATGTTGCCATTTGTCCCCCATCAGTGAATGAATACATTTTTAGGAACCGTAAATCCTATCATTCACTCAATATACAAGTAGTCTGCAACGCTAACTATATCATAACAGATATTGTGGCTCAATACCCTGGTAGCACACATGACTCCTATATATTTAGACACAGTGACATACACACCCGTCTGCTCAGGGGCGATTTTGGCGAAGGACATCTGCTTGGTAAGCATATATAATTATTCCTCTCACAAAATGGCCAAATGGCAATGCATAGCTGTCACTAACCCTTTGCTCGCTACCCTGTAGGTGACAGAGCATATGCTATGCAAAACTACATATTGACACCATACCTCAACCCAGCCACCTCAAATGAGCAGAGGGACAATGCAGTGCACATCGCTACACAACATGTAATCAAACGCACCTTTGGGTTGATGAAAAGTCACTTTCACTGCATCCACAAGACTGGCAGAGCGTTGCAGTACCGGCCCAAGACCTGCTGCAGAATTGTGGCTGCATGTGCCATGTTGCACAATATTGCTACCAGGAGAGGCATACCCATTAAACTGACCGGCAGTGAACCTGAGGAGGACAACCAGCAGGTGCCACAACTATGACCAGCACATGGGACAAGCTCAGCAGAAGGGCGAAGGAGACGTGCAAAAATTACACAACATTATTTCTGAGGTGAGTAATGATGAGACACAACACAGCATGTTTGAACTGTACTGTATTTACTAACATTAAATCATCTTGTTGTGTTGACGCACACATTGTTGATTTGCTCTGGACATGCCTGTCTATCTCTTCCTACCATGCACCCCCAGACGCCTTTCGCCGGCATCATCTCCATCCCTCATGGAGGCAGCGGAGGGTGTTGTGCTCCGAGTGGTGTGCCTCCTGCAAGTGGGGACTGGCACTGACAGGCTACTGAGGCCTCCTCAGTCCCCTCTTCCCCCGTCACATTGCTACCCCCAGCAGTAGCAGCCTGGATTTGTTCCACGGCATTGGTTACCTGTTCCAGCGCCTTGGCCACATCCCCATAACAATGGGTCATCTCTATCTGCATGGCCATGAACCTACGGGACAGCAGTGCAGTGTTGGTGCTCAGGTGATTGTTCAATTGAGTATAGCCTTGTAAGCGCTGCATTAACTGGCGATGGCTTCTTATCTGTGTCACCTGGCCCTCCTGCATCACCCTGGTCAGCTCCTGCATGGCCGCATGTGACTGCCTGTTGCCTTCCACCACAGCTGTTGTGAGTTTCTCTCACACAATCGCTCATGACTGCAATGTTACTTACCATCTTGCTGAGTTGGGCCTGCATTGAACTCATATGTTTTGCCTGCAGGCGCTGCACCCTGAGCATCAGGCCCTCCAGCCCACCCCAGACATTTGAACATTGGTCCTCCTGCGGTGTGAAGTGTGACCTTGATCTACGCTTCCGGCTTTGGCTTGTGCTGTACCGGACCTGTGCTTGGGGTGTCGTTGTGGGGGTACCTCGAAGGCTGGCTTGTCTCTGGAGCTGGTTCAGGCTCATCCTGAGTTTCCATGGTCTGCAGTGGTGGAACTGTGGCCCTGCGTATAGTGGGGGCATGGGCTGTGATTTGTCGGACCACAGGTGTTTCAACGTCAGCCACAGCCAGAGTCTCCTGTGTGGCTCCGCAGTCACTGTCTTTAGACTCTCCTTCTGCTGCATCTGTGATTTTAAACAGTGCAATGTTAATTTTTTTTAAGGGTAATGTCATGTCACATTCGGCATACTTTGGGTCTCATTAAATTAGTGACTGTCACACAGTGTTCACGTGTTTTACCTTCTTATAGTGTGTTTGCCTACCAACCTGCCTAACCTGCCTATAACTCCCATAATGCATTTGGGTGTGGGAGGAAAATGTGGACTGGAGTTGGTCTCTGTACACTTGAGCTGATCTGAGGTATGTGCACATTTTGATATGTCTCTTGAAATGGATACTTGCATGCATATTACCTTGTGATGTACTGGCCACTCTGGATGTATCCAACTGTGTCACTCCCACCACAGCTTCAGGCTAAAGTGTGGACTCAACCAGGTCCTCCAGGGGTGTATTCCCAGGCAGTGTTGCTGGTCCCCCTCCAGTCTTCTTGGCCTCCTTCAGCCTGTCTGCAATCCTCTCCTTGGCACGGCTGCGCAGGTCGTACCACCTGTTTTTCAGGTCGTCTATTGTGCGGTAGGTGAGCCCTACTGCAGTCACTTTATTTTGGATCCTGAGACAGATTTTTCTTTTCTCTGCCTCTGGTACTTTGAGGGACAGTTTTCCAAATAGTTTGTCGTGGCTCCTAACAACCTCCTCTATGAAATTTCAATTTCTCTCTCACTGAACTTCAGCTTGCGTTTCCTGGTTGATGCACTCTCCTCTGATGCTGATGGATCAATTTTTTAACAACAGACAGGTCTGCAAGCAAATAATTTAGTTGTCCTGCTCTGCTCCTCCACTCAGCCTCCTCCTCTCACTCTCTCTGAGCAGTGAATGATGCATGGGCTGTATGACTGGTTGTGATGTCATCAGCATGCATCAAAAGCGACGCGCTATTTGCGATTTCGCTAATAGCGATTTCGCAATTTGCGAAATTGCTATTAGCGAGCTCGCAATTAGGGATTTCACTATTTGTGTGTCGCAGATGCGTAATCGCTATTTGCGATTGATATTTTTAGCGATTCGGTAAATGATCGCTAAAACGTTCTTGCATTGGAAATAGCGATTTCTAAATAGCGATTCTTTAATTTTCGCTATTTAGACTTCGCTATTTCTAAGTTAGATGCGTGTGCCCCTTAATGATTTATTTACTATGTAGATGATTGCTCCTCATATTTAAGTATTACCTTTGAAGACTGATATGTAGAAAATACAGCTTCCTCAAGTGGCTTGAGAGGACTGTTTGCATCACAAGAGAGAGGATCTGAAATAATTGCCCTAACTTACAATTGCCCATGACCTTTAAATCCAAAGCCCAAACCTGAAAACTGAAGAAGTTGCAGTTTCAAAGACGGTTGCAGTGGTGGAGGTGTGAGTATCAATAGGGTTATGCATCGCCATTGTCCTTTGTAATTACGTTCTTATGTTGAGCTTATGTGCTTTGTGTTTTGTAACTTTGATTAGATGTGGAGCACTTGAAGGTATCAGATTTGAAGTAGTCCAAGATCCCCCAAAAGACAGTTGAAATTGTGGTGTTCTTTGTGTGCTACAAGTTTGTGGGGCAGAGTTGTGAGGCACCATTTACTGGACAATTGAGATAGGGACTATAATGATTTGTTGTGATTGCACTAAGATTTAATGGAGTTAGTGGATCCTATTGTACAAAGGGGAAGCTCCGTCAGTCAGGGAATTTGATTACTGTTTAATTACTGTTGAAAAATTGCAATCATTAAAATGCTTTAAAGCACTTATAGATTTGATATGGGGAGATGAGAGTCCCACTTTGGGAGAGTGAGGAGGCACCACCAGAAGGCAAGCCAGCTCATTATATGGTGACAAATATCAGGCTCTATTCCTATTTGTGGCTTTGTCAATGATGCAAGATCACTGAAAGTGAAGGACCATTTACATTTCTATAATATAGTAATTTTGATTTAAAAAGTACAGAAAACTTGCCCGAAACGTTGTATGAAATAAAGCCACCTCCAAGACCTACACAATATGAAGCATTAAACACTTGGGAGAGTAGCAGCTCATGCCAAGGAGAAAGAAAAACATCAGAATAGAGCCAGGAGGACAGTACAAAATTACGCAGATGTTTAATGGGATAAAGGCCAATACAGGCGGAGGAAGTGTGTAGTCGAGGAAGCTGGAATGTACCCAGCCATAGCCACAGAAAAGACAAAGGTGCCGATTACGATCCGGTACAAACCGGGTACGAACCGTCGGTCGGAGCGTTTTCTCCGTCCGACTCGTACCCGGTCGTAAAACTTTACAAACATGGAATTACGATTCGCACGGAAACACCATTTCCGTACGAATCGTAAAAAACACCGACCGACGAAAATATACATACGAATGTGATCCGGGAATGCTGCGACGTGACGCTTTCAGGCAGCGTTTCACGACCCAGGAAGTACGATTCGAACCGACAGCAGTCCGGACGGCAATATTTTCACGGCACCCAAAAAGTGCCGGAAAAGCGAAGTACGGCGCGAAACGACCAGAGTAGGTGGCCCGCCCAGCCCCCGTATGTACGCGCCGACCCCCCCAGCCCCCGTATGTACGCGCCGACCCCCCCAGCCCCCGTATCTACGCGCTGACCCCCCCCAGCCCCCGTATGTACGCGCCGACCCCCCCAGCCCCTGTATGTACGCGCCGACCCCCCAGCCCCCGTACGTTCGAGTCGTACCCCCACCCATGTATGTACACCCCTGTACATGTCGTACTCCCTGTGTATGTACACCCCTGTACGTGTCGTACTCCCCCGTGTATGTACACCCCTGTACGTTCGAGTCGTACCCCCCCGTGTATGTACACCCCTGTACATGTCGTACTCCCCCGTGTATGTACACCCCTGTACGTGTCGTACTCCCCCGTGTATGTACACCCCTGTACGTTCGAGTCGTACCCCCACCCATGTATGTACACCCCTGTACGTGTCGTACTCCCCATGTATGTACACCCCTGTACGTGTCGTACTCCCCCGTGTATGTACACCCCTGTACGTTCGAGTCGTACCCCCACCCGTGTATGTACGGTGCTGGGGGTACGCACCGTACATACACGGGTGGGGGTACGACTCGAACGTACAGGGGTGTACATACACGGGGGAGTACGACACGTACAGGGGTGTACATACACGGGGAGTACGACACGTACAGGGGTGTACATACACGGGTGGGGGTACGACTCGAACGTACAGGGGTGTACATACACGGGGGAGTACGACACGTACAGGGGTGTACATACACGGGGGAGTACGACACGTACAGGGGTGTACATACACGGGGGAGTACGACACGTACAGGGGTGTACATACACGGGTGGGGGTACGACTCGAACGTACGGGGGCTGGGGGGGTGTTTGGCGCGTATGCGGGCACATGTCTCCATGTTTGCTATGGGTGTTCGGTGCGGACAGTGTTTTTTCCATACGGTTGTAACATCGGACGCACGGGGTGGATCGTGATTCCTCGGTCGGACTTCACTTTTCACGTTTGTACGGTAAATCGTCCGTGGACGTGTCGGACACATTTTCCTACCCGAGGACGTGTGGGGAATTCTCCCTAATGCGATTCGTATGGTCTTTTTCCCATGCGAATCGTACTTGGCAGTTTGTACGGCACTTGTACGATTCGTACGGTAAAAAGACCGGATACGAGTCGTACGGGGAATTTTTTTACCGGATCGTGATCGGCACCAAAATAGAATATGAAACAGGTAAATGACGATGAGGAATCTGCAAAGCAAGCAAATACTGACAGTGATCTAGGGGATGACATTTTAGAAGCTTTGTTGTCCTCATGCCCGCTCCATATGTGGTGCATATGACAAATAATGATGGTGTTACAACCACTACTGCTGCAGTGGCAACAGTCCCTGTAAATCCTAGCATGATTCAGATTGAAAGACCGCTTCCAGCTCCTCTGATTGCTCATGCACCTACTGACATACCCCCTACTGTAATTGCTTCGGGTGTTACTGCTTAATTTGTGACTGTTTCTGTCACAGCATTACAAATTGTAGCAGCTCAGACATTGGCAGTGCTGGTTGCTACTGCACCAATAAATATTCTACAAAATACTGTTGTTCCAAGTTCTGTAGGATGAGTATCTGCAACAGGATTTATCCTGACATTGCAAAATTCACAAATCACTCCCTGGACACCACCACAAATTGTCCAGACCCCTGGATGTGTTGACATTAAAGGTAGAATAAGAAGAAATTATCAGAGAGTGCTTGGACATTTCATATCTGAATCAATATCAGGAGAATGAACTGATATTTTTAAGTAAAGAAATAAGACGTGTGGCTGTCGCCCATGATGAATTAACTGAATTAGCAAAGATATGTGAGGTGGATCTTTCTTTTTTCTTTAAACAAATTTTAGTTGTCTAGTTTCACATATATTGCAGGGCTCTGCACTCCAGAGACATCTGCACACATCAAACATACATTGATAATGACTTTGACTTTTGCAGGTATTGCAGGTATTAGCGAACCACATTATAACAAATCCCCCCCAACTCCCCCGCCCCACCCAGATTGCGCCGATGCCACATAAACCTGTCCATCACATAACATCACAACCGGTGATACTGGTCCCTCCAAGCCGTCCCACCCCCGCCACCACCGTCCAAGAAAGTGCATGTGGCTCGCAGCAGCTGGGGCCGACATCTTGGATTGGGCTGCTCGGGTGAGGCGAGGCCACGGTCATCTTGGCCACACCCCCACGAGTACCGCCCCTACTTAAACGGGCCATCATGTGTCAGCGCAGCGGACGAGCGCAGCGGGCGCGACGGAGGCGCGCCGGAGTTGCGCCTGAGTTAAGCCCGTCTGCGCCCGTCCGCGGCCGACTGGGACCCGAGCCCACTCCTCCTGGCCATTTTTATAAATACTCATCTCAGGAACTCCTGCTTTTACGCCCTCACAATCCTGATGGTCCCTGTAAGCACTCCCTAGCCCCACGCACATTGACTTGCATTCAAAGCCTAGGGCTTTCCTCTTCCATCAATGCTGTGCCTCATGCTCAGCCTTTAAAACAACCTTTTCCTGAGCCTCAAACTGCACCCTCTGTAAAACACAGCTTGCGCTGTTACTACCTCAATACTCGGTCCCTGGTCAAAAACCAGATAGACATTTTTCTTTTCCTGAAGGAGGTAAAACCTGACATCTTCTTATTAGCTGAAACTTGGCTAACCCCTCACTCCCTCCCCGACGTACTCGTGGCTCTTCCTGCAGAATACTATATTCTGACGGCCAACCGTACACCTGGGAAGGCCGGAGGTGGAGTAGCAGCTATAATCTTGAAATCCCTTCAGGTCAGGCAACTGCCTTCTTTGATCCTTCCGGACACTGAGAACTTGGTGATTAATCTCGACACTGAAAGTGGGTCCCTCATTCTGGTCCTGATTTACCGACCCCCCCAATACATGGCCAAATATCCATCCATTCTGGCAGAGCAGCTGGCTTCATATGTAGTCAGCTACTCTAAAATCATCCTTATTGGGGACCTAAATTACTGGCTTGATAGCATAGGCACAGATACTCAAGCTGCTGAATTGATAGATTTGCTAACAGACCTGAATCTAAATCAGCACATCCATGTACCCACTCACCAGAAAGGTCACAGCTTGGACCAGATATGGACGCATAATCTATCTTTATCCAATCCAGTCATCAGCCCATGTATCTGGTCGGATCATTTCATCATCTATTTCACACTAGAAGTAGGCGGAAATGTCAAACCCAAGCCATGCAAGAGCAAAGAATTCCGCAAATGGAAATCTATGGACCTTCCGGGATTTATTGACATTTTAAACAAAACCGTACCACCACCGTACGATGATCTGGACACTAGCGAGAGAGCGCTGTCTAACTGGTTACTTAACGCAGCTGACCTCTCAGCCCCCTTAGTACGGGTCCCTAATGTTAGAGGAAATGAAGCACACAAATGGTTCTCCCAAGAACTGAAAGATCTTAAACTGGGAGTTCGACAGAAGGAACGGAAATGGAGACAAAGCTACTCCCCTCAAGCCAGGACAGTGTACTGTTCCGCAAGAAAGGAGTTCCAAAAAATCTTGCTCCAACATAAATCTGACTATTTTTCTCAAAAAATTTTAAATTCCTCAAATAAAACTAAAGATATTTTTAACATAGTCAACGAGCTCTGTGACGATGATAGGACAGCCCCATCAATAGCCCCTACCCAGAAGTTGTGTGACTCTCTGAATGATTTTTTCAGAGAGAAAATTGTAAATATAAAACGCAACATTGCTAGCTCTCCTAAATCGTCTCCTTTAGATGATATTTTTAATAACCCCACTACATTAGACACCCTTCCTGCTATAGATGCTAAAACTTTTTCAACTCTCCTGGCACGGGTTAAGTCTGGATCACCCGATGACATCTGCCCACCCCACATTTTTACAGAGATTGGGCACTCTATCCCTCACGGGATCCTCTCTCTGCTTAACGACTCACTTAACCAGGGAAAGGTACCGGCAGGATTTAAGCATGCTCTATTGATTCCCCTGATCAAAAAACCCAGTCTTGATCCTCACGATCCATCTAATTACCGCCCGATATCCCTGCTGCCATTCCTATCAAAAATCCTGGAGGCACACGTTGCTAGCTGTCTTTCTAGCTTCGTTGAAACCACTGGATATCTGGAGCATAACCAAGCTGGGTTTCGACCAGGGCATTCAACCGAGATGGTGACACTGGCGGTCCAGAATGTACTAAGAAGCAATGCAGATAGGGACATTCACCAAGCATTGGTACTTCTCGACCTATCGGCCGCATTCGACACGGTCGACCACACCATCTTGGTCGACCGTGTCGAACAGGCTGGCCTGAGAGGCTCGGCACTTAGATGGCTGAAGTCATTTATCTCGGAGCGTACCCAGGCAGTGAGATTGGGAACTTTTACAGCGCCCAAAATCAAAAATGAATGTGGAGTCCCCCAAGGCTCGTCCCTGTCCCCACTTTTGTTTAATTTGTACTTACGACCCTTGTTATTTTCATTAAAAAAGTTTAGCGCCTTAATCTTTAACTATGCAGATGATCTGCAACTGATCTTCTGTCTGGACTCCCCTGGCGCTGCCACCGAATTTCGGGAGGTCATGGTTCACATTCAGAGATGGATGGGCCTAAATCATCTGAAACTCAACCCAGGCAAAACTGAACTGATTTTGCCCGGGAAGAGTGAACTGCATTGGGGACCACACTTCTGGCCTCCAGAAATGGGAGATCCTCCAGCTAAATCCCAAACAGTTAAGAGCTTAGGTATCACTTTTAATGAAGATCTTTCGCTCAAAAGCCAGGTAGGGACTGTGGTATCTGCAAGTTTCTTCCAACTTTGCAAGATTAAGAAGATCGCCCACCTTTTAACCCACCCTGCTCTGATTCAGGTCATCATTGCTCTTGTGCTGTCCCGTTTGGATTATTCCAATAGTTTATATCTGGGCCTACCGGCGGGGCAGCTCAAGAGACTCCAACTGGTTCAGAACCAAGCGGCCAGGTTGATCTGTAAAATTCCTAAGTGGCAGTCTATTAGACCTGGACTGGCCAGTCTCCACTGGCTGCCTGTAGCGCAGAGAGCAGCATTTAAAGCGGGATGCATTATCTTCAGGGCTCTACAAGGTAAGGGCCCTGGATTCATTAGCTGCCTGCTGGTCAGTTACACTCCCTCCCGTGCTCTCCGTTCTGGCCAAAAGAATTTGTTAGTCGTGCCCCGGATCAGGAAACAACGCCAGGGAGGAGGATCTTTCCACTTCCTGGCTTCCTCCCTGTGGAACTCCTTGCCACTGCCACTAAGACTCCACGAAGATCTGTTAGCCTTTAGACAGGCTTTTAAGACTTGGCTCTTTAAGCAAGCTTATCCTTAGTTAAATTTTCTTTCTTTCTGTCACATGTTATGTTTGCTAGTCTTCCACAGCGCCATGAAGCCTACGGGCGTACGTGCGCTTAATAAATTTAATTTAACATAACATAACATGTGAATTAGTCCGGCAAGCGTGCCTCTACTTCCTGTGGCGGGTCCAATATTAGACCCCGGTAGTCTGCCCACCACTTCCATATCTTAAAGTGTTTGCGCGGACACCCCCTGGCAAGGACAGCGGGTTGTTCTAACCCCATACAAAAATCTAGCCCATTTTCCCATGCCGCCACCGATGGGACCCTAGGTACCTTCCAGGCCCTAGCAATATCCCTTTTTGCTAATGTGAGGCCCAGTTGTAAGAGGTGGTGTTTATAAATATTACCCCCCACTCCCTCCATAACATGTAGCAGGGCCAATTGTGGCGTGCGGGGGAGCTCCCATCCCAATACCTCAGAGAGGCAGGAGTATATCCCTCCCCGAAAGCTATTTAATGATAGGCAGCTCCAGACCGTGTGTATAAGTGTACCATCCTCCCGATGACAACGAAGGCACTTGGGAGAGGCGATCATTCCCGCCCTCCACTGACGCACTCTGGTGAAATACACCCTGTGTAGGTACTTGAACTGCACTAGCCGTAGGCCCATTGCTATCGCAGCCCCCCACGGGGCCACTAGGGCCTCAGCCCAGTCTTCCTCCTCCAATGCACCCACGTCTTCCTCCCAAGCACCCCTAAGCCTCTGTAGGTTGGGGGAGCAGTGAATGACCAGTGACTGATATATTCAGGAGATCTTCTGATCCGGGAGGTCCCCCATGAAGACCTTCACCTCTATGGGGCTAAATTCGGGTAGGGACTCCAGGTCCTCCAAGCTAGGGGATAGGGTGTGCCTAAGTTGTAGGTAGCGGTAAACCTGGGAGCGCAGCATCGCATAATCCTCCTGTAGTTCCTGGAAGGATTTAAGTGTCAAGTCCCTCATAACTTCCCCCAGAGCTGAGATGCCTATTGCGTCCCATCCACGGAAGCCCTGCAGTGCTGCCAGTTGAGGTAAACGCCCGTTGTCCCAAAGGGGGGTCTCACGGGTCAAAGTGTTCCACCACCCCATCCGGCGCAGAGCCTGTATGTAAGGAATGGCGTCCCATAAGCTGCCGCTCAACTGCATATGCCAGGTCTCCCTTGTCTCCATACCACCACTCATTGAGGACTAGTAAGTGTGAAGCTTGATAGTACGAGAGGACATCTGAGGACGCAAGACCCCCACAGTAGGTAGACAGGAAGCATGTGCGCAAGGCTACCCTCACCTTTCCCCCCTCCCACAGAAGCTGACCCAGCGCTGCATTCACTTGCTTAAACCATCGGGGTGGGATCTGGTATGGATGGTTCTGCAATTGGTAGAGGAGCCGGGGAAGGGCCACCAACTTAAAAATCGCCGACCTTCCATACAGGGATAGGGGCATGCGGGACCATGCATTAAGATCTTTCCGGGCACGTTTCCACACCAGGGCCAGGTTGCGTTCCCAAGACCCTGCCGGCACATCGGACAGGAAGACACTCAGATATTTCAACCCCCCCACCGCCAGTTGAACCGAAGTTGCCCATGCTCTCACTCTCATTCGACCCCCCAAGGCCCATAGCGTAGATTTATGTGGGTTCATACAATCCCGAGGTTTCCCCAAAAATCTGTAGGATACGCATCAGTCGAGGCCCCGTCTTATCTACATCCGTGAGAAAGAAAAGGACGTCGTCCACGTATAGTGCTATTCTATCTCATAGGCCTGGCACCCACTCAAATCCCCGAATCTAAGCATCAATGCGCACCCAGGCCGCCAGCGGCTCCATGGCGAGCGCAAATAGGTACGAGGAAAGGGGGAAGCCCTGCCACGTTCCCCGCTGAATAGAAAAGGACCTGGAGAGCGCTCCTGCCACCCGCACCGACGCTGTCATGTCTGTGTATAGTAGCATTAGGTAGGAGAGAAATCTCGGGCTGAAGTTGAGTCTCCGCAGCAAGGCGAAGAGGTAAATCCAGCTCAGGGAATCGAATGCCCTGTCCATGTTGGCCAACAAGAGCGCCGCCGGTTCCCCCAACTGCCCGCTGGCCACCACCGCCACATGTGCGTGCCTGATATTATGTCGGGTCGCCCTCTGGGTCATGAAAACAGCCTCGTCGGGGTGCACCAGAGTGGAAATGTGTGGTAGAAGCCGGTTGGCAAACGCCTTGGCCAAGACCTTCGCCTCAACATTCAGGAGGGAGATGGGACGGTACGACGCGTGCTGCTCCGGAGGCCTGCCAGGTTTGAGGAACACCACCACCTCTGCGTGCCTCCAGTCCAGGGGCAGCGAGCCGCGCTCCCATGCCTCCTCCACCACCGGTCTAAAGTGTGCGGCCAGCTGCATAAAATAGTTTTTTTTAAGCTCACTGGGGAATCCGTTTGGTCCAGTTCCCCCAGTGCAATGCCCAGCTCCTCATCCGTCAGCGGCCAGTCTAGTCGGTCCAGCACCTCATCTGAAATGGCCTTAGGCGGTAAGTCATCTATGAATTTAGCTATGACAGCGGCTGTAAGTAATTCTTTTGGTGTATAGAGGTCCTCATAGTATATAGCAAAGCTTTCTGCAATAGCTGGGGACTCGGTAAGCGGTGCCCCGGCCGGGCCTAGGACTCTCGGTAGGGCCTGGGAATGAAAGGCACCCTGGCATAGTCAATGCAGCATCTTGCTGGATTAGTCCCCCCATTGATACACCCTGCTACGCGTCGCCAGCCAGGCTTGGCGGGCTTCGTCCATTAGCAGGGCTGCATAGTTTTGCTGTGCCAATTTTAATTGCTGTCTGACTGGGCCGCCCTCCGCTTCCCGGCTCCTACGTTCCAGCGCCTCCACTTCTGCCACTACATGCAACAGTTCCTTCTTGCGCTCCCTACGCGCCGCCACACACCAGGAATTATCCACCGCTTTCAGCGTGGGTTTTAGTGCCTCCCACAGTATCGCAGCAGAGGAAATGGACCCCACATTAACTGTCAGATAGTGATCGATAGAGTCGGTCAGATGTAATTTCGTGGGAGGACCATTCTCTACTACGCCCCCACTCCTCCATCTATCCCGACCCCGTTCTATGACGTCATTCCAGCCCCCGCCCACAACTGAGAGCGTCTCTGGCATGTCCGCCCAGATGTTCATAATCCGCTCCACTAAATTCCATTGCAATGGCGGGGGAGCATAGACGCTACCCAATGTCAGAGTGTCATCCCCAACTTTGCCCTGAATAAAAATGTATCACCCCTGTGTGTCTGACCAGTGTCTTATGTGTATATGGGACCCTGCAGTGAATCAATATCGCCACTCCCCGCGAACCCCTCCTGAAGCCAGAGTGAAAAATGCAGACACAGGGCCTTAGTGCCCATTAAGTGTGTTTCCTGTAGCAGGAGCACATCGGCCCCCGCCCGCTTGGCTTGCTGAAGCATGGCCCCACGTTTGATCTTGTCCAGAGCCCCACAAATGTTCCAGCTAACAATGCGCAGGGTACCAGGGGTCACCCGCATCCCGCCCGATGTATCTGACATCCTGATAAGCATTTATTCCCTTGACGGGTATGGGAGCTCCTCGGTGTGTGTGCTAACCTGTGAGAACCCATTGCGGACGCGCAATCTAGTAACAAAAACAACCCCTCTTCCCGTAACTGCCCCCCACCTCATACCTCAAGAACGCTGAAGTATCTGTCAAAGCCGGATAGGAACCAAATCCCCAACTGGGGGACAGGAACCATACCGCCCAATGGATCCCCAACTTACAACCCATGCCCCGCGGGCAATTCCACCACCAGCAGCTGCCTGGCAGAGATACCAGCCCAAATCCAAGCCTATCCGGCAATAAGTCCACAGTCCGAGGTCCCGCAGCCTCAAACGGACCCAAGGATCAGTCGGCAGAAGCCTGTCTTTCAGAGGCGGAGCCCCCCCGAGAGAGGGCGATACTTGATTAGGAACGTCGCCTGGACCTCGACCTCCTGCTTTCCCTCAACTGGCCCGGGTCCCCTTCGGGCCACCTCGCTCGATGACGAATCCGATTCCCTACCAGGTGGTGTATGGACTCACACCTGCACTGTCTCGTCTGTCCATTTGAAAACCTCCTCCGGGGTATCAAAGAAATGCGTACGGGAACGGTACACCACTCTCAGGCGGGCAGGAAATAACAGGGCATATGGGAGCTTGAGGTCTCGGAGGCGGGCCTTCGCTGCAAGAAACGATTGTCGCTGCTGCACCAGTCATGTGTAATCCGGAATATAAGGATGCGTGCATTGTTATAGATAAGGGGTTCCTTGGCTCGGGCCTGCTTGAAGATAGTGTCACTGTCCAAGTAGTTTAGGAGTTTTGCTATGATTGGTCGCGGGCGAGCCCCTTGCGGTAGCTTCTGCATAAGTGCCCTGTGTGCCTGTTCCACCACAAAGCAGCGAGAGAGTACATCTGTGGAGAGCCAGCCCTCCAGCCACTGTGTCAGGAAACGCTCCACGTTGTCCCCTTCGCAGCCCTCCGGGAATCCAACAAAGCGGAGGTTGTTGCGCCGGGCATGCCCTTCAGCATCCTCCACCCGCATTGCCAGTCCCTTCTGGATTGTTTCCATGGCAGCAACCTTCTTCTTCAGGGTAGTGACCTCATCTTCGACTCCGGAGATGTGGGTTTCGACCTCCGTAATGCGCGCTACTGCATTACGCAGATCTTGTTGCAGCAGCATGACATCCGAGCCGACTGCACCAATTTTGGCATCAAGCATATCCCTGGACCGGGTAATAGCTGCCAGGAGTGTTACATTATCTGGCGGAAGCCCCTGCTGTCCCGATGTCTCAGCTGCCGCTCCCGAATCAGTGAGTTTGTCTATTGGGCCCTGTTTGGTCTGGCCCCCACCCCCCTTATCTCGAGTCATGTCTACCGATGGGGCTCTCCACACAGGCACCCGAGGGCATCAGATGCGATGCACACCAGCGGGCAAGTGCGGTCCGAGTTCTCCGCCACGCGGCTCACCCCCCGGAAGTTCTCCCACCCCCTCCCTTGCGGTCCGACACGACCGCCAAACCCCCAACCTGCACCAGCCCCTATCGAGTGGAAAACTGGGGGGAGGGTGGAGCGAGGGGGCAGAACGTGGAGCATATCTAGTTGTCTCCCACCTGCGTCTGCTCACTGGCCCCATGTCCACTCCAGGAACCTGCAACTTCCCTGGCACCACTGAGAGTCTCACTCGTGTCTGGGACCAGCAGGCTCACCTCAAACGCAGCAGCAGCAACCCAAAATGGCGGTCCGTACCACTAGCAATGTTCAAATCCAGCAGCCGCCCGCCGGCCAAAGCCTCGCCAGGGGAACGGCGCCGGAGCTGAGCTCAGCCCTTGGACACACTTCAGACACCACTCTGTCCCTTCCAACAAGCTCCAGGGCCTTATTCTTATCCAAGCGGGCCCTCCGTTGCTCCTCCACTCTGGGGCACCGCCCCTCCCCCCCACGGCCCGACACAACCACCGAGTATCGCCAACTGTAGGGTATGCAGGAGATCGGGTGATATGGGGGAGCAGCAGTCACAACAGAGCCCACAATTGTCAGCGTGTGGGTCCCAGGCAACACAACTGCCCCCTCTCACCCTCAGAGGTCCACGTGGCTGGCCCCGGGCCACACAATATGGCCGCCGGCTCACCGCCGCAACTACTGCCGCAATTTCCTACCTCCGTGGCCCGATCCGGCCACCGACGCTCACTGCAGACCTCCTCAGTATGTGGAGCTCTCGGCCTTCCCACTTGGGCTCCACTCCACCAGCTAGTTGAGGGGTCGTTGATGATCTCGTGGCCAACCCGCCAGCCGCTCGCCGCCTGGGCCACGCCTCAGCCCAGTCAAGTCACCTCCTTCACAGGCCGCGGCCGCCCTTGGCGATCTTATCTTCGCCGCTGCGCCTTGCACCGCATTGGGGCTCGCCCGGGGGGATGTCACAGCTTTCCGGTGGCATTCGGTCTGTGTTAATACCGACGCAAAGTCGGATAGGCAGGATCAGTATACAGGATGATGCGGGGCTGGACGGAGCGCGATCAAGACACGACCGCCATCTTCGCTGGCCAAGCCACGCCCCGAGGTGGATCTTTCTAACTGTTCCCTTAAAGAGAAGCTTCAGGGCACAGCTAGATGATTAAGCTATGAGATTGTCCGGAATGAGATCACTTACTGTAGAATTAGTAAAATGCATCTGTAAATGGAGTGATTTTGATATAGAGTAACTGGGTGAAGAAACTAGGAAAGAAAAGAAATAGCCAGATACCATTGAAACAAATGGTAAACCAGAACCCCAGATAAAGATGAAGATGAAGCTTTAACTTTCCCCATGCAGGAAATGCCCAGTGGAGGGCAGACTCATGTATCGTGAAGTAGAGGTGATCTTGCAACTTTGACAAATAATTTTCCAAAATTGAGAGAGAATCCAGCACTGTGGTATACACAAGTTGACAGATTTATAAAGGCTTCAAAGTTTTTGTGGACAGATTTCAATATTTTATTTGATATTGTGGTGCTGAGTGATCTGTGGGCTGAACGTAAGATAGCTGTGCAACGGCCAGATTCTGAACCACCAAGAGATGCATCTACTTGTGCACCTTTGCCTGTGGTAATAACTAAATACGATGAGGTGATTACCTTTTTGAAAGGAAAAGTTCCAGTGAGAGACAGTGATTGGCTAAAAATAAATAGAACTAACAAGAGGCTAAATAATCAGTGCATGCTTATTATGAACAATTGTCGCAGATGTTTAAACAACACAGCAGACAAGAAAATCCCAAAAGGCGAGATATGGAGAGTTTTGTGTCACAGTTCATTCTTGGGTTGTTACCAGAGCTTTATAAACAGATACAACGGAATGTGATTTTTTGGCAGACAAAACCTTTAGATGAGATTCTAATGTATGCAAAATACTGTACTGATGAGAACGAAATTAAGCAGAGGAGGCTTAAGGAGAGATTTATGCTTCTGGCTCAAAAGAGGTTTCAGAATTAATCACATGGAGGAAATGTTTTTGGAATACAAGGTGTTGGATTTCAGTTTGGAGGTCAAATGGCACAGGGTGGAGTTGGTGTTTCACAGGGTAGAGGTTGAAGTGCTTTGGTTAATATCAATTCAGGAATAAATATTGCAATGTTGAAAAAAAATACTCCTTGACACTATAGCTGTATATCTGTGGACATTACCAGTAAAATGTATAGGAAGATTATTGCAGACACGTTACTAATGAAGCTTAAGGCAAGGAAGAACTACAAGCTTATAGTTTTTGGTTTTGATTGCTTGTATCACAAAGCAATTTATAATTAAAAATATTTTTGTACTTTAGTAATTCTTGTATTTTGCATATCTGCTCTGTGAGCTTTTTATTACATTTTTACTGCCTGGAGTAATGTCATCCATTATATTAATTGATCTAGTGAGTATTTTTCAGAGGTATTGTTTATTTGTAATTCTTAGGACATTAGGATGCTGTTGCACTTTGATGTACATAGATTTTTAATGAGCTGCATGTATTGGCTTCCTATGTTTTAGCTGTCGGTGCCTTTGTTTTTTATGTTTGTTCGAGCATACTTTGATTGTTATTTCAACCGAATAAATATTAGTACTACTACTCCTTGACACTATTTTAACCATATCACCTCATAGACTTGCCGCTTGTACCCTATAACTGCCTGCTCAAATTTTTTATCCCAAATGTAGCGTCGACCGCAGCTAGGATGCACCTCGTGGATTGGAAACATTTTTATTGTTACTCTGCATGCTTCAATTTTTCTCCCTCATGTAGCCTGAACGGTGAGTAGTCTAAATATCGAAAATTTAATTTCGACCTACAATAATATCTAGTCTAGAATATCGAAGGGACAGAATATCGATGTCAAGAATATCGATGGACAGAATATCGACCCTAAGGTAAGTAATATCGATTTTTTTATATCGATGTTAGTAATATCGAAGTTAGTAATATCGATATGAAATATATCGATGTTACTAATATCGATGTCACTAATATCGATATGTCTAATATTGCTATGTATTTTAATATGTATTAAGGTGCCGATTCTGATCCTGGAAAAACCGGGTACGAACCGTCGGTCGGAGGGTTTTCTCCGTCCGACTCGTACCCGGTAAAAAAACATTACAAACATGGAAGTACGATTCGCACGGAAACACCATTTCCGTACGAATCGTAAAAAACACCGACCGACGAAAATATACATACAAATGTGATCCGGGAAAGCGCCGACGTGACGTCGGGACGCAGTCAGGCTCCGTTTCACGAACAAGGAAGTACGATTCGAACCGACACCAGTCCGGACGGCAATATTTTTACGGCACCCAAAAAGTGCCGGAAAAGCGAAGTACGGCGCGATGCGAGCGGAATTGGGGGCCCGGTACGCGCCGAACCCCCCCCAGACCCCGCGGATGTACGTGCCGTACCCCCACCTGTGTATGTACACCCGTGTATGTACGAGTCGTACCCCCACCCGTGTATGTACACCCGTGTATGTACGAGTCGTACCCCCACCCGTGTATGTACGAGTCGTACCCCCACCCGTGTATGTACACCCATGTATGTACGAGTCGTAGCCCCACCCGTGTGTACGCTCCGTACATACGGGGGGCTGGGGGTACACTCCGTACATACGGGGGGGCTAGGGGTCCGCACCGTACATACGGGGGTGGGTGTACGCTCCGTACATACGGGGGGCTGGGGGTATTCTCTGTACATACGGGGGGCTGGGGGTACGCTCCGTACATATGGGGGGCTGGGGGTACTCTCCGTACATACGGGGGGCTGGGGGTATGCTCCGTACATACGGGGGGCCGGGGGTACACTCCATACATATGGGGGGCTGGGGGTACGCTCCATACATACGGGGGTGGGGGTACGGCGCGTCCATCTGCGGGGGGGCTGGGGGTCCGGCGCGTACTTACGGGGGGGCTAGGGGGGTGTTCGGCGCGTACCGGGCCCCTTTTTCCTCACGCTTCGCGACGTACTTCGCTTTTTGGGTGCCGTAAAAATATTGCCGTCCGGAGTGCTGTCGGTACGAATCGTACTTGCTGGTACGTAATAAGCTGCCAAACTCCGTCCGGACGTCACGTCCGCCGTTTCCTGGATCACATTTGTATGTATTTTTCTGTCGGTCGGTCTTTTTTCCGATTCGTACGGAAATGGTGTTTCCATACGAATCGTACTTGCAAGTTTGTAGGGTTTTTTTCCCGGGTACGAGTCGGACGGAGAAAACGCTCCGACCGACAGTTTGTACCCGTTTTTTCCAGGATCGGAATCGGCCCCTATATATGTACTCCCAGATTCAGTATGAATCAGGGACCATGAGTGAATTCAAATCCATTCCATAGTCAGAACCTATTTCAACAGTTTCCCATGTTGGAGAACAAGAGCTTTGATTCTGGCAATGCCCAATGTCAGGTTCCTGAGGAGGGACAAAGACTGCGCACAATTTTAGAAGTTGACCAAAGTAGACCATTTGTAGAAGGAGAGGTTCATGGCCACCAAGTGTCATTCCTTATAAACACAAGAGATACCCATTCTATTGTTAGAACAGCAGACGTTCCAGACCTATCCCCTCTCTGGAAAGAAGATCCAAGTAATAGCTTTTACAAATAATAAAAATTAGAACCCCTGCTTCAAAGAAGGTTGTTGCAAAAATAGGATCAGTTGAGGAAGATCATCAATTTGTGATAAGTGATTTTAGTCCTGTAAATCTGTTACGAAGGGGTTTGTTGTGCAAGTTAAATTGAACCGTATTGCACTCTGTATGGTGTTGAATTTCAAATGCAAGACAAAGATGTCAAATTTAAAATGGCCAAACAAGAAACAGCTGTAGAATTATATCCCGTGGGAACGATGGAGGATTTACCTCCCGATTTGAGAGAAACCGTGGAAACAGAAATATGGGATTTTTCAGGGAAAGATAACCGACTAATTAAAGGTGTGGAACCAGTCCAAATAAGAGTAAAACCAAATGCTGTGTTCCTAAGAACACCTCCATATATTGGAACACCAGAGACATTGGCTGGAATAACACCAATAATTCAAAATATGTTAAAACAAGGGTTTTTTAAAGAAATTGTAGGGAGTCCTTGCAATTAGCTCTTTACGGGTTTCCAGAAACCCAATGGTAAATGCAGGATTGTACAGGATCTTCAAAAGGTTGATAAAATAGTTGTTCCATGTTGTCCCGCAGTACCGAATCCAGCAACAATAATATTTCAGATTCCTTGCACTGCCGAGTGGTTTACTATTGTGAATCTCTGACAGGCATTCGTCTCTATTCCATTGCATGAGGACAGCCAATTTCCGTGCTCATTTGTGTTTAGATATAGTTTTGGCATGGTGCTGAATTCCACAAGAGTATACCAAAAGCCCATCAATTTTTAATCACATCCTGAAAAAGAATCTTGAGACTCTTCAGATGCCTTGCAATTCAGGTTTTGTCCAGTACATTGATGATTTACTTGTGGGATCAAATACACAAGAAGCCTGTGAACAGGATTCCATAGCTTTTTTAAACCATCTAGATGAGAATGGGCACAAGAAGTCCCCTAGAAAATTGCAATACTATAAAACAGCAGTCCTTTATTTGGGACATATAAATGATAAAGGTATGAGAAATGTTCCAAAGGAAAGAATAGACAATTCTAAAGCTAAATTCACTCAGGACTCAGACAAAGGTCAGAATGATCTTGAGAATGTTAGGCTACTGTAGACAGTGGATAACCAACTTTTCCCTTGTGGCCAAGCCTTTACTAAGGATGATGCACAAAGATGAGGTTGATAAACAAAGATGCACCTGACCCTCTTCCATGGGGCAACAATTGCTTGAAAGCTAGCCTAGAGTGGAGAGTAAGGTGCCGATTACGATCCTGTAAAAAAATTCCCCATACGACTCGTATCCAGTCTTTTTACCGTACGAATCGTACAAGTGCCGTACAAACTGCCAACTACGATTCGCATGGGAAAAAGTCCATATGAATCGCATTGGGAATTAATCCCCACACGTCCTCGGGTCGGAAAATGTGTCCGACACGTCCCCGGACGATTTACCGTACAAATGTGAAAAGTGAAGTCCGACCGCACAAGTACGATCCATCCCGTGCGTCCGATGTTACAACCGTATGGAAAAAACACCGTCCGCACCGAACTCCCATAGCAACCATGGAGCATTGTGCCCGCATACGCGCCCAACACTACCCCCAGCCCTCCAATGTACGAGTCGAATCCCCACCCGTGTATGTACACCTGTGTATGTACGAGACGTACCCCCACCCGTGAATGTACACCCGTGTATGTACACCCGTGTATGTACACCCGTGTATGTACGAGACGTACCCCCACCCGTGAATGTATGGAGCGTACCCCCACCCCAACCGTGTATGTACGACACGTACCCTCACCCGCATATGCATGGAGCGTACCCCCACCCCAACCGTGTATGTACGGACCGTACCCCCACCCCAACCGTGTTTGTACGACACGTACCCTCACCCGCGTATGTATGGAGCGTACCACCACCCCAACCGTGTATGTACGGACCGTACCCCCACCCCAACCGTGTATGTACGACACGTACCCTCACCCACGTATGCATGGAGCGTACCCCCACCCCAACCGAGTATGCACGGACCGTACCCCCACCCCAACCGTGTATGTACGACACGTACCCTCACCCGCGTATGCATGGAGCGTACCCCCACCCCAACCGTGTATGTACGGACCGTACCCCCACCCCAACTGTGTATGTACGACACGCACCCTCACCCGTGTATGCATGGAGCGTACCCCCACCCCAACCGTGTATGTACGGACCGTACCCCCACCCCAACCGTGTATGTACGACACGTACCCTCACCCGCGTATGTATGGAGCGTACCCCCACCCCAACCGCGTATGTACGACTCGTACCCTCACCCGCGTACGTATGGAGCGTAACCCCACCCCAACCGTGTATGTACGACCCGTACCCTCACCCGCGTATGTATGGAGCGTACCCCCACCCCAACCGTGTATGTACGACCCGTACCCTCACCCGCGTATGCGTGGAGCGTATCCCAACCCCAACAGTGTATGTACGACCCGTACCCTCACCCGCGTACGTATGGAGCATACCCCCACCCCAACCGTGTATGTACACCCGTACCCTCACCCGCGTATGTATGGAGCGTACCCCCACCCCAACCGTGTATGTACGACCCGTACCCTCACTCGCGTATGCATGGAGCGTACCCCCACCCCAACAGTGTATGTACGGACCATACCCCCACCCCAACCGTGTATGTACGACACGTACCCTCACCCGCGTATGCATGGAACGTACCCCCACCCCAACTGTGTATGTACGGACCGTACCCCCACCCCAACCATGTATGTACGACACGTACCCTCACCCGCG
This sequence comes from Triturus cristatus, assembly GCF_964204655.1. Classification (NCBI taxonomy): domain Eukaryota; kingdom Metazoa; phylum Chordata; class Amphibia; order Caudata; family Salamandridae; genus Triturus; species Triturus cristatus. Next base: position 928,823,316 of record NC_140593.1, on the reverse strand, counting down.
TATGCATGGAGCATACCCCCACCCCAACCGTGTATGTACGGACCGTACCCCCACCCCAACCGTGTATGTACGACACGTACCCTCACCCACGTATGCATGGAGCGTACCCCCACCCCAACCGAGTATGTACGACATGTACCCTCACCCGCGTATGTATGGAGCGTACCCCCACCCCAACCATGTATGTATGACCCGTACCCTCACCCGCGTAAGTATGGAGCGTACCCCCACCCCAACCGTGTATGTACGACCCATACCCTCACCCGCGTATGCATGGAGCGTACCCCCACCCCAACAGTGTATGTACGGACCGTACCCCCACCCCAACCGTGTATGTACGACACGTACCCTCACCCACGTATGTATGGAGCGTACCACCACCCCAACCGTGTATGTACGGACCGTACCCCCACCCCAACCGTGTATGTACGACACGTACCCTCACCCACGTATGTATGGAGCGTACCACCACCCCAACCGTGTATATACGGACCGTACCCCCACCCCAACCGTGTATGTACGACACGTACCCTCACCCGCGTATGTATGGAGCGTACCCCCACCCCAACCGTGTATGTACGACCCGTACCCTCACCCGCGTATGCATGGAGCGTACCCCCACCCCAACAGTGTATGTACGGAACGTACCCCCACCCCAACCGTGTATGTTCGACCCGTACCCGCACCCGCGTACGTATGGAGCATACCCCCACCACAACATTCTAAGGACGGAGCGCACCCCAGGCCCCAACACCAGCACATTCACCCAACATCGCGCATGTACGAGTCGTACCAAGCCAGACACAAGGACAGCACTGTACAACAAAATTCTCGAAGTACACACCATACACACGCTAAAAACGCACGTACACAACCAGGACAAAGGAAAACAACACAAGAATACACCATTCGAATGGCACAAAGCCACAAAACATGTCCAACAAGCACAAAAACAACACATTCACTGACCTGCAACTGCCAAAATCCCAAACAGAGGCCCAAAACACAACCACTCCTTATAACACACCCACCCAAAGTTCAAACACAGCCACACCCACCAATGGACCAATAAAAAGGGCCCACAGACACAAACTATGAGCCTTTGCAACAGACTCACTGCTGCCAGACCCCACAGACAACCTACAGCATCATACTTGAACCTTTACTACACCTTACACTTGCACACCTTCACACACCCACCTTCACAAACACCCCCTCATCACATTCACACACACCTACACAACCACACCCACACACCCACAACCATCCACACCCACACCCCCACAACCATCCACACCCACACCCCTCACCATGCCCACTAACAAAAATCCAAAGTTCACTAGCCGAGAGTTGGAGGTCCTTGTCGACGAAATCCTCAGAGTCGAGCCACACCTCTTTGGAACATTGGTCAGACAGACCTGCATGTCCGAAAAAACAGCCATGTGGCAGAGGATTGTCGATGCTGTGAATGCTGTTGCGGCCACCAGAATGACCAGGCATGAATGCCAAGCCAGGTGGTACGATCTGCGGAGGAGGGTCCGAGCCAAAATGACCGACGACCACAACCAGGCCAACGTCACTGGAGGAGGGCCGTCCCGCAGACCCGTACACTACCATCCCTGGGAGGAGAGGGTGATGGCCATACTGCCGGTGGTGTCAGTGGACGGATTAGAAGGACTCCGAGACCCGGGTGAGTACACAAATAACTCACCTCACATGGGGGGAACGTCATCCACAACCAAACTCACAATCAGGCACGCAACCACCCCAAGCTATCGCATGACTCAACCACACTCCATGAACACGCACATGCCACTGGCGCCACCATGCCCCATGCACCCAGCTGGACAATGCAAAGTCACAGGCCACAGAAAACACCAACACAAGACACGGTAAGCCGGATGGCGGGAGTGTGGGCCCCCAAAATCACATAGTGCAACTCGGAAGCAGACAACAATGCCCTCTGCCCATATGGCCTAGGTCACAGCCAGACAAACAGTGTGTCCCCACACAGGAAAGACTTGCCAGCAAATGGTGAAAGAGTGGCAGCACACACCACCACAGCAGCAGCGCAGACGCAGACACTACACCCAATGGGTGCCTGGAGATCAGAAACAAACTCACATCAACAAGCCAAGGGCCATTCAAAGAACTGCAAAAAGTCTGTGCCTAGGAAGCTGGGCTGAGGTGACAGAGGGTGACACACAGAGGGAGGGAGAGGGGGACAGAGAGGGAGGGAGACACAGGGAGACGGACAGAGGGAGGCGGCTGACACAGGGAGGGAGGGAGAGGGGGACAGAGAGGGAGTGAGAAAGGGACACACAGGGAGACCAATTCAGCCTTGGGGGGTGTGGGAATGTCTGCTCACTAGCAGGTGGACTGCGTGCATGTAGACAAGGGTGGCTAGTGCCTGAATCCCCCTCTCTTCTCCATGGCAAAACACTGGGCCATATCTCAACCTGTGCACGAGCACAACGCCAGCTACCTGCATTATATAAGTGTGTGGAATAACTCCATGTGCCCACGTACAGTGCAACAAGGAAGGCGCCAATGCATGGCTCGCCACACCTGCTCACTCCACTGCTGACTGCAGTCACAATTGACGCAGCAAGTAAGACTGTGCCACACATAGGTAAAGTCGCAAAAGCTGTGGCCAAGGGACATACCCATGCACAAGTGCACTATGAGTGGAAAGCAAGACATATCCAAATTCCCTGAGGAAATGTGCCAACTTAGAAACGAATGAAACATGGATGTTGCATGGAACAAAATTAACATTGTCTCTCTCACACACAGGTCAACGTCGTGGATCACCCCCCAACACTGGGGGGGAAGACTCACAGGACCCGGCTCGGCGGGATGACGGACCCACCGGCAGCGACGACTCTCACCACTCTGTGGACAAACCCGACCCCGACCAACCTGGCCCCTCTGGTGTCCAGCCACCTGCAGCACCTGCGTCAGGTACAACTGGGCCAACCACCACCCCGAGGATCCCTGCCCCACCACCACAATGCAGCCAGGCTGGCCAGGAGGGACACGGTGTACCGGGCACCCAGGAGGAGGCAGGCGACAACGCCAATGCCACCCCTCAGGGGTCCCGGAGACCCGATGTGCCCACAAGGGCAGGCCAGGTGCAAGTGGGCAGGGGTGGTGGGAGTGGAGGACGGCGGAGGCGCGAGCCTGACCAGTTGGCTGCGGAACCGGTATATTCCCATGTCAGAAACATCCTGGAGACATACCGGCAGGACACCACGGGCATGGCCCAGGTTGTGTCCATCCTCGAGGAGATCAAGACCCAGCAGGCCCAGCAACATGCGGAGCAACATGCCTGTCTACTGCGACACCAAGGGCGGATGGAGGACAGACAGGCTGAGCTTGTGACGATGCTCACGGGAATTAACCGTTCACTCCGTCGGATAGCCGACAACATGGGCAACCCTCCCTGTGCCACCAGGCGTAGAACATCACCACCCACAGGGAGGGAACAGGAGGAGGAGGAGACATCCGACGGAGCATCCCAAACATCGTCACGGCCTGCTTCTGAGGGTTCCCGCAGGAGGGCGGGTCGTCCACGGAAAAGACCGTTAGGGTCAGCGCAACAGCACCATCTCCCAGGACACCTGGCCTGGCACCTGGCCCACTGGACCAACAGCAGCACAGCTGCAAAAGACATTCTCTGCCACATGGACTTGCTGGTCACTGTCTGACCAATGTTGACAAAGACTGTGGCATGGACTCTGAGGATTTCCAATGGCAACTCCCCTAGTGAACTTTGGATTCCACACACCCGGAAAGCCCCTCAAGTCATACCAACCCCCCCCCACGTACCCCAACAAAAAATAAAAAGTTACACGATTAAGAGATGATGCCTACATTTTGCATTATTACCTTACATGTGTCTTGTAAAGTCTAACCATGCCTGAGTTCTCATTTGACTTCAACCATCCACACCCTGGGGCCTGAGTCTGGCACAGGACACACATGGGTCACAATGTATTAGGCAACACAGACATGGAGCACCATACACACCCGTGATGGGCCCAACCAGCTGAGGGGGTGGCCGCACAACCGTGCCGACAGACATATTGAGTACAGCGACAGCCATGCGCAGAGGTCAGGGATCATGTGGAGTGTCCTGGGGGGCACCCAGGTATGTGTGGACAGGTGGCAGAACCATGTCCTGCAAGCTAGAGTCAGGTGGATGCAGAGAATGGTGGCCTGCCCAACGTTGGATGCATGGGGATGGCACATGTCACAATACCCACACAGTCATGGACATCATGCACAATACACAGTCTAATCCCACACAAACAGCTTGCATCTTGCTACTCGACACATAGACACATAGCCACTATCAGGGAAAACCATGCCAGACATGCCGTATGCACCGTGGCAACACACCAGCTTTGACTGAGAAGAGGCACCTTGGAGGCATAGGGACACCTTTATTATTCATGTATTCGGGAATGCAGAGGCAACTCGGAGTACACATAAACAGGTCATGTGGAGTAACATGTGGGTCCAACACTGGAACCCCCCTTCTGCAGCACAAATGCATGATAGCCATGGAACTGGCACACAAGTGTCGGCTAACAGCTAAACACCCCCTGCTGCTCACGGAGAGGCTGCCATACACCATTGATCCTCTGATGTGGAAGTCCCACACCATGTCAAGCAAATGCAAACCGTATGTGTCCGAGGGCAGTGTTACACACATTGATGCCATCATCACAATCCACTATCCCATCACAAATGACTGGCAACAAGTCTGACCATCTATTCTATCTTACCCTTACCCTAAGGAGACTTCCAAACTTGTCCGTGCGTGCACTATGGGTGTGCTCGCGTATGCGTACCCATAGTGATAGTGAGCGTACAGGCGTGTGTACAGTCCGTATCACTATGGGTGTTCTCGCATATGCGTACCCATAGTGATACGGACCGTACACACGCCTGTACGCTCACTATCACTATGGGTGTGCTCGCTTATGCGTACCCATAGTGATAGTGAGCGTACAGGCGTGTGTACGGTCCATACCACTATGGGTACGCATACGCGAGAACACCCATAGTGATACGGACCGTACACACGCCTGTACGGGCCGTTGCTATGCATTTGGGGTGCCCTAGGGCCCCGGTAGGCACCGTACCTGTGTGTGAAACTCCAAATTACATAGGGGACACATGAGGGACAAGTATAAAGGCCTACATGCATGCTGGTTGTCATGGAGACCAAGTTTAAAGTTTTAATGTTTTTTAAGCAGGTGCACAGCAGTAGTCAGTTTGAATGAATCTACTTTGTTGCAATGTGGTTCTGGAGTTGACATCATGCTCAAGAAAAAAACACAATAAGAACCCACTGACTGTGCTAGGTTTGAAGGGATTGGAGGAAACATAGGATGCAAATGTGAGTGACCAATCACTCTGTACTCCTGTGCATGAAACAGGCCAGCAAGGCAGATATAAGGCAGCCAGGTCCCATGAGGGAGCACTTGCCTGCACATCTTTGGATTCTACGACCCAGCTGCTGGTACTGATTCCCTGGAACCATGTCAAGGTCTGTGGAGAGGGCACAGCCTTTCACCCTGGAGGAGAACCTGGCATTGCTGGATGTGATCCTCCCACAGTACCCCCTGCTGTATGGGCGACCAGGGTATCAGGTGAGTGCAGAGTCTACTAGCACAGACTGTGTCCCTTGTTTGTGACTGTGACTTCTGGCATTGTGTCCAGGTGTGACACACATGCTATGTACTGTAGGGGGGGTCCCAGGGGGGGGAATGCCTGATGTCTCCCAGCCAGAGCATGCTGTGGTGCATGTCTGCCGTCCTCACTTGCATTGTGTTTACTGTGACAATCACTGCATGGTGCATGCCACATTTTGCCTGTCTTGTCCTCCTGGGAATGTAGCCTCTACAGTCCTCATTTGATTATGTGGTCAGCCCAGTGTGACAGGTGACTGTACCCACAGATGTGTGTTAGTTCTGTGTACCTGTGCTGAGAGTGTCCACATGATGTGTTCGTACCCTGGACATCGGTGTGTGTGTAAGTCCCCTGTCATGTGGGTGGGTGCATATGTGGAGTGTGGCACCCGGGCTGCATGAGGGATGGATATACCCTGCCCATGTGATGTGAGCAGGGAGCAGTGCTGTGTGTCTGATGTGCAGAGCCAGCCCCACACCTGTGAGCCCCCCCCCATCTAGTGGCACATGTGCAGAGTGAGGTTTGTCGCTGCATTTGGTAATGGCAGGTGAATGTCCTGTGCCTGTGTGTGTCTGTGTACTCTGCTGAGGTAGAGTCAGTGGCCTGTGGCATGTGACTGCTTAGAGGTGCTGCACATTATTCTGGTGTAGCTTGTGATGCACAGTGTGAGCCTGGATCATTGATTGTGTCGTTGCCCTCATTCCACCTGTGTACTTTCAATGGCAGGTACTGCTTTTGCCCTTCCCCAGAGGATCATGTCCCTATGACAAAGGTGCAATGCGTTGGATGCATACTATGCCTTATTGTAAACAGCAAATTTGTTCTAATATGTGTCTCTGTGACATGTGCCAGCTATATTGATGTAGTGTCACTTGATCATCCTCACAGGTAGGCGCCTCTGCCAAGAAGCAGATCTGGATGAACGCCGTCAGTGCCATGAGGAGGACGGACGGTCGCAAGCGGCGCCTGGCCCAGGTGAGGAAATGCTGGCAGGATATCTGGTGCTGGACGCGGAGGATCGCACGGGTCCTGCTGGGGGACTCCTGAGACCCATAAGAACCGCGGGCGCCGCCGTCTGACCCACATCCACAAGCGTGTGCTGGCGGTGGTATTTCCAGACTTGGACAGGCGCTTACAGGAGAAGCAGCAGCAGGAAGGGGGTAGGTACATGTGTGTTTGTTGTGTGTCACCAGCATTTGTAAGTGCACAGTTGCATGGATACACTGCCAGGGTTTAAAGGTGCTGTGCAGATCCTGTTACCCACAGTATAGCGGTGCTCTCCTGCCTCCCTTCCCCTCCTTGCAATGTGTTCCCTGGTCTGTGTGTAGTCACTCCTTCACAAGGTTATGTAGGCTGGCACTTTCTCCACGTGAACTATGCCTGTAGCATCATGTGTGGGGGTGGTGTGTAACAGGTTTTGGGACCTTGCCTGTGCCCTGTCCAGTTCAGTACTTGTGGGTTCCATGTCAGTTGGCACTGATGCTGAGTCCAGACATGGGAGTTAGTCTCTCAAGTGTCATGCCTTACAGCACGCATGTCCTATGTTGTGGCCTGTGACATGATGTGCATGAGTGTGCGATACGCATAGTGCAGGGATGGTGGCATGTGTTGCAGTCATTCCCATTCAGGACCATGGAGTTGTGTGGCCACTACTGTCCCCTGGGGCATATTTTCCTAGGTGTCATGTGTGTCATCACAAAATGTGGACACTCTCAGTGTCTACAGCATAGGTTGTGCTCTGTGCTATTGTCCCCTGGCACCATGTATATTGACGTAAAATGTAGTACAAGTGTCCACTGTACAGCCTGACCTGATTTTCCTTGTTCATACTCACGGTGGCCAGTGCCTGTGTGTCTTGTTACAATCATCTGATGATGACCATTTGTACATGATTATTTGGACAGGCGCACCTTGGGTATTTTGTGTCCAATCTTGCATTTATCCAGCCCATGTGTATTTCACCCAGACTAAGAGATGTATGTGCTTCCTGTGTCTCAACAAATTGTCTCATGTAGGGGGTGGTTGGTGCGGGCAAAGCCTACATGTCAAAACCTGATATCTCCTTGCTAGGTCTGGCCAGTGTGTGATGTTTGTCTGCACATATACTCAAGGTGCAGTGAGCCAGTCATGGTGGGCATGTTTTCAGTATTACCTATGCAGCATGTGCCTCAAGTTCATGGATATGGTCCCTGCTCATCCCTATTTTCGGCAACACTGTGTGGTGCAGATGCAGTGCTGGATTGTCCCCAGGGCCTGGCTCCTCTGTCAAACTCCATTTCATGTCACTTGCTATTGTGTCATGCTCTCCATAGTTTTTCAGTGGCATGGTGGGTCAACCAACTGTGTGTTGCATGCCCGACATCTGTACCTTGTTTTGTAGATGTTACTGATCTTTCTTTTCAGGCTATGCACTGTAACCTATGTAGATTGGACTCATGTGACATATGTATACAGGTGTATGATTAATTGCTGTCTCTTCACCTTGCCCACAGCATCGTCGGGGGACACGGAGGGAGACATGAGCACAGACGGAGCGGAGGGACCGAGCACCAGTGCCAGCGGTGACATCGTGCCTGGCACATCGAGTGGAACTGAGGCGGAGGAGAGTGAGGCAGAGGAACTGTCCACTGGCACGACAGAATATGAAGCTGATGGGTCCGAGGATGATCTCTCCGAGTGGGCGGAGGCTGCACCAGCAGGTGACAGCGGCACAACATCTCTCCCCGCCCCCTCCATTGCCATCAGCCGCCTCCCACTTGCTCGTGTCCCTTCCCAGCGTGCCCAGTCACCACATGTCTCCTTCCTGCCAGGCACCGCACCCCCTGCCCCTGTCTCCACTGCTGCCGCCAATGCCGAGTCTGTGGACATTTCAGCGGCAGTTGCAGGTTGGTCAGGCTGCGATGCTTAATGTCCTCCATGGCCACAGCCAAGTGCTGAACAAAATGGAGGCATACTTGGAGGGCATTTTCTCATCGCAGGCTGACCAACGCAACTTGCTGAGGTCCATTGACTCGACACTGACTGCAGCAGTGGGTCTCCTGCAGCGCTACGTCCAACCCCCTACCCCTGACCCATCCACACTTCCCACTCCCATGCCTGTCCCACGTACACCCAGACGTCAGCATGCACCCACCACAACAGACACAGGCACCACACCAGCAGGGAAGGTCAAACGCACACCTCCTGGCACGCACACACAGGGTGAAGTAGGCACACCCACTGGGTCGGGGGGCAAACGTAAGCCACGCAGCCAGAGTGGGAGTCCGCATTCCACCAAATCCACTCCCTCCAAATCCCCTCCCCTCAGCTCTCCTGGCCACATATCCGGCAAAGACTCCTTCATGGCCGCTCTGTCCCTGAGCCCCACAGTGGCACCACCCCGCAAGCGGTCAAGGGAGTCCCCGCTCAGGGTGGTTGAGTCCCCCCCCCTGTCCACACCCTCCCCCAGTGGCGCTGCGACCCATCCCTCCGCCCCCCCCCCTCCTTGGGGCCTGTGGTTCCTTCGGGTGCAGGGGAGTCGCTGGAGGACCTTGCTAAGGTGTGCAGCGCCATCCTGGCCTCCGCCTTTGGCCCTGCCCCACCCCCTGTGGTGGAGTCCTCCATCCCTGCACCCACGACGCCTACCCTTCGCCCTCATGTCCCTGCGGTGCCTGGTCCTTCCCCCCCACATGATGCCCTCCCCGCTCTGGTAGACGAAGGAGTCTGACTGTGCAGGCAAGCTAGGGGACACGCGTCCCACTGTGTCCCCCACCTGGATTTGAACTTTGGATTGCCCTATGGGCATTGTACATTTTGAACTTTCAAGGGACAAACTGATTTTTGGATGCTGAATAAAGCAATTTATTTTTCCTTAGTACACTACTGTCTGTCTGGTATTGCTGTTGGTCGACCTGCCCCATTATTTTGGGTGGTGATTATGTGTTGGGTGTGTGGGAATTGTAGTCTTGTGCTGGTCATAGGGTGGATCCTGGTATCTGTGTGCCATCATAAGCTGTTGGCTACATAACTTTGTTCATGTAAGCAGTTACTGCATGGTGACATCGTCCCAAGGTGTGTTCCTTCCTCTGTGTAACCTGACATCTTCCTTGCAGGGTCTTTCCAATATGTGGTGCTGAGCTGTGTCTACATTGGCTGGGTGTGTGACGGACTCGTTAGACTTGGGCCATGCATGCTGAGCGATGTCTCCACCTGCATCATTCGTGGCGTCCTTGGTGGTCACTGTACTTGTGTATGTAGACTGTTGCCATGACTTCATGTGTACATGTTTTCTTTTTGGAGCTATGCATGTGTATACTCCCAGCCTCGCACACATGTGGTACATGTACTGCAGGATCTTTGTGCACCTGACTGACATTTGTGGGCATTGGATCTGTGGGTACTCCACCCTTTAATTTGCAGGGGCACTGCTGTGAGTGTTAGGCACCCACCCCTCCTGTGTCTGGGCACTGCTGGGAGGACTCTGCACACACCCCTCTTGTGACAGGGCACTGCTGGGAGGACTCTGCACACACCCCTCCTGTGTCTGGGCACTGCTGGGAGGCCTCTACACCCACCCCTCTTGTGACTGGGCACTGCTGGGAGGACTCTGCACACACCCCTCTTGTGACTGTGCACTGCTGGGAGGACTCTGCACCCACCCCTCCTGTGTCTGGGCACTGCTGGGAGGCCTCTGCACACACCCCTCTTGTGACTGGGCACTGCTGGGAGGACTCTGCACACACCCCTCCTGTGTCTGGGCACTGCTGGGAGGACTCTGCACACACCCCTCTTGTGTCTGGGCACTGCTGGGAGTGTTAGGCACCCACCCCTCCTGTGTCTGGGCACTGCTGGGAGGACTCTGCACACACCCCTCTTGTGACTGGGCACTGCTGGGAGGACTCTGCACACACCCCTCCTGTGTCTGGGCACTGCTGGGAGGACTCTGCACCCACCCCTCCTGTGACTGGGCACTGCTGGGAGGACTCTGCACCCACCCCTCCTGTGTCTGGGCACTGCTGGGAGGACTCTGCACCCAACCCTCCTATTTCAGGATATGTACGCTTAGAACATACGTGGGTGTGGGTTCGCTCCATGCATACGCGGGTGGGGGTACGGGTCGTACATACACGGTTGGGGTGGGGGTACGCTCCATGCATACGGGGTGGGGGGTACGGTCCGTACGTACACTGTCGGCATGGGGGTACGCTCCATACGTACGCGGGTGAGGGTACGTGTCTTACATACACGGTTGGGGTGGGGGTACGGTCCGTACATACACGGTTGGGGTGGGGGTACGCTCTATGCATACGCGGGTGAGGGTAAGTGTTGTACATACGCGGTTGGGGTGGGGGTACGGTTCGTACATACACGGTTGGGGTGGGGGCATGCTCCATGCATACGCAGGTGAGGGTACGGGTCGTACATACACGGTTGGGGTGGGGGTACGCTCCATGCATACACGGGTGAGGGTACGGGTCGTAATTACACTGTTGGGGTGGGGGGTACACTCCATACGTACGCGGGTGAGGGTACGGGTCGTACATACATGGTTGGGGTGGGGGTACGCTCCATGCATACGCGGGTGAGGGTACGGGTCGTACTTACACTGTTGGGGTGGGGGGTATGCTCCATACGTACGCGGGTGAGGGTACGGGTCGTACTTACACTGTTGGGGTGGGGGTACGCTCCATACATACGCGGGTGAGGGTACGGGTCGTACATACACGGTTGGGGTGGGGGTACGCTCCATGCATATGCGGGTGAGGGTACGGGTCGTACTTACACTGTTGGGGTGGGGGGTATGCTCCATACGTACGCGGGTGAGGGTACGGGTCGTACTTACACTGTTGGGGTGGGGGGTACGCTCCATACGTACGCGGGTGAGGGTACGGGTCGTACTTACACTGTTGGGGTGGGGGGTACGCTCCATGCATACACGGGTGAGGGTACGGGTCGTACTTACACTGTTGGGGTGGGGGTACGCTCCATAGGTACGCGGGTGAGGGTACGGGTCGTACTTACACTGATGGGGTGGGGGGTACGCTCCATACGTACGCGGGCGAGGGTACGGGTCGTACATACACGGTTGGGGTGGGGATATGCTCCATACATACGCGGGTGAGGGTACGGGTCGTACTTACACTGTTGGGGTGGGGGGTATGCTCCATACGTACGTGGGTGAGGGTGCGGGTCGTACTTACACTGTTGGGGTGGGGGGTACGCTCCATACGTATGCGGGTGAGGGTACGGGTCGTACATACACGGTTGGGGTGGGGGTATGCTCCATGCATACGGGGTGGGGGTAGGGTCCGTACGTACACTGTTGGCATGGGTGGTACGCTCCATGCATACGCGGGTGAGGGTATGGGTTGTACATACACGGTTGGGGTGGGGGTACGCTCCATGCATACGGGGTGGGGGTAGGGTCCGTACGTACACTGTTGGCATGGGTGGTACGCTCCATGCATACGCGGGTGAGGGTACGGGTCGTACTTACACTGTTGGGGTGGGGGGTACGCTCCATACATACACGGGTAAGGGTACGGGTCGTACTTACACTGTTGGGGTGGGGGGTACGCTCCATATGTACGTGGGTGAGGGTACGGGTCGTACTTACACGGTTGGGGTGGGGATATGCTCCATACATACGCGGGTGAGGGTACGGGTCGTACTTACACTGTTGGGGTGGGGGGTATGCTCCATACGTACGTGGGTGAGGGTACGGGTCGTACTTCCACTGTTGGGGTGGGGGGTACGCTCCATACGTACGCGGATGAGGGTACGGGTCGTACATACACGGTTGGGGTGGGGGTATGCTCCATGCATACGGGGTGGGGGTAGGGTCCGTACGTACACTGTTGGCATGGGTGGTACGCTCCATGCATACGCGGGTGAGGGTATGGGTTGTACATACACGGTTGGGGTGGGGGTACGCTCCATGCATACGGGGTGGGGGTAGGGTCCGTACGTACACTGTTGGCATGGGTGGTACGCTCCATGCATACGTGGGTGAGGGTACGGGTCGTACTTACACTGTTGGGGTGGGGGGTACGCTCCATACATACACGGGTGAGGGTACGGGTCGTACTTACACTGTTGGGGTGGGGGGTACGCTCCATACGTACGGGGTGGGGGTACGGTCCGTACATATCCGTACCCACACTATGGAATGCTTGTGCGGACCGTACCCAGGCCTTTGCCACGTGGGTACAGCCGTCCCGCCATTGTTGGGGTGACGTAGGTGTGGGCGTGGTACGACTCATACCCATGCTCTTAAGGCGTGGGTACGGGACGTACCTGTATTGTTGTGTTGCCGGTTCGCGTCGTCAAGCACTTCCGTTGTGGCGGACGCTGGCTTTGCTGGACACGCCCCCACCCCCTCGTAGTGACCAGGGCCTGGGGGTCAGGTATGTCCAGGGCATGTGTGCTGTGTGACTTTGGTGGGGGTTTTGTGGCCTGCCCCTGCTCCTGCCCCCCCCTTTCGGTTGGGGTGGGGGTACGGTCCGTACATACACGGTTGGGGTGGGGGTACGCTCCATACATACGCGGGTGAGGGTACGGGTCGTACATACACGGTTGGGGTGGGGGTACGCTCCATGCATACGCGGGTGAGGGTACGGGTCGTACTTACACTGTTGGGGTGGGGGGTACGCTCCATACGTACGTGGGTGAGGGTACGGGTCGTACTTACACTGTTGGGGTGGGGGGTACGCTCCATACGTACGCGGGTGAGGGTATGGGTCGTACATACATGGTTGGGGTGGGGGTACGCTCCATGCATACGGGGTGGGGGTAGGGTCCGTACATACACTGTTGGCATGGGTGGTACGCTCCATGCATACGCGGGTGAGGGTACGGGTCGTACTTACACTGTTGGGGTGGGGGGTACGCTCCATAGGTACACGGGTGAGGGTACGGGTCGTACTTACACTGTTGGGGTGGGGGGTACGCTCCATACGTACGCGGGTGAGGGGATGGGTCGTACTTACACTGTTGGGGTGGGGGGTACGCTCCATGCATACGGGGGTGGGGGTACGGTCCGTACATATCCGTACCCACGCTATGGAATGCTTGTGCGGGCCGTACCCAGGCCTTTGCCACGTGGGTACAGCCGTCCCGCCATTGTTGGGGTGACGTAGGTGTGGGCGTGGTACGACTCGTACCCACGCTCTTAAGGCGTGGGTACGGGACGTACCTGTATTGTTGTGTTGCCGGTTCGCGTCGTCAAGCACTTCCGTTGTGGCGGATGCTGGCTTTGCTGGACACGCCCCCACCCCCTCGTAGTGACCAGGGCCTGGGGGTCAGGTATGTCCAGGGCATGTGTGCTGTGTGACTTTGGTGGGGGTTTTGTGGCCTGCCCCTGCTCCTGCCCCCCCCCTTCCCCCCTCCCTTTGTTGTTCTGACCTTCTGCGGCGTCTGCGTCGTAACCTGTAGAGGAGGTCGACTGCTATGAGGGCCGGGATGACACGTAGGTTCGGGTCCATGTCTGTCCGTCGCGTGCAGGTACTCCTTGTTCGCGTCGTCCTGATTTCCCGGCAGTTTTTGGCTGCCGGAAATATTGGCCGTGCGGGATGACGTCGGTGCGAATCGTACTTCCTGGTTCGTGAATGGCAGGCTGCGTGCGTCCCGACGTCACGTCGACGCTTTCCCGGATCACATTTGTATGTTTATTTTTGTCGGTCAGGGTTTTGTACGATTCGTACGGAAATGGTATTTCCGTGCGAATCGTACTTCCATGTTTGTATATTGTTACGACCGGGTACGCGTCGGACGGGGAATATGCTCCGTCCGACGGTTCGTACCCGGTTTTTACAGGATCGTGATCGGCACCTAAGTCTCTGCCATGCGCCAGCACTAGGAATGCCTGATTACAGTAAGATGTCCACATTATTTTGCACAGAGAGGGAGTGCTTGCACAGATGCATGGAGACTCTTGGAGACAGGTGGCATATTTTTCAACAACAAATGACCATGTTGCTGCAGGACTGCCCAGCTGCATTAAAGCTGTTGTGGCAGTTGGTGGCAGTATTGGGAGATGAGAAAGCATAGTGATGAGACATTCTCTTGCGGTCAAGGTCCCTCACTCGGTTGAAGTTTTGCTCACCCCTACAAAAGCACAATATTTGAGAAACAGCACACTTACAAAATATGAACAACAAATGCTTGCAGCAGAGAATGTTGTATTAAAATGATTTCAGATGCCAAATCCGGCTACATTATTACCATTGCCTGAGAATGGAATTGATGGGGATGAAATTGAACATGACTGTCTAGATGATGTGTATTTATACAAAGCCAAGACCAGACATTAAGATGAACCTCTCTGTAAGCCCATATATGTAATCTTTGTGGATGTTTAAGAGCTACAGAAGAAACTTGAAAACAGGTTATGCAGATTATCTTCTCTTTGTCGTCTGCTCAGGGGCATGGGCCTTCTGATCTTAGCTTGGGCTTGAGTAAAATTTCCTTTTGAATGCATAACAACCTACTCAAACTCAACGGGGATAAAAAAAAGGCCATGATTCAGGCAGGAAATGCGATCTTTGGGGAAATCTTTGAGAAATTGGTCTGTAGTTTTTTAATACGGTCCTATCTGCCCCTGGTTTTTTCAAAAGAGTAGTAACTCTGGCCTCTTTCAGATTAGCAGGGACCCGGCTGGTCGCCAAGGAATTATTCAGAAGAGTGAGAATCTTGCTTTCCAGGGTTGGTAGAGCCATTCTGAAGATCTGTGGCGGGCATGGATCGCCAGGGGAGCCTGACTTGGTGCCGTTGGCCAGTAGTGTGAGAGCCTCTAAGTCTAGCTGAGGGAAACTGGTCAAATTTGCCTCAGTTTCAGACCTTCTCCATGAGCTGCACTGGCTTACTGTCTTGAATCACATTAAGTTTAAAGCTCTATACTACATGTGCAAGGCAAAAGCCAGAGTTGGTCCTAAATACATTTTGGATTTGGTTCATCCATATCACCTATCCCGTCCTCTGAGAACAGACTCGGTTTAGTGTACCTAGATTTCACCTGTCCCTTATGAAAGGTCGTTCTTTTGCCTATCTAGGCCCTCAACTTTGGAACTCCCTTCCAGTTTCTTGAGGAACTAAGTGTCTCTCCCTGCCTTTCGCAGGAAAGAGCTGGCTCTTTTAACCCACTTACTTAGCTCTCTGCATCCCCCCAGTCTGCCATGCGCCTGGAAACCCTGTGAGGTAGCTGTGCGCACTATAATAATAATAATAATTATAACGTTTGCACAATTCAGGAAGTGGAAGATGTTTCCTGGCTTCAAAGTGTTACCTCTGCAAAAAGCAGCAGAATTAATTGTCCTTGCAAGAGCTTATTGTCTTTCAGCTCAATTGACAGTGATTATATTTAGGTAGTCAATGTGACTTTGGTGTGGTCCAAGATTCTGGACAGTTATCTGAGGGGATTTATGACATCATCAGGTTCCCCAATAAGAAATGGGTAATATGTAATGAGACTACTGGAAGTTTGGAAAGTACCCCAAGAAATTGTAGTAGTTAAATGTGCAACTAACAGAATTGGCAATGACTATGTCACAGTTGGAAATTTTTACCCTGATGCAAATTGCACGGTACTGTGCACTTGTGGCATGCACATTTAAAGGAGAGTATTCAAATAAATCTAAAGAAGACACTATCTTTTTGATGCTGATGTCAGTAGCTGATACTTGGGAAGACACCAAAAGATTATAGGAAGAAGTTTCAGATGCAGAGCAGCAAGGATGGATCAGAGCAGGGTGTGTTAAAAAAGCAAATGATATTTGGATTTCAGCAGATGGAAGACCAGTGTTTCCAAACAGTTTTTTGTTCCCCATGACATAACATTTCCATAGTCCTGCACACATTGGAAGGGATGCACATTGGAAGAGATGCAATGGTCAGGCTGTTTAAGCAGAATTGGTTCAATCCCAATTTCTGTGTTTCAGCTTAAGAGCTATTTTATAGATGTGTTACATGTCAGCAGATGAATTTAGGAAGGAGAACCCTTGAAACACCTAGACCCATTGGAAGATCAGGAGGACCATTTAACAGGATGCAGTTGGATTTTATCAAAATGCCTGCTTACAACGGGCTGCGATATATCCTATTTATAGTATGTATTATCTCCCAATAGGTGGAAGCCTACCCAACACAGAGGAAAGAGAGTCCCATTGTAGCTAAGCTTCTGTTGAGACAATGCATACAGAAGTTCAGATTTCCAGTTTCTCTAGAGTCAGACTGAAGCATCCATTTCAATAATGAGGTCCTTAGAATGCTGTGTGTGGCTTTTCAAGTGGAACAGAGATTACATTGTGATCGTCCAGAGGCTTCGGGGATTGTGAAACAAGTAAACAGAACCTTGAAGTCTCGATTGACCAAACTTTGTGCATCCACTTCATTTAAATGACCAGATGCCTTACCGTTGGTTTTGAGGAGTCTTCGAAGCACTCCTGACAGGAGAGCAGGATCTTCCATAGCTACAACTTTTCCAGGGCCATGTGTGAATAGTTAGGCCAGTCTGGATATTTTTCTTAGAATTCTGGGACTTGTAGTCCTATTTAACCCAGCATAAAACCTGGACTACAACTCCGAGAATTCTAACAAAAAAATTTAACTGCCCTAGCTAGTCACACATGGACCTGCAAAACTTAGCAGCTATGATTATCACCGCATGAAATCCTCAGGGGTTGAGCTATGAGACTTCCTGCTGTACCTCAAATGTGCTTGTTAATATCACAGATGATATGATACTTGATTACTGCAAAGGATTAGTCGATGTGATGCATTCCATTTCTCACCATGTTGAAGCTTTCTCTGCCTCATCAGGAGCAATGCCAAAACCTCAACCCAGGTGACTGGGTTTTGGTGAAGAAACATGTGCGAAAATCCTGCCTGGAACCAAGGTGGAAATGCCCCTACCTGCTCCTGATTACAAACACTGCTGTCAAATGTGCTGGGATACCTACTTGAGTGATTGCATCACACAGTCAAAGAGTAAGGTGCCCGTATGAAGAAGTAGTGTTCTTTGAGACAAATGTGATATCTACTGTACCTGCATGTCCAGAAGTACCAGAGGGGGGTGAAAACTCACAAAATTTTTCACCAGTGCAAGTTGCAGAAATCTTGCAAAATGGTGTGGTAACACATAGGAATGAGGAAGAAACAAGAACTGAAAATAAAGAATCTACTGAAGCATCGAAAATAAATACAATTATCTAGATGAAGGAATGAGTGTGAAAAGAGAGAAACTCTCATCTATACTCGAATGGCCAAATGGTAGGAGTCAACTTGGATCAAGTGTGTCAGTTGAACAAACACCACAAACCACCACTGAAGAAAAAGAATCTAGTGGTATAAGTAAAATAGAAGACCATCAACATAGACCAAGAAGATCAGAGGGAGCAAGAGTGCCATGTTGGATGTGTTCTGCGCCTAATTGAACTTACAATGTGCAATATACATCAGGTCACAATCCTAATGAACTAAGATCAGAATTATTTGAACCTTCATTCTATGCAACAGTGAAAACAGCATTAATTAAATAAGATTTCTGAAACAAATATTACCATTGAATAACTTGACAAGCAATATTTAGTGAATTGAAAAACTGAATCAATTGAAAAAAAGATGAATTAACTATGTTTAAGACTACGAAATAAAAGTCTAAAATAAATGAAACTGACAATGAGCAAGTAGTGAAAATAAAGAAAAAGAATTAAAAAGAATTCCCTCGGACCAAGGTCATAGTGGGAGAGTAGGGATAACACATTTAGATGGAGATGGAGCAGGGTTAGGGATGTCTCATGAAGATTTCTGTATATAAGCTGTATTAAATAACTGCAAGTGGTCAATCAAGTTTTGCACGATTGAACAGAACATTGAACCTACCTGCTGCTATTATTCCACTAAAGGTCTGACACAAACATGTGTATCCCTACCAAAGCTAAGTGTGAAATAGTACTTGCTCTCCACTTCTGTTCGTCAACCAACAAAGGTCCTTATGACCAGTGGTGGGGGTTATTTATTGATTACACTTGAAGTCCGAGCTATGGAAAACCCTGTTCGCTCAGAAGGAAAACAGAAAAAATAATTCCAGCCTGTTCCATTACCTTCTGTGAAAACATTCTCTCATCAGACTTTATGTGTCTACCCACTTTCTGGCCACTAACTTTATGTCCATGTGTGCAGTTCTAGATTTAAAAAACTCTATAACCATAGAGGTGGCCATCACCTCTTTCTACATTTGCACGCTTTGAGGAATGTTTTTCTTTTTCTCTGTAGAAACAAGCACGCCTCAGTTGTTGTATCCTGGATGGAAGATTATAACTGAGTATAGCAACAGTTTCTTGTTTTATAAGTATAAGTCCATGGAAATGCAATGTTTTCTGCCTCATTTTTTGAGCAACAACACACCTGACATCCTCTTCATCACAGAGACCAGGCTCAAACCCTGATGGGCTCTCGATATCGCTACTGCAATCCCAGCGGGCTACAAGATCGCTTGACAGGACTGCCTTCCCAAGCCAGAAAGAGGACTCACTATCATCATTTACAATCAATCAAATGAAAAACATCCACAGAGAATGCCACCCAATTCATGAAACATCTGCACTTCAAGCTACAAATCTCTGAAAAATTCACCCTGAACAGAACCATCACCTCCTGAACACCCGGACCCCGAGTCACCTTTACCAACCTTTATCAACCTCATCACCAACTTTGTCACTCCAGAACCTACATTCTCCTCTGTGACCTCAACTTTTACTTAGAAGACTGAAACAACCCCTGCTCCACAGCACTCCTCGAAAGTTTGAGCAATATTGAACTCACTTAGCTCGTCACAGAACCAACACAAACCCCAGGACACACACTTGACCCCATCTTCACTACCAGCAACACTACCAAATACCACTCCACCACACAGCTCACATGGTCCAACCCCTCCATCATCCAATTCCAAATCAATAACCTACCAGATTCAGCACTCCAAGCCGCAGCTGGAGCAAAATAACAGAAGCAGACTGATTCAGCGCCCTCAGCACTTATCAACCGAGCCCGACAGACAACTTCAACAAGCACATCAACTGCAAAAAATGGTCCAAGAACCGCACGGTCTCCCTCATACCCATCAAACCCAACAATCATAGTAGATCAAACATGCAGGCCAGCTGATACACAGAAGACCTCAGAGACACCAAACATCGACGTAAACAGTTAGGAAGGAAATGGAGAGCCAGCCACAGCACCACCACCAACTACATACAAGGTTGCACTCAGATACTAACACCAGCAAATTTGAGGCACGGATAAAAAATTCCTTTATCATTAAGTATTTTACCTCGCCCTCAGCCACTGTCAACAACATTGCTGCCTCCCAACAACTCTGCGACAACCTATCCGACTTCTTCCACAGCAAAATTGCAAACATCTGCAGCAACATCAAACACCAACCCATCGCCAGAAAACACATCGCTAACCTACCCACCACCAGACTAGAGGGCCACCTGCCCGAATGGACAACCCTCAACAGAAATAACACAGTGGCATTCATGCAGACCATTCACGCAGGGGCCCCAATGGACCCAGGCCCCCAGCACATCTACAACCTGGGAACATCACCAATCAGCACCACCCTGACCCACAAAATCAACACTTCCATCACGTCCGTCACTTTCCTGGATGAATGGTAACTTGCAGAAATCAACGCCCTCCTCAAAAGGCCCACAGCTAACTCGAATCAACTAAGCAACTTCTGACTCATCTCGCTGCTTCCCTATCAAGCCAAAGGGATTGAGAAGGTCAGTGACAAGCAACTCACAACCCACCTCGAACTTCACCATTATCTATACAACACACATTCAGAATTCAGAAAGAACCACAGCACCGAAATAGCACTCATCGCAGCCACCAATGACATGTGAAACATCCTGAACTGAGGAGAAACAGTTGCCCTCATCCTGCTCGACCTCTCCACGGCCTTCGATGCTGTCTCCCACAACACCCTCATCAGAAGACTCCAGAAGATTGATTTACAAGGATCCACTTTCAAATGGATCTGTTCCTTATTTGTGGGAAGAACCCAAAGGGTCAGTCTTTCACCCTTTACATCAGAGACCAAGAGATTGATATGCGATGTCCCACAGGGATTGTTCCTTAGCCCCACTCTTTTCAACATATACATTACACCACTCATCAACATCATTCAGTCATAAGACATCACTGTTATCTCCCATGCAGATGACACCCAACTCATCCTCTCCTTGATGGACAAGACAACCACGGTAGCAGACTGGATGCAAACCAACTGCCTGAAGCAGAACACCAGACAGACTGCCACACAAGCGCTCATCACCAGCAAGCTTTACTACGGTAAAACACTCGACCTCAGGATCTCCAAACAACTCCTACACAGATTCCAGACCATTCATAACACAGCTGCAGACTCATATTTGACCTCCCAAGCCGAATCCACATCACACCGCACCTCAGGAAGTTTCACTGGCTCCCCATTCACAAGCACAGCCAGTTCAAACTTCTCACACACACTTACAAAAGTCCTACACAACCCAGGACCAGAATACCTGAACTGCCACATATACTTCCACCAATCCACCAGACACCCACGTTCTGCCTCACTCTCACTGTCACACACCATGCATACACAAAAGCAAATTGGAGGTCACTCATTCTCCTACATCGCACCCAAGACATGGAACGACCGCCTTCAATACTTCAGAGTCTCCTCCTCACTTCTTGAGTTCCACAAGAAGCTGAAGACCTGGCTCTCCATATAAGAACACCTTGTGTCCACACACCTGCACACCTTGTCTAAGTGCCTTGGTACCCTTTCAGGTGATTAGTGTGCTATACAAATCAACATAACATAACATAGACAAGCTGGCAAGCTTCCGACTTCGAAAAGATTATTTGTCAATTTTGCCAAGCTTTCTTGTTGGTGAAAATCTACCCCCTCATAAAAAAAAAATCCTTTCACATATTTTCTGTCAATCATATTCATCAGATAACCATAAGTTCATGTTTGTTTTTTCCTTGGATACAAATATTTGAAGAATGTTGGACCTGACATCTTTGGTATTGTGTTCCCCCAAACCTTTTGCTTTAACTCCCAGATTTTTGCTGAACTTGTTTTCGATGGAATTAAAACTGTGCACTCCTCCCCAGCTAGCCAGTGCTAAAGTGCATGTGTTCTCTCCTTAAAACAAGGTGAAATTGGCATGCACCTAATTGGCACATTTAATTTGCTTATAAGTCCATAGAAACGGTACTACCTGTACCCAGTGCCTGCAAATTAAATACTACTAGTTGGCGGCAGCCCTCATTGTGCCACCCACTGAAGCAGCACTGGGAAACATGTCTCAGGTCTGGCACTGTAAACATACCTCAGGTCTGCCACTGCAGTCTTTAGTAAAGTTTTAAACTGAAAATTCGAACTGGCAAAATAAACCTTTTGCCAGGCCTAAAACCTTCCTTTTTATTGTTTTTGAAGTCCTTCCTAGGTTAGACCCTAAAGGCTCCTTAGGCAGGGTACATGGTATTTAAAAATTAGAACATGTGCCCTTAAGATTTACATTCCCTGTCAGTCATAAACTCCTTAACTTGTGTTTCATTGTTGATGGGCCTATCTCGCCCATAGACTATCACTGGGTTGCCTTAATACACTAAAGTGCTAAATTCAGATTGGGAACAGATAGAGAAATTATGCTGACACTCAAATGAATTGTAATTTAAAGTCCCCTTTAATGATAAAGTTGGTTCTTAAGTTACAAATTTGAATGTACCACTTTTTTTCTTGTCTCAACCAACTGTGCCTTTCTACCAATGTTGTGGGTCTCATTTGGAAGTGAACGGGTCTGCTGTGGGGGGTTCATATTTTGATCCAAGACAGTGAAACAAATGAAACCTAGGTATGAGGGAAGAGTGTCTTCTTGACAGGACGGCTGGGAAGGAGCTACCCCCTACCCCGATTACCATTGAAAGGGCCCTGCCTGCAGTGCATGCAGAAGAACCGAACACCACCTCTGCCCTGCCTTTTGTCACCTTATACAGTGCGGAGCCAGAGCCAGAACTAGGTGAAGGGGGAAGAAACGGCCAGAACCAGATTTTTGTTTAGGTCCTCTGGAAGAATCAGAAAGACTGCCCTGCTGCTTGAGGAACTGCCTTGCTCTCTGAAGAAAGTGATAATCTGAGACAACCCACCAATGTGAAGCTCCGGCGACAATTGAAAGATCGCACTACAGCAATGACCATCTGCGATGCCTGATCTGCTATTCGCACTGAAAGCGTCATCCTTGTGGCCTCCTTCAACGCAAACAGAACCTTTGCGCTGGACTAGCGAAGGCAACTCTTCAGTAGGACTTACCTAGCCCCTGTATCCAACGCGCGCTCCATTGTGGTTGGCCTGAACTTGTGACATTCACTGGTTTAGCGCGACCAGATATTCACGAGTGGCGCTTTCTGCTTCTTGACAGTATTTTCACTATAATCCTTCAAATTCAATATTGTCAGCTCTACTAATTGGATTTTTGTTATTCTGATATTTTATTAAAAACAATTTACTCTTTCTCTAAATAGGTTTGGAGGTTTCTTGGGTTATGTTATAAATGTATCACTGTTTGCGATGCTGCACAAATAATTTATACTTTGCCTTTAAGTAAAGCCTGACTGCTTTTGTGTGAGGCTACCAGAGGGTTAGGCACAGGTTAATTTTGGGACTTTTGTGGTTCACCCTGACAAGGATTGAGATTGTTTAGTGACTGGGTCTTCCCCTCCCTCCTGAAGCCAATTTCTTATAAAAGGTGCATTTTAGCAAATATAACTTTGCAAACTTCATGAATTATTAAGAAGGTGGTGACGTTTTAGAAAGAACCCAAATGGTTTGAGTAAAGTAATCATCGGTGCGCCGCATACTATCTTAGAAAAGAGCAAACACTATTTTCACCCCCCAAAGAATTGCTAAAGCCAGCCATCGTATATTATATACTCAACTTAAAGCGGTTTTAGTGATATTCGTTTTTCATCGTCTCGTGGTTCCAGAAAGTGCACTTTAACACATTTTCACCTCTTATTATCAATGAGCACCAGATGGAAGGCACCTCATTAAAAATGCTGCTCCCAGAATAGGCATTTTCAAAGCAGGCGACAATGTCATGTTCTAAGTGTTGCTGTCACTGTACAGTATGCATTTTCGCACCGGATCAATTTCATGCTATCTGGCCATATGTCTTCAATGTACGAGGCTCTTACATTATGGCCATCGGTTCTAGTTCCGCGAGCAAGATACCATATAAAATGCGGGATGCGTTCTGTATGTAATACATTTCCAGGAAAACTATTTACAGACGAAGGGGCAGATTTACAAGCCCCTTGCGCGTCATTTTTCCCGTGTTAAAAATGACGCAAAAGTGGCGCAAGGGGCTTGTAAATCTGCACCGAAGTCTGTGAATCCGAAGATCTGGTCTGTTGCCTTTCAAACTAAAAAAGAAAAAGACAACCCTCAGGCTCCTTGACAGCATCTTTACCACTGTGATGTCAAACGCGTGGGAACACACGCGCACTCAGCAAGTAAGCATCCATGTTGTCTACCCGTCTCTTCACACAATCTTTGCTGTCAGTGCCCTTTAAACACCTTCATCTGGGGCAATTATACATGTGCTTATCCGCGAGCCACCCCTGCGCGCCATGTGGCGTCAGTTAACTCGATGACAGAGCCCTGGCGTCCGGAAGAGCAGACGCATTCGTTCAGTCTCCATAATCTCATCGGTCGCCAAAGAGCAAAGCTCGCAAATGAGGCGAAACCGTAGCATAGCTGTAAATTGTCTACAAGCAGCTATGCAAGGCATGCTGGGTAAGGATTAGAAGGCGAAAATACCTGTGCCCCACCTGGGGAGAAAGTAACGTCATAGTGTCGTTTTCTATTTTCTATGTCCCCAAAATAGAAGTCATAAACAAAGACTATCTGTGGATACTTAAATGCAACTTAAACACTTTGGGCCTCATTTATGAGAAGTGTTGCATCGCTGCGTGAAATCAGCAATGCGACAACTCTCAGTACGCCCTCCTTGCGACACCATTGATGCCTCATATTTAACTGTATGACGTATCATGTCGCAAGGAATGACAGATACGTCAGTATTATTGACGTAGCTGTCGGCGCAAAAGTGGCACAATGCTGGAGTTGTGTCAGAAGCGTGACGCAACTCCAGCAATGTTCTTTTCACATGGGGCAAGCCCCATGTGGAAGGGCCTGCGACACCCTTATGCCTGCCATGAGGCAAGCGTTTTGACACATTGGCATAATAGAAGTTGCACGGTGAACACTGCTCCCTTCCTACGACCCTTACTTGTGGGGGAATGCCCACCCTGCATACATAAAACCTGACGCAGGTATAATGTTGCACAGGGGTTCACGAACTGACGCATCTGCCTAGATGCGTCACTTCGTAAATATGGCGCAAAATGGTGCATTATTTACGCCGCCGCTGCAACACTAAAAGTGACTCAACAACGGCGCAAAAGTGATGCAGGCCTTCATAAATAGGGCCCCTGGTATCTTCTGTGTTAAATTGCATTCTACTTGGGGCTGCTCACTAATTCCTCGCCGTAACACAAGAAAACAAGCCTCTCAATGTAGCGTGGAGCCTATATGAAAACCGGAACTTGGTGTGTTTACTGAAATTTGCAGGGAAAGAATGGGAAAAACCTGAACTGTCCTGGAAAATCTGGGCCACCTGGTCACCTTAAGGCGGGGTCATGATGTGCTTAAAGTGATACCAATTACAATAACTGAGCACTCTTACCAACTGATGGCGTCCTCACACTATATACAGTTAATAAGAGGACAAATATGAGAAATACTTAATGCTTTTCCTCTAGTGCATACTGTCAGCTTAATCACTCTTGATCTTTTCCCATAAACTCAGGAGCTATAACATGATCAATGCACACTTATGTCAAATAATTATCTGGAAACCTCCATTTACACTGGTACAAATGCATATCTGATTTCCTCACCTAATCCTCAGTTTATAAACTGTGACAACTATTCTATAACACTTAAAAAAGCTACCAATCTACTTACAAATTGTGTTCGTCCATACTTCTCTACACGTAGACTAAAGTAAAAAATACTGTATCTAGGGATGCTCTGTTTTGTGTCAAAGCGTAATATTGCATTCATGGGTTACATTTTATCAGCCACCCATAGTGATGACATTGATGAGGTCAATGAATGGGTGTAGTTATACCTACAATTACTGGCAAGGTCATTGAAGATGTTGTCTTTCGTATCATTTTGAACATTCAGCATTTTTGAGGTCCTGAAGTGGAGTGAGGGCAGTGTTACGGATGCATTGCTTGCGAATTTCAGAGGTGTATGAAAATGCCTCTATGTAGTCACCCTCGTTTTTTTGTGGATAGATGCTGCTGGTTTTTGGATTCTGTGCACTGGAACTCTGCTAACCAGGCTGCAATTCATGTGCTCTGACCCCTAAAACACCTCAAAAGTGGTTCTATTCCTGAAATAACTTACCTGCAAATCCCTAGTATATGGTTCAAAGTGTGCCAAGGCCCTGCAAATTAAATGTCACTAGTGGACTGCAGCACCTATTTTACCACTTACTACAATGACTGTGCAAACTTGGCTTTAGGTCTATCATTGTAGCTCAATTGTGGCAGTTCAAAAAAACACAACTCAAGTCACTCCTAAGTAAGTCATATAGCCCACAATGCAGGGTGCATTGTATTTAAAAGTAGGACATATAGAAAGATAATAATAAACATGTCCTTACAGTGAATAGCACCTAAAAGTTATTTTCATTGTAGCAAGTATAACTATTCCACAGAGCAACACTGTTGTTCACTATTCAATGTATTAATGCTATGGGCTAGAAAACAACTAGAAATATAATTATGTGACTTTTAAAGTCTAATTCACTGGCAAAGTTGGCTTTTTAATAACTATTAAAGAACATGTACAGGTCTAATCATTACTGTTAATTATTAAAAAGTCACCCATCATCAGGTCTTGAAGCAAACAAGGCTGAGTGCATGGTATTAAAGCAGCACCTGTGGAAGTGTAACATTTCTTTACAGTGGCTAGCACCCAAAAGCTATTTCCTCTGTAGGAAGGCTGGTGGGCCCATAGAGAAAAACTGGGAAACAATATTAAATGTTAATTCTGCTATCTTAGGGTAGGGATTCGCTAGAAATAGAATTCAACGACTCTTTATTATTTAGGAAAACCCCAATTTAATGGTGACGTCAGATTTTTGATAAATATTAACGAAGTCTAACTTTTAGAAAGTTACCCTTTCCCCGCCAAAAACCTATAGAGGCTAATTTGTATTAGTCCTTAACTACAGACCCCTCAGTGCTTAACCCTGAATGTGGTGTGAAGACTGCTCCTAGAGCAGGAGACAAAGGCTTAGATGGGTGGAGGGTTTTGTCCTTTGGCAGGGCTGGCAATTTGTGCAGTGTCAGGAACTTCATTAGCTTCAAAGAGGCCTTGCCTGACATAGGCAAATGCTAGCTGACACTTGGACAGACCCTTCCTTTGTTCCCCCAGTCATACTGGATCTAATCACAGTGGGATGAGGCTATCCCCAGAACTGGTTTGAGGTGACCACCGAGAAGAGTTGCTCATTTTACTCACCACACCTTTGGGGTGGGTACGCAGCCTCTGCTCAGGCAGGTGGGGCACTGTGAGTTTGATTGCTGTAAAGCACACTGGAATGGCTGCAAAGGTGGGTAGTGTTACTCCTGGGGACTTTATTTTTCAATTGGTTAGAGAGGGGGCAGGAGTGACCATCACCAACAGGCTAGTGCCAGGCTCAAAAGTAGCATACCTAGGCGCCCGCTTCTGAATGCCCTGGACCTGTGGAAAACAAAAGGACTGCATTTGTGATTTGAGATCTGTAAAGAGACCGTAAGGGCTGGATCGGTTCACACTCATATCCAGGACAAAGAGGTTGACTCCAAGGCTCAGTTGGCTGATCTCATATTAAGCTGCAGGTATCCAACAAATTACAAGAATCCCTTTTCCAGTAGAGCCAAGCTGACCAGTTCCAACTGAACCTGTCCTGGACCATGTGGGTGACTGCTGCTGGAATGAGTATTTACCAGTTAAGTGCACTTCCTGCTACATTGGCTGTGTGAAAGAGTACTTCTCCTAAAATCCTGTAACACCTGGAACATGTACATTTTGGCTCCAAAGACCTCTGGAAGACTGGTACAAACCTGCTAAATTGAGTCGACCAAGGTGCGTTGCAGTTGGGCTGAAGATTGGGGGGGGGCTTAACTTGCGTAATTCCCTGTAGCATAATCGCGCTGATTTACCCCAAAATTACACAAGATTACATAATTAGAGTAATTCTGCATTTAGCCCCCTTGGGACCAAAATGGATGTGAAGATGCATTTTGCAATAAGAAATATTGCTAAATACATGAGAACATGAATAGTGATCACGAGCAGCCGCTTGAGCTTGCTAAATGTGCACTTGGGATCGGATTTCCTCGCGCCAATAGTGTTAAATGCAACAGAACACGAATAGCGAGTGGTCAATTGCTAAATGTACTCTTGCAGTAGTATTTCTTTCCCCAAAATTGCTCTTAATTACATGAAATTCATCGCATTATAGGTAATTCTGCCCAGGCCTAGTAAAGATTCAAGTTTCTTCTGTACTTGTATTTATTAATTAATTCTGATGCAGTTAATTAAAACCTTTACATGATAAAAGAACACAATGTAGGAAATACAAAAGCACACTCTAAACATGAGGATTCTCAAATAATGGTCCATAACGCTACCAAGAAGAGCTAGTGCGTCGCAGATGAGAATGGAGGATGGGGTGGATAGTTCTAGTATACAAGCAGTTAAAAGGTACAATAACGTGCTATAAACATGAGGTCTCA
Source organism: Triturus cristatus (assembly GCF_964204655.1). Taxonomy (NCBI): domain Eukaryota; kingdom Metazoa; phylum Chordata; class Amphibia; order Caudata; family Salamandridae; genus Triturus; species Triturus cristatus. Next base: position 928,794,717 of record NC_140593.1, on the reverse strand, counting down.
TCAGTAATTGTCCTTAATTAAGCCAAACATACACAAGGAAAAGTGCTAGTGCGTGGACCCCTCTATATTTTTCCTTAATTGCTACCTAAGAAAACTAGTGCGTAGCAAATGAGAATGAGGAATGGGGAGCATATTACTAGTATAAAACACAGTTGAAAGGTACAATAGCATGATAAAAACAAGGGGACTCTCCAGTATTTGTCCTTAATTAAGCCAAACATACACAAGGTAAAGTGCCAGAGTATGGAAAGTGCAGAGGAAAGAGGAAAAGTCTTTAGGAAACAGGTCCTCAGTTTGGTTCTGCTCCACAGTGATATAACATTTTTCCAGGCAAACTGTTACTTGCGGGCTCCAGCCTTGCAAGCCGAACAGCAAGGCTTGACGGCATCTTCTTACTCCATTAGCATTAAAAAGGTTGCGTAGAAGCATTCTGTTTGCTGGTTGCAAAGTTGGACGTATGCACAATATGTGCAAAAAAGATTTCTTCCGGCCCCTGACAAACTTGCATGATGGCGAAATTGGTTCTGGGCCCCATGGTGGCAGCGCATCCTTTGTTGGGAGAAGGCCAAGTTTTAGAGCTAAAAATCTAGATTTATTAAAACCTTTGATGGTTTCAAAAAGATACCACTGTGGGGTAGGCAATTTATTTGTGTTGATACATAGTCACAAGTGTTTACACTTGTGTAAGCGTTCCTTATTTTGCGCCCAGGAAAATAGCCTAATTTGTTTGTTCACTGAAAGTTTAAAGGCATGATGTGGTAAGTGTGCATCCCACAGTTATTGCGAGGCGAACGCTTTTAAGGCCTCACTTCTCACATGGGCCCAACAGTTTGTTTGGCAGCTATTTTGACACTCTTTCTAGATTAGTGCCTTTAGTGTATTTGGAGGGCCTATTCTTATGGATGACGGGCACTTGAGGAGGGAGCTTTGGTGTACAAACCCTTGCTCATGAAGCTCAAATTCTAAAAAATGTGTGCAGGTGAAGTGTATTGTGGAAGATGAAATATCAGGCGGAAGACTTTACTCTGGGCATTGTTCAGACACGGGCTTAGCTTTCTCAGGAAGGCTACTGATCTGTAAGACAGAATTGGGATTAGTTTTGCTTTATTTGCTTTCTCCTGCTCTGTGCTTTTCCACAACAGAAAATCAGTGTCTGTAGAATCTCACGTATAAGATATCTAGCCTCATAGAGCCCTCTACGGATAGAGCTTGCAGCCTTGCACCACTGGAGGAATCCGAGCTCCAAAAAAGTGACTAAGTCCGAATGTAGATAACTGGACATGGACGTAAGCACCAAACATTTCCAGTTGATGAGAGGACTTCCCTGGGTACGAATTACAAAATTTCCAGTTCTGAGCTTTTCCCTCGTAAAACAATGGGATCCCACCCAATACCTATCAGACATTGTAGAGCCGTTCCCAGCTACAGCCTACTGCCTTGCCTTACTGAAGGACCCGCTTCCAGAAAAATAAGCAAGCCCCAAGGCAAAACCTCCAACCATGACATATTTGGTAGGTGTATACGACCCACTCTCTATCAGGGTCAGTCACAAATCACGCCTAGTTCCCGCTCTACCACAACCAGTTGACCACGGTTGACATTTTATGCTCTGTGGCACTATTTTCCTTTAAACCTTTAAAAGTTCATATCTCCTTTTCTTCTTATTTGATTTGTCTCATTTTGGGTACATTTTTCTCATGGTTATTTCTGGTTTTGGAGTGGGATTTTTATTGTGTTGTGTTTTCGACTTTAACTGTTTTGATACTTCTATAAATTTATACATTTTCTTAAGTTAATCCATCCTCTGTGCCATAGGATCCAGGGGTTCAGCTCCAGTGTAAACTATTGAAACCTGTACTGGACTTTACAAGATAGTGACATTGTTACTTGTGGTTGACACCCATCAACCCCTACTAATAATCCACTTTCTCACACTTTTTTACCTCTGAATACTTAACCCTAACCCTTTCTAGGAAAGATTTTTAATTGAATGTTTCATGTTTTGTAATGTTAAAAGAAAATAAATGTGCACGAAGTTCATTGGCCCAGCACCCTGCCCCTATGTGGCCCTGCCATCAGGCCTCATATGAGCATAACCCACCATTCATTGGCACTGGAAGCATCTGGCCCTAGTGTGTTCAAAGCTGTGAAAACACTTCAGTTATGTAAGTTTGAGACTATAGTGCACTGCCTGGACTTTCAACCAATCTCAGCACAAATCCACCATGACCGCATTATCCACTGCACAAAACCTTCTGAAGCTAACTAGATGGACTAGCCAAAATCTGCGAGCTGTCCTTTAACAGAAAAATGCAATCCATGGTTCTAGACCTGCAGATCCAAAACATAGTAGCAGAGAATTGTGTTTGTGAACTCACAAGTATATTTATATATTCCAAATGTAATCACAAGCTCCAACATAGCCATGCGAAATAAGCCCACCTTCCGATCCTCATTTCATTATGTCTTTATTTGCAGCCAAAGAAACCACCAGCGTTTCGACCTCCATAAGTCTTAATCATATGGCAAACAACAGGCCGCTGATTACTTAGCTTTTAAAACACAAAGCTTGTCATAGACAGTGTATTTTATGCAGGCGGCCAGGGTTTGCAATGTGGTATTTGTCCCTGCACTTACCGATCAGTAATTGTGTGAACTGAACTTGTGGTGAAAGTTGTCCGTACAAGATCAAATAACATGGAGTAGCTTTTAAATCATCAGGAGCACCATTGTGAAAAAATGAAAATCCTGTGCACTATAAGAAATTGACTTCTTTGAGGCATGTTTAGGATTAATGACATTGCAAGCGTTGAAAGGACCAATAAAGTTATGTTATTGAAACAAGTACTATTACATCACTTTCGCAGTGTATTGTGGGCATTGGAGTCCTGGATTTATTAACACTGAAAGTGAAACACGATTAAAAAACGAAAATTGCAGTACTTTTACTGATAAATATTAACAAAGTTTCTTTGGAGGTACATTTTCACTGTCTCATCAATATGGACTGCACAAAGTATAACTTGCAAGTAGTGGCAGCTGGTGGAATTTGAAACTGGTGAGGCGTATGCAAAAGAGCGTAGCGAGCGAGCCCGATGGCAATAAGGGGGGTTCAGGGGGGTTCTCCCCCCGTAAGGACATTTTTAAAAAAATTGCATATTTTTGGTGCGATTTTCAGCACTATTTCTGTGATAAATGGACTAAAAATTCAGTTCTTCTAGGTATTCATAAAAGAAAACTCATACATTATTTCAGAGAATTTCTGGGTTTCCAAGCAAGTCTGACTTCTGAAGGGGGCTAGGGTACTAAGCAAGACTGCTTTGGCTCTACCCTTTCCAATAGAAAACACTAGTTAGCAATGAGAACAAGTTCAATGAACAAACCTGGGGTCTAGGGAGAGTCCCTCTCCTGAGAAAGAAATTTAAAAAAGATTGGCAAATGGTGCATTTTAAAGCAAATGAATGCAGCGATAAAGCAAGGCTTATTAAGCAGTGGGAACGTATAGTCTTGAAATATTAAACACATTAATAACTGCCCCGTATCTTCTTGCATTAAATTGTTCAACAGTTACTGTAATATGTAAATTGTTCTACATGACAACAACTTTAGCCCTTTAAAATGTATGCTTGCCCAGTCTCTTGCACTGCATGCAGTATTAACTTTGGAAGAATATGCTCTAACCACACTTCGGGAAGCACCCACAGCTGCTGACTGTAACCAGTCATATAGAAATATGTGCAGACAGGGCTTTAAGTGAGATGAAAAAAGTGGGTGCTCCCTATAAAGGAACATGCCAAAAACATTTCTGTGATTCCCATAGTGTGCCATCAGACCGGTATTTTGGTTTCTCTCTGAGAGTAATTTTATCCAGATAAATGGCGCAGCAACTGACATACGCCTAACGCCTGTCAGTATGATTGGCTTTGTTACTGGGTGTTAGCTGTTTGAGATAAATGAGTAACAACAATGATTTCTTATAAATAATTAACATTGAAAATGTTTAAATTCTGAAATAGCGAGTCTGTGAATGAAATAGCATTGAGGCCTGTGGAAGGAGTTTTGGTCTTCAATTATGTGTGCTTTATGTTAGATATGTATCGTCTTTTTCTCTGCATAACTTGTCCATCTGCACATCTTCAACCCCCTCTTTCCTCTTCAGCATCCTCTTTACGCTCTTCCCCGAATGCCCTTCCTCACATCTCTGTCACTTCACCGCCCCAACAATCACTGCACTCCCTCAAATATAAGCACTTTAATTTCTCTTACTTTTGCCTTGCAAATATTTTGACATCAGTGTACCCCCTTCACACACATTTCCACAGAATTTCAGTTGCAAATGGAATACACAAATATTGTTCGGTGTGCTCTGCAGTCAGAGAGGCCAACCCACTGACAGGCACTTTGTTTGGCTTTAGCCTTAGAGCCTGCGTGCTCAATCAAAGCCCCTCATAAACACCTAGCATGGCTCAAAACCTCAAAGTATGCACAGAAAAAAATACAGATAAACAACAACATTATAAAATAGCTAACTCGTGGGGAATGCAAGATCAAATAAACATGTAACTAAGAGAGGAACTAAATCGCTGAAATGCATTCCCTCGATGTTTTTAACATTCATTGTTTGCAAGTCAATCCATTTTTTTGGCATCACTGTTAACTTAGGGGCATGTACACAGGGCCAGTTTTAATGCCATACATCAGAGGACTGGCCACTGTAAGCACATATTACACAGTAAGAACATATCTCTCGCTTTTGTCATCACTCCAGGCACCCCAGGGGTCAGCTGTACCCTCAGGATATTCAGAATTAATAATAATAAAGCCGAGAGTGTAACACCAATCAAAGCGGGTGGCTTTCGGTTCGCGGTTGGAAGGCAACAAACATGCAGTCAAAGTCAAGAGCTTCCCAGTACTACTTGCCGCAAAGTGCTTTAAATCCTCCTCGGGAAAAGAAGGCGCTAAATAAAAACAAAAATAATACAAATACTATATGCGAAGGAAGCTGACGTGTTGAGGGGAGGATTGGAAAGTGGTACAATAACTAGTATTTATTGTATAGTGCTTGATGTCACAGCCACTGTGCGTTGGTGCTGCAAATGACGTATTTTACTACTACGCATGACAGCGTTTCCCAGACTGGGAATGATCAGACTTAGGTCCCACAATAATTCCTGCAACAGTTGCATTAACCCACCCAACTGTTATGAGGCTTTTGTGTAAACTCCTGGTGCCAGGTACCCAACAACGCAAGGGAGGCACATGCAGGTACCTCAGACAGCTGTTTACAATCCGGTGGAGTACAAAAAACAGCATTGTTGCAGCATAATGGACAAATACACAACAATTTCACCAGTACTTTGGAATTTTGACCAGACGGATCAGTACAAAACGACATGTGGGCCAAATGACCAGTGCCAGAACACATAATTGCTCTTCCAAGTCATTGCACAATTTGAATTGTGTCGTTAACTTCCAAGATAAACTCTGATGTGTCATTTTATGACGTGTTAAATTGAGCTCTGGTTAGTTTATGAAGCGAATGTATAGCGCAATACATGTTACGGGCTGTTATCGACAAGGTTACTGCGTGACTGGCTAGTTTTATTATACAAAAAGCTGCAATATTTCTGGGCGGTAATTTTACAGACGCCACCACTTCCTTCTGCAATCCACCATTTCTGGCGATTGTTGCCCCCTCCCTAACTGCACGGCATTTTATAGCATATCTAGGTTTGAACCACACAATTCCCACATACACACATTCATACATCCCTTTGAATTATACATTTCACACAGCGGCGGGCCTTGTATGTAATTATTTCCTTCATCCACATAATCACCTTCTAAGCATAACTGTGCATTTATATAGTGCAAGCATCAATCAAGCTCAGCTGCAGCAGTGCCCTTTGTGAAGCAGCGATGGATTATCTTTCGGGGTTTCATTTCCTGGCGCACACCGCGCTCTGGCTCACGGACAATTCTTAAGTGTAACTGGAAAGAGCAGCATTCCATGCTTGTTGGGTTTCAGTGTTTCATTCGGCATCCCCTTCTCCCTACAAATACTTCACGAGAGGATATAATGACCTGCAGATCTGTTTGCGGAAGTAACGAGAAACTACTGGGTCTCCTGGATATTTTATAGATCCCAAGATGAAGTAAGAGTGGCTTGCGCGTGATATTAGCTGTGATCTGATTAGTTTATGTTACGCATGCAAGATTCTGCACCCTGCCATTCCAGAGAGAGTGCTCTTGCACTGTTCAGCCTAGCACTGCCCCAGACATATGTGGCACCTTGAGGCATTTCTGGTGTTTTATCCCTCAACCCTGCACATGCAGCAGTCGCGTCTCGCACTCGCAATACTCGCGGGGGGTCGCACTGGGGTGGGGGCCGGGGGGGTTAAATAAAGTTTTAAAAAAAAATTAAACTTACCTGACCGAGCGGGTCCGCACCGCCTCTGCTGTATGCTCCTGGGCCGGGGTCCGGTGCGTTGGCGCCTTCAACGTCTTCTGCCTCTCAGCCAATCCAGGCGCTGCGCCAGCAGGCAGCAGCGCCAGGATTGCTTGAGGGCAGGGATACTCCCTGCCCATTAGGAGACCAGGGGTTGCGCATGAAGCAACCCTTGCTCTCCTAAGGGGAAGGCTAGTGCGCATGTTCGGGCTGATCGTAAAAATGATCAGTCCTAAAACGAACATGCGCACTAGCGTGCTGTTACTCAACACTGAGAGTGCTGCCGCAGCCCCACCCCCTTCAGCATCCCTGTTCTACTTCTGACGCTAATTCCAATCAGGAGTCTTGATTGCTGCAATTAGCATCAGAAGTAGAACGATTTCCGTGGCATTAGTGGGGCAACGCCCCAACACCCCCAATGGATGCACCGCCCTAAAACGAAAGTTTTCTAACTGAAGTCCTTCTTCACTGTCTACAACAAGCTTGGTGTTTGAAAAGCCAAGTAACCAGCTGCCTGTTGTTTGCCATATGTTTAAGACCTATGGAGGTCGAAACGCTTAATGGTGGTTTCTTTGGCTGCAAATAAAGACATAATGAAATGAGGAGCGGAAGGTGGGCTTGTTTCGCGTGGCTTTGTTGGAGCTTGTGATTACATTTGGAATGTTTATAGTGGTGACGCCCGCTGCACAAGCCCCGACCCACGAGGCAGAGAGTCCATTTGGCGTCAAGTTCAATGGGAAAAAAAATATATATATAGAGAGAGAAAAAAAGAGAAAAAAATTAAATAAAAAATAATAAAAAGAGATGAGGGAAAACGCCAGTGGTCCTTGCGTGCCGTCCATTTGTTTAAGACCGCCCATGAAGAAGGAGAACAGTCCGAAACACGTCGGCGGGGAATTTGGGTGTGACCGCGAGTGTGGGATTCCAGTAACGATTGATGTGTGCCTCCACCCAAGGGGAAACTCTCTTTTGCATCATAGTGACCGCCCCGGTTACGGATGGCACCCTCACTGAACTTGTGGGGCCGTTGTCGCCATAGATCAACAGCGGCAATCGGAACGACTGTTGCTGTTATTGTTTTTCCTGCACTTTTGTGAGCACCCCAGTGATTGTTTTCATTTTATTACAGATGGACGCTTTTGGCAGCACCTTATTTAAGGCTCAATTGTATGGAGGAACTACCAGTCCCATAATTCCAGTGTTGACCTATTTCAGGATGAATAAAAAGAGATGAGGGAAAACGCTGGTGGTCCTTGTGTGCTGTCTATTTATTTAAGACTGCCCATGAAGAAGGGGAACAGCCCGAAACGCGTCGGCGGTGAATTTAAGTGTGACCGCGAGTGTGGGATTCCGGCAACGATTGATGTGTGCCTCCACCCAAGGGGAAACTCTCTTTTGTATATATATATATATATATAATAAAAATTCACTTCCAAGAACAGCTAAAGTGCTTTTATGGATACAAAGTGAACCAAAAACCAAAATCAAACCATAGTTAACCAGTTATGGTTACTTTTGCAAACTAGAGTTCACACACCTACTATACAAACCATAAGTTGCACATAAAATGCAATGTTTAAGACCATATCACTGCTGTAAGGGATGTCATCACACACAAAAAGTATGTATGGTAGTATCACATTGAAGCCGCCTCATAAAGAGTTTCATTCACATAAAAATCGATTGTTTGATGCAATCTGTGAGGAAGTAAAAAATAATTGTATGTCCATTTTGCTTTACTGTTGTAAATAAAAGTCCCCGGTGAAATTTCAGTTACACCAGTGCATTTTTTATGATTTGGAAATTTCATGGCCCGTTTATTACATGAACGCGTGTTTATCCCACAAAAAACTTAAAGATGCGCTAATAAACAGAGAGCCACTTGTGTTTCTAGTGCTTCTTTTAGTGTGAAATACACCCTCACGTCCAAAATGGGCACAAGGGCAATTTCTCGTTAAAATATAGCTCTAAATGCTGGTATTGCATTTTGCGTAATTTTCCTGAAATGTCAAAAATTATAATAGCAAGTTACGCAAATTTTGCCCCCCTCTATAATAAAACAGAGTTTGAGATTTGCACTGCAGTGATAAATGCATGAATATATATTTAGGAACCGTCCCACGCATCCGCCAAACGACCACCGGCGGAAGATCATTCTCCCACCTCGCCGCCAAGACATGGAACACCCTGCCCGCCCACCTGCGTTGGACCCAGAACCTGCTGACCTTCAGGAGACTTCTCAAGACCTTGCTGTTCGACCAGTAGCTGCCTCCCCCCGCCCCTGCTTACCGCCTTGAGACCCTCACGGTGAGTAGCGCGCTCTACAAATGCTTGATTGATTGATTGACTAATTGAAATAACATCGGCTGTTGGACTACGTTTATTATCACCCCCAAAGGAAATAAATGGGGGCAAAACGTGTGATTTAGAGTACTTGCACTTAAATATCACACATTTATTTCTGAAGCACAGTGAAACTGAAAAACTGTTTACTGCCTCAATCATTGTATATTACAAGGAAACAGCCCCGCTAAAAGGCAGTAGTAGCCTCTTTCAGATGATTTTATCTTGCTCCAGGTACAAAAATGGGTAAAACAGGTTGAGGGTCTTTATCTGTGGCTAAGATATGTTTACTATGCATTTGCAAATTCAATATAATGCAAAGACAACTTTGAAAAGTATGTATACTCTGTAAATTTGCAAAGTGCATGGAAATAGTCACATCACACAAATCCGGTGGCCCTTGCATGAGATCTTTGTGTAGCCAGGTCTATCATGTGAACAGGGTCGGACTGGGACAGAAAATAGGTTTGGGCACCAAAACAAAAGTGGAATCCAGTAGAAAATTAGATAGCTTTCAAAGTAGCCAATATTTACAAATTGGGCCAGTTTTGAACTTGTAAAGACATGCTGTATAAATGTTTTGCAAAGTATGGAAGACCTCATGGATTTGAGACTACTGCAGGCAATGTGGGTTTTGTTACCAGGGAAATCAAAGTGCAAACTGACCCAGCAAACCATAAAATAGGCTCACAAACAGCCAAAAGACTGGCCCACACACTGACCTGAAGATCAGCTCATTGGTCACTTTCTGATTGCCCTAATGTGAAATACAGTCACAGTGCATGAGTAGAGGCAGAGTGATAGACTAATAGTTTATGGAGTGGAATATAGACACTTATCGTAAGTTTCACTACACCCATAAACAAAATGGATTAACCTCTTCTGTGCCCATGACGAGATAGTCTCGTCATGGAGCACGGTCGCACTGTGCCCATGACGAGACTATCTCGTCATGAAACCCACCCACTAAGGAAACGCCCGGCACAGGAGGGGTAAAGGGCGTGGCACCGAAGGGGTTAAAACTAGAGATAGGCAGAACTTGCGGATTTTCACTCTGTGGAATTCCATGAAGTTATATGAAAACTCTGCGAGAATCCGCAAAGTTTCGCGAATGGGCGGAAATCGGCACATCGCGTTGCTTGTGTTGATTTTTAGCACCGAGAGCTTGTCCTGTTCTGAAAAATTAGTGCATACGGCACCACGTGGTGCGCCAGAGAACACTGCTTCTTGAGTTGGTTTTGCTGCCGCTCGAATAGCTTTCCTTCTACGAACGGTCGAAACCGCGTAAGGAAAATCTCGCATGGCGCCCTCCTAGCACCCAAGCATAGCTCATGGGGTCACCAATTCTCGCTTGCGCAACCCAACTTACCGCTGGCGAGCCGTGCACGAGAAAAAACTCCACCATGCGGCATTTGTCAGAATTCGGCCGGAACTCAAAACTCCGCCGACTCTGCCAGCAGATCGGAATTTATCATCCACCCCTAGTTTAAATATTTTGTATAGCATAGGTTCATGGCAGCACTGTAATGCATACACCACATGTGTGCATGGGAATCGATGTATATTTATAATTGTCCATTCTAGGGAGTTGCAGGTCCCACCAGTTTTAGATCGATCCCTTTGTCCTACATTAAAAATATTTCTCCAGACACCAGTGCTTAACCTTTATTTCTGGAGCTCAAAATTGGTTCAATTTTCCAATGTTGTCGTTTTTACACTTTCAAACACACACAAAAACCGCACAGTGTGAATGAACAGCAAACATCGCAACAAATAATGCTGTCTCGCCCTTCCTTCTTCTTCTCGCGTCTCTAAATTATCACTCCACACCTAGCTCACTGTCAACGTTAGGAGGAAAAAATAGAGCAAACTGTCTTCAAGAAACGGGCAGCAATTAGGCTCTATGTTAGGAAACCGGTCTAGCAATTGCTTCGCCAAGCAGGTCATATTTCCTACCAGCAAGCAAGAGCGCCCCCCACTGACAAATCTACGTTAAAAATAATTTTCAGTGTGCTAGATAGAGAGAATAGTGAACCCTCACAGTTCATGACATGGTATCCAAGTGCTTTGCACAAGCCGATGGGCCCTTGTCAAATGTGTGCATAGTAGAGCGTTAAAATATGTTTGCCTATCTTATTTTAACCGCACAAGGCACGAAAAAAAAAAGGCCTTTAACATTTTCAACAATGAGAGCTATTTTTGGTCAGATAACTCCACCCTGAGCTATTGCCTAACAGTAACTAAAGCGCCCTTTAAGAAAAATTGGGGCATATTACCAAGGGCCGGCGATAAATATCGCAAAGCGCGCTTAGCGCTTGCATATTTATCGCCGGCTATCTCTGGAATTTATCGCCTGGTTAGCGCTTTATCAACAACGCGCATCGCCGAGGCAATAAAAATTCCAGAGATAGTGTGGATATTGCCTTTTTCCATGGTGGAAAACGGCGATATCCTAGATGATAGGGCCTGTGGTCTTAGCCACAGAATCCACCCCCCATGTTAAGTATGCCTTAGTCAGGAATTTAACAGACGTTAAATTCCTGCGTTAAGGCATACTTAACGCAATTTAAATAATCGCTACCCTTCCTTGTTAATATCGCGAAGCTGCCTTCGCGATATATTCCCTGGTTGGTTTCACAGCCACGCTTACTTTGCATCTCATTAGCGATGCAAAGTTAGGCGTGCTGGAAAGAGGCGCTAAGTCAGCAAAACACGCGATAGTGTGTCTTTGCTGATAAGGCGATAAAATTATTGCCGCTTTCGGCCGAAAACGGCCGCAAAAGCGGCAATAATTTTATAGCGCCGCCTTGTTAATATGCCCCGTAGAAATGAAAGAAAAGTGGAAAGGTGGTGAAAGTGAAGGAGGCACAAAAATCCATAGAGAGCGAAAGGAGAGAAGAACTGATGACAAGAAGAAGCTGAAATATGGAATTAATGAAGATTAAAGGATGTGAGGTGTGAACGATAGAAAGAGGAAAGGAAAAAAGGAATTAAGGAACAAAGAAGAGGAGGAAGAAAGTAAAGAAGTGCGAAGGGGAGAAAAAGAAGGCAAGGGAAAAAAAAAACAAATAAAGAAGGTATGGAGGAGCCAAATAAAGAGAACATGAAAAAGAAAGGTAGCAAATAGACCAAAAGGTGATCGAGAAAAAAGGAGAGAAAAAAAAGCAAGGGAAAGAAGCAACAAGAAGAGAGAACAAGAAGGTAAGACTCATTGGAGAGAGAAAGAAAAAAACATAGGGGCTGGAGAAAAAAGAAAGGAAGAAAAGGGAAGAATGGAAAAAAGGAAACAAGAAAAGAGGAGTAAAAAGACATTAAAAAGAAAGGAGAGAAAGGAAGAAGAAAAGGAGGAAGGAAAGAAGCAAAGAAAGGGAGAAGAAGATAAATAAAATGGAGGATAGAAAGAAAGAATAGACATGGAAACAGGGAGAAAAAAAGAGGAGAATGGAGATAGCAAAAGCAGGAAAGAAGAGAAAGATAGACTGGAAGTGAAAGGAAAAAGACAGAAAGGAACGAAAACGTGTTTTTTTTGGATGTAATGTTATAACCCTCTGAGGGGCATATTATCAAAGACGGCGTTAAAATTATCGCCGTTTTAGCGGCAGAAAACTGCCGCTAAAGCGGCGATAATGGGCTTGATAATATGCCCTGGAGAATTCCAATAGAAGCCCATGTTCACACCAGAACATGGACTTCTATTGGAATTCTCCAGGGCATATTATCAAGCCCATTAATGCCGCTTTAGCGGCAGTTTTTTGCCGCTAAACCGGCAATAATTTTTAACGCCGTCCTTTATAATATGCCCCCAAATATTTTACTTTAATTGATGAAATAGAAGCTCACCGGGAAGAGGGTAATGAGTTTTAAAGGGTGTGCTGCTATCAAAGACATTTATTTATGGCCAGCCTTCTTCTGCAGGCAGCAGAATGACATTGTTTTATTTAAGAAGAGGGGGGCTACTTGCTGCTCCTGTCACCTCTACCTTCCTCATAAGATGCGTGCAGAGAGTTTTAAAACGCAACATCAGCAGTGAGACAGCTGGTTACTCCCAAACGCAACTGAGCGGAAGCAAGCTTCTCTAAGATATGCAGCGAGCTACTGGAAGCTCACAATCGTCCTGTTGGTGACCCCTACACTAGATTAACAACTGGGACTTGTCCATTTGTGAGCATGTCCCTGCAAATTACCTCAGAACAATTAGAAAGTGCAGCTGCAATTATTATTGGTCACATGGTTAAAGGATGCCCAAATTAGAGACGAAAGTAAACTATTACAAAATGGATTATTTATTTATTTAAAATATTTTCTATAGCGCTGGCTCCACCCTGGGTATCAGAGCGCTTTACATTGGAATGACAATAGTACATGGAATACAAAACAATGGTGTCCAAAAGAAGCATTCATAGGACTTTGAGAACCACATTGAGTAATATAGCTTGACTTAATAAAAAATGCAAAGAAGTAGCAATTTACAAAACAACACATGAATAGAGTAATTACAAATTATTACACAATATAAAGGAGGTAGACACATTTTTTGTGAATAAGGAAGGGTTGTGCGAGTGAGAGAAAGGGGGGGAGGGGAAGTGTTCGGAAAGGGGTGGTAGGATGAAGAAAAGGTGAAGATGGGTAGGGAAGGGGGTGAATAGGTGGGATCAACACAGGAGGAGTGAAGAGAGGGGGAAGATGGGGTTTCATGAAGGGGGGGAGTGTATAACAGGAATGGTAAAGGAAGGATTAAGGACCCCAATATTTGTTGAGCAGGTGCATTTTGAGGTCTTTTTTTAAACTGACGTATGAAGGGTTAAGTCGTAGATCTTTAGGGAGGGCGTTCCAGATGCTGGGAGCCTTACCAGAGAAGGAGCGAGATTGCGCGGCTTTCTTTTTTAACAGAGGGGAGACGAGGAGGAGAGAGTTGGTGCTTCTCATCGGTCGGGTACTGCCCGCTTTATTGAGTTTGTTTGAGAGGTAGAGCGGGGTCTTTTGATGAAGGGCTTTGTACGTAATGCAGGCTATTTTATAGGAGTTTCTGCGTTCAATAGGAAGCCATTTAAGGGTTTTAAGATTATGATGAAGATAATAAAAGTTATTTATAGACAAATACCCGATTGGGTGCCCTGGCACTAAATCCGGAAGCTAGCAGAAAGATTATAACTGACTGAGAAGCCACATTTTCAGGCCTTTTGCGAAATCTCCGGTGGTTGTGTTCCACTCTCAAAGATGTAGGCAGGTAGTTCCACACCTTCGGAGCCAGGAGCAAGAACTATCTTCCATCTTTTCTCCTACTCTTAATTCTAATGTGGTGTAATGAAGCACACAGTGTTTTGCACAGGATTCTCAGTTTTAAGGGGAATCGGGAAGTTCCTTCAAAGCCACTGATATTAACTCCACAGTCTCAGCAGCACAAAGCAAGCAGGGGAGACCTCATTCACCTGCTTATTTACGGAATATTTCAGCATAAATATTGACACTCATGTTTTTTTCAATAAAGAGTAGGATGGGACGGGTGGGATCCTGAACTCACTCATTTATCAGTTTGGGGAGTGTCAGAGGTAAAGAGCAAAACAGATGAATGAATGAATGAATGAAAAACGCATTTCTATAGCGCACAGCGTCTCGAAAGAGTGTCCCGGCGCTGTTTAGTATGCCAAAGGTCAGTAAACCAGAGGTAGAAACCTTTGCTCCATCCTAACATCTGAATAGAAATGTCTTCAGCTCCTTTTTAAATTTAGCTTCTTCGGGTGTCCATCTAAGGTAATCCAGGAGTTTATTTCACAGATTTGCTACTCTGACCGTGAAGGAAGCACCACCCCTCCCCTGTTTTAAAAAGCGTGGGGCATAATAAGGCCAGCTGAGCTCGACAGCAGCAGTTCCCACGGACAGTAAGCCTTAATACGATCATGTAGGTAACTACGGTCCTTATTACGGAAGGTGTGATGTGTTAGGGTCAGAGCTTTATAACTAATTGGCTGACAGGGCCGGACTGGGAACCAAAACCGGCCCTGGCAAAGTAATCGACTTGCCCCCCGGGGGCTTGGCGGTGCGGCCGAGCTGCCATAAGAACTTAGTTATCCACACCTTTAAACAAGCATTGGCATAGCCAATAGGTCTCGCCTTTGGGACCTTATAAGAGTGTTAGCTATTACAGTATGTTGTTTTTTTGTAATTTTTCGTGTTGCTTGTTACTCTCGTATAGTGCTTCATCTTAAAGAGCTAACAATAATTGACAGTCAGTAAATAGAAAGCTCATAGATGCACCAACCTACGGTTAAGCTTCACACTATGGAACTCAGAGGTTTACTTTACCTGTTCAAGCCAGACCCTTAAATACATAGGCCTGCACATTTTAGAAACCGCCTTCCCCCTCGCCACTTTATTTCAACCCGTAAGGCCCTGGTTGATAGGTCTGATGAGTTACTGACACAAACCAAAGTAAAATATAGCATCTCTAGGGAGAATGCCCAGTGGTGCCCCGTTAGCATGATGTCAATAAGTGCTGGGGAGAGCTGGAACTGGACCATAGCACGGGAAAGTACAGAGGGCCTGGTGGGACATTGCAATAATGTTCACTTAAAGGTACGCGGGCCACAGACGGTGCAAGCAGCTGCCCACTAAGTACAAAGGTCCCGGCAGTAAGTACTGGTTCATGCACCTCGCTTAAGTTTTGGATTCCTTGGAGCAGGAAGTGCAAATCCGTAAAGAAGGAAGAAAGATATAATGGAGGGGAGAAGATTGAAAGACGGGACATGACCAGTGAATGCGAGGTGCGCATTGTAAATGCATACCAACTGCGTCCACACCTCATCAGCTGTTGAGTTCAGAGAGGGAGTTCGGGAGCTTGGAAGCCCCCTAGGAGGAAAGGGGAAGTTAGATGCTACATAAACCCTCCTAAAATACCAAATATGATTACTGAGCCGCTCTCCTTAGAAAGAAGGGGTCGTCATCAGGCACATTTACAGCAAACCCCACACACAAGAGTCGGAGTAAGCTCTTACCTGAAACTAGAGAAAGGGTCTTTGAAGCTGGGGAACTAGGTTCGAGTCTGGAGGGAGGCTAGAACATCCTGTAATTTTGGGCAAATCACTTAACTCCTCATGTCTAAAATGAATGTGTCCGTCTGTAACACAACATGTGCAAAGTGCTCCGATACCTCCAGTCAAGTTTGCGCCATATAAAACTGCAAAATAAAATGTGTACAGAATCGCAAAGTCTTTGGCGCTTTGTCTCGTCAATCCCACAGATGCACACTGGCCAGGGTGCTGACAAAAGCATGAAAGGCAGCAACAGGCAGTAGGTGGTGTAGGGACGGCGAGCATGCTGAAAGAAAGCAAAAAGTAGTGCGCCAAACGTGAACAAGTAGTGAAAAATTAACTGAAACATGTAACTGGGTCAGTTGCCAGGGCGGAAAGAAGCAGCCAAAAGGCGGGGAAAAGACAACAAAGGGACCATAGGACGGAATATATTAAGAGGGGAACTACAAGGAGCGAATTACACAAGATGGGTGTGGCCAAAGTTCACAGAGAGACTACACCAAGCCCCGCAGACCAGCGCAATGTGCGTTGCTAGGCTCGACCTAAAAAGGAAGCAGGGAGGGACATTGGGAGCATGTTGGTAAGAAAGTTAACCAGTACGTCTAGCATTAATTTGACCGTTTCTGTGTGCCCCTCTGGGTAAAGTGTTTGGGGGACCAGGCATTTACTAGATCTTTATTTTTAGTTCATGCTTTCATTAATTATTAGGGAAGTGTGAAGGTCTTTATCAAACCATATGCCAAGGTATTTTAGGGCTTCGGTGTGCCATTTCAAACCTGAGTCGCCTAGTATTGATGCAATGAACATTCAGTGGGAATATCTCGGTTTTGGTTCTGTTTCGAGAGTAGCCAGACACCAGAGAGAATCTCTTTATCTCAAGCAATATGTACAGAATAGCTATATCTGTTGCTTCCGTGAATATAAGCACATCATCAGCGTAGGCAGCAACCAAGTGTCTGCCATAGTGGAATTGAACATTCCTAATGTTGCTGTTGCAAACAAGTGAAGATAAAAGTGGTTCAGTAACTAACAAAATTAAGTGCGGGGACAGCCCTGTCGTGCCCTGGGCTAATAGGAAAGATCTACCTAGATGGCGGTTATCCCTGACCTTCGCCACTGGGTTAAAATATAATGCCACTATCATGCGAATAAAGTCCTCTCCCAACTGCAGGAAAGTCCAAAATACTTTGTCAAAGGCTTTTTTCACGTCGAGAGCCAGAACGGCTAATGGGCACTCAATGCAGCTCACCTTGTCAAGGGAGTGGCAAATAATCTAATATTGTCAGCAACTAGCCTGACTTTTAGAAAACCAGTTTGGGAGGGAGCAATGAGCTTTGGTATGACCTTCTCCAATCTTAGCGCAAAGATCTTAGCATATATTTTGCAGTCAATATTAATTAATGCAATGGGCCTGTAGTTCCTAACATCCAAGTGGTCATTCCTATTGTCTGGGTGCGATCAGTCAGAAAAGATTTAAGGCACTCTAAAGTTTTCAACCTAATTCTGTGAGATTTCACTCTCCAGACTATGACAGAATGAGATACAGTATAAAAGGCAAACCTTTGGTCCAAAGTTACCAAGCCAGCACTCTGCCCTTAGTCCAAAATCAGTCTAATGTCGAACAACACAGTCACCAGTGCAGTTTCTGTGCAATGTAGTGACCTAAAGACCACTTGTTATTTGTCAGGCATCTCGTCCTCTTCAACGTGCGGTCTAAGATGTCAGTTGCAGGTTAGCGATAGGCCTGTAGTTCGAAATCTGCTGTAGGCACGAATTCATTTTTTAGGTCTCGCCTGACCCAGCGCATGCGCTAGTCTGGCGAGACTTTTTGTGAGAGCTCAAAAAAGTGCTACCACTGTAGCCTAGAGCTACAGTGCGTGGGCGCGCAAGCCTCACTTTCGCGGCCACACGGCCGCTTTGATGTTTGATCGCGATCACTTTCATGGCCGCTTTGATGTTCTCCGTGAGACAGTTTTTTTTTTTTCTTCCAGTTTATTACTTCTATGTAGTAATGGTGGCACCCGTGCTCCGCTATTCCTACGAAGCAGTAATAAACAGAAACAAGCATTGGCATAGCCAATAGGTCTCGCTTTTGGGACCTTATAAGTATTTAGTTATGCAAATGTTGCATGGCTAAACACTTATAAGGTCCCAAAAGCGAGACCTATTGGCTATGCCAATGCTTGTTTTTTTTAAAGGGTAGGATTTGAGCATTGTTAGACCTGACATCCTTGGCGTGGGGTTTTCCCCTATCTTTTGCCTCTACTACCTGGATTTTTGATGCTGTGCTGGATTTCGTTTTTGCTGGTTTAGATGCTTTGGACACTCTGCCACTGCTAATCAGTGCCAGAGTGTAAGTGCTCCCTGTGTAAAATATCATATTGATTGGACATACCTGATTGGCATATTTGTATCACCATGAAGTCCCTAGTAAAGAGCACTGTGTGTGCCAGGGCTGGTGATGACAGATGCTACTAGTGGGTCTGCAGCGCTGGTTGCGCCACCCACATGAGTAGCCCTAAAATGGTGTATCAGGCCTGCCACCGCAGGCCTGTTTGCAGTCCCTGGACTGCCATGTCCTCCTGACCAGTGTCCACACTGGCCGGGCCTAACCCTTCCCTTTTTGTGCACATCAGTCATCCCTATGGAAGGCCCAAGGTACCCCCCTGGGCAGGGTGCAGTGTATGTAAAAGGTAGAGAATGTACTAGTGCAGGTACCATGTTCTGGTAGTGAACAGCGGACATTTTGTGTGTTCACTGCTGCAAGGTTATCTTGCTCCATAGGCTAACATGGGGGAGGCTGGTGCCAATGGCTATCAGCCTATCTTCTCATAGGAAAAAGATAAGACATGAGTGTTTGATATCCCTGAGCTCAGCATTTAATAACACATCTTTTAGGAGAGGTTGTTTTTAAATCCTGAGTTGGAGAATAGTACTTTTTAGAGAGTAGCTGTTCTCTTGTCTGACCCTTCTGTGTGCCTGGGCATGCTTGTGGATTGACTGTCTGGTCTGAGAGTGACAGGGGCTGGGGATCCCCCAGGAGGTTGGCTGAGTCAGCCCTTTGCTGAATGACGACATTTGCAAGTAGAGTGGAGAGAGGAGGTAGCACCTGGGAGTGAATAGGGATGTGCCTGCCTGCCACAGTGCTGGCTCCACCTCCTGCTGGGCGGCTGACGACTCTGCCCCTCACTCTGAAAGGAAAGAAGAAGCCAGGAAAACAAAGTGCTCCAGCAACACCCAGAACTGGATCAGACCGGGCTCAGGACCCACTTGCACAAAGACTTCAAAGACTTTTAGGGGTATAAGTAAAGGACCCCTGACAACAGATTTTTAGATTCTACAATCAAGAGGAACCTCTGCTGAAAGACGGACTGCTGAAGGACTGAAGGAAGATTGCCTTGCTGTGTGCTCTAAGGGCTGACCTGTTCTGCTGTGCAACTGAAGCTGAGGAGGAGAAGGGGCCTTGCTGTGTGCTGTGGCCCTGCCTACTTGACCTACAAAGACTTTGCTGTGTGCTGTGTCTTCAACTCTGAATCTCCAAGGGCCTGAGAAGAGCTGGCCTCCTGTTTTGCAACCCAGGGATAGAAAGGTTGCCAAGACTTTAAGACTCTGCTGTGTCCCCTCTGTGCTGCTGTGTGCTGCAAGGACCGTGGACTGTTCTACCAAGCTTCTAAACATCTGCCCCGGGAAGTGCGCTGGCTGCTCTCTGTTTTGCTGGAGAGTGCCGCGCTGATTCTGGCTTGACACCGGTTGCCGCATTGAGAAGACCGACGTGCTCATCTGCACGTGTATTGCTGGGGCCGCAGGATTGAGGGCGTCCCCCGTGCTAACTAAGCCGCTGTGAGGCTTGGCGGCATCACGATCGACCCGCTGACACGGGGCGCCGTGGAATACCCTGCCCGCGATACACCGCCGCGGCCCAGGGTCCTGAAACTAATCGAAAGCTGCACTTCCCCGCTCTGCGAAGCCGCGGAGAAGAGAACGAGGAGGCCGCGACCTGATTGGTTGCTGGTAGGAGGCTTGACTGGAGGAGCCGCGCTGCGAGTGGCTGACTCCGGTGACGTCGACTGGGGGCTCGACGAGGGAGCCGCGACCGGATTGGTCCATCGCTCGGGAGCTGTGGAAGCCCTGCACCGAGCAGCCGGAGAGGAGCGTTTTAATAATAAGCGCAGAGGCACCGCCAGAGGAGCGTGGCTATTTAAACACCAAGAGCCTACGAACTGAGTCGGTTTTGTTGAATACGGAATAACGCAATAGACTAGAGACTATCTTCTTACGATCCTGACAACCCAAGAAAGCGAGTAATGTGCAACCCTTTGATACTTGATTTACACTGCTGAAACTAGATAGAGATATATTTTTGATATACTCACCTGTGTGGTCTACCTTTGTGGTGTACTAGGGGGGTCATTGTAGATGTTAAGTGCGAATATTTTACACATTGCCTTGGGGATAAGCCTGTCTGCTCGAGCCAAGCTACCTAGAGGGTGAGCAGGGGTTATCTACCCTGTGTGTCCCTGTACCCTGACTAGAAGCAAGGGTCCCTATTTGGTCTAAGGTGCTTACCTCTGCCAACTAGAGACCCCCAGATCTAACATTGGTGGTCAGCGGTGCGGATTAGAACCAGTATTTGCACTTGACCTGCAGTGATTCCTTGTACATCACTAGTCTAGTTAGCAGTTGCATTGCACAAAGTTTTTTTAAACCTATTCTTGGAAGATCTAGGAAGCATCATGTCTCTGAATGGAGTAGGCGAGGAGATGGAATTGCCATTTGAAGTGAAGGAGTTGCTCACATATAAGAAGGGTCAACTAATGCAATTCTGCAAGCAGCTTGGATGCCCAGTGAAGGGCAGCGCTAAAAAGGATGAGCTACAGAAAGCTCTAAGGGCCTGGTGGGAGGCCAAAAATGGTGTGACAGAAGACACTACTGGAGAGGATGGTACACCGGAGCACGGATTTGGATCCGATGATTTGCCAGTGAATAGGCCAGCGTCTAGGACTGGCAGCACCCATTCCAGTAGGGGCCTTTCTCCAGAGGAACTGGAGGAAAATCAGAGGATTAGGGCCCATGAGATTGAACTTTTTAAGCTCAAAGCTCAAGCAGAAGAGAGGAAACTGCGCCTTGACAGTGAAAAGAATGCGGAGGAGAGGAGGAACGCTCTCGCTTTGGAAGAGAGAAAACTCCAGTTGGCTCATGAGTTGAGCATGAGGGAGCTGGACATTAAAGCTAAACAGGTGGAGTCCAGTCCGAATGGTGGCAGCGCACAACCAGTGCAGACGGGTAAAGTATACATACCGAAAGATTTGGTGCAGAATTATCAGAGGGGTGAGGATATCTATGCATGGTTTAGATCCTATGAGCTTGCCTTGAAGATGAATGAAGTGCCTGACAAGAGTTGGGGGGCAGGTTTGTGGAAGCATTTTGAGGCCTCTGGGAGGGATGTGTTAGCACCCTTAGAAGCAGCAGGGACCTTAACCTACCCCACTATGAAGGAGGCCTTATGCCTCAGGTATGGGCTTACACCAGAACAGTACCGCCAGAAGTTTAGGAACTTCAAGAAACTTGATTCAAGTACTTGGGTGGAGTGTGTGAGTATGTACACGCGTGCACTGGAAGGTTAGATAAAGGGCAGCAAAGTAACTGATTATGTGGGGTTGTGTCACTTGATTAGTTGGGAGCACTTGAGTAGTCTATGTGTTCCAGAGCTGCGCCAGCATCTTTTAGACAGCAAGTTAACTGATCCCAGTGAGCTTGCTAAAGAGGCAGACCGCTGGACTAGCACCAGGGTCAACAAAGGGGTGGTAAGTATCCCAGCCAAGGGTGGACAGGGTCCCCAGCAGAAAGGTGGGGAGGACAAGGGTAACAGTAAGGAGTTCTCTAAAGGGCCCCAAAACAGTTCCCAGGAAAAGGAGTCCCAAGCCCCCAAGCCTAAGAAGTCTTGGCCCCATAAGGGCAGACAGGACAACAGACCTCCGCCTACTTGCTATGCTTGTAGGGAAGTGGGCCACATAGCCCCTAAATGTCCCAAGAAACCCCCAGCACCAGCTGCTGCTCCAGTCCCAGGGTTAGCTAGTGTAGCTTTGGGAGGGGATTTGATTTCCAGTGGGGAGGAGGGGTTAGCTATGATGACCCTTATCTCTTTAGGAGACCAAGAGATGGTCCAGGATACCTTGATACCCGCTAACACTAAAAAATACGGGCAAAAGGTGACCATCAATGGGAGGGAGATAGAGGCTCTGAGAGACACCGGGGCTAGTGTGACATCTGTCAGGTGTCAGTGGGTGTCTGAAGAGCAAGTCATTCCCAATGTGCTCCGCCCAGTAGTGGCAGCTGACACTTCAGTGCGCCTCTGCAAGATGGCGCGTGTTCCCTTTACATGGGGGGGAGTCTCTGGTACCTTGGAAGTCTGTGTCAGTGATGCCTTGCCGGTAGATTGTCTGTTGGGTAACGACCTGGAGAGTTCTCCATGGAAGGATGTAGAGCACAAAACTCACTTGGAAATGTTAGGTCTGCCAGCGTGGATCTGTGTATCCACACGTGCCATGACAGCCAGTAAGGGTGGATCAGTAGAACTGGAGCCTGGAACAATGGCCCAGGGACCTGCCAGGAGAGGAAGGGGCGGAGGGCGCGGGAAACCGGCCCCCACTGTTCCCACGGTCCAGGAGGAAGCAGAACCTGAGGGGGATGCCCTGGAACCTACAGGGGAACAGGTGGCCGAACTGGGGGAATTGCCTGAGCTGACCCATTGGCAGCAAGAGGGTGGTCCCTCCAGGGAGGAATTCTGCCAGGCTCAGAAGGAGTGCCCTTCTCTCATTGGTGTGCGGCAGCAGGCTGCAGACCAGGCGGCAGGCCTAGGGTCCAAGGAACATTTGATCTACTGGGAGGATGACTTACTTTATAGTGAGCCTAAGTTTGCTGAGCCCGGTGCAGCCCATGTGCTGGTGGTACCCGAGCGCTTCAGGAACTTCTTACTGGGTCTGGCTCATGACGTGCCTCTCGCAGGACATCTGGGGCAAGACAAGACCTATCACAGGCTTGTCACCCACTTCTACTGGCCCCAGATGAAGAAGCACGTCAGTATCTTTTGTAAGTCTTGCCAAACATGCCAAGCCAGTGGTAAGAGCGGAGGAAAGTGCGTGGCACCCCTCCAACCTTTTCCTGTGGTGAGCACCCCTTTTGAGCGGGTGGGCATTGATATCGTAGGGCCCCTGGACCCCAAGACTGCCTTAGGCAACAGGTTCATCCTGGTCTTGGTGGACCACGCCACCCGGTACCCGGAAGCAGTCCCTCTCAGGACAATCACAGCCCCCGTGGTGGGCCGTGCATTGATGGGGATCTTTTCCCGTGTGGGGTTCCCCAGAGGGTTGGTCTCCGACCGGGGTACCAACTTCATCTCTAGGTACATGAAGTCTCTGTGGGAGGAGTGTGGGGTAACTTATAAGTTCACCACTCCTTACCACCCTCAAGGAAATGGGTTGGTTGAAAGGTTCAACCGCACCCTGAAAGGTATGATTATGGGCCTAGCGGAGCCCATGAGACGGAAGTGGGACGTCTTGTTACCATGCCTGTTGTTTGCCTACAGGGAGGTGCCGCAGAAGTCCTTAGGGTTCAGCCCCATTGAACTGCTGTATGGTCACCCTGTTAGAGGACCTCTCACACTGGTGAAGGAGGGGTGGGAGAAATCCTGTGGGAAAACCCCCCAGGATGTGTTCAGCTATGTGCTGGCCATCCGCAACCAGACGCAGCGCTTCAGGAAGCTCGCTCAAGAGAACCTAGAAGCCAGCCAGGAGGAGATGAAAAAATGGTACGACCAGAATACCACTCTGGTAGAATTTCATCCTGGGCAGAAAGTGTGGTGATGGCGCCGGTGGAGCCTTGTGCGCTCCGTGACAAGTGGACCGGGCCATACGAGGTGGTAGAGCGCAAGAGTGAGGTGACCTACCTGATCAACATGAAGACTCCTAGGCAGCCCCTGAGAGTCTTGCATGTGAACCGCCTCAACCCCCACTTTGAGAGGTCTGAAGTGACAATGCTCATGGCTACAGATGATGGTGGGGAAGAGGATAGTGATCCTCTCCCTGACCTCCTGGCAACCAAGGAGCAAGACGGGTCAGTGGATGGTGTGGTCCTCTCGCCCACCCTGACCCCAGAACAGCAGAGAGACTGTCGCCAGGTGTTGGGTCAGTTTGCCTTCCTGTTCTCCCTGACCCCAGGTGTCACCAATTGGTGCGCCCATGATGTGGACACTAGAGATAGTCTACCTGTGAAACAGAAGTTTTACAGAGTAGCTGACAAGGTCAGGGCCAGCATCAAGGAAGAAATTTCCAAGATGTTGGCGTTAGGGGTAATTGAGCCCTCCAGCAGTCCCTGGGCTAGCCCAGTGGTCCTAGTTCCCAAGAAAGCTGCTACACCCGGTGGCCCGCCAGAACTTCGGTTTTGCGTGGACTACCGTGGGCTCAATGCGGTCACCAAGACTGACGCGCATCCCATCCCCAGAGCTGATGAGCTTGTAGATTGGTTGGGAGCTGCCAGATATCTCAGCACCTTTGATTTGACTTCAGGGTACTGGCAGATTGCCTTAACTGAGGGGGCAAAGGAGAGGTCGGCATTTTCAACACCAGAGGGGCATTTCCAGTTTCGCGTCATGCCCTTTGGATTGAAAAATGCCCCTGCCACCTTCCAGAGACTGGTCAACCGGGTACTGACCGGGCTGGAGCAATTCAGCGCCGCATACTTGGATGACATTGCTGTGTTCAGCTCCACTTGGGAGGAACACTTGCAACACCTCTGTGAAGCGTTGAAGGCTCTGCAGAAGGCAGGCCTCACTATCAAGGCCAGCAAGTGCCAGATAGGGCAGGGATCAGTGGTGTATTTGGGACACCAGGTGGGGAGCGGCCAGGTGGCGCCCCTACAGGCGAAGATTGATACCATTCTGGCTTGGGAACCCCCCAAGACCCAGACAGAGGTGAGAGCCTTTCTAGGACTCACCGGGTATTACAGACGGTTCATCAAGGGATATGGCACCATTGTTGCCCCCTTGACAGAACTAACCTCTAGAAATCAGCCCAGGAAAGTGAATTGGACCGAGGCCTGTCAAACTGCTTTTGATGCCCTGAAAACTGCAATGTGCACAGCACCCGTGCTTAAGGCACCTGACTTTTCCAGTGAGTTCATAGTGCAAACAGATGCTTCAGAGCAAGGCGTGGGAGCAGTACTCTCACAGATGGACGACGAGGGCGGGGACCAACCTGTAGCTTTCATTAGTAGGAGGCTACACCCCAGGGACAGAGGTGGAGTGCTATTGAAAGGGAAGCATTTGCTGTGGTCTGGGCCCTGAAGAAGCTGAGGCCCTACCTGTTTGGGACTCACTTCCGTGTTCAGACCGACCACAGGCCCCTCAGATGGTTAATGCAGATGAGGGGTGAGAATCCAAAACTGTTGAGGTGGTCCATCTCCCTACAGGGAATGGACTTCACGGTGGAACACCGTCCCGGTACAGAGCACGCCAATGCTGATGGTCTGTCCAGGTTTTTCCGCCTTAGTGATGAGAACTCCCAAGAGGGTGGGTAGTTCTCCCCACTTTAAGCTGGAGGGGACACGTGTTAGACCTGACATCCTTGGCGTGGGTTTTTCCCCTATCTTTTGCCTCTGCTACCTGGATTTTTGATGCCGTGCTGGATTTCGTTTTTGCTGGTTTAGATGCTTTGGACACTCTGCCACTGCTAATCAGTGCCAGAGTGTAAGTGCTCCCTGTGTAAAATATCATATTGATTGGACATACCTGATTGGCATATTTGTATCACCATGAAGTCCCTAGTAAAGTGCACTGTGTGTGCCAGGGCTTGTGATGACAGATGCTACTAGTGGGTCTGCAGCGCTGGTTGCGCCACCCACATGAGTAGCCCTAAAATGGTGTCTCAGGCCTGCCACCGCAGGCCTGTTTGCAGTCCCTGGACTGCCATGTCCTCCTGGCCAGTGTCCACACTGGCCGGGCCTAACCCTTCCCTTTTTGTGCACATCAGTCATCCCTATGGAAGGCCCAAGGTACCCCCCTGGGCAGGGTGCAGTGTATGTAAAAGGTAGAGCATGTACTAGTGAAGGTACCATGCTCTGGTAGTGAACAGCGGCCATTTTGTGTGTTCACTGCTGCAAGGTTATCTTGCTCCATAGGCTAACATGGGGGAGACTGGTGCCAATGGCTATCAGCCTATCTTCTCATAGGAACAAGGTAAGACATGAGTGTTTGATATCCCTGAGCTCAGCATTTAATAACACATCTTTTAGGAGAGGTTGTTTTTAAATCCTGAGTTGGAGAATAGTACTTTTTAGAGAGTAGCTGTTCTCTTGTCTGACCCTTCTGTGTGCCTGGGCATGCTTGTGGATTGACTGTCTGGTTTGAGAGTGACAGGGGCTGGGGATCCCCCAGGAGGTTGGCTGAGTCAGCCCTTTGCTGAATGACGACATTTGCAAGTAGTGTGGAGGGAGGAGGTAGCACCTGGGAGTGAATAGGGATGTGCCTGCCTGCCACAGTGCTGGCTCCACCTCCTGCTGGGCGGCTGACGACTCTGCCCCTCACTCTGAAAGGAAAGAAGAAGCCAGGAAAACAAAGTGCTCCAGCAACACCCAGAACTGGATCAGACCGGGCTCAGGACCCACTTGCACAAAGACTTCAAAGACTTTTAGGGGTATAAGTAAAGGACCCCTGACAACAGATTTTTAGATTCTACAATCAAGAGGAACCTCTGCTGAAAGACGGACTGCTGAAGGACTGAAGGAAGATTGCCTTGCTGTGTGCTCTAAGGGCTGACCTGTTCTGCTGTGCAACTGAAGCTGAGGAGGAGAAGGGGCCTTGCTGTGTGCTGTGGCCCTGCCTACTTGACCTACAAAGACTTTGCTGTGTGCTGTGTCTTCAACTCTGAATCTCCAAGGGCCTGAGAAGAGCTGGCCTCCTGTTTTGCAACCCAGGGATAGAAAGGTTGCCAAGACTTTAAGACTCTGCTGTGTCCCCTCTGTGCTGCTGTGTGCTGCAAGGACCGTGGACTGTTCTACCAAGCTTCTAAACATCTGCCCCGGGTAGTGCGCTGGCTGCTCTCTGTTTTGCTGGAGAGTGCCGCGCTGATTCTGGCTTGACACCGGTTGCCGCATTGAGAAGACCGACGTGCTCATCGGCACGTGTATTGCTGGGGCCGCAGGATTGAGGGCGCCCCCCATGCTAACTAAGCCGTTGTGAGGCTTGGCGGCGTCACGATCGACCCGCTGACACGGGGCGCCGTGGAATACCCTGCCCGCGATACACCGTCGCGGCCCGGGGGCCTGAAACTGATCGAAAGCTGCACTTCCCCGCTCTGCGAAGTCGCGGAGAAGAGAACGAGGAGGCCGCGACCTGATTGGTTGCTGGTAGGAGGCTTGGCTGGAGGAGCCGCGCTGCGAGTGGCTGACTCCGGTGACGTCGACATCGTCACTGGGGGCTCGTCGAGGGAGCCGCAACCGGATTGGTCCATCGCTCGGGAGCTGTGGAAGCCCTGCACCGAGCAGCCGGAGAGGAGCGCTTTAATAATAAGCGCAGAGGCACCACCAGAGGAGCGTGGCTATTTAAACACCAAGAGCCTACGAACTGAGTCTGTTTTGTTGAATACGGAATCACGCAATAGACTAGAGACTATCTTCTTACGATCCTGACAACCCAAGAAAGCGAGTAATGTGCAACCCTTTGATACTTGATTTACACTGCTGAAACTAGATAAATATATATTTTTGATATACTCACCTGTGTGGTCTACGTTTGTGGTGTACTAGGGGGGTCATTGTAGATGTTAAGTGCGAATATTTTACACATTGCCTTGGGGATAAGCCTGTCTGCTCGAGCCAAGCTACCTAGAGGGTGAGCAGGGGTTATCTACCCTGTGTGTCCCTGTACCCTGACTAGAAGCAAGGGTCCCTATTTGGTCTAAGGTGCTTACCTCTGCCAACTAGAGACCCCCAGATCTAACAAGCATCTTTCCATTGTTGGGGAGAATGAAAAAGGGAGCTGTTATATTAATGAATCCAACCAAGTGAAAAACACTAAAGACAGCTTTAATCAGCTGTTTTCTAACACCATCATCAATCCAGTCAAGTATAACGCATTGGAAGGTTAGGATGAAAGTGGAGGAACGGAAGATTCCTTGGTGAAAAGCTGCAGGGGGCACAGGAGAAAGAGAGAACCAAAGGACACGAATACAACACATCTCCAAATGCAGGGAGAAAGGGAAATTATAATGTTCCTAACATTTTTAGCTAAGAGATAATAAGGATGATATGAAAATCAACATGGAATACAATTATGAAGGTAATAGATCATCAATAAATATGAGTTTACTGCTGTAAGGTTAATACTTAAAAGATAAGAAGGTAGCTCTGCAACTCAACGGTGAAAAAAATACAAAAGTCTGCAGGATACACAGGGTAAGGTGATTAAGTGAAAAGACTGTGTGGGTTGCTGCTGTGAAGCACAATGAATGTTGGCGTACCACTGCATGTATCAATATGTCAGGACGAACACAGAATGAATCACTGGGGCCTCTAAGGAACCAAATCACAGCTCAAGCACAGCTGCTAGAAACTCAGGGGCATATGTACAAGTCCCTATCCCCACTGGAACGTCACTTTTGTGACGTTCTAGTGGCAATAGGGGTCTTGCCTTATGTACAAGGCAGCTTTAAGCCACTTAATGGGGCTTAACGCTGCCCTGTACATAGGGCCCCCTTTCACGCTATGTTTAGTGTGAAAGGGGCGTGCACTGGGTGTTGCAGTGGGCGTTCCACCACAACACCCATTGTATTTGACGCTGCCCCCTATGTACAAGGGTGGCGGTCATAGGAGACAGTGCCAAATTTAAGACCAGGAAAACCCTGATCTTAAGGTGGCGAAACGAGGAGAAATGCATTATTTCTCCTAATTTTTGCTTTTTCTATGTGTGCTGCCTTGTGCAGCACACATGGAAAAAGCAAAATGCCATGGTTTGTTTGTGCACAGGAAGGTGTCCCTTCCCGTACATAAACAAACCTTTTTAAAAATTCCATTTTGTAACTTTCATGTGTGCTGCATGAAGCAGCACACATGAAACTTACAAAATTGCATTTTAGGATTGGTTATGTGCAGGAAGGGACACCTTCCTACACAACCAATCTTGCCCTGCACACAGACACCCTTGCACTCTGGTGCAAGGGTGCCTGCGTTGGCGCTAAGTTGTGAAACCTAGCGCCATCGCAGGGGGAAACGCAAGGCTGCACCACATCCTTGTAAGTATGATGGGGCAGATTTATGTTGCACTTGCGCCACTTTTGCGCTGCCGTTGCGTCACTTTTGTGACGCAGCAGTGGCGCAAATCCTGCGCCATGATGCGGGGCATTTACAAACGTGACGCATCTCCCAGATGCGTCACGTTGTAAAGCCCTGCGCCACATGTAGGCGTTCCAGGGCAGGTGGGGGCGTTCCGGCGCAGGAACGCCTCCTAAAAGTGGCTGTGTGAAATCTACAAGATTTCACTCAGTCACTTTTAGGCCCATGCTGCGTCAAAACCCTGCGCCTGCTTGAAGCAGGCGTAAGGATTGACGCAGCATTGTACAGATAGGGCCCCCCAGATCATTGCTGGAGCTGCGTCGCAACTCCAGCAATGCGCCACTTTTCGGCACAGATGCGTCACGCATCTGTGCCGTTTTTGCCCCATGGTGCGCCGCATTATAAATGCGGCGCATCCATGGTGGCGCAGCTGTGGCACATAATAACTGGCGCATCCCTGCTGATATGCAGGGATGCGCCAGTCGTCATAAATCTGCCCCGATGTGTTTCCGAAGTGCCGGAGTGTATCGTTAAGCCCAGGAGGCTAACGAAACGCTCCGCCACTTTGTCGTACATATGGCCCTCAGTTTAGATGTGTCCTGCTCTATTCTGGCCTTGAATGGCAGGAAGGAGCAAACAGATCAGAGAGTAAGAGAAGGGAAGAACATTATATTAGAAAGGGGGAAACCTGGCATTGTGAGAGAGAGATAGAAACAATGTAACAGGACCAGACAGCATCAAGAAGATGACTGAATGCTCTCTGCACCAAGTGAAAATTCGTTGTCTCTGGTATACCGAGACATCTTTCAAATATACCTTTGAGAGAGTGAAAATGAAAGACTTGTGAACATCTCCTGAAAAGAGGGTCCTGAAGTTGGCCTTGTAGTTTTGGGTTCGAAAATGATTTGGTCTAATCTAGAAATCCCTCATTTAATTGAGAGGCACTCTCCTTCAAATGAGGGATCTGCCTCTTGTAATATTCCATTGGAGTTAATGGGGTAACCCTGTGTCCCTCAGAACCTTGGTATAAGTAATATAGTCTACAATGTGTCCTCTAACATTCCAGCAGAGGTTTGCCTTAAGGCGCTGTGGGTGGAGAGGTGGGCCCACATCTTACTGCCAAACAGGGTGGGAAATTAAGAACGTAGCTCAATGCAGGGATTTTTTGTGTTTTACTCCCTTCTGTGTCCATGAACAGCGTATTTAATTAACGTTCTGGGATTTCATTGGAGGCAGTCGAAGCTAAAATGTGCCAATTTCTAGACGTTTCATATCAAACTAAAGAAACTTAGGCAATTTGAATAAGAAAAATATATAGTCAATGAAAGGCTGGCAAAATGTGATAAATTTCAGGCAAGAAAAAAGACCTAGCATGAACAAAAATATCAGCAAAAATGTGTTTCCTGGTAATTTTACCCATAGGTTAAGTTGCTTGAAGCCAAAACATTTGCAAATTCAGGACGTATCAAGTCAGCAATAAGACACCCTTTACTGTATTGGGTTACATACATAGCCAAATATTTGAGCGCTTGGCACATTATGTATTGATCACACAAAAGTGATGGGAATACTGTTTGCAAATAGTCTAACCACTGACAGTCACTCGGGTGGCATACATCTTTTTTTTCACCCACTGCACAAGCCTAGACAAAGGTGTGTCTTCAGCAAATCAATACTGAGTCTGCTCCTCCTGGAAACAGCCCAGCCAAAAAATTCTAAGCAGGACTTCCTCCAGAGTAGAACACAATCAACCCCAGATTGGATTTGGCCAAGTCATTGAGGT
This sequence comes from Triturus cristatus, assembly GCF_964204655.1. Taxonomy (NCBI): domain Eukaryota; kingdom Metazoa; phylum Chordata; class Amphibia; order Caudata; family Salamandridae; genus Triturus; species Triturus cristatus. The sequence continues at coordinate 928,763,792 of NC_140593.1, read as the reverse complement.
AATGCTTGATCCTATGGCATAGAGGCCAAGGCACCCATGTCTGGGCATACCCTTGGCTACTTGGAGCGTTACCTCAATCACACAGAAAGTGATGGGAGGAATGCTTGCAAATAGTCTAACCACTAGCAGCCGCTCAGGGTGGCATTCCAACCAATTGTTTTTCACCCAACGCACCACTCTAGACAAAGGCATCCCTTATGCAAATCAGTACAGACTCTGCTGCTCCTGGGAACTGGCCTGGCAGTTTCGGCTGGACTGTTCCGACGAAGAGCAGGTTCACGGCTGATTTGCATATGGCTGGGTCCAAATTGAGGTGGCATGATTTGCAAAAAAGATTGTTTTGGGATGCTGCTCAAGCGATTGCCAATCAATGAGATGATTTCAAGCATTCCATCCGTCACCATGTTGTCTTTCAGGTGTCTCAAACTAAGCACTAGCTGATACATACAAAAGATCGTCCCATTGTTGCTCTACGGAGGGTCAAATGTCTCACCTGCCTTAACCTGTAGTGTGTGAATGAGAGACAGTTGTGTTCCATGCACGTGAATGGACAGCAATGGGATTACAGGGCTCTGATAATGACTGCAAGATTACGTTATTGGTGTGCAGAATAGAGGTAGGTGAATCAAAAAATTAACAGGGAGAGCCAGGCCAAGGGTCTGACTTGGCTTTAAGAGCCCATGCATGAGCTGAGACCTGAAAATATTTGGCATGTAAGTCATGCAACAAACATGCTAACATATGATAATGTTGCTTCAAATTGTTTTGTGTTTGTTATTCTTGAGCGTGCTGATGCCTTTCAGTACTTCAGGTTATACTACTGCATAAGAAACTGCTGAGGAAGATCGAGGCCCTCCTCCACCCGCAAGCTACCACCTGCGCCTCAACCCTGGTGGCCAGTGGTAGGTCGAAGGTTTGTATCACCATCTGTATCTCATTGCATTGCCTTTTTGTTATTTGGTGTCTGTGACTGCTGTTGTCTGTCTTCCCCCGGTGCCTATACTTGGTCTGTGCTCTCTTTTTCCTTCTGTTCCCCTCGCTGTCCCTGTGTTTATCTGCCCGTTTTTTCCTTCTGTCCCCTTCGTTGCCCCGTAATTGTTGTGCCCGCTTTGCCTTTTGTTCCCTTTGTTGCCCTGTGTTTCTCTGCCCGTTTTTTCCTTCTGTTCCCTTCTTTGCCCCGTAATTGTTGTGCCCGCTTTGCCTTCTGTTCCCTTCGTTGCCCTGTGTTTCTCTGCCTGTTTTTTCCTTCTGTTCCCTTTGTTGCCCTGTAATTGTTGTGCCCGCTTTGCCTTCTGTTCCCTTCGTTGCCCTGTGTTTCTCTGCCCGTTTTTTCCCTTCTGTTCCCTTTGTTGCCCCGTAATTGTTGTGCCCGCTTTGCCTTCTGTTCCCCTCGTTGCCCCGTAATTTTTGTGCCCGCTTTGCCTTCTGTTCCCCTTGTTGCCCTGTAATTTTGTGCTTGCTTGCCTCCTGATCCCTTCGTTGCCCCTCACCGCTCCTGCTCCATCCGCTGCGTCCCCTGTGGCCCCGCACCCCTGACTGCCCATTCGCTGCCCCTGCCCTGCCTCCTGCCTCCCAGCTGCTCCTCCCTCCCACCTTCCCATATATGGCAGCCGCTGCGCGGTGATGCGAGCGACCCTTGACCCTGCTAGGTAGGTCGCTCCCCCTCCGCACAGCACCGCCTGTGTGTCCTTGCCCCACCTGCCGCTGCTGAGGAAGATCGAGACCCTTCTCCACCCGCAGGCTACCACCTGCGCCTCATCCCTGGTGGCCAGTGGTAGGCCGAAGGTTTGTATCACCATCTGTATCTCATTGCATTGCCTTTTTGTTATTTGGTGTCTGTGACTGCTGTTGTCTGTCTTCCCCCGGTGCCTATACTTGGTCTGTGTCCTCTTTTTCCTTCTGTTCCCCTTGCTGTCCCTGTGTTTATCTGTCTGTTTTTTCCTTCTGTCCCCTTCGTTGCCCCGTAATTGTTGTGCCCGCTTTGCCTTCTGTTCCCTTCGTTGCCCTGTGTTTCTCTGCCGATTTTTTCCTTCTGTTCCCTTCGTTGCCCCGTAATTGCTGTGCCCGCTTTGCCTTCTGTTCCCTTCGTTGCCCTGTGTATCTCTGCCCGTTCTTTCCTTCTGTTCCCTTCGTTGCCCCATAATTGTTGTGCCCTCTTTGCCTTCTGTTCCCTTCGTTGCCCTGTGTTTCTCTGCCCGTTTTTTTCCTTCTGTTCCCGTTGTTGCCCCGTAATTGTTGTGCCCGCTTTGCCTTCTGTTCCCTTTGTTGCCCTGTGTTTCTCTGCCCATTTTTTCCTTCTGTTCCCTTCGTTGCCCCGTAATTGTTGTGCCCGCTTTGCCTTCTGTTCCCCTCATTGCCCCATAATTTTGTGCCCGGTTGCCTCCTGATCCCTTCGTCGCTCCTCACCGCTCTCGCTCCAGCCGCTGCGTCCCATGCGGCCCCGCCCCCCTGACCGCCCATTCACTGCCCCTGCCCTGCCTCCCACCTCCCAGCTGCTCCTCCCTCCCACCTCCCCATATGGCGGCCTCTGCGTGGCCATGTAGCGGGCGGGCCTAAGGCAAGCCCGTCTGCGCCCGTCCGCGCCTGGACCGTGCCTAGCGCCAGAACCCCTGGTCGCCGCGCCCGACATGACGACCGCCGCCGCTACGAAGCCAGCAAACTCCACGCTCTCAACTCCGGACGGACCCACACCTGCTTCAAAGCCACCCCGAAACGCACACAGGGTCCCTTCACCTGCCAGAACTGCAGCTACACTAGCCTCAGAGCTGCCGAACCACCCGCCAAGAAAGGCCACAATCACCTCCGATGCATCCTACTGAACACCCGCTCCACACACAAACATGCTGTCGAGCTCTGGGACCTGCTCGACACTTCATCCCCGGATGTTGCCTTCCTGACAGAGACCTGGATGAACAACTCCTTCGCACAAGACATCGCCATTGCCATCCCAGACGGCTACAAGATCACCCGCAGAGACCGCCCCAAAGGAGTCGGAGGAGGAATCGTCATCGTCCACAAGAACCGCATCAGGGTCTTGACCAGCACCGACGACACTCTCAGCACCGCCGAACACATGCATTTCCAGATCCACACAGACCCCAACTCCACCCTCAGAGGCACCCTCGTCTACAGACCACCCCCGGACCCCGACTCCAGTTCAGCGACTCCATCGCCGACTTCATCAGCACACACGCCCTGACCTCCATTGACTACATCCTCCTCAGAGACCTGAACTTTCACCTTGAGAGCAACAACTACAGCAACTCCACCACCCTGATCGATAACCTCACCAACCTCGGACTGAAGCAACTCGTCACAACGCCTACCCAATCTGCCGGCCACACGCTCAACCCCGTCATCTCCTTCAGCCACACCACTGAACTCCCCTGGACCGACCACCGCTGCATCCACTTCACCTTCCAGAAACCCACCACACACCACCGCACCCATAAGATCCCCCGCCGCTGCTGGAGCAAAATCACCAAAGACCAACTACACGAAAACCTCGCTCTCAGCCCACCCACCGAACTCTACAACACCGAAGACACTGCCCACAAACTCAGACGCTGGATCGACGACTGCGCCAACACCCTCGCCCCGCTGAAGAAACCCTCCTACAGAGACACCAGCAAGAGGGACAGCTGGTTCACCCCAGAACTCCTAGCCTCCAAGCGAGCCTGCCGGAAACTAAAGAAGAAATGGCACAGTGAGCAGACTCCGGACAGCCACGCAGCCCACAAGTACGCCACCCGCAACCACCATCACCTCATCAGGACTTCCAAGAGGACCTCTTTCAAAGACCGCCTAGACAACAACGCACACAATAGCAAGGAGCTCTTCAACATCGTGAAGAAACTTTCCAACCCCAGCTCCAATAGCAATGACATCCCGCCGTCGCAAGCCCTGTGCGACTCCCTCGCCGCTTTTTTCCACCGCAAGATAGCAGACATCCACGACAGCTTCAACACCCAGACAGCCCCAACAGACATCAATACAACAGACTCTCTGCACACCATCGACCACGACCCCCTGCTAGCCTGGGCCAACGTGAGCCTCGATGACACCATCAAGACCATGAGCACAATCCACTCCGGCTCCCCATCAGACCCTTTCCCCCACCACATCTTCAACAAAGCCAGCAGCTCCATCGCACCCCGTCTGCGCAACATCATCAATCTCTCCCTCGAGACCGCGACCTTCCCAGAGAGCTGGAAACACACCGAGATCAACGCCCTACTCAAAAATCCCAAGGCGGACCCAAGAGACCTCAAGAACCTCCGACCCATCTCCCTGCTTCCATTCTCGGCCAAGGTCATCGAGAAGATCGTCAACAGACAGCTAACCTGATGCCTTGAAGAAAACAGAATCCTGGACCCTTCCCAGTCAGGGTTCCGCAGCAACCACAGCACTGAGACTGCCCTCATCGCTGCCACCGACGACATTAGGACCCTGCTGGACAACGGTTAGACCGCGGCCCTCATCCTCCTGGACCTCTCCGCCGCCTTCGACACTGTCTGCCACCGCACACTACGCTCACGCCTCCATGCCATAGGGATCCGAGACAAGGCTCTGTAATGGACCACCTCCTTCCTCTCCGGCAGAACCCACAGCGTCCGCCTCCCCCCTTTCCGATCCGAAGCCTCCGAGATCATCTGTGGCGTACCCCAGGGCTCTTCCCTCAGCCCGACACTGTTCAACATCACCATGGCCCCACTCGCACACGTCGCCCGAGAGCACGACCTCAACATAATCTCCTGCGCCGACGACACCCAACTGATCCTCTCCCTCACCAAGGACCCCATCACCGCCAAATCCAAACTTCACGAAGGAATGAAGGCCGTCGCCGACTGGATGAAGATCAGCCGACTGAAGCTGAACACGGACAAGACGGAGGTCCTCATCCTCGGCTCCAACTCTTCAGCCTGGGACGACTCCTGGTGGCAGATGGCACTGGGGGCAGCCCCGTCACCCACCGACCACGCAAGCAACCTGGGAATCATCCTCGACTCAACGCTCTCCATGACCAAGCAAGTCAACGCTGTCTCCTCCTCCTGCTTCACCACCCTCTACATGCTCCGCAAGTTCTACAGTTGGATCCTGACAGACACAAAAAGAACAGTCACCCAGGCCCTCGTCAGGAGCAGACTCTACTACGGAAACGCCCTCTACGCGGGAGCCCCGACCAAGCTCATCAAACATCTGCAACGCATCCAAAACGCCTCTGCACGACTGATCCTCGACGTACCACGCCACAGCCACCTCACTCCCCACCTGAGAAACCTGCACTGACTCCCTGTCAACAAGAGAATATCCTTCAAGCTCCTCATTCACGCACACAAGGCACTCCACAAGACCGGTCCAGCCTACCTCAACAGACGACTTTCTTTCTACATCCCCAACTTCCAGCTCCGCTCCGCCGACCTCACATTCGCCACCGTCCCTCGCATCCGGAGAACAACCACCGGCGGAAGATCATTCTCCCACCTCGCTGCCAAGACCTGGAACAACCTCCCACTGAGCCTACGACAGACCCAAGACCTGCTGACCTTCAGGAGGATGCTCAAGACCTGGCTGTTTGGCCAGTAGCGGCCCCCCGCCCCCACCTCCCAGCGCCTTGAGACCCTCACGGGTATGTAGTGTGCTCTACAAATGATTGACGATTGAAACATTTATTATGTTATAGTTTTTTAAACAATAACTTAAATGCATTCCTGCCCCACCTCATCAACCTGGCAATGTCATTAGTGAATTAAGAAGCAAGTCAGCTGCAATATGTACCCTATATATGTGGTGTACATTTTTTATTGCAGATGGAGCAACATTAAAGTCTTTTAAAAAACATGAGGTGTTTGTAGAGCGCACATCCTGAAGGAGTAACCTCTCAAATGTGATAAAGGAAAAGTCGTCTTAGTTTAATAAAACTTTTTTTTTTTGCCTAGGATCACACAATTTGGTCAAGCTGGAAAGCTGGTATTTCTTGTTCTGCAGACTGCAAAGCGGCCGCTCAATGGGTATAGATTTCTCTCTTGCCCATTTTACATCAAAGGTTTGTCATCAAAGCTATGTCTCCAGTTTTTAGTGCTCGAGGTGACATCTTGAGTGGCAGGCAGCAGCCACGTGAACACTCGGCTCGTTTTGGGCTCGAGGTTCCAACTTCCAAGAGGACCTTGAGCTGAGCCCGAGACAGGCATCTGGCCCGAGCTTTCAGTGGCCCGCGCACCTTTTGTACAGAGTGCACAGCAATGATAAAAATGTATTTTAGTGGTTCTACTGCTTGTATGATAAAGGTCAGCTGTCAAGCACAACTCACAGGCGCGCGGAGTAAAGCAATGTTACTCCCCAACAAATCTACTACACATTTTCTAAATTGTAAACGTAGATTATATATCACAGTGCCTGCACCGTTCCAGGGGAGTTGTGTAATTGCAGTTTACCCGGTCAAGGGGCGTGTCTCGCCTCTGTTCCTTTTGCACAACGCGCTGCAGTAGTGGTAAAAGCGGTGCAGGTGGCGGAGGACGGCGGGACATAAATACATGTCGGTGACATCGCCGATTTAGGATGACAAGTTGCATGTGACTGCTGCTGAGGGAGGAACGCCATTTCTTCACCCCTCGCCATGGTCTAAATCATGAACGGCGGCAAGCAGTGTGCGCTCGCTCTTGTGAGGAAGACCGATGCGGTCTGCATTATTTGATATTTTAACAATCCCGAGTTAGCTAGATAGATGGCTTAAGTACAGTTATATTATTTATATATATTTATTTACTTATGTGCCTGATTCACAGAGCTTTTTTTCAATGATTGGTTGGTTGTGTCTTGCCTCCCAACTTACTTGGGTATGACTTTTTGATGAACTTGAAGTATAAAAAACACGCACTCACTGTTAAAGAAAGGAAATTTTTATTTGGGTCCTTACGAGACTTTATTAAGTTCAGGCCTGTAAAAAAGTTAAAATACATGAGAAACCTTGTGGCGGCCTCTTAGAGTTATGCATTAAAATTAAAGTTAAACCCCACAACACTTTATAATTGATTAGGTTGTCGGAAAGAGGGGTTCTGCTCCTCACTAGCCCACGCACATAGTTACATTTCATTTTGCATAAGGGTCTGGATCACGTGCCCTTAAAATACGAAGATAAGTGCATGAAACAAACCCTGCACAAGCAATGTGTACAAAGATATAGCTAGATCTGTCACCAGCTTCCTAGAAATGGCAGCCTAGTCATCTCTTTTTTAAATAGTTTTAGGCCTCCTGAAGGATGTCGGCTTACAAGTGTTAGAATTGGCCCTTTATGCAGGGTCATCCCCAAACTTTTTGCCTTTACCATACTGTTTTCTGAACCCGTTTTTTGATGGGTTTTAGGACTTTGTGCCCTTTACCACTGCTGACCAGTGCTAAAGTGCTTGTGCTCACTCCTTACAACATGGTACAATTGGCTTACACCCAATTGGCATATTTAATTAACCTATAAGCCCCTAGTAAAGTGGTACTACATGTACCCAAGGTCTGTAAATTAAATGGTACTAGTGGGCCTGCATTACTTCTTGTGCCACCCACTTAAGTAGCCTTGAAAACCTGTTGCAGGCCTGCCATTGCAGTCTGTGTACGGATTTTTTAAACTACCCGTCAGCCTTAGAGTCGTCTTTCCCCAATGTTTTGAATCCACCTCCATTTTTGTGCTCATCTCATGTTTTCCTGGCTCTTTGCACTTTACCACTGCTAGTAGTAAAGTGCTTGTGCTCTCTCCTCTAAACACAGAAATATTGGTTTATTCCCAATTGGCATATTTAATTTACTTATAAGTCCCTAGTAAAGTTGTTCTACATGTACCCAGGGCGTGTAAATTAAATGCTACTAGTGGGCCGCAGCACTGAATGTGCCACCCACTTTTAAGCAGCCCTTTAAACATGTCTCAGGTCTGCCACTGCAGAGCCTGTGTGTGCACTTATACTGCCATTCCGACCTGTCAAAATAAACCTTTTTTAGGCCCAGACCTTCCTTCTTCATACACATCACCCTTAGGGTAGGCCCTGAACAGCCCAGAGGGCAAGGTGCAATGTATTAAAAAAGTAGGACGTATATTATTACGTTTTACACTTCTGCAAGGACTGCTTCTCCCATAAGATAACATTTGAGTCCTGTTATTACATTTAAATAGCTGTAACTTCTAAATAGAAGCAGATGAACTCTTCATGTTTGGTGTCACAGAATTGCAATGAAAAATCCTCCTTTATTGTAAAGATGGATATTGAATTGAAATGTTTAAAAAGCCACTTTAAGAACGTTGCCATTTACCTGCCCTAGTCATTTAGCCCTTGCAGCCTGTCTCTGGGTCACATGAATGGGCATAGTTGGCCTTTATTATATTTCTGCTAGACAGCCACACACAATAGAGAGCTTAGGTGGGCCTGGATGGGCCATCAATGGCAAGATGGGAGGGAGGAGTTAGGCACAGCCCCACTTATACCTGATAGACTGTGCCCTGCCTTTGCACAAAGGATTGCATACCACCTGTAGTTAGTATGAAGCCAGGTCACGGGAGGCAGGAAACCTGAGCACTTCAAAGGGATCCCTCTAGAATTTTCTTGCACTTCAAAAATGGCACCAAGTGTATGTATTGGACCTCCCTCAGAACCAACTCAGTACACACCTGTACCTATGGATTCTAGAGAAAAAGGACTACTGTGCTTCTTTGCCGTCTAAAGGACAGCCACTCTGCTGCCTGCTTGCTGAGAAGAAAGATTGGACGTGCACCCTTCATCCCAGGCTGAAGTGACTAACGGTCAGACAACTGACTTGGTCTGAGCTACAGGGACATAAAACCTCCAGAGGCTCCCTGCAACTACCCAGCTAACCTGCAGCCTGGACCGCCTGAGTCCTGCTTTCCACTGCTGGAGCGAGTTCCTGCCCCCCACCACCAGGTGCCCCTCAGGTCCTGGACCCTTGGTGTGGCCTCAGTTGAGCTCCCCTGAAGTTTTTAGGTTGTTCGCAAACGGGTCTGTTCACACCAAGATCTTCACGTCTGCTTAAGGGAAGTTCCGGCAAACTTCATGCTGCAGTGACTGCCAACGACACTAGGTAGAGTGAGATCTGCACTTCATGACACAGCGTCAACAGTCCGAGACACCCAGCCTGCTCTGAGCTCTACATCGACTATCATACACAATGCTGTCCCTGCTCCTCTCACCCACTCCCACCACAAACAGAACTCGTTGCACTGGACTTTGAAGGCAAGTCTTTAAGTGGGCTTAACCTTGTCCCTGTATCTGGCCTGCACCCTATCGCAGTCGGCCTAAACTTGTGACTTTCACCCGGTCTCGCATGACCAGATAGCCGTGAGTTGTGCTTTTTGGAACTATTTTCAATTACATCTTTGAAATTGCAGGTCTAAGGTTCTACTAATTAGATTTGTGTCATTTTGGTATCAAATATTTATTAAATTCTACTCTATTATTCTAAATTGGTGTGTGATTTTTCTAGTGTTGCATTTTTACTTTATCACTGTTTGGGAAGTGCTGCATAAATACTTTGCATATTGCCTCTAAATTAAGTCTGACTGCTTTGTGTCAATCTTCGAGAGAGTTGAGCAAAGGTTAATTTGGAGTTTGCTTGTGGTTTCACCCTGACAAGGATTGTGGTTGCTGCTTGGGTAGGGTTTCACCCCCCCCTTAACCAGTAACCCAATTTCTTACACCACTAAACTGTGCTTACATTATGCCAGTCTGTAAAAAATCCTGGAAGGATAGTATGGGTGTTCAAAGTGACTTGTGCCTTTTATGCTTTAAAGTCCTGAGTGTTATAGGTATGATAGTGTACAGATCATGTTGAAAAATAAATAATTTATGCAAATTATGTAGGAAAACAGACTATACATTTGGACAATGAACGCAGAGTTTCAGGAAGGCAATGTGATTAGAAAACAGTGAATGTGCTGCATTTCTTTTATGGCATGAGCAAAGAGTTGATGGATGTAAATACTTTAAGTAATCTGTGCAACTGACGAATACTCTGGATGCATTCCATTCCATTGTTTTCTTTTTAGCTCGCATGTGCCATTACAGATGGGTATCAACCACATGCAAAACAGATGTGGCCCTGTCCCAAAAGTGGTATTCCAGCCCTAATGCATAGGACATGCTCCAATTGAAGGCATCACAGTAACCACAAGGTTATGTAGGCCATGGGCCTCTTCAATGAGGTGCAGCCTGAATTCTATAGTACAGCAAGCCCAGGACCCGCGTCTGGCATACCACTCTCACTTAGGCAGGCTCACATAGACAACAAAAAGTGATGGGAGGGTAGGCTTACATTAATCTGAACCACGTTCCTCTGGTACATTCAATTGTATTTTGGCAGAACCAGGGCTGATTGGCATATTGGCTATAGATTCTGCAATGGACCAATAAGTAAAGAAGTAATGGACTGTAAAATAGAGTAATTACCAGTTGTCGAGATTACAACTAACTCTCAGTTCTGTCTCTCAGAGTGACAAGCAGGACCAGCTCTAGGGCGGTGCGATCGGTGCCACGGCACCGGGCTCTGACTTGGGGAGGGGGCATAATTTTTTTAAAGAAATTTAAATTTTAAAACCTGCTGCTGCTTTCCTGGCCCCCAGCAGGGGGGTAACGAAACTTGAGGGGATCTCCCTGCAAGGTCCATGGAGGGGCCCCCTCCAAGCTCAATCAGGAGCTCTCCGGCTAGAGTGCTGTGCTGAGGGGGCCCCCTGGAGCTTGGGGCCACCCCGCACCGCGGGGGCTGCGGGGGCCTTATGTTACGCCCCTGGCCCCCAGCAATTGTTTGGTGTCAATTAAAATGTTAAGATACCTCCGGTGATTAATCGCTTTCCTGGAAAGAGACTGGAGGATTGTCTAGTGGAAGTTTTGACTCATCCTAGGTAGAGCAGAGGGTTAAAATGCCTGCTGCTAAGAACGCATACCATTCAGATCACAAAGTGCAGATAATGTAAATAGGGCAGTGGGTTACTGCTTCTATAAAAGAGCTCTTTTTGTTACTTGTAGCTTATAAGTCAAAATCCTAATATAGAATATTGAGCTATTAACTGTCATCAAAGAGCTGCATGCAAACTGCAAGGTATGTGTTAGAGCTATATGAGTTTTGCACATTCTTTCATTATCCTAATCTTCCCAAAAGGGTTCATTTGGGTAGAAAACTATTCTTAGTATTAAAGACAACTCCTAACAATGGTGTTACGTTTTAAATTCTGAATTTGAGCTTTTCCAGAATATGGACTCTTAAACTATATTACCTACCAGTATTGATGACATGTTACTCCTACACTACCCTTGTAGTCCTGTCTGATGTAACATTTTATATACACTGATTTACACACATATGATTGTCTCTGTGCAATGTTTGTGTGATGTAAAGTGCTCTGACACCTTACACTGGTATGAGTGGTGGTATATAACTAAATGAATCTGAGAGACAGTAGTTATGGAGACTTGAGGGGCACTGTTAAAGGGTGATAGTGAGGGAATTCATGGCAGTGATGGTCATTGGGGGGGGAGCCAACAAACATTGGGTACATTATCAAGAAACGGCGTTAAAATTATCGCCGCTTTAGCGGCAGAAAACTGCCGCTAAAGCGGCGATAATGGGCTTGATAATATGCCCTTGAGAATTCCCATAGAAGCCCAGGTTCTGGTGTCAACATGGGCTTCTATGGGAATTCTCCAGGGCATATTATCAAGCCCATTATCGCCGTTGTAGCGGCAGTTTTCTGCCGCTAAAGCGGCGATAATTTTAACGCAGTGCTTGATAATATGCCCCATTGTCGCTCAGGGCGCCACCGGTGCTCAAGCCAGCCCTGGTGACAAGTGTGCCCAGATGTGGGCCCCGCAGCTTGCTGTGTCACAAGAGTCAAGCTGCACCTCACTTGAGTCCATGTTATGAGCAGTGGCGTCGCTAAACCTATGGCCGCCCGTGGTGGCCCCTGCTATTGCTGCCCCGCAGCCGTGTGTAAAAGCGTAGGGGGTGCTAGTGGTTTCCTCGGCAGCTGCCCAGCGACGGCCACAGGTAAGGGGCGCGGTGGCCCCACCCTTGCTACGCCATTGGTAATGAAAGTTTGCGCTCTACTAGTGCGTGGCCTAGCAGTTCTGGACAGACGTTTGCTTTCAATGAGACTAAGTCGGATTGTCATACCGTGGCTTATTTTCGGTGGTGGAAAACCACATAAAAAAATATAATAAACTCAAATGTAGCCCGAAGGAAATACCAGTTGTTGAGATGAATTACTGCATTCCGCCTTCAACTTTTTCTTTTTTCGCCTTTGGTACTCTGTAGACTTCAACACAAAATGAAGTGTGTAATAATTTAGAACAATTAGAAATGTAATTATCCTGTGTAAATATTCTGCAAACGAATTTAGCAGTTTGATTATGCCGGCATACATGACAAAACAGGGTATCTTGGCATAATTTAGACTCAAGGGCCTGCTGCTGCGATCTGTGTGGTGCAAGCTTGATTCCTAGCGGAATCAAGTGTATAGATAAAAAAAAATAGGTACTGATTACATAAGTAATAAACCAATATAGCCCATGAACCTGAAGCACAAATACTGGGAGCTTTTATATTTAGTCCAGAATATATGGAAGTTATTCACCTAACTGGGCGGAAAGTAAGAACAGATCTTTGCCTGAACTTACTTTTCTGACATGGGTGACGGAAGTATTTCATAGTTCCATGAGAAATACGAATTTCATCATCATAATGACAGCCCCCAAAGCACACTGCAGAGTTCTCCCATTACCTAGGTTACTAAGAATATGTGCTAAATTGCAAATTATGGGGCAAAGATTTCTTAATTATGCGGCAAACATGCAGATTATGCAACATTTTGTGGCTGTGTTCTTTTCATCCCTATTCACTAGGAATAACATTTATTGTACATTTGAAACTTTTGTTAAATAGGCGGTAAATGAAATAAATCCATAATTATATGGTAAGTGTTGCAGCCATAAAATCACAAATCTTCTGGCCCTCAGGATGGTGTACAGTTTTATCAACAATTCTTCCTTAAAAGTAAACCTACATATTTAGATTGCAATCAGTGTCCATTGCTAGCTGCACTTTGAAGAAAACAACCTTTTCTCAAGAACTACCCCAAAATAAAAATATGATAGAAAAAAAATAGTGTTACCACACACAGTAAAAGTGGTAGTACCTCAAATGTAGCTTTTAGACAGGAATGCAATGTGTAAACAGATTTTCCAGTGCTGTGATGTGGTATGCAGCAGTTTTTAGTGCGGAAATAGCCAATCCATTTAAATAGTACAATAAATGAAATGTATGGTAAAACATTGAGCACAAATGTGATACGTTTTTGTACAAATCCCCAAATCTCTAAATGATGGCCTGAGTGCAAGAGGTAGAAACCATCTGTCAATTTTATGAAGATGGTTGACATTCTGTAGCACTTCAGCAGCCTCTGAGATGCTCCACCATGTGTGGAATTTTTCCCTACTGGCCTGTCCCCCCCAATTCACCTTTCTTAATTCAAACTGCACTGTGGCTCATAGGATGTTATATGCAAGTCTATGGCTGTATTAAATCATCCAAAGAATTGGCATGACCTCATGCAGTGTGCTGTCTTATATGCGGAAGCATGGACTTTTGTGTTTTTAGAGCTTCCTTCTCCACCGGCAGCCGCTTTGTCATGCCTTAGATCTGAAGTAGAACCCAGTACAGCCACGCTCAATCCCATTAACTCTGCAATACATTAACAGGAAGAAAATCCCTTTTTCTTGCTTCCCCTTGCTATTTGAAGATGTTAGATGTGCCTTCGAAACTGCTGAAAAATACTGTTTGCACAAAAACGTGCGTTTCTATGGCAATTGCCGTCGACTGAAAGCAACTGAGCACTGCTATGGCTGCTGTGGGGGCATCTATCTATCACAACATTCCACTGTTTCCAGTTGGTCACAATTCATTTTATTAGGTACTTATACAGGGCTCCTTTCTGTCTCAGATTCTCATGTTCCTGCACTCAGGTTTGAGCTGGAAGGTCCCCGTAGACTATCCTTGGCAAGAGCTGTGTATTTTATCTTTAAGTATGACATTCCACGTTTTTTCCTTCAGCCTTGTGGCCTTCTGAAAGCCCCTGTCTTCTCGCTTCCAAGGCTCACTTCAGTAAGCAGCAGATTGATTTGTAATTGTAATTGCATTTATATATTGTTTACTACCCCTGATGAGGCGTCAAAGTGCTTATTCGGCAAGTAGCACGCTACTTGGGAATCCAAAAAGGATTAGTGGTGAATTAGTATAGTGAAACATGAAATTAATTTGAGCGGTGAACATGTTAGTATGTTATTTGGACTGAAAAGGATAGCGGAGGGATAGAAGAGGGAAGGGTTTGCATTTATATAGCGCTTGCAACCCCTGATGAGGTGTTGAAGTGCTTTCCGGCGAGTAGCACGCTACTCGGGAACCCAAAATGGATTAGTGGTGACTTAGTATAGGGAAAAATAAAATTAATTTGTGCGGTGGACATGTTAGTCTGTTATTTGGATTGAAAAGGATAGTGGAGGGATAGTAGAGGGAAGGGTTTGCAATTATATAGCACTTGCTACTCTTGACGAGGTGTTGAAGCGCTTTTCGATGGTTAGCAGAAAGAACCCAGTATTTTGAAAAAACCCACTTGTTTCTGTTCCATTAATGTCATGATTAAAAAACATAAGCATCATTTTGAGTGGGGAGCATGGAAAGACTAGGGGGGATGTTAAAACTCCATTCCGCACTAAAGCTTCAGTTCTCAGTTAGAAAACGGCAGTTTAGTTGGTTAATGTGATTAATGCACAAACCTCTTTGCAGGTTTGTGCTGGGGAGCTTGCGCGCTGTGGGTTCACACTCTTTCAAGCTGATCTAATTGATAAAATGAGCATGACTTTGAAATAAATTAAATTAAGAACTACTTTTTAAGGTACAGCTTAGGGCCGATCCAGAGTCGTGTTGAGGTCTCTGCAGGAGATACCCTTCACAATTCCCAAGTTTGACCTGACGTGAGAATGTAACGAGTAGCATTTTCTGCGGACCAGCAGAAGGAAATTGTGCATGGCTGCTAACTCCGGTGGAATACCGCTGGAATCAGCACCTCCTGCCCCAATGCCAAGGGGTGTAGGTAGGGATCTTAGAAGGGCTCAGCACCCCCCATAATAATAATGTTTGGTCTCCCTAAAATCAATGGTCATCAGGCCAGACATTACATTCCCCAACAATCTCTTTGCTCAAGTTACCCCATTTTTGACCTCTAAATAGGTTCAGTACGCAAGCAACAATTATAGACCCGTAATGCACAGTGAAACAAACTTCAAACCATTTTTGATCACCAGGTTTCTGGTACATCTTTATCAAAGTCCTCTTAATGCATGAAACATGACTTAATGTGGTAATTGGGGCTCAGAAGCAAAGAATGACCTCATTGGGGCACTGCACAGCAAAGCAACTACATTGAAATGGGCACCAACTAGGAAAGGGGCACTGAAAAGGGGTGGAGACAATGTCACTGGCATGCCGCCACAGGAGAACCAACACTAACATAGAATCACTAAATTGAGTACAGTGACAAAGGGGAACTCACACTAGGACACTGACAAAGGGCACAGTGACATGACACATTGGCAATTCGATATTACCACTAGGTTACTAAGAGGGAAATCAACACTGACACTGGCCCAAAGGACATTGGGGGATATTAGCAAGGGCCTTATCGCTGCTTTAGCGGCACTTTTTGCCGCTAAAGCAGCGATATTTCTATCGCCCTATTAGCAAGCTGTCGCTAACAGCTGTTAGCGACAGCTTTATGACGAAAGCAACCGTTTTGGTGCCGCTTTGCATGTCAGCGATATATATCGCTAATGACATGCAAAGTAGGCGTTCCCGACTTAAAGCAACTGAAAACAGTCACTAACACAGCTTCCCCGTATTAGCAATGCCCGCGAAGTGAAGCGATAAAAAAATTTGCGCTAACCGCTGGAATCTAACTCCTGCTAAAAACCTGACTTAACCATTCTAGTCAATGGGAGGGTGGATTGTAAGGTTAAGTCCTCACCTGCCTATTAGCAAGCTTTTCATTAGCGTGTAGAATTTATCACTGTTTTTCTCGCGCTATTGCTGGGTTTCGCCGCTATCGCTGGATTTTCTATCGCCTTTGAGATAAGCGTTGATAATAACGCGTTATCTCCGCGATGAAATCCAGCGATAGCCGGCAATAAAAAAAACAGCGCTAAGCGCGCTTTGCGATAGTTATCGCATTTTTTTGGTAATGTCCCCCATTGTTCCTGTTTCAGTGACACTGCAACACTGACATGGAGCGCACATTCCAAGGTTGGGACACTGGCACGTGGCAATCTCACAGGAACACAGACTGATTTGAGGAAACAAAAGTATTGAAACTAAGAGTAACCTGAGGCCAGAATGCTAAAAAAGCGACATGACTTAGAGTCAATAACACATGAGCAGTCACTAGAGGGATGCAACACGAATGTACTGACATGGATACTGATTGGGTGCACTGACAAAGAATACAGTTATGGTGTCCCTCAGTCAGCGTTCTATTGTCCAAGTGTCAGTGTATCCATGCCAGACATGAGGATGTAGACATGTGGATAGTGACAATGGAATGTTGTTGCAGGTTAAAAATATTGACACTAGGATGCAGACACAGAGGTCCCACCAGTAGGTCACTGACAAGATCACCAGCAATCACATGGTGATGACACATGGGCCCTGATGTTGGGACACAGTTACTGTGATGCAGATGTTGGGATACTGACACAGGAGCAGCAACACCGACATCTGGATATTGACTTAGGGACATTGACGCTGGCATACTGACACTGGAACACAGGTAGATGAGGAAACTGGAACATGGATATTGATAATGGAACACTGATACAGAAACAGACACATGCTTTAATACCAATATGGGGAAAATGATCAAGAATCCATGACAAGCCGGTGTGGAGCTTAACACCCAGGCAATAGGGCGGCTTGTTGGCTGAGTTCTGCCCGGAGCCCCCTACTACCACCATTCAGGGGTGCTGCCAACCGGAACAGTGTGTCCTGCCAGCTGAGGGCTGCCTCTGCCTGCAGGGAGCTGCAAACATGATGATGGGACTGTAGCGGTGCCGGCCTGTGGCTTCCGTGGCCTAGGCTGGGTCCCACTGGCTGATTCCCATGGCCGCCCATACGGCGCCCTCTCATCCTGGTCTCCGGATATCTGCTAAGAGATACGGACCTGTCACAGGACTTACAGGGTCCTACTGCCCTTGCACCACTCGCGGCACGCTTACCGCGTGCCCCACACGCCATAGCGAGGCCATCACCCTGTAAGGCGATGGGAGCCGGGCCGAGAGATCGCTTCTTTATGGTATGGTCTCCAGCACCCAAAGCCTAATGCGCGATGCCTAACATCATACATCAAGCCCCAATCACAGCAACAATGCCTCCTTACGGCTGCCTTCCCATCCACAAGGGACGAAGTCGGTGCAGGAGCACACGCCCTCCAGGACAGAGGCTTGCTTACATGCCTCCCCAAGTGAGGGGGCAGAGGCAATGGTGAAGACAATGTGGGGGCCAGCACAGTCCCCTACTACGATGGCTTGGACTTCTTCAGGCTACCTGGCCCCATTCATATGACCATTGCTGCTTGCCCCTACCTCCCCACCATTGGCCTGGTTCTTCAGTCCTACACCGCTTAGAGGAAATGCTGGCGTGGCGGTGTTGTCGGCTCCTGTTTATGGAGGCGCTGACTGGGAAACAACCTAAGCCTGGGAAAGATGAGGACTCAGTATCAGACTCAGCCCTGGATGTCATCCCAAGAGATCTCAGAACTCTCAAGACCATGTTCTCGGAGGTGGCAGAGATCACCTCCAAAACCTCGGTGGACACACAGAGTATCCAGCAGGACATTGCCTCTTTCAGTGCCAGGCTGTCCATGACTGAAGCCCGCCTGGACCAGATCGATTAAAAAAATTACAGCGTCGTTTGATTGGTAAGAGGATCAATGGCACTTCCAGAAGAAGATTGTGGAGCTGGAAGACAAATTATTCAGGGACAACATTCAGATATCAGGGATGCCAGAAAAGCTGGAAGGAGAGGATATCATGGGCTTATTAGCCCGTTTTATGACAGCCGTCACAGGCCTGTCCTTTAGCATCCCCTGTTTGAAGTTCCAGAGGGTCCACAGGATACTACAATGCAAACCACCACTCAAGGACACCCTGACAAAGATCATCGCATGCTTCCTGAGACATCAACAAGCCAGAAAGTGACCCAAGTGGCAAAAGATAATGGTTCCTTCCTACATGACGGACATAAGATTTACCTATCCCAAATCTCTCCCCTGGAAACTCAGGCCACCCGCAGACGCTTTCTACAGTTTCGCCATTGTCAACTCTGCATTTGCTATGGCCTCCTGGATCATGCGAGCATGCTGATCACCCACAATAACAAAATGATGGAATTCCACAATCCTGGTCAATTGGAGTGGTATCTGGATGCGGCTATGTCGACTACTATGGACCTGAGTCCAACCGCTGATTCTGCTGATGCTCCACCCTTGCCCAGGTAGGTGGACCAACTGTGAGCCCCCTTAGAAGAATGCCAGTGGGTAGAGGAAGTCACTAGACAGTGGTTGGGTAGTCTAAAGCGAAAGCCTCGCCTTACTCACAAGGAGCCACATTTGAGGGACAAGTCCTGTTCCCCTCTGAAAACAACTACCCCTGCAGAAAAGGCATCTCGCCCTTGAACTCATGTTGGGACAGGCCAGAATTACGCACCCCACACCATCATGTACACAGGCTGCTGCATACATAGTCACCCACTGGTTCTTCCTCCTTAGTGCTGCACCCACAGTAGAACTAAAACGTGGCAGTCACACCTGCTCACAACTAATCTTGCATGCTCAGGGGGTCCTGGTTGCTGCAACTCAGCACCCTGGCACAACTTTGAGGCACAGTTTAAGTTAGCTTTCCTTCCCTGGAAGGTGGCCGCCCTCCCCTCCCCTCCCCATAGCGAATCCCAATGTTGCAATGGCAGCGTTGAGATTGGTCGGGACGCCGACCAACCAGGCGATTATGGGGAGGCCATTTTCTCCACGTGGGCTGCATTGCGGCCTACATGGAGAAAGAACAGAGCACGCTCCTCCCCTGCCCTAGAGCAGACCCGCCCACCCAAACCAAACACTTCTGCTTTCTCGCAGTGCAAGAAGCAGAAACATAAAATGGTAGTTTTACCATTTTATGTTTCTGCTTCTCGCGCTGCGAGAAAGCAGGGGTGCAACGCCCCTCCACCCTACTGGAGGAGCTGCCCCTGTCCATGAGATACCTTGGAATTGAAGTCACCCAGTCCGTAACATGGTTGAATGAAACCTAGACCCCCTACACACGAGTGTAAAGGATGACAGGGCCTGCTGGTCCCAGCTTAACCTCTCCCTTTGGGGGAACCTGCACATTTTTCAAATTAATGTGATGCCCAGATTGAACTATGTGTTTACCATGATCCTACTCCACACCACTGCTTTCTTGAGGGACACTCTTGAGATTACTCTCAAAACATTTCTGTGGGGAGGTCAGCAGCCATGATTAAAACTGGAGAAGCTCTATACAGCCACTGAGCCTAAAGGAATATGGCTGTCCCACATTCGTTGCCATTTGTTGGCATCGCTGTTGGCACCCCTTAAATATGTCATACATACCACTCTGGATACCCAATTGGGTGCGGCTGGAGTCCTCTCTCCTGGGTCGGATTAAGGGAGTTACAATGCTGCACCCTAGAGATGCACCCAGAATAACTGCATCTCAACCTTTTCTGGCTACCACAGTCCTTGCATGGAGGAAGGCACACCCAATGCTGGGGGCTCCACCTAACCGTTTCTGTGTAGGCCCCTCTGTGGTGTAACATGCCTTTTTATTGATCGGGGTCAGAGAGAGCCCAACTAGCCAAAATTCTGATCCAAGTATATCCACCGACACTCTGACCTGTCAAGGACGGGAGTCTACAAATCCTTTGAGGAGGCGCAAGAGCTGTACAGACTACTCATGAGCCACTTTTGGGACTACCAATGCTTGCAGTGCTGTTTTCGGCACACCTTGGGCTCCCCCAGCTGGACTTGCCCTCTTCAGCCTTGATGGACTATCTCTGAAGTAGGGCACCTGTAAAGGGACAGTATCCAGGGTTTTACCGCATCTTGTTGGACTGAATGTCCCGCTCTCTGCTGGGTTAGTGGTTGGACAGGCTGCATGCTACATATTCAGAGGTTGACTGGGGAGACCTGCTTGCTGACCATGATAAATACTTCAGGGAGGTCCGCCTCAAATTCACTGATTTCAAGGTATGGTAATGTTGGCATTGATCCCCTTTCCAACTCCGTAGGTCTACCCTTCTCCCATCTACAACATGCTGGAGTTGCAGGTCGTTGGGTGGTACATTGTCCATCTACTCTGGGATTGCCCTGCTCTTTGGGCCTACAGGTCCTCCATCATCACAACAAATAGACAGACAGTGCATCTCAATGGCACATTGAAAGCACAGACAGCCCGCCTCCATGACTTCGCCCAATGTCCAACTATCGGCGAACCAGCAGTACAGTACAGGTGGCTGGCCACCGCTAAGATCTGCATCCTGAGAATTTGGAGGTCACCCACATGTCTAAAACCAGAGGACTGGATGCAAGAATTATTCAAAGACACTGCTTTGAAAGCATCATTACTTGACTCACGGACCATTAAGACACATTTCTGGTCACATGGGGGCCTTTCTCAGACACTCCTGAGCCACACCCTTTCCAGTGCCTGGCCCTCTCTTCTATACCTCCTTTACCTACACTCGCCAACCCCTGACTCACTCCTGGGCGAGCCGTCCCCTGCCCTCCCACCCTGCTGCCCACTCTGGATGACCAAGGGCTAGGCAGGTTCTCTATCATCTCCTTCCTGGACCCTGATAGACCACCTTGATGACTGTGCAGGTCTCTCCTGCTGGATTTCCTCATGTCCGGCCTCTTGCCCCTCAGGTGGTTTATAACGACGTTAAGTTATACTCTTTTTCTGATGGTCATGCTCTATGTTCATCTGCATGTAGTTACTATGTGCTCCCTGCTTCTAAGATTCAAGTTTCTCTCAATAAAAAAAGTTAGAAAAAAAAATATCACAGACAAGTCTCCAAACACTAGTGCTGAGACACTAGCACAGGGTCACCAACACTGGGGCACCAACACATGGATGCTACAATAGGGAAACTCATAGGGGACAAAAGTGCTGGGGCAGCAATACCCAAACAGAAATCCTGATTGGGGGTGTGGAGGGGGTGGACCTTGATAGAGAGAGGCTGACAAGATTATTGATTTAAAAAAAAAAAATTATTTGCATATCTTATAGTGTACAGTACAGAATTTATAATTGCTTCGGAGACAAACATCATACCTTTTGTACATCGTGTCATTGTTTAGGACTGGGCATTAGAACATGACCTTTACAACATTTCCTTAAGCATTACCGCCGACATGAGGAGGTGTATGGGTATGAAGCATGTGTCTATGGGTGAGTGTCTATTGCATGTACTGTGGGCGGAACGTGAGCTCCCAACGTTGGCACTATGATTCTTTGTTTTCTAAGTTGTAGATAACGGATGAACTTTTCAAACTGGGGAAATAGAACTGTGGAACACTGTGTCGGAGTGGGTGCCGTGTGGTAGGAACCAGCAAGCTAATACAGCTCAACCGGGCTGTGGACTGTGTGTGCGCTGGGGGGAAGACAGGGATACTGTGTCGGGGGTGCTGAATGTGTTGTAGATCTTCGGCGTCGAGCCCCGTCCCACCATGTATCTACTCCACTGGGGACTGCATTGGGTAGCCTCGTGACAATGGCTCCTCCTCAATTTTGTGCTTGAAGGAATGGAGTAGGATAGCCCATGGCATGGATATGGGGTGTTTGCAGAAACCCTTAACCTCTTCATTTTGGAGCACCGCTTCCTCTGCAGCGCCCCATTTGTTGACTGCCCTACCCAAGCCGCTAGTGGGTGACCCCAGGCACCCTCCAGTGCATTGCTATGCATCTTTTAGCCAAAAGGTTTCCACTTTTTGATTCTTACGGCATTTATTTATGCCTTGCGCGCAGGTCTCCCACGTGTGAATGTCCCCAAGCCCATCGACTGTGAGAAGGGTGGCATGGATTCTGGTCCAGTAAGCACGGAGCGTTGCCCAGTCCCAGAACATGTGTAGAAAGGATGCATTAGGTTCGGGGCATTTGGGACACGTGAAGGACTAGTCCGGATAGTAGTGATGGAGTTTCTCGGGAGTCAGGTAGGCGCAGTGCAAGATATAGAGTTGTATGTTCTTGAAGCGATAGTTGCAGTACACTTTTTTAGGAAACTCTAATGCGCGTTCCCACTCTTTGTCGTGGAGTGGTCACTGGAACTCAGCCTCCCACTTCTCCCGAAGAGGTGCAAGGGTGATCGGGCTCAGTGCCCGCACCGCTTTGTGTATCCATGTGACCAGATGTCGCCCTGGGCCCATCTGCAGCAGTGTGTGTATCACTGGGTGTGTGGGGGGCTCAGTGTCTATTATGTGTTACAGTCTATGGCAGTCTTCCAGCAGTTGCGGATGCAGAAGGAATTGCCCCCTGGGGAGATCCAGTAATGCAAATGTCTGCAGTTGCCCGTTTATGTATAAAGAGCCTACCTCCATGACCGAACGCTCAGTCCACTCTTGCAGCGCTCTCTGCGTGTATTGGGTGCGACCCCTGGGGAACCCCACCAGCGGCAGGACGGGGGAATGCATGGGGGCTTCACAGTGCATTCTATGCCCATGGGTTAGGCAAGCGTGCGCCACTGTTACCTAGAGGGGACACTCCCGTATAGGTGCCACCCCTGGCAATAGCATGCGGATTATGGTTGGGATCGGAATGAACCAGGGAGCTGTGGTTGTTTTCCCTAATGCACGGCCTGCTGTCCACCTCGACACCAATTGAAGCTGGGCCGCGAGGAAATATGTCACAAAGGAAGGGGCACCTAGCCCTCCCTGATCCATGGGTAGCTGCAGCATAGCAAGGGCAATGCGCCAACGTCCTGAGCCCCAAATGAGGGTGCCGAGGAGGGTGTCCGGCTCCCAGAAGAAGGAGCGTGGGGGAACCACCGGGAGGTTTGCAAAATAGTATAGAAATCACGGAACTAATATCATCTTGGCAACTGTGATTTTGCCAATGACAGCCAGGGGGAGATCCTTCCAGAAGTGCACGAAGGACCGGATACCAGCCATAGCCCAACGATAATTCCCCTCATATAGATCCTGCAGCGTGTAGTATAAGCGGACACCCAGGTACCTCACTGCTTGTGGGCTCCATGATATAGCTATGCAGCCCAGTCGTAATTGACAAGGGAGGAGATCGCTGGCGAGAGGGTAGACTCTTGACTTGGACCAATTCACTCTGAATCCCGCCACAGCTTCGAATTCTCACAGCATGTGCAATATGGGGGTCAGATCCTACGCAACATCATGGACGTAGATGAGCACGTCGTCCGCATACAGTGAGACGGCATGAGTAGTGTCTGTAAGTGGGATGCCCCAGCTCTCGTCCTCTTTGTGGAGACGGATTGCTAACGGCTCCATAGCCATAGCGAAGAGCAGAGGAGAGAGTGGGCAGCCCTGGTGTGTACCCCTGGGTATGGGAAACGATGGCGACATATGGGGCCCAAGTCTTACCCTAGATATTTGTGTGGAGTATATGAGCTTGGTGTATGCGAGTAAACGAGGTCCCACTCCCATCCGGCGCATGACCAGGAATAAGTAGGGCCAAAGGAGAGTATCAAAGGCCTTCTCGAGGTCCAGGACCAGACATGTCGCACGAGGTAAGCGGTCACGGATCAGGTCCTGAACGTGAAACAGGTGTCGTATGTTGTAGGAAGTATTTCTGCCTGGCACGAACCAACACTGATCTGGGTGGATCAGCTTTGGTAGGACTGTGGCGTACCTGTCCTCTAGTATCTTCCTATATATTTTATAGTCAGCCGGTAACAAGGCTATTGGCCGGTACGAGCCCATGTGCTGTGGATCTCTGTCGGGTTTGAGGAGCGAGACTATAACCGACTCGCACATGGATTGTGGCAACCCATCCTCATCCAAAGCTTCCTGGAACTGCTTTACTAGTTGGGGTACCAGTTGTGCCGCAAAGGTGCAAAAAACTTCTAGCGGGAGGCCATCTAACCCTGGGGCCTTACATGTGGCCAAGGCCTGTAGCGCCTGCTTGACCTTGGTCGAGGCTATGGGCTCATCGAGGTCTTGTCTGTCGCTGCACGCTATGCGAGGCAGGGGATATCTGCGCAGAAACCGGGTGAGTCGCTCTGTGTCCACTGGGGCCGTGTAAAGATGTGTGTAATGGTCGTGAAATGCGTCGAGGATGGCAGCCTGTGGGTGCACCACAGTGCCCTGTTTGGTGCATATCGCCGTGATCGGCGGGAGAGTTGTATCTTGCTTCACCAACCATGCTAAAAGCGCACCCGCTCTGTCCCCCTCCCTGTGCACCCGAGCCACGTATGCCCTAAAATTATATCTGCGGAGGTCCGCTAGTGCCTCCGCGTACGTGATTTTGGCATCCGCTACTTGGGCTGGTGTGGCCTAATTCCTGTCAGCTGCGTGTGTAAGTGTAGCCAGTGCATGCTCGGTTTTTGGATGCTGCGCTCAAGGGTTTTGCGGACACCTGTGATATGTTGGATACATGCGCCTCTGATAACAAGTTTGAATGCGTTCCATTTCGCGGCGCAGGTGGTGGCCGTGCATGTGTTCTCCCGGAAATAGTTTTGTATGTGCTCTGCTTGTATTTGTCGAAAGACCGGGTCTTCCAAACAGTCTTTGGGCAGACGCCATGTGGGGACTGGTGGCCTGGGTGGGCGCCAAGCGAGAGAGATCGTATGGGCGTCATGATCTGAAATGACCCTGCCGAGGTAGTCAGACTCCTGAATGGTGGGCAGAATGGAAGGGCAGCAGAGAAAGCAGTCCAATCGGACCTTGAGGTCATGTGGGATTGAGTGTAATGAGTATAGCCGTGTATGCAGGTGTTTAGAGCACCAGGCATCCATCACAGACAAGTGAGCTGCCCACGCTGCGAAGCGTTTCGCTTGCACTACAATTGGAGAGGCCGGGTGGGGGGGATATGATCTGTCTAAAGACGTGTTTTGAAAACAATTGTAATCTCCTCCCAGGATCCATGGTGCTTGGGTATGCAAGCTTAGCGGGAGGGAGCTCGTGTCCCAGAATTTGCACCGATCTGCATTAGGTGCTTAAATGCTCCCTAGAACTACCGGTTGGACATCCAGTAGGCCTTGCATAAGGACATAACGTCCCTCGGGATCGATTGTCTGAGACAATTCTTGGAAGGGGATCCCTGGACCTACCCAGATAACGGTCCCTGGAGCATAGGCCAAATATGTGGTAGCGCAAAATATGCTGCGCCAGCGCTTGTGCAGTTTTGCCAATTCCCCTGTGGTGAGGTGGGTCTCTTGTAACTGCGTGATCTGCACGTTCTGGCACTTTATGTAGGCGTATATTGAGTATCGCTTACGCACTGTGTGCATGCCTCGCACTTTAAGCATGAGGATAGTGATGCTACCTGCGTGTGCCACAGGGAATCGAGGGATGTTGAGGAGAGGGGCACAATGGAGCCCAGCCCCGAGGAGTGACCCGCCTTACCCCTGCTAGCGCCTATGTTGTCCCGGTGTAGCTGCAGTCCGCTGATGGTGCAGACATGTTGACACAGTCTAATGGTTACAATCCTTTCTTAGCGATCGGTTCTTTCAGGTCTTTGAGGGTGATGTTGTCTCCAACTGGCTGTCTCTCAGCTGTGGGGTTCCTCAGGGCTCCTCCCTGAGCCCCACACTGTTTAACATCTACATGAGACCCTTGGCAGAGATTGTCCAACCATTTGGCATTAAAATCATCACATATGCAGATGAGACGCAGCTCGTGGTGACATTGAACCACCCCGAGAGGTCGTTTAGCATTCTAGGCCCGTGTCTAGAGGAAGTTGACAAGTGGATGGAACTCTTGTGCTTTAAGTTGAACGGGGCTAAGACCAAGCTTATGCTCCTGGGCAACTCACCCTCATTCAATCCTGTTTTGCTCTGGCCTAACTGCCTCAGTCCTGCACCAGATCCGAAGACTCAGATCAAGAGCCTTGGTGTGTGGCTTGACTGCTGTTTCAGCTTTAATCACCAGGCCGTCAAAATCTCAGCCACATGATACGGCCTCCTGAGGATGCTCCGCAAGATCCTTCCCCTCCTCTCTTTTCAGGCGAGAAGGATCATGGTTCAGGCCCTCATCCTCTTTTGCCTGGACTATGGGAATTCCCTCTACCTGGGAGCCCCCCAGGCCACCATCCATAAGCTCCAGGTCATTCAGAACTGTGCTGCTCGCATGCTTCTGCAGGTTCCGCGTCGACAATCTGTGAAACCTGCACTAAGGAACCTCCATTGGCTACCAATAAAGGCAAGTATCCAGTTTAAGGCCATGTGCCTTACTCATAGGAACTTCTGGAAGAAGGGCCCTGTCACAATCCAATCCATGATCACTCCGTATCAACCTCCCAGAGATCTCCGCTCTATGTCTTCCTTCCTAGTCACCACACATAGAATAAGGAAGGCTAGATGGGGCGGGCGCTCCTTCTCTCATAATGCTGCTAACTAATGGAACTCCCTCACACTCTACCTCCAGAAGGAGTGCAACCTGCTCTCTTTTCGAAAGCTTCTAAAAACCGTTCTTTTCAATGAATGCAACTAGTCCGCTCCTTTCCTGTTATTCTGCATTAGTCCACAGCGCTGTGAGGCCTGAGGGTAGCCATTGCGCTATATAAATTCTACTTTCATTTCTTTTCATTCATCCATTTCATAATGTGGTATGGAAACACGGGGAGGAATAGCTTGGGTAGGGGAACAGCCCCAATGCTGGGGACCTATCGCTACAGGCGATACGTCCAAACTGACTCTCAGAGCGTGAACATAATGTGGGGGTGGCGTCACTTGCCTGCAAGGTGGTCCTCCGTAAGGGCATTTGTATGATCATTGCGCACCAGCTGGCCTGTAATAAAGATGTGTGAATGTTGTGCTGGTGGTGCATGAATACTCATCCCGGGAATTGTACCATAGTTCTCAAGGCCTGGAGACCCGGCTTACATGGTCCTGCTGAAGTCCAGTTCAAATCAAAGTGTCAGCAGTCTGTGGTGTGACCAGAGGCGGAGTCACCGAGTCCACTCTAGATTGCGTATCCTCGCCGTCGTCTTCGACATCAGATGAGAAGAGGTGTGGACCACGGTCTATGTCCATTGCAGGGGAGGAGGGTCAGAGCTCCGCCGCAGCCTGCAGAGCTTTGCAACGTTCTCGTATGATTCGTTCCAAGTCTGGTGATCCCAAGGAGCGGGACAGCGCTGCTGTGTCTCCTGCTCTGTTTCGCTGCCTGGAGCGATGTCTTTTGGAGCACGGTGTCTTCGGGTGCCGAACGTGCGTGGCCTTTGTGCTAGGGAGCTGTGTGCAATGTTGATCTGCCCAACCATGGGCCTCCTCCACGACCGTGAAGAAGATGGTGGAACCTTCGTACATAATTTTGAGACGTGCCGGGAACAGCAAGGAATATTGTATTATTCTCTGCCCGCAGGCGGTGCTTCACCTCCAGGAACGACGATCTCTGTTGTTGTACGGCCCGGGAGTAGTCCGGGAATAACATGATCTGTTTGTTCTCGACGCCGATGGGGCCAGACTGCTGGGCTACTCTGAGTACCACATCACGATCACGAAAGTGCAGGAATTTGGGTAACATTGGTTGGGGCGGGGTGCTGAGCGGGGACCTACGTGCTAGGACCCGATGGGCTCTTTCAATGGAGAAGAATGCAGTATGGTCTGTACTCAGAGTGAAGGACTACGTCCACGTTTCCATATACTCCACAGGGTTAGCGCCTTCAATGCCCTCGGGGAGCCCCAGCACATGGATGTTGCAACGCCTTGAGTAGCCCTCCAGGTCCTCTATGCGCTCCTCCATGGTGGTCATATGGCTAGGAGGGTTTGTATTGTCTCTTGATGGGCGCTGACCGAGGCCAGCAATTTCTCCCCATCTGACACTTTGTCAGCCAGTTTGCGGTGGTCATCCTGGAGTAGACTGATGTCCATTGTCAGGGTACCCAGCCGTTCTTCCATGGACACCCTGGAGTGTTCGATGGCCGCCAGTACTTTGTCCAGTTTGTCTGATAGGGATTGATCCGATGAGGCTGTAGCTTCTTTAGATGATGATGATCCGGCACTTGTGGGGTTGTCTAGTACATTCCCCGGCACCGCCGTACTTGTCGTGGCCCTCTGTGTCCCCATTATGCTGGGTGTAGGAATGTGTGGTACTCCGGACGTCGTTTCTGCTATTAGCGGGCATAGCTGAACCGCAGATTGGTGTGGCGTGCTGCCGGTGGCCCAGGCAGTCTCCCGGGGATTGCCGCCGTCCGTGGCAGGGAAATGCTTTGGAGGGGGAGGCAAGGAGGGGCCGCCAGCAGGGTGCAGCGAAGGCCTATTCAAACCTCCTCAGCAACGATGTGCTAGTCCGCAGCCCAGCCTCCCTTCTAGAGTGAGGCGGTGCGTGTGGAGAGGGGGGGGGAGTAAACGGCCAGGAGCTGGGCACACTGGTGA
Source organism: Triturus cristatus (assembly GCF_964204655.1). Classification (NCBI taxonomy): domain Eukaryota; kingdom Metazoa; phylum Chordata; class Amphibia; order Caudata; family Salamandridae; genus Triturus; species Triturus cristatus. The sequence continues at coordinate 928,735,127 of NC_140593.1, read as the reverse complement.
CCCGCAAGTCGCACCCAACCTAGTTGGGCCGCTTCCGCGGAATCACCGGGCACACTCTCGGTGGCCACCGCTAATGGCGGCCACGCTCACAGCACTCAAGGTCACCTCCCACTATGGTGTCCACCGTGCGACAACTGCCCCTTCTATGGGCTCCTGCTGTGGGCCTCCAGGGGAAGTTTTCCTGGTCTGTGCTGGATGAGCAGAGTTTGTGGCCATGTGCCATGGCCAGTAACTGCACCGGGCGATGAGCCTGTCTCAGACCGGTCAAACGCAGACCTGAGGGCATGCTTACCTCTGTGTGTCTCCAGGAGTCTGGGAGGAAGAGGGGGAATAGCAGGTCGGGCAATGGTCAACTGTAACACTCTGTGGGCGTTTATTCCCCGGCTGTTTCAGGCTGTTGCTGACTTCAGTCCGTGTTCCCTCAGTTGATCACCTTTCGTGAGGCCGGGTCCAAGGGCCCCCACGCACGCTCAGACAGCAATGCGCCCCGGGGCTCCAGAGGCTGCCATTGTAGGGTCCGCCGCCATTTTAGAGTACGGCGCCATCCGGTGATTTCGGCGGTGATGGGTTGTTCTTCGGTCAGCCAGGTCTCTGTTCCTCATGTGGTGTCTGCCCGTGCAGGTCTTGGTCTCGACCCCCCTTCACCACGCAGCGGCCAAGAGGCAACTTGGCTCAGCGCGATCTTGCTCCACACATGTATGGTGCTGATGAATGCTACTCCACGCCTTTACATACCGGAACACATCTCAAGGCATCCGAGCACTGGTACTAGGGCCGGTGACTGCTCTCGTGGTGTCTCGGCTCTGCGTGGCCCCACAATCCTGGCACAGGGGTGAGGGGGGGCTGGGCGATGGGCCCCCTGCAGCACTCCGCCGCAATCAATCATCACCCAGCTGTAGGCAGTTCTCAGTGGATATACCGCTTCGCCTTGGTCAGACTCCGTTCCTGGAACAGGACTCCTGGGCCCCGTCCACTCGCTCTCTGGCAGGTTCCAATAGCCTTGTAGTTTGGCAGGACCCACAATATTCATTGTTACCGTGTGGTCACTCGGTCACGGAGGGGCCTTAATGTCAATACACTGACCTATTCACCGTGGCATGGGTCCTCTGTCTCCCGATCGGCACCTCCGTGATCAGGTTCAGACGCGATCCCTCACTCTCAGACTCCGGGTCGTAGGGTAGGGTCCGGATGGTGCGCTCCACTCGGCTTGGCCCCTGTCTCCACCCCCATGCCGCTATTGGGTAAGTCGCTGGGCATCAGGGCACTTTCCGCACGTACCGGAGCTCAATGCAAGGGCCGGTTAGCAGTCCCACAGCTCAGTTGTTCAGTGGCGAGCCCCAGGCAGCCGCTGCCACCATTTTGTGTGCAGGATCGCCGCTGCCGCAATCCCTGATTCCTTAAGGATCACTGGGCAGAATATCGGAGAAGGTGTCTGGGGTGAAGTTATCTCGACTTGAGACACCTGTAAGCTCTATTGCACAGCTTCTCCAGAGCAGCCTGATGGGCGAGATTCATGCCCGGGTACGGAGCCTCAGCTCGGCACGTCCGCCATCATTGCTTCCTTAGCCACGCCCCCCCTGACAAGAGCATTGATATGCTACATTGAGGAAGGAACACAGATCAATACAAATGCTCATGCACTAGCAGTGCCAGAACCCCTTTCTGTGGACCATGGGGCAAACTGAGTTACTGACCCCACACTTGGGTCAGAGGCCTTTTACTCCTGTTATCCCGGGACCCGACCTTCTATGGAACCTACTCAACTGGACCAAGCACCCCTTCTGCACCTGACTCTCATTTACGTAGCATCAGACAAACAGGCAATGCTCCTTCAGGGGCGGAGCATGGATACAGATCACTGAAAATTACTCATAACAGCATGCAAGCAGCGCAAACAATAAATCAGTGTCCAGTCAAATACTTGTTTTTATATAAAAAGTAGTGTTTTCATTCTAATTCCACACACTCAAAGGTGAACGACATTCAAAGGCAAACACACAATCTCCCTTTAGGTCTGGCCTCTAGAAGGTGTCAGGCCACCCCCTGAGCTACTAACTTTAGTGCGATGGGTTTGGTGTTATTCCCCATTCACTGATTATCACATCCAGGGTATGTAAACTATTATACTGTACTCAAGAGTTCTCCTTTCTGACTCCTTTTGGAAGTTCAGTCACAAGAGTCTATGGGGTCACAGCACTGATAGTACGTTCGCTGGGGTCCCAAAGGCCCCGTTCGTGGATCCCCCACTCTGGCGGTATGGAACGCGTTAGCAGCACAGCAAAGTCCTACTTTGGATCAGCAAAGTCTGTTTGTGAGTGGTGACAAGTGGCAGCACCCGGCAGGCACAGCCTCTCTCCTCCAAGCCACGCTACCCGATGGTTCTAGTGATCAGGGTGGTTCGCGCTCTGGAGAACGCATGGTAAGTCGCACTTCCCTTCACAGGGGAGGGCGGGGGGTTGATCTCCTTGATCCAACAGGTCTCCAGCAATGTCATTTGATCCTCAGGCTTCCTTTGGTGCAGTTTACAGTATTTGGGCTGGACCTGCCTTAGTCAAAACAGCAGTTTCTCGGTCCTGGGCAATGGCCTGAACCCTTGGCCTCAGCATCTCCGGTGGCCATTCTAACAAATGGGGTCACCACCAAAGCATTCACAAGTCCAGTCACGTTGGGGGTTTGTTCTCCTTGATCCAATGGGTCTCCAGCAATGTCATTTGATCCTCAGGCTTCTTTTGGTGCAGTTTACAGTATTTGGGCTGGACCTGCCTCAGTCACAGCAGCAGTTCCTCGGTAGTGAACAATGGCCTGAACCCTTGGCCTCAGCATCTCCGGTGGCCATTCTAACATATGGGGTCACCACCAAAGCATTTACAAGTCCAGTCACGTTGGCCTTGAAGTTCACGGTGGCCACCTCTCTGGGACACTGGGACACCCACCACAAAGTCATGTAGCCCTGTCACCCTTCTGCTTTTCGACTTAGTCACAGCATCCCTTCCTAGCACACAGGGATTACCAAAACAATCCAGCACACAGCTATGGCCCATCGGTGCAAGAGCCGATCCCTCACACAGAGAATCATCATGATAGGGCTCCCCCTGGACCTCGCTCCTTTCAATGCACTCCTATTCCTCACAGGGCACACTGATCTTGGCGAGCAGTCAGGTTCAGGTGCTCCAGGTTACAGGGCAGATGGTCTTTGTTTCTCTGGGTGATGTCCCCTCATCCAGTAGGGAGACTAGCAAGCCTGGGCCCCACGTCCTGGTCACAGGCAGAAGTTTTGCAGAGAGTCCTCTCCTTATATAGCCAGTCTGGCTGCTTGGCAGATGGCAAAGCTTGGGGTCTCAAACTCCCCTACTTATAGTCCTTTTCCAAACACAAAATTTAATTTAGGGTCTGAGAATTTGAAGTTTTATGTTGGGGTTCCACTTCTTTGAAATGGACATATTTCCCCCTTCCTTTTTCCTTCTGAAGGATGTCTTTCATGGCAGGCAGGACACTGAAGCTGAATAACTCACAACAAGATTCATGGGAGTAAACAGAACTCACACCTTGATGTCAACCACAGTGATATGTGCATCAAAAGGTTAATAGTGGGCTCCAAGCCCTACTCTTTATGATTCCTTTATCAGCTTCATCTCTCTCTCTTCCTGAGATGTGTCCAGGCCCCTTTCTTGTGATCTATCATCGGCTCAAAGAGCCCTTTGAAATGCACAGAGAGAGCCTGTTTCTCCCTATTAGAAATGGAGGTCTCTAATTGGCAGAGGTAGGTACCTTTGTCCAAGTAGGGACCCTTGCTTCTTTTCATGGTAAGGGGGATTAACACTCTAGATAACCCCTGCTCACCCCCTGAGTTACTTGGCACAAGCCGACAGGCTTATCCCAAAGGCAATTTGTAAAGTACTTATAGTGGAGACACAAAGTAACACAGTGAAAACATCACAGAGGGACCCCACACCAGCTTAGAAAAACAAAGTATCTTTATCTAAATTCAACAAGACGAAAACAACAAAAATCCAACATACAGGTATTAAAATACAAGTATTTAAAAAATAAAGCTTGTAGAAAACAAATAGCCCCACCTGAGACTATTACGATATCGTGACAGCAATAAATCCAAAGCACGGTGCTGAACACGAGGTGTGCTGCATCGGGCACGGAGTCACACCGACCACAAACAGTACCTTGGGAAAAAAGTCTATGATGATGCACGGCGTGGTGGAGGTGAGGGGTCGTGTCCACGAGGAGGTGATGGGTCGAATCCAGGACAGGGGAAGTCAGTTGCATCGGCACTGAGGGATTGGTTCCGGTGAGGTGGTGAAAAGTTAAAGAGTCTGTGGAGTCATCCTCGGTAGTTATCGGTGCAGCAATAACTGGATGCAGGCGCTGGCAGTGACGGAGTCGGTGCAAGCGCTGGCTTCGACAAGGCTGATAACTGCAGGTGTCGAAGGGTGTCACAGCTGTGGTGAAGGCAGGGCAGTGCTTCGTGCACTTCACGAGTGGTGCCCCTGGTCTCGGTGCAGGTCGCCGCGCTGACAGGGTCAGAGATTGTTTTTCTTGCTTCTTGTAGGTTTCTTCCAGCTCCCAACAGCAGGAACAACCTCCAGAGGCCCAAAACTGGAAACAGGCACCTCCTGACAGGTTAGAACTCTCAGCAATAGAGTTCAGGGGAGCTGGGGTGAAGTATTTTTGTCCCTGAAACTTCAGAACAGGAGGCCAGCACACACAAGCCCTTGGAGATTCTTCTTCAAGAAGGTTTCTCAGCAATGTTCCAGTCTTTATCCTTTCTTTGGCAGAAGCAGCAACTGCGGGCTAACCCCACACAGCACATTGCAAAGGGGCAGTAATCCTCCTCACAGCTCTCCAGCTATTCTCCTTGGTAAAGGTTCCTCTTGAGTCCAGAAGTGATCTAAAATTCTGGGGTTTAAGGTCCAGTACTTATACCCCATTTTGTGTTTGTTCTTCTTTGTGCGAGACTCTCTGAGCTCAGTCCAAACCAGTTCTGTCCTCACTGGTGCAGTATGCTCACAGGGGGTGAAGACAGTATTGTGCAAGGGAGACAGGCCCTATTCAGGTTCAAGGAAAGCTACTGCCGCTACTCTAAATGCAGCCAAGGTCTATTCAGATCAGCTCTGAGTCATCCAGGAAGGTCCAGGCACACCTCACCCCCCTAGTGGTTGTCTACAGTGAATGCACATCCCCAGCCCCTGTCACTCCAAAACCAGACCGCCCATCCACAAACAGGCAGAGGCACAAGAAAATGCCTACTTCCTAAAAGTGACATTTTCAAAACACAATTTAAAAAACATCTTTACTAAAATATGTGTTATTACATTTTTAGCTCAGAGAGCCTTAAAGCTATTCCTCCATCTTGTCCTCATGTGAAGTTATACTTGTAAGAGGTTACAAAGTATCTTCCATGCTATCCTATGGGACAGGCAGCCTTTCAATAGTGAAAAACAAATTTGACAGTATTTCACATTCAGAGCATGTCACACACACCAGTGCATGTCCTATCTTTCACATAGACTGCACCCTGTCCATGGAGGTACCTTGGGCCTACCTGAGGAGTGTCTTACATGTAAGAAAAGGGAAGGTTATGGCCTGGCAAGTGGGCGCACTTGCCAGATCAAAATGACAGTTCAAAATGTGCGCAGACAATGCAGTGGCAGGTCTGGGACACATTTACAGGGCTACTCATGTGGGTGGCACAATCAGTGATGCAGGCCCACTACTATGATTTGATTAACAGGCCCTGGTACACTCAGTGCACTTTACTAGGGGCTTACCAGTAATTCAAATATGCCAATCAGGGATAACCAATCATGATAACAATTTACACAGTGAACACTTGCACTTTGATCAGCAGCGGCAAAGTATTCATAGCATTTAAGCCAGCAAAATGAAATCAAAAATACAGGCGGTTGAGGCAAAAAGTGAGGGGAAACCACACCAAAGATGTCAAATCTTACACTCCCATCATCCACCAGTGCATGTTTCTCCCAGCGTACAGGAATGAAACAATACATAAATCTGTCTGGCGGTTCCTTTCCTCCTCATGTTTTCACCATGGACTAGCAGGTCGGCAGGCCTGGGCTTCACAAAATGGAACTCAGGGTCCTCCATGTAATGTACCAGTGCAGAAACACTTGCACTCTGTGTACATCCACAGCAACCTAACTGCACAGCACTGTTATCATGCATTATGCCACCACAAGCAAAACTACACGCAGCAAACACATTCAGTCTGCACACACTGTTGAGTACTGCATTCTTTCAGTAGTATACCAGAGTGTGTGATTTTAAAAATACACACTGCCAGCATACACATATTTACCGTGTGTGCACTGTACCACACTTCACCCTTTGTATAGTGCACTTCTTGCGAGGACACATGCACTCAGCACATGTTTCCATAATGCACAAACCTTCACATCAACCTGGGGTGAGTTAAGCACACAGCAGCTGAACTTTTAGATAAGGGAGTGAGCCTGTGTGCCTCACATTCAGTGACACAGTGTAACAAGCATTGGCATAGCCAATAGGTCTCGCTTTTGGGACCTTATAAGTATATTCACTTTTGCTATAATCGCGGCACATAAAGCGCGGGTGCCGCGATCATAGCGAAAATAAAGAAATAGAAAAAAACATCTATTTCTTTACTTTTGCTATAATCACGGCACCCGCGCTTTACGTGCCGCGATTATAGCAAAAGTAAACATACTAATAAGGTCCCAAAAGCGAGACCTATTGGCTATGTCAATGCTTGTTTACTTTTCGCGCAGGGGAGGGGGACTGCGAGATTCCCTTGCGGGAGCGTGCGCTCCTGCAAGGAAATCACCAGATGTGCACGCGTGCACGTTTTTGTCCCCAAAGCTGTGCCGATGGCATTAGGTCTCTCTCCTATGCAGCGCATGCGCGCTGCGTATGCGAGACCTAAAAAGGTCCTGTTAACTACTAATTATCACTACACGGTACGCTGCCATCACCATGCTTGTACTACTTAAGACTTGGTGATGGCGGTAGATTTCCACCACTGTGTGGGCAGTGCTTTAGGTGCCCCTCCCAGTCCTACAAGACCGCAATTGGTGAGACAGGCCTATTTCATGACGCACATGCAAGATCCGTGATTGCCAATGCAAAATAAATCAGCTTTAGCATTGTCATACACACTCCCTCCCTCCCCTGTGCCCATGCTCTGCCTACACTCTAGGTCTATCACAACCCCATGCATATTTGCATTAATTTGATACTCAGAGTTCATTCATTTTAATGCCAGGCATTGCTCACAAAACCACCATTTCACACACATTTCCTTAAAAAAAATCCCAGTTTTCCCTCTCTCTATGCTTTAAAAAGCTCAATTTTCTTATACTTATTATATAAACAGTTGTAATGGTAGGAAAAATTCTAACAAAAAATACCACAAAATATGTTGTGGTCATTGAAATCTCACCATATTATGCAATTTTGTAGAGAATATTTGTAGTCGTTTCTCCTTAAGCATACTGTCCATCTTCTTTGTACTGCTTTGATGTCATTATCATGACAATGGAATGCTATGGTTTGAATCTCAGGAGGCTGTCAGTTCCTGAAAGCTGTGGAGACGAACAGTCAATAAAGTACGTGCTCTTACACTTACCTGCCTGGTGTAATCACTACAAATTTGGCGTCGAGTTTGACTGTTCCCCTCTCCACCCAGTTGTGCAGTGACAGTCTCCTGTGTTCCAAGCCTTCTGAGCCATCCTGTTTATCTTCAGTGCAGAAGATCATATTTCACAAGATCTCCAGACGAGAGTGACTCTTCACACCCATTTTGCTTTGCCACATTGGACTCCTCACACCATTCTTACGTATACTACATGGTTGGTGAGCCTTCTCTACCTTTTTCACTCTAATTTGCCTTGCGCTTCTGGCTGTGAACATACCTTTTGGAATATCTGTGTTGTGTGTCACTGGCATTCCTGGGTGTGCAAGTGTAACAGTGCTTTGTGCTGGAATTCGTATTGGAGTTGCTGGTTCTAGCAGACAAGATCCTGTGTGGCTGTCCCTCTGCGCTGCTTACAGTTGAAATTACATGGGCGAGAGATCCTACTCTCGCTGCGGCTTTCCTCAACTGATGATGTGATAGAACCTCCCTCAGGGATCAGCGGAGGTGGGCTACGCGTCATGAGGAGCTTTTCGTTGCCTGGCTATAAGAAGTTTTACGGAACAAGGCATTCCAGGGTGTGCGCGTCATCCCTCAGAAGCAGAGCATTGCTCAGCAATGTCAGTGCATCACCCTGTGCGCGTCGTCGTTGCCTGGCTACGGGAAGTTTGATTGAACAAGGTATCCCATGGTGTGCACACCAGCATGCAGAAGCAGGCCTTTTTTCATCTGCTTTAACGCATATCCTGGTGTTAGTTTTCTTCCATTTTCCTGTTCACGGTGAGCAAGGCTAGCGTGGCCTTAGGTGAAGCGTCCCTGCTGACGAAAGGCAACTACCTCGAAACACGTGTCCAGGGATGGCTAATGCGACACTTACTTTCATCGAACATTTTGGCACAGGCGTAATCGCCGTCGCTACTACACGGACCACAGTTCCTTGGGGCAACATGCTAGTAGGACGAGCAGAGTGGGGCCCATCGGAATTGTTGTATTAAGGCTCCCTTGAGCCATTGGGCTGACGAGCCCTGGACCAGCACCTGCGCGCCATGAGTGGTACTTTACCTGATAATACTTTTTTGGCAGTCTACGCAGTAACCCCACACACTCACCTACTCCCTGCTGACGAGAGGCAACTACCTCGAAACACGTGTCCAGGGATGGCTAATGCGACACTTACTTTCATCAAACATTTTGGCACAGGCGTAATCGCCGTCGCTACTACACGGACCACAGTTCCTTGGGGCAACATGCTGGTAGGACAAGCAGAGTGCGGCCAATCGGATTTGTTGTATTAAGGCTCCCTTGAGCCATTGGGCTGACGAGCCCTGGACCAGCACCTGCGCGCCATGAGTGGTACTTTACCTGATAATACTTTTTTGGCAGTCTACGCGGCAACCCCACACACTCACCTACTCCCTGCTGACGAGAGGCAACTACCTCGAAACACGTGTCCAGGGATGGCTAATGCGACACTTACTTTCATCGAACATTTTGGCACAGGCGTAATCGCCGTCGCTACTACACGGACCACAGTTCCTTGGGGCAACATGCTGGTAGGACGAGCAGAGTGCAGCCAATCGGATTTGTTGTATTAAGGCTCCCTTGAGCCATTGGGCTGACGAGCCCTGGACCAGCACCTGCGCGCCATGAGTGGTACTTTACCTGATAATACTTTTTTGGCAGTCTACGCGGCAACCCCACACACTCACCTACTCCCTGCTGACGAGAGGCAACTACCTCGAAACACGTGTCCAGGGATGGATAATGCGACACTTACTTTCATCGAACATTTTGGCACAGGCGTAATCGCCGTCGCTAGTACACGGACCACAGTTCCTTGGGGCAACATGCTGGTAGGACGAGCAGAGTGCGGCCAATCGGATTTGTTGTATTAAGGCTCCCTTGAGCCATTGGGCTGACGAGCCCTGGACCAGCACCTGCTCGCCATGAGTGGTACTTTACCTGATAATACTTTTTTGGCAGTCTACGCGGTAACCCCACACACTCACCTACTCCCTGCTGACGAGAGGCAACTACCTCGAAACACGTGTCCAGGGATGGCTAATGCGACACTTACTTTCATCGAACATTTTGGCACAGGCGTAATCGCCGTCGCTACTACACGGACAACAGTTCCTTGGGGCAACATGCTGGTAGGACGAGCAGAGTGCGGCCAATCGGATTTGTTGTATTAAGGCTCCCTTGAGCCATTGGGCTGACGAGCCCTGGACCAGCACCTGCGCGCCATGAGTGGTACTTTACCTGATAATACTTTTTTGGCAGTCTACGCGGCAACCCCACACACTCACCTACTCCCTGCTGACGAGAGGCAACTACCTCGAAACACGTGTCCAGGGATGGCTAATGCGACCCTTACTTTCATCGAACATTTTGGCACAGGCGTAATCGCCGTCGCTACTACACGGACCACAGTTCCTTGGGGCAACATGCTGGTAGGACGAGCAGAGTGCGGCCAATCGGATTTGTTGTATTAAGGCTCCCTTGAGCCATTGGGCTGACGAGCCCTGGACCAGCACCTGCGCGCCATGAGTGGTACTTTACCTGATAATACTTTTTTGGCAGTCTACGCGGCAACCCCACACACTCACCTACTCCCTGCTGACGAGAGGCAACTACCTCGAAACACGTGTCCAGGGATGGCTAATGCGACACTTACTTTCATCGAACATTTTGGCACAGGCGTAATCGCCGTCGCTACTACACGGACCACAGTTCCTTGGGGCAACATGCTGGTAGGACGAGCAGAGTGCGGCCAATCGGATTTGTTGTATTAAGGCTCCCTTGAGCCATTGGGCTGACGAGCCCTGGACCAGCACCTGCTCGCCATGAGTGGTACTATACCTGATAATACTTTTTTGGCAGTATACGCGGCAACCCCACACACTCACCTACTCCCTGCTGACGAGAGGCAACTACCTCGAAACACGTGTCCAGGGATGGCTAATGCGACACTTACTTTCATCGAACATTTTGGCACAGGCGTAATCGCCGTCGCTACTACACGGACCACAGTTCCTTGGGGCAACATGCTGGTAGGACGAGCAGAGTGCGGCCAATCGGATTTGTTGTATTAAGGCTCCCTTGAGCCATTGGGCTGACGAGCCCTGGACCAGCACCTGCGCGCCATGAGTGGTACTTTACCTGATAATACTTTTTTGGCAGTCTACGCGGCAACCCCACACACTCACTTACTCCCTGCTGACGAGAGGCAACTTCCTCGAAACACGTGTCCAGGGATGGCTAATGTGACACTTACTTTCATCAAACATTTTGGCACCGGCGTAATCACCGTCGCTACTACACGGACCACAGTTCCTTGGGGCAACATGCTGGTAGGACGAGCAGAGTGCGGCCAATCGGATTTGTTGTATTAAGGCTCCCTTGAGCCATTGGGCTGACGAGCCCTGGACCAGCACCTGCGCGCCATGAGTGGTACTTTACCTGATAATACTTTTTTGGCAGTCTACGCGGCAACCCCACACACTTACCTACTCCCTGCTGACGAGAGGCAACTACCTCGAAACACGTGTCCAGGGATGGCTAATGCGACACTTACTTTCATCGAACATTTTGGCACAGGCGTAATCGCCGTCGCTACTACACGGACCACAGTTCCTTGGGGCAACATGCTGGTAGGACGAGTAGAGTGCTGAGGAAATATGAATTTTTATGGTCAATTGTGTCCCCTATCTAGACCCCAACGGCTCCATGTACATGCTACAAGTACATATATGTTCCCTCCACTTCAAGCTATGAAGACGCAAATACAATTGTGTCCAACGTTAATATGTCCTCTTTCAGATCTGCCATGAATGGGTCAGATATTCCGTTCCTAAGTATGCCTTGCCACCGTCTTTATATGGTATACTTTTCACGTTTTCCAGCTCTGGCAAGGTAGGCCCTGAATTCTGCCATCGAGCTTTTTCTTGCCTTCTGCCTCTGAATGCTCCAGCCTGGACCTGCATCTGTATCCATGAACTTTGTCTTACTCCCTGCGCGGCTAACGGTGCCTAGCCCGGCCTGTTGCCTGCCAAAACTGTATTCAGCCTTCAAGTTATCTGCTCCGCTCCTCGAGAAATGCATTCCTGTCTAGTAGCTTAGGTAAACATCCCTCCAGCTGCAGAGCAAAGGGCCCGGCCTTACTGTCTCCGTGCAAGTAATTCATGACTTTCGTTACCATGGTAGGCCCATGCCCCCTCGCATCTCATGTAGACACTTAGACGCTTGTACACGCACTAGCAGTCAGTATAGAATAGACTCTGTCCGAAAAAACCGTTCCTTCCAGATAATATAGTTCCTTAAACACAAGATATTAGATACGATTTGGGACTAGGTTGTCCTGACATCCCAGACTTCTGTCTCCTCATGTAGGGCTAAATGTCAAGTTCCCTTCACCCTCTAGTTACACGTCAATCACACGTCATGCGGCTGCTCGCGCATCTCTGCCATGTATTTCTGCTGACTTTGCAGGATTCTCTTATGGATCCACCCACTTGTGTCATCATCATAATGACGTTTTTAGTATACGCCTTTATGCACGCCTATTGTAACGCCTTTTTCATTACGTATGTGTATTCTTATCAGCTGTAACGCCTCCTGCATCTGTCTTTACTGTAATGCATTTACTATATATATTATAACCTGTCAATAATGTATTGCTGATCCCTTCCTGAACCTTCGTGGTGACGAAACTCGATTGCCTGGTTCGAACCATCATCATTCCTTTGTAAGGAATAAATTCCCTATTATACCCTCGAATACCACGGATTCTGCCTCTTATTTTTACTGAGTTATTCTTACTGAATTTTACCGCATAAATTAAGTCTAGGTAATTTAAATTTACCACATAATTGGCGCCCGAATAGGGACACCTCTCACACCCCACGTGCCGGAGGTGCGTTGCAGACCCGGTCTCCTGCCACAGCCGGACGGACAATTACGCGTACCCGCAGGATTTCCTGTATCTCCCTCAGGCCAACGGGGGCGACTGAGGCTGCGATCAACACCCAGACGAGGCGGTGAGGAGTGCGGAGAATCCCAACCAGAGCCTAGCTGAGAGAGCAAGATCCGAGGTATACAGAGGCCCACCAGATTCCGAAGTTCCGAAGTATCTAAGTCACGAGTCGAGTCCAGTCCAGTTTGGTCTAGTCCAGTCCAGACTTCCGAGGCCTTCCGTTCCGTGCTTCCCGGTGAGTACCGTTGCTGGGGACGCATCTAGACGTGCACATTAGTTTGTGCCGGTCAAGACGGGTTTGGGTACACAGACCTGGTCTGCACTGTTTCAGCAGTGTATCTGTACTGTTTAGCAGTACATACAGTATATCTAGCATTATGCAGTTAACTAGTTTTATTCTAATTATTATTGTTCGTTTCTAAAAAGTTTGTGATATGTTTCAAATGTCGTGGTATGAGTGATTGTTCGATCTTCATTATTGTGTTTATTGTAATTATTGTGTTCAAGACCGAGTAAGAATTAAGTAACCAGGTTCAAGATGCCGTTATTTTCAAAATTAAGACAGATAAAAACTAGAAAAGGGATACTCGAGGAAGCTGTTCCCATCCCACCTAGGGACACTCCAGGGTACTTTATGTACCATAAACATGGCCTAGATGCCGTATTATATCTTGATCTATGGGTGGACTACACCAAGGATTTAGCAGAGAGTCAGAGATGGCCCGGTGCTGGAACATGGGATGCAGATTGCATCATGAGAGTAGAAGAAGCATTATGGAAAAAGAAAGCCAGACAGTCACAGAAAGATGCCATTGAACTATGGCGTAAAGAATCGCATAGACGCACAGAGAAAGCGCTCAGAAAGGAAGAGAAAAGTAGGGAAGATTCAGAAAGAGCCCGAGAAAACATATTAATTGACGAAGGTATCCGAGTAAAAACAGAACAAGTAGACAGACAACGAAACACTCTTATGAATTGTATGTATCCTCTTCTGGCCGAGGGTTTGCCTAAGGCCACCTTGGAGGTACCAAAAGACCTGCCACCTCCATTACTCCCGATTAAAGTACATCCCAAGACTGCAAAGGACATTTTCCTTTCTTCCTATTTAGATGATGCAGCCCCCGAATATGCTAATGGTGCGCAGCCACGCACACCACCTGTTAACGACGCTCAACCCCAAGATCAGCTGCACCCACAACCGCAGCAACAAACTCCTCCTCACGTTATAAACATTCCATCTGTTTCTACAGTCCTTCCTGCACCCACACTCTCTACCCTACACCCAACAAATCCTTTTGGACTTGGCACCTCAGGAGGTGCGACAGGAGGTTTTTCCACGCCACACACAGCAACTAGATTGACTTATAGGGATTTAGCACACCAACGTACACCCCAAAGAGCTAATGACAATATATTAAATTAGCCTCTTACAGATTGTAGATATGATCCAGTGCCAGGTAAACACGACAGAATGTTGCTATCTTCAGTACGTTTACGACGAGTTGCAAACTATTTAATGACATTACCAGGAATGGTTGAACATCTAGACAAAATATATCGCTTTGTCCAAACAGGGCAAGGTCCTGAAAGTATTGGCGAGGCCATGGAATACCAGAAAGTAGATATGCAAAAATTATTGTTACGCTTTTTCATAAACTGCTTGACCAGAAACAGAGATAGGCCTGAGGTAGATCAGGAGGAAATGCAAGTACTTACCAGATGGGGTCAGAATATAGCAGACGGGAAACATGATAAACAGAAGTGTATAGAAGTCATGTGCCGAAGGATCAGAAAAGAAGTAGAACGAATACATGAAAGAAGATTAGAAGCAGATAAAACTGAATCAGAAGAAGAGGAGGAGGAACAGTCAGAAATGAATACAGGACAATTAGAATTACCAGCTAGACAAACGATAGCTTATGTAGGAAAAGGAAGATCTTTCAATAATCCAATACGTCCGATACGTCCAGAATGTAACAGAATTTTTCAAACAGTTATCTCAAATCCAAGGACCCCTGAACACTTATTCCAGGCTACTGATAAATTACTGCGAGAACGAAGGGGGTACCATGTGCTCGATTCTATGGATGAACAAGAATTAGCCAGGTCAGCAGTACAATGGGCTGACAGCTCTGAAAAATACAGTGATGATGCGCTAGCACACACGTTTCTGAATCTCGCCCCAGATGAACAGCGTTTAGCTAGTATATACATGATACAACATCTCCTTATATTATATAAAGGCCAACACTCCGATCCTGGTCCCCTACCTGATATACTGATAGAACTACTCATGAATAAATGGAGAGGTCTAGGTACCGATCTAATTAAAGTAATTCTAGAATACCGACATAGATATAGTGCCTTTTTGTGTCCAGAACATGATCCAGCTCCTTCCATGGAAAGAAAAACGTATTACATAGACAGACAGAATCCCTTACGCGAAGTACACCCAGTTAGAAATGATGACAATACGTTTAGACGCGTGTTTGTGTACACGCCCATAACTAAAATAGAACTATTGGAAATGAAAAAATTAGTGCCCAGCCATGACAAAGATCCAGCAGGTTTTCACCGTGAACTAAAGGACATGTTACTCATGGGTGATTATACCTATCCTGACATTATGAAAATATTGAAAGTATTATTGCCTGCCGGTATTTACGAGAAACTCAAAGAAAAAGAGTGGGAAGTGGGAGACCAAAAGATTGATTGGACAGCATTAGAAAACGAAGAAAATGCCCGAACTGCAGGCGTAGGGCTTGGGGACAAAACTAAAGCATTACCAGGATTATTAGTACAAGTATTGCCACGTTTATTAACTACGAAAAAGGAAGACTGGGGAGCAATCTCAGCTTGTAAACAGAAACCCGATGAAGACACTAGTGATTTTTATTCCCGATTTGAAAAATGTTTTGGTATTAATAGCGGCCTGAAAGCAAGTAGTGAGTCATATCCACATCTTTTTGTAACAAAACTAGTCGAGAATTCCCTGCCACAGGTTAAAAACAGAGTATTGAAAGTTGAGAGCACTTGGCAAGCTAACACTCCTTCACAGATGTTACAAATGTTACAGTATCACCAGAATAGAATTAGAGAAGAACAAGAACACGAACAAAGACGTATGAAAGACACGAAAATGAAAATGCCCGTCGCTCAGTCAGTTCCAGCTGACAGTCATAAAAAGGGTGCGACACAGTCCAGTAATTCAGCGGTTCCCGTTAAAGGGACATGCAACTATTGTAAACAGCCAGGTCATTATATAAACGACTGTGCAGTTCTGAAACATAATATCTCTATGGGTAAAACCAAGGAGAGACCACGTCCGCCTAGACAGGATCAGATCCAACAACAAGCACCTCAACATGTACAGTCTATGCCGGTTCCACAACAGACCGTAGTGGTACCACAGCCACAACCACAGCCGCAGCCTATTGCCGCAACACAAAACACGACACAACAGATGTACCAGTATGCACAAAATGACTATCCAGATTATCAGCGCTACACATGAAATAGCCTAGAGAGGGAAGTTGGCTTACCCCTTATTGAGGTTCCTGTAGATCAAGAGGGTCCTTATGTACAGAGTCAAGTATTAGGGAAAGACAGAAAGTTCCTACTTGATACAGGGGCAAGCAGAACAACTATAAGTCACGACGAAGTCCCAGGGGCACCCCTCTCAGGCTCACAAAATATTTCCCTTGGTTTTTCAGGAAAGCCTACTATTAACGAAGTATCGCAACCGCTTGCATTTACAGTTGGTCCATTGACACGGACTACAGATCTATTGCTTACAAAATCATGCCCAGAAAACTTGTTAGGTATAAAAACATTGAAAGCTCTAGGAGCTATAATATGTTGTTCTCCGGACGGAGTACGACTATTTTTGCGTGACTTTAAAGGTCACTACGTGTCAAGAGACATGGATCACCGGTTACAGAACCTACCTGCACATTTATGGGCACAAGGCCCCACTGATGTAGGTTGTATGCACATTACACCATATCGAGTCACACTCAAAGCAGGAGTGGTACTACCACGAATGCGACAATATAAGTTACCTCCAGATGCTGTAGTGGCTTTACTGCAAATCATTGACGAGCTCATTGCACAAGGAGTGGTTGTAGAAACCGACTCCAATGTATGTAATTCTCCGATCATTCCGATTCTTAAACGAACTGATCCAAAAGCACCGCCAGTATATCGATTAGTTATTGATCTGCGCGAATTGAACAAATGCATTGTACCCCAATATCCCGTGGTTCCAGATATCTCTTCATTACTGACAGCTATTGATTCAGAAGCAACGTTCTTTACTGTAATTGACCTCAAGAACGCCTTCTTTAGCGTCCCAATCGATCCGGAAAGCCAATATTTGTTCGGATTTAGTTTAAATGGACGAAGTTTTAAATTCGCACGCGCACCTCAAGGATTTACAGAAAGTCCTAGCATCTACAGCCAAGCACTGAAAAGACAACTTGACAGTATCCACATGCCAGTTAACACTGCACTGCTTCAGTATGTCGATGATCTGCTGATCACCGCCCGAAGTGAACCCGAATGAGAAAAAGCATCACTGACGGTTTTACATTTTCTGGCCGACAAGGGGCACAAGGTGTCCCCTTCGAAGCTGCAATTCTGTGCCCAGCAAGTTGTGTACCTAGGGCACTTGCTGTCCAAATGGGGGAGACAGCTCACACCTGACCGCATCCAGTTAATTATAAACATGCCACCACCCAAGACACAAAAGGAGGTACGGGCCTTCATAGGCCTCACTTCGTACTGTAGGCAGTGGATCCCCCAATATGCATTTTTAGCAAAACCACTCATTCAGTTGACAACCCAGGAGGCAGCGACATCGACTGTCCTCCCTTGGACTTCAGAACATACACAAGCATTTGAAGACTTAAAGAAAGCTTTATGCCAAGCACCTGTTTTAGCGACACCATGTTACAGTAAGCCTTTTACACTCTTTGTTACAGAACGTGAAGGTACTGCCTTGTCAGTACTCACTCAGGAACAAGCAGGATCACACAAGCCATGTGCTTACTTTTCTAGCACATTAGATCCCGTAGCTCAAGCTCTTCCTGCGTGTCTGAAATCAGTTGCAGCGACAGCTCTAGCGATCAGACAAAGCGATTCCATAGTATTAGGACATCAATTGACAGTACAAGTACCACACGCAGTAGAGGTTCTCTTGAACCGGACACAAACACAACACTTGACTATAGCACGACTGACAGGTTATGAACTGACATTGTTTCAGCCACACATAGAAATCAGACGTTGTAGTACATTAAATCCTGCCACACTTTTGCCATTAAGTGGAACAGACCCACTGGCACATGATTGTATTGAAGTCATTACTATTACGACGAAACCCAGACAAGACTTGACAGACGTCCCATTACCAGACCCAGACCTGACACTTTATGTGGATGGTTCATGTATGAGAGCAAGTACAGGAGAGTTAGTGGCCGCTTATGCAGTCACGACAGACACCGAAGTCATAGAAACAAATTGTATTGACACATTATCAGCTCAAGCAGCAGAACTTATTGCTCTGACACAAGCCTGTATTCAAGCCAAAAATAGAAAAGTTAACATATACACAGATTCACGTTATGCATTCGGAGTTGTACACGACTTCGGAGTCCTTTGGCGAGAGAGAGGTTATTTGACTTCTCACGGTGCCAACATTCAACACGGTCCCCTCATTCAAGCTCTGTTAGATGCAATACATCTGCCTACTTCAATATCTATCATGAAGTGCAAAGCCCATACAAAAGTCACCGATATCATTTCCCAGGGTAACGACCTAGCAGACCGAACAGCTAAGCAAACAGCACAGAATAGGACTCATGCAACTGACTTGACAAAGACAATAGTTCCGACACCGATACACTGCATGACAGTTAGGGATCCCGCCCTTGATGTAATTGACATACAGACACATGCTACACCAGAGGAAATAAAGAAATGGACTGAATTAGGAGGGATCCAAACAGATCAGGGATGGATGACGAAGGGAAAATCTATATGGTTTCTCCCCGACTCAATGGTTCAAGTTATCATTAACACAATACATAGTCCAGCACATCTAGGAGAGAAAGCTATGTTAGACAGTATTCAACACATTTGGTTCAACAAACACTTACGAGCTGCAGCCAAACAGAAAGTCCGAACTTGTATGATTTGTTGTCAGTTCAATCCAGGTAAAGGCGTACCTGTAGAGCAGGGTGGATTTCAACCTCCCGATCACCCTTTTGAAGTCCTCCAGATGGATTATATCCAGATGGAACGATGTCGAGGATTCAAATATGTTCTCGTAGTTGTATGCGCTCTTTCCCGTTGGACAGAGGCATATCCCGTTTCAGATTACACTGCTCCGACTACTGCCAAACAATTAGTACGTGAATTCTTCCCACGGTATGGTTTGCCCCGTATCGTGTACTCAGATAATGGCCAGCCGTTCTCATCCGAGCTAATGAAACACATTTCACTCTTGTTAGGCTATCAATGGAAATTCCACTGTGTCCGACATCCCGAGGCAGCAGGTCTCGTGGAACGTCATAATCAGACCCTGAAAATACGACTTTCTAAAATATGTAGAGAGAAAGGTGTCGACTGGATAGTAGCCTTACCGGTTGCACTCTTTTACATGAGAATGGTAGCGCATTCTCGCACAGGGCTATCCCCGTACGAGGTGGTCTTCGGTAGGCCACCAAATATGTGGGGGACGCCTATACCTCGTAAAATCACTGATGTTGATTGTAATATGCTGACAGATTACCTTGCTTCCTTGATGTCTGCACTACAATCTTGCCGTTCACAGGTAGCTGCAGCCTTTCCCGACAACACCGAGGTGAAGCCCCATGAAGTGGTTCCTGGAAACTTTGTTTTCATACGAAACTTCGACAGGAGGAGCCCGTTGGAGCCTCGCTGGCAAACACCAAAGCTGGTACTTCTAACGACGAGGACAGCAGTGAAGGTCGAGGGTCGCAAGGGTTGGTTACACTCGAGCCATATCAAGAAATTTCATGGACTACCGTCTGATCTGAACTCTCAGACCTGCCCCCTTCCAGAGACTGATTCAAAACTACCCCTGGTTGAAAAGACCGAATCTCAAAACTATAAACTGAAACTAAGGTCTAGTAAGACAGACAATTCGATTGTTTAAGTCCTCTCCAAGGTGAATCGGTTGAATTAAGTCTTTGACATGTATCCTCTAGACCGAATTAGAGAGAGAAATAGACAGAAACAGCTCAAGAAACATGCATACTGTAAATCACTTCATAGTCACTGTATAGTGACATTGTTGATTATGTTTTTTCTAAGTCTTTTTATTATTGCTGTAAGTATACTGTTGCACATGTACTATCCTATTTTCAAGCGTGCTTACAATGTTACTGCCGAACATTCTTTTAGTGAACTACCTCCACATGAGTTGTCCTATAGATTTGCGCTGCGCAACAACACATTCATTAGTATGTTACATCATTCCCATCAGACCAGCAATGCTACAAATTGTTGGATATGTGGCCGTCTTCCTCCCTATCAGAAGTACAAAGGAGTTCTGCCTCTCTTTCCGTACCCGTTTACACACAATGGTTCCTGTGGAGCATGGTTTAGTTTGATTAACTCTTTAGATTCAAACACTGTAGTTTACCAGAGCAACTGGGTATGGGGAAATGTAACGCCCTGAACGTCTCAGGATCGTTTAACAGACACGACAATGAGGACGCAACCACTTGTGAAGGGTTAGTTCTTTTAATGAAGGCAAATAAAATACAAAGAACAAACAAAAGTTATAGTCACTGGAATCCTCCAGGCTAAGTACGTTACCAGCCCACAGCACGGATGGTCCTAACCGTCCTCTGCATATACGCCGATCCCGGCGTATGCCAACAGAGGGCAGAAATGAAATGGCCGACAATGCCAATCGGTAGGCTGTGAGGGGCACGAAGAGTGTTGGGGAGAATCGAGGAGTCAGGGAAACACCCAGCCGGGATCTCTACCTGAAGGGAGCAGCCGCTCAACCTCTTCCTCAGACTGCACCGGGACGCGGAGTCACCTCCTGGTGATGCGTCACCGATACCCCAATCACAAGCAAGAAGACTGAACCGAGAGCAGCCGCTCGATCGATCCTGTGGACTTCCGAGTCTGTAACGCGGCAAACACCTCCTGGTGTGCGTTACAGCTGGCAGTCCCTGTGTCTCTGGTCGGGCTGGGAGTTACGACTCCAACCAGCAAAAGCGCCACTGCGCTTGGACTCAGCCGAGTCAAAAAGCGAAGCTCAATGGTTGACCGGTAGAGCTTCCGGGTCCTTCACAGGTGACGATGGGGCAAGACACGGCCCAGGGAGTAACGACTCGACCTACCTCCGTTCTTGCCTTACTGGAGCACCACTCCGGAACACTGCTCTTCACGAAGCAGGTACGTCGGTGTAAACACAATATCCGACAGCCTTGTACCTCCCGGTTCCTCCCTTTATAGGGCGTGTTTTCCTTGAG
The DNA here is from genome assembly GCF_964204655.1 of Triturus cristatus. Classification (NCBI taxonomy): domain Eukaryota; kingdom Metazoa; phylum Chordata; class Amphibia; order Caudata; family Salamandridae; genus Triturus; species Triturus cristatus. Next base: position 928,713,997 of record NC_140593.1, on the reverse strand, counting down.
TTATGTAACAGCTCTCCTGTTTACATAAGGGCGTGTTTCCCTTGAGTTATGTAACAGCTCTCCTGTTTACATAAGGGCGTGTTTCCCTTGAGTTATGTAACAGCTCTCCTGTTTACATAAGGGCGTGTTTCCCTTGAGTTATGTAACAGCTCTCCTGTTTACATAAGGGCGTGTTTCCCTTGAGTTATGTAACAGCTCTCCTGTTTACATAAGGGCGTGTTTCCCTTGTATGACAGGAATTCTTGACAGGAAACCTGAACTTAGTTTTGCTTAAAGCCTGTTATCCTAACAAGGAGGGACTTCCCAAAAGAACAGGAACTGATCTAGAAAATGAAGTATATGGATTAGGTAATTTTACACTTAACCTCATGATTCTGAATGTTGAATCCGAAGCTGCACTAGTCTTGCCTGCTATGTCCGTATTACCAGTCAAAGGTGAATTATGTGTAAGAAAGAATGGTTCAGTACACCTGGGTCATAGTAAATGTACTACTGTGATCGAATTCAGTGATAAAGGCAAGTCTACATTTAGAGCTTCCCGTCATTCCTACTTCATATGTGGTCATATCGCATATATACGCCTACCTCTAGATTGGGATGGCACCTGTTACATTGCATTCCTTCTGCCACCTGTTTTCCTAGCCCCTCCTGATTATCATAGAAATACCAATCTAGTACACCATAGACCCCAGAGAGATATCCCGATTGTTGACTACACTGAAACAGCATGGGAACAATATACAGACTTCAATAAAGGTCTCTTTCCTTATATAGGTGTTGTCTCAAACAGTAAACTGATACGTAGATTAACCAGAACCCTTGAAGCAGTAGTGAATGAAACTACCTCTGCCCTAGGCAACTTAACAGAGGAGCAGTCTGCGATGCGGATTGTTGTTCTCCAAAATCGTCTTGTCCTTGACGCCATCCTAGCCGATAGGGGCGGAGCTTGTAGGGTCATCGGATCAAGTTGCTGTGTTTTCATCCCAGAAAACGCGCCATCTGTATATAAAGCCATAACTCGTCTTCACAAGATTGCAAACCAGATACATCAGAATCCAGGCACCTGGACATGGTCCGGTTGGTTCTGGAGCGTGTTGTCAGCCTGGGGATGGAAAGTCCTATCCTTCCTAGGTATTGGCCTTCTAATGATATTCAGTTGCTGCCTGTGTCTACAATGTGGACCAGCGATTTGCGGCCTGTGTGCCACATCGTGTATTCCACGTTCAAGTTTTCATTCAAGATCCCGGAAGAAGAAAGAAGAGCAAATGATGTTACATGAACAGATTGATGGATTCCTGAAGATCGATATTTCATGAAGGGTCCGTAGGGGACAAGGAGGGAATGAGGAAATATGAATTTTTATGGTCAATTGTGTCCCCTATCTAGACCCCAACGGCTCCATGTACATGCTACAAGTACATGTATGTTCCCTCCACTTCAAGCTATGAAGACGCAAATACAATTGTGTCCAACGTTAATATGTCCTCTTTCAGATCTGCCCTGAATGGGTCAGATATTCCGTTCCTAAGTATGCCTTGCCACCGTCTTTATATGGTATACTTTTCACGTTTTCCAGCTCTGGCAAGGTAGGCCCTGAATTCTGCCATCGAGCTTTTTCTTGCCTTCTGCCTCTGAATGCTCCAGCCTGGACCTGCATCTGTATCCATGAACTTTGTCTTACTCCCTGCGCGGCTAACGGTGCCTAGTCCGGCCTGTTGCCTGCCAAAACTGTATTCAGCCTTCAAGTTATCTGCTCCGCTCCTCGAGAAATGCATTCCTGTCTAGTAGCTTAGGTAAACATCCCTCCAGCTGCAGAGCAAAGGGCCCGGCCTTACTGTCTCCGTGCAAGTAATTCATGACTTTCGTTACCATGGTAGGCCCATGCCCCCTCGCATCTCATGTAGACACTTAGACGCTTGTACACGCACTAGCAGTCAGTATAGAACAGACTCTGTCCGAAAAAACCTTTCCTTCCAGATAATATAGTTCCTTAAACACAAGATATTAGATACGATTTGGGACTAGGTTGTCCTGACATCCCAGACTTCTGTCTCCTCATGTAGGGCTAAATGTCAAGTTCCCTTCACCCTCTAGTTACACGTCAATCACACGTCATGCGGCTGCGCGCGCATCTCTGCCATGTATTTCTGCTGACTTTGCAGGATTCTCTTATGGATCCACCCACTTGTGTCATCATCATAATGACGTTTTTAGTATACGCCTTTATGCACGCCTATTGTAACGCCTTTTTCATTACGTATGTGTATTCTTATCAGCTGTAACGCCTCCTGCATCTGTCTTTACTGTAATGCATTTACTATATATATTATAACCTGTCAATAATGTATTGCTGATCCCTTCCTGAACCTTCGTGGTGACGGAACTCGATTGCCTGGTTCGAACCATCATCATTCCTTTGTAAGGAATAAATTCCCTATTATACCCTCGAATACCACGGATTCTGCCTCTTATTTTTACTGAGTTATTCTTACTGAATTTTACCGCATAAATTAAGTCTAGGTAATTTAAATTTACCACAGTGCGGCCAATCGGATTTGTTGTATTAAGGCTCCCTTGAGCCATTGGGCTGACGAGCCCTGGACCAGCACCTGCGCGCCATGAGTGGTACTTTACCTGATAATACTTTTTTGGCAGTCTACGCGGCAACCCCACACACTCAACTACTCCCTGCTGACGAGAGGCAACTACCTCGAAACACGTGTCCAGGGATGGCTAATGCGACACTTACTTTCATCGAACATTTTGGCACAGGCGTAATCGCCGTCGCTACTACACGGACCACAGTTCCTTGGGGCAACATGCTGGTAGGACGAGCAGAGTGCGGCCAATCGGATTTGTTGTATTAAGGCTCCCTTGAGCCATTGGGCTGACGAGCCCTGGACCAGCACCTGCGCGCCATGAGTGGTACTTTACCTGATAATACTTTTTTGGCAGTCTACGCGGCAACCCCACACACTCACCTACTCCCTGCTGACGAGAGGCAACTACCTCGAAACACGTGTCCAGGCATGGCTAATGCGACACTTACTTTCATCGAACATTTTGGCACAGGCGTAATCGCCGACGCTACTACACGGACCACAGTTCCTTGGGGCAACATGCTGGTAGGACGAGCAGAGTGCGGCCAATCGGATTTGTTGTATTAAGGCTCCCTTGAGCCATTGGGCTGACAAGCCCTGGACCAGCACCTGCACGCCATGAGTGGTACTTTACCTGATAATACTTTTTTGGCAGTCTATGCGGCAACCCCACACACTCACCTACTCCCTGCTGACGAGAGGCAACTACCTCGAAACACGTGTCCAGGGATGGCTAATGCGACACTTACTTTCATCGAACATTTTGGCACAGGCGTAATCGCCGTCGCTACTACACGGACCACAGTTCCTTGGGGCAACATGCTAGTAGGACGAGCAGAGTGCGGCCAATTGGATTTGAAGCGTCTAGTGTGCAGTGTCTGTTACCCTGAGAGACATCGCGCTTGACAAAGGAGCGGGTGTACATCCTTCGGAAATGTCTGCAATACTGTAATTGTTATGTACTATTTTCAAGCACTTTAACCCATCGTCTGTCCAATGTTCTACAATAAGTGTTGCAGCATTTATATTCATCTTGTGTCATCGCAAAGGTGACTGATGTTCTATTCAAGAAGGGATGCGCAGAGTCTATAACTTTTGCTGCACAGTGACACAATACTGTATGGGAAGAGGTGTGGTGCCTCAGCCAGGGCGACTGATTCCAGAATCTGGGGATCACGGTTCGATACCCGGTGCTGGCTGCAGATTGGCCCAGCACCATGTGACTCTGGGCAGTAGCTTGCTTAATCTTCCCGTCAGCCCCCAGCGCCTAGAGACCCTTACGGGTGATTGTTCGCGCTTTACAAATATGGATTAATATTATTATTACTGCATAGCGTTCTCTGCGACATTGACCAGTTAAAGTGGAGTCATCAATGTGGTGTTGCTCTATTCATTTATTAATCACAATCTTTTATGTCACACAGGTGGACAACCTAATTATTTACTGTAGTGTGTTAGGGTTAACTTTTTTATGCCACAGGCATTTTCACTGCATACAGTAATTGTTTCTTCTTGTCTTCACCATGCAGAATGTACAACCCCCTCCCCCTTTTTTACAGCTTCCAGGTGACCCACGAGTCAAGTGGAAAGTGTGGTATAGAGCCTTTGTGAAATACCTAGGCGCTATGGGGGGCTCAAGATTTAGCGCTGAAATGAAGCGTTTCATTTTGGAGCATAATCTGGGGTTCGAGGGACAAGCTGTTTTGGAACATCTTCCTCTCCAGTAGTAGTTGTGGGTGAAGAAGAATTAAATGTGTATAATCAAGCTGTGGGGTGTCTTATGTAGCTGCTTTGCGCATTCTTGCTTCAGAATGTGAATTTGAACATTTCACGTCTCAACTCATTCGAGATCAAATTGTGGTACATTGTAGGGACAAGAGGGTCCAGGAGAAATTGCTCACTTTAAAGAATCCCTCTCTGGAGGAAACGGTTGCCATTGTCAAGAGTATTGAACTCTCTCAAAAACCCTCGAAAGAGCTCAAACCTGAGAAGGATGTTGTGGGTTCAGTTAAGGAAAATAAGGAAATAAGTGAGAAAATACAGGCAGACAAAACCAAACCGCAATCTGAACAAAGGGGGAACAGGTTTCCTTCCACAAAATCTGAGAAAAAAGGTTCCTACTCTTAAAATCTATGTACTAAGTGTGGGTTGCCATTGCATTTCCCCAATTCGAGGGTGTGTCCGGCAAGGAATGCCTCTTGTCGCAAATGTGGGAAACAAGGCCATTTCACCAAAATGTGTGGTTTCTGGGGGAGTGTCAATGTTGTGAACTCTGAGGAGTGATCTTGTATGCGAAGTTGTTAGCTCACTTACCGATTTTGTGGTGGTTGTTAAAGATGATTCTGAAGATTGTGTGGATCCCATAGTAGATGTGTTGGTGGATGGGAAGTGTCTGCAACTGCTGGTGGATTCGGGGGCGTGTATGACTATGATTACAGGGGAGTTGTTTGAGAGTACCTGGGGGAACAGACCTCTCAATCTCCCTAACAGAAGTACCGTCTTTTATGAAGGGAGGAGAATTGATTTGACATGGTTCTTTGTGACCTCCCTAGTCTTTAAGGACAGGCACATCCAAGGGAAGGTTTATATGGCCAAGAAGGGCCTTAACATTCTTGGTTGGTATCACCAGGAGTTGTTCGGCATGACTCTCAAGCCTGGCACGCCTGAACAGGTTTCAGTGGTGGGTGAACAATCCGAAGGGGAGAGTTTAGTTTCCTGGTCAAGAAGTTTTGCAAAGTCTTTGGTGAAAAGCTTGGCTGTATTAAAGGATTCAAACACTTTATCAAGGTCAAGGAAGGGGCTCTCCTGATCAAACACAAATTGCGTATTGTACCTTTCAGTATCAGGGATGACATGTTGTTGGAGCTTAAGAAAATGTGTGAATCAGGAGTCATTGAGCCCATCGAGTCCTCACTTTGGTTATGCCCCTTGGTGGTGGCGCGCAAAAAGAATGGGACTCTCAGGGTATGCATTGACATGCGCAGCCTGAATAAGGAGATTTGGGTAGACTCACACCCCCTTCCCTGTATACATGACATCCTTTCAAAATTTTCTAGTGCGAAGTACTTCTCCAAGATTGATCTAGCATCGGCATACCATCAGGTTGAGCTGGATCCGGTCTGCAAGCACTTGGCAGCTTTTGTGTCACCCGTTGGCACCTTCCAGTTTAGAAGGATGACGTTCGGGCTGGCTTCGGCAGCCTAAGTTTTCCAGCGCGTCATGGAGAAGGTTTTGGAGGGTGTCAGAGATACCGTTGTCTTCCAAGATGACATTTTGGTGGCTGGAAAGAGCAAGGAGTCACATGACAAGAAACTTATGAAAGTATTGGAGAGATTGGAGGGTAAGGTATTGTGGCTAATAAGCTCAAGTGTATTTTTGGTGTTGAGTCTATTGAATATCTGGGACGTATTTCTGGTGACGGTATTGTGCCAAGAGAGGGTCTCATCGAGGCCATTTCTAATGCTCCATGTCCCAACTCCAAAGAACAAATCTCCTCATTCTTAGGTTTGTGTAAATTCTACACGAAATTCATTTCCAATTTTGCCGCCAAGACAGTCCACATGAGAGGTCTCCTCAGGAGAAAAACTGCGTTTCTCTGGGATGACTCCTGTCAAGAGGAGTTTTCGCAGATTAAAAAAGAGTTACGGTCATGCAACATTCTTACCCCCTTTGACCCCCTCTTTCAATGTACGGTGTCTGTGGATGACAGTCTAGATGGTCATGGGGGTATGATCACCCAGGTAAAGCAAGGTAAAGAGTACACTGTAGGTTTCACCTCCTGAGCGTTACACCGAGTGAAAAAAACAACTCCGTTATTGAGCGAGAATTGCTGGCTTGTTGCTGGGCTGTTAAGCGTTTCAAATGCTTTTTGTGGGGGAAGACATTTATGCTTATTACTGACCATAAGCCTCTCATCCCCATCCTTGAGTGTAGGATTGTCAAAGACCACACTCCCAGAATCGCTAGGTTGAGTTCTAAGTTGCTGAAGTACAATTTTGGGGTGGCACACATCCCTGGTGGGTGAAACACACGAGCTGATTATCTCTCAAGGTCTCCTCTGCCTTTAGGAAAACTTGATCATGATGACAATGCAGATGAAGAGTGCCTTATTGCAGCAGTCGATGTTTGTGGTGTGAGTTGTTTCACTGAACGTGACTGGTTTTCTGGAATAGAGTCAGATGTTGTGCTTAAGAGGGTGAAGCAATTTATTGCGTCAGGTTGGCCCAAGGAAAACACATATACCGTGATCTACATCCTTTTGCCAAGGTCGCTATGAGCTTACTTTGGAGGGGAAAGAGATGATCATGCGGGGGGATACGTTTGATCCTCCTGAATCTCTCAGAGGTCGCATCATCGATTATGGTCATGGACAGACGAACACTAAAAAAAGGATTTGCTGTGTGGATTGGTGGCCCTCCATGGACCGTCAAATCAATGATGTCGTGGAGGGGTGTGTGACATGTTCTACCAGCGATAAAGTTATAAAAATTGTTTTGCCTCCAGTACAACAGGTAGAGGTGCCCAATAGTCCCTGGTTGAAGTTGGCTAACGACTTTGTGGAACCCTTCAATGTCCTACCCAATAAATGCAAATTCGCACTGGTAGTTGCCGACTACTTCAGCAAGTGGTGGGAGGTCCACTTTATGACAGATCCAACTCTCATGAGGTCATCAAGTTCCTTCAAAGTATTTTTGCCAGGGAAGGTTTTGCCAAGTAGATTGTATCTGACAATGGGGTACAATTTACGTCCAAAGAAATGTCTGATTTTCTGTTCCAGTGCGGTATCACCCACCAGCGTGTGGCTTTATATCACCCACAGGCCAATGGTTTTATTGAGCGCACCAACCGAATCCTTGTTGCTGTGTCATCCAGAGTTGACATCAAGGAGGCTGTCCAGAGTATGGTGTGGGCACATCGCACCACCCCGAGTGCTGTCACAGGTTGCAGTCCCTTCACTCTACTTAGGGGTAGACAAGCTTCCATTCACATATGTCCTGCTTGGCTGAAGAAGTGGGGCTTGCTGTCAAGGTCCGGGAAACACAGGGCGATAGTGACACTCAATCATTACCTATTGTCCCGACACAAGGAGATGGTGGCACTCTTCCACAGTCTGCTGTCCCAGATGTAGGCAATTTTAAGTCCACTCTCTCTGTGGGGGATTGAGTGAGGATTAAGTCTCCTCTCAATGTTCCCAAGGGTCTGTCATAGTTTGGTCCTCCTGTTAAGGTGGATGCTATCTCGCGCTTTGCTGTAGTCAATGGCAAAAATTAGTGGAACCAGTCCAGAATTTATAAGATTCCAGTGAAGGTTGTGATGCACCTGGGTCTTGAGTCGGGGAACAAATCTACTGTTAAAGAGAGTGTGCTGAGGCTTTCCCAGGTCGGGAAATCCTCTTTGAAATATGTTCCTCCATGGAGGAGTGGTCGGACGAGTGTCCCGCCAAATCGTGTAAATCTCCTTAGTCTGTGACTCAAATGTAAATCTTTAGTCTGTTTTATTGCTTCTAGCATATTTAAACCTGTATGTGTGGACGTTGTGTCCACTTTTAGCTTTTGTACCATGTGTTATTGCTGTCAAATTTACACTTAACTTTTCTCTTCTTATTGTTCCTTGGTATACCTCTCCTCTTTTATTTTCTGTGCCTGTTTTCTCCCTTCAGCTGTTCTCTTTTCTCTTTTGTATTGATGGACAGAGAGGAGATGATGTATTAGTTTCTCCTTAAGCATGCTGTCCATCTTCTTTGTACTGAAGGCAAAAAAACCTAGGCAATAAACTGGTTTGGAAATACCAAAAAACATGCAATTGATCTATGGAATGACTCAGTGTACAAAAAATGATTTAACTAAAATATAATTTTTTTAAAATATATATATAGATTCATAAAAACGATAGAAAAATTTCCAATAATGTAACAGAGTACATGTAACACCATAATAACAAATATATATTACATACAAGACAGTGACTACAATACATAAATATCAAACATATAACATAAAAACATATGGGAATAAATTCATTGTTGCTTTTTGGAATACAATGTGGCTAAATCTTGGGACAAGTTCATAATAATTTGTCTACACGCGTTTCGGCGCCGACAAGCGCCTTCTTCAGGACGGCCACAGCAACCTGGACAAACATAAAGAAACGTAATATATATCATCCATACAATAAAATTAAGCACACTGAGTCAAGAGGACCTTACATATAGATACATGAAGTTGACATTGGTGACAGTAACTGTTTCTATGTTAAAAGGGGGCTACAAAAAATGGGCACATTTAATTTACTTATAAGTCCCTAGTATACAGTACTAAACAAAATTCTTCTAGTGGGCCAGCAACACTCATTGTGCTTCTCACTAAAGCAGGACTTTAAAACATGTCAAAGGACTGTCATTGCAGCCTGTAGTACTGTTTTATACCTTTTGCTAAGCCTACACCTTCCTTTTTAAAACGTATAAGTCACTCATAAGGTAGGCCGTAAAGGCTCAAAAGGCAGATTGCATTGTATTTTAAATGTAGGACATGTATACTTAAGTTTTGGTATGCAGTCATAATATTGAGTTTTAAATATCGATATACCAAAATATCGATGGTTAAATCTCAATATGACAGAATATCCACCAGCAAGAATATCATCAAGAAGAATATCGACATGCAGGTAAGAAATATCGTTTTACTGAATATCGAAGTTAGTAATATCGTTAGTAAAAATATAGTTGTTTATAATTTCAACACTTTTTTAGTGTTTTGTATGTTAGAATATGTGTTAAAAATATAGTTTCTTTTTTAATGTATGTTAGAATTTTTTAGAAATAACTTATTTTATGTTAATTAATTTTGCGTATTTTAGTTCAGTTTAGTTCAGTTTAGTTTAGTTTAGCGGGTTGTGGGTTTATAGGGGAATAGGGTGGGAATTAATTTAATTATATTTATTATTAATTTTTAAGAACTTATAAAAAAATATTTAAATAAAAGATTGCGTTTTAGTTCCGTAGTGGGTTGTGGGTTTATAGGGGAATAGGGTGGGAAGTAATTTAATTGAAATTAATTAAATAATAATTTTATTAATTACTATTTTTGTATTTAATAATTTATATTGTTAATTGTGTTTATCAATTTTCAATAATGAGTTATTAATAATTAATAGGTAAATATGTTAATTGTGTAATTGTTTTAGGAGCGGGTTGTGGGTTGACAGGGGAGTAGGGTGGGAAGTAATTTAGTTATAATTAATTGAAAAAAAAGATATTCATTAATATTTATGTAATTATTATTTTATATTGTCAATTGTGTTAAACAATGTTATTAATTAGTTATTAATTAGAAATTAATGATTATTATTTAATTGGTAAATATGTTAATTGTGTAATTGTTTTAGGGGCGGGTTGTGGGTTGATAGGGGAGTAAGGTGGGGAGTAATTTAATTATAAATAATTATTTAATATTTGTAATAATTAATATTTATGTAATTAAGATTGTATATTGTTAATTGTGTTTAAATAAATATTAATTGGATATTAATTATTGATAATTAATTGGTAAATATGTTAATTAGGTTCTTTTTTGGGAAGCAGGTTGGGGGATGATGGGGGAGTAGGGTGGGAAATAATTTAATCATAATACAAATTTTATACATTTTTATATATAATATTTATTTAAAGTTATTTTATAGTGTTAACTGTGTGAACTAATTTATTTCTGATGGTTTTTAAAATGCTTATTGTTAGTTAATTAATTAATTGTTAATTAATTATGTTAATTTTGTAATATTTAACAATATTGGTGGTGTCGTTTATAGGGGAATATGGTGAGAGGTAAATTATTTTTGAAAAATTAATTATTTGGTAATTTATATTAATTATTTTGCAGAAGTGGGAATAATAAATGATTCCCCTCCGCTATCCAACACTTTCCCTACTGTTGTATTTGCTGGAGTGGAAATAGTAAATTATTCCCCTACACTATCATACACTTTCCCTACTGTTACACTTGGTGGAGTGGAACTAGTAAATTATTCCCACCCGCTATCCAACACTTTCCCTACTGTTGCACTCGCTGGAGTAGGATTGTAAGGTTTTGTCACCTGCTATCCAATACTTTCCCTACTGTTGAACTCACTGGAGTGGGAATAGTAATTTTTAGCCTCCCGGCTGTCCAACACTTTCCCTACTGTTGCATTTGCTGGAGTGGGAATATTAATTTTTACCCACCCGCTATCCAACACTTTCCCTACTGTTACACTTGCTGGAGTGGGAATATACATTTTTACCTCCCCACTATCCAACACTTTCCCTACTGTTGCTATTACTGGAGTTGGAATAGTAATTTTTACCCCTCTGCTATCCAACACTTTCCTTACTGTACCATTTGTTACAGTGGGATTAGCAATTTTTACCCACCCGCTATCCAACACTTTCCCTACTGTTGCACTCGCTGGAGTAGGATTGTAATGTTTTGTCACTTGCTATCCAATACTTTCCCTACTGTTGAACTCACTGGAGTGGGAATAGTAATTTTTAGCCTCCCGGCTGTCCAACACTTTCCCTACTGTTGCATTCGCTGGGGTGGGAATATTAATTTTTACCCACCCGCGATCCAACACTTTCCCTACTGTTGCACTTGCTGGAGTGGGAATATAAATTTTTACCTCCCCACTATCCAATACTTTCCCTACTGTTGCAATTACTGGAGTGGGAATAGAAATGTTTACCCCTCTGCTATCCAACACTTTCCCTACTGTACCATTTGCTACAGTGGGATTAGTAATTTTTACCCACCCGCTATCCAACACTTTCCCTACTGTTGCACTCACTGGAGTGGGAATAGTAATTTTTATCCGTCCCCTACCCAACACTTTCCCTACTGTTGCACTCACTGGAGTAGGAATAGTAATGTTTACGCCCCCCCCCGCTATCCAACACTTTCCCGACTGATGCACTGGCTGGAGTGGGAATAGTATTTTTTACCCACCCGCTATCCAACACTTTCCCTACTGTTGTACTTGCTGGAGTGGGAATAGTAATTTTTACCCACCCGCTATCCAACACTTTCCTTACTGTTACACTTGTTGGAGTGGGAATATACATTTTTACCTCCCCACTATGCGACTATTTCCCTACTGTTGCACTCACTGGAGTGGGAATAGTAATTTGTATCCACCTGCTATCCAACACTTTCCCTACTGTTGCAATTACTGGAGTGGGAATAGTAATTTTTACCCCTCTGCTATCCAACACTTTCCCTACTGTACCATTTGTTGGAGTGGGAATAGTAATGTTTACCCACCTGCTATAAAACAGTCTCCCTACTGTTGCAATTACTGGAGTGGGAATAGTAATTTTGACCCTTCTGCTATCCAACACTTTCCCTACTGTGCCATTCGTTGGAGTAGGATTAGTAATTTTAACAACCCGCTATCCAACACTTTCCCTACTGTTGTACTCACTGGAGTGGGAATAGTAATTTTTATCCACCTGCTATCCAACACTTTCCCTACTGATGCACACGCTGGAGTGGGAATAGTAATTTTTACCCACCCGCCATCCAACACTTTCCCTACTGTTGTACTTGCCGGTGTGGGAATAGTGATTTTTACCCACCCGCTATCCAACACTTTCCCTACTGTTACACTTGTTGGAGTGGGAATAGTAATTTTTACCTCCCTGCTATCCAACACTTTCCCTACTGTTGCACTCAGTGGGGTGGGAATATATTTTGTATCCACTCGCTATCCAACACTTTCCCTACTGTTGCACTCGCTGGAGTGGGAATAGTAGTTTTTACCCACCCACTTTCCAACACTTTTACTACTAGTGCACTCAGTGGAGTGGGAACAGTAATTTTTACCCACCCACTATTCAACACTTTCCCTACTTTTGCAATAACTGGAGTGGGAATAGTAGTTTTCACCCCTCTGCTATCCAACACTCCCTACTGTTACACTTTGTGGAGTGGGAATTGTAAATTATTTCCCTCTGCTATCCAACACTTTCCGTACTGTTGCAATTGCTGGAGTAGGAATAGTAAATTATTCCCCCTCGCTATCCAACAATTTCCCTACGGTTGCACTCTCAGAGTGGGAATAGTAATTTTATCCCCTACGCTATCCAACATTCTATTTACTGTTATAGTTAATGTAGTGTGAAATATTTTTTTACAAATAATTATTCATTTAAATATTTTTATTTATTATATATATATTTTATTTTTATATTTATATGACAGGTTTATGTATATACATATATATGTAGTTATAATTTTTATTATGTTTCTAACATTTTAAAATTAAATAAAATAATTATTTATTAATATTTTTAAGTTGATATATATATAAAAAATGCTGGATATGTATGTTTAATTTTTTTAATGTGACATTTATTATTTATCATTTTTAATTTTTTTTCAAAATTCTAACTATTGGCCCCAACGGTAAACGGGACTGACCGCCAGAGGTGCGGCGGTCGCTCTAGACCCATCAGGATGCGACTGCACCCTGGTGGTCGCATCCCGCATATTTTACATTGCGGCGGGCGGTGCTGTAAGCAGCACCCGCCGCAATGCAACAGATGCATGTTGTGCATTGGCATGCACAACGTGACAGGCACCATGCGGTGCCTGCCACCTTGTGTATGCCAATGTAGGGGGGTTTCATAGGAACCCCCCAAGTGCAGCCCCCCACCACCCCAGCCCCACGGGGGCCCGCAACGGGCCCCCAGAGTGTTCACTGCATGCCTTTCCATGGCGGAGTCTCCACCTTGGAAAGGCATCCCACCACAGACATAGTAATATGGATGGCGGTGCCTGCAAGGCACCGCCACCATATTGTATGCCTTTTGCCCCGGACCGGCTATCTGACCGGCGGAAAAGCGGTGGACGGACTATCCGTCCGCCGCGGTACCCATTCGCCATACTCGTCCTCGCCCTCGTCCACCACCAGGCCGGCGGTGGACACCACCGGCCTGGTAGTACGATCCGCCCATTATCCTAATGGGCCCTATGTTTTTATTAATTATATTTAGTATTTAGTTAATTTTATATTATTTTTAAGATATTTAAAAAAAACGATATTTTATACAAAGATATTTTAAACAACGATATTTTGGTTTCGATATTTTTGTACTTACCTTTTTAAAGATAGGATGTCGATATTCTGTCCATCGATATTCTAGACTCGAAAATCTTGTAGATCGATATTTGGTCCATCGATATTCTGTCAGTGATCCTTAGGTTTTACATGTCCTGGCAGTGAAATACTCCACTACTTCGTTTTTCACTGTTGTTAGGCCTATCTCTCCCATAGACTAACACTGTGTTATGTTATTACATTAAATAAGGGTATCCCTTTTGGGGAGATGGTGAGAATCCGGAGGAATTGTAGCATGGAGGAAGATTTCAGGCTGGAACTTGATGATTTGCAAGGGAGACTGTTGGCCAGGGGCTATACACATGATTCACTAGACAAAGCGAAGCATAGGGTATTGTCCATTAAAAGGGACACTACGCCCAGTCAGAAGGTTAAACCTCGCATTAATGACAGGGTGTCATTTATCACAACATATAGTAAGCATCATAATAACATTTTCAAACTTTTGAGTAAAAATTGGCACCTGCTTAGAGGGGTACCTGGCTTGGTACATGTTATTGGAGACAAACCAGGAGTTATATACAGGAGATGCCCCACAATCAAAGATATGATTACGAGGAATTATCTGGAACCCACCAGGCCACAGGGGGGGGAATTGTCTTCCTGACCCACAAAAAGGATTTTATGTATGTGGCTCATGTAACATATCTGAATTGGGTTTGAATCGAATTAAGGAATTTCAATACAATACAAAGAAGGCCTTTTGTATTAATGAATTTATCAACTGCAACAGTAGTTGGGTAATATATGCTCTTCAGTGTGAATGTGACAAGGTTTCTGATAATGCCACTTTTAGAAAGTTTGCATTTTCTTGTGCTAACCAATTTGTGCATCTGCCAGTGACATGGGTCCCATGGGTGTGAATGGCTCTGCTGTTTGGGTTTGTGTATTCCTCTCAGTCAGTGGCACAAAAAGGGGCTAGAGGTAGGCAGGATCGGCCATCGGATAACTGGTGGCAGATCTGTACCTTACCCCACTTAAACTTCAAAGGGCTTGCTTCCAGTCCACACAATGGATCCAGACTCTAGTGTCTTGTCACCCCAGACTTCATGGAGCCTTGATAGGGGAAGGGAATAACTTTGCAGAATTAGATGTGAGAGTGGTATAGGGGATCCCTCCACTTCAAAGGCTGGCACTAGGTATAAATATTGAACCACCAGAGCCACTCTTCGGTACACTCCTGGACCAGTGGACTTTGCAGAAGGACTCTCCTTATGTTTAAGGACTACCTTGCTCTGTGAGAAGGAAGACTGGACCTGCTCCCTTCATCCCTGCCGACCTGAGTGACTCCAGTGGTGAGTTGGCTGTCCTCCTGTCTGAGCTACAGGGACACAACGAGCTCCAAAAGCCTCACAGCAATTGCTGAACTGAACTGGACCTTCCTGAACATGAAAATGAATATGCCTGACCCTGTTGGCCTCTGCTATAACGAGTGTCTGATCCCCCAAGATGTGCCGATCTAGGTCCTGGACCCTTGTCTGGCATCAGTTGAGCTCCTCCTGATAAGAAAGATGAAATCCTTGAAGTTTTGGATTCTTCACAACTGTGAATGGGTCCGTTGTGCCAAGACTTTGCTGTACACAATAACCACAAATATGAAGTTCTGCTGAGCCTGAATTCGTGCTACAGTGGCTGCCTGCAAAGACTGGCAAAGTGAGATCTGCACAATCCAGCCAGTTCTTCTCACTACAGGAACAACCATCCCCAATGCTCTCCCTGCTCCTCACTGCCTTCTCCACAGTGAATGGAACTTTTCGCAACAGACTGACAAGTTAAGTTTTTTAGAGGGACTAATCTTATCAATGTATCAGGCTCGCACTCCATCACAGACGGCATGAACTTTTGACTTTCCCCCGGTCTAGCACGACCAGATGATCACAAGTGGGGCTATATGCTTTTAAACTCTATATCTACATACAACTTTTAAATGACATATCTCCAGTTCTACTGATTGGATTTTGTCGTGCTGATATCATTTCATTTAGTTGGACATTGCCGCTAAGTTAAGGCTGACTGCTTTGTGCCAAGCTACCAGATGGTTAAGCACAAGCTAATTTAGTCACTTTTGTGGCTCAAACGAACAAAGATTGTGGTTGTTACCTGAGAGGGGCTTCCAACCTCTCCAACCCCCACCACCTCTTCAACCAATAACTCAGTTTTTTACTGTGTGGTATCAGTATCTTGTATAACCTACTCAAAAGACAATGAGTATATTTTTACATGAATATCAAGTGATTTGAAATTTATTCTATAAAGCACATATGTATTTTGATAACTAGAAAAATATTTAAAGTGATATAAAGTCCTTGTTTTCATTGGTTAGGGTTTAAGCACATTATTCAAGTGTCCATTGTGCCCTGGAATAGTTCATGACAGCAAAAATAACCAAGTATTTGCAATGCAATAGGTCTCGCATTTGTTACATATAGAGCTGTTGGCATTGGAAATAACAACATATATACTTTTGTTTTGTTATTTGCAGTGTAGTTATTATATTTGCATAGCACTATTGCCAATGGGATAAAAAACAAAAGCAAAAAACATTGTCATTTTCAGTGCCAGCAGAGACCTATTGCTTTGGAAACGCAATCAGACTCACAATTGTTGGAGTTGGAGTTATTGGCACTATAAATGCCAATGTGTTTTTTACCTAGCAATTCTGCAGAGTGCAGTACCATATGTGGCCAAAAGTTGCCCCATGGGACCTCTTTTGGCCACATGTAGCACTTCACCCTGAAAAGTTGGTGTCATTGGCACTATACAGGGCAATGTTTTTTACCTGGCTATGTTGCAGGGAGCAGTATCATAGGTGGCCAAAAGAGATCCAGAGGGTCCTCTTATGGTCACATATGGTGCTGCACGCTGCAGAAGATATTGTAAATTAACCCTACCCAACATGCATTGCATGCAAGACAGTACCACAAGTACATTCAAATAGCTATATCCATATCTACAATTAGTAGCTATGAAATGGGACAAAATATTTATTATATTAATTCCGGATTAGGTTGTACTCTGTGTGGAGCTGATGTAGTGACATTTATACAAGGTCTCATATAAATGTTAGATGTTCTAGTGAATAAAGTAACCACTGCCGGCCTTGCTTAGGACCAAGCATGTGTCCTGCTTGAAGCCTTCTATGAAAATAGTGCTCCGAGGCTGTAATTAAAACCTAGGGAGTAACCACATATGTAACATGGGGTGTCCTCATGGGAGGTCACAAGAAGTGACAAGGCGGTTCTGAGGAGGGACTACTAAGCCTATTGACCAATGAAAAGCCACCATTTACAAAGGACAGGTACAGGAGCCAAATAAATAGATGGGCAGAAAGTGTGCAGAGCTTTATGCCAATAACCTGAATACAGCATGTCTCAAAGAGACATCACAAGGACTGCCCAGGCGAGACCTAAAAAGGCTGAAATTCCATCAGCATTTGTATTCTGTAGTGAAAATCAATCGGGTCGTTTGGCATAATTCTCATTGCAAACTCCTCAGATAAAAGGTTCACGCGTTTTGGTCTACAGAATTCAGCCCTCCTTAGGACATTTAACAGGATGTGCCACTAAAACCCTAAAACTATACCCCAAAAAATAAGAGATATGTACCTTTGTGGCTGGCTTTATATAAGCGAACAATGCAGAATATGCTGCACATCTGACCATTTCACCCAAAGTTCACAATTTGCATGGACAGCAGTTTTAGCAAACGTAGATGCTATTATATTCCTATAGTACCTTCATGGTTACACTATGGGTTGCTCTGTGGGAGGAGGAGTGGGTTTTCGAGCATGCAAGCATTTATGGGATTATTTGCACAGCAAGTCAATGTACAGTGATGCTGGTATTTAAGTTACATGAAGCATATAGAAGTTAATGGCAATCACAGAAACTGATATAACAGTACCCACATGGTTAAACACGTGGACCTAGTACACTAGGGAAGGGAAAATAGCTGGAGCAGAGAACTTGCATCTCTACTTGCCATTTCTGGTGTGTCTGAGGTATTTTGAAGATGGATGCACTTCAACTGACACAGTGTCACGTCCTAGGTCACATGACTGAGTGGGCGAGTGTATCCACCATCTTGTAAGGATGAATGGCACCAGTTTCCATTATTCAAATTATGAAGTGGAGCGATAGCACCAGTGTGTTGCGCTCACCTGTGCTCCAAATAACTCTTTATATTATTGTGCAATAATAAAATGTATTATCATATAAATACCAGTGTCATCTTGTAGTGGATGAACGTGCACCACACGTTGACAGAGTTGGACTTCCATATTACACTCCTAAAGGTTACCACTAATCTTTTACCATGCACAGATATATCCTATATTATCCTCAACGCATTAACTATACATTGCTCTGTTGACTGGTGGAAAGTCCTGTACCATAAATGCCAAATATAAATAAATCTGCCCTACTTATTTTTCTTGTTGAAAACGAGAATGAGACAAGAAAATTGAATGCATTGCAGACTATGCAAGTGTGATTTTTTTTCTTCAGCATAACAGCTCTTGCCCAACTATGAAATGTACTGTCTATGTGCAGTTTAGTTTTATTGACTGTGCAGTGCGGCTGTCAAGTTTTCAGTCAAGGTACATAAATCAGATGTTGGAAACATGTACTCCAAACATACGAGCAATCTACCTTTTTATTTTTTAGCAAAAAGCTGCACATGATTTTACTCAACTGAACGTAGTAAAATGGCAGATTTAGAACATATTATTAAAGGCAATACCTGTGTGTAGCATGTTTTTTTATTAATTAGCAGTACACTAACTTTGCTTCTAAATTAAGGGGCCTATTAGGATTGCTGGCGGATCCCCAATGTCGGGCGGGCGGTGGCCACTGCCGGCCCGGCGGTGGCGATCCGCCCGCCATATGTTCCTGTGTCACCCCCGCCATATTAGTATGGCGAGGGGCACAGCGGAGGACGGAAAGACCGTCCGCTGCTTTTCCGCCAGTCGGATTGGCGGCCAGGCAGAGAAGGCAGACAATATGGCAAGGCACCGCCATCCATATTATCATGTGCATTTTGAAAGGCGATGCTGCCATGAAAAGTCCGGCGGAAAATGCTTTTTGGGCCCGTTACGGGTCCCCGGGTGGGGTGGGGGGCTGCACTTGGGGGGTACTGCGCGGTGCCTGTCACCACAGCCCGCCGCAATGTAAAATATGCGGAATGCTACCGCCAGGGTGGCGGTCGCATCCTAATGGGCCTAGCGGGACCGCCGCACCTCTGGCAGTCGGTCCCATTTACCGTTATGGTGCCGCCCGTCATCATAATGGGGCCCTAAGTTCGGTCACGTCATAGATGTGCATCACAGACAGCTACTTCGCGAGAGATATCTATAAGTCCGAAACACTTCTAATGACTTAAAAACAATCATTCTTACAGGATATATTTAAACCCAACTATTCCTGCTCTCTTTAATTATAAGGAGGCAAACCTTCACCCAACCTCCGACCACAATAGGTGACATACACCATGTGGTGATCCTCATCAAGAGCGCCAAGTCCATGATGGGCCTCTGTAAGGGGATTCTATCCTGCCTAGAAGAGCGGTTTCTTAGGGTGTTTTCTAACTTATGCTACACAAAGCACACACAAAGGATAGAACAATTTAATGTTATAGTTGGTAACTAAATATTATTTTGATTCCTCCCTCCATTCCCAGAAGGCCTATATGTGTACTTATTTGTTACACTGACGTCCTTGCTGTGGTTTCCCCACCAACATTTTGCCTTCCCCCCTCCTCTTTTGCTGAATTTGTTTTGTTAGCTTTAGGACTCTTTGCACTTTCCAAGACTAACCAGTGCTAAGGTGCTTGTGCTCTCTCCTTTAAATATGGTAAAATTGGCCTACACCTAACTGGCACATTTAATTTACTAGTAAGTCCCTAGAAAAATGTACTACATGTACCCAGGGCCTGTAAATTAAATGTTACTAGTTGTCTCTGTGAGAAGCTGATACAGCAATACACCAGACGACTGGTGTTAGGATTTATTTATGTGTCCCTCACTGTCACTCAGCGTCACACCCATAAGGGGCTAGCCTTCTAATTTCTTGTGTCTTTTCTCATCCTTCATCACTCAACCTTGCTCCTTCTCGTTCCATCCTTTTTAACTTAAGTTCTTATTTGAGGTCTACAGCTAGACCTCTGAGCTCTCCACATCTAATGCTGTTTATAGTTGGCATTGTATCTCCCCTTCCACTTGGAAAAGTTAGTTCAGTTTACTCTTTCATCTTGCGACCCCCTTTAAAAAAATTTACAATTTTTATACAAGCCTTTTGGGCCTTCTGATTGCTTTCTTCTGGCGCTCCGTGTCTTGTTAGGAGGCTCTTCCTCTCTCTCCCACTTGGTCAGAGTTCCCCTTTGATCCTTTGATCATTTGCATGTCTTCCGGTGTTATATGGTCTGATGTGTGATAGGTTTCAAGTTACTTGTTTATCTGGGCCTTTAATTGATCACTGTTCTTCTCCTCTCCATTATTTGCAGAGGACAGGGATCATATGTGGTGTACGTCTTCATCAATATGTGTTGTCTCACCAGCTAGCATCCTGTTGCATGCGTTATTGTTTGAGTTTTTGGCCCTTCTTTGCTCGTCTGAGTGTTGCTTCATGTTCTGCTTTGGCTTGTATTTCCTTGTGTCCCAATGTGTGCATCCAGGTTTGAGCGAAGACACATGCGTGGTATTCTGGTTTTAAGTTGTTGTCCATACATGTGTGGTGGGGCAATGTCCTGTGTTGCTTTGTGGTGTGTTGTGGTAAGCTTGTAGGACCGTGTCAAGGGTATGTTTTATCTAAGTGTGATTCTGTTCTGCTTGTTGTGCCGCTTTCTTTAAAGTTCTCATGAAATGTTGAACTATTGCGCTGGTTTGTTGAACCATTACGCTGGCTTGTGGCCAGAGGGGTGTGATATCTGGGTGTTTGAAGTCTAAGTGAGCTGCAAATGTAGCAAACATTTATCAATAGAATGGAAGCCTTTGAGAAATTGGGTTACTGGTTGAGGGAGGCGAAACCCTACTCAAACAGCAACCACAATCTCTGTTAGGGTGAAACACAAACAACCCCCAAATTAACCTATGCTTAACCCACTGGTAGTTTAGCACAAAAGCAGTGAAGCTTAATTTAGAGGCAACATGTAAAATATTTATGCAACACCTTAAACAGTAATAAACTGAATACAACACAAGAAAAATCCCACATCAATTTTGAAAAATTGAGTAAAATGTTATAAATTATCTGACACCAAAATGAGAAAAATCTAATTAGTAGAACCGGCGTTATGAATTTTTAAATTTCAAGTTAAAATCTATCACCAAGAAAGATCAAATCGCCAACTGCTGGCATCTGGTCGTGCAAGACCAGATCAAAGTAAAAAATATGGCAAACTGTGATGGAGTGCAAGTCTGACACAAAAAGTGGATCATGCCCTGTCAGCGCTTATTTTCAGACTTAGTAGAAATCCTGAAAAACAAAATTCTTGGATGGTAAACTTCAGCGGAGCAAGGATACAGGTTCTGTCCGAAGAGGGCGTGACATTGTTGGGGAGCTGCTGGACAAAATAGCAGTGAAGATTTCTATATTCACACTTAGGGGCTGAATACAATGTGGTCGGAAAAGGCTCAGACCATCGGTCTGAGCCTTTCTGACCGCATTGTAATATGCTGGTCGTATTCCTTTCCGACTACCTCATTACTATGGAGGTGGTCGGAAAGGAATCCGAAAGGTGGTTACGATCGGCTACCAAGAGGCTCGGAGAGCCCGTCCGCCAGTTGGCATGCGACCAGTAATTCCAAAGGCAGTTCTTTCCATCCTAGAGATTTCGATGACTGGTTTCGGCAGCCTTTCTGTCAGAACTCGACTTTGGGGGCACCCACCAGAGTCCCCTTGGGTGCACGTCCTCCAGTTGGAGGCCAAGGGGGCGCCCTGTTGATCCCGGCACCCCATGGCAGGCATCTTGAGGTGCCTGCCATGGGGGGCAGGGATGAACTGCACCTCCTATTTTACAATGGGAGCATGCATTCCAGCCAGTTTATGGTCGGAATGCATGCTCCCATTGTAAAGTATTGGAATGCGACCGGAGAGTGTTCAGTCGCATCCTAATTAGTCGCTCGGGACCGCTGACAGGGTGACAGTGGGTCTCATGACCAAGACGATGTCGGGCAGAGGAAACTCGCCTGGTATCCTAATCAGCCCCCATGTCCCATTTTGGAAGTCAAGAATCTCCAGCAGTACGAAGCTGGAGGGTGCAGCAGACATGAGTTCCATGAAGCTGGATGCCCCTTTGGCAAAGGACCACTGAACAAGATTTGCTGCTGCAGAGAAGAAGGTAGCTAGAGCTGCAGCAAAGTCAGGCTGACTGGCAATGCACCTTGAGGAGTCTAGACAAGCAGGTTGGTCTCAGTTTTCTCTAGGTTCTCAGAGCAGCTTTTAGCCAAAAACTTTCCAAATCCCAAGTTTAGGATTTTGGCTATCTGGGCACTTTTAGCACAACCACTAAGGCCCCAGGACTGGAAGGGCACCACTTGGAGTTTAGGACCCTCTGATGCTGGGTCCAGGTGCGGGCTCAAGAAGGTGGGAACATGTTCTGTCCCTGAGACTCTGATCAGGAAGCCTGCCAACTAGCCCTTGGAATTAATCCAAACAAAAGGTTCAAAGTGTATAATTCAAAAACATATATCAAAAAGAAATAAAATCATGAATTTATGTAAAGAAAATAGAAAAAAGGGAAAGGAGAAAAGAGAAAAGAAGCGACCCTAATAGAAAAACATACAAAATGTATTCAATAAAACAGCTCAGTGTTGTAAGCTGGTACATATAACATAAAAACATATACATAACCAGACAAGTGGCAGACAAGGAGATGGTTACATAACAAAGGAGTTTACACGGTTTGCATAAAATTTCTCTTCTTTTTTTCATGCTCTCTTTTGCTTTTTATTGTTTCATTGGCCCTTCTTTAAAGTTACATTTTGTCATGTACTTTTTTGCTATTTTAGACTGCCCAGTTGTGATGCTCAGTATATTTTATGTCCTGATGATGACCATGGATTAACACCACAGGTCGAAACGCCGTCGACGCTATTGTGGCTGCAACTATTGGAGGACACATTTTTCGTCAAATGGAGTTTTATGCAAACCGTGTAAACTCCTTTGTTATGTAACCATCTCCTTGTCTGCCACTTGTCTGGTTATGTATATGTTTTTAAGTTATATGTACCAGCTTACAACACTGAGCTGTTTTATTGAATAAATTTTGTATGTTTTTCTATTAGGGTCGCTTCTTTTCTCTTTTCTCCTTTCCCTTTTTTCTATTTTCTTTACATAAATTCATGATTTTATTTCTTTTTGATATATGTTTTTGAATTATACACTTTGAACCTTTTGTTTGGATTAATTACTGATTGCCCCTGGTTCAGGTGGTTTGGGCTGCCCCTGTGGTGGTTAATGAACTAGCCCTTGGAGTCACTCAAAGTCCTGGGTTCAAGTGATAAAACACGGCTCAAACAGCAGGCCAGGCCTCTGATGGTTAAATGCAGGCTCCAGGCCACAAATTAGTCCTTTGAGATGCAGCAAAGCAGTTTTGTGGAGAAACAGCAGAACACAGCAGCAGGTAGTCCTCGGGGCCCTTCCACAGGTCCAGAGAGTGAACTGAAGATTGCATCCGACGGTCCCCTTTTAATACATGATACCTTGTTTGAAGTAAACGATTCTAGAGAATACCCTTTGAAGGGCTTGAAGTTTCCTGACTCACCTGGCCTGGATCCAACCGGCTGTATTAACAATGTTGGGGTGACAAATCCTTTGTGTGAAGGCAGAGCACAACCTATTTAGTTGCAAGGGGGGCCATGCCCAACGCCGCGCACCACATCCTGCAAGTTGCTGGCCTGTCCAGGCACAGATAATCCCTCCATTGTGTGGCTGCTTGGGAGGAGTAGACAACGTCCAGCTGCAAACTACACCCAGTTACGTGACCCAGGATAGGCTGCAGGCACCAAAGAATTAGGACAGGAAAATACTAGGGGGGGCAATATATTCTGCTCTGCCAGTGGAGTTTTTGCCACTCCTTGTTAAACGTGTAATGTGAAGATCTAGCCAAATTCCACTAACTCCCATGTGGCTGAGTTCTTTTCTCCTGTGCAGCTCACCATAAATTGGTGAGCGAGATTTGGCTTCCCCCGGCGCATTTTAATTGCTAGGAGGGCACCCAGCAAGATTTTCCCAATGTAGGCGGTCGCAACTGTTGGCAGTCAGAAAGCTGCTGGTCAGGTACAAAATCTCATCAAGCGGCAACAAAATCAACTCGAGAAGCAAGGCCCTTTTCCCGTGGTGCAGTTCGTGCTGATTTTTCAGTGCGGATGGACATCCTGGTCCAAAAAATCAGCATTATTAGCGAGACATGCCTAATTCCGCCCATTCGGGGAATCTCGCTGCGTTTTTATTTAACTCCGTGGAATTTTGCAGAATAAAATTCTACGAGTCCTGCTGACCACTCCTAGAAAAGGCCGACTTTCACTGGCATTTTCAGAATTGTAATTTAAAATTCGACTTTACCATTAAAGAGGATTTTTATTTACAATTTATCAGACATCAAACATGAAATGCTTACCTGTTCTCAATCAAACGTTGGCACTTTTTAAAGGCAACCGGTTATCTTATGGGAGAAGTAGTCCTCACAGTGGTGAAAAATTATTTTAGGATCTTTTCACTACCAGGACATGTAAAACTTAAAAGTACATGTCCAACCTTTTAATTTCAATGTACCCTGTACTATGGGCTATCTCGGGCCTACCTGAGGGGTGACATGAAACAAAAGGGGAATTTAAGGCTTAGCATGGGGGTTATATTGCCAAGTCAAATTGGTAGTTTAAAACTGCATTCAGACTACAATGGCAGGTATGGGACATGTTTAAAGGTGCTACTCAAATGGGTGGCACATTAACTGCTGCAGGCCCACAAGTAGCACTTAATTTACAGGTGCTGGGTATATGGGATACCCATCTACAAGGGACTTATAAGTAAATTAAATATGTCTAATCTGGTGTAAGCCAACTTTACCATATTTAGAGGTCAGAACACAAGCAATTTACCACTGCTAATTAGTGCAAAAATTCACAGAGTCCTATGGCCAGCAAAAACGAATTTCTGCAAAAAGTGGAGAGCGAAGGATAAAAGTTTGGGGGAAGACAACCCTTAGGCTGACCAGTCTTACAAAGCCTATTGTCAGTTTTGAATGTTTATGGAATGCCAGATTTCGCAAATATTTTATCCAGCTTTGGGATCATTGTTTAGCACTGGTGGATGAGATTTGTTTGGCAATGAGAAATTTAGAGTATTCATCCATCACACCAGAATGTGCCAACCTAATGCTAATGTTCCAAAGAAGTCTATGGCTACAGTGAGCCTAAATGCTTCTGTTAGAGCAGACATTTGTAGAGGGGGCAGTCTTGACTTCTCACTTGTTTTTTAACAGAGGTGGGATTCTTTGAGAGTCTCTTTAACTGTTTGATCAAGTCCTGGGAACCACACCAGGTCTCACAGTGCTTATGGGGGGTCGAATAGGGACATTGGGTTTCCAAAGATCACCCAGACACCATGACCATGACTTAGGGGCGAAAACAAGGAATAGTGCCACTTGAGTTAAGCTACATGTAATGACACCCAAGTGGTATCTGACACACACTACACAAGACACGTCTGGCGGCAGGGGGGAGGAAGAGGGGGGAGTTGTTGACCTCTTGCAAGAAGCAGGCAAGATCACACTGTTATCAATCAATCAATCAATCAGGGGTTTATAAAGCATGCTACTCACCTGTGAGGGTCTCATGGCACTGTGGGAAGGAGCGACTCCAGATCAGTCATAATGCCAGGTCTTGAGGTCCTTTCTGAACATGTGCAGGGTCAGGGAGCATCTGATGTTCACAGGGAGCTTGTTCCAGGTCTTGGCTGCAATGTAGGAGAAAGCTCTCCCGCCAGTTGGGTATGTGGAAGGATACTCTCTTGTTGAGGTATTTGGGTCTGATGTTGAGGAGTGATTTGTAGGTGTGGATGAGCAGTTTGAAGGTTACTCTCTTCTTGACAGGGAGCCAGTGGAGGTCACGTAGGTGTTGGGTCATGTGCTCGTGCCGAGGTATTCCGAGGACGAGTCTGGCTGCAGCATTCTGGATGGTTTGAAGTTTGTGTAGAAGAGTTCTGTTGATTCCGGCATAGAGGGCGTTGCCGTAGTCCAGTCTGCTGGTTATGAGTGAGTGGGTGTTGGTTCTTCTGCAGTCGGGGGGGGGATCTATTTGAAGGTCTTACAGAGGATACGAAGGCCGTTGAAACTGGTGGAAGCGACGGCGTTGATCTGGCGGTTCATGGAGAAGGAGGAGTCAAGGACGATGTCGAGGTTCTGAGCGTGGTCTGTTGGGGTGGGAGGGTTCCCAAGGGCGGAGGGCCACCAGGTGTTGTCCCAGGCAGAGGAGCAGGGTTCGAGGATGAGGACCTCGGTCTTCTCTGAGTTAAGCTTCAAACAGCTGTTTTTCATCCATGAAGCCACGTTTTTCATTCCTTCCAGGAAGCAGAGTCTGGTGTCTTCGGGATTCTTCATGAGTGAGAGGATAAGCTGGGTGTCATCGGCGTAGGATACAATGCTGAGCCCATGCTGTCTGACAATGGCGGCGAGGGGGGTCATGTAGATGTTGAAGAGCGTAGGGTTGAGTGATGATCCCTGGGGTACTCCGCACTTGATTTCTGTGGGTTCGGAGAGGAAGGAAGGGAGTCGAATCCTCTGGGTTCTGCTGGAGAGGAAGGATTGGATCCAGTCAAGGGTGGCTCCTTGTATCCCGGCATCGTGAAGTCTGGCTGCGTGTGATGTGAAACAGTGTCGAAGGTTATCCATAGTTCATCTCCCATTGAAAGTTAATGATAACGGGTAGACTAATGCACAGTACGGGGTAATAACAAAGACGACCTCCTACACAGTTTGAGGCTGCATGATAGGGGGCATGCCGAAGAAGAGATCCGAAAACACAAGCGAACCTCAAAGATACCAGTGTAATTAATGTACTTGCATTGCCAACTGTGAGATGCCATGAGTAATTGTTTAATAAAAACTGTTTAAAAAAAACTGGTCTCACAGTGCTTTCTTTGTTGCTACTATTAGTCTGACTCTGACTAACCAGGCCTAGCGCCAGTGGTATGCTAAAAGACATTTAGAATACAGTGATAACACCTACATACACTAGGGTACAGTATGGGATAGGGTACCCCTGTGATTGACATGACCTCCCCTGTAACGTCCTAGTACATAATAGGGCAGGGGGATTAAAACTACCTCAAAATCACAGAAAGAGAAGTGCAGAAAGAGGGAACGGGTGCAGAAAGAGGCAAGGGGCATACAGAAATTTGCAAGAGAGGTACAGAAAGAAACAAGAGCAGTGCAGAAAGAAGCAAGAGAAGTGCAGAAAGAAGCAAGAGAGGTGGAGAAATAGGGAAGAGGGTGCTGAAAGAGGCAAGAAGGATACAGAAATTTGCAAAAGAGGTGCAGAAACAAGCAAGAGAAGTGTAGAAAGAGGCGGCAACTGCTCATTTCTTTATATGCGGACGATATGACGCTGTATGTAAACCGACCCCGGACAATCTAAACCCTTTTTGCATGAGATAACCAAATTTGGCGTCATATCGGGTGTGCAAATCAATTGGTCAAAATCTGCGGTCTTCCCCTTAACTGATAAAACTATCCCATACCCTATGGATTATCCCCTAATGTGGGAATCGGAGGACCTGAAATATCTGGGTGTCCATATTTCCAGAGATAAGGAGGCATTCATGAGACTAAATTATGGGACAGCTATAGATAAGATCACTGACGATGTTACCAAATGGCTAAGACTCCCCCTGTCCATGGCAGGGCGGATATCATTGATTAAGATGGTATTGCTACCGAAACTACTATATTTGTTTGTCAATATCCCATTCCACTCAGGGAGATTCTTCTTTAGTACACTAAAATCACAACTCAGGCGGCTCATATGGGGTGGGAAGCAGGCACGTCTTAACATGGCCACACTTATGTTACCATATCACCAGGGGGGATTTGAGGTCCCCGATTTTGAATTCTATTACTATTGTGCGCAAGCACACTTTGCCACTTATTGGTTCCACCCGCCGCCTTTTATGCCTCACTTGGCGGTCGAGGATGGCTACATGGCCCCAACACCCCCGTCGGGCTACCTCTTCACTGCAGGGAGGGAACAGACGCGGGATCCATGTACTGTGGATTGTACTATCCGAGCTTGGCAGCGGATAGCCCGCAAATTGGGGTCCTCTGTGATGTACTCGCCCAGATTGGTGTTGGCACGGAACCCTGCGCTTCGAGTGATGGAGGAAGGTGTTTGTCGAAGGATGCTTGACGGCCTGCGGTATTTTACTTGGGGAGACTTATATCTGGCAGGGCGGTTTCGCACAAGGGAACAGTTTTTTGGTGAACATGTGCCGACTGTACTGGAGACGTTTCTGTACGTCAGACTCCATCAAAACATTAAGGCGGTGACCCCAGACTTCCCAGCGGAACAGGCCATATTTGTTCCTCTGCACGCATCTGCTAGTTAGTGCAAACGCAGTTCAAATGCACCCACTCATCGGCCTGTAAAGGCACGCAAATGAAACTCTTGCAGGCCAGGGATAGGCACACAAAGCCATGACAGGTCCCTGATTCATGCAGTGTCTGCATATTAGGCGCAGGCGTAAGGAACTCGATGGAGAAAACGAGGGCCAAAAACACTGCAAACGGATTGTGTCTCGCATCGATCGGAGGGGCGCTTGTCTTTAATGCGCTATCAATCTTCATGGGTGCCAGGGGGCAAGACCGGCGCGGCCAGAGAGTCCTGCTCTCCCTGAGCTCATCATCACTCATACACCAAGGAGCCCTCTCCCCTGCCAGGGGGCATTAGCAAGTAATCCGGAGGTGAGATAAAAAAAATGTACAATCAGGCTCCGATATTCAATTACAGAGGGCTGGCAGCTGCCTGTGCCTGGGAACCCCCTGACAATTCACACTCCATTCCCAGTCGCATCACTTTATTAGCGAGTATTACGTGTTAATCCCGTCTCCTTTGTCGAGATTAACAATTACGGCTCCTCTCACCTCCATGGATGCACATTTATTAACAAAGCCCCGGAGAGGTGGCAGTTCCCGGGGCTGCGGGGGGGGCCGCGTGCCCCCCGCATTCAATTTAATAAGCTCCGGGGTGGTGGTGGTCCCCGGGGCTCGGTGTGACTACACATCCCAGCATGCTGTATGAAGAAATCAAATATGCAGTTGAACCCATGAGGGGTTTTTCAACCAATCAGCATGCAGTAAAAAGAGCGCTCCAATGCGTACAGGAGAAATGCCTCTGATGAAGTGGTACGTTGACCACAGAACCGGGTCAGGCAACACAACGAACTTGGATGGCTGGGGCAGGCTGAACCGTGATGCCGAATGGCAGACCCACTGTCGAGTGCATCTTGAGAAGCTTTGGCGTTTGTTGGATAAAATTATGACACGGGTGCCGTCCCGTGCAAGATGCACCATCTCAAAGGGAATGAGAGGCTGAGGGAGAGGAACCTTCCAGCTCCGGTTTCCAGCACAGTGCGTCTTGATGAAAAGGGCCTGCTCCCATCACATCCAGATCCTACCAAGGATTCTAACTAACTCTCTGAAATCTGTACGCATTGGAACCTACTATAGGTGTTCAATGAAAGCTCGATGTGACTTCACATCCCAACATGCTGTATGAAGAAATCAAATACGCAGTTGAACCCATGAGGGGTTTTTCAACCAAACAGAATTCAGTATAAATGGCGCTCCAATGCGTACAGGAGAAATGCCTCTGAAGAAATGGTACCTTGGCCACTGAAACACGTCAGGCAACACAACGAACTTGGATGGCTGGGGCAAGCTGAACCGTGATGCCGAATGACAGACGCACTGTCGAGTGCATCTTGAAAAGCTTCGGCGTTTGTTGGATAAAAAAAAAATATATATATATATATATTCCTCCGACGGTTCCCTGGTAGGAAACCAATTAGCACGCACTCACAGTTTGTTTAGTTTGGTCCCAATTCTTTATTCGTCTTAATAGATACAACCGTGATCAAGCTATCAGTGGATGGTGAAATGCGTTGGTTTGTCTTAAGACTGGATATCTATTAAGACGAATAAAGAATTGGGACCAAACTAAACAAACTGTGAGTGCGTGCTAATTGGTTTCCTACCAGGGAACCGTCGGAGGAATTTATGACGGCACAGCTCGGCCGCAGCATCGCACCGGATAGAGAAGCGCCAGGGGCCCCTTGAAACGGAGCAGAAGTGTGGAGATATATATATATATATATATATATATATATATAGATATATATATATATATATAGAGTCCAAATCCCCACTCAAACAATGAAAGAAGGGTCCGACACCGCCAGGATACATACGGGAGGATTTAATTCAAAGTAAAATCACAGCGCAAACTGGGTAACAATGTGGCAGACGCGCTGTTGAAACGGACTGCTGCATGCTGGGAGTCGTAGTCCATATGCGGATCCCCCTTAAGTAAGTGGGAAATCCGAAAACACCAAGTGGCATCCCATCAATGTGGCCTCCGGACTACACCCAACCACAGCTTTCCGTTAATTAGATGTCCTCACTGAGACCCCCGATGCTCCCTGCAGTCAGTGCTGCTCCTCTCTCCCCACGCAGTGATGTTTTCACTCTGTGATGTTTAGATCTGCGCAGGGGGGCGCCGCGTTATGCATTTAAACAAAAGTCCAAAGGTTGCTGGCTAACGCGGTGCTTCCTGATCGAGAGGGCGTGTCGGAAAGCCAGTGCCTGCAATACTGGCATAACATAGAGTCCAAATCCCCACTCAAACAATGAAAGAAGGGTCCGACATCGCCAGGATACATACGGGAGGATTTAATTCAAAGTAAAATCACAGCGCAAACTGGGTAACAATGTGGCAGACGCGTTTCAGCAATTCAGCTTTCTTCAGTGCCTGTTACAAACAAACAAGAGTCTCGCACCTGATGGCTTTTTGAATATTCACTTGACCGCTCCTGAAGTTTTGCTCGAGGCTCCTCCTTTACCTTTAAAGGGATATTACAACTTGCGCTGTTGCAACGGACTGCTGCATGCTGGGAAGAAATCAAATACGCAGTTGAACCCATGAGGGGTTTTTCAACCAATCAGCATGCAGTATAAATGGCGCTCCAATGCGTACAGGAGAAATGCCTCTGATGAAATGGTACGTTGGCCACAGAAATACGTCAGGCAACACAACTAACTTGGATGGCTGGGGCAAGCTGAACCGTGATGCCAAATGACAGACGCACTGTCGAGTGCATCTTGAAAAGCTTCGTCGTTTGTTGGATAAAAAAAAAAATATATATATATATATATATATATATATATATATATATATATCAAGGAACGGTTGCTTCTGCAGCAAAGGCGCACTCGAGAGACAAGAAATCATGCACAGATAGGAACGAGCACTTCAGCAGCCTGACGCGTTTCGGGTATGTATCCCTTAATCATAGGCTTGACTCCAAACAGTTGCTTTGCCACCGGACTTTCTTTAAATGCACGCCCTCCAATGGGCTACTCAGATGAGTCCCAGCGCCTGCTGGGTAATGTAGTCCCTGTAGCCTGCATTCACCCTAACGAGGTTGGAAACAAAAGTCAATATTAGCATTCAGATGAATAATAAACTGTCCGTTCCTGCCCAAAATCCACGCATGTCTCCCCACATATTGACATCGTCAAAATACGTGTCTAGTGGCCCCTTGTAAATCCTCAGGGTGGTGCAGCCCTTCACTCCCAAAGCCAGCGTGTAAACATCAAGGAATGGTTGCTTCTGCAGCAAAGGCGCACTCGAGAGACAAGAAATCATGCACAGCTAGGAACGAGCACTTCAGCAGCCTCGCGAGTTTCGGGTATGTATCCCTTAATCAAAGTGCATAAATAAATACCTACAACAAAAATTAATTAAATAAAGCAGCATATATACAGACGTCCCTCAAATTGTCTCTTTGTATTACGTCTCTTAATGAGTTTCACAGTTGCATATCGTCATGTTCCATTTTCAAGACCTTGTAATTAGATGTATCTAATAAAAAAAGAGAAATTATACATTTTTGTAAAATAAAGCAACCCTTATCTAATATTATCAGAAGCAACACTCTTGTACATTGTCTACCCGTACTTCTATGATTTTTAGCATCCCTGAAATGAGTCACATATCTTAATTTGTTTGATGTTAACCTAGTATATAAATGAAAATAGCCGGCAAGAATCCCATAAAACCCAATAAAATCGAGAAACTCAGATAAAATTGTCAAATGAGAATATCACCGAATAAAATCACCAATTTCATAGGATATACAAATATAAAAAACATAAATATAGCAGCTGTTGATCTTAAAAATGTAGTACCAATATAAATACTTGATGAGGATAAAATCTCAAGACTAAAAAATCGGTAATATCCTCTACCATAACCAGTTAAAATCCAGATAAAACTAGACTAAAATCCGGCCATAGAGAAGGAATAAAAACCATTTAGAGAGTCAAACTGAGATCCATCATCAATTGATATTATCCTCAA
Organism: Triturus cristatus; assembly: GCF_964204655.1. Lineage (NCBI taxonomy): Eukaryota > Metazoa > Chordata > Amphibia > Caudata > Salamandridae > Triturus > Triturus cristatus. Next base: position 928,681,621 of record NC_140593.1, on the reverse strand, counting down.
TTGTACTTATAAAAAATTGTGCAAATCGTCACTGTTATTAAGGCCATTTGGCATTTTGGAATCTAGTAGCATAATGAATTCAGATTCTACTTGTCTTAGTCTTTTTTCTCTATTGCCTCCTCTGATGTTTTTGGGCACTGAACTGATAACATAGTATTTGAGATCATTGAGGTTGTTGTTATGTACAAGTTTTAAATGCCGTGCCACTGGATAATTAGGATCAGAATTAACCACCGCTCTAAGGTGTTGTAGTATCCGGTTAAAAACTTGCAGTTTGGTGCTACCTACATATAATAGATGGCAAGTATATTCTAAGACATATATAGCATAATCCGTTCTGCAAGTATAGTGCCCTTGTATTTTAACTGGTTCTGAACTGAAAGCAGTGATATATTCTGAAGTATTTTTTCCAAACTTACATGCACGGCATGAACTACATTTGAAGAATCCTGATCTTGTTGATAGCCAGGTGTTGGAGACTAAAACCTCTGGGCTGTTTCTTACAAGTGCATCCCTCATTGAGGGCGCTCTTCTAAATGTTAAGTTAGGAAGTTCTGGCAAGATCCTTGACATTGTCATATCTGACCGAATAATTGGCCAATTTTTGTATAAAATCTTGCGAACCTGTCTCTCTTGTCTACAAAAATTAGTTATCAGTCTTATGTTATCCACTGACTCAACAATGGTCGTATCAGTGTCACCTTCAATTTGCCCAGATAATGTTGGAGTCTCAGAAATTTTAGAAGAATAGCCAATATCATTAGCACTATTTACTTTATCTAGTGCTTTGGTCAGCTCTATGGCTTTGTATCCTCTATTTAAAAATCTTTTAAAGACTTCTGTCTGGCATTTTTTTAGATCAACATCATGACTACAGATGCATTTAATTCTTTAAAATTCACCATAGGGAATACTTTGCATAAGGTGCTGGGGATGTGCACTACCAGCATGAAGCACAGAGTTCCCAGCCATTAACTTCCTGTGTAACCTGGTATGAATCTTGATTTCCACATCCAAAAATTGAACTTTTTCTTTACTCATATCTGATGTGAATTTCAAATTTAGTGCATTATCATTTAGATCTTTTACAAAACCTTTAGCTGCTTCTAGAGAGCCCTTCCAAATCAAACAGACGTCATCAATGAATCTCCACCAGTGAAGAACATGCCGATCAAAAATATCTTTGTGGGTGGCCCTCAGTACATGCTCCTCCCTCCAGCCCACGTGTAAACACGCGTAGCTAGGGGAGAAGCATGCTCCCATAGCCACTCCGCGTAACTGTTGGAATATTTTCTTATTGAATAAGAAGTAATTGTGGGTTAAACAGATCTCTATCATTTTAACCAACATCTTATTATGTTCGTACATATATATACTTCTTTTATCCAAATAATAACGAATTGCATTAATGCCATCACTGTGGTGAATACTAGTGTACAGCGAACTAATGTCCATCACTATTAACAAACAATCTTCCTCCCATGTGACTGTTTTTAATTTAGATAGAAAATGTCCAGTGTCCCTGATGAATGATGGCAGATTCTCTACAAATTCATGCAAAAAATGATCAACATATTTTGACATTGCCTCCAATAAACTTTTCTGAGCCAATATAATCGGCCTACCTGGGACTGGTACCACATTCTTGTGTACTTTTGGAATAAAGTGTAAAAAGGGAGTCATAGGATGTTCACTTTTTAGAAAGCCGTACTCATTTTTAGATAGCAAACCAACACGCTTCCCCGGTGTCAAATTCACCGAAGACATATTCTTTGTTAAGTCTTAAATCTTGGAAGTTGACTTTTCTGTAACAGTTAGTATCGTTGAGATGCAACCAAGCTTCTTCCAAATACATAGCTCTCGGCAATAGAGCAATGTTCCCGCCTTTATCAGCTTTATTAATAATACTTCCGTATGCTGTTGTAATTTACGAATAAGTTTTGTATATTGGATTTCAGAATGTTTCCGTTGTCTATTGTGTTGCATAACCTCCCGATTCAACTTCTTAAAATCCTCTACCATGCAATCACTAACTAAATCGATTGCATCCCTTGGCATCAATGGAATGAAAGAAGATGGGGGTCTGAATGGGCTAGTAGTTGGTGTGTTACAGATAATGCCAGCTTCATTGAGATCTGCGAAGTTTTGTGCTGCTAAAAGAGTGCCAACATCTGCAGCTTGAAGATTAGAACACAACCCATGTGTGTATCTACTCTGTGATGCAATATTCACCACTTTTTTTAGTTGAAAATGTTTTCTTAGTTTTAATTTGCAAATGAATTTAAAAACATCTACTCTTGTTTGAGTATATTTGAAACAACTCATAGGGCAGTATGACAAACCTAAAGCCAATAATTGTTTTTCTGCCATTGATAATGTAATGTTTGACAAATGAATCACTGTGTTGTCACTCATACTGTTTGATACCTGGTTTATTTCTTTCTGTTGAAATTCTTCCTGCCTCTGCCTCTGAAGTTTGATTTTCCGCCTCTGTTTTCTCCGATGGTTTCTTCTAGACCTGGTTTCTGCGCCTGATTGCGCGGTCTGAGAGTTTGGCGCCGGTCCTCCACTAAAAAAGAAAGCTCCTCTCCTGGTGCAAGGTTAGTTGGTACTTGGGGTACCCTTTGTCCCATCCCATCATCAGATTCAAAGCTGCTGCTGTCAACGCTGCTGATTTCTACAGAGGAAAAGTTGTGCGCCAGAAGTAGTTGCGTTATTCTTATTGCCTTCATTTGTTAACGCACGGCGCTTCATATTATCAAATTTTCTAGAGAAAGTAAAAACACGACCAGTCTCATAGTCTCGTTTGTCTCTTGCAAATTTATATATCTTTCTCTCCTTTATGGTTTTGCTCATGCTTTTTTAATTTTACTGTAATTTCTTCATTTCCTTTTTTGATTTGTTCTTTTTATGCTCGTTTTTTTCCAACAACACGTTGATCTCTTCAATTTATTTATGAATTCCCACTCGATCAATCTCAGCGTATTTAATTAGTATTGATACCATAATCATCGAGGCATCTAAATTGTTAGTAGCCCACTCCTTCAACATCATTGGGTTTGGGTTTTCAAAAGAAGGAGCAATCATTACCCTTAGACCTCGTGGAACTCTTCCGACCTCTTTGTACTTTTCCAATGATTTATTTTCCCACCATTTCGTCATTTCTGCACGATGGCGTTTCTCTAGTTTTTTTGATAACGTTTTAGCATCATTGTTGATAATTACATTATGGGTCTCGTCATTACATAGTGCCTCAACTTCTGCAATATTGGAGAATAAAGCGTCTGCTGCTGCTTCTCGGTCCTTAAGCGCGTCTACTGTTGATAGCATGGCGTTGCACAAATCTGCTTACTATCTCAACCACCGAACATTACTTCCGCTCAGTACAATCAATATATTCCACTATCCCTCCTACCCGCAATATTTTCAGCTTTAGCTAACAGAGCTTATGGGAGAAGTAGTCCTCACAGTGGTGAAAAATTATTTTAGGATCTTTTCACTACCAGGACATGTAAAACTTAAAAGTACATGTCCAACCTTTTAATTTCAATGTACCCTGTACTATGGGCTATCTCGGGCCTACCTTAGGGGTGACATGAAACAAAAGGGGAATTTAAGGCTTAGCATGGGGGTTATATTGCCAAGTCAAATTGGTAGTTTAAAACTGCATTCAGACTACAATGGCAGGTATGGGACATGTTTAAAGGTGCTACTCAAATGGGTGGCACATTAACTGCTGCAGGCCCACAAGTAGCACTTAATTTACAGGTGCTGGGTATATGGGATACCCATCTACAAGGGACTTATAAGTAAATTAAATATGTCTAATCTGGTGTAAGCCAACTTTACCATATTTAGAGGTCAGAACACAAGCAATTTACCACTGCTAATTAGTGCAAAAATTCACAGAGTCCTATGGCCAGCAAAAACGAATTTCTGCAAAAAGTGGAGAGCGAAGGATAAAAGTTTGGGGGAAGACAACCCTTAGGCTGACCAGTCTTACAAAGCCTATTGTCAGTTTTGAATGTTTATGGAATGCCAGATTTCGCAAATATTTTATCCAGCTTTGGGATCATTGTTTAGCACTGGTGGATGAGATTTGTTTGGCAATGAGAAATTTAGAGTATTCATCCATCACACCAGAATGTGCCAACCTAATGCTAATGTTCCAAAGAAGTCTATGGCTACAGTGAGCCTAAATGCTTCTGTTAGAGCAGACATTTGTAGAGGGGGCAGTCTTGACTTCTCACTTGTTTTTTAACAGAGGTGGGATTCTTTGAGAGTCTCTTTAACTGTTTGATCAAGTCCTGGGAACCACACCAGGTCTCACAGTGCTTATGGGGGGTCGAATAGGGACATTGGGTTTCCAAAGATCACCCAGACACCATGACCATGACTTAGGGGCGAAAACAAGGAATAGTGCCACTTGAGTTAAGCTACATGTAATGACACCCAAGTGGTATCTGACACACACTACACAAGACACGTCTGGCGGCAGGGGGGAGGAAGAGGGGGGAGTTGTTGACCTCTTGCAAGAAGCAGGCAAGATCACACTGTTATCAATCAATCAATCAATCAGGGGTTTATAAAGCATGCTACTCACCTGTGAGGGTCTCATGGCACTGTGGGAAGGAGCGACTCCAGATCAGTCATAATGCCAGGTCTTGAGGTCCTTTCTGAACATGTTCAGGGTCAGGGAGCATCTGATGTTCACAGGGAGCTTGTTCCAGGTCTTGGCTGCAATGTAGGAGAAAGCTCTCCCGCCAGTTGGGTATGTGGAAGGATACTCTCTTGTTGAGGTATTTGGGTCTGATGTTGAGGAGTGATTTGTAGGTGTGGATGAGCAGTTTGAAGGTTACTCTCTTCTTGACAGGGAGCCAGTGGAGGTCACGTAGGTGTTGGGTCATGTGCTCGTGCCGAGGTATTCCGAGGACGAGTCTGGCTGCAGCATTCTGGATGGTTTGAAGTTTGTGTAGAAGAGTTCTGTTGATTCCGGCATAGAGGGCGTTGCCGTAGTCCAGTCTGCTGGTTATGAGTGAGTGGGTGTTGGTTCTTCTGCAGTCGGGGGGGGGATCTATTTGAAGGTCTTACAGAGGATACGAAGGCCGTTGAAACTGGTGGAAGCGACGGCGTTGATCTGGCGGTTCATGGAGAAGGAGGAGTCAAGGACGATGTCGAGGTTCTGAGCGTGGTCTGTTGGGGTGGGAGGGTTCCCAAGGGCGGAGGGCCACCAGGTGTTGTCCCAGGCAGAGGAGCAGGGTTCGAGGATGAGGACCTCGGTCTTCTCTGAGTTAAGCTTCAAACAGCTGTTTTTCATCCATGAAGCCACGTTTTTCATTCCTTCCTGGAAGCAGAGTCTGGTGTCTTCGGGATTCTTCATGAGTGAGAGGATAAGCTGGGTGTCATCGGCGTAGGATACAATGCTGAGCCCATGCTGTCTGACAATGGCGGCGAGGGGGGTCATGTAGATGTTGAAGAGCGTAGGGTTGAGTGATGATCCCTGGGGTACTCCGCACTTGATTTCTGTGGGTTCGGAGAGGAAGGAAGGGAGTCGAATCCTCTGGGTTCTGCTGGAGAGGAAGGATTGGATCCAGTCAAGGGTGGCTCCTTGTATCCCGGCATCGTGAAGTCTGGCTGCGTGCGATGTGAAACAGTGTCGAAGGTTATCCATAGTTCATCTCCCATTGAAAGTTAATGATAACGGGTAGACTAATGCACAGTACGGGGTAATAACAAAGACGACCTCCTACACAGTTTGAGGCTGCATGATAGGGGGCATGCCGAAGAAGAGATCCGAAAACACAAGCGAACCTCAAAGATACCAGTGTAATTAATGTACTTGCATTGCCAACTGTGAGATGCCATGAGTAATTGTTTAATAAAATCTGTTTAAAAAAAACTGGTCTCACAGTGCTTTCTTTGTTGCTACTATTAGTCTGACTATGACTAACCAGGCCTAGCGCCAGTGGTATGCTAAAAGACATTTAGAATACAGTGATAACACCTACATACACTAGGGTACAGTATGGGATAGGGTACCCCTGTGATTGACATGACCTCCCCTGTAAGGTCCTAGTACATAATAGGGCAGGGGGATTAAAACTACCTCAAAATCACAGAAAGAGAAGTGCAGAAAGAGGGAACGGGTGCAGAAAGAGGCAAGGGGCATACAGAAATTTGCAAGAGAGGTACAGAAAGAAACAAGAGCAGTGCAGAAAGAAGCAAGAGAAGTGCAGAAAGAAGCAAGAGAGGTGGAGAAATAGGGAAGAGGGTGCTGAAAGAGGCAAGAAGGATACAGAAATTTGCAAAAGAGGTGCAGAAACAAGCAAGAGAAGTGTAGAAAGAGGCGGCAACTGCTCATTTCTTTATATGCGGACGATATGACGCTGTATGTAAACCGACCCCGGACAATCTAAACCCTTTTTGCATGAGATAACCAAATTTGGCGTCATATCGGGTGTGCAAATCAATTGGTCAAAATCTGCGGTCTTCCCCTTAACTGATAAAACTATCCCATACCCTATGGATTATCCCCTAATGTGGGAATCGGAGGACCTGAAATATCTGGGTGTCCATATTTCCAGAGATAAGGAGGCATTCATGAGACTAAATTATGGGACAGCTATAGATAAGATCACTGACGATGTTACCAAATGGCTAAGACTCCCCCTGTCCATGGCAGGGCGGATATCATTGATTAAGATGGTATTGCTACCGAAACTACTATATTTGTTTGTCAATATCCCATTCCACTCAGGGAGATTCTTCTTTAGTACACTAAAATCACAACTCAGGCGGCTCATATGGGGTGGGAAGCAGGCACGTCTTAACATGGCCACACTTATGTTACCATATCACCAGGGGGGATTTGAGGTCCCCGATTTTGAATTCTATTACTATTGTGCGCAAGCACACTTTGCCACTTATTGGTTCCACCCGCCGCCTTTTATGCCTCACTTGGCGGTCGAGGATGGCTACATGGCCCCAACACCCCCGTCGGGCTACCTCTTCACTGCAGGGAGGGAACAGACGCGGGATCCATGTACTGTGGATTGTACTATCCGAGCTTGGCAGCGGATAGCCCGCAAATTGGGGTCCTCTGTGATGTACTCGCCCAGATTGGTGTTGGCACGGAACCCTGCGCTTCGAGTGATGGAGGAAGGTGTTTGTCGAAGGATGCTTGACGGCCTGCGGTATTTTACTTGGGGAGACTTATATCTGGCAGGGCGGTTTCGCACAAGGGAACAGTTTTTTGGTGAACATGTGCCGACTGTACTGGAGACGTTTCTGTACGTCAGACTCCATCAAAACATTAAGGCGGTGACCCCAGACTTCCCAGCGGAACAGGCCATATTTGTTCCTCTGCACGCATCTGCTAGTTAGTGCAAACGCAGTTCAAATGCACCCACTCATCGGCCTGTAAAGGCACGCAAATGAAACTCTTGCAGGCCAGGGATAGGCACACAAAGCCATGACAGGTCCCTGATTCATGCAGTGTCTGCATATTAGGCGCAGGCGTAAGGAACTCGATGGAGAAAACGAGGGCCAAAAACACTGCAAACGGATTGTGTCTCGCATCGATCGGAGGGGCGCTTGTCTTTAATGCGCTATCAATCTTCATGGGTGCCAGGGGGCAAGACCGGCGCGGCCAGAGAGTCCTGCTCTCCCTGAGCTCATCATCACTCATACACCAAGGAGCCCTCTCCCCTGCCAGGGGGCATTAGCAAGTAATCCGGAGGTGAGATAAAAAAAATGTACAATCAGGCTCCGATATTCAATTACAGAGGGCTGGCAGCTGCCTGTGCCTGGGAACCCCCTGACAATTCACACTCCATTCCCAGTCGCATCACTTTATTAGCGAGTATTATGTGTTAATCCCGTCTCCTTTGTCGAGATTAACAATTACGGCTCCTCTCACCTCCATGGATGCACATTTATTAACAAAGCCCCGGAGAGGTGGCAGTTCCCGGGGCTGCGGGGGGGGCCGCGTGCCCCCCGCATTCAATTTAATAAGCTCCGGGGTGGTGGTGGTCCCCGGGGCTCGGTGTGACTACACATTCCAGCATGCTGTATGAAGAAATCAAATATGCAGTTGAACCCATGAGGGGTTTTTCAACCAATCAGCATGCAGTAAAAAGAGCGCTCCAATGCGTACAAGAGAAATGCCTCTGATGAAGTGGTACGTTGACCACAGAACCGGGTCAGGCAACACAACGAACTTGGATGGCTGGGGCAGGCTGAACCGTGATGCCGAATGGCAGACCCACTGTCGAGTGCATCTTGAGAAGCTTTGGCGTTTGTTGGATAAAATTATGACACGGGTGCCGTCCCGTGCAAGATGCACCATCTCAAAGGGAATGAGAGGCTGAGGGAGAGGAACCTTCCAGCTCCGGTTTCCAGCACAGTGCGTCTTGATGAAAAGGGCCTGCTCCCATCACATCCAGATCCTACCAAGGATTCTAACTAACTCTCTGAAATCTGTACGCATTGGAACCTACTATAGGTGTTCAATGAAAGCTCGATGTGACTTCACATCCCAACATGCTGTATGAAGAAATCAAATACGCAGTTGAACCCATGAGGGGTTTTTCAACCAAACAGAATTCAGTATAAATGGCGCTCCAATGCGTACAGGAGAAATGCCTCTGAAGAAATGGTACCTTGGCCACTGAAACACGTCAGGCAACACAACGAACTTGGATGGCTGGGGCAAGCTGAACCGTGATGCCGAATGACAGACGCACTGTCGAGTGCATCTTGAAAAGCTTCGGCGTTTGTTGGATAAAAAAAATATATATATATATATATATTCCTCCGACGGTTCCCTGGTAGGAAACCAATTAGCACGCACTCACAGTTTGTTTAGTTTGGTCCCAATTCTTTATTCGTCTTAATAGATACAACCGTGATCAAGCTATCAGTGGATGGTGAAATGCGTTGGTTTGTCTTAAGACTGGATATCTATTAAGACGAATAAAGAATTGGGACCAAACTAAACAAACTGTGAGTGCGTGCTAATTGGTTTCCTACCAGGGAACCGTCGGAGGAATTTATGACGGCACAGCTCGGCCGCAGCATCGCACCGGATAGAGAAGCGCCAGGGGCCCCTTGAAACGGAGCAGAAGTGTGGATATATATATACCCACTTGGGTTTTATTTTGGCGAACTACGTATACCAGCATTCAAGTGCGCACACGCCCACATGGGCGGGACATTTAAGTTGCGTGAGTGGTTCCGCTTTGCTGCTGCTTTCCACTTACCAGTGATCAAGGGCAGTTGATGCCTGAAACGCGTCTGGTTGTTTTATTTGTGTCCTGAAGCTCCGAGCGGATTATATCCTTGGATTAAAAGGTCAAAAGCATGCTGTGTGAGGCTTCATCATTGGGAGGCAACTCTTGTGTTTTTGTGTATAGCGGCTAGCCTAGCCGCGATGGAGCCCCACTGCGTACAGAGCGGGTCCTTAGTGCCAAGAATCAAAAGACACTGCAAGGAACAGCGTGCCCATTCTGAGGATGTTATTTAAATCCGTGACTGACTCTGTACACACCCACTGGGGTAAGACTTTCATTTTGTGGCGTGGCAGCACCCACTTGGGTTTTATTTTGGCGAACTACGTATACCAGCATTCAAGTGCGCACACGCCCACATGGGCGGGACATTTAAGTTGCGTGAGTGGTTCCGCTTTGCTGCTGCTTTCCACTTACCAGTGATCAAGGGCAGTTGATGCCTGAAACGCGTCTGGTTGTTTTATTTGTGTCCTGAAGCTCCGAGCGGATTATATCCTTGGATTAAAAGGTCAAAAGCATGCTGTGTGAGGCTTCATCATTGGGAGGCAACTCTTGTGTTTTTGTGTATAGCGGCTAGCCTAGCCGCGATGGAGCCCCACTGCGTACAGAGCGGGTCCTTAGTGCCAAGAATCAAAAGACACTGCAAGGAACAGCGTGCCCATTCTGAGGATGTTATTTAAATCCGTGACTGACTCTGTACACACCCACTGGGGTAAGACTTTCATTTTGTGGCGTGGCAGCACCCACTTGGGTTTTATTTTGGCGAACTACGTATACCAGCATTCAAGTGCGCACACGCCCACATGGGCGGGACATTTAAGTTGCGTGAGTGGTTCCGCTTTGCTGCTGCTTTCCACTTACCAGTGATCAAGGGCAGTTGATGCCTGAAACGCGTCTGGTTGTTTTATTTGTGTCCTGAAGCTCCGAGCGGATTATATCCTTGGATTAAAAGGTCAAAAGCATGCTGTGTGAGGCTTCATCATTGGGAGGCAACTCTTGTGTTTTTATATATAGATATATATATATATATATATAGAGTCCAAATCCCCACTCAAACAATGAAAGAAGGGTCCGACACCGCCAGGATACATACGGGAGGATTTAATTCAAAGTAAAATCACAGCGCAAACTGGGTAACAATGTGGCAGACGCGCTGTTGAAACGGACTGCTGCATGCTGGGAGTCGTAGTCCATATGCGGATCCCCCTTAAGTAAGTGGGAAATCCGAAAACACCAAGTGGCATCCCATCAATGTGGCCTCCGGACTACACCCAACCACAGCTTTCCGTTAATTAGATGTCCTCACTGAGACCCCCGATGCTCCCTGCAGTCAGTGCTGCTCCTCTCTCCCCACGCAGTGATGTTTTCACTCTGTGATGTTTAGATCTGCGCAGGGGGGCGCCGCGTTATGCATTTAAACAAAAGTCCAAAGGTTGCTGGCTAACGCGGTGCTTCCTGATCGAGAGGGCGTGTCGGAAAGCTAGTGCCTGCAATACTGGCATAACATAGAGTCCAAATCCCCACTCAAACAATGAAAGAAGGGTCCGACATCGCCAGGATACATACGGGAGGATTTAATTCAAAGTAAAATCACAGCGCAAACTGGGTAACAATGTGGCAGACGCGTTTCAGCAATTCAGCTTTCTTCAGTGCCTGTTACAAACAAACAAGAGTCTCGCACCTGATGGCTTTTTGAATATTCACTTGACCGCTCCTGAAGTTTTGCTCGAGGCTCCTCCTTTACCTTTAAAGGGATATTACAACTTGCGCTGTTGCAACGGACTGCTGCATGCTGGGAAGAAATCAAATACGCAGTTGAACCCATGAGGGGTTTTTCAACCAATCAGCATGCAGTATAAATGGCGCTCCAATGCGTACAGGAGAAATGCCTCTGATGAAATGGTACGTTGGCCACAGAAATACGTCAGGCAACACAACTAACTTGGATGGCTGGGGCAAGCTGAACCGTGATGCCGAATGACAGACGCACTGTCGAGTGCATCTTGAAAAGCTTCGTCGTTTGTTGGATAAAAAAAAAATATATATATATATATATATATATCAAGGAACGGTTGCTTCTGCAGCAAAGGCGCACTCGAGAGACAAGAAATCATGCACAGGTAGGAACGAGCACTTCAGCAGCCTGACGCGTTTCGGGTATGTATCCCTTAATCATAGGCTTGACTCCAAACAGTTGCTTTGCCACCGGACTTTCTTTAAATGCACGCCCTCCAATGGGCTACTCAGATGAGTCCCAGCGCCTGCTGGGTAATGTAGTCCCTGTAGCCTGCATTCACCCTAACGAGGTTGGAAACAAAAGTCAATATTAGCATTCAGATGAATAATAAACTGTCCGTTCCTGCCCAAAATCCACGCCTGTCTCCCCACATATTGACATCGTCAAAATACGTGTCTAGTGGCCCCTTGTAAATCCTCAGGGTGGTGCAGCCCTTCACTCCCAAAGCCAGCGTGTAAACATCAAGGAATGGTTGCTTCTGCAGCAAAGGCGCACTCGAGAGACAAGAAATCATGCACAGCTAGGAACGAGCACTTCAGCAGCCTCGCGAGTTTCGGGTATGTATCCCTTAATCAAAGTGCATAAATAAATACCTACAAAAAAATTAATTAAATAAAGCAGCATATATACAGACGTCCCTCAAATTGTCTCTTTGTATTACGTCTCTTAATGAGTTTCACAGTTGCATATCGTCATGTTCCATTTTCAAGACCTTGTAATTAGATGTATCTAATAAAAAAAGAGAAATTATACATTTTTGTAAAATAAAGCAACCCTTATCTAATATTATCAGAAGCAACACTCTTGTACATTGTCTACCCGTACTTCTATGATTTTTAGCATCCCTGAAATGAGTCACATATCTTAATTTGTTTGATGTTAACCTAGTATATAAATGAAAATAGCCGGCAAGAATCCCATAAAACCCAATAAAATCGAGAAACTCAGATAAAATTGTCAAATGAGAATATCACCGAATAAAATCACCAATTTCATAGGATATACAAATATAAAAAACATAAATATAGCAGCTGTTGATCTTAAAAATGTAGTACCAATATAAATACTTGATGAGGATAAAATCTCAAGACTAAAAAATCGGTAATATCCTCTACCATAACCAGTTAAAATCCAGATAAAACTAGACTAAAATCCGGCCATAGAGAAGGAATAAAAACCATTTAGAGAGTCAAACTGAGATCCATCATCAATTGATATTATCCTCAATTGTACTTATAAAAAATTGTGCAAATCGTCACTGTTATTAAGGCCATTTGGCATTTTGGAATCTAGTAGCATAATGAATTCAGATTCTACTTGTCTTAGTCTTTTTTCTCTATTGCCTCCTCTGATGTTTTTGGGCACTGAACTGATAACATAGTATTTGAGATCATTGAGGTTGTTGTTATGTACAAGTTTTAAATGCCGTGCCACTGGATAATTAGGATCAGAATTAACCACCGCTCTAAGGTGTTGTAGTATCCGGTTAAAAACTTGCAGTTTGGTGCTACCTACATATAATAGATGGCAAGTATATTCTTAGACATATATAGCATAATCCGTTCTGCAAGTATAGTGCCCTTGTATTTTAACTGGTTTTGAACTGAAAGCAGTGATATATTCTGAAGTATTTTTTCCAAACTTACATGCACGGCATGAACTACATTTGAAGAATCCTGATCTTGTTGATAGCCAGGTGTTGGAGACTAAAACTTCTGGGCTGTTTCTTACAAGTGCATCCCTCATTGAGGGCGCTCTTCTAAATGTTAAGTTAGGAAGTTCTGGCAAGATCCTTGACATTGTCATATCTGACCGAATAATTGGCCAATTTTTGTATAAAATCTTGCGAACCTGTCTCTCTTGTCTACAAAAATTAGTTATCAGTCTTATGTTATCCACTGACTCAACAATGGTCGTATCAGTGTCACCTTCAATTTGCCCAGATAATGTTGGAGTCTCAGAAATTTTAGAAGAATAGCCAATATCATTAGCACTATTTACTTTATCTAGTGCTTTGGTCAGCTCTATGGCTTTGTATCCTCTATTTAAAAATCTTTTAAAGACTTCTGTCTGGCATTTTTTTAGATCAACATCATGACTACAGATGCATTTAATTCTTTAAAATTCACCATAGGGAATACTTTGCATAAGGTGCTGGGGATGTGCACTACCAGCATGAAGCACAGAGTTCCCAGCCGTTAACTTCCTGTGTAACCTGGTATGAATCTTGATTTCCACATCCAAAAATTGAACTTTTTCTTTACTCATATCTGATGTGAATTTCAAATTTAGTGCATTATCATTTAGATCTTTTACAAAACCTTTAGCTGCTTCTAGAGAGCCCTTCCAAATCAAACAGACGTCATCAATGAATCTCCACCAGTGAAGAACATGCCGATCAAAAATATCTTTGTGGGTGGCCCTCAGTACATGCTCCTCCCTCCAGCCCACGTGTAAACACGCGTAGCTAGGGGAGAAGTATGCTCCCATAGCCACTCCGCGTAACTGTTGGAATATTTTCTTATTGAATAAGAAGTAATTGTGGGTTAAACAGATCTCTATCATTTTAACCAACATCTTATTATGTTCGTACATATATATACTTCTTTTATCCAAATAATAACGAATTGCATTAATGCCATCACTGTGGTGAATACTAGTGTACAGCGAACTAATGTCCATCACTATTAACAAACAATCTTCCTCCCATGTGACTGTTTTTAATTTAGATAGAAAATGTCCAGTGTCCCTGATGAATGATGGCAGATTCTCTACAAATTCATGCAAAAAATGATCAACATATTTTGACATTGCCTCCAATAAACTTTTCTGAGCCAATATAATCGGCCTACCTGGGACTGGTACCACATTCTTGTGTACTTTTGGAATAAAGTGTAAAAAGGGAGTCATAGGATGTTCACTTTTTAGAAAGCCGTACTCATTTTTAGATAGCAAACCAACACGCTTCCCCGGTGTCAAATTCACCGAAGACATATTCTTTGTTAAGTCTTAAATCTTGGAAGTTGACTTTTCTGTAACAGTTAGTATCGTTGAGATGCAACCAAGCTTCTTCCAAATACATAGCTCTCGGCCATAGAGCAATGTTCCCGCCTTTATCAGCTTTATTAATAATACTTCCGTATGCTGTTGTAATTTACGAATAAGTTTTGTATATTGGATTTCAGAATGTTTCCGTTGTCTATTGTGTTGCATAACCTCCCGATTCAACTTCTTAAAATCCTCTACCATGCAATCACTAACTAAATCGATTGCATCCCTTGGCATCAATGGAATGAAAGAAGATGGGGGTCTGAATGGGCTAGTAGTTGGTGTGTTACAGATAATGCCAGCTTCATTGAGATCTGCGAAGTTTTGTGCTGCTAAAAGAGTGCCAACATCTGCAGCTTGAAGATTAGAACACAACCCATGTGTGTATCTACTCTGTGATGCAATATTCACCACTTTTTTTAGTTGAAAATGTTTTCTTAGTTTTAATTTGCAAATGAATTTAAAAACATCTACCCTTGTTTGGGTATATTTGAAACAACTCATAGGGCAGTATGACAAACCTAAAGCCAATAATTGTTTTTCTGCCATTGATAATGTAATGTTTGACAAATGAATCACTGTGTTGTCACTCATACTGTTTGATACCTGGTTTATTTCTTTCTGTTGAAATTCTTCCTGCCTCTGCCTCTGAAGTTTGATTTTCCGCCTCTGTTTTCTCCGATGGTTTCTTCTAGACCTGGTTTCTGCGCCTGATTGCGCGGTCTGAGAGTTTGGCGACGGTCCTCCACTAAAAAAGAAAGCTCCTCTCCTGGTGCAAGGTTAGTTGGTACTTGGGGTACCCTTTGTCCCATCCCATCATCAGATTCAAAGCTGCTGCTGTCAACGCTGCTGATTTCTACAGAGGAAAAGTTGTGCGCCAGAAGTAGTTGCGTTATTCTTATTGCCTTCATTTGTTAACGCACGGCGCTTCATATTATCAAATTTTCGAGAGAAAGTAAAAACACGACCAGTCTCATAGTCTCGTTTGTCTCTTGCAAATTTATATATCTTTCTCTCCTTTATGGTTTTGCTCATGCTTTTTTAATTTTACTGTAATTTCTTCATTTCCTTTTTTGATTTGTTCTTTTTATGCTCGTTTTTTTTCCAACAACACGTTGATCTCTTCAATTTATTTATGAATTCCCACTCGATCAATCTCAGCGTATTTAATTAGTATTGATACCATAATCATCGAGGCATCTAAATTGTTAGTAGCCCACTCCTTCAACATCATTGGGTTTGGGTTTTCAAAAGAAGGAGCAATCATTACCCTTAGACCTCGTGGAACTCTTCCGACCTCTTTGTACTTTTCCAATGATTTATTTTCCCACCATTTCGTCATTTCTGTACGATGGCGTTTCTCTAGTTTTTTTGATAACGTTTTAGCATCATTGTTGATAATTACATTATGGGTCTCGTCATTACATAGTGCCTCAACTTCTGCAATATTGGAGAATAAAGCGTCTGCTGCTGCTTCTCGGTCCTTAAGCGCGTCTACTGTTGATAGCATGGCGTTGCACAAATCTGCTTACTATCTCAACCACCGAACATTACTTCCGCTCAGTACAATCAATATATTCCACTATCCCTCCTATCCGCAATATTTTCAGCTTTAGCTAACAGAGCTGCTCACCACATGAAACATCAGCTTCGGTACCTCAAGCGTCCTCCGACTCTCCAGGACCTTCCGTTGAATCCTCTCGCTAAAACTCCGCTCCAACTTCCAGCATCAATTTGTGGGGGGCTGGCTCCAAGAATACCCTTTCCGGGTTACACCACAAATCACTTCCGTGATACCGGCCATTTGCCGGCCAGCCACAACATGGAGGGAGGGTCCGTAAAACGAAGACAGCCGTACTTCGTTGAAATCATATGAAAGCCACAATCCTAAAAACGATCCCAATCACGTTCGCAAAGCAGGTACGGACCACGGTATGGAAAAACGTTTTCTTTAATTTGTTGCAGATTAAAAGTGCCTGTGCAAAATCCTTACAAAGCAAAGTGCCCAGCCTGACGCGTTTCAACTGCCCGACAGCAGTCTTGATCACATGACTAGGCCTGGGCGAAGCACTACGCTACGCTCGCGTAGTTTGCGAAGTTCGCGCTACTTCGCACTACGCGAGCTGCACGTAGCACAGTTCGAACACGCGTAGCGTAGTGTTGCGTAGTGCTGCGGTCATTTTTTGCTTGCTCGCGGTCCTCAACGTCAAGTTGGCGACCGCGAGCATGCAAAATGACATCCTGGCGAGACTTTTTCCTTGTTCGCGATCGCGAGCATGGAAAATAAACCTCCCGGTGAGATTCCCAACGCGAGGAGATCAGGTTTCTCATTGCGAGGGGTCGCGTATGCTCGCGACCGCTCGCGATGAGAAACTACCAGTTCGCGTTGAGAAAGATGCCGCTCGAGTAAAAATCTACTCGAGCAGCAGAAAACTACAGCTCGCACTGTGCAAGATGCCATTTTCAATGATTGCACGGTGCCGGTTGATTGTCCGCACTGTGCAATCATTGAAAACAACATCTTGCGCAGTGCGAACATGTTACTACGCAGTTCGCGAAGTGCTACGCGTAGCTCGCGTAGTGCGAACTTCACTTTGCGTAGCTTCGCGAAGTGCTACTTCGCGAACTACGCCCACCCTTACACATGACGCGCTGGACCTATCAGTGCAAATATATAGTGGAACTCCACAACAGTACATGATCACATGATACTTTTGATCAAATTGGTTTTAAAGACACAGTGCCAATATAACTAAAGGGCCACCGACTCCAATAAATAGTAGTAACAATAGAATGAAAGAGAAATCTGATACATGCTTACATGAAAAAACTGATGGCATAGTTCTCCTAGTTCTATCAATGCAATATTGGAGAATAATCAACTCATGGATTTCAAATCAGATTACAAAGAAAAACCAGTAAATATGTAGCCTAGTGCTCCTATTTTAGTTTCAATTGTCTTAAGTCTCCCATTAATAAACACAATATATCCGATATCAATGTTTGGCCTCTTTGATACGTTGGCACTGGCACTTTAAAAATTACATCTCATTTAATCAATCGATCACTGCATATATATAGATATAGTTATAGTTAGGACCGTGTTACCATAGGAAATCCGCAACATTCTATTTGGAATAACTTTGGCGCCGGTTGACGAATCCTCGCGAAATTATCAAAATAGGTGGAGCGCTCCGCTCCGCTCCTACCCTGAAATTCTCGAGGGGATTCGTTAAGCGGGGGCCGAGAAAAAAGGGGGGTCCCAAAACGCATTTTTCCCATGCAATTTTCCATAGGGACCTTTAGTCCAAGGTACAGCCCGAACGGCTGAACAGAATTACTTGAAATTTGGCAGAGAGGTAGTCCTCAGGTCAGGGAAGTGGCTTTTGCAAGTCTGGTGTCAATCTGTTCAGTAGTTCCTGAGAAAATCAAAAATAAAATCATATATATGTGGGCGGAGCCTAACCACACATCTCATCCTGAGATCTGATTGGCTGTCAGCACTTCATCCAAGAAGTGTTGGCAGCCATCTTGGGACCAATATACATGATAGCACCTCATTAAAAAGCATTACAGTTAATAGAAGGTTTTAAGACTTTAGTTACGTTATAAATCATTTGTTGATGGTACCATACTCATTTTAGGAATTGTGGTATGTTCTAATGTGATTTAACCATGTGAAAAAGCCTTCTGCTGGGATATCATGATTGAGAGAAAAATATTTTCTGATGCTTTTCCCACAGAGGTTTGGAAGGTGATCTATAAGCTAAACTGAGAGCTTATTTTCTGTAAATTCACATTATCTTTCTCAGTCATGTGAGAATGAAGTCTGACATTCTCAGTAAAACATGTACATCCAACAAGGGCAGAGACTGTCAGTTGATTCCTTTGTGTTCTACTGCAGCTTCCCAGAGTGTTCCAAAGAACAACTAGAGCGCTAACAGTCCTACTTATGATAAACGTATGGCACACCTGAAGCCATCTTGCTTGGATTAAAGTGGTAACTCTTAAAACATTTAATTTAAAAAGGAACAAAATGAGGGGGTTCATTTTTCCATAAAAAGTATGATTAGTGCTGCAGAAAGAAAAATTAGGGCACATTTTGAGTGACTTCTCAAATCCTCTTCTATTTAATTAAAAAATTCTGACATGCAGACTGAAACATGCACTTTCAATACCAGCAGCAGTTTTCCCTGGTGAGCAGTAGCTTTACTACAGTGATCTAATGAGCAAAAAGAGTGCTAACATTCTGAATGTGTGGCAAATGTGTGACACATCTGAATGCCTTCTTGATGGAATCAAAATAAAAAACTGAAAGTATTTCCTACTGAGGAGACTGCAGTAAATGAGGAAATTAGGAAACTTCACAACAAATAAGTCTCCCAAGATGGCCACCAGAGACAAAAGAGCCCAAATGTAGCCCAAATATCACCCAGATGTAGCCCAAGTATAGCCCAATGACAGAATGTCCCAGAGTGTTCTTAAAAACAACTAGAGCGCTTACTGTCTTCATTATGACAAAAGTATGGCACACCTGAAGCCATCTTGATTGGAATAAACTGGTAACACTTAAAACATTTAATTTAAAAAGGAACACAATGAGGGGGTTCATTTTGCCATAGAAATTATGATTAATGCTGAAGAAAGAAAATGAGGGCACATTTTGAGTGACATCTCAAATCCTCTTCTATTTCATTAAAAAATTCTGACATGCAGACTGAAACATGCACTTTTAATACCAGGAGCAGACTTCCATGGTGAACAGTAGTTTTACTACAGTGGTCTAATGAGCAACTAGAGTGCTAACATTCAGAATTTATGGCAAATGTGTGACATATCTGAATACCTTCATAATGGAATCAAAGTAAAAAACTGAAAGCATTTCCTACTGAGGAGACTGCAGTACATGAGGAAATTAGGAAACTTCATAACAAATAAATCTCCCAAGATGGCCACCGGAGACAAACGAGCCCAAATGTAGCCCAAAATCACCCAGATGTAGCCTAAATATAGCCCAATGACAGAAGTGTGCAAAACACTTATTATTTTGTGTTTTTGCAGTGTTATATAGTGCAGACTTGTCAGGTATTGGAGTGCTTTACATGAGCATTGGTTACATCACACAAGAACAAATTCATTTTGGTTGTAGACATGGGGAGACTAAGTGATTTGACCAGAATCACAGAATGTCGAGCTGAAGCAGAAACTCCAACCTGGTTCCCCAGTTGCAAAGTCTGCAGTTCTGGAAGTAACACCACATCCTCTCCCCTAAGTGCAACATTTAATCAAGTGGTCAACTGGATAAAAAAACATAAAGATAACAAATTATTTAAAAGTGCTCTGTCGCTATTTGAAAACTCAGAAAATATGTCCTTATTTTAGTCTTTTAGAGCACTAACCATAATTTTGATGCCAATAAGACCCTCTCATATATGTAATTTCTAAAGGAAATGCTCTAGGTATTACAGTTTTGATTACATCAAGATGACGTCAGGCGTTCCACACTTTTGTAATAAATATAGAATGTTAGCAATCTAGTTGTTCATTAGGATACTGTTGAGAGGCAGAGGCCAGGGGCACGGACTCTGAAAATTGAAGGCAGGTAGGAGGGTGCAAAGGCAACAATTTAACCACACTGAGCAGGCAGGAAGGGCCGTGGCAGCACAACAGACTATGGAGGGCAGTGGAAAGGGGGGCAGGGGCAACAAACCAACAATACAGGACTTGCAAGACAGGCTGTGGCAATGTAATAGACCATTGTGGGCAGGAGGAAGAGGCAATGGTAGTACAACCATACATGCCAACAGACCCGATTCAGCCAGGAAACGTCCAATGTTTTTAAGCTCAAATGGGCTTTATTTGATCTGTCTCCTGTCTACAATCTCCTCTTTTTCAATGTAACTCAAAGGGGAAAATCAATACCCCAGTTTTTTTCAAAATCTCCCTCTTACCAAGTTCAAAATGTTCGCAAGTATGGTACATTGGATCATGGAAGGAAATGGGGTAGGGACATGGACTTGGATAACAGAGGACAGGAGGGACATGGAGAGGTGCACCAAACTGACCCTGCTGGGCAGGCATCAGGGTTTGCAGCAGCACAATACACCACAAGGGCATGCGGGACGGGAGTGCAGCACAACAATCCCTAGAAAGCAAGACAGACCATAAAGGGCAGGAGGGACGGATCAGGGGCATTACAATGGAACAGACAAGCCAGGAGGGAGGGAGTAGGGGTCTGCACATGTAAACAGAGGGCTGGGGGCAAGGGGGCAGGGCAGGAGCAGCAAGATAGCCATGGAGGTCAGGCAGGATGGGCACTAGAAGCAAGACACACCATGAAGAGCAACAGTGAGACTGTGATGGCATACACACAGACCATGGAGGGAAGGTGGGAGGGGGTCAGGGACAGCTAACTGACCACACAAGGAAGGTGGGAGGGGCCATGGCAGCACAGAAGACCATGCATGGCAAGTGGGAGGGTTAGTGGCAGCACAATGGCTATGATGGGCAAGAAGGTGGGTGCAGGGGCATACACAAAGGACGATGGAGGATAGAAGGGAGGGTCAGGACCTGTGCACAGACAAGAAAGTTCAGGGGAAGGGGCCTCACAACAGACCGCACGGGGCAGGCAGGAGGAGCAGTTGCAGCACAACAGACCAGGGAGGGCAGAAGGGTGTGGCAGTATAATGGACCATGTAGGACAGGAGGAAGAGGATAGGGGCATGGCATGTGGACAGGCAGGGTGGAGGTGGCAGGGACAGGTTACAGTCATCTGACAATGCTAGGCAGGCGGGAGGGGAGTGGCAGCTCAACAGAACACTCAGAGTAGATAGGAGTGGCAGGAACATGGTGGGCAAAAAGGATGGAGCAGGGGCATGCACAAAGACATCGGAGGGCAGGGGGAAGGAGAATAGGGGCAGCAAGCTAAGCACAGAGTTTAAGCAGGAGGTCAATGATGGGGCATAGAATTGGGCAATGGAGGGCAGGAGGAGTGGACTGGTACATCATACTAAATTGAGGGCAGTGGCAGCACATCAGACCATGCATGGCAGGAGGGAGGAGGCTAGTCCATGGATTCACACAACAGAGGATAGGGAGGAGGGGGATGGGGCAGCAAGCTAACTGTTCAGAGAAGGCGGGTATTAGGAACTTTGTTTTTAAAACGTGTGTCTGTGCGAACTACTTAAAATATGAACAAGTATGCAGCATAATCTCACTTTTATTCAGGAAGAAGAGGACGTTTGTGACTGTGACTCCGGGCTCACTTGGCAGAAACACCCCCTGACCCTCCACCCCCTATCGCAAAATGTAATGCCCATGAAAAGGGTAGGTGAACACGGTGTTATATAGAACATAGTCCTGAGAGCACGATTGAAAATGAAAACTAGATATAGTGTATGGTATAAACTATGCACCAAAAAGTGTGATATAAGATGAACCGGGCGTGGTATGTATTATGCAATACATTGTGCGCAATGACAGATTCATTGGAGAGCGCGAGATAGCACAGGCACTAACGCGTGCTATGCGATATGCGCCTTGGAGTGTAATATGCACAGGGCAGTGTTGTGTAACCTAACTAGTCTCTAAAGTTGTAATATAAAATATGTGCTGGGGAGTGTAACGTTGCATATGCACTGTGACAAAGATATGGATCCCAGATTGTAATATGTATGGCATAGCACTGTGCGTTATAACAAAGGCATCGAGGAAGGCACGTTAGATGGAGCAATATAACCCGTGCGAAGACAAGTGTGGCATGACATATTCACGGGGTGGTGTTACAGTGCACATGGGCTAGAGAGTGTCATAGCATATGCACTAGCTAGTGGAATACAACACAGAGGTGTGTGGCACTCAGCAGGCAATGGTGGGTGTAACACAGCATTGGGCTTTGCCAGGAGCGCGCTGTGACTCTCAAGTGATGATCGTCCCCTTTCCAGAGAGTAAAATAAAAAGTATTACACATCCGGCAGTGGATGTGTGTTTTATTAACCGTGAGGGGGGTTTCTTGCATAGTTTTGGTCGAATTTTTGTCGAATCCCCTTTGAATGGCTTGGTGTGCATGTGTATTAAATGTGCCCGTCAATAGCTACCCATGTTTGTATAAATAAACGACAAGGGTGTCTACCGGGATTAGGCACGGTAGGGCATCAGACATGTCAGAGCTTCACTAGTGGTGTAAATACATTCCACGTGGATTCATTGTATGCATAGTCGCCTTTTAATGAATATCACGCAAATCGTCATGGTGATAGGTACGTACGGTTTGTCCAGCATGTCCTAGGTGTGTCTATAAATATATATTTTTTAAAAATAATAAAAAACAGTGGCCGGCCCTGGGGATTGGGGTCAAAAAAATATAATTAGGAGACAGGCCCTGGGGATGGGGTCATCAGGGCCAATAAATTAGAATAAGAAGGGGAACCACACAGCCCCCCTTCTTAAAAAATTAAAATAAATAAAAGACTGGCATCGTGCCGGAGGCCACGCCCCCTCCTTGCAGCACTCTGCAAACGCGCTCCCTGGCGAGTTGTAAGTTGGGGAATTAATTCCTCTTCAATACTGAGGGTCCCTGAGGGCCAACTATCCCAACAGGCATCTGCAGTATGCGCCAGGAAGCTGCGCTGCAGACAGGTGTTCTGAGGCCAAGCCCCTTTTTACACGTCTCTGCAACGCAGCTCTGTGGCGCTTACTGGAGGTACCTAGTGGTCTAGTTTGACCCTAGGGACCCTTAGGATTCAAGGGGACTTAATCTCTCAATTTAGAACAGCCACAGGGCGCGTTTACACAGTGGTGAAGGGAGGGGACGGGGCCTGAGGTGACGTGTGCAAACACGCACTATGGCACGTTTTAAATTGGGGATATAATTTCCCTTCAATACTGAGGGCCCCTGGGGGCTAACTAGCCCACCAAGTGCTTCCAGTAAGCGCCACTCAGCTGCATTGCAGAGAGGTGGTACAGGCCGTGCCACTTTTTACACCTCTCTGCAACGCAGCTCTGTGGCACTTACTGGAGGTACCTAGTGGGCTAGTTGGACCCTAGGGACCCTCAGGATTCAAATGAACTTAATCTCCCAACTAAAAACGGACACAGGGCGTGTTTACACAGTAGTGAAGGGAGGGGACGGGGCCTGAGTTAACATGTGCAAAAACGCCCTGTGGCCTGTTTTAAGCGGTAGTTTTAATCCCCCTGCCCTATTATATACTAGGGGCTTACAGAGGAGGTCATGCTAATCACAGGGGGACCCCAACGCATAATGTTCCCTAGTGTATGTAGGTGTTTTCACTGTATTCTAAGTGTCTTTTAACATAGCACTGGCTCTAGGACTGGTTAGTCAGACTCAGTTACCACCAGTATCCGTCTGAAAAAGTTGAGGGTACAGGATGATTTTGCAACAAGGCTTCTTTCTGCTCTTCTTTTTGTTCTTTCTGCACATTATCCTTCTTCCTGCACTTTTCTTCGTCTTTGAGGACTTCTGTTGCTTCTTTCTGCACTTCTTTTTTTTCTTTCTGTGCATTTTTTCTTCTTTCTTCACATGTCCTATCTCTGTAGGCATAGTTAGAAATTAGCATTTAAAAAACCTTTGAAATTCACAGAAAAAACCATAGGTTTCAGGCACGTTATAGTTAGGAATTAGCATTTAAAAAATCTCAGAAATTCACTGAAAAAAACATAGGTTTCAGGGGTGTTATAGTTAGCTGGACTTTTCACTTGTACAAAACCATTGAAATTCCCCCGTTATAGTTAGTTCAGCTAACTATAACTCGCGCGCCCGCAATGCACTGCTGATGACGTCACATATTACATCACTCATGACATGGTCAGTGAAATCACTCATGACATCACTGATTACATGTCAAATGACATCACTGATGACATCATCCTTGTGATAGAGTGGCAGACCTCCTCTCACCCTAATATAACCTTTGATACACACATTCAAAAATAGAGACTAAAATTTTCAAAACAATGGACATACCAATACCAGTTACAACAACCTCTTCAGTAATTCTAAGATCCACATACACATCCACTCATTCACCAACAGTCCTATACAGTCACTCATACATTTACTCACTCATCATATGTACTCATACACCTATACATCCTGTTACACAATGCCACTCATCCATAGAGTTACTCACACACATAGTCACTCATGCTAATAAAGAATCAAACATACATTTACCGCAATCCCCCGGGGCTTTTTTTTTTTTTAAAACCCTGTGTGGGGGCTCGAGCCCCCCCACACACCCCGGGGACCGCCAACTCCCCGGGGCACTATTTATTTAACATAGGGGGTCCGTTACGGACCCCCAAGCCCTGGGGACCACCACCCCCTGGTGCTTTAAATTAAGTGGGAGGGGGGCTGCGCGCCCCTCCCCTGGAGCCAATGATGGCCCTGGGGACTGCCACCCCCCAGGGCCGGCTCCTGCAGTGTCCCGGGGTGCCCACTCCCGGGACACTGCTGTTTGCAATGGCAGGGCGAGAGCCTCGCAGCTCCCGCCCTGCCATTGCAAATTGCAGGGAAACCTGCTCTCGCTTCAATGAAGCAAAGCAGATTGCTTTTCCACATGGGGAGCAGCATGTTAGCTCCTCCCCATGTGGAAAAGCAATGCCGGCTCCGGCAGGAGGCAGGGAGCCGGCTGGGACCGTGGGGGGATTGGGGACACCCCATGGTCCCCAACGAGGTGGCCAGGCCCAGGGGATGGGGTCCCCGGGGCCAGTAGTGGCCCGGGAGGGGGGCCCCCTCCTAAAAATTAAAAAAATAAATAAATAAAACGGCCCCGAGGGATGGGGTCCCCGGGGTCAAAAGGGGCCACAGGAGGGGGGCAAAGCAGCCCCCCTCCAAAAAATAATTTTTTTTTAAAAAAGGGCCATGGTCCGGGGGATGGGGTCCCCGGGGCAAATTATGGCCTCGGGAGGGGGGCCACGCGGCCCCCTTCCCGTTTTTTTTTTTTTTTATAAAAAAACAAATTTGGGGGCAGGCCCTGGGGAATGGGGTCCCCAGGGCCAATAAATTAGAAAAAGAAGGGAGGCTACACAGCCCCCCTTCTAAAAAAAGAAAAAAAAAATAGAAGGGATCGGGCCGGAGGCCACGCCCCCTCCTTGCACCACTCTGCAAACGCGCCCCCTGGCGCGTTTGCAGAGGGGGATCTAATTCCCCTTGAATACTGGGGTTCCCTGGGGGCCAACTAGCCCACCAGGAACCTCCAGTATGCACCAGAGGGCTGCGTTGCAGAGAGGTGTAATGAGGCCACGCCCCTTTTTATACCTCTCTGCAACGCAGCTCCGTGGCGCTTACTGGAGGTACCTGGTGGGCTAGTTGGCCGCCAGGGGACCTCAGGATTCAAGGGGACTTAATCTCCCAACTTCTAATGCGCCACGGGGTGCGTTTGCACAGTGGTGAAGGTAGGGGGCGGGGCCTGAGGTGATACTGTGCAAACACGCCCTGTGGCGTGTTTTAAGTTGGGGAATTCATTCCTCTTCAATCCAGAGGTCCCCTAGGGGCCAACTAGCCCACTAGGTACCTCCACTAAGCACCACAGAGCTGCATTGCAGAGTGTTGTAAAAAGGGGTGTGTGGCCTCTGAACACCTCTCTGCAATGCAGATCCCTGGCGCATACTGGAGGTACCTGGTGAGCTAGTTGGGCCCCAGGGGACCTCAGGATTGAAGAGGAATTAATTCCTCAACTTAAAACGCGCCACAGGGCGTGTTTGCACACGTCACGTCAGGCCCCGCCCCCTTCCTTCACCATTGTACAAATATTCCTCTGAAATCAGTCAAACTACGAATTTCGATTTACTCACCTGTTACAAGGAGAGAACCCAGGGCTGCATCTTTTAGACCAGCACTGACCCTGAAAAGTAATTCTAAGCGTACTTACCAGTAACTTGTATTTACTTCCATAGGAATCCATTGTGTGGTTTTCACCAGAAAAGTTTCCAAGTGTCCATTTTTGAAACTTACAAATATTCCTCTAAAATCAGCCGAACTACGAATTCCGATTTACTCACCTGTTATCAGGAGAGAACCCAGTGCTGCATCTTTTAGGCCAGCACTGACCCTGAAAAGTAAGTCTAAGCGTACTTACCTGTAACTTGTATTTCCTTCCATAGGAATCCATTGTGTGTTTTTCAGCAGAAAAGTTTCTGCGTCCATTTTTGAAACGTACAAATATTCCTCTAAAATCAGCTGAACTACAAATTCCGATTTACTCACCTGTTATCAGGAGAGAACCCAGTGCTGCATCTTTTAGACTAGTACTGAAAAGTAATTCTAAGGCTACTTACCAGTAACTTGTATTTCCTTCCATAGGAATCCATTGTGTAGTTTTCACCAGAAAAGTTTCTGTCTATTTTCACAAACTAAAAATATTCCTAAAAAATCGTCTGTATGACTTAAACACATTCTTTCAACTGTTTACAGGAGATTGGCCAGTGCTGGATCCAGGATCCACCACTGAGTAAGAAAAAGTAACGCTAACACTACTTACCTGCTAAGTGAATTTTCTAACATAGGATAACATTGGTGATTCTGTCCACTTTTAAAATACAATAATAATCCTTAAAAATAACTACTGTAACCAAAACTCTTTTACTCAACTGGTTACAGGAGATGTCCAAGGACTGAATCTAGGATCCAGTCCTGTAGTTAGAAAAGTAATCCATAAAGTAACTAATTGCATTTGACTAGAAATTCACATTGAGCTCAATGTTGCATTGTATTTGAAATTGTGTTGCCCATTGCAACAACTGTAACTACTGTACTTAAAAGTCTATTGCCTATTTGCAAAGTATTTAAACTAAAGTAATTCATTCTGAGAAAGTATATTTTGTATTGCAATGTATAATGTAATTATAATGTAATTAAAAAAAATATATCTAAAAATAAATTGTTTAAAAAATTTAGAAATCAGTATAAAAAAATCAGTATAACAATTAATACATTAAAAATTGTCATTTACAAAACCTTTGAAATTCACTGAAAAAACCATAGATTTCAGGCCTGATATAGTTAGGAATTAGCATTTAAAAAACCTTTGAAATTGACTAAAAAAAACATAGGTATCGGAGGAATTTCAATGGTTTTGTTCGAGTGAAATGTCCAGCTAACTATAACAATCCTAAAACCTATTGTTTTTTCAGTGAATTTCTAAGGTTTTTTAAATGCTAATTCCTAACTATATCAGCCTGAAACCTATGTTTTTTCAGTGAATATATATATTTATATGCAGACACGAAATCCTGAATTACCTCTTCTTCTTCTGGTAATGCATAAAAACAGGTACGGACCGCCAGTGTGCTGAATCAAATAGAGTGCTTTATTGCCATCTCAGCATGACGCGTTTCGGCCGTGTTGCCACAGCCTTGATCACATCATATATATATGTCAACTCAAAGGAAAGCCCATCAAGCCCTCAGACAGAGTGGTGCAGATTATAAAGTAGGATATATTTTCCTATGTCCTAACAGTAAAAGTCCCAGATTGTCATTTTTACAGTGGAAAGGCTAGTAGCTCCATTGGCAAGCACAAAGCTATAGGATAACATCTCAGCCCTGCTAGATTATGAATAGGACTACTAAGGTTGATACTTCAAGGTATCAAACCCGACTTGATGCCCAAGTCGGATTTATTTTCACTTTTATGGAAAGGCAACTTTTAGAAAGTTGTCACTCTGTTGCTCAGTTATGGGCATTCACAGATGCTGGCCACCAGGCAGCTTTCTGCCCCCCTGAGCAGGAGTGTAAATGATTCCAGAGCACAGGAACAACAATATAGGCCTGCAACAGATACATGGGTTACCTCCCCCTCGCAGAAAGCCACACAGGGTGTTGACCCAAAAGTCGAGCTTCAAAGGATGAACCATCTTGGGAGTGAGCAGAATAGTGCACTCTGGGATAGCTAAGTTGCCACATATAATAAGAAGTCATCATAAGGCAGGAGGGATCCTGTTAGCCCATTGGCTAGTGGCTGCTTCATTCCTTGAGGGCACTACCTGGGCAGAAATATGGAACCCCTGGCACCCTGGGGCTCAGATCACATCTAGACCAGAGAGATGACCAAAGGAGGCTGTCCTGCTGACCCCTGGACATGGCAAGAGACAGCACCAACTGGTGGACGGCCCTTGCTGCTCCTTGGGCTAGCAAAGAGTATGGTTCATGTGGTGCCTACTCGTGGAACATTCGCTCCAGAGCCCAAGACAGAAAAGGTGAACTCCAACAGTCAGATGGCTGACTCCATGTTTCAGCATCAGAGCCATTAAAGCTCATGTAGCCTGTTCTGGTCAGCCAGTAGCCCCATTTACCAAATCATTGATGACTGCTGACATGCAGCCAAGAAGACCAGACCTCGGTCCTCAAATGTGGCCCCGTAAAGTTGTCAGAGTGCTGATTGGTCACCTAAGATTGACACTAGCCCTCACCAAAAGAAACTGCTGGAATGTCTGTGACAGATGACAAGTAGCCCAGCCATAACTGAAATTCTGCTGGTTCAAAGAGGATTTAGAGGGACATAGACCGTGTGGCCAAAGTCGCCCCACCTGGACTGAGTAATGAGGAAGAACCCCAGGAAGACCCTTGTCAACTGCAAAGCACCCACAGCATCTTACAGCATCATCCACATCCTGTATCCTCAGCATCAGGACCTCTCCATTGAAGCCTATGGCAGTCCGTGTGTAAAGTGTGGAAGTGGGCTTGAGACTACTTTGGAGCCCTGGTAACTGCCTCCTTATTGACCACCCCGACCTTCTTCCTGTCAGAACTGGGTGCCCAGCCTAGGCCGGAGTAGTCACATACAACTCTAACTTTTTCAAACTTTACAGTTACCAACGCTGATTTGTGCTTTGGACTACATAGCTGAGATTTACATTTTACTTAACAATCTATATCTCCAGAACCTTCTGGTGGATTTGGCTAATCTTGGTGTCTAAAAATTCATAAAAATATAATCTATTTTTACAAATTGGTGTCAGATTTCTTTTGTGTTGTGTAACTTTCTTATTCTGTTGTGTGGTGTGTCTTAATGCTTTACACTAGTTCAGTTCTTTAACCTTGCTGCTCAAAGCCACAGCTACCAAAGGTTGAGCTAGAGGTTTTACAAACAAACCTGACTGTACCCTAGACAGTTTAGTGAAGTAATTATACTGTGAGGTCACATAACCACACCTAAATACACCATAATCCTCACATCAGGGACTTCCAAGGTAGTCACTAGTGCTTGGTGATCTGTCAGTATGTCAAAATGTTTTACACGCCTGATCGGCTACCACTTGCATGTGACACTGTGCGTCTTTCCTTGTGTCGATGATGAGCTAGAATTGCTCCTAGGATTATCAGGCTTACATCCACTGTAAGTTCTGTGTGCTGTGTCGGGTTGCAAATATGCCTTTTTGGTCACTGCTTTTATTTCTTGAAATCCCTTCTCACATTTTGCGGTCAAGTGAAACTTGTAATTCTTCTCAGTCAGTTCTCTCAGAGCGGTGCTGATTTTGCCACATTCCTTGATGTAACTGGTGCAGTAGCTTGCCAACTCTAGAAACTGCCTCACTTCCCCTACATCTTTGGGGGGTGATGTTTTATTTAGTTCATTGCCACATTTAGAATTCATGCCATATCTGGCGAAAACATTTTCATAGAATTTCAATTGAGTCTTGTGGAACTCACACTTGGACAGATTAAGTGTCAAATTGGCTTTTTAGATTTCTCAACATGTTTGTTCTAATGCACAGTCTTGTTCTTTGGCTGTTACTCTGGATATCAGGATATCATTACCGTAATTGTGTGTTTGCTATTGAGCTGATTAAGCGTTTCGTAGTCTTTATTATCGATTAATTTCATCATAAAAGACAATACAATATAAAGGAAACATACATGCAAGATAAAAGATAAAAAACGATTCCAAGGTGAGCACAAAATAAGAAGCAAAATAAAACACAATACTGGTACCTAAGGATTCCTATTTCTAATGATCCAAACCCAACCTAGGAATTTAGCCACGGCGACTACAATACATTCACCAGTATCAGATCTTAAAATCCTTAATGCCTCGAGCCCCAATCTAGTGCCCAAAGTACGACATATGGGTTTGAGCCATTTAGCCCGAGGGGCAGCATAGGCCGGGCAGACAAAAAATATGTGACCCACTGATTCAGCACAATCTATACACCAGCGACAGGAATCACACGCCTCACCCTTCCAATTTTTGGTAAACAGTCTGGTTGGTAAAGAGCCAACCCTCAATTGGTGGTAGAGTTTCCTGTCACTGGGCCTGCTAATAATGTCCCAATAGGCTTCTAAAAGTGGAACGTTTTTCTGCACAAGAAACCTGCCTGTCAGAGACTCTGGTGGCACTTGGGTTAGTTGTTTCTGATGTACCAAAGACCAGTAGAGGCTTTTAAATAGTTTTTTGGGAGGAAAAGAGTTATTGGCTGGGTCAGACCATAGATATCCCAAACCCATGGATTCCAATAGCAGACTAACTTGCTTAAACCAAACAATATTACCGGAGCCCAGAATAGAACGAACATCCAAAAATGCCTTTGCATAGGGGCCTAATTCCGGTGTAGTCCACAATCTCCTCCAAAAAGCCAATGGTTTGAACCTGGCAATGTCTTCAAATGAGTGACAACCAAGGTCCAGAAGAAGCGGTTTCACTGGACTTGAACTGGGGAGACCCGTGAGAATCCTCACAAATTTATATTGCGCCTTGACCAAAGGGGATAGGTCAGCGAAACCCCAGAGTTCTGCGCCATAAAGGATCGCAGAATTAATCCTGGCGTTATATATCTTGATTGCAGGACCTATCCTTTTTGTCTGGGACTGTTTCTGTTCTTTAACCAAGCACCCGGAAAGCTGCGCAAATTTAAGAGATAGAACATCAATTTGTGGCCTCCAGCTCAGTTTATTTTCAAGAACAACCCCCAGATAGGTCATAACGTTCGTACGTTCAAGTATATCATTATTCATAGAGACATGACCTTTCATGCTTTTTCCTTTATTGAAAACCATGTACTTGGTTTTTGAAACATTAACTTGCAGATCATAATCAGAGCAAAAGTTGGCAAATACGTTCAAGGCCGCCTGCAACCCCATCTGCGTTTGGGACAGTAATAGGGTGTCATCGGCGAACATGAGTAGTGCGATTTTGGTACCATCGAGCGAAGGGGCGTCAGTAGAGATAGATGAAAAATACTGCACAACTCTATTTATGAATAACAAAAAAAGAGTTGGCGCAAGGACGCACCCTTGCCTAACACCCCTATTTACTTTAAATTTATCGGTGACCTGCCCTTGGTTCCCCCAACGTACTTGTGCGAGGTTTTTATCATGCAGCCTAATGACGATATTCAAAAGGTCAACAGGCATCCCTAGCCCCGCTAGGGCCCCCCAAAGTTTAGTCCTGTTAACTAAGTCAAAAGCTGACCGTAGGTCAACAATAGCGTCGTATAAAGTGCCGCCGCAAAGATGGACCGTTTTCCAAACGATCAGTTGGAGCCTAAAGGCCTGATCGATGGTACTGGTACAAGATCTAAACCCAGCCTGCAGTGGCGGAATAATATCCCCCTGCTCAATCCAAGACTGGATTCTTGCCAGGATCATCCTGGCAGTAATCTTTTGGATCGAGTCAATTAAACTAATCGGGCGGTAATTCCCCGGGCACGAGCGATCACCCTTCCTAAAGATGGGCAGTATCTCGGCACCTTTCCAGGATTCGGGAATATCCGCCCCATTAGCTAATGCAGTTGCCAGGAAAGCTATATAGGGCACCCAATTACTATGATCAGATTTAAAAAGATCCGCAGGGACACAATCTATACCCGGGGCCTTGCCACTGGGAATCTTGCTTAAAGCCTTCTCAACCTCTTTACAATTAAAAGAAAAATTTTGGAGGGTGGACATATCCTGTAAAATGGGGGAAGTAGCCTCTTCTATCAAATTACCAACGGAGAACTGGGACTCAAAATGCGACACCCAAGATTCTGGGAGGACATGATTTGAGGGAACCTGCGAACTCGGAGAGTTACCCCACTTCACAATATGCCAAAACAAAGACAGGTTTTTTTGTTTACTGGCGACCAGGAGGTCATTCCAGTGTTCATTGTCCCATTCTTGTTTGGCCGAGACTTTAGCCTTACTGTAGTCTTTCCTGGCTATTCTAATATTAGCCAGATTTTTAGATTTAATGGCAGTTTTCAGTTTGCCATAAAATTCTCGGCATGCTTTGTTGTACCAGTGATTGCGCTTAGATAAAATCAATTTCTTAACCTTGCTAGGTTTTGAGAAAAGAGCCTTAAGGCCTAAAAATAGTTTTTCGTGGATACGAGTAGTCTCGCCGATAACAGCTTCTTGACTCTGAAGAGAGTGGAAAGCTTCCAACGCACTAGAGACTTGCGAGCTAATTTCGGTAAGTACTACACTATCAATAACGACCTTTTCCCAGCGCACTCTCCGTTGATTATTGGTTAGGAGGGCGTCAGCGGTAACTATCTCAGTTAGTTCGTTTCTGCGGGCTGGGCAAGACACAAAACTCAATACTAAAGAGTTGTGATCGCTCTCAGGGCGATCTAAGATCACCATATCATCTAGGGTGGACCAGAACTCCACTTTGATAAGGGCATAATCTATTCTACTAAAGCGACGACCATCAGCAAAGGTATCCTTGCCATTTTTGTCGGAGATGGTCCGTCCATTGGCTGCCCTAAAGCCACGCCCCATACACAAACTCATCCACTGGATAGCAGATTCAGTCCACTTCTTGATGGGGGGGAGATCAAGAGGGGGAATGTTCCAATTAGCGTCCACTTCCATAGTGAGTGAGTCCCAAGCAGTATACAGGGGTTCAAAACAGCAATTCAGATCACCCACAATTATCACATTTATACTGGGGTTAACAGTATCCAAGAACCCATCTAATTGTAGAAAGGTGTTAGTACCTCGCCCACCAGGTTGGCCCCTGTTGTAAACATTTATAATCATAATATCAGGTTCGTCAATAGGGTGCAACAGGATAATCAAAAGGTCAGGACTGTCGATGTCCAGTTCAGTAAGACTGCACTTGAGGGTTTGCCTCACCCATATACAGAGGCCACCCGAAGGGCGACCCCTTAACCCACAGATGGCCCCTTTATGGAAATTAATATAACCAGAAAAATAAACCGGGTCCACAGCCCACGTTTCCTGAAAGACCAAAATATCAAAATTACTTGCCCAAACAGACCATTCCTCAATTTCAATTTTACTCCTTAGTCCTGCAATGTTCCACGAAGCCATGTTAAGGAGAGGGGAATTTGCTATAACCGCTGACGATTCTGCATTGCCAGGTACCAAGCGCTCATGCACATCTGTACAAAGAACTACAGGTGAAGATTTTGGTCTGTCATTATACAATATACAAGTATGCGGTACAGTCTCAGTTTCAATGGGTAAGGAGTTAACAAGATTTATGCCCTGGGAATTTTCTAGACAATCCATAACTGGTAAAGAGGGATCAAAAATACAAAAGGGCACAGAAGAAGAAGTACGAGCCATATTAGAACACTTATCACCCATACCCGTGGGTACCTCCCTGAGACCACTACAATATACATTCCCCGTACCGACAGAACTACCAGACCAATTAACAGTTACACTCACACAGCCCAAATTGGTAATATTATTTGTCAGTCAATCTACCCCTTCCATACTACTTAACGGGGCAAAATGGTTAGACAGTGGGAGATAGAAATCCAATCTAGATGGACAGCGAAAACCCCTATTAACCCTTTCCCATCCAGATGACAAATCGTAACATGTGTCACGAATAGCAATGGGAAAGAAGTATGTCAAATCCAGGGTCAGTATTCCACTAGCACACATGGCGTTAGGATAGCAACATATATGTCTCACCACTCTAGGGTCCCGAAAATTGATGATTATACAATCACCCTCCACATTCTTTGCTTTGGTACGTAACCAACTCACCCTACGTACAGACAAAATTTCCGCACAGAGTCTGGGGGGCAAAGGCCTATTACCATTTAGCCAGTAAATCACCTTGTTCTTTAACTCGCTATGGGACGCTAACTTATCCTGAGAAATCCTTGGAACACCTGCCAAGATGACAGTGTAGGGTAGGGACTCGGGGGGGAAGATTAATACATGGATGTTTTAAAAACAAACCGTCACCCTGGGACTCAATCTGCCCTGCAGAATAGTGCACTCTGGGATAGCTAAGTTGCCACATATAATAAGAAGTCATCATAAGGCAGGAGGGATCCTGTTAGCCCATTGGCTAGTGGCTGCTTCATTCCTTGAGGGCACTACCTGGGCAGAAATATGGAACCCCTGGCACCCTGGGGCTCAGATCACATCTAGACCAGAGAGATGACCGAAGGAGGCTGTCCTGCTGACCCCTGGACATGGCAAGAGACAGCACCAACTGGTAGACGGCACTTGCTGCTCCTTGGGCTAGCAAAGAGTATGGTTCATGTGGTGCCTACTCGTGGAACATTCGCTCCAGAGACCAAGACAGAAAAGGTGAACTCCAACAGTCAGATGGCTGACTCCATGTTTCAGCATCAGAGCCATTAAAGCTCATGTAGCCTGTTCTGGTCAGCCAGTAGCCCCATTTACCAAATCATTGATGACTGCTGACATGCAGCCAAGAAGACCAGACCTCGGTCCTCAAATGTTGCCCCCGAGTCTTTTTGGCCCCGTAAAGTTGTCAGAGTGCTGATTGGTCACCTAAGATTGACACTAGCCCTCACCAAAAGAAACTGCTGGAATGTCTGTGACAGATGACAAGTAGCCCAGCCATAACTGAAATTCTGCTGGTTCAAAGAGGATTTAGAGGGACATAGACCGTGTGGCCAAAGTCGCCCCACCTGGACTGAGTAATGAGGAAGAACCCCAGGAAGACCCTTGTCAACTGCAAAGCACCCACAGCATCTTACAGCATCATCCACATCCCGTATCCTCAGCATCAGGACCTCTCCATTGAAGTCTATGGTAGTCCGTGTGTAAAGTGTGGAAGTGGGCTTGAGACTACTTTGGAGCCCTGGTAACTGTCTCTTTATTGACCCCCCGACCTTCTTCCTGTCAGAATTGGGTGCCCAGCCTAGGCCGGAGTAGTCACATACAACTCTAACGTTTTCAAACTTTACAGTTACCAATGCTGGTTTGTGCTTTGAACTACATAGCTGAGATTTACATTTTACTTAAAAATCTATATCTCCAGAACCTTCTGGTGGATTTGGCTAATCTTGGTGTCTAAAAATTCATAAAAATATAATCTATTTTTACAAATTGGTGTCAGATTTCTTTTGTGTTGTGTAACTTTCTTATTCTGTTGTGTGGTGTCTTAATGCTTTACACTAGTTCAGTTCTTTAACATTGCTGCTCAAAGCCACAGCTACCAAAGATTGAGTTAGAGGTTTTACAAACAAACCTGACTGTACCCTAGACAGTTTAGTGAAAGAATTATACTGTGAGGTCACATAACCACACCTAAATACACCAAAATCCTCACATCAGGGATTTCCAAGGTAGTCACTAGTGCTTGGTGATCTGTCAATATGTCAAAATGTTTTACACGCCTGATCGGTTACCACTTGCATGTGACACTATGCATCTTTCCTTGTGTCGATGATGAGCTAGAATTGCTCCTAGGAATATCAGGCTTACATCCACTGTAAATTCTGTGTGCCGTGTCGGGTTGCAAATATGCCTTTTTGGTCACTGCTTTTATTTCTTGAAATCCCTTCTCACATTTTGCGGTCAAGTGAAACTTGTAACTCTTCTCAGTCATTTCTCTCAGAGCGGTGCTGATTTTCTCACTTTCCTTGATGTAACTGGTGCAGTAGCTTGCCAACTGTAGAAACGGCCTCACTTCCCCAACATCTTTGGGGGGTGATGTTTTATTTAGTTCATTGCCACGATTAGAATTCATGCCATATCTGGCGAAAACATTTTCATAGAATTTCATTTGAGTCTTGTGGAACTCACTCTTGGACAGATTAAGTGTCAAATTGGCTTTTTAGAGTTCTCAACATGTTTGTTCTAATGCTCAGTGTTTTTCATTGGCTGTTACTCTGGATATCAGGATGTCATTACCATAATTGTGTGTTTGCTATTGAGTTTTGAGCTGATTAAGCATATGGTGACTTCTGATAAATATCAGCTGCTGAAGATACTGCAAAACGGAGTAGTGTACATGGGAATAGGCCTAGATGCATGGAAAATGTGGTGATGTACCTTTAATCTCCGTGCAGTTCCAGTTCGTGGTAACCTTTATTGATGTCCAGTTTTGAAAACATGTGAGCCTCATTTAGGAATGCAATCATGCCTGAGAGATAAACTCTTGTAGAGTCACTGTGTTCAGTAGTCTCATGTTTAGGCAAAGATGAACTTGTCTAACTGCATTGAGCATTGCCTACTATTGCTAGTAGAGACACCCAAGGATTTGGTCCATGTGTCCACTCAATGATGTCTATTTTTAGGAGTTTGTGTATTGGTCTTAAACTGCTTTCTGAAGACGAAATGGTATTCTCCTGTGATGTTGTACCACTGGCCTTACCTGATCATTAATAAGAAACTGCACAGTGAAGTCTTTCGTTTTGCTGAATCCTGTGAATAGCTTTGGAGATTGACTTCCTGCTGGTGGGATGTTGTCCACTAAGTATTGCACTGTGATTAGTTCTAGTTGTTCAGCTGTATGTAGACTAAGGGCCCGATTACGGCTTTGACTGTGCGGCGCTGCGTCTGCCCTGCCTCTGCACCGCCAAAGCTGTGGTCAGACGACCAGCCAGATTAGGAGGTTCCTCCTGTCTAGTGGGCTGGTTTTAGTGTTTCCACAGCAGTGCCATGGGAATACCATTTTCATCAAGGTCAGGATTTGTTTTTTGTCATTTTCGCCAGACACTTCAATGAACTCGTCAGTCATGAAGCCATTCCAATCATTTTAGATCTTCTGTCATGAGAGGGCAATTGATCTGGGATTGAAGATATAGAGCTGATGCTCTTCCTGGTTTTGTCTCAGTGGACATTTTCACTTTGTGTTTAAGCCCTTGATTTAGCTTTGAGGTGTTTTATTTTTCACTTTGCTGCAACGTTTGTCTTTTGTGGGTTGTGCCCAATAGTTGTTATTGGTTTTTCCAGTTTTATATTGATGTTACCACCTAATTTCACTGTATGTCTGACTTAAAAATGCCTGCCCCATGGGTATTATTGGGGTTTCTTGGGAATCCTGACTTCAGAATGGCTGCCCCATTGACTACAATAGTTTTTCTTTTCATTCCTGACTAAAAGATGGCTGCCCCATAGCCTTCTATTGATTGTCTCGCAAATCGTCCAACGTCAAGGATGGCACCCACGCTACATGCAAATGCTCAGGTAATTCCTGGTTTCTGTTTGGCAATATACAGCCTGCAAGTATGTTTGCTTGTTTTCTCAAATATCTTTGAGTTGGCTATCTATATTGAGTGGTCGCACTCGATTTGTAGCACTATCTGCGAACTGGAATTTAATAGTGGAGGAGTTTTTAGATAAGCACTGGCACTATTTACATCAATGATTGCTTCTTAGTTTCATGCACGAGTCATTTTTAACTCTACAGCTTTTCTCATGGAGGACCTGCACTTGTTTCTTGCTACCTGATGCTTGCAGACTTGGATCTTCCTTTGTCGCCAGTGTTTATCAGGATCTCACAAACAAGACAATGGATGACTGGTCTTAGGATTTATTTATTTATCGGTGTACTGCACTATCACAGTGTTCTACCCATAAGAAAATAACCTTCACATACCCTACTTCTTTTCTCTCCTTCATCATATTGCCCCACTCTTCCCTCTTGTCTCCATTTTACCAGAAGTTCTTGGTGATGTCAGCAGCTAGACCGCTAATCTCTCCATTTCTAATGTTGTTCATACGTGATATTACAGGAGGCCTGCAGCACTCATTGCAACACCCACTAAAGTAGCCTTTCACAACAAATCTGAGGCATGCCATTGAAAATTGTAGTGCAGTTGCAAACTGTCATGTTGACCAGGCAAAATAAAACTATCGAAAGGCCTAAACCTTCCTTTTTAACACTTATAAGTCATTCCTAAGGTAGGCCCTGTTAAAAATGGGGGTCTCTTGTTGGCAATGGATTGCACCCTGTCCAAGTAGGGACCCTTCCTTCCAGTGAGGATAAGGGGATTACACTCCTAAAATAACCCCTGCTCACCTCCATGGTAGCTTGGCACAAGCAGTCAGGCTTATCTCAGAGACATTGTGTAATATATTTGTAAAAAACACACACAGTAACACAGTGAAAACACTACAACATGGACACCACATCAGTTTAGACAAATAGCCAATATGTATCTAAACAAAACAAGACCAAAACAACAAAAATCCAACCTACACAAGCAAAGATATGATTTTTCTTAATAATAAAGCATAAATACAGTTCCTTGAAGTCGATAGCACCAACAGATGCTATCACGGCGTTGTGACCAAGAAATCCAACAGTTCAGTTCGACTTTGATGGAGTCAAGCCCGGGCTAATGGGTTGGGGAAGACCCACAAAAAGTACCTTGGAAATTGAAAAGGCCTCTAGTACCTTGCAGTGAAGTGTGGCTGTGAGGCGTCACGGGCGTCAGTGCTGCAAGTTGGTAAGTCCTTGGAGTCAAACATATTTTAGATCGAGCTCCATGAGCTTGAAGTCACTAACACTGACGTCAGCAGTGGCGGGGCTGCGGTGTGATTGCAGGAAGTATGTTGTGCAGTTCACGAAGCGGTGTCAGGGGCTGCAGTGCAGGCATCATTGTGGCATCGGTGTGGAACGCTGGCATTGTAGTATAGGACACTGTCGTCGGCAGCCCTTGGCTGAGGTGCCATAGATGGCGGCGAGGCGATGACTATGGCTGCGATGCAGTCAGGGGTGCATAGCCTTCAGTGAGTCCAACATCGCGGAACAGTTCAAGTTGGTGCGATGAGGCGGTGGCCATGGTGCAAGCGGGGGAGTCAAATTTAGTGAGATGTGACATCATTGGTGAGACCAGGGGTGTGGTGTCATGGAGTTTGGTGCTGCACTTACTGAGCGAGCGGTGATCACTGCATACGTGCTGGCAGTAGCGTCAGTGATGGTGTCAGGAATGCGTTTCTTGCAGTTACAGCTCAGCAAACACCTCTAGTTGCCCAGAACTGAATTAGGCACAACTAGGGAGGTTCAGGACTCCCAGAAATGGAGGCCAAGTGTTGTAGGTAAAGTCTGTTTTGTCCCTGAGACTTCTTAACAGGCCGCCAGCTCTAATTGAAGCCTAGGAGAAATTTCTTAAGCAGGTTACAGCAAAGTAAAAGTCCAGTCCTTTCCACTGCCCACAGCCAGCAGCAGAAAATGCAGGCCAACCAAGCAACGCAACACACAGCAAAGGGGCAGCACTCCTTCTGAAAATCCTCAGCTTTTTTTCTTGGCTTGGCAGGATCCTCTTAGTCCAGAAAAGGTCTGGGGTTTTAGGTCCAATACTTGAACCCCTTTGGCCTTTAAAGTCTTTGTAGTCGACAAGTTTTCTTTTTTTTTTTCACTTATTTTTTTAATAGCGCGAATTTGACCCGAAGCGGGTATCAGAGCGCTTTACAAAGTACCAGTTGCCTTACATGAGGACACATTCATTTTTGGCAGGGTCCGGGGAGATTAAGTGATTTGAACAGAATCACAGGATGATCACTGTCATTGCCGAGACTCAAACCCACTTCCCCAAATTCGAGATTGACCGCCCTAGCCGTAAGGCCAACTCCTCTCCCCTAGTTCTTGCCTTGCCTGGCTTTGGCTCTAGACACACTCCATTGGGGTGGAGACACCATTGTGAGAGAACAGGCACAGCCCTATTCAGGTGCAGGTGACAGCTCCTCCTACTCCTCTAGCTCAGGAAGGCCCATCAGCCGGTGATGAGCCATCAGCATATGCGGGGAACACTCTCAACTCCATTTGTGTACATTTCTAGAGTGAATGCACAAACAGACCCCTGGCAGTCTAAACCAGACGTTGTTTCCACAGGCAGGCAGAGGCACAGGATGGCAAAGCAAGAAAATGCCAACTTTCTAAAAGTGGCATTTTCAAACACACAATTTGAAAACCATCTTTACTGAAAAATGTTTTTCTAAATTCTCAGCTCGGAGACCCAAACTCCAAATCTCTAGCTGTTCCCAATTGAAAGTTACACTTGTAAAATGTTACAAGGCAGCTCCAATGATAACCTAGGGGAGAGCTAATCCATACAATAGTGAAAAATGAATTTGACAGTATTTCACTATTAGGACATATAAAACACACCAGTACACATCCAACCTTTCACATTTACTGCACCCTGCACATGGGGTACCTTGGGCCTAACAGAGGGGTGCCTTACATGTAGTAAAAGGGAAGGTTTGGGTCTAACAGGTAGATGCACTTGCCAGGTCAACATGGCTGTTTAAAACTGCACTCCCAGACACTGCAATGGCAGACCTGAGACAAGTTTACAGGGCTACTCTTGTGGGTCGAACAACCAGTCCTGCATGCCCCCTTGTTGCATTTGATTTACAGGTCATGGGCAAAAACATTGTGCACTTTACTAGGGATTCATAGGTAAATCACATATGCCAATCATGGATAAACCAACCACCAGTACAATTTAGGCAGAGAGCATATGCACTTTAGAACTCATTAGCAATGGTAAAGTGCCCAGAGTCCTAAATCTAAATAAAAACAGGTCAGAAAAATAAGAGGTATAAAGCAAAACTTAGGGGATAAACCTGCAACAAGGGCCAGGTCCATCAAGCGCTAAAAACTCATAGGGCAGGGTGTGTTGTATTTAAAAAGAAGTACATGTGTACTAAGTTTTATTTGTCCTGGGAGTGAAAAATCTCCCAAGCTGTTTTAACTGTTGTAAAGCCTACCTCTCCCATAGAGTAACATTATATTACCTCATTACATGAAGGTGGCCATTCCTATCCTGTAAAACCCGGGTACGGAGAAAACGCTCCGTACGACTCTTACCCGGGAATTCCACCTTACAAACCAGCAAGTACGATTCGTACAGAAATACCATTTGCGTACGAATTGTAAAAAACACCATACGGCTAAAAAATACATACAATTCTGATCCTGGACAGCGCGTACGTGACGTCCGCACGGAGTCAGGCAGCGTTTTACGGACCAGCAAGTACGATTCGTACCCACAGCACTCCGCACGGCTATATTTTTACGGGAGCCAAAAAGTGCTGGAAAAGCTAAGTACGCTGCGATGCATGACGAAAAGGGGGCCCGCTACGCGACGTACACGCCATCACCCACATCGTACGTGTCATCATGTACGGTGCGTACCCCAACATTGCATATGTACGGACCGTGCCCCCCATGACCCCCCGTATGTACAGACCGTACCCCCCCACCCCGTATGTATGGACCGTACCCCCACCCGCGTATGTCCGCACCGTACCCCAGGCGTACCCCCCACCCGCGTATGTCCGCACCGTACCCCAGGCGTACCCCCCCCACCCGCGTATGTCCGCACCGTACCCCAGGCGTACCCCCACCCGTGTATGTCCGCACCGTACCCCAGGCGTACCCCCATCCTCGTGTATGTATGGACCGTACATACGGGAGGATTGGGGTACGCCTGGGGTACGGTGCGGACATACGCAGGTGGGGGGTACGCCTGGGGTACGGTGCGGACATACGCGGGTGGGGGGTACGGTCTGTACATACGGGGTGGTGGGGGGTACGGTGCGGACGTACGGGGTGGTGGGGGGTACGGTGCAGACATACACGGGTGGGGGTACGGTCCGTACATATGGGGTGGGGGGTACGGTGCAGACATATGGGGTGGTGGGGGTACAGTGCGGACATACGGGGTGGTGGGGGGTATGGTGAGGACATACACGGGTGGGGGGTATGGTCTGTACATACGGGGGGTGGGGGGTACTGTGCAGACGTACGGGGTGGTGGGGGTACGGTGCGGACATACAGGGTGGTGGGGGGTACGGTGTGGACATACGCGGGAGGGGTGGGAGGCTGGGGGGGTTGTACGACTCGTACCCCGGGCACAAGTGTACTCGGGGTAGGGGTCGTACAAAGTTCGCTCCGTACGGGGCATTTTCCATGCGATTGTGTTTTCAGACGGGCAGTACGGATCGTACTTGCGCGCTTGGACATCAGTTTTACGATTTGTATGTAAAACTGTCCGGGGACGTCTCGTAGACTTTTCCCGAGGCGATTCGTATGTATTTTTCACGTACGAATTGTACATCGCCGTTTGTACGGGACTTGTACGATTCGTGCGTAAAAAAATACGGATACGAGTCGTACGGGAAAAAAAATCCAGGATCGGAATCGACCCCTAAATAAGTGCTAACTTTGGGTTGGGATCAGATAGCGATATGCTGTTTACACCCAAATGAATTGTAATTTAAAGACCTCTTTAATGGTGAAGTCTGATTTTAAATCACAATTCTGAAAATGCCACTTTTAGAAAGTTGACAAAACCAACAAAACATACTGTCCAGACTGAGAATTATTAGACAACAGTTCCTTTTTTAACTCCTATCATGAAAGGTAAAACGTGAAAGGAGGGCTTTAAGAATTGCCTTTAACTCAGAAATTTTTTTTTATTATTTATTTGTCATTTTTTTCATTTGTGCGCTCAACAATTATTCATTGCGCATTTGCATTTTACAAAATACGACACAATATATATACAAATACAATAAACAGAACAAAACAATAGTATTAATCCCCTAGAGGTTTTACACTACATGCATTCATCAAACATTCTTGGACTATCCATTCATACAAACAATCGACATACAATAAACAAAGCGGTCCTAATGACACCTCTCCTTTTGAAATGAATTATTTTCCAAACTCTATATATGTTCTGACATTTTCTCTTTTTTTTCCTATATCCACAATGAAAGAACTAAAAGAACATTTGGAACAGAGCTTTTCACATGGATGTAAAAAGGACCGAAGTGGTCGACACGTTTCGAACCTCTATCTTTATGAGGTTCTCCTCAGGACCAAACAATTTCTGTAACAAAAAACAAAACCCTCTTTAGATAATTGGAACAACTTAAGAACTCTATCAAGCGTCCGCCAGCGGCTGAGAACACCCACCTTAGAAAAGTATGTCAATGTCGAGCCTTAACCTTCATTACCCTTCAGTAACTCAAACAGCTTACACTGGGGCTGCAAAAAACAAACAAATCATACCCACTCATAGCATCCTTCTTTCTGTCAAAGACATTTAAAATGACAAACATAGAGACAACTTGATGTCCATTTTGCTCACCCTTCACCGTGGATCTGTTGTTTAAATGGGACCGCCGAATCCTAAAAAAAGTTATAGAATAGCATCACCAGTACAATAAATGGATACCTCCCGACTAATTCTTTGAATGCATCCAAAATTGGCTTACCCGATTAGGAGACGGCTGTCTCCTTAGTCGGCTCCCTCGCTGGACAAAACCTTTTTTCTTTCTAAGGGTAAAAGTGAACACTTTTTTATATCCTCTTCTGGTCTGAAAAATACCGCGAATGAATGCAGTCCGGTTTTGTGGGTCCCAAAGAACGAATTTTTTTACAGAATAAGAACCCTAGAACACCGGTTTTTTATGTTCTGCCCAAATTACACAAAAGTGAACTTGACCCCCCTGGCCGACCAATAGTGTCGGGGTGTGAATCACTTATTGAACCAGTCGCTCAATATATTGACTTCTTCCTAAAACCTTTCATCAGTGAAATTCCGGCCCACCTGAAAGATACCACGGCTTTTCTAAACAGAATAGCACCCGTCCATTTTGACAACACAAAGCAACTGATGGTCACACTGGACGTGGTGTCGCTTTACACCCAAATACCCCAGGATCAAGCATTGGAGACATTAACGTGGTTCTTAGGCAAAAGGGAACAGCCGGTTCAAGTACCTATGGAATTCATCCTGGCACTTGCCAAATTTTCATTGTCTAAAAACTATTTCACATTTGATTCACAGTTCTTCTTTCAAACAAGAGGCGTGGCGATGGGGTGTCCTTTCGCCCCAGAATTAGCGGTGCTATTCATGGGCCTATATGAAAATAAGGATTCGGCGGTCCCATTTAAACAACAGATCCACGGTGAAGGGTGAGCAAAATGGACATCAAGTTGTCTCTATGTTTGTCATTTTAAATGTCTTTGACAGAAAGAAGGATGCTATGAGTGGGTATGATTTGTTTGTTTTTTGCAGCCCCAGTGTAAGCTGTTTGAGTTACTGAAGGGTAATGAAGGTTAAGGCTCGACATTGACATACTTTTCTAAGGTGGGTGTTCTCAGCCGCTGGCGGAGGCTTGATAGAGTTCTTAAGTTGTTCCAATTATCTAAAGAGGGTTTTGTTTTTTGTTACAGAAATTGTTTGGTCCTGAGGAGAACCTCATAAAGATAGAGGTTCGAAACGCGTCGAC
Source organism: Triturus cristatus (assembly GCF_964204655.1). NCBI lineage: Eukaryota > Metazoa > Chordata > Amphibia > Caudata > Salamandridae > Triturus > Triturus cristatus. The sequence goes on along the minus strand of NC_140593.1, from coordinate 928,636,825 downwards.
CACTTCGGTCCTTTTTACATCCATGTGAAAAGCTCTGTTCCAAATGTTCTTTTAGTTCTTTCATTGTGGATATAGGAAAAAAAAGAGAAAATGTCAGAACATATATAGAGTTTGGAAAATAATTCATTTCAAAAGGAGAGGTGTCATTAGGACCGCTTTGTTTATTGTATGTCGATTGTTTGTATGAATGGATAGGCCAAGAATGTTTGATGAATGCATGTAGTGTAAAACCTCTAGGGGATTAATACTATTGTTTTGTTCTGTTTATTGTATTTGTATATATATTGTGTCGTATTTTGTAAAATGCAAATGCGCAATGAATAATTGTTGAGCGCACAAATGAAAAAAATGACAAATAAATAATAAAAAAAAGAATTCTGAGTTAAAGGCAATTCTTAAAGCCCTCCTTTCACGTTTTACCTTTCATGATAGGAGTTAAAAAAGGAACTGTTGTCTAATAATTCTCAGTCTGGACAGTATGTTTTGTTGGTTTTGTTAATTGGGCTCAGTCCAGCTGAGCTTTTTGGAGCCAGAACCCAGGTTTGGTTTATAACTTTTAGAAAGTTGGCATTTTCTTGTCCCAACAATTTTAGCTTTCTACCAGTGTCCTGGGCACATGGCTGTAAATGTCTCTACTTCTGGGGTTTGTGTTTTTCTTCCAGACTGTAACACAAAGGGGGTTTAAGTTGGAGAGGTTGGGTGATCCTGGCAGGATGACTGGTAGTAACTGTACTCAGACCCACTTACACTTCAAAGGGCTGTGCCTCCTGTACACAAAGAATTCTGACATCAGACCTGCACTGTCTTGTCACCCCCAGACAGTTTGGAGCCTTGATTTGGGAAGGGAAAGAAATTTCCAGACCCAGATATGGGGAAATGATAGGAAGTCTCTACACAAAGGCTGGCACCAGGTATAAATATTGGTCTTCCAGAGCCACTCATCAGAACACTCCTCGACCTGTGGAAGTTAAAGAAGAGGGAATTCCCTGCTGCAAGAGGACTGCCTTGATGTCTGAGAAGGAAGACTGGACCTGCATACCTTTATCCCAGGCTAACACAGAAGAGTGACTCCAGGGGTCAATTGTCTGACCTCCTTTGTGAGCTACAGAGACACAACAAGCTTCAGACACCTCCCTACAACTACTCAGCTGACCTGGTGCGACTGAGAAAAAAGGGGAGGTCCCAAAACATGTTTTCCCCATGCAATTTCCTATTGAGACTTAGACACGACTACAGCCCAAACTGCTGAAAGGAATTACACCACATTTGGCAGAAAGCTAGCTCGTGGTCTAGAAAGTGTGCTTTTAGTGATTTGGTGTAAATCCGTTAAGTACTTTCAGGGAGATTGAGGTTAAAAAATATAGATATCTAGGCTTCGTTTTTGCTCGTCCCTCTGTTTTGCCTAAAGACATATAAGAAAGGGCAGTATCGCCGCTTTAGCTGCACTTTTTGCCGCTAAAGCGGCGATATTTTTATCGCCCTATCAGCAAGCTGTCGCTAACAGCTGTTAGCGACAGCTTCATGGCGAAAGCAACCGTTTTGGGTGCCGCTTTGCATGTCAGCGATATTTATCGCTAATGACATAAAAAGTAGGCGTTCCCAACCAAAAGTCTACAAAAACGGCCGCTAACAGACCTACCCCCTATTAGCAATGAGGCCCCGGCCGAGGTTAGCGATGACAAAAGTCGCGCTAACCGCATTCATCGCTGGAATTTTTACACCTGCTCAGAACACTTCTTACCTATCTACACAATGGGAGGTGGATTGTGGAGATGAATCCACCAGGGCATATCAGCAAGCATTCCCCTATCGCTGGCCTATTTGCGCTGGATTCCATGCGCTGAACAGGCATGTTGCCGCTATCGCTGAATTAATTATCGCTTTGGAGATATGCGTTGCTAATAACGCGCTATCTCCTGCGATAAAATCCAGCGATAGCCGGCGTTAAGAAAATGCGATATTTATCGCAAAGCGTTGCAAATATGGCCCAAGATTATCTGATAAAGTTGTGACTGAGTGAAAATCTGCTCATATGTCTGAAGCAGAGCTAGGCCTTCCTTAACGTTCAACGGTATTGTTTCACATTGTATTTTAGTTCCTTGTTGTACCACAGGAAAAATAATATATTGAGCAGAATTACATGCAGAGGAAATGAACGTTCATAACTGAAATATTGTCTCTCAAAACCTCCCTACTTCTTTACTCAATGTGTCTATAATCGTTAAAAAAACACACCTCCCTCGATATCTTGTTAGATGGTATATGATGTCACTTACTGTGATGTCAGAGTGACAAAGGTTGTGCGAGTCATTTCCGGCATTCGAGGCATTTTGAAGAATCAGCGTCTCCGCCTCGTCGTCTTTCCAGAGTATTCCTGCGAGTATGCCCACGTTTCTTACAAAAACGTGATTTATCAGTCATAATGTAAGGCTCACTATGTGTATATAGACCCACTTGTAGCTCTGACAGTCTGTTAAATTTAAATTAAAAAGTAGACAGGATGTTCTTTCGTAATTCGCATTTCCATTCTTCTGTGGTTTTTATGAACGTCTGAATGGAACCAGTGGAGCCTAGAAATGCACTCGGAATGTGCCATTTTTGATAGAAAACAAAAAGGTAATGCAGGCATTATAATAATATTTGCAAAATGTGAAACTATTAATGAGGATTTAAACCAGAAGAAAAGAAGAATGTATCGCTGGTGTCTCCCCTCATTTGACTTTAATAAGAATTTCGTGAGGACACATTTAATGAGTAACAATGAAATTAATGTGACAGATAAAAGTTTGGCAGGGCTGTGCAAAGGCATGGGACCAACATTAAATGTCGAAATCGCATTCTTAATTTCTTTCCAACACAGGGAAGTCATTTATCTCCCTTCTTTACCGCGCCCACCTTTCTTCTCTCGACTTGATGATTATTAAATGAGGTGAACTATCGTATCCATTGTAAATAACCGGCTTCCCTAGCGCGTGACAGGATGCTGTAGAAAGGGCTGCGCACGCGACACCAGATAACTTCTCACCTTTAACCTGATGCACAGGAAGTTCACCGGTTATATGCGTGTTTGCACGAACTTGGGAGCGTGATCAGCGTGATGGATGCTGTCACGAAGCGAGGACAACACCTCAGAGAAGAGCACTGAGACGGACACCGAGAAAGCAATTCAGCAAAGCCGACGGCACCCGAAATGAAAACAAAAATAGCATAAAAATAGCAGAATTTCAAGGAGGGTTTGCATGCCTACACGAAGGAGTCTCGCAAGGCCTGATCACGAGCGCCCCCTGTCCGTTGTGATAGTGATCGTACATTATAAAATCAGACACTAAGGTATTCAGAATTAATAAAATGCAGTACTTATGAGCAATTGATTTTTTTGAGGAATAACATCTGGATTTTGGTGCTTCCTGCACCTAAATTCGAAACCCCCGGTACCCACCAAGCTTTTTTAAAGCAGTGTTAAATTCCACCTATAATTCCAATTCTACATACCAAACTCGGCACGGGCGCGAATAAATCAGTTAACCCCGCTGGGTTTTACTCGGAAGGTCAGGGACTGCCTATCTTTCTCTTTTTGCTAATGTAAACTATAGCATTGTCCAATTTTAATGCAGACCACACCATCTTTAAAACTAGCTGAATCATCCAGAAAAACCACCACAGCTGGCATCCTGACCTATGTGAATGACATGCTCGCCATCTGCAGCCGAGACACCATCAGGCTGGAAATGAAGGGAAAAAACACACAAAAACATTCTGCTTTCTCCACTTCCGTACCCAGGATCTGGAGCAACATCCGCATATTGGCCACTTGTCATCCTCTTCAAGAGGTCAAACAGCTTCGCAGTGAATGGCACACTGCTGGCTTGGCTCTGAATGTGATGGTGTAGCCACAGTGGTTAGCACTGCAACTATCTAACATCCAGACATATTTTGAACAATTAATAGTTGCAAAATTTCACCTAAAGGGTCCCTAAATGACATGCTACTGAGACCACTGGTAAACAATTTGTTAAAATTGTAGGATCTGTAAAGTTTTAGCATGGCAAATGAATCCAAAGTCAAGCGTACACGCCTTAGGTCCTTATGGCCTGGAAGCTTTTTGGAAAAAGAACTATTGATGGACAGAATGCAGAACAATGTTATACAATCACCCCATTACAGAGATCTGGGCCAAAATCCATCGTTTTTTTGCTCACAATGCCATTCCAGTTTGGACCCAGCCATATGCAAATCAGTCTTGACCCTGTGCCCTATGGGAACAGTCCAGCCCAAAATGCCAGGCCAGGTCCTCCCTGGCCTCAAACAAGCAACCTAGAACCGGTTTCGGGGTTTCACCCCTCTTCAGCCAGGATAGCTTGATTCCAGTGGCATGGAGAGCACAGGACTCACGTCTGAGCATACCCGTCCCACTCGGGGTGAAAAATGCAAAAAGAACTATTGATGGACAGAATGCAGAACAATGTCATACATTCACCCCAGTACAAAGATCTGGGCCTAAATCCATCGTTTTTTTGCTCACCATGCCATTCCAGTTTGGACCCAGCCATATGCAAATCAGTCTTGACCCTGTGCCCCATGGGAACAGTCCAGCCCTAACTGCCAGGCCAGATCCTCCCTGGACTGGAAACAAGCATCCTAGGACCAGTTTCGGGGTTTCACCCCTCTTCAGCCAGGATAGCTTGATTCCAGTGGCATGGAGAGCACGGGACTCACGTCTGAGAATACCCGTCCCACTCGGGGTGACAAATGCAAAAAGAACTATTGATGGACAGAATGCAGAACAATGTCATACATTCACCCCTGTACAGAAATCTGGGCATAAATCCATCGTTTTTTTGCTCACCATGCCATTCCAGTTTGGAAGCTTTTTGGCCCACATCTCTGTTTAATTTACATTCTACGTATTACAATGCTGGCAGTCGGAAACTAAACCGTCTGGTCATTACAGTTGGCTTGCAACGGGCTCAAGGAGCCCGTCGGTAAATTGGAGACCAGCCCGTAATCCCAAAGGGTGGCCTTTCTGCACTTGGTATTATGATACTCAATCTCCAGCAGGTTTTCCATGGTGAGCTTTCTGACATGGAAAGCCTGCCGAAGAGCGAGTATGGGGGCCCCTATCACGGCCCCCTTGCCTCTCTGGCCTCCGGTTGGGAGCCAATGGGGCACCATAGTGCCCCTCTCTTTATCCCTGCACCGTGTAGCAGGCACCCTGAGTTGCCTGCCACATGGTGCAGGGATGATCACATACTTCCATTCCTCTATGGAAGCTCGTGTTACAGCCGGTGTATGGCCGTAACATGCGCTCTCATGGGGAATGGGAGCACGTGACCGAACAGTGTTCGGTCGCATCATGATTAGGCGGTTGGGACCACTAACCTGAGGTCAGTCAGTCCCGTTTCCACGTACGTCCTCCCTACATTATAATCACCCCCTTCGCGTTCAATGGACAGAAATAAGAGACAAAGGAGAAATCCCGATTAAACCTTAGTATTGTTAGCAATGAGCACAAAAACTGTCTTCCTACCCCGATTCCATGATGTAGAATAGAGATTCATGGGCGTTTGTCATGATTCATCATATTATACTTAGTTTAATAAATAACAATTTAGGATCATATAATTTAACATGGTATGATAAGATAAGATGATACTGTAAATGTAATATGCTGTAATACAACATGTTATAGTATAATTGTAATTGCATTGTAGGCCAAAGGTAGGTCTTCTAAACGAATGAATGCATGACCATTTCATAAAATATGGTTGAGATATGAGTGAGGAGGGAAATATTATTGCTTCTCCAAGGATAGGCACCAACTCACTTTTAGCCTTGGAGTAAACCTTCCCCTACCAATAAGGAAGCAGTTTGTTTGAAGGGTGGCAAGTGTGTTGCTCAATAATGCCTTTTCATCCCCATAAATCGATGATGGCTGTAGAAAACTTTACTGAACAGATAGGTACTGGAGAATTCAATGAACAGCTGTCTAGAGAGTGATGACAAACCAAATTAAAGTGCTTTGAATGAAAATTGGGTAATTCTGTCTGAGCTGGGAAAGTACATCCTGCTCTACATGTTTGTACTACATAAGCACTTTTTGTGAAGCCATTTTGGTAGAGCTTCATATTCTGAGAGTGATCACATTTGTCAGACAATTTTACTTCTCGTTAATCCTTTTAAAATAATTATTGACACCAAAAAAGATAATGAGAGCAACGTTACCTTAAAAGTAATATAATAAGCAAATTACACTCAAGCACTGATTCCGAACTTAACATGAAATCTAGATTCACAATAGTCATTAATCAGTAATGTTGAAGCTCAAACCACGGTCAAAATGCAGGAGCATTTATGAAAAAAAAATAATGTGAATACAAAACCACTTGACTTGTGCCCAGCCCCTGTATTGAGAGTTATTCAGGAAAGAACAAACGGCAGACCAAGGCCAAGCACATCCAGTCCATATGTACTATCAATTCTTATGTTGGTGCAGTCTCTTCCCACACCCACCGTCCAGGGGTGTCAAATGAAAGCCAAATTTGAAAGGAAAGATGGAAGGTGCACTCGTTCCGAAGTCAATGAAGCAGCGTAAACAATTATTCCATAATTAGATCCTTTTATTCAATAAATCTCTTAAAACTGGCACACAGCCAATGCGTTTCTTTCCCGATTCTTTGCCAGAGGGAACTTTGTCAGGGCTCGAAAATCGTAAATATTAATCATATGCTCTATGTAGCATTGCGTTACACCTCCCTCTCTGTTTAATAAACAAGGTTTCTCACTATTCCAGATAATGCGTACATTAAGGAATTCCAATATATTGAATGGCATCCAAGGTCAATCTTTATTCATCCATCAACAGTAAAGTGGCGAATTGTAGTAAAGACTTGCAACAATCAACAAGCACAGGTACCTTCTCCCCTGCCCTTCCTTGCAACATGTTCGTTATTGAGAGTACCTGCTGTACACAGCCACACTCTGCGATTACAGTGTAGGAAGAGGTCTGGTCTTGTTGAGAACCACAATCTTCTCAGGGTTTGCCAAAACTTCTGTTTCGATCGCTGAATGCAAAACTGTGAGCATTTCCGTCATTGCCACATTCGTCTGCCAGTCTAAAAAAAGGAGGACTGCAGGTGAAATGCCATCATAACAATTCTTCATTCCATACCGTGAGGAATGCACAGAACAAAGAATGTTGCCGCCCAGCAGTGCCAGGGACCGAACATACCAATTACCTCAGTGGTAAATACAATTAGTTGCACGAGACAAACCCCTTCCAGTGCTCTTCAATGTCACTTCACCAGCAGGGAGGCTTGGGGTCACATATACAACTGTTCCTAGCAGTCGCAGACGGGAAATCGGGCCATTTGCGACCGCTAACTAGGTCTGTGGCATGTGCAAACTCTATTTTGCGTGTCTGTAACCTATTACCGACTCGCAAAATAGGGTTCGTGACTCTCTATTCGAAAGGAGTGTGTCAAGGGTGTCCCTTCCTAATAGCGACTCGCAGTGCCATGTATCAATGTTTTGCGACCGAAATGCGGTCGCAAAACATTTGCATTTTACCACCAAGAGAAAGTTGGTGTTAAACCAGTCGTAAATGGGAAGGGATCTCCAAGGGACCCCTTCCCCTTTGAGAATGAGGATGTAAATATTTTTTAAGAGCCGGCAGCTCTTGAAAAACGAAACTAAAAGCGTTCTTTTAAGGAAAACGGGCAGCATTAAAAAAAAAAAAGCAGCTGTATTACAAAAGTAGTCACAGACATGGTGCTCTGCTGACCCCAGCAGGCCACCATCCATGTGCATGCCGGCCATTTCCAATGGGTCGCAAATTGCGACACGCCCTATGAATATTAATGAGGCAGGTCCCTTGTGACCCATTTGCGACTCGCAAAATGGTATGGTTGTACATCTGGCCCTTGAAGTTGGCACCTGACTGTTAGAGCACAAGGAGGTCTATACAGGCAGGTGCGGCACACATACGTCACTGCTGTGGAAGATCCTTTGAACAGGGGTCCAGGCTATGATAGGTGCAGTTAGCATTTACTAAATATATTGCGTGAACTCTTACAGTGCTTCTAACAGCTACTGCACTTGCAGGTTTTTTACATTCATGGAGCTTCAGGTTAGCCTGAATTCTGCTCTGCAGGCAAAAAACTGTTGGACTAGATTTCTTTATGTTGGTAACGGTGCAGGAAATGCACCCAGCCTCATTCGTGGACCTCCTGGCACAGAAAGATTTTTGATAGCATTTTTGATATATGCATAGCTGCCAAGGTTTTAGATTGCTTATTTGTAACATTTTCATAATTTCACTGTAATTATGAGTGACATTCAACAACTATGAGTGACACTTTCTCGCAATCAAAAATCAAGCAGTGAAGACAAGGGAAACATGAATTTCAGAAATTACATCCATTTGAGGAACAAAAAAACTCTAATATGATATTACAACTGCTTCAAAGCACCAGAAACTGAGGTCGCCAAGTGCTTTCTCCTGCACCACTACATTTACAAGTATGTTTGAGGCAGTTACTTCTCCACAACTGGGGAGAAACATGAAACTGGAAAGCTATCAGCAACAGGGAAGAAGATGGAAGTACACCTCAAGAATACAAGAGGCAAGATGTACTGTAGCTCACAAACTGGCCTGGAAACGTGCTTATATATTTAGAGTTTTTGTAAGATCCATTGTAGGCACATTCTTATCTGTCTAGCACATTATGCAAATGAAGACGAAATTATTATCCACTTGATTACAAATTAATTCTGAGATACTGAGGTGGCCGAAAGTATCGAGCTAGGGCGGGTCAGGATAAAGGAGTGGACTGCCTGGGCACCTTCCTCAATGGCTTGGACAGTGTACTGAGGGCTGGGGTAGGAGCAGTGACAGAAGAGGGGGTTTTGAGAGGGGCAGCAGGATAAGAGATGGAGTCTGACCAGGCTGAGCCAGGGTCACCACTCACCATCTGCTGCCACTGAGCCTTTCACGGGCAGTTCTCCTGACGGGCAGAGAGGCACAGGGGCATGTGGCAGAGCACTCACCACACTAAGTGCTTCCAGAGCAAGACTGCCTGAAAGGGACTGGGGCAGTCCGTGTCAGTGTGGGCGGAGGAGTCCCGTCGCAGGGTGTGAATAAAAGGCGCCTACTGGTCTTTCACGAGCACAGGTCTGTCACTCTATCTGCGGGTATCCATACAGGCCAGTCTGCACGCGGTAGGTATTTCCCTGGGACACACGGGGCATAGGAATCATTTAAAAAAGCAAAGGAGCTTCAGACCTACTGTTCATTCACACTCGCATTTGAGAGCCCAATATGAAATCACTGCCACCCATCTTTTTAAAACAAGTATATTGGCAGTAAATTTGTATGCATGTAGAACTGTATTATCTTGCCCAAAGAGTACTGAAGAGAGTGTAATCAAAAACCAATGTGGCGGCGGTCAGATCTTCACATTACCAAATTAACACACTGTACACACTTGGCTGGCTGCAGCACTCACTGTCTCCCTTGTGAGGCCCCGAACCACTGCAATGGGTTTACTGCGCTGGTGCAGAGGCCAGTCACCTCCTCAGTCCGGCCCTGGCCGCAGCAGCGTCAGGCCCTCGGCAATTCGCGGTGGGGTGACGGTCATCATTTAAAATTTACTGCAACCATGGTGGTACAAGCAGAGCTGCCATGATATGCTCCAATCACCTAGCAGCCTCCCACAAACTACTGCAGCACTAGCAGGTGGGGACATCCCGTTGCATGCCTAAAGAAGTCTCTGACTGTATCACACGCAGGTCAGTCAGAGCGGCGCCTCAGCAGGGAACCCCTCCTATATAGATACATTGTAGCAGCCAGTTGAGCCCCCAAGACTGCGAGAGTAGCGTACCCACGCCACAGAGTGCTGTCAGACACTCCAGCTCTATTTTCACACAGTAGGCAGTGCGAACGGCTTGACAGTAGGTGCTATGACTGTAATGCGTGACAATGCATTTCAGTGCGGTGATGCAGAGCACCACACTTAAATGCGTAGGTCTAACGCCTGATGTGTGGCACTTGGCAGAGCTGTATATGAGTAGACTTCCTCCATTAGCCTGAGATCCGCAGGGGTCACCCTGCCCCCATATGAATGAGCCTTTTCATAACATTTTAAAACATTTTCTGTGAGTGGGGACCGTTCCCCCTTGCCCTGTGATGGTGGCTATAAAATTCTCTCTTGCAGCAAGCTGTTCAGAGCACTCTGGTCTACAGTAAATTGCAAAAGATGCAATTGCAAATGCTGTAAATCATACATTTGAATATGATTTATTGAATTATTTTCTGATTTTAGGTAATGCTGTTTATTGAATTAAATACTGTAATAATAAACGCAACACATTTGGTATGAGTTATGATTTGCATGACAGCTGTGAGATTTCACATACATATATATAAATCAGAACTGTTATTAAAACATGCAAATTCTCCTTAAATATTTAGGTTTATGAAGTGAAATATTTAAAGTATAGAAATACACTATATTCGGACATAATCATAACTGGCAGTTCACTGATCAATGTATCACATTAGGTCACACATGGTCTCATAAATAACATTATTAATGGTATCAGGGCTATGGTGCCCTTCGAGGCCTGGATGTATAGGTTTCTATTCTGTTAGTTATAGGTGGCATAAGCCTTTGCACAGAGAGGCGCCAAAGGGCACCAGGCCCTGTGCCAAGACAGCATTGTGGGCGCGACCAAAGAAAGCATCCATCAGGCTCTGGTACAAGTTGTGCTGAGCTTAAAGAAACTTTGCTAAGCCTCTTAAACATGCAGAATGTTGAGCCTAGCTGGCTCAGTGTATGGATATTGACTGGGTGCCTTGTAGTTATTGACCGAATGGGTGGTGATATTATCATGTCAGATTAGTAATGTCATGGATGCGTTTGTGATGTCAGAGTCACGTGTAAGGTCAATAACAATGCACTTTATTGAGCATGTACGTCATTAGAAAAATTGACCTGTGCTTTGGGCAGATTATTATTCTGTTTTCACAAGGCACTCAGAGAACAAGGGTTAAGAATAAAGTCCTCAGAGCTATATGAGATCGAGACAGAATGGGGGTCTTTAATGTGAGGGGCCGCGACAGAGCTGTGAACACAGCAATAAGATAAAAAATTTACTTCAAGGAGGGAAGACGAACGGGCATATCAGCAACAGATGGCGATAAATATCACAAAGCGCGCTTAGCGCTTTAATATTTATCGCCGTTTATCGCTGGAATTTATCGCCCGGATAACGCGTTATCAGCAACGCGTTTCCCCAGGGCGATAAATAATCCATCAAAAGCGGAGTCCAGCGATATTCACGCAGCGTTAGGGGAAATCTTGATGATAGGGAGATGTGGATTCAGCCACTGAATCCACCTCCCATGTCAATGATAGGCTAGTCATAAAAAAAGCAGATGTACAAAACCGGCGATAACAGCGGTTAGCGCTGTTTTTAATTTCACTATGGGTGTCCTGGGCCGTATTGTAAATACGGAGAAGGACAGTTAGCGACCATTTACCATTCGGTTTTGCAGGGAACGCCTACTTTGCATCTCATTAGAGATGCAAAGCGAGGCGTGAACAAAACGGGAGATGAATCAAGGAAATACGCGATAGCGTGTCCTTGTAAATAATGCAATATAATTATATGATATTTTTGCCCAAAAACGGACACTAAAGCGGCGATAATTATATCGCCAGCCCTTGTTGATATGCCCCTAGCTTGGTTGCCACTAGAACATATACTCCCAGCAAACGGCGACATTACAGGTCCCAAAGCTGTCATTTTCAGAGCCTGCTGAAAAAAGGTCATGATCAAGATCCACACAGCCCCCCTTTAACCACTATAGAAAGTAATCAATTCCAGAGACCTACCTTTATGTGTCTCATGTATACTTGCCCTATTTGAGCCTTAAATGATTGAATTTAATTCTGCAACCTCAACTGCCAGCGTCATATAACGTTAGGACCACCTGAGTGTCTCCATTAACACTTTCACTGCCGGGATGTTTGTGCACCTCTGCGCCAGAGCTTTCTTTTCTCACAAATCTCAAGCACATGGACCTCATTTGTCTCTTTCTAGACTCACACTAACTGTATGTGATTTTCATCAATTTCAGCACTATGTTTACTACATACCCTTAATACATAGCTCTTTGCATCCAGATGATAACATGAGAAATGTGGTTATATTTTCATTTTTAATAAATACGTTCAATATATTGTTGCATTTTTCAAATGGACGAACAAAAATCCCCCAAACAATAAGAAACAATGCCCAGAATATCTGGAGTATGACAATACCAAACTTATGGTTTTCCAATGAAATGAAGCCTACATGATCATTTATGTAGAAAGTAAAACAAATCCCAAAATTGTGGCAAAATGACTGTTTTGGGTGCACTCTTCATTTGATGACATATCAAACTCCGGACGCACTTCTTGCCTTAAGTCAGAGCAGATTTATAAAGTGGAATACGTTTGTCAACAATGCATGTGCCAAGCTCAAATCAGTGTCCATCTTTCAGCAAGTTGAACGCATAGCATACGAAATGTACCTAGAAATTATGCACTTCATGATGTTCTGTATAGCAGGGCTTGTAGAGCATAATGGGGCATATTATCAAGCACCGCGTTAAAATTATCGCCGTTTTAGCGGCAGAAAACTGCCGCTAAAGCAGCGATAATGGGCTTGATAATATGCCGCAGAGAATTCCAATAGAAGCCCATGTTGACACCAGAACAATTCTCAAGGGCATATTATCAAGCCCATTATCGCCGCTTTAGCGGTAGTTTTCTGCCGTTAAGCGGCGATAATTGTAACGCCGTTTCTTGATAATATGCCCCCAAATTTGAAGATAATGTGCTGTAATAACCCAGTATTTGTAAAGCGCGAACTAATCACCCCTAAGCGTCTCAAGGCGCTGGGGGCTGTCAGGGAGATTAAGCGAGCTATTGCCCAGAGTCAAAGAATGCTGAGCTGAGCTGCAGCCGGTACCAGGAATGGAACCATGAGCCTAGGGGGTTAACAAAGGCCCCTGCAGACCCCACAGTGCATGGGGTGGGGGGCCGAGCTTCAAGGGGCCCACACAGCACAGTACCCTGGCCTGATAGATAGCTCCTGAGTGAGTACAGAGGGGGGCCCTCCAGGTACTTTGCAGGGGACCCCCTAAAGTTTCGTTATGCCAGTGCGTGAGCCCCGTGCTCCTGAGTTAGCCACCCTGGTCGCTGTGCCACACCGGATAAGTTCTCTAAAGCGCTTATTAGTGCTATGTGTTGCTTTATTTGATTGAAGAGCATATGGATTTGATAACCCTGTATGTAAACGAGCATAGTTCAAAACTGGTTGCACAATGAAATGTCAAAAATGATTAGAAATTAATTCCCTGAATCTTTGTTTTGATGTAAACATCTATAAATAAAGATCGTCATCCAGAAAAAAATCAAGAAATACTGCTGTTAAGAAAAGATCCATCCTTTGGATGGACAATAGGGTTACAACATAAAACTTAACAGCCTCCCAAATGTCATGGTAAGTCCCCCATTAAACAACTTATGATCTGCTAAGTGACCTTACAAAAGTGTTGCTCAGCACAGGCGCTGTTCAAACACCAGGCCCTTCGTCCAGAGAATGCTAGTCAGTCTGATGACTGTGCTCAGGTTGCCCCAGAGAGCTTAGGTGCTAAGTTTAGGGTTTAACCTTGAACAGCAGAGCCAGTGAGCCTTAACCTCAGATCTGGACTGTGGGGCTGGTGTGGCAAGGATAGGACCTACAATTCAACCCTGCTTTGAGAAGACTCTGTGGACAAGTGAGTCAAGATCAAAACCGGACACAAAGGCAGTCCCATTTCTTAGAGCCTAGTATCCATGAACTTACACTTTAATGGAGTGGTTCTGGGTTCATGGCATGCCGTGTGCCCATACCCTATCAGGCATAGATTAAGCCAAGGCCCTACACTCGGATCATGCTTTGTGTTACTCATGGCCAAGCTTAGCAGGGTCTGGTTTAACATGATGGGCAAGGGCCATAGTGTGTGCCCAGTGGGCAAGAGTGAAACTGTATAAAAACCAAACTGAATAATGGCTACCCAGAATACAATCTAATATATCAAACACAAAAAATTCACTTATAAAAAATTAAAAGGATGTTACGATTACAGTCCCACACCACAAAAAAACAAAAGATCCCACGTTATAGTTAGCTTCAAATCCATAATGCCCTCACTACATTTCTCAACTTATTACACATGATGGCACAGGTGAGGAAACGGAAAGGGTATTGGGGTGAAGTGCATGTATTAATCTCAGCCACTGGAGATTACTCTGAGTTGCATCCCAGTCTTGTAGGGGCATATTATCAAGGACAGCGTTACAATTATCGCCGCTTTAGTGGCAGGAAACTGCCGCTAAAAGCGGCGATAATGGGCTTGATAATATGCCACAGAGAATTCCAATAGAAGCCCATGCTCTGGTGTGAACATGGGCTTCTATTGGAATTCTCTGCGGCATATTATCAAGCCCATTATCGCCGCCTTGCGGCGATAATTTTAACGCCGTCCTTGATAATATGCCTGTAGACTTTTTGCCCACTGCCAGTCTTGACAGACCCTAGCCATATTCAATTTAGCCCTAGTCATGGTCCAAAAAGATTAGTCCAACCCAAGCTTCAAAGGGCAGGCCCTCTCCAGATGGGAGCACCCGAATCCCCAGGGCTGTTTCTATCTATTTAGGCCTCATCATGCCAAGGCTCCTCCTAGACAGAAATAGTGGTCGAGGAACGATGAACTAGATTGCTGTCCCTATGACCGCCAGAGGATGCGATTAATTCAAGCATATGTTCCACCACATGGAACTTTACTGCAGTATAAACCACTGACATCAATCGCTCCACCGATTAAACCATATAACACCACCAGTGACATTATCAAATACAACAGTGAAGTCACAAACCTACTGATGAGGGAAATATAGCCATGCTTCCTTAGTGAGAACATCTTTAAGCGGATCAGAATTTTGCATTATTCCTGTTATGATGAATACTGATGCCCAGAGGTATTGCTGTTGAGTTTAAAGGCAATAGCCTTGGTTCTCTAAAAATATACTCCGTGGTCACAGACAAGACCTGATATTTGATGTCACAACTTATTTTATCTATGCTGTTGTTTGTGATGTCATAGTTTACAGAAGGTGTGAGGCCATGAGCAGAGAAGTATGGAGCGTTATGGCCAAATAAACCAATCAACTGGGGGACTTGAGTGCTCGGGATCTAAACCATAATAGCTGTTCAACTGAAGCTTTTCATAGCTTTATTATTATTGTTGTTTTTTTTTGCAACAGGTCGAACAAAGTCTTTAGTATACATTGTTGCTCCTTTCCTTTCTGTTGGCAGTATCTCAAAAGAGTTTGCGCTGCAAATAAAAATGGAGGGTCATATCAACAAGGCCAACAACGCCGCTATAACGGCCGCTTTCTGCCGAAAAGCGGCAAATTAATTACCTCACTATTAGCAAGGACACGCTAATAGGCATCAGCGCGTGTTTCCTTGTGTCAGCCGTCATTCCACTAATGCCTCGCATCGCATCTCTAATGAGATACAAAGAAGGCGTTTCCTCTCACAACAACATGGGAAATATTGCTAACTGCACTACTCTCTATCAACAAGCTGACACAGGACACTCATAGCGATATAAAAAGCCGTGCTAACCGCGGTTATCACCATCAGCTAACATCTGCAAAATTTCAGACGTAGCTATATTCATAAAGGGAGGTGGATTCTAAGCCTAAATCCACATCTCCCTATCACCAAGGATTCCCTTAGTGCTGTAGTTGTATCGCTAGATTTCCAGTGATGTTCCCTCATTTTTCCGCTGTCGCCGGATTTTCCATCACCGTGGAGATAAGCGTTGATGATAACGCGTTATCTCGGCGATCAAATCCGGCGATAGCCGGTGTGAAACAAATTTGCACTAAGTGCGCTCTGCGATGTTTATCGCAGTTTATTGATGATATGCCCCGGAATTCCTTGCTAAGTAGCTTTTTGCCCTTCATTTTCCCCAGACAAAAAGTACTTGTTTAAATAAAATGGATTATTGGGGTGAGAATAGAAAACTGGTAGGACTATGACTCTCGCGCTCAGTCATGCTAGTGTCCCAATGAGCCTCTCCCTGCTTACGAAAAAATGTAAATGGAACCCTCAGTGCAAATGTTAAAAACTACAGCACATAAAAACCATAATACCAGATAAGCAAGGAAATATTTAAGCATATTATGAGGAAAATAAACGTTTCAAAGGCTCACAGATAAAGTCTATTAAATGACAAGGTATAGAAAGTCAATCAACTCTCTGTGTCCTGCCACTGAATGTGTCACACTGGAGCATCCCCAAGATTTTCAGCATTTGCCTTCATGTATGTGTCAAATTCAGGGAGGAGGGAGGGCTCTTGGCGTTCATGAGCGGGGTCTGGAACAATAGGAGGAAATTAATTTAAAACAGGCGCGTGCTCTTGCGATTATCTTAGCGCAATTAACTTCGAGTAGCTGAAGAGCCAAAGGTTCTTCCATATCTGTATTGGCAAGTTTCTGAAAAGACGTGCAATTGCAGTGTCAGGGACAAGAAGCAACCGTAATTCCAAGAATGATCACCGGGAATAAAAGCATCTTATTATAAATGCATGCCAAAATATCTAATTGATAACACTCTCATTTTCAGCTGCTGTGCCAGACAAACAGTCCTCAGGATGGGAAACATCGTTTACAATGCATGCGATACATCGCATGCCATTACAATGCAAGTTGTTACAACGACGTGTTGTTACATCACATGCCATTACATCGCAAATCGTTACAACGACTTGCTGTAGGGGGCAGAAGGTGTTGGATTTGTTGTATTTTCAATCCAACACCTTCCCTACTGTTGCACACACTGGAGTTGGAATAGTAAATTATACTATTCCAAACTCCAGTGCCCCCTCTACAGCAAGTCGTTGTGACGACTTGCGTGTAATGGCATGCGATGTAATAATGGGTTGTTATAATGACTTGCGTTGTAATGGCATGCGTAGAAAACGCATGCGTTGGAACGAGTGCTATTCCTCAGGATCAACCCTAAACCTGAGGTAGAACTTGCCACGACAACAATAAATGGGTGCAGACCCTTGTTGGGAAATATTTTAGGCCTCTAAGACTTGAAATCAACAGCCAAAGCATTTCAAAATAAAGTTTTTTCTAACTATGTTAGAATTGTCATCTTTTATGTGGTATTTTTTGCCTTCCGTAGCTGAACCCGTTTTGTTTGCATTAGAACTCGGTGCACAGTACCCCGCTAACTGGGCACCCCCTTCAAAACATTGTAAAATTAATATAAAACTGATTGGTTCATTAAATGTACTTATAAGTCCTTAGTATATGGTACTACATGTACCCAGGGTCTGTAAATTCAATACTACAGGAGGCCTGCTGCACGCGTTTTGCCACTCACTAAGGTAACATTGTAATACATGCCTCAGGCATGCCATTGCAGCCTGTAGTGCAGCTTAAAGCTGTCATTTAGACCTGGCAAGATAAATATTTTTGCCATGCCTAAAACTCAATTTCTCTACTTATAGGTCACTCCTAAGGTAGGTCCTAAATGCTCATTGGGAAGCCATGGGTTACATTATAATGCCTTATAATGCATACCTTCAGGTGCAGAATAGCTAAAAATATGACCCAAGGACTCAAAACTAATAGGGTCGGATTTTAAATTGCTATTTTCAAAAGGCCACCTTTAGAAACTTGGCATTTTCCTGCCTAAGCTAAATTTGCCTTTCTGTCAGTGTTCAGTGTCTCCTGACTGTTAATGGGTCTCCTGTGGTGAGAAGTGTATTGCTCCCAGACAGTGGACAAAGTGCCTGGGTGTGTCGAGAGGCTTTTCTCTTTGATAAGATGGCTGTCTGGGCTAGTGTAATTATACTTCAAAAGGTGCCTACCCTGTCACAAGCACTGAAATCTAGCATGCCCCCTTCATTGTTCTGTTACCCAGCTAGGCATCAATCCCAATGGGGAGGGGCTGTCCACAGAAGCAGTTTAGAGTGCTAAAAGGAGACTTTGCTTATTATCATAGTCACAATCTGGGTGGGCACAGGGAGCTCTGATCAGGGAAAGCAAGTTTCTACCATGTTGGATTTAGGTACAGAAGGGGACTGTGGGATAGCTTACAATAAACACACAGGAAAAAGTGCAACAGTGGGTTGGGTCACCCCTGGGAGCTTTTAGCTAATTGGTTATGGAGCGGCCAGGAGTTTCCCCCACCTACATGATGCTACAGGGTATAAAGGTGGAACCATCAGTATCCCCCAGAACACACCTAGACCTGTGGAGAATTGGAAGGATTGCCCTGCTGTCTAAATAACCTGAAGGAAGGCTGGACCTGCTTGCCTTGAACCCAGAACCCTGGAAGGGACTCTAAGGGTCAGTCGGCTAACCTTCTTTTGGAACTGCTTGAATCCCTGTAGCTCAGAGGCCTTTCCTTGCTGACCAGACCCAATCCCTCTGCTGGCCTCTGTGGCGTGAGTCCTGACCCTCAAATGCTGTCTGAAAGGTCCTGGACCCTTGACTTGAGTCAGAATGCACTCCTCCATGTTTAAGTGGAAATTTCACTGGATTAGACACAGAGCCTCGTATTACACACCAAGCAGTCCCTGCAGGTTTGTCAGAAGATAAAACTTTCAGTGGTAGAACCTAGTCTGTATCCGGCCTGTACTCCATTGTGGTCATCTTGAACTTGACATTGTGCCGGTCCGGAGAGACCAGATACCCGCAGTTGGCACTTCATAATATTTTTACCTAAAACTTTAAAGATTCCTATCACTGGTTCTACTTAATGGACTTTTGTCATTTGTGTCATTTTATTTAATAAAATATTTTCCTTTTATTCCTATCATGGTTTGGAATTTTCCTTGTGTTGTGTTTTCACTTTATTACTGCTTGAGTGCTGCATAAATACTTTAAACATTGCTTCAAGTTGAGCTCCATAGTTTCTGCGCCGAGCTATCAGGGGGTTAAGCACAGATTTATTTAGTGACTTTTGTAGGTCACTGCATTACTGTTTGTGATTATTTAGGGTGGGTTTTCACACCCCAACTAGTACTCCACTTTCTTTCAAACTGCATATATAAAATGATGATAAATAAGGTCATCACAATTTAGTGAGCAGCAAAATGAAAGGCGACAATAAATATCAATAAAAAATATATATCTTATTCCATCGACACATCTAGTCGCATTTTTTATCATTTTATAAAAGAAATTAGTGTGAAAATAATCTGGCCTGGGTGGAATTTCAATTATGCCTGAGTAATTGGAGTGATTTGATAAGTGAGTTACTCTGATGTGGAATTACTGATAATAATGTCATTACGCCCACTCGCATAGTTAAGAGTAATTTGGGGGGGAAAATTTCTACGGCAAAAGGACCTTTAGAGAGCACTAGCAGCTGTCCGCACTGCTGTTTATGTTCTGTTGCATTTACTGTTACTTTCTTAGTGCAAAATGAATCCTCACATCCATTTTGGATGCAAGGGTGAATTTTGCAAATACAGGGAGTAAATTGAGGAGAGAATCCTATTCAAGTGCACATTGCTCATGCTTGATATTCATGCTCTGTTGTATTTAGCACTATATTCGCGCAAAATGCATCCTTGCATCCTTTTTGGACATACTATGGCATTTTCGAGTTAAGAAAATATTGCTAAATGCAGAATTAATCTTCTCGTGTAATTCCACGTAATCTTGCACAATTTTGGGGTAGTTTCATGTGATGCTGCCACTCGTCATTAGGCAAGTTACGCCTAACCCTATCAACAGTGCTTAATTTGTATAATAATAAGTGCCAGGGCCCTGGCCAGGAGGCCACTGCAACTTGCACCACCCATTGCCCCTGTCATTGCTGCCAATGTAGCAAAACAACTCTCTCGTCTGCAAGTGCGACAGTTCTGATTAGTCGATATCCCCACAACTAAAGGAATGGCTGGGGAGGTGTTTTTCAGAAATGTTTTGTATACATTGTATTTATAAACAACCGTTGTTCTGCTCATCTCTAAATTAGATGAGCAGTGCTACAACGTGGAAGACTATCATACGTGTGCTGTTGACAATTTAGTGCCGGTGCCAAGCACCAGAAACCACCGGCTCAAATTAAGCACTGCCTATCAATAATAACCATACAAATGGTCGTGCATATGAAATTCTAAGAGGGCAGCTGCCAATAAGAGGGAGAGTTTTAACATAGATTACAAATACATCTGACATGTCAAACAATACTGTAACTATCTTTGTTTATCCACAAAATGTACATGTGGCATCATTGCCATTGTTGATCTTCTAGCTAGCCCGTATGATATCAAGATTATATAACGTGTGAAGTACATTATATGGATATTGCAAGTCGCCTACGAGTTCCATGACCATAAGAGGAACAAGGCTGACGGTCACTTGTAATATTCCCTTAATGCATGCCATAGGGAATTTATTTCTTATCACTTCCCATAAATTGCTTGCAACCTTAGCGTCTTGCTCTTTCATGTACAATACAAAAATAAAGAATAAAAGCAGAATCATAACTGTAAAATAATAGTTATTAAGGTCATTTTCGTGTAAGCCAGATTAAAAAATGCTGTGTTGAAACATGCCGAGATTCTATCTTTCCTGTAATGACCTATAGCATAGAAAAAAATATGTTGACTTAATATCTCCTTTCTGCTGAATGTTTTGGAAAAGACTGTTCCAGTTTTCTTTTTTAAACGTATCTGCAATTATGCTCCGTGACCCATCTTTCACCCTGGCTGCTGGCAGCAGGCAGTGTAATGTCAGCAGGTCATCATTTCAGTATTACTGGCTAATAGAGGAGTCACAAGTGGTGAGCAATAAAGATATTGGCGACAGGCTTTTACAAAGGGGTTGAAGTCTCCCATGTATTACAAGGATCACACATGCAAAAGCTAAGGTTAAGCTCTTACATTCACAGGCTTGAATGACTGAGTGTGATTGAGGCATGGCAAGATATGCAGTGCCTAATTTCAACCAGTAGTTGCAGGTGGAGCCCACCAACACTCATTTTTGTGGACCAGCACTTATTTTCCATCAGACGTTGATCAGACCAGAACAAGAGAGAAAAAACACAAAAGAGTGAGATGAAGAGGAAGAGAAAACAGAAACTAATAACAAACGGAGAAAGATCGTATTAAAAAAACTACAAGTGCATGGTAAAGTTTCTAGTGCCTGTTGAAAAGGCATAAGGTGAAATTCAGGATAAATATAGGATGAATTTTAGTCCTATCCAGGGCTGTCTTCCATAGCTCATCATCAACTCCAAAATCATATTTGGAGAAAGTCTTTGGGAATGGAAATTGATTGTTTGGGATCACAATCCTTCAGACATTTCTTGAAAGAAGTGTCATTCATATTTTGGATCAGGCATGAGAAATCATTTGGGCTCACTGATTTTGGCTCACAGATTTGCCTGCCATTATTTTGCCTTCAATTGCAGCTTTTAGACTGTCAAGAGAGGCAACCACACACTGCAAAGGAGGCACAGTTGTGCTCCTAAAATATTTCCACACGCCCGGTGATGCTGAACTAATGTTGATTTGGTACATACATGTGATAAACATTTTCCAGACCAAGGTAGATTGTATGCCTCAATGTACAGTCAACCAAATGTGATGTCTTACTGACGCACAGTGTTCACATCTATTGTGACAAATTACTACTTAATTTTCTTTCTCTATGTGAATTTGCACCTAAACAGGAATTATGATCCCCATGTGGACTTCTGTTACTGTCTATCATGGCTAATTTCCACCGAATGGCAACGATTAACTACTCTACTAGCTTCTCGACTAGCTTCCTGCTGCTAGAGGCCTATCCAATGTCTTCCAGGAGGTGTGTTGAAACAAGCCAGCCAGTGTTCTGTATTCAGCTTGGGGCAGGTTTGTCTTGCAGATCAGTTCAAAATGAGTTTACTCTCAGACACCCCAAAGAAAACTTTTTAAAAGTGACTTTTCCACTGCAGTTGCCAAATATCTAATTAGGCAAATGAATTAGATTTTAAAAACTTGATAGAAAATATGAGTTATTGTATACTATAAAAAGTTTCCATGTCAAGATCGTTAAAGTGATTTTGTACCTAACTGGGTCTCTTCATGTAAAACAGTCAACTTTAACTATAAAGTGACTTTTAAACAACATCAAGAGGCAACAAAACCAAATGTATTCAAGGAAATGTAATACAAGAAGCAAAGAGGACAAGAGGGACGGGTCCTTTTTGTTTATGCTTGTCCTTTAATCGTGTTATTCTTCAGAATACACACACGCAGTCAACGCATTTCACCTATCACAGACTTCCTCAGGGCAGCTTTACAAAACAAATCTTTGCCAGCCAATTGGAGCAAACAACGTCGCAAAGAACAACCAATTGTCCAAAGTACTCTTGTCAGAAATTAATTTATATATGTCGAAACTTGAGAAATGGACACCCTACAGTAAGCCTGATGTCGAGAGTTCCAAGTACTGGGATAAGTTGTCCAAGTCGTGTTCAGCACAGGATCATGTCCAGCAAACAGGCTGCGAAAACCTGTCTGCTGGGTGTGAACTTGTGCGGAACATGGCTTGAACGACTGATTCCAGTACTCTGAACTCGCGACCTCAGCCTTATTATAGGGTATCCATTTCTCAAGCCTTGACGCATATAAATTCATTTCTGACAAGCATACGATTGGTTGTCCTTTGCAACATTGTTCACTCAAATTGGCTTACAAAGTTTTTTGGGGTAAAGCTGCCATGAGGAAGCCTGTGATAGGTGAAACATGTTGGCTGCGTGTATTCTGTAGAACACAAATAAAAGACAATCATAAATAAAAAAGGATCCATCACTTTTGTCTTCTTTGCTACTTGTATGAATTTTCTTTGTATACACATTGTTTTTTTTTTGTCTCTCTATATTGCTTAAATGTATGACCAATGAGCAGCTGGTTGTTAAAGGTGGGCAACTTGTGTTTGGAATACAGCAGTTTCTTCAGGTGGTGAAGCACGGGTTCCCTAGCTGTCATAGTCTGTTGAAAAACTTCAAAGTACTAACATCCTTTTAATGTTTTTTACTTATGGGAACATATTTGTCTCAATTTCTAGCATGCTCCATTTTTACTTAAGTATCAGCCCTATGGGCTGACATGGCTTGAGATAGCTAATACATATAAGGGTTGGATTATCTATATGGCACAGGCGTTTTTCCTTAACATGTGACAGCAGTACTTTTAAAATGTAGCCCAGTGAGAGCATAATAGGGTGAGCGGGAGCTGTATATTTTAGTCATATCTATAGTAGTTCAAATACACAGTGCAGCCCACATATGAAATGTGACTTTTATGTAACTGATGCATTTTCTGAGCCATCTAGCATGGCCTTTTGGGACAGTTAAATAAGTCAATTAGGTTAATTCAATGCATAATACTTGTTTAGAGTGAAAGTACACTAGCTGAGACTTTTTTTAGCAGTGCCATAGCACACAAGACTGGAGGCAACACAACAAATTTTTTTTTTTTTTTAGAAAGTCATTTGCTTTGGGTTCCATTTTGTGCCACTTGATGTGAGCTTGCAGAATGTCTAAGGACCTGCTGTCCTGAACTTGCAATGACAGCAAGGCTTTCACAATAGAAGGAATCAAAGGTATAGAACAGATTTTTGTTTTGCTTAACAAATTTGATTTTGATGCTTCAGTTAGCATTTTCTTTACATGATGTAAAAATCAAATATCCATACACAGGCAAATGTTAATACTGATAAATGATTGAATGTTTTTTAATTAAATGTTAAGTTTGGTATATGTGTGGATTGGCAATGTATCTTGAGCAATATGAACTGAAATATTTACCAACCCCTGCAATTTGTTGCTCAGGTGAGTTCAGAGCCAATGTGCATCTGACTCCATGCCACTCTATGATTATGTTTTCTATGACCTTACTCTGCATTTCTCTAATTGATTTTAGGCTTTGACTCTCATCTGCCATCCCTCCCAAATACGGCACTACTAGATGTACCTCCATCACTCATCCATATCCCATTTGTAACCTACAGGCCTCACAGGAAATTTACTGGACCCACATATTGCCAGCATAAATTAAGGTAATTGGCACCATAACCTGGAACAAATCTCCTCCTTTACTGACACAGACTTAAATAATGCCATGGACCAAACCTACAGCCTGCTGTTGCATAAGCTAAGACTTTAGCGTAGCTCTTCAAGTTGTGCTTTCCCACCCACGGGTGACACAGATGAGCTTGGTTGAATGGACCTGCAATAATTATGAAAGACTGGTTATTGTAGCCCCGCAGAACAATGTTCAATGTGGAATTGAAATAGAGGTATTGCTTTTGGGTTGCTAACAATCCCTAAGAAGGGTTCAGGGGCACCGTGTTAACAGTAAAAAACCTTATTTCATTATTGACAGTATCACACACACCCTGTACTAAGAGGAATGAACTCTTAAGTAAAAAAGCATTTATTACTACAGGAATAATTTGTTTCTAAGTATGCCTGAAGCAAATACACAGAATATTATAAAACACCAATGAGACACACTATACATACCAAGAATAAAATTAACATTTCTAACATGGTTAAAATAGCATCTAGACCCTATCATCTACTTCTATGTAATACACTAAGAGCATGGAAGTTATAGCAACTTGCAAGCTAGAGTTTCTTACGGAGAAGAGATGCACTGCACACCTTGTTCACAGCAAAGACTGTCTCATCAGAGGAGGTCTTCCTACTGGACTCTGCTTTCTCAGCTTCAGGCTTCCGTTGAGATGCAGGATCCGTGAAGTGTGCTGGCAGTAGGTGACACCGTCTCTGGCAGAATCATGTGAGATAATCTGGGCGAAGGACCTTTACTGACAAGTGGTCAAATACCAATCCTCATATACAAAATCTTACCAGAATTTGGAACTTCTGACACCAGTTTAGGAATGACTGACAAGTTATGTGCTTCAAGGTGTTCATCCCAGACGTTTCCTTATGAAACAATAAGTAAAAGGACATCAATTCAGACTACATTATTTCGACTATATGTCTGCATGTGCTGTCAGTTAACCTTGATATGGTAACATTTGACTTAGACGAGTGTAGCATCAGGTGTTGCATCAATATCATTAGTTAAAGGACTTGATGCTAACAGAGTTCTTGGAAAGATAAGATCAGATGACATCTTTATCAAATAACAAGAATGTGGGGAACCCAATATACCCTTGGAGGCTTGGGCAGTTAAATTGATAAACGATGCCTGCAAGGGATTTTGTTGACAAATTCGTACTCAAATGTAGTATAAAAGTAGTTACTTTTGTGTTCTACCCCAATTGGTAGTGAACCCTTGAACAATCAGTACATACATGAGGTTATTCAAAACATAAACATTAAATGAAAGAAAATTTATAAGAACAGGAATATCTTTTTTTCAAAAGTACACAGTTTTTAATGTAAGTAAAATTAAAAAGGGTACATTCAAATATAACAAAACACCATGGTAGAGGATATACAAAACAACCTGCAAATCATGAATGTAAACATCTATTCCACACAAAGATAATAAAGGAGGTAACAAATCTGGAAATACAGAAAACAGTTCCTAAAATACAACAAATGTTGGGGAAATAGATGTGTAAGTCGACGTTTCTGTCTGTTGTGGCAAAATTGTCCGTCAGACCATCTTCAGGACAATGAAGTCGATTGTTTTAAAAGTCCCTTCACAGCGGTCCAATATTCAGTTGGGACCGAGCGAATCAAAATATAAGTAACACTCAAAGGGTTCCTATGGATATATCAACTCTAACAGAAGACTGATTGTTTCTGTCCGATTTAAATGGTTGTCCTGCTCCAGCAAAGATACGCGCTTGAGACTGCGATACATCTAATACTCACTTGATTCTACAACATGGTGTCTCAAAATTATACAACTCGGTTGGGGACTACCGGTCCGCTCGCATCGTCAAATAATGCGTATTGACTGACGCCCTCTTAACATTTAAATTGGACACAATCAGTCTTCTGTTAGAGTTGATGTATCCATGGGAACCCTTTGGGTGTTTCTTATATTTCAATTCACACTTTGCATGTTTTCCACCCAGATTGCATTACAGCCTTGGAGAGCATGCTCAGGCTTTCACTGCTTGTATGAGTGGTGAATCATGGCACTGAGACCAATCACAATGCTGCATTGGCTATGGGGATCTTGGTGCTTCCTGCTTCCTGATCTGCCCGGGAAAGATGACAGAGGAGAGATGCGGCAATCAGCAAAGTTTTTTTTTTTTTATTTTTTTTTTACCCCTCACCCTCCACCCCCAATCAGTGCCTTCCACCACACATCATCACCAAGCACCTACAATGCTCAAGTCTTGACTAGTTTAACCTGTGGGTCACGAGTTAAATTGCATCTCAAAGAAATTTTCCTTTTCCCATAAAACTGACATTCGATTTGTGTGTCTATTTTAGTCAAATTTGAGCCTCATAAGGACGACTACTACTACTAATTAGGAATGCATGCTCTTTCTGCTAGGCCTCCTCCACTCATTTCACTGCCATTTTGCGTTTTACTTGCTAGGAAATCATGTGGCATCAATTCCTTAAGTGACATCAATTCCTTAAATGACATCAGTCCCTGCGGTGTGTTTGACGCAGACCATTTGCTAGGGGAATACTTTTCATCAGGTTCCCTGAAGCATGCAGTTATATTTTTCCTTGGATACAGGTGACATGCTCCCACATTCGTGTGCACATGGAAGGAACAAAGAAAGAGCCACAATATTCCGGCAGATCGATTTCATTTATTAAGCACCAATAATGAGCCAAGAGGCAAGATGCCAGTCTTGGAGTGTTCTTCATATTTGATTAATTTCTTACAATGAGAGGAGTTGGCCTAAAGACTAGGGCGCTCGACCTCAGACCTGGGGAACTAGGTTCGAGTCTCGGTAAGGACGCTGAACATCCTGTGATTCTGGGCAAATCACTTTATCTCCTCGTGCCTAATAAAAAAAAATGAATGTGTGTCCTCATGGAACATAACTGGTGCTATGTAAGGCGCTCTGATACCTGATTGGATTCGGGTCAAGTTCGCGCTATATAAAACTCTGCAAAAAAAGCAAAAATGTTCTTCAAGCGATGACCAAAATCCCAAACAGATACGGGCTATTTAAAAGAAGAGGTAGGGTGTGTTAAATCCAGCATCGCACACATTTATTTTGACTGTCTTTGAAGGTGTACAACTGCAAAATTCATGTCAGATACCAGCAGTATACAAGATTGAGTAGAAAAGGTTTGATGGCCACGCCTCACATCACTTTTACAAACCACATGAGATTTTATTTGCACACACCAGTTCTGGGGAAATTTAACAAAAATGGGTGAGTGCCTGAAGAGAACAAATGTGCAAAATACAAACTGCTTAAAAACAGGAAATAAGTCAATCCCAGCCTACTTAATACCCGTCAGGCTTTAGGGTACATTTAAGGGTGCTGGTTTAGAGTGTGGAGGAACTCTTGGGATATTTACACCTCCCAGTAAATACAGATTTTGGCTCAAAACTCAATCATCATTACAGTGCAAAGTCCTGTGCCCACAGGAACCGTGTGTATCCCACAGCCCCACAATCATGCATTAGTGAACTGCAATTCTAGGCTTGAGTCTTTTAGAAGAAGGACACAGGGGATGTAAATGACCTGCATGTTTTAATGTAAGAATCAAAAAAAGCGAGAATTAGCAATACTGAGTACTGGGAAATAGAGAGTTAATTCCACTCTGAACGCAGAGGAAGGAACAAGTGTATTCATTTCCATAGTGGCAATTCTAGAGCTTTCTTTTTTTATTTTTTTTTAACAGTTCACAAGTCACAGTCCACAAACGTCCACTTCTGCTCTGTGGAGTTGCTCCTCTGGGGATGTCTGTTGCTATAGGAGCTTTGAAATACTGCAGAGAATGTAAAAAAACTGTGATCACTTTTAACGAATTTGGTTTTCAAGGTGTTTAAAGCATGCATTTCCTACTAATGAAGTCTCGTTCGGGGAATATTGCATTCAGCCTCCCGTGCTGGTGATAGGCAGCAAGTTTATGGCTGGCCTTACAGTTTCCCATACATGAGAAAGTACAAGAACTTCGAAACACAGGTTATAACTTAAAATATCACTGTACATTTCGATGCTGTTGCCCAACTGGGGACCAGCATTACTATACATTTCTTAACCATATGCGGCACTCAAGGGAACATGCTAATTAAATGTGGAAGTTGTTACAGATGTTTCTTCCACATATTTGAAAATTCTGGTATTGTAAGTTAATGTTTAAGTGTTAGAAATTGGTTTTCTGGTTGGCTGAGGTATATAGCCCGGCCATAGAGAATCCACCGCCTCTAGTCAGAGGAAGCTAGATTTACAACTGAGATAACCAGTGCTCACCCTCTGGTATTTTGGCGCAGAGTGGGCAGGCTTATCAAGATAGGCAATGTGTTAAGTATTTGTGCAACACACACACAGTAACAACATGAATACACTACAAAAAGACTCCACATAGGATAAGAAATATAGCTTATTATATTCTAAATAAGATAGGACCAAAACGATAAAAATCCAATGAGTACATTTCAAGTTATCACATTAAATGCCCAACAGAAATACAGTGGTCAAAGTGCATTCACTACTAGTAGCCTTAAGAGAAGCATGGAAGCTAATGCATACCTGCCTCAAAATGCTTATTTGCAAATGGGGCGCATAGGATAGTAAGATTCGGGCCCCAGTCTGGCTACTCTAGGTCATTGGAGAAGTGAGTAGCTTTAAAATAGTAAGTACAGCATAGCAGCATCGATCACTATTGTTATTATTTTTTTTAAACAAACTTTATTGAGTTTTCCGTGTCAGCACAAACTTGCATTGCATCAAATTCGTTACATAATACTTCCCATCCGGGTAGATAGTACAAACATACATTGTCGGGTTCTGCAAATTGAAGTCTACAATACATATCGGTAGCTCGCCCTCTCAGTGCCCAAAACAAAGTGAAAAAATAATAAGGATGGTCCTCGCTAGCTAGTAACTTCCCAGGGTGATAGTTGCAATATAGCTTCAAATCATTACTACTCTAACTAAACTCCCTGACTTACCCCCACCCATCCCTCCCCCCCAGGCATGTCACTTCCATCTCTGCATAATATACTCAGTATCCATTTGTTATACGTGGGTTTCGCCAACATACCAGGGTTAACAGTGAAGTCGGTGTTGCGCCTCTACTGTGTGCTCATGTATCATGTTAGTGCTAGGGATGTCAGTACTGCTGTGCTTGGGTGCTAGCATTTTAATTTCCTATCGCTGGTACAGCAATTTCACTGTCTTTATCGCTATCAGTGTCCGGGTCCTTTAATAATCCCACTAACATTTCCCATGCTTTAGCCGCTTTTAATGCCTTTTCGCTACTCTTTCTCTTTGCCAATTGCGATCTTGTTTTTAGCCGTATGTGGAAACCAATGCAGCATACATGGGCCATCGCCGATTCCAAATGCCTGTCCGCTACAGCATTCAACAAGCCCACTACCTCAGTCCAATAAGTATCTAGTTGTGAGCACCCCCAGAACATGTGATGGAAGTCCGCTCCTCCCCCCCCGGCAGCGCAGACAGTCATCCAAGGTTTTAATTTTTGCTGAAGTGAGATAGGCTCTGTGCCCTTCCATACTCTTTCCACTACCTCAGCCCAGGTCTTGTCTGGTATCTCTTCCCCCACATCTTCCTCCCATTTGCGCTTAAGGACATTCAGGGGGAGCAGCTTCTCCTGCGTCATACGCCTGTACAGGCACGTGACCGCCTTAAACTTTCCTGCAGCTGTTACTATATGTTGACATCCCAATGAGGTTTTCGGTTCAGTTGGACCCTCCTTCCAGTGTCCACGGATAGCCGTGGTAAGCGCCGCATGGATCAAAAGGTCCCCCCCCCCTCGTAAATCAAAGCGCTCCAGTAAGTCGTGAAAAGGCAGCATGTTACCATCTTCATAAAGATCTCCTATGGTAGTCAACCCTTTCTCACCCCAGTCTACCAAATCCTGCCATGTACCTCCGTGGGGCAGTGCCTCACACATGGAAAGTGGTATATCAGGTGCATCTGGCACCACAATTCTTGCCCGTTTTAGGCTCCGTTTCCAGCACTGCCTCACCGCTTTAAGGTCCCCTGGAAGGGCACCAGCACGGATAGGAAGGTTCAGTACAATTTGAGAAAGTAATCTCAATGCCAGGGCACTATCTTTCCACTCTTCTGATCCACGCGGCGATGCTGCTACACTTTGCGTAAGCCATTGCAGCTGAGCTGCTATGTAATAGGTTTCAAAATCAGGAACTGCCCATCCCCCCTCTCACCTTGGATGCATTCATACATTCAAGGCCACCCTCTGTCTACCGGTGCCCCACAAGAAGCCTGTGACCATGGTCGTAAGCTGTTTAAAAATCCGAGCTGGAATCCAAACCGGCAGGGTCCCAAAGTAATATAATAGCCTGGGGAGGGCCACCATTTTAAGTAAGGCCACTCGCCCAGCCACTGATAGTGGAAGTGTCCCCCAGAACTCAAAGCTGCTCACCAGGCCTCGCACTGCCCTACCAATATTGCCCTCCAACATATCTGCTTGTGTATGGTATATCTTTACCCCCAAATACGGGAGGCACCGGTATTCCCACTGCACTCCTGCTATGTCCTGCGGTCCGTCTTTGTCTCCGACAGTTGGGAACGAACAAGGCTTTGCCCAATTTACTCTAAGTCCAGCTACCACACCCAGTTCATGTAATAATGCCTTCGCCCTAGGAGCGCTTGCCCCGTGTCTACCAAAAACATTAACAAGTCGTCGGCATAGTTGGCTAGCTATGTGGTGAATCTGCCCATGCACTTGTAGGCCTTGGAAGAATCGCCCCATCCAGCACAAACAGGAGTGGAGACAGCGGGCATCCCTGTCTCGTGCCCCGGCTTACGTCATAAGCATCGGATATCAATCTACCCGTCCTAAACCGTGCCTTAGAGCATTTGTAAAGTAAGGCCGTCCACTCTATAAATTTGTCCCCCAGTCCAAATTTAGCCATGACGTGGAACAGATAGGGCCATTCCAGGCTGTCAAAGGCTTTTTCTATATCGACAGCAAACACAGTGGCTGTGTCTTTCGGATAAGAGTCTGCTTCTAAAATCTGAATTAGGCGCCGAATATTTAGGGCCATATTCCTAGCGGGAATAAATCCAGCCTGATCCAGATGTATGATGGTCGACATGAAAGGTAGGAGTCGAGTGGCCAATATACGGCTCAGTATTTTACAATCTGTATTAAGCATGGATAACGGGCGGTATGCAGATCAGTCCCATGCTGGCTTACTAAGTTTAAGGAAAGGGATGATAACTGCCTCTCTCGTTGACACTGAAAGCTGGCCCATATGCTTCGAATCGTTATATAGCACTACCAATCGAGGTGCAAGCTGTTCAGCGTAGGTTAGGTAGAATTCCATGGGGAGGCCATCCGTCCTTGGAGTCTTATTTTGTAACATATGCTTAATAGCCACCCTCACTTCTCCAATCGCAATATCCATTCCTAACAACTCCACCTGATCATCATCCAATCGTGGGAGTTTGAGTTCACGTGTAAACTTACTCAAGGCACCCTCCTTCTCAGACGTCTTTCTCTTATATAATTCCTTGTAATAGTCAAAAAACAACTTATTTATACCCTGTTGAGTATAGCAAGCGCCTGCCCGGTGGTCCTGGATCTCCAGAATCATCGAGCCTCTGCGCGACGGGTTAGCCAGCCAAGCTAGGAGAGCTCCTGATTTGTCTCCCTCTGCGTGTGCACGTGTGATATAAGCTTTATAATCGAAACAACGCAACCGCTCCACTTGTGCCGCTACCGCCTCCTTTGCTTCCACTAGCTCCCCCTGTTTATCCGGCCTCCCAGGGCGATCTCTCTCCACTTCCCGAAGGTGGTGTTCCGCTTCTCCTAACTCCGCTAGCAGCCCCCTACGTACACCCACCGCCTCAGTGATACTACAACCCTGAATCACTGATTTAAAGGCGTCCCATTCCACTAAAGATGTTGAGGCTGTGCCCTCATTGTCCCTAAAGTATTGAGTTATGGAAGTGCCCACCGTGTCACGAAACGCTTGGTCTTCCAAGGCTTCTGTTCGTTAACGGCAAGTAGGTATCTTGGCTCGCACACGCGTCCATTGCATCCGGAGTAAAATGGGGTTGTGATCTGACAATGTCCTAGCAAGGTACTCACTGGCCTGCACTCCTGCATGCACATCCGGAGAGCATAAAAATGCATCTAAGCGCACGTGGAGGTCGTGCAATGTGGAGAAAAAAAAGTATTCCCGCTCCCCAGGATGTTGAACCCTCCAAGTGTCCACTAGCCCCCAGCGGACCTGCTAATGCCGCCTCGCCTCTGCTATTTTGTGGATGGGCGCATTAGGAAGAGGGGGGTGCGAGCGGTCCAAGATCACATCCGATACACAATTAAAGTCCTCGCCAAGCAATACTGACCCAGTAATATAGGGTGCTAGTTTCCCTGACAACTGCAAAAAAGAGGCAGGTTGTTCCATGTTGGGAGCATATTTGCTCCCCAAGGCTATGTCACGACCGTCTAGTTTCCCAAGAACCACTACGTATCTGCCCTCAGGGTTTATAAGTCTTTCCCTGCACTGAAAGGGCACCCCCCTCCATACCCAAATCAATGCTCCCAGAGCAAACGCGGAATAGGCGGTATAGAACATCTGGCCATGCCAGCGCCATTGTAATGCTGCTCTTTCCTGCGCCTTTAAGTGGGTTTCTTGCAGCAGCGCGATCTGAACCCCCCTGCGGACTAAGTAGGTGTGTATTTTATGTCGACGCCACATAGAGTGCAAGCCCCGTGCATTCCATGATATACACTTCAAGTCATTGGTGGTACCCATCCTCACAGTTTTGGGAAATCTGCAATGTAAACTGCCCTACTGACATGCCTGGCCCTAACCAATCCTGAATCTAACAAACATCCCCAACTCCCCCTCCCCAGGACAGCTACTGTTAAACTAGTACCCATCCAAACCATAAGAAAATTCACACTAAGTCCTCCGTCAACTACAGAGGTTCTGGGGACGTGTCTGGCTCGGGACTTCACTAACCATTACACACCAGCCCCATCATAAACAATACAGTCCAGGGCATTCACCAGTCATTAGAAGCATAAATGTTCTTCTGATCGCTCTGCCCACTCTGGCTTACCACCTTCGCTCAAATAATGCCATCTGCTGCGTCACCTCGGGCATCCGTTCGCTGCTGCCATGAGATGTGTCCGAGTCATTGCCCACTGACTCTCTGGTAGAGCCAGCTTCTTCTTCCGATACTGCAATTCGATCCTGCGCCAGTGCCACCACAGCTTGCAGAGCCTCTGCCCGCTCCTGTGCAGTCTGAGATACAGTGGGTTTCTTCTGGGTTCTGTTACGGGGAAGATGGTTCGGGCATGTTGTGGTTCGTTCCTGTGCTTCTCCAGGGTTCTCTCCTTGCGGTGTCTCTTTTTTGTACATCTCTAGCCAATCCCATGCATCTTTAGGAGAGTCAACATACTGTGTATTCCCATCCAGGATAATGCCAAGCTGGCCGGGAACATCAGGGAATACTGGAGGCCCTCGTCTCACAGTGCTTTCTTAACTGCCACATAGGAGGCCCGCTTCCTCTGCACCTCCAAAGTATAGTCCGGAAACCGCGTAACCCTAGCATTGTCCACAGTGAAGGGGCCCTCCGTCCTTGCTCTCTGTAGGAGTAAGTCCCTGTCACGAAAATGGAGCTTGGCGGCCTCCCCGGGGCCAGCGGCCTAGCCGGCACCCTGTGAGCCCTTTCCAGAGTGTAGAAAGCAGTGAGTCCCAACACGCTCCTAAACCACCTTTCCAGGAAGGCCACCATATCACCCCCTTCTGCTCCTTCTGGTAGCCCCACCACCCTGACTTTGTTTCTCTGATTACTTTCTTCAGCTTCTTCGGTCCTGCACTCCAGAACATGCACCCTGTCGGTTAGGGCCCCCAGCTGCTGTGTCATATCCTGCTGCGCCGGTGCCAGCTCTGCAACACTGGCCTCGGTTTTCTTGACCCTCTCCGAGAGCTTTTTATATTCATCTCTCAGTAGCCCAAGCCCTACTGAGACAGTACTGATATCCTGCTGGAGGGTTGCCTTCGTGTCCGCTATGGCCTCCAGTATTTTTTGAAGCTGTTGCTGCACCGGATCTTCCTGGGCAGTCTGTGGCTGGTCTTAAACACCTTCTTCTTGATCCTGGGGGGCCCCAGCCGGGTGACCCCTGGGTTTACCCATGGTGGCGCAGGCCCGCCTTGTGTTTCTGTACCCCCTACTCCGTCTGGTGGCGGGCACTCTCTGGGAGCAACCTAAGCCAGGTTCACCGTGCAGCGTCAGCTCTATCCAATGATGGGGGCTACTGGTTTGGCATCACTGTCAATACCTCCCTGGGTCAGTTCTAGGCTTGCATGCAAGGCCTAGGCTTTCCTCCTGCACCCCAGACCCTCAGCCGACGCGGCCGCAGGCGGGGGTTACCTGCTCTTCACCAACCCCAATCAAATCCGACCCTCGGCCGCCGCTTCCGCTGGAAGTACTGGAGCTTCACTCTGCTCTCCTCAGGTCCCCCACCCGTCTGGGGCCCACAAGTCACAGATCACCAGCAAGCAGCCCTCCAAGGCCCACTGCAGCTCACAGTGGGGCAATTCATCGCCACCATTCTCGTTGCGGCTGCCATATTTCTAGCCGGTGTTGCACACTTAACCGCCGCGGGGCGCAGCACCCAACAGAGACGTCAATCGCCCCTGAGTTCTCCCCGGGGGGGCCCCGCCTGGGTCCCTGACCCCAACGCCACCAGCCTTCTCCAAAGTCTGGCCCTGTGTGGGGCAAACAATCACCACACTGCTTGCGGGACCCACCTACTCGCAGCTCTCCACTGAACAAGGAGCCGTGCTCGTCCGGGTAATCCCTTACCGCAATGTCGGTCCTGGTTCCACTGGAGGCCTCCCACTGCCGTCGATGCTGCCGGTCCACTCTCTCAGGCAGCTGCTCCAGACAAGCGCCGATGGGCACCCCACTCTGCCCGATCTTTTGTCCAGGGCATCAATCTGAGCCAGGGTCAGGGGGCCACAGTGCAATCTCCCAGCCAGTCCTGCACCGCAAGCCCCGCGTGAGCCTACCACGTGCCTCTCTTCTCCAGGTCAGGCGACGCGCACCCCACAGCAGTCTCTACTTACTGTGCTGCTCCCGGTGCTCCAGGGGCCTTCCGATCGCCATCAAGTGAGACAGGGCACCCGCCCCGGCAAGGTTCCGCGGCAACGCCGGAACACACTCTGATGACCCCTCCTCATCGTCGGGTATAATTTCTCCTTGCCTCCAGCCCAGTGAGTCAGGGCACAGCCTTTTCCTTCTCTTCAAGGCCTCCTCATGCTGCTACTTGAGCATCCGTTATCGCCCCCTCCAGGCCATTGCAGCAGGGTGTAGTAGACGGCAGCGCAGCCCTGAACTGGCACCACGAGGCGGTCCCCACCTTCAAAGCAGAGTTCCGCAGTCTATGCGTATCGCAGACGCTCCCGCTGTCAGGACAGGTCCGCAGCCTCAGCCGATAATCAGTGCAAACGGCTATCAGCAGCTCTCCAGGTCTGCTCCTCGTGGGCTCGGCCCCGTGGGGGACACCGATGGTGGGTTGGGCGACCCCAGACGTATATTTACTCAGAATAACAGCGAGGCTGATGCGGAACTCTCTGCTCACGCGTCCGCCATTATCCCCAGCCAAGCCACGCCCAAACGATCACTATTATGACAAATACCTTTGAAGTCACATGTATACCTATGTTGACAGACTGAGAAGTCCCTCTCCCGGCATGTATTTCTTACTATTACAGAGTGTGACTAAAAGTGTCCCTTCCTCCGCTGATGCAAGATTTTGGCAATATTTATGTATGTGGTGTGTTTTTACATATATTGTATCTTGTATATTGTATGTCACAAGGCTCATTGGTCTCACTAGAAGTGGTCACACCTCGGATATGATTTTACTATTTCTTCAAAATTTGGCACAATGAGGTGTTTTAACTGAGCTGAGAAACAGACACGACACATTCAAAATTATCAATATAAGTAGTGCGTCTGTTGATGTATACTGCCAGTTGGTCCTGGCAGACTAACTTTCCTATTGTGTATTCACAGATTATCAAGCTATAACACCAAATAGGTGTTGTATGTATATATTTTATATATTTAGCATGCAGAGCGTGTTCAGCTATATGGTATAAAAGGAGTGGTATCAAAGAGTTTAGTTCTTTAGTCCTGAAGAAAAGCCATGGAGTACCGCTTGAAACATGAATACCCTTGGAAATTCAGGGACATGATTAACTTGACTTGCACTTTCCCTGTTTTTAATCATACCGACTAGAGGTCTGAATCAGTAAAATCTTTCCTATTAGACAGGTATTTTTATTTCTCACATCAAAGACCCCCCACTCCTATTTTTTCACTAGTTTATATCATTTATACACATTTATAAGTGCTCCCACACAGTTCGTAGATCGCAGCATGCTCCGTTCTGTAGCGGAAAGGGATGGACCCAATAATGAATCATGCCACCAAGGGGAAACCCAGGTGGGTGAGGGTTATATAAGAAAATATAACGTTTTCCCATACATGTGCAGGTATAGTCCACATAAAGAAGATGGGCTCTTTTTGTTTTTTGACATATATTAGAAGGAGGATGAGCCACTCTTGCCTCTCTTTTTCATCCATCTCCCCCCTTTTCTTCTTGAAGCAGTATGCATTCTACACTACAGCTTTGTAATGGAGCACAAGAAAAAGTCACCAGTGACCTTGTGTACATTTTGGCAATGTAATTGCTCACCATGCGTCTTTATCCTGAAATCTGTAATATCATGAATCTTACTATGGAGAAGACGGCAAGAGTGCAAAGAGTTGAATCTCCACCAAACAAGGGTCCTTTTTCTTAACTATATGAAGTAGGAACTTTCTTCGGTGGAGATGACCGCATATTCCTCTACATCAAAAACATGTCACTAAAATCAGCGAGAACCATGCTGGGGGGTCTCTTGCTAAGCTGTCCTTCATCCTGACAAAAGGCAGGAAGACCTTTGTATTCCTACACTGCCCCCTTTTCTTTTTTTTTAATGCATTTTGGGGGGGGACTTGTTTGAGGCAGAGTCTCAAGATGGCTGCCAACATTTTCTGGTTGAATTTTTTGCAGCCAATCAGATTTCAAGACGGGGACTGTCGGATCTTCAGAGGATCAGTGTCCCTAGAAAAAAATATGGATCTCTTTTAATATGTCTAAAACTTTTCAACGGATATACACCAAATTACAAAAAGAGATCTTTCTGGACAAAGAGCTACCTTTCTGCCAAATTTTATGTAAATCTGTCCAGCGGTTCGTGCAGTTGTTTCGGTCAAAATGGGAATGAACATTGGAAACACACATCTTTTGCCGCCTCTTGATGGATCGCCATGAAACTTTCCATGCACAACTAAATTCATATATATATATATATATATATATATATAAATTCACTGAAAAAACCATAGGTTTCACACACGTTATAGTTAGGAATTAGCATTTAAAAAACCTTAGAAATTCAGTGAAAAAACCATAGGTTTCACACACGTTATAGTTAGGAATTAGCATTTAAAAAACCTTAGAAACTCAGTGAAAAAACCATAGGTTTCACACATGTTATAGTTAGCTGGACATTTTACTCGTAAAAAACCAATGAAATTGCCCCGTTATAGTTAGTTCAGCTAACTATAACTCGCGCGCCCGCAATGCACTGCTGATGACGTCACATATTACATCACTCATGACATGGTCAGTGACATCACTCATGACATCACTGATGACATCTCAAATGACATCACTGATGACCTCACTGATGACATCATCCAGTGAATGTGTGTTTTTCTGAAAATTAAATATGTTTTATATATGTATATCTCAAGGTCGATGGAAGAATAAATGGGTATATAAGTGTCTAAATGGATGATTTGTTTTTGAAAAATTGATTGTGTAACTGACTGATTAAGTGTATCTCTCACTTTGTGTATAAGTGGCTGCATGGGTTGGTGAGTAGCTACATGGGTGTCTATATAGGTTATTAGTTGTTTTTTTGAGTATCAGTCTGAGTGTCTGTATGGTACGGTGGGGGGTATTACGTAGTGCATAGATGCATGAATGAGTGACTCACTGTTTGTATGTGTTGAAGACAGCATGTGTGCAGGACTGTATGGGTGGATGAGTGTGTGTATGGGTGTGTTAGTGAGTGAATGACTGTCTCAATAGTGTCTTCAGGAGTAACTACATATGTTTTAAACTAGTATATGTGAGTATTGGTGTATATATGTGAGTATATATGAGAGGGAGAGATTGAAAGAGTTCCTGTATGAATAAGTATGTGTTTCTATAAGTGATTGTTTAAAAGACTAAGTATGTGTAAGTTTCCGTAGAAGTAAGTATGGTGGTGTGTGTATTACTGTATATGCAAGTAAATGTATGTTTTATTCTTTATTAGCATGAGTGACTATGTGTGTGAGTAACTCTATGGATGAGTGGCATTGTGTAACAGGATGTATAGATGTATGAGTACATATGATGAGTGAGTACATGTATGAGTGACTGTATAGGACTGTTGGTGAATGAGTGGATGTGTATGTGGATCTTAGAATTACTGAAGAGGTTGTTGTAACTGGTATTGGTATGTCCATTGTTTTGAAATTTTTAGTCTCTATTTTTGAATGTGTGTATCAAAGCTTATATTAAGGTGAGAGGAGGTCTGCCACTCTATCACAAGGATGATGTCATCAGTGATGTCATCAGTGATGTCATTTGAGATGTCATCAGTGATGTCATGAGTGATGTCACTGACCATGTCATGAGTGATGTAATATGTGACGTCATCAGCAGTGCATTGCGGGCGCGCGAGTTATAGTTAGCTGAACTAACTATAACGGGGCAATTTCATTGGTTTTTTACGAGTAAAATGTCCAGCTAACTATAACATGTGTGAAACCTATGGTTTTTTCACTGAATTTCTAAGGTTTTTTAAATGCTAATTCCTAACTATAACGTGTGTGAAACCTATGGTTTTTTCACTGAATTTCTAAGGTTTTTTAAATGCTAATTCCTAACTATAACGTGTGTGAAACCTATGGTTTTTTCAGTGAATTTCTAAGGTTTTTTAAATGCTAATTCCTAACTATAACGTGTGTGAAACCCATGTTTTTTTCAGTGAATTTGCAAGGTTTTTTAAATGCTATTTTTTTTTTTTTTTCTTCATTTTTTTCAAACATATTTTTAATTTAATTTTTTACCTTTTATAAAGACTATGCTTAATTTTTTAAAATCATTAAATATTTATTTTATATAATTTTTTAAAATAAACAAGTAAAATTTATTTCCAGATTTTTTTTTTTTTTTTTTTTATAGTACGCGTACCGTAAGCTCACGGTAAGCGTACGGTTTACGCAACGTCCGTAATCTATCTACGCAGCTTGCGTATAGTTACGTACTTTGCGTAGCGCGCGTACTGCGCGTGGGACGCGTGCGCGCTTACGCAACACGCGCACGTTACGCGGAAGTGCCGGGAAATGACTGTTATGCGCATGCGCGCAAGCGCGTGTCTTTTTTACGCGCACGCGTACTTTTTGCCGTAAGCGTACCGTAAGCGTACCGTAAGCGTACGGTAGGTCATGTGATCTTGAAACACAACTTTTGATTGGTTGAAACTACTTTCAGTTCTAGAACTCTCCTACACCACACCCATTCCCCTCATTTCTGCTTGTGATCCCTTGGGAGAAGGAGCTGGTTTGTCTTTGGGATACGATGGCAGAACAGCAGAGCTCTTCTGAGAGTGAGGCTAGCACCAGCAGCACTGTCTTGAGGCAGAGAGCGAGGAAAGTAAAACCTTCTTATGTTTGGGATTATTTTACTTTTCCAGAAGGCCAGCAAAAGGTGAATGCACCCTTAGTTACTTGCAAGCTGTGTCAGCGTGTACTTTCTAGAGGTAATCCTGACAGGAAGTATTCCTTTGGGAATCACACCATGATGAGGCACCTCAAGGATGTACACAAAAGGACACATGCTCAACTTTTTGGAGGTAACTCTTCAGAAAGACGAGCCAGTACATCCACAGCAGCTCAGCCTGGACCATCACCTGCAGAGCTTACTCCTTCTTCTGCAGCTCAGGTGAGCCCTTCATCTGTGGGGGGAGAATCTCCTTTTGCTGGCCCTCTGGAAATGAACCCTCGATTTCGGAAGGTTGATATTCATTGCACATTTTGTAAAGCTCTAATTTGTTATAGGGAGACCAGTGTTTCCCTAGTGAATAACAAAATAGATCAGCACATTTGTAGCTTTGAATGATTTTCCCATGGTTCCTTTCCTCTGTCCCTGCATGAACACAACGGTTCTTTTAAGAGCCAACCTTATCTTTCATCTTCTTTTTACATTTTTTTTTAAAAACTTTTTTTTTTTTTTTTTACCGTACGCGTACGGTAAGCGTACCTTTTTTTTTATTTTTTAAAAAAAACACTAAAAATCATTTTTCACATTACAAGGTCCTTGAGAGACTACAATTATTACTATTGACTTACCATACTCACTGAAAAAAATATTTATTCATTTGTTTTTTTAAAAAATAGTTTTTAAAATGGTTGTAGTTTACGAAAATTTTCTATATCAATCTGAAAAAAAAGAAAAAAGTATTAATATCTTTAAACCATTTTATAATACAGTACACATATTTACATTTTTTACCAAAAAATATTTTTGCCTTATTTTTGCTGTTTTCAGAATATATTGCATTTCACTATAAATTGTGAAAGCAATTGCATTCATCATTTTACAGCGGGCAAAAAAAAATAACAATCTCAAAGATTGTATTAAAAAAGCCCAGAATCTCTTCTCACTTAAACTTATCATTACAGAAATGCATATTATTCTAAAAAAATATCATCTAAAAACAATACTTTTTTCTTTAAAATACCGTCTGATATTTTTGTTTCAGGAGTATAATCACAATATTATATCTCAAATAACTCCAAAATACATCTGATTTTATTTCCTTTAGGCCAAATTGTATTTTTTTTTTTTCCCTGGAATAAATTTCCAAGGGAAAACCATTAAAATTCTAAAGTTTAATCTGTCCAGATCTCACCGATTCTCTGTAACATTTTGGTTCACAAAAATTTTTTGAATAATTTATTTAGTCCACAATAGAATTGCTTACTTTTCCACATGGCCAAATAGTAATTTTTTAAATCATTTTTGTAAAAATTTCCAATGGCAGTCCAATAGCATTCCAAAATTTAAAATGTGCAGAAGTTACCGATTATCTCTAAATTATTGGTTTTTCAAAATTGCATTAAAAATTTAAAAAGTCCACATTACAATTGGTTATCTTTCCTTTAGGCCAAATGATAATTTTAAAAAATATTTTTTCTACAAAATTGCAATGGTAATCCAGTAAAATGGTAAAATTATTTTGTCCACATCTTGCCAAGTCTCTCTAAAATTTAGGTTTCAGAAAGATTAGATAGGAATTTGCTAAATCAAAAGGCAAACGTTGTTTGAAAATCAATTGGGAATCATTACACAGTGTCCAACCTTTTTCACATTTAAGATAAACTGTGTAATGTCCAGAAGTAACAGTAGGTCCATCATGGAAAATTATTGCAACAGTTACAAAAGTTTTTCCTGAAATTGATAATTGCTGTCCTGTAAACTTCTTTATTAAAGTATCCAATTTTGAACCATCAGCTCTACATCGTTGCATCATTAAAATTACATACTGTCCGTATTCCCTTAAAATTAATGTTGAAAACATGTCAGAATTACACTCACCACATTTCATGCTATGATTAGCATCTTTAACTAATTTTGCAAAAGTGACTGTTTTACTCTCTGGCAATGTCAAATAAATAAACCTTTCATTATCAACAATAGAGCCACATATATTATAACAATTTTCACAACTATGTTCCCATTTATAAGAGAGACCAAAAAAAATGTCAATGGGAACTCCTTCTTCTTCCACTACCTGAAGAAAAAACAACAAGAATTCCTGTGCGTCTTGCTGTACATTTTGAGAAAACTGTGTTCGTCCTGAACATACATCTAAAAGTTTTCTAATGTCAGTAGCACTTTCTATTTGAGTTTTATCTTTACTCAGCTTTTGAAAAAGGAGACTGAGCTCTGAACAGAATCTTTTTCCCTGATTTACTATTATCTGCTCTTGCAAACTTTCCAGATAAAATACAACATTCAGCACTACATTAGCGTAGCAGTTGACACCAGAGCTATTTTCAAAATGACATCCTACAACCTGTTCTTCATTTTCCTTATTCTTTTTGCTTGCAATTACATCACTCCTCTTTTTTTTCCTCTTCTCTACATCTTCATTACAGATATTCTCATTTCTCCTTTTACGAGAAACTACACGTTTCTCCAACACAGGATACTGACCTAAATGAGGAGCATAGGTTCTTCTTAATCTATTATACTCCTTTACACAGTTTGTATCAGCACTAACTTTTGAATCATCAAAGTCAATCATGAATAAACCTGATAATGTTTTGACTCGTGACAAAGCTACATATGCCATACCTTCTTTGAACACAGTTGAACCAATGTTCACAAATGCACAATCTACAGTCAATCCTTGAGACTTGTGGATAGTTACAGCATATGCTAGTGAAAACGGAAACTGCTTCCTACGTACATATAAGTCTTTCACAAGCATGAAACGAACTGAACAACGACAAATGTCTTTAACTTCCTCTATCTGATCAAATTTTATTTTTAAACATTCAATTCCATCTTTTTTCTGATAATTAATAAAACCCACAACTCTTCCCATCGCTCCATTCACTAAGCCTTTTTCAACATCCAAATTTCTCCTTAAAAACACTCTACAGTTCATGCAAACATATAGATTTTTTTCTAATCCTGCTGTTTTGGAGATATTCTTCTCTAGTGAGTCCAATTTATTTTTCAGTTTGCCTGTTACTGTGACAGTAATTCTTCCATCCTCAATTTTGTCCACTGCTTCCAATTTCATGATGTCTTCATTTTCCAATTTCAAAAGCTCCTCATTAAATATTGAGCATTCACGTAGAGTTGGCATTAAGCAGATGACACTTTTGTTTTCTGCAATATTCTTGTATATTTTCTCTGCAACTATTTCTTCCTTTGGAAATAAGTTATGTAGCAGCCGACTCTGTAATGCTTTTTTGCCAACTTCTGTGAGTAGTCCAATTCTGATATCTTTCAGAATACTTCCATATTCTTCATCGTTTGCTTGCCTCATATTAGTTGTAAGTTCCTTGTACTCAAAGAAGGACCAAATATTTGTATTTCCAATGCTTCCCAATGACTTCTTCGTGTCTTCATGTGTCACAGTATTAAACACTGGTTGTCCTTTAACTGGAGTAAGTTGCAAAAGATCCCCAAAAACTATGACGTGTTTTCCACCAAATAACACGTCATAGTCTGTCTTCAAAATTTGCTGCATTCTTAAATGCACAAAGGCAAGCATTAAGTTTGATACCATGCTCACCTCATCAATAATGAGAACTTGCATCTTCTTCAATACTCTTGACAC
The DNA here is from genome assembly GCF_964204655.1 of Triturus cristatus. Taxonomy (NCBI): domain Eukaryota; kingdom Metazoa; phylum Chordata; class Amphibia; order Caudata; family Salamandridae; genus Triturus; species Triturus cristatus. The sequence continues at coordinate 928,593,102 of NC_140593.1, read as the reverse complement.
TTCTAAGGATGCTTCTCCAGTTAGCTTGTTGAATTGTATTTTGTTCTCATGCTCCACTGGTAACATTAGCAAACGATGTAAGGTGATTCCTTTTATGTTATATGCTGCTAACCCAGTTGGAGCAGTAACCACACAAGACAAAGTAGAATCCGTTTTTTGCTTTAGGTAGCTTCTGATGGCTTTAATTAGGAAACTTTTTCCAGTGCCAGCTTGTCCGCTTACATACATCCTGATTGGATGAAATGATGTGCATGAGCACTCTTTTTTGATATGTAGAAATCCGTGATCAATTTTGTTTTTGATCTCTTCATAAATTTGTTGCTGCTCTTGATTCAGTTGTCTTTCCAAATTTTCTAAGTCTATAAATTCTTCTTGAGCTTGATTCATAGCCGTTTCCACTTCATTCATGGCTATTGATGCTTCATTTTCAACGATTGGTTGTCCTAGGGGATCTTGACTGTATGTTCCTGAACTTTGGCTGTCCTGAGAACTGTCTCTAGCTATTTCTGCTGCAATTGTAGTTTCCTGTTCAATTTCTTCATTTAACATTTGCAGATAAGTTGAGAATGTACTGCATTGTATGCTGTCTTTGCAAGCATTAAAAGAATCTTCATAGCTCTGGAATTCTCCCAGTAGTTCATCCTCTGTACGCCATGGTTTAAACAACTGTAAAAGAGCCAAGTAGTAAAATTCTTTCTTGTCGGTAGTGTCGCAACTCAGCTTCCGGTGATTTATCAAACTTCCTTTGGTTTGCTTCACCAAACATCCTTCTTCACCAACAACTTTATATTTTCCACTGTTGATGTCTTCTGCAGCTTTCCGTGAATAAATGTAGTTCTGCAGCACTTCATAGAGACACATGTTCTCCAGATGATGACTTCTCTTGGGATAATATGTGTCCAACATGTTTGTTTTCAATATGTCTGTACTTTCTGGGTCATTCTCAGCCAAATATTCAATTTCTCCAACAGATTTCAGTACCCGATTTCTCATTGCTGCAAGGCCTAAACTTGCCCAAATTATTCTTCTTGACTTCGAGTAGAGACTTGCAGAAGATAACCTATCTGAACATTCGTAGGATCCAATTTCTCGATGCGATAACATCTTCAAACTAAAACTGTACAGCTTCTTACTGACAGTCTTCTCGTGAGAAATCTCTTCCCACATTTCCTTCAATTCTGTTTTTTCTGATTTCGTAATGTAAGACGTTACATATCGAGCAACAGCAATGGAATTGTCAGCAACATACTGTATATCCATGTTAGCGTTCCACATGGATAAAATGACTGGGTTGTAGTCATTTATATTTTTTGATTCTTCTTTTCTTTTAAGGTTGTAGGTATTCTTAGGTGATTTTCTTGTGATAGTATGTCTCACAGCTGACATAAAACTGTTGACTCTTCCATTTGTAAGAACAGGTCTAGGAAATCCAAATCGACATTTAGTGTAGTATTTTTCTTTGCTCTTGTATTTCCGTCGACAGTATTTTCCACACCGATGACTTTGGAAACGTAGAACTTGCTCCTTTAACTTGTTCTCTTCTGTGTTTTTAGGTATAGCACATGTTGCATATTCTTCAATGTAAGATAACACTGCTTCATCAGTATCTGTTCCAAACTTTGGGGCATCCTTGATCCACAGCAGCATATGAATATGAGGAGCACCTCTTGCCTGGTACTCTTTTCTCCAAAAGAAATCCACTACTTCTCCAAGGGGTGGATTTTTTTTATTGCAGATGAAGGACATCATAGCCTCAAATCTATGATTGAAATATCTGCAAACATTAACCGGATCCAATGAGCACAGTTCTCCTGCTGTCTTGTATTCGATGTTTTCAATGTTTGAATTGGCCTCTCGTAGAAAATCCAGTAAATCATCCCAAGCGTACTCGGCGCAGCTTAGGGTAAGGAACCATGTTGGTGTTCCTAAGTTGCGTAACATGCATTTTAGTTCACCATGGCGTCGGTACCAATATTCATTTGTCCCACGCTGACAAGCCATCAGATTGATCAGTTGTGTTTCCAAATGATCATCTCGGTGCTGCACTTTCTCCATAAAATCCTTAGCAGACACATTTTGTAAATGTACTCCACTTTTTAAAATGTGATTTACTGCATAAGACAGTGCAGACAAGTCGCTTTCAAATAAAAGATGGAACAAATAAGGGATACTTTGTCGAAATCTGGGATCTTCAGCATATAGTCTTGTAGTCCGATACTCAGAAGCTGGAATCTGTTCCGGACGTTCATCGTATCGTCCTCCTTTTCCTTTAGGAAACAGCTGGGGAAAACATCGAGCTTCCAAGCTCTCCTCCCATACACTCACGGGATTTCCTTTTGCTTTCTTCATCTGAAAGAGATCAATATTGTCTCCCATAACTTCTTTCGAATGGAGAGGATGTATGCTAAAATGTTCATAAATTTCTTCTTCCTTTGACTTGTCCACTTTTTCAATTTGTCCAGTTGGTGTTTCTGTGTCTCCTTGTAAATCTTCTTCTTCTTCTTCTTCTTCTATATAAATTGATTCATACCATTTGTTATTTTTTTTCAAATACAAATTTGCTCTTTGTACTTTCCGCACATCTACCAGCTCCTGCCAAATCTTCTTATTCTTTGTAGGGACACCATTAACCAGAATAATTAATGGTTCAGTTTCCAAAGTATCTGCATCAATAGTTTCCATATTTTTTTTCAAATCCAAGGGCAAATACACCACTCTACCTTTTAAACCTCTCAGTAAATCTGAAGGAGGTAATTTACCAGTTTTGGGCTCCATACGTACTATGGTCTGGAACGGATGAACACATTGAATGAGTATAGACTCATATGTATTTAATTCAGAAAGTTCAGCAGGAATAGCATCCAATTCTAAATTATTATGTACAGCTCTGGTCGGCATTCTATTTTCCTCTAACTTGTTGTAGCAGTATTTACAAATACGCTGATCTTCACCCAATTCAAAATAATTTTCAAGAAATATATATGTGGCAAAATCCATCCACTTATAATTATCTTCATTTTCACTCTTTCTGTAGAGATCAACATTCCTAGTTTGTTTTCTATAATGAGTTCTGCGGCAACAAATACAAGTAACATTTGGTCTTTCATTAGAGACTATTGCAAATTTTGTTATGTGATCATTAAATGTGTTACTTACAGAGGGTTCTACATTCTCTTCCACTTCTGCCTCATTTACTGTGTCCTTCTCTGCACTGTTTTGTTCAGGACCAAAGTAACAAAACTGAATTTCATCAACAACCTTCTCTACATCTGATACCGTTCCTCGGAACAGAGCCCTATTCAATTCATTTAACTTTATTGCTGGACTTTTGGCAAAATACAACCGTCTCACAAACTTTCTCATTTCAGTATGATGAACAGCCAGCATCCTAAAATGATGGAAAACACTATTGCACACTTTTCTAGATAGACAAGCAAGAGAATGACCCTGCAAACCAGTATTCTCTCTCACTCTGCATGGATCCAGACTTTGAAGCACCTTAATCTTTTGTTTTACACTTTTTTTACTATATTCTCTTAGAAACTCTCGAAATCTGTCAATAGATTCCTGACGCACAGTGCAAATACTACTACAATTCCAAGTGTACACTGGGGCTTTAGGACGTCTCCCCATTGCCTCATCTGCCATCACTTGTACCTCATCTCTTGGAACCATTATCTCCTTCTCCATTATGCAACCATTTTTTACTTCGTATGAACGACCTCTGGTGTCAACTGCATGCAGCAAACTATTACTTTGAAAATAGCTTTCTTCATTAAAAAAAGGTTCACTACTTGAACTATGCATCCACTTTCCTAAAAACACTTTACAAAAGTTTGTTCTGTTCACTACTCTTTTGCTTTTGCTTTGTGATTTCAGTACATTAACCATTTTATCTAATGTACGCATCCTATTCAAAATTAATATGAATAGTTTCCTTTTTAATTCTAATGCTTTTGCTGCAATGGCTTCAATTTCTTTTTTTCTCTTATAATATTTAGCCTTTTGCTTATATTTCTTTATATCCTTTATCAAATTGGACATAACTCTTCTCTGAAACATTTTTCTACGTATCTCTTTAAATGCTGTTTTTCTGTTTATGTTAAACTTTTCAATTGCAGAAGGTATATTTGCATTAACTAAATCCTCAATTTTTTGCTGTTCTGTAGGTTTTGTTACATTTTTCCGAGAACAGACATTTTGTACATTTTTGTTTGTTTTCAATATTTTGTTTAGGAATTGTTTTTTTTGCTTACCAGAAGATTTTTTCTTTTTCCCAACATCAGCATCTTCTACTAACTTTGGTCCTCCAGTTGTCCTCAAATATAGTTTTTTTTTTAGCGTTTTTTGAACTCGAGATTTTGTAGGCATCTTAAATTTTGTTCACTGTTCTTCAGCAATACCTGAAAAAAACTAAAAAAAAAATCCTTTATTGTATTTAAATATATTACTACATTTCTTTTCACAATAGTCACAAAACGAAATTTCTTTGCCAATTTGAAAGCACACTTACTGCTCTTTTTTTTTTGGGCCAAGTGAAAATCTCTTTTTACACTTTGAAATCACTTTTACAGACTGACACATTCTGAAACCTTTTTTTTAAATTTATTTAAATGCACATGTCCAAGCTGTTTTTTTTTCAGACCACCACCGTGTGTATTCTCTGTGACTGCCTACACTCCAGCAGGGGCAACCAGCCTTAGTGATGCTGAATGTATTTGCATTACAGACTTAAACCTGAAAACCCCACTCGCTTCTAATTACTGTGCATGACTATACATGGCAAGCACATGGGTGTGTGCTAAGCCTCTGCTTCTTCCCCCAAAAATTCGCTCCTCTTTTCCATCTACTGCAACTGTGAAATCACCAGAGCAAGACGCAATAAATTTCTGCCTATAATTCTTCTATGCACACAGAGTCATGTTTTCACATTAGTGCCAAAACGAAATTTCTTTGCCAATTTGAAAGCACACTTACTGCTCTTTTTTTTTCGGGCCAAGTGAAAATCTCTTTTTACACTTTGAAATCACTTTTACAGACTGACACATTCTGAAACCTTTTTTTTAAATTTATTTAAATGCACATGTCCAAGCTGTTTTTTTTTCAGACCACCACCGTGTGTATTCTCTGTGACTGCCTACACTCCAGCAGGGGCAACCAGCCTTAGTGATGCTGAATGTATTTGCATTACAGACTTAAACCTGAAAACCCCACTCGCTTCTAATTACTGTGCATGACTATACATGGCAAGCACATGGGTGTGTGCTAAGCCTCTGCTTCTTCCCCCAAAAATTCGCTCCTCTTTTCCATCTACTGCAACTGTGAAATCACCAGAGCAAGACGCAATAAATTTCTGCCTATAATTCTTCTATGCACACAGAGTCATGTTTTCACATTAGTGCCAAAACGAAATTTCTTTGCCAATTTGAAAGCACACTTACTGCTCTTTTTTTTTCGGGCCAAGTGAAAATCTCTTTTTACACTTTGAAATCACTTTTACAGACTGACACATTCTGAAACCTTTTTTTTAAATTTATTTAAATGCACATGTCCAAGCTGTTTTTTTTTCAGACCACCACCGTGTGTATTCTCTGTGACTGCCTACACTCCAGCAGGAGCAACCAGCCTTAGTGATGCTGAATGTATTTGCATTACAGACTTAAACCTGAAAACCCCACTCGCTTCTAATTACTGTGCATGACTATACATGGCAAGCACATGGGTGTGTGCTAAGCCTCTGCTTCTTCCCCCAAAAATTCGCTCCTCTTTTCCATCTACTGCAACTGTGAAATCACCAGAGCAAGACGCAATAAATTTCTGCCTATAATTCTTCTATGCACACAGAGTCATGTTTTCACATTAGTGCCAAAACGAAATTTCTTTGCCAATTTGAAAGCACACTTACTGCTCTTTTTTTTTCGGGCCAAGTAAAAATCTCTTTTTACACTTTGAAATCACTTTTACAGACTGACACATTCTGAAACCTTTTTTTTAAATTTATTTAAATGCACATGTCCAAGCTGTTTTTTTTTCAGACCACCACCGTGTGTATTCTCTGTGACTGCCTACACTCCAGCAGGGGCAACCAGCCTTAGTGATGCTGAATGTATTTGCATTACAGACTTAAACCTGAAAACCCCACTCGCTTCTAATTACTGTGCATGACTATACATGGCAAGCACATGGGTGTGTGCTAAGCCTCTGCTTCTTCCCCCAAAAATTCGCTCCTCTTTTCCATCTACTGCAACTGTGAAATCACCAGAGCAAGACGCAATAAATTTCTGCCTATAATTCTTCTATGCAGACAGAGTCATGTTTTCACATTAGTGCCAAAACGAAATTTCTTTGCCAATTTGAAAGCACACTTACTGCTCTTTTTTTTTTGGGCCAAGTGAAAATCTCTTTTTACACTTTGAAATCACTTTTACAGACTGACACATTCTGAAACCTTTTTTTTAAATTTATTTAAATGCACATGTCCAAGCTGTTTTTTTTTCAGACCACCACCGTGTGTATTCTCTGTGACTGCCTACACTCCAGCAGGGGCAACCAGCCTTAGTGATGCTGAATATATTTGCATTACAGACTTAAACCTGAAAACCCCACTCGCTTCTAATTACTGTGCATGACTATACATGGCAAGCACATGGGTGTGTGCTAAGCCTCTGCTTCTTCCCCCAAAAATTCGCTCCTCTTTTCCATCTACTGCAACTGTGAAATCACCAGAGCAAGACGCAATAAATTTCTGCCTATAATTCTTCTATGGACACAGAGTCATGTTTTCACATTAGTGCCAAAACGAAATTTCTTTGCCAATTTGAAAGCACACTTACTGCTCTTTTTTTTTTGGGCCAAGTAAAAATCTCTTTTTACACTTTGAAATCACTTTTACAGACTGACACATTCTGAAACTTTTTTTTTATATTTATTTAAATGCACATGTCCAAGCTGTTTTTTTTTCAGACCACCACCGTGTGTATTCTCTGTGACTGCCTACACTCCAGCAGGGGCAACCAGCCTTAGTGATGCTGAATGTATTTGCATTACAGACTTAAACCTGAAAACCCCACTCGCTTCTAATTACTGTGCATGACTATACATGGCAAGCACATGGGTGTGTGCTAAGCCTCTGCTTCTTCCCCCAAAAATTCGCTCCTCTTTTCCATCTACTGCAACTGTGAAATCACCAGAGCAAGACGCAATAAATTTCTGCCTATAATTCTTCTATGCACACAGAGTCATGTTTTCACATTAGTGCCAAAACGAAATTTCTTTGCCAATTTGAAAGCACACTTACTGCTCTTTTTTTTTCGGGCCAAGTGAAAATCTCTTTTTACACTTTGAAATCACTTTTACAGACTGACACATTCTGAAACCTTTTTTTTAAATTTATTTAAATGCACATGTCCAAGCTGTTTTTTTTTCAGACCACCACCGTGTGTATTCTCTGTGACTGCCTACACTCCAGCAGGGGCAACCAGCCTTAGTGATGCTGAATGTATTTGCATTACAGACTTAAACCTGAAAACCCCACTCGCTTCTAATTACTGTGCATGACTATACATGGCAAGCACATGGGTGTGTGCTAAGCCTCTGCTTCTTCCCCCAAAAATTCGCTCCTCTTTTCCATCTACTGCAACTGTGAAATCACCAGAGCAAGACGCAATAAATTTCTGCCTATAATTCTTCTATGCACACAGAGTCATGTTTTCACATAAGTGCCAAAACGAAATTTCTTTGCCAATTTGAAAGCACACTTACTGCTCTTTTTTTTTTGGGCCAAGTGAAAATCTCTTTTTACACTTTGAAATCACTTTTACAGACTGACACATTCTGAAACCTTTTTTTTAAATTTATTTAAATGCACATGTCCAAGCTGTTTTTTTTTCAGACCACCACCGTGTGTATTCTCTGTGACTGCCTACACTCCAGCAGGAGCAACCAGCCTTAGTGATGCTGAATGTATTTGCATTACAGACTTAAACCTGAAAACCCCACTCGCTTCTAATTACTGTGCATGACTATACATGGCAAGCACATGGGTGTGTGCTAAGCCTCTGCTTCTTCCCCCAAAAATTCGCTCCTCTTTTCCATCTACTGCAACTGTGAAATCACCAGAGCAAGACGCAATAAATTTCTGCCTATAATTCTTCTATGGACACAGAGTCATGTTTTCACATTAGTGCCAAAACGAAATTTCTTTGCCAATTTGAAAGCACACTTACTGCTCTTTTTTTTTTGGGCCAAGTAAAAATCTCTTTTTACACTTTGAAATCACTTTTACAGACTGACACATTCTGAAACCTTTTTTTAAAATTTATTTAAATGCACATGTCCAAGCTGTTTTTTTTTCAGACCACCACCGTGTGTATTCTCTGTGACTGCCTACACTCCAGCAGGGGCAACCAGCCTTAGTGATGCTGAATGTATTTGCATTACAGACTTAAACCTGAAAACCCCACTCGCTTCTAATTACTGTGCATGACTATACATGGCAAGCACATGGGTGTGTGCTAAGCCTCTGCTTCTTCCCCCAAAAATTCGCTCCTCTTTTCCATCTACTGCAACTGTGAAATCACCAGAGCAAGACGCAATAAATTTCTGCCTATAATTCTTCTATGCACACAGAGTCATGTTTTCACATTAGTGCCAAAACGAAATTTCTTTGCCAATTTGAAAGCACACTTACTGCTCTTTTTTTTTTGGGCCAAGTGAAAATCTCTTTTTACACTTTGAAATCACTTTTACAGACTGACACATTCTGAAACCTTTTTTTTAAATTTATTTAAATGCACATGTCCAAGCTGTTTTTTTTTCAGACCACCACCGTGTGTATTCTCTGTGACTGCCTACACTCCAGCAGGGGCAACCAGCCTTAGTGATGCTGAATGTATTTGCATTACAGACTTAAACCTGAAAACCCCACTCGCTTCTAATTACTGTGCATGACTATACATGGCAAGCACATGGGTGTGTGCTAACCCTCTGCTTCTTCCCCCAAAAATTCGCTCCTCTTTTCCATCTACTGCAACTGTGAAATCACCAGAGCAAGGCGCAATAAATTTCTGCCTATAATTCTTCTATGGACACAGAGTCATGTTTTCACATTAGTCCCAAAACGAAATTTCTTTGCCAATTTGAAAGCACACTTACTGCTCTTTTTTTTTCGGGCCAAGTGAAAATCTCTTTTACAGACTGACACATTATGAATCCACCATGTGTAACTACAACAAAAACAATTCCCATTTCTATTATTCATTTCTTAAGTTACCACATACATCCCCTCTCAAACTGTAAACTCACCTTTAAATTTAGTTAGTTGTGAAAGAAATGTGTCACTCAAACAGCAGATTATCAGAGCCAGGATCTCTGTTCTGTACACCTCTCTCCTCTCAGCAGAACCAGATAATGGCAAACTTTCCCTCTATTTTTCCACACATATACATGTAAGTTTCAAATCTCAGTGCTTCCCCCTTTTTTTCAAATGTAATGACACATTTCTATTGGTTGAAAACCAACCCTTTTCCAAAAGTACCCTGCCCCCAACTTGACTTCTGCCTAGTACCCTTCCCCCAACTTGACTTCTGCCTGCTACCATAGCAACAGCTCATGGAACACTGCTGTGTGCAGTTAGGTCAGAAGTTCGACACACAATGTTTCAATTCCACAGAGCAAGAGTGCTTGACTTTTCAATCCTAACTGCAAATCCATAGTACTGTTCTTTGGTTACACATTTTTTTGTACCAATACAAAACATGCTTCTATTAATTTTCACATACAGCCTAGTTTTTTTTCTAGAATGGTATGAAACAGCCAATCAGTTCTTTTTGTTTTGTAAAAAATATGTATGCCTCCATTTCCAAACTGTCTTTCTTTTCATATTGCCATTCTACTGAAAGACACCTCCTGAGTGCATCCAGTTCTCCTTTGAAGATGTTCACAGTGTGGATTGTAGGGCACAGCTATGTCTTCTGGAGTGAAAAGTTTGCAGAGAAAACAGATATGGTGAGAGACCTTGCTTTGCCAAATGTAGACATTAAATGGATTGGTCAGAGAGGGTTAAAGTGGCACCAATTGATGCCATTGGTGAAATCCTTCATGCATATCCAACACCCTGACCTCATAATAGTGCACTGTGGTGGCAATGACCTAGGCACTTTGACTGGGGTAGGTCTGGAAATGCTTATGAAGGACACCTTTGCACAACTGTTTACACTTTTCCCTAAAACTGCCTTTGTGTTTTCCAACATATGCCAAAGGCAAAAATGGAACTGGTCCAATCATTTCTGTCCACAGATTGACAAAGCAAGAAAGCACGTCAACAAATCTGTTTCTGCTTTCCTCCGTGACTATGGTATGGGTGCCATTTACCACAACAACTTGCGTTACGACATGCAAGACATTTATAGAGGAGATGGTGTGCACTTCAATGATGAAGGGAACAGAGTCTTCCTCTTGAACCTTAGACTCTGCATCGGTACTTACTTGTAGGTACCACTAAAAAAATTACTCCATAAACACAACAGCTCTTTTTAGAGCTCCCTAATTTCTAAACTCTTAAATCTGATTTTCATTTATTTATTTTTATTTTTTTTACCGTACGCTTACCGTGAGCTTACCGTACGCGTACCCCGTGATTTTTTTTAAAATCAATAAATGTTTTTTTTGTACTTTTCTGTCCTTCTTTGACCCCCTTACAATTGTTAGGGGGTCTGTAACTCTCCTCATTGCCCCCTTTCTTTGTTTTCACTCTTTTTTTTCAGAGTGAAATACACAAAATGGCGGCCGCCGCTTCCTGGTTTCGGCCGATTCGAATGTTTACTAAGATCTAAGAGCCAATCAGAATCGCGCTCGCGCACGCCACCGTACGCTTACCGTAAGCGTACGGTAAGCGTACCGTAAGCTGGCTCAGATATATATATTGATTTAAAGGCTATTTTCTCAGAATCTACTGAACTGATTTACACCAAACCTACAAAAGGCACTTCCTTGACCTAGGGACTACCTCTCTGCCAAATTTCTAGTAATTCTGTTCAGCCGTTCGGGCTGTAGGTCGTTCTAAAGGTCCTATGGAAAAATGCATGGGAAAAACGCGTTTTGGGACCCCCCTTTTATCTCAGCCCCCGCTTGACGGATCCCCCCGAGACTTTCAGGGTAGGAGCGGAGCGTAGCGCCCCACCTATTTTGAGAAATTCGCGAGGATTCGTCGACCGGCGCCAAAGTTATTCAAAATAGAATGTTGAGGTTTTCCTATGGAAACGTGGTCCTAACTATAACTACCTACTGGCGACCGCCAGTAGGTAATATATATATATATATATATATATATATATATATATATATATATATATATATTATCTACCGGCGGTGGCTAGTAGATAGTTATAGTTAGGACCACGTTTCCATAGGAAAAGCATTTTTTCATGTGCTTATAACTTTGGCGTTGTTTGATGAATCTTTATGAAATTTTTCAAAACGTTTCTCTTTTTTGATCAGCTCCTATCTTGAAAGTTTGGGGGTGATTGGTCAAGGGTGGGCTGAGTAAAAAGGAGGGTCCCAAAACGTATTTTCTCAATGCCTTTTCCATAGGAAACTTTAGACAAGGCTACAGGTCAAACTGCTGAAAGGAATTACGCCAAATTTGGCAGAGAGAAAGGTCTTGGTCCAGAAAGCATGCTTTTGTTTAAATGGTGTAAATCCGTTCAGTAGTTTTTGAGAAATTTAACATTTTACAAATATCGATATTTGGGAATTCTGACATCTGATTGGCTGAGGGGTTAAAGCACGAGCTTGCGGCTGATTGGCTGTGAACGGTTGAAACTAGGAAGTGTTGGCAGCCATTTTGTGATTCAGTCGGTCAGCTCAGATCTCTCCGTCTACAAGCCATCGGGTCTGTAGTTCTACCTCTGCGAGGCAACACTGAAAATATACCGCAGCTCTGTCTCCGCGAGATACCCCTTTAACGGTCCCTCTCCCCACATTACCAGCTCGCGGTTATGCTTTTAAAAGTCAGTCCGTTGGCTCGCAGCTCTGGGTCTGCGAGCTGTCGGATATTTTGTGCCTCAGTGCGCCACCTCGCATCGCTATCTCTACAAGCCATCAGGTCCGTAGTTCTACTTCTGCGAGGCAACACTGAAAATATACCACAGCCCTGTCTGCTCGAGATACCCCTTTCACGGTCCCTCTCCCCACATCACAGGCTAACACTCGCTCCCCACATCACCGGCTCGCGGCTATGCCTTTAGAAGCCAGTGCGTCAGCTCGCAGCTCTGCGTCTGTGAGCCGACGGGCCTGCAGCTCTACTTACTTACTCTCCCTCTGTGAGTCAGCCCATCGGGTCGCAGCTCGGAATCGCAGCAGTACGTCTGCGATCCAGCCCATTAGCTCATAGCTGTGTCTCTGCTAGCAGGCCTGTTGGCCCGTTGGTCTCCCTGTGCGAGTGAGACCACAAGTCTCCCTCTGCGAGCCAGTATGCTGCTGTGCTTTTGTGAGCCAACGGCCCATAGCTCTCCCTCTGCGAGCGGAGCCCACGGGCCACAGCTCTTCCTCTGCGAGCCTGCCCTACGGGCCATATGTTTCCCTCTGCTAGCCGGACCGCAGCTGTCACTCTGCGTGCCGATATTGGGAATATAAGGCGACTCTAAAAAGAGCCCTTGTGTTTATGTTTATTAGTTGGAGATACATGTAAGAGCGGATGCACAGCTTCAGGTTATTCAGAAAAACGTGTTTCTACTCATCTGTGAAGTGTACTCCATCACTTCTATAGATATCAGCCATATCAAAACGTATGTTGTTGTTGTAGTTGGACCCCATATATATATATATATATTCACTGCAAAAACATAGGTTTTACAGACGTTATAGTTAGAAATTAGCATTTTACAAAACCTTTGAAATTCACTAAAAAAATCATAGGTTTAAGGGACGTTATAGTTAGAAATTAGCATTTAAAAAACCTTAGAAATTCACAGAAAAACCCAAAGGTTTCAGGGACCTTATAGTTAGTTGGTCATTTCACTTGTAAAAAAACAGAGAAATTCAAACGTTATAGTTTGTAGAGCTAACTATAACTCGCGCCCCCGCAATGCACTGCTGATGACGTCATATATTACATCACTCACGACATGGTCAGTGACATCACTTATGACATCACTGATGACATCTCAAATTAAATCACTGATGACATCATCCACGTGACCCCAAGGACCCTCAGGATTCAAGGGGACTTAATCCCCCAACTTAAAACGTGCCACGGGGCGCGTTTGCACAGTGGTAAAGGGAGGGGGTGGGGCCTGACGTGACATGTGTGCAAACACGCCCTGTGGCGCGTTATAAGTTGGGGAATTAATTCCCCTTCAATCCTGAGGGCCGCTGAAGGCCAACTAGCCCACCAGGTACCTCCAGTAAGTGCAACAGACCTGTGTTGCAGAGAGGTGGTCCAGGCCATGCCCCTTTTTACACCACTCTGCAACGCAGCTCTGTGGCACTTACTGGAGGTACCTGGTGGGCTAGTTGGACCCCAGGGACCCTCAGGATTCAAGGGGACTTAATCCCCCAACTTAAAACGTGCCACGGGGCGTGTTTGCACAGTGGTGAAGGGAGGGGGCGGGGCCTGAGGTGACATGTGTGCAAACACGCCCTGTGGCGCCTTTAAAGTTGGGGAATTAATTCCCCTTCAATCCTGAGAGCCCCTGGGGGCCAACTAGCCCACCAGGTACCTCCAGTAAGCGCCACAGGTCTGCATTGCAGAGAGGTGGTCGAGGCCATGCCCCTTTTAACACCTCTCTGCAACACAGCTCTGTGGTGCTTACTGGAGGTACCTGGTGAGCTAGTTGGACCCCAGGGACCCTTAGGATTCAAGGGGACTTAATCCGTCAACTTACAACACGCCAGGGGACGCGTTTGCAGAGTGGTGGAGAAAGGGGGCATAGCCTTTGTCTACCTCTTACCTATCCCACTGTGTGGGGCGTACTGGAGGTAAAAGGTAAGCTAGTTGGCCCCTAAAGGACCCCCAGCAGGGAAGGGGACTTCAATCCCCATCCAAGAGCGTGCCAAGGAGCGCGTTTGTAGAGTGGTGGGCAAAGTGGGCATGGGCTGGTATGAGTACTTACCAATGCTGCTGTGTGGGACTGACTGGAGGTAATAGTTTGGGAAGTTGGCCCCCAAGGATGTCCTTGGGGGCCAAGTACCCCTCTTGTTACCTCCAGTTAGTCCCACACAGTGGGATTGCTAAGACGTCTTCGGAGGCCATGGCCCCCTTTCTCTACCACTCTGCAAAGTCGTGGCAGACTGCGGGATGGGGGATGAAGTCCATAGTCCTGAGGGAGTTTGAGGGCCAAGAATCCCTCCTGGTACCTCCTGTAAGTCCTACGCAGCGGAATTCCTGAGCGTTGGTTGGACGCCCAGCACCCTTTCTCCACCACTCTGCAAACGCGACTAATAGTTAAAGTAGCATATTTCTGCACCCCTGACTTAGAGGTAGTTTTAATTCCCCTGCCCTATTATGTACTAGGGCCTTACATAGGTGGTCATGCTAATCACAGGGGTACCCCAACGCATAGTGTTCCCTAGTGTATGTAGGTGTTTTCATTGTATTCTAAGTGTCTTTTAGCATAGCACTGCTCTAGGCCTGGTTAGTCAGAGTCAGTTAAAGCAAAACCAAAGGGGATGATGGACGGAGTGTTGAACATTGCAAGCACTCACCCCCAGTCAACTGATTCCGGTCCAGGGAAGACATGGCTTGGCAGTTCGGGCTGGACTGTTCCCATGAGGCACAGGGTCAGACTGATTTGCATATGGCCATGTCTGAACTGGGGTGGCAGAGTGGGCTAAAGAACGGTGATGGATTAAACCCAGATCAGTTGACGGGGGGTGAGTGCTTGCAATGTTCAACACTCCGTCCATCATTTCCTTTGGTTTTTGCTTTGTTCGCCATAAGTTGGCAGGGTATGCTCAGACGTGAGTCCCTTGCTCACTTTGCCACTGGATTCAAGCAAGCCTGGCTGAAGACGGCTGAAATGCCAGAAACCGGTCCTAGGAAGCTTGTTTCCGGTCCGGGGAAGACATGGCTTGGCAGTTCGGGCTGGACTGTTCCCATGAGGCACAGGGTCAGACTGATTTGCATATGGCCATGTCTGAACTGGGGTGGCAGAGTGGGCTAAAGAACGGTGATGGATTAAACCCAGATCAGTTGACTGGGGGTGAGTGCTTGCAAAGTTCAACACTCCGTCCATCATTTCCTTTGGTTTTTGCTTTGTTCGCCATAAGTTGGCAGGGTATGCTCAGACGTGAGTCCCTTGCTCACTTTGCCACTGGATTCAAGCAAGCCTGGCTGAAGACGGCTGAAATGCCAGAAACCGGTCCTAGGAAGCTTGTTTCCGGTCCGGGGAAGACATGGCTTGGCAGTTCGGGCTGGACTGTTCCCATGAGGCACAGGGTCAGACTGATTTGCATATGGCCATGTCTGAACTGGGGTGGCAGAGTGGGCTAAAGAACGGTGATGGATTAAACCCAGATCAGTTGACTGGGGGTGAGTGCTTGCAATGTTCAACACTCCGTCCATCATTTCCTTTGGGTTTTGCTTTAGTCAGAGTCAGTTACCACCAGTATCCGTCTGAAAAAGTTGTGGGCACAGGATGATTTTGGAACAAGGCCTCTTTCTGCTCCTCTGTTGGTTCTCTCTACACATGTCTTGCTTCTTCCTGCACTTTTCTTCGTCTTTGTGGACTTCTGTTGCATCTTTCTGCATTTCTTTTGCTTCTTTCTGTGCGTTTTTTCTTCTTTCTTCACATGTCCTACCTCTGTAGGCATAATTAGAAACTAGCATTTAAAAAACCGTAGAAATTCACTTAAAAACCATAGGTTTCAGGCATGTTATAGTTAGAAACTAGCATTTAAAAAAACCTTTGAAAGTCACTGAAAAAACCATAGGTTTCAGGCACAATACAGTTAGAAATTAGCATTTAAAAAACCTTAGAAATTCACTGAAAAAAACTTAGGTTTCAGGGGCGTTATAGTTAGTTGGACATTTCACTTGTACAAAACCAGTGAAATTCTCCTGTTATAGTTAGTTCAGCTAAGTATAACTCATGCCCCCGCAATGCACTGCTGATGATGTCACATATTACATCACTCATGACATGGTCAATGACATCACTCATGACATCTCAAATGAAATCACTGATGACATCATCCATGTGATAATTTCATGCATCTTCTCACACCCACCCGCACAATCACTCATACTTACAGTCACTCAGTACAGAACTATCATATGCACTCATGCACCTATATAGACACTCACACACCACCACTCATCCATAGAGGTACTCACACACCTAGCCAGTCATGCAAATAATTAATCAAACTCCCATTTACTCAGCTATACAGTTATACACACACCAGCTCACTTACTCATACACATATTAGCACATTCTTACGCTCTTACACAAGCACTGATACAAGCACACACTCATCCATACAGCCACTCTCACAATCACACACTCTCACTTATAGACATTTAAATACTCTAACACACATATTTACTGCCTTTCATATATGTAGTTACTCACACATGTACCACTGAGCTATACATTCACTCACTAAAACACCCATACACACACTCACCCACCCATACAGTCCATCACAGATGCACTCTTGAAACCATGCACCCAGTGAATCACCCACTCACACATCTATGCACAGAGTCACACACACCCCACCCACACAAACACTCAGGCACCCATACAGATACTCAGACAACAATCAATAACTCATATAGACACTCATGTAGCTATTCACAAACCCATGCAGCCGCTTACACACCAACAGACAGACGAATACACACATTCACACAGTTTAGTCATTAACCCATGCATTCAGTAAGATACGTTTAATCACTCACTTTAGACTCAGTCACGCACCTACTAAATCATCAATTCAGACACTTATACACCCACTCATTCTTCACTACGCCTTTCCCTATATATATTAAACATATTTAAACTTTACAAAAACACACAGTCACTGGATAATGTCATCAGTGATGTCATCAGTGATGTCATTTGAGATGTCATCAGTGATGTCATCAGTGATGTCACTGACCATGTCATGAGTGATGTAATATGTGACGTCATCAGCAGTGCATTGCGGGGGCGCGAGTTATAGTTAGCTGAACTAACTATAACGGGGGAATTTCACTGGTTTTGTACGAGTGAAATGTCCAACTAACTATAACGCCCCTGAAACCTATGTTTTTTTCAGTGAATATATATATGTATATAAATATATATATATATATATATATATATACACACACACACACTTACCTGGCATATATATAGGACACTGACGAAGGCCAGGAGGCTGAAACCTGTTTGTCAGTTGATCATGTTTGCTTGAAACTATTTAATAAATCACCTTTAATTATGGCTAAAGTGCGCAGCATCTTTGATCTGTGTATTGTGATATATATATATATATACATATATATATATATACACACATATACATACACACACTTACCTGGCATATATATAATTTTCGTTGTACTGGCATGCGTGGTAATACACAGTGACCTCATAATGTTTGTTTTCCATAATTGATCATTACAACGTTATCCTGTGCACACATACATATTAAAACAAGTAAATACAACAGTAGAAACAAGCAATATGTACAGAGTTCTTCAGTGAAACTGGATATTCTTCATTCTTTTGAGAAACGCAACCAGCCGACACGTGTTTCGTCAGGGAAAAGTAATCCCACGACTCTTCAGGGCTGTGGAGAGTTGCGTGAATGCAGTAAAGTCCCAAAACCGGTGATAATTCCAACCCGGCTGGGTGCACAATTGGACAGTAGAAATTGCAAGACAGCAAACTTAGGGGCATATTTACAAGTAGGCGATAATAAATTATTGCCGCTTTAGCAGCCGTTTTCGGCCGAAAAGCGGCGATAATTTTGTCGCCTAATTAGCAAGGTCACGCTAACGCGTGAAACCTTGCTTTAGCATGGGGATTCCTAACGCCCATCTTTGCATCTCTAATGAGATGCAAAGTGGGCGTTCCTGACCTGACATGACAGGAGAAATGTCGCTAAGCGACATTTCTCCTATCATCAAGCCCCACGCTATGAAGCATAGCGGCAGGAAAAGTAGCGATAACCCCTGTTATCGCTACTTTCCTTACGCCTGCTTCAGGACCGACTTAGCCATGATATCCTATGGAAGGTGGATATCATGGCTAAGTTGGTGAGTCCCTATAAACAAGCTAACGTGAGATTATCGCTGGGTTTCCAGCGATAATCTCACGTTAGGCAGTTAGCGTTAGGATTTTGATCGCTTTTGAGATAAGCGTTGCTTATAGCACGCTATCTCAGCGATAAAAATCCACGCTAGCCGGCGATAATTATGCTAGCGCTAAGTGCGCTCAGCGATAATTATCGCCGGTTGTTGTTGAGATGCCCCATAGTCTGTGAGAAGTCTTGTTGGTGTGAGGTGTTCGGAAAGCCGGTGATAATTCCAACCCGGCAATCAGCAAATGTCATCAATGATAAAAACGGGTCCGAATTGGTTGGCTTGGTTCTTAATATCACAAAATAATGGTGCCGCGAGTAGGGGATGAATAAGAGTCCAAATGATAGTACATTGAAGTTCTCTGTGGTCAATATTCAACCAGAATGCGGTTAAATATACAGTCAGAGCAAAGGTGACAAATGGGCAAAACACGTGTGTGTGTTCCCCACGTCTTTTTGAGAGGAAAACCGATTGCGCGTCCTGGCGGCACCCGTTCTATGTGTATGATGGGCAATGCACTCCCCACACACGCATTGATGTGTGCCCTGGGCAGCCTATCTTTCCTCCAATATCTAAAAACCTTCTCTAGTTCACTTTTACTCGCTGGCGAAAAATCTGTGAGTTCTTCAGATTCCTCAGCCGTAACTTTGAGTTAACCATAAAATGTCTCCCAAGTTATAGGATATCCAGTTCCTCTGTGTACATATATCAGTAAATTACTGATGCAAATTAGTACTGCAAAAAACAAACTTACGAGAATCATGGACTTTCCTCGCAGATCATGGACAGGTTTTAATGCTATGCACCAGTGACTGAGAACATTTTCACCGTGAAAGGGGTAATTTTGCACCGAGATTTGCAAAGATTTGCAATGCAAAGTGACATTTCCACTGACTGAAAAGGACATTTTACACCGTATGTTTGGGGTAAAACTCCCTGGACACTAATGCAAAATCATTCATTTGCAGGTTGAATCAATGCAATTCGGATTCTCTAGGGGTCTTACACTATATCAAGGTCTACAACAATGACCTAAAAAATATTGCATTCACTATTTTGCCAACATCTATTTCATCAAGTTAAATATATAGGTAATCATAGAATTCTTATCCTTAACATACATGCCAATGCAGTGGGTATAATAATGTTGTCATGCTACATATCACATGCAGTTTAGTAACCCAACACCAAATTGAAATCAATGTATGTATTTGGTTTTAAAAGTATGTAGCACTGATCTGGACTTGAAGCGGGTCAGTGCTGTTCAGGTAACAGATAACTCTGGCTTGTGTACAAGAACATGGAAATATGGAGTGTAGTCGTAGGGCAGAGGTCTAAAGGAATTTGGTAATTAACAATGAAGATAAGTAGGATTCGTCCCAAAGCATCATGAACACTGAACCACAAGAACATTCGAACACTGAATTAATTTCACAAAGGGAAATACATTAATTACACCGACAAGCCGCTTCAGATAGTCCATTATACAAATATAAAACATGATAGCTTGATTTGTTTTCCGTTTAGGAAAGCTAATTCATTTTCTAGATCATCAAATATTTGGCTGTGCTCCCTTTAGTTCATCAAGCAGTTCATTTCCTGACCATGCCTATCAGAGTTTGACAATGGCATTTTTCTTTTTTCTCTGGTGATATGGCCATTGGCATTCAGTTGTGTGTTCGTGTATAGTTCCAAGTAGATACCATGGTTAATTATTTTTAATAATTTTACAAAAGCAACAAATGTTAAGCTCATTGTTCTGGAGAAGGTCAGTATATCGATAGCAGTACTTCTAAAATTTGTTGTTAAGCCCGCATGAGGTGGCCATCCACCCTACACCTTTTCCATTGCTTTAAATGGTGAGCAATTCTCCTTGTTAGGGGTATGATGTGCTATATAACTTTCAATGCAGTACAATGTATGGACTACGTATCGGTAATTCTCATTACAATGGGGCATCGCATTGCTCGTCCAAGTCCATGCATCATGAGGGAAGGTCCATCTCATCCGAGACACGCACCACCACACTCCTTCCAGTGCAAAAATCCATTTGATTCCATCCCTCTCCATCATTTAATCAGACAGTCAAAGATCTTTATTCGTCCAATATACTTGTCATAAAAGCAAACAGAATAAATACAAAATTCACAAATATTTTACATTGCATAAAATGTCCGGAGTTTCATTGCAGAAGTAATATAATTGATTGTAGCAGCACAAATTTCTGGGGAAGCTAAGGATTGGATATATCCTAGACTGTCTTTGTGTGAGGTAAAATGATTCTGCAAAAGGATAGGGCATAAAAATCGAACCCTTAATGAACAGTACAAGGTGCAAAATAGCATAAAGTGCAAAGTTGACTGGGGATAAACATTGTCACTCTGGAATTTCAAAAAGAAACTAACCCAAGAGCCCGTCAAGGGAAAATCGTGTCATAACCAGCTGAGCAAAAAATCTACTGCACCGAAGGATGATCAATAACCAGCTGGCACTGGAAGGGGGAGAGTCCCAAGGATGATCAATAACCAGCTGGCACTGGAAGAGGGAGAGACCCGAGGATGATCAATAACCAGCTGGCACTGGAAGGGGGAGAGTCCTGGGGATGATGAATTACCAGCTGGCACTGCAAGGGGAGAGTCCCAAGGATGATCAATAACCAAGTGGCACTGAAAGGGGGAGAGTCACATGGATGATCAATAACCAGCTGGCACTGGAAGGGGGAGAGACCCAAGGATGAATATTAACCAGCTGGCACTGGAAGGGGGAGAGTCCCATGGATGATCAATAACCAGCTGGCACTGGAAGGGGGAGAGTCCCGAGGATGATCAATAACCAACTGGCACTGTAAGGGGGAGAGTCCCGAGGATGATCAATCACCAGCTGGCACTGGAAGGGGGAGAGTCCCGAGGATGATCAATAACCAGCTGGCACTGGAAGGGGGAGAGACCCAAGGATGAATATTAACCAGCTGGCACTGGAAGGGGGAGAGTCCCATGGATGATCAATAACCAGCTGGCACTGGAAGGGGGAGAGTCCCAAGGATGATCAATAACCAGCTGGCACTGGAAGGGGGAGAGACCCAAGGATGATCAATATCCAGCTGGCACTGGAAGGGGGAGAGACCCGAGGATGATCAATAACCAGCTGACACTGGAAGGGGGAGAGTCCCAAGGATGAATATTAACCAGCTGGCACTGGAAGGGGGAGAGTCCCGAGGATGAATATTAACCAGCTGGCACTGGAAAGGGGAGAGACCCGAGGGTAATTAATAACCAGCTGGCACTGGAAGGGGGAGAATCCCGAGGATGATCAATAACCAACTGGCACTGTAAGGGGGAGAGTCCCGAGGATGATCAATCACCAGCTGGCACTGGAAGGGGGAGAGTCCCGAGGATGATCAATCACCAGCTGGCACTGGAAGGGGGAGAGTCCCGAGGATGATCAATAACCAGCTGGCACTGGAAGGGGGAGAGTCCCGAGGATGATCAATAACCAGCTGGCACTGGAAGAGGGAGAGACCCAAGGATGATCAATAACCAGCTGACACTCGTAGGGGAAGAGTCTTCTGGAAAGGGATGAAGAAGTAGATAACCTAGCCGAATGCGGACTGTTACCAATACGGATATTACCACTTCTTTGTCCAAGTCATTACTGCATAAGGACTTGAAAAGCAGGGAGGAGCCCCGATCATGAACCACATTAAGAATGAAGTCCTGAATTATTATTGGATATTTTTTCTTTTGATTAAGAAAATGGCATTTTGGAAATTGAAAAGCAGGGAAAGAGGTCTGCTGTACCTGGAAGGTACTTGTTCCTTCATTAATTCAATGTCCTTTCGGTAGGATTTGCAAACATAATCCGGTCTCATTAATAGCAGTGGGGCTGGATACTGCAAATCCCTTCGAAGGTTCATTTGTGTTGCTGTGACAAGATTTGTACATCCATCATGGTGCAAACGTTTTCTCAGGCTGTTAAGCAGTCACTGTCTTTGCACGGCAACCACTTTGTTGCATGAGAAAAGTAATCTGACCGAAGACTGAGACATCCACTGTTGGCCATTTTATTAGCACAGATCAAAAACAAAAATAGGCACCTCATCAACACTGCAGTCCTAAGTGCAGTCACAAATGGTTCAAGTTCCAATCTGGAATGCCTCATTGGAACCAGGAGAGGTCAAATTTCGTGCTCTGTAAATGCTTGTTTTCCCATTAACAGGAACATGGGCACAAGTTCAGGCTGGAATGTTCCCATTGGTACATTACCAAGGTGGATGTGTACAGTTGGTTCTCTTTGATAGTGCCACAAAATATAGTTCAGAAAATTCCCAAAGTCATAGACAATAGTTAAAAATGTATTTGAGCATTACAATCCACCACTTTGTTGCTATTTACCTCAAACCAAGGGGTACCAATACGTCCAGACAAGGGGCGCTTACAGTGACAGATTCAAGTTGAACCACAGCGGCCAGGAATAACTAGGCCAAAACAGGCCTGGGGTCACTTAGGTTACAGTTAAGAGTGGGCAAGGCCTAGCATTTTGGGCTTGATTGTTCCTCTGAAGCAGGACAAAGGCATTATGGCATATAGTGGTTGTCTTCTGTAATGGCACAGATGAGCTAAATGGGATTCCAAGGAATGTGCCTGATTAATTATCAGTGGGTCAGATTAAGTTAGCACACGAACGTCTTTATATCTGGCCCAGGGGCAACTATTTGTGTGTATTCTCAGTTCCTATGCTTTGAGAGCTCCTTAAATGTATACTGTCTGTTGGTCAACAGAGAGCTGTGTTAGACCGCAAAATGCTGCCTATGTATATCTCATAACATTACTATAAATTCTTTTTTACATCTGATCTTTATTACTTCTCGTTTGATAGAGTTATAAAGACTTTACTCGAGAACAATTTACCCTTAAAAATATATGAGTTCTGTCTTTGACATTTTTTCTACTTATTGGGATGAATTGTTAGATGTGTTAAATTAAAACTGTGTGTAAATGTAATCTCTGAAGCAAAATTATTCACGTAGCTAGAGGCACGTAAGTGTTTTTGTAGAATCCTGGCAATGTGGGAGATGTTTTAAAAGGAGAACAATTTAAGATTTATCAAAATTGCCAATGTTATGTCTTTCTGGGAATCAAAGGGATTTTGTTGTGTTTCATACCAGCATTGAATCCGAAACAAAGTAGACGTTTAAAAAAAGAAAATTAAGAAACTGAAAGCTAAACAGAGAACAATAGAGCTACTAAATTCATTACTAAAGGTGTTGGTGGAGTCCTTTTCTTAATTATTTAGAATGTCTTGAAGTTAAATACGTTCAAGACACCATGCAGAGGATAGTCTTTTGCAAACAGCATTTCGAATCATTATTTTTAATTATTTCTGTTTTCATGTGAAACAATTTCAGATGATCTATTTATTCAATCCAGGACTTGGTGCTAGAAACCGTAGCAACAGATAGGTAAATAAATATGAAATTATGCAACAGTGTTGCTTCCATATGTCTCGCATGATATCCGTAAATCTACTTGAAACTGGTACCATTTCGGAACACACATCACCAAAAAACATTTCCATGGGAGGGACTGTCATTAATATCAGACCCTGCCCCCCCCCCCCCAATTTGATCCATAAAGGCCTCACGTGGAGCAGTTGAGATTATGTGTGCTCTGCCATTTTCATTCCCTTACGTTTTGGGGGTGTGTAAACACATTATAGATGTTGTGTTGTGGGTGTGATGGTATTGATGGGATTGCTCACTGTTGACTTCAAATCAGATAATGAAATATTCCTATAGTACCATCAGTGCCTCCATCACCACATCACCCTGGAGTTTAGGCACATCATTTCCAAAAACATTATCAAGCGATAAAGTATTTTTGGCTACAATTTTCACAAATGGAAATAATCAGATTATAAATACATCTCAATTTCCCAGATACTATCCGAGAAATATATATATATTGTTTTAAAACTTCATAGAAAACACGATTTTCTGATGTGGAATTTGGGTTGTTACTTGCAAATAGCTGAAAGGGCTGGGCCCATAAATTCTGGGCCTGTTCTAGAGACACAATCCGATGGTTCTTTTTAGTGGTGTGAAGCGAAGAGGGGAGAGAACTCATTATTATTGCCAAACAATTTTACAGAAAATCTTTTGGACACATAGTGATCACAGACTACTACGTAAGGTTAGTTTGATTAAAAAGCCAGAAATAAATGAACATTAAGACACCTCAATATAAGGGAATAGAAATACATCAGAATTAGCATAAAGCCACATCTGAGTAACAAATTTAGATGATGTAGCATGAACAAAACAATTAGTTAAAGAAACAGGATGCAGAGAATCAAAAGCACGGGTCAACGTTTCCCTTCACCGAGAGCTGATGAAGAAAAGCATTAGTCTATCTCTGCAATAACACTAAAGTGACATTCCTACTGGAGCATCCTGGGGAAAAGAATAAAAGGTGTCAGCATGTGGAGTCTTCTGAAGAAGTCTCTCCACCATCAATAGGTCATGTAGCATAAAGCTACAAAGACAGAGCTTGCTCTAAGATGCTCTCTCTCTCTGAAGGCAGAAGAAGAAGTGGGCACTTTTCCTATTCCCAACAGCACATTCTTGCAGGTATCCTTCCTAAGATTCATTTCAAGTCACACCGTCTGCTCTGGGTACGGTCCTAAAGGTAGTTTTCCATGAGACAACAATGTTCTTCTCTCGCACCACATTGTCCTTGGTTCCCAGGCCTTCTCCGGCGTTTAAACCACGATGACCTTCCTTTATCAACTCAAGCGACATGATTGTAACATCTTCTCTCCTTGCCTGACTACTAAAACATAGACATTATTCTAGCTAACAATAACGCTTCTTTCACCTGCAACACAAAACGTGAGAAAGAACAAATTTCACAGTACACATGAAATTCAGCTGTTAATTCTAAAGCGAGAGTTTCAGGTAACAGCATTTCAGGCCAACAGAGTGAAGCTAACATAAGAAAACATCACAGAAACCTTTAGGAATTGCATAGGAAATAAGGCACATAAAATTAATGCATTTACCTACATTTAAAATGACAACTAATAAACATATTTAGTACATAAATAATTGTCTGTTCACAACACGAGCTCTTCATGGTAATACTTTCAGCTTTTTACATTCACTTGCTACATTAATTCTCCATGTTGCTTTTCAATGACCTAAGCACGTCACGTTCGAGTTAATACATTTCAAAATTCTACCATTCTACGTTAATACGACAAAGGATTACATGCGGGTGCACTCTACACGTGTGATTATAATGGCCCCCTACAAGTAAAATGCAATTTCCACTACATCAAGCTGAAGTGTTGATGGCCACAATACCTTTGACTGTGGTGCAGAATGGTTACATTTTTTTGCAATTAAACGCGCTAAGCACTAAATACTAGTAGCGAGCAACAGGGCCGGACTGGTCATAGCGGGCACCAGGAAAACCCCTGGTGCGCCGCACGGGTGGGGGCCGGTTTTGGGCCCCTGGGGGCTGTTTTTGTTACATGGCCGTTTTTGAAGTGTAGCTGCAAAATCGGCTCTGTAACACAATCGGCCAAAAACCGGCCCTGGTAAAGAGCTCGGCCTCACCCCTAACCCACCGGGGGAAGGGGGGGGCGGCCGAGCACTTTGTAAGTGGTTTTGGTTCCAAGTCCGGCCCTGGCGAGCAACGTAGCCACTCCAAAAGTCGGCCCTCTTACAAGCTTAAACTTGGGTTGTGTGGTGAAGAGCTAACCTACCATTCATTTATGCAATAGGGTCCTATCAGCTAAAACATCCTAACCTGACAGTCTCAGATCCCTATGCCAACCCAAACCAGGATCAAACAGGTAGCGCCACATTATATCAAACGGTATAGCTAAACCTAACACTAACTTAGCAAATAACACATTTTACGCAACTAATCTGTGTGAAGTTGTTTGCAATGTGCATAAAACTTCAAATACAAGTCCCACAATGAGCGCTGCTGGCTTACCTTTCTGCCACATTGTGCAAAGCATGCGTTTTTGTGCAAGGGCCACTAACGACTTCATAAACACGTAAACCTTTGTGAATTGAATGCTGCATATGCAGCACAACAATTGTTCACACTACATACTGTTCCGTGAAGGATAGTACATCTTGTTCCATGAATCTGAAAATTTGGGAGAAGTAGCAGATTGTCCCATAAAATCTTATTATCAAGGGTGGTAGGACAATACCATTGATTGGTCTTTACATGTCAAAAACTGTTTTAAGACTGAGTGTATTTAAGTTATCTGGGATTTAAATAGATTAACAAATAGTTGTGTCTGTGACAAAATGATATTTAAAATATACCCAACCCAAAAATTAATTTAATATTTGCAATAAATCACTTCCTCTAAGTAAGTCAGAGTTTAGAAATAATAGGGCCCTAGAAGGATCTGAATACCCTGAAGCAAATGATTACATTTAAAAATAAAAACAGTTAAATAACTTGCCAATGATATGAAAAGTTACTGCATAAACATTAAAAAAAGAATTTGAAACAGACATTTCAAATTTAAAAAGGGAAGGAAATGCATTTTGCCTGCTCCTATAAACAGGAAAAACATCCTCCCACGAGTGAAGCCCATAAAACACAATTTGCTCTCCTTTTTTTAGCACATGCTTCAAAAATACTCCAAATGTATTTGCAATGCTTGTATGCACGTCTGCAAACTTTGTGATATGGCCACAAGGCTGAGATCTGAAGACTACATTCTAAATACTGCAGCAATTTTGCATCAGTAATTGTGTACCCAAAACTACCAATACTACTGGCATGGATAGTGTGAGGATGCAAAACTACCAAAGGATTACATATATCTTCTATGGAGTGGAATAAGTATCACAAACTAACTGATTTCCAAATTCTCCAGGTTCCTCCAGGTTTACAAATTGAATGTGTTCCATGTAACAAGGGTTTTCCAAAGCAAAATAGCCAAATGTGGAATTCCTGCATTACCTGTAGTGTCAATTGAGGTGGAAATTTCTGTTTCCACTTAAATCAGCATTAAGATGTCACTCAGTAGGAGGGTCTGACTTCCATGGAGAGAAGAATGCAGCAGTTATTCAGTCACAAGCAGAGATACACCGCACAGCTCGAAAAGCATGCACCAAACAAATTCCATTTGTTGAATGTATGAGTTCCTAGAGATGATACATTTAATGCATCTAGCAGAGACCAGCAGAAATAGGAGGGCAGTGTCAGGACGCCAAATAAGCATGGATGCGGTAGGTCACATGAACTAAGGGCCAGATGTACGACCCGCTAATTAGCCAGTCGCAAATTGCGTTGCATTTGCGACTCGCAATTTGCGACTCGCTAATTGAAATGCACAACAGTGTCTCAGGCACTCTTTGCGATTCCTAATGGGTCGCAAAATGCATGCCTCATTAATAATAATGAGGCAGGAGAAATTTGCGACTCCTTTAGGAATGGCTAGCACTCACAGTGATGGTGGCCTGCGGGGGTCAGCAGACCACCATGTCTGTGACTGTGTTTTTTAATAAAGCAGTTTTTTAAAAATACAGCCCGTTTTCCTTAAAGGAAAACAGGATGCATTTAAAAAAGAAAAATGAAACTTTTCAGTTTAATTTTTTCAAGGGCAGGCAGTGGTCTCTGGGATGACTGCCTGCTCTTAAAAAATATTTTCCAACATACTCACAAAGGGGGAGGGGTCCCCTTCCTCTGACCCCTTCCCCTTTGTGAGTTGTTTACCACCTACTTGAAATAGGTGGTAAACTGCGAGTGTTTTGCGGCCGCAAATGCGGCCGCAAAACATTTGTACATAGCATGTTGACTTGCCATTAGGAAAGGACGCCTCTTCCTAATTGGGAGAGTCGCAAATGCTATTTTGAGAGTCAGTGACTCGCAAAATAGCATTTGTACATGCTATTACCCTTTTTTGCGGCCGCAAACAGGAGGATCTCCCGTTTGCGGCCGTAGAAAAGGGTCGTACATCTGGCCCTAAGAGTTTACCTAGCAGGGTCCCAAGAGCCTAAGGTAAGGTGCAGGAGCAATGATGGTCCCCACCAAGGGGCCCAACTACTGGGCCCTATTGTCTTTCTGTATCTTCCCTAATGCATCTCATCCTGTTACTGTAGTGAAATTCCATCCAATGTATGGGTACTTGGACTATTTGCATTTTGTCTTCTTGCTCTAGAACAGTGATACTCAAAGTACGGCCCGGGGGCCAACTGCAGCCCTCCTGACTTTCATATGCGGCCCCCAGGTTACCAGCAGCACTGGGCTGCTGTTTACTTCAGAGAGCACTAACATTCAGGAGATGTTAAATTATTTACAAGCTAACTGAAGTGAAGAAAAATAATCAAATAAAGTATCCTGTAACATTTAATCACCCACAAAGCCCTTTTCCCATCCTGCTACAATCAATGTGGCCCTCGGGCTCATCACAGACCACACTTTGCGGCCCCTCGGAAAATGTTTCAGAGTATCTATGGATGCAATTGGCAATTGTACATTTCAGCAGTGAACATCTGTATGATCGACTCCTGTCTATTCCTATTTCTAACACTCCCTTTCGCTATACCCACTTCCTGCAGCTGGATACTTGAAATATTTCCTACATATGCTCATCCAACATCAACTTAATTATGCCAAACATGCCTCTTGGTAATCATCGGGTATATATTTGAAAAACTGAAAATCAAATTGACTCAGGGTTTTACTGGAGGATATATTTAGGTAATATATTCATTTGATTAAACTGGTGACTACAACAATTTAAACCTTAAATATGCCTGTGCAGTATACCAGTCTTTCAAAAAGTATTGTGATAAGGAAAATATTAATTGAATCTTAAATACTCTTGCACTATAATATGTTCAAAAACTGTGATAAGGAAAATGATAATTTAATTGAGCATATATACCCAAATGTTTTTTTTATATCAATGGTAAAGTATTGTTTTTCATGTATATAATTTTCTAGCGCTGTAGCCAAAAAGCTATATAGATTATTCACACTCTTACAGTTAAAATGAGTCTGAGTGCAGTAGCGGGTTAGGTGGGTTGAAACATTAATGCTGACAGCAGAACACGTTTTAGAGCAGTCAGGGTGAGAGAAAAGCAAATATCAAAGACAAAATATGGCCATAGTTTAAGAGCAGTAAATATACAATATACAAGACTAAGACTAAGGATGAATGGAGGGAGCTTGGTGGAGAGTAAAACAAGACGACTGAAGAGAGGTAAGGAAAAGTTTTTAACTTCAGCAGTCTTTTCATAATGGACTGTTTCATTATCCTCACTATGACCATAGATCTTCATGAAAATAATTCTAAAAAGCATTGGCAAAGCCAAAAGGAAAAGTCTAGCTTAGTCCACTAACACTTATGACAAATAGTCTGTTTATTTGTGCATGGCTTTGGTACTTGTGCATCCCATCCCTTTCTTTGCCTCCTATATCCATACCCCAATTTTTTTGATTTACAAGTTTGCAACACTACAAGCCACCAGCACTGAAAGCTAAGAGAATTAAAAACAGCAACACTACAAGATGGGGAAAAACAGTACATACACTTGGGAAGCACAGAAAGAGACAGATTGCACAGCAACATGGCATAAATAGTTGTGCATTTGTGCACGCCTTAATATGCACATTAAATCCAGACCTATTACCTTTGTGAATACTTGTTGTCCAAATGTTTAAAGTATCAAGATTTCAACATTTCTTTCTCTCATTTGACTTGGGGAAGGTCAGCCTCTTGAAAGAAATGAAGCAGTGATCTGAAAAGTGCAATTGAAAACCAGGGCAGAGCCATTATTGTAGGTTAGCAATGCTATACAGGTAATTGTATCATAGGAAGAGGGTGTGTTGTTTTTGTCCATTTCCTGGTTTAGTTTGAATTCTATTAGCAAGGCAAAGTAAGTTGATCAGTGCCACAATCAAAGAAACCATCAATACCACAATATTTGCTGTCAGGTGGTTGATTTACGAAATTCTGCCTCAGTGGATGAAATGTTGTGTTTGTATAGTTCACAATGAGGCATTGGAAGACGGATGAGTTTATATATGTAAGCAGTTTTCATTTAAGGGACTCCTTCTGGATAACAGCAACCCCACTGCCTCGATTATTTGTTTCTGCTTTATCGAGTAGTAAGATGCTGTACGCAAACCGCGAGACAGTGGTTTGAAAGATGAGCAGAACCAGGACTGTGTAAATGCAGTAGTGTCAAGGTCACAGATATGTAGCTGAATTAGGGACTTTATACCTACAGATCACTGTGAAGTTAAGTGTAGGACATAGATTCCAGGGTTGAGAGGAGGTGATTCTTCTGAGGTTGATTGGGCTCAATCTCTGCTTGTGTTTAAAATGCGTAGCTCTGGGCATTGTGGTAATACAATAACTTGTGGTATCTGTAATTACAGCATATTTGGATGTATAAAGTACTTTAGGAGTGTTGTGAAGCATTGGGTAAGGTGTGCTTCTTGGGTTCTTCAGGAGTACGTGTGTCAAATAAGATGTATTGGGTGGTTAGGACTACAGTACCTGGAAGAGCCTGCTTGTTGGAGCACGAAATGGAGAGTGATTTGTAGACTTTATAATATCTCATGGTAGTGACCCAGCTTCAATTAGAGGCCAAGCATTGCAGTTTGGAGAGTAAATAAGAGATTTGTATTCTGGTACTAAGAGGTTGTAATAAAATATTAAGTGACTTATCACAGCTCTAATGTAAATTCATGTGAATGATATCAGTGGTTTAATGAGCTTTGGGTGGAGGGGTCAGTTGTGTGTTTGTTTTGAGAAGCTGACTAGTAGAGTTGGTAGGGCAGGCAGATATGAGGGATATGAGGGATGGCAGTGAGTAACAGCAGGGTTAGTGGTTTGGTCCTTTCCCATATTTTGGATAGAGTAAGAGTGGCTTTGTTCCAGGTTATGGCCCAGACCACCTTGATGTATGCTGACATTATGCTCTGCAGTTTAGTACAGAGAGGAGTATGGATGATAGCATGAGCAGTGTAGGAAGTCGAGTTAGTGGTGGAGTTAGTGGTGTCAGTCAGTGGATATGGTAAGCATGGTACTTGTCTTAACATCCCTTTTTCAAAGTAGAAGCTTTTACGACCTTCAAACTATCAATGCTGTGAAGCCCTAGAGGTTGATGTCCTAAGATTCCACAGGGAGTTCCTCATTTCTTGTTATGGAGACCTTCGTGATCTAAAGAGAAAATGCATAGTGTAGTGTTTCGCTCCAGGAGGGTAGGTCTTTATTTTTGTTAAATACGAGAGTATGACAGCTTGAGACTGGAATTTCTCACTTGTCACTTTCTGGGGTAGGTGTCAGGGCTGGCGATTGTGATTTTTTACGGTGGTTTTGGATAGGCTAGAGAAGAATAGTAGCTCTGAAGGCTTGGTATATGCAGCATGGGTTTTCTGATATCAGCTTTCTCTGATTTCAGACCTAAAGAACAGAGTGAAAAGGCTGCAGCAAGGAGTCATGAGGTGCCAAATCATTATTAGTGCAAAATAATCCTTGGTGTGAAAAACATTTAGGAGTACAAACTACATTTATGTGCAAAATCACCTTAAGGATATAAACAACATTAGTGCAAAATAAGCAACACTGTGGTATTACATGTAGGAGAAAAATCACAGGCACTATCAGCAAAATCACACATTTATGTGCACTAGTACTATTCGTTGCCGCGTCATTCTCAGTATGATATCAGAAGGAATGGGGAAAGCACCTGTGGAAACACAAATTGCAATTATGAGAAAAGCATATTTAGGTGCATGATCACTGCTGATGCAGTATCAACAGGTCTGTGGAAAATATTTTAGGAGCACAATTGGATCTCAACTGCAGGGCATGAATCCTTTGCTAAGTCATCCCTTCATTACAATAATGGTAGGCACTCCTTAGTCAGGTAGACTAACATACCTAAAAGCCACAACAAAAGCTAATGAGGAGACTGAATTTTCTCTGGCATAACCCAAAACATGAATGGCTTCCTTCAAGCTTTGATGGAAAGGGGATGACAAAAATCCCTTCTGTCAAGGTTTTGGCATTGGGTATGTGCAGACTGGAAAATAGCTATTGCTGTCTCTATCCAGACCTAAAATAATCATTTTGAAAAGGCCACCACATTTCTTTATATTTGTTCCACTAAAAACGATTCAAACGTGCACAATTGCCCATCTTTAGGTTGTTTACCAATACTATAAGTATTTGCTAACTACTTATCACATCCATTTACATTTGCTCACTTTTAGACATGCACATGGTGCCTTTGACTCTGATATAAAACATAATGGGTCAATCAATCATTCAATCAATCCATTAATCACAGTAAGCTTTATTCAGTTTTTTAAAGTAAGAAACATAAAAGCAAAGCGCCATATAATAAAACATCAGTTAAAATCCATTCATCGATAAATACAGAGATGAAATTACATACAATATGAAAAGCATAAAAACAAATCAAGATGAGTAGACACAATTAATACAGTACATCTTAAAAAGAGATTACCACCTCTGATCTCATGGGGTGTCTAGTCACAACTTTTTCTCAGCCCTACAGTGACTTTCAGAAACTAAGTACATTAAAAATGATATCTCCTGGGAGCAAAGGTGAATACATGAGGGCCGGTCAGACTTGAGTGAAATCTGCTCTTTTAAGAAAAGGAATAATATACGCCTTCCAGAACATTGCATGCAATTACAGAACATAGTCAAATGCAGGATATCCTGCAGAGATCTGTTGTCCCAGCTGCAGGATGTACGTTTGTGACCCCTATTCCTACATCAGGGAGTCTAGAAGAAAAGGTAATAGATCTAGCCGAAATCTAGTTAACAAAAAGTGATCATACCTACTTTTAGCAAAAAGGAGGTATGGCCTTGTGATTGGCACAGTTTTCACATGATATGTCATCAGGCATGGGGATTTGCTAGGGCAGACTCTTCTCTAGCGATAAAGTTCTGCCTAAAGAAGTATTCTTTCACCCATTTGGGGCAGCTTCGACAATCCCATCTGAGGTACTTAGGGGCATATTATCAAGAAACGGCGTTACAATTATCGCTGCTTTTGCAGCAGAAAACTGCCACTAAAGCGTCGATAATTGGCTTGATAATATGTCCTTGAGAATTCCCATAGAAGCCCATGTTCTGGTGTCAACATGGGCTTTTATGGGAATTCTCTGAGGCAATCTGATTTTGTGACAGCAAGGGCTTGCTCCAGTTTGTTAACATACAGGTTAAAGAGAAATGAGGCCAAAATACAACCCTGTTGTACTCTTCTTTTAAGATTGAAACAACACGTACACTTTAGATCTTTAGAATAGCATACCAAGGCCATGGTGTCCCTGTGAAGATCTCTTAAAAACAGGACAATGTCCTGCTCTACCCCCAAGGACACCATAATCTGACAGAGTTTTGTTCGATTGACCTGGTCGAATGCCAATGAGAGGTCCATGAATGCTAAGTGGATAAAGCCAGGATGTGTAACAGTATATTTACTAAAGACCAAATACAAGTTCAAACACTGATCTACTGTTGACCTCTGAGGTGAAGCCATACTGGACTTTGGATAATAAGTTACTTTTCTCCACCCATTCAGAACGTCTATCCAGGAGAATGTGCCCCACAACCTTTACTGCCTAATCAATCAAGGAAAGAGGCCTATAACAATGAGGGCTGTCCCTTTTCCCTTTTTAAAAAAAGGGTACAATAATATACGATGCCCATCACTGTGGGGGCCTTCTATCACTGCCGCTGTAATAAGGTTGGTCAAAACTGGGGCCCAAACTGCAACATCATTTATATAAAGATTGGACGGGTTTCCTTTGGGACCTGGGGCTTTATTCTTAGTTAACGCCATAATACCCTTCTTGACTTCCTCAAGAGAGAATATCAAATTGGCTGTACCTTCCACCTCATTCTCGCCGTGTTCAGTAGGAACTGAGTTGAAGGTTTCCTCAACGTAAGCCACCCAACAGTCTTCGGTAATATGTGCCTACAGGGATCCAGTCACATCTGGTGCAAGGAAGGGAATGTTAATAAATCCCCAGAATTTAGAACTACATTTCAGGGTACTTTCCTTAATCAAAACTGTCCAAGCCTCCTCCCTTAGGTCATTTTTATGCCTAACCTGTTCTGGTTTATACAGATTACAACACTTCTTGACTAAGGCAGAACCCCCGGGCTTAGAACTTAAAGCACTCTTGAGGTTCCTTAATGCCTGGGAACATCCTGTGTCAAACAATCTAGGCGACATGGACAAGGGGACAAATCTGTTTGAAAGATCTATTTTGGATGGAGCCACATACTGTCCTGCATATGCCTGGACTTGACGTTTCCTGACTTGCCACTGGTCAGGCTGTAAGCTGTGGTTTGGTGATCTGTAAAAGAATTCCAAGGAGAGGGCCTGGATGGAAGTTGCATGGCATCTGGGGGTGGGATACATGATAGATGCTAAAATCCTCCCTGTAACATGAGGCCTATTAAAATGTATAATTACACCTTCCCCTTCAAGGGTTTTTCTTGACTTTGCCTAACCAATTTACTCGGTGTACCATGTTGAGAACATTTCCAAAACAGTCCCCAGCGCAGACTTTAGGCCCAATCAATGCATCACATTGTTTTTCAATTGATAGAAGCTCTCCGAAGTGTCCGCCGTGAGTGGTGGCACGTTACCTAATACTACAACATAAGGCATGGCTTCTGGGGGAAGGTTGTGAGTTGGAGGTTTGGACAGGGGGGACATCAGCTCACACCTACAGAATGAATCATCACAGCCCCTGAATGTGGCGGGTTGCGTTGGGCCTATGTTGCAAATGCAGCCACCTCTGTCCTTTCCTTCCCCTGTCGATGTCAAGTGTATAGTCTTAACCCCTAACTGATGAGTATAAGACCCGGCAGGGACAATACTACCCTGAAGCCTCGCTGGTTCAACATCCTTTGCCTGAGCTGTGTTCTGTGTGGGCCGCAACAAAGCGACAGATGGTGAACAAGTGGAGAACGTGGTTTTAGTAAGAGCTTGCATAAGTTGCGTCATCTGGTTCACTTTGGAAAGTTCTACTTCAATTGCTGCTAGGCGCTGACATATCGGCTCCAATTTAGCATCCAAGCCTACAATTATGGTATCACGAAGGGCATTCATTAAAACTTCAATGTTAACCTTCTGCATCAAAGGGGGTCATTATTAGGGGCGGGCGGAATTTGCGTAATCGCACAAAGCAATGCTCCGTGAAACTGTAATAAATCTCTGCGAGCACGCAAAATTCCGCGAACACGTGGAATTGCTTGTTCGCGATGCTTTTTTCCTGTTAGCGAACGCTGTTTGCGTGCTCCGGGGGAAATATCTCGCGAACACGCATTTTGAATGCGAGACAAGCAAAAAATTCCGCAGATCGTGGAATTTTTGGCAATTTTGCGTTCTCCGCAGAAAGCGAAATTACTCAAATTCCGCGAGCGGAACAGAATTTACCGCCCAGGCGTAGTCATTATCTCCAGGTGGCTTATCCATGTTGACCCTTGGACGCTTATATTTACTGCTGACTTCAAATCTTTTCCTCTTTCCTACCACTTTAGGGCTCTTTTCCAATTCCTACAGGGCAGGTTCAGCCAAATTGCCAGGTCATGGGGCCCTACAGATGGAGAAGCTTGTAAAACAGACGATACTGATATGGGACCCTCCCGACCTCTACCCACCGGAGGTGAAACTATTATAGGCCCAGGACCCATGTCTAATAAAACAGGGGAGGACCCACCATGTAGTCCTGGATGCAAGATAGAAAAAGAGCAAAGTGATAGTCTGTGGGCTGCTAATTTGATTTCATTGTTAATGATACCTACGGAGTAGTGCAAAAAGGTATCCATGGTAGTAACAGTGTTTTTAGGGGCCTTACAAGCACTAGCAGGAGTCTTGTGTTTGCCCATGGCCTGTCCCTTGCCTTGACCAACTAAAGTACAATTGCCCAGGATTTAGTCTATGAACATTGCTACCCAATGAGTCATGCACCTGTGAGGACAAGATTGATTAAACGCCCTTTTGAATACTCCCTTCCCACTCCTCACAGGTGCAAAAGATTGAGAGGGGCAAGGTCCCAGGAACTCATAGTTAGAGGAAAACCACACTCCATGCCAGCTTACAAAAGAGTAGAAGAACAAGTCCAAGCAGCAAGTACATCAGCAATAAAACAGAGGAAAATACAAGTCTCCTACCGTGAAAAACTCCTGCCGGCAGACTGGAACAGGTTAATAAGGCAGA
The DNA here is from genome assembly GCF_964204655.1 of Triturus cristatus. NCBI lineage: Eukaryota > Metazoa > Chordata > Amphibia > Caudata > Salamandridae > Triturus > Triturus cristatus. The sequence continues at coordinate 928,556,551 of NC_140593.1, read as the reverse complement.
AGCACAGGCTCAAGCACAGGCTCTGTCGGTGCCCCTCAAGTTAATTTGATGACACATCCACTCAGTGCCATCCACGTGAGAGAGTAAAAAAGGACCAGTTAAGTGCCAGAGACATGACTCCACCCAAAAGCTTAGCCAAGATGGGGTCCCAGCCCAGCCTCCTCTGGACTCTGATGGGTGCAGACGGGCCCACCTCTTGCTGTGGGAGGCTGGTGGAATGCTTTCAACTAGGAGACCAGAAGATCCTGCTACCTCCTGGCAAGATGCAGACACTGGGGGTTCTGGAATCCATGGTCAGTCTGTGGTCCCACCTGGGACAAATACTGCTCCTCAAGGATCAGAGACCCGGTGAGTATCCTGCTCTGTGGGAGGCTGGGGTGTGCTTTCAGCGAGGAGTGAAGAAGGCCCTGCCCCCTCCTAGCATAATGCAGATGCTGGGGGTTCTAGACACAGTGGTCCTTGGGTGGTCCTGCCTGGGACAAATACTGCTCCTCAAGGATCATAGACTCGGCAGGTTAATCATGTTACATTAAAAAGTATTTTTGGAAAGGGGATTTACTTTAAAGACTAAAAGAATAAGCACCAGTATATATAAATGACTTGTGGTTCCAAAGCTTTTTCTCCAATACTCTGTATTCACAAATACACAAATTAGTCATGAATGAAAAGGTATCAACTTCAAATGTGACTAGTTCTTGCTCATCACTCACAATGTAAGAATACTTATCAGAGGCATTTTATCTGCAAATGTTTAAGCCTATTTCACTAAGACTTCAAGAAATACCCTTCACCTTCGGATGTGTTAAATTAGTGCAGGGCATTGCAAGTGTTGGGTACCGGCACTCATGTTTAGGAATCTGGACTCATTTTTCATCATTTGACCCAAAGAAAGACAAAGGCAGAAACAGACGATATAAGGAAAGCATTGACAAAGGGAGTGTTGGGGAAAAAAATTTCTTGCATGGTAATAGACGTGCATCCATACACTGAGTGACCCCAGTGTACCGATGTATGGATCCCTAATGATGATTTTTGTTGTCATAGGAAAATACGGATAATGCGTGTGCACCATTACATAGACCTGTCTCATGGATTGCAGTCTTGTTGGACTGGAAAGGGTGCCCACAGAGTTACCCTCCAAGTGATGAAAGACTACCACCTTCACCACGAGTTAAGTAGCACAAGCGCAGGGGTGGCAGCACACTGTGTAGTGATCAATAGGAGTGAACAGGTCCTATTTTACTTCTGTCGTCAGGAACGAGGGGGTATTGGTGAAGAACCAGGGCCTTATGGGCCTGGCGGCGCAAGGCACGCCTTAATCTCCTGAGTTCACCTGCTTTGTTGAACAGAGACACAGGACATTCTGTTGAGCGTAGAAGATCAGGTTTATTAGCTGCAGCTAAGTACAGTTGTCCCAGAAGTACACTCAGTATGTTCTTAGGAGACTGCCACTTTACTCCGTGGCGCACAATCTTTTATAGCACATAGATTCACCAAGAACACTCCCAATGCATACATGGTTATCCAATGAGAAGAGTTTGAAAAAAAGATATAACCAATGAGAAAAGTTTGAAAACAAGATATCAAGTAAGCCAATTAAACCTCTCTTCCAACTCTTTTTGTCACCCCTCCCCACAAGTTAATCAGTGGTAGTGTCTACAACTCAACTTGCAGGTGGCAGGATATATTTGTATGCTTTGGAGGACAGTTGTGAAATGAGAGAATACAAGTAGAGAATAGCGAAGGCCAGAAGATAAGATAAAGTCAGGAAAGAATGGTGTGAGCCGACAGACAGTTGAGACAGGGTTTAGTCAAACCAGACGAGGATTAGTGGACTCAGCCAGTCCCTGACATCAGTCTCGTAAACAGAGGCAGAAGGTTATTTGACACGTCGCAGTAAGATCAGCAGAAAAACTTCGTTCATTGTGCTGCCTGAGTGAGGGCAACACAAAATGGCGGTGGAACACACAAAAAGAAAATGGTGGCTGAATACAAGCGAGATCGAAAATCGAATTTCCTCAGACCCTCCTTTTGCCATAACTCAGGCAAAACACACAGATTCACGTTAATCTGAATCAATGTCAATAGCCATGAGGTTGTCAAACTGTTGCTGCAACATCATTTTAATGTTCTCTGTTTTCTGTGACTCAGGTCTTGGGACACACAGAGTGGCACAAAGACCGCAGATGGCGGGGCCACACTGCATACAGAGACAACAGGAAAAAATGATGGCCAAAACCACTCCAAGGAAGGTTAGTACCTTCCATCCCCATTTAGATAGTAATCCCAAAAACCAACCTAATACAGACCAATCTCCTTCGTCTTGATGAATCGATTCAGAGATCATGTGTAATTTGGAGATGGCTTGGTATACCGTAGGGGCGTCGTCAGGTATATAAATACAACAGCTAGATCCAATCAATTTACAGACTCCACCACGATCTGCAAGAATAACATCTAGTGCAATCCGGTTCTGCAAAGTCATGAGACGATCCACCTGAAGTTCAGCTGTGAGATTACTCAAGGCTCCCACAGTGACATCTATGGTAGTCTCAACAACACGAACCAGCTGTCTCATTTTTCTGCTGTTGTACATTGGGCCCCAAAAAGGAAGGAATCCTTTGAGGAAATCACTTCCCTCTTGTCCTGCCGTGTCTTTACAATCAATAATCCCTCTGCCATATCTGTTTCTATGATGGCCTGAAGGAGCAGTGTATGTAGGAGGGAGAAGAAAACCTATATAGCATGTTCCTGAAAAATCCGTTGGTAGCCACGTGTAAGCTCTATCGTGGCAGACAAAATAGGTGCCCTGGGATGGCACTAACGCCGGTGAATTCTGAGATGTGTAGATGTATGTATGGGAACAAAAGCTTTTTCTTTGTCCAGTGTCAGTAGTCTGGCCATTCCTTTGTAAGCAGAAATTACCTTGATGAGGGACAGTCCAAATTGGTGGAGATATTCCCTGTTTAGTTTTATCTGTAAGGCTAGTAATGTAACGAGTCACGTTCCAATTAGTATATGTTTGTCTCTCGTCAACAGGAACCTTATTATTCTCCACAATTTTAGTCATAGCCACCATTCCCTTTATCAGAGAATTATGACTAAAATCTGGCTTACTACCATAGGAACCAACTGGACGTCTAAATCGGCTCTGATATGCATTTGAAAATATTACAAAATAGGCCCAAGCGGAACCTTCATAAGAAAATGGAAGGACTAAATATGGCATCCCTTTATCTGTGGTATGAGGCATAAGTCCACACACCCAACAGTCGGTTGTGTTGACTACCAATTGGTGTTGGTGCAACAATTGGATAAATGAATTATTAAAATATTCTGTTCTCCTGATCAGTTCATGTTGGCGAAGTGTATATAATTGATGTGGGGAGATAGTAGAATGAAGAGGCAAGGAGATATAATTAGGGACAACTTTTTGCTGCATAGCATGAATAACCCAACCTACACAAGCCAATAAGATACACAAAAATATAGAAACACACAATGTTACGCCACATCGACTGTACAATATTTTACAATATTTCTTTCTCATATCTTCCTTATTATCCTTCTTTCCTAATTTAACATCCATCCTCTAAAATTGTTGCTCACGGCAATCTTCCTTACTCACTTGGGTGTGATTATTAGCCGTCCTATGACACTGCAAGTCCTGGGGGCCTAGCCACTATACAGGTCACAAACCAAGACTTCTACCGTGACCCTCAACCTGGAAAGATGATAAATGTAGCAGAAGAGATGGAAATCTCAGGTGTCCTTGACCAATCTAGGTCTTAAATTGTATCTAGTCATTGTTGGTACAGTTTGGTCTTGAAATAGGGTCTGTGGCTCTGTAATGTTTAATCGGAGATGGGAAGGTACGGCTTCTTGTAGAATGTTGTCATCTTCTTTCTCCGATCGAGTTCCATCCAGGTGTGCACTACTGAAAGGTATGAATCGGGGGACTTTTACTCCTTCAGAATCACCTATACCCTTACGAACCCACTGATCAAAAGGCAAGGGCAAGGGCACTTTCTTGCAGTGCACGCCGTGGATCCAGTTATTTTTCCCTTCAACTTTTACTGCTGTGCGAGTTGTCAGGAGAACTTGTCGAGGCGCCTTCCAGCGAGGTTCCAAATTATTTGTCCTCTGAAAATTTTTCACACAGACCCAGTCTCCAGGTTGGATAGAATGACCTGAGTCTGTGGAGGCTTCTGGTAAAGCGTTTTGAACCTGTTGGTGAAGAACACGTAATTTAGTGGTGAGGTCATGTAAATAGTCAATCAGCATTGGATACTGTATATCAGAATACTTTCTAAGGTGAGGGACTCCCCATACATTAGTTGGGCGCCCGAAAACAATCTCGTATGGGCTGAGTCTATTGGACAGGAGAGCCAAAGGTAAAGCATCGGGCCAATTAAGACCTGTGCTGGCTTGTACTTTTGCAAGCTTAAGTTTGAGAGTACCGTTATAGCACTCTACCAAACCCGCGGACTGAGGATGATTTGCCGCATGAAACTTCTGCCTTATGCCAAGACCGGTACACACCTTTTGCATAATTTGGCCTACAAATTCACTTCCATTGTCACTCCAGACAATGCGCGGCAAACCAAACCTAGGGAAGAACTCTTTTAGAAGAACCTTGGCAGTGGACAAAGCAGTGTTGTCTTTCAGGGGGTAAGCCTCTATCCATCTGGAAAAGACACATACCACTACCAGAACATATTTAAGATTGTTACATCGATCCATGTGAATGTAGTCGATTTGCAACACCTCAAAAGGATATGTTGGGGGAGCAAAATGACCTGCCGGAGTTGGGGTTCCCTTTCCCGGATTGTACATCAAGCAAATGATACAATGCTTCACCACATTATCTGCACATTTTGGAATCCCTTCGTTCAGCCACACTGGAGCCAGAAGTTTACATATTCCTTTTGCACTGATGTGGGCTGGACCATGCGCCATAGTAACTACAGGCAGTACGTTGGCGTCTGGTAACAGCCAACGCTGGTGTTCTGACAATTCTATCCAACATCCTGTTGCGTCTAACATTCCTGTACTCTCTTTCCACTTTCTCAACTCTTTCTCTGTAGCATCTCCCTGAATCGATCTCACACTTTCTATTGTGTCCTCACACATCCCTCTTTCCCTGACCCAATTCGCAGGGCCCGCAACATACATGCGACTTGTAGCATCTCTGGCTGTCTTTTTTGCTACCTCATCCGCAAAAGCATTTCCGCGACCAACATCATCAGTAATCTTCTTATGCGCACTACATTTCCCAATTGCTATCTGGGTAGGCAAAACAAGTGACTCAAGAAGATCAGTTACCAATTGACCATGCTGTATTTTAGTACCGTGGGAGGTAAGGAATCCTCTTTCCTTCCACAAACGACCGAAGCTATGCGCCACACCGAACGCATACTGGCTGTCGGTATACACATTCACTCTCTTTCCTTTAGATAACACACACACTCTGGTCAAAGCTATCAGTTCAGCTGCCTGAGCTGAATTATGTCTGATGCGTGCTGTCTCCACGATTGTATTCAAGGTGGTAACAGCATAAGCTGAAGTTGTCCCACCATTTGGGACTTTGAAACAAGACCCATCCACCCATAGGATCCCATCTGGATCCACTAACGGCGTATCTTTCAAATCAATCCTGCCTTTTGTCTCCTCCTCAGTATGGAGAAAACAATCATGTTGTTCCTGAATACCTTTCTCTTCTGGAAGAGGTAACAATGTGGCTGGATTTAAAATATTACATCGTTTGATGTGCACATGACTAGCCAAGAGCGTCAGCTCATATCCAGACAATCGAGCACTTGTAAGATGTTGTGTTTTCGTCCTATTTAGCAAGGTATCCACTGCATGTGGTACCATAACAATGAGAGTATTATCTAGCACCACTACAGCAGACTGACAAATAGAAATCACTGCTGCTGCTGTAGCTTTAAGACAACTAGGCAATGCCTTGGCTACTGGGTCTAACATAGCTGAAAAATAGGAACATGGCCGCTGTTTGTCTCCAAATCGTTGTGTTAAGACTGACAACGCACAACCCTCTCTTTCATGGACATAGAGCGTGAAGGGCTTACTGTAATCTGGAGTACCCAACACAGGAGCAGAACACAGAGCAGTACGTAAATCAGAAAAACTCTTCTGACATTCGTCAGTCCAAGGAAGGGGTTGGGGTGTGTCTTTCAAAGTGAGTGCTAACAAAGGTTTGGCCAACAAAGAAAAATTCGGTATCCACTGTCTACAATTAGAAGTGATGCCCAGAAAGGCACGCACCTCTCTTTGTGTAGATGGCACAGACATTTGCGCAATTGCTTGAATTCATTCTGGGGTTAATCGCCTTCCCTCCTTTGATAAGAGATGACCCAAATAGGTAACCTCTCGACGGACATATTGTAGTTTAGAAGGCGAAACCTTATGATTAAGATCAGACAAGTGACGTAACAGTGCAACAGTCACATTCTTGCAGACATCCTCTGAATCAGCAGCAATCAACAAATCATCCATATATTGAATAAGAGTAGCACCTGGGGGTAAAGGAAAAACATCGAGCTGACATTTCAGAGCTTGACTATAAATGGAGGGGCTTTCACAATAGCCTTGGGGTGCGCGCTTGAACCGGAAACTTCGGCCTCCTAGAGAGAAACCAAAAATATCCCTACTCTCTTTGGCAATGGGAATGCTGAAGAAAGCATTTTTCAGATCAATAACAGAAAACCAAGCCGCTGAGGCAGGTATCATAGTTAACAGGGCAGTGATATCTGGAACAACAGCAAACTGTGGTACAACAATTTTATTGACCTCCCGAAGATCAATCACAAAACGATAAACAGGAGGCTTAGAAAGATCAGTGCGTTTAAGAACAGGAAGAATAGGACTATTACATACATTTCCTCTCGTTTCCTCAATCACACCCTTCTGAACCAAATCATAAATAATATCCAAAAGCGCTCTTTCACCTTCATTGGAAATTCTGTATTGAGGAATGCGTGGCAATTTAGCATTGGGCTTGAGAGTAACAACATAAGGCGGGATCTCAAGACAACCAACATCATTTGGACCCGTAGCCCAGAGCGTTGCGGGAAGAGAGAGCAATTCAGGTGGGAATTGATCTTTAGACAAATACATTGAAGAAGTCAATTTCTGCCCTAAAGTAAGATGCAGACCAGAAGGAGAACAATATATCGTTGCATGCATTCTTTTCAATAGATCCAAACCGAACAGATTCTCGCCGCAACCAGTCGTTAAAAGAAGAGGAGCTTCCATATTATAAGGGCCAATTGAAATAGGCAAAGGACAGGAGACCGGGTTACGAACTGGGGCGCCAGAAAATCCTACCGATACATTTGTTAAGCCAGACAAAGGTGCCCTAGGAAGTTTAGAGTGAATGATAGAACTTCTCATCGCACCAGTATCTTAAAGAAATGGCTCTGAAACACCCATTGTAGTGACATTGACATAAGGCCCATCCTGATTTACTGGAATCGATACAACTCCCTCACTATGGCTGTCCTAGTTAGCGTGTAGGCTTTCATTTTCACCTTCAACATGATAATCATCATTGTAATACTGTGTAGACTGAGTATTCTGCTGATCGAAGTAGTTCGTAGAATTTGGAGGGGGTAAGGAACGCTGTTCTTGAGGCATCACACCTCGACCTCTACCCCTGTATATTATCCGGAAACCATCACGGCCTCGTGGAGCAGATAGTTCTCCCTTACGTTGCAATAAAACCGGGCAGCTTTTCTTAAAATGACCTTCTTCTCCTCAACAGGCACATTGGTTAGGACCTACTAAAGGTCGCGGAATAAAGGGCTCAGGCTTTTGATACACTCTCTGAGGCTGTTGAACCTGGCGCTGAGCATAACAAGGAGGATAAGCTTGTAGCAGAAGAACCTTCGTTTTTAATTCTTTTGTCTTCTTCTCTTGCTAATCTTTCTCCTCTTTATCCCAGTTCTCATAATATTGAGCAGTAGCCAATATCTGGGCAGAAGAAGAAACAGCCCATGAACTCTCGGAGTCTTTCAACTTATGTGACAGTTCGAGAAGCAAATTAAATACGAATTTATCTACAAATAATCACTGTCCACCCTCCGTAGTCATATCCTGACCACTGTGATCAATAAACATCTCCTCAAAACGAGTGAAGAAATCAGAGACACTCTCATCTTTCTTCTGCTTACACGCAGCTAATTTATCCCAATTAACTCGCAATGCGGGCATCATCGTTTTCATTAAAGTAATAATCCTACCAGGGAGTTCTGAAATCAAAACATCAGGCTTAGCACCACCCACTTGGGCTGCATCCGCGGCAGTTATAGCAGCCCAATCGCCACCCAATGCTTGGGCATGATCCTCTCTACGAATCCGAGCCCATAATGCTTGTGGGACTACATTTCCCATCAACATATCAATATCGGCTAAATTCATAATACAGGCATCAACAGTCTGGGACAACTCCTTATAATAGCCAGCAGGGTTTTTACGGGGATCCGGTAGAGACTGTTTAAGAGCCAAAACTTCTGATCTCGTCCAGGGGACATGTACCCATATACGCTGGAAGTGCGCGGGAACAGCTGGATTAGCACCTGCTTGTGCAACCGCTTCTCTCCACACTGGAGGAACCTCTCTCATGGGATAATGTTTGGATGTCAGCCTAACAGCAGGATCGGAATCAAAAAAAGTCTGTGAGGAAAATAAGGACCTAAAAGTGACAAGTGTCCTTACGTCATCCTCAACCTTAGAACCCACAATGAGTCCCTTATCGAAATTAGCCTGAACATCTAACAAACCCTGAGGAAGTAAACCCAAATCCATATCCTCCCATTCTTTAGCGAGAGTGTCACAAATAACATTAAATACATATCTCTGCGTGGGCGCCTCCCACTGATGAAAGGTGGTCATGATATCTTTCACACTATACTGGGGACCCTTCTCGATCCATTTGCGAGTGAGAGAGTCCAATACCACCCATTCGTCAGAACCTGGGAGTTGACTACGAGACTGTCTTCGAGGAAAAGCCGGAGACATATTCAAAGTCTCAAAGAAAGGAGACAGAAACCCAGAGACAGTATCTGTGATTCGTTTGCGCACAGTAGGAGAATTAGACATAAGAACAGGGGACAAGGTATTAAGTGAACTAACAGAAGAATTAACAGTTATAAGGGGAGCCAAAGGCAAAGGAGATTGATGCAATAAATCAACGAGAGGAGGGACTAGGAGCGATTAGAAAGAGGTCCTGAACCAATGCTCCTAAAAGTCATGCATTTTTCCAATGGGTGGTTACAGTTCCTGCAGAGTGGAGGGGGAGGTTACAGCCAACAGATAAGCTGTAAATGATGGGGAATGTCTCCAAGGATCAAGTGAGTGTGCAAAGTAAGGAAAGAGTACTCCTTAATGTGGTATCTAGTGCCCTCACACACCCTTGCGGATGTATAGCATCATCATTGGGCAATGGTTGCTCCTCGTGGGGGTGGCGCTGCAGTCCCTCACGGGCCCTTGGTTAGGGGCTCTCTGGCGGAGTTCTTTTAAGGAGTTGCCACATTTGTGAGTGCGGGTGTGTGGGTAGGGAAGTGCTAGTGAGTGCTGGTTTAAAATGAGACAGGGACCTAAAAATATTTAATCAAAAAGATCCCTGGTTCAGGCTAAAAAATTCACGGGGGTGGAGATGCACAGTAGTGCTGCTTTGAGAGGGGAAACACGACCAAATAGAGTCCCACTACTCTCAACCCGTGTTGTGTATTAACAAAAGTGAATGTGAAGAAGGTCTACATGTTTCGCGCTATTAGATGGTCCCTATTGGATCCAGGAGCGCTTCATCAGGACCAGAAAATGGGTGAGAAATAGGGTTCGGGAAAAGACAGCCCGTAATCCTATTTGTTACCTGGGTCAGGTTTGCTTGACAATATATGTCCAGAATCCGTTATTATACGGAAATCCTGTTCACAGCCTAGAGGGAGACATAAAAGTAAGGGGGGGGGGTTGGGGGGGGGGGGGAAAGGGGAGGAGGGAGAGAAAAAAGCTATGACATATCAACCTTTATATGATATTCTCATGGCTCAAAGGGTGGCACTAGTGCACGAAGTGTACTAAAGTACCTAGTGCATGTAGGAGACCACAACCGAGGTAATATCATTGTGATCATGCAGAATAGTAATGTTGGAGGAGTATCCAGCATAAAGGTGAAACCCACGGTGGTAATGGTAGGTTCCATCCTTAATTAACATCAGATATACACACATATATGGTCGTGCCATATTGGGGACCAGTGGTTCTTAGATGCCGAAAAAGGATGTGATGGTGGACTAGAGGTTTAGAGGTGCCCACCCTGGCAGGTGCCCTGGTAAAACTTCACCTGGGCGTGCCTTGTGATAATAATACGGAGATCCATAGTTATTATCACATAGTGTCAGGGAATGGAAACTGGCCGTGAAAGGTTTAAATGGCCTCGTTTAGCTGTGGTCGGGATGCACTCTGTGACGTGTTCGTGATTTGTAGCCTCGCAGACAATGATGACTGCCGTGCAACCGCGAGTATTAAGGCGGCCGGCGTGCAAATATGGTGCTCATATCAGGTGGTAGGTGAGTATCATGGTCTTGAAAGTTTCACAAAAATAATACAACATTAATGTAAAACGTAACCGGGTGCCTACCCTCTCCTAGTCGATGATGGGCTCTGTCAGCATATGCCGCGAAGTAAGGCTGTGGGGGGATAAGTAAACAACGGGCATTGGTAAAGGCAAGGAAACGGTAGAAATACCTGTTCCAGGGAGCTCGAACGGTCCGAGGTGGTAGCAAAACTCACTGCAGAAGTCGCCTTACGTTGCGGGGAGACCTACCCGTGCCGCTGCACAGCCGGTAACATTAGTCGGGAGGCTCCGGTCTTGTTAAGTAGTCTTGCCGGGAAGTGTCCGGGCCCCAAGCGATTACGTAATCCCATCGTGCCCTACGGCCGGAACGTTAGAGAAAGGACTATCAAACACCTATCTACCGCAGCCATGTTGGAATGGTATGCGGACCCACTACCTTCTTTGGGGAGGTGATTAGGATGTGGTAACTACTATGACAGGAGAACGCAATGTGGATCGAAGTAATATCCCACGGGGATATTGTGTGGAGATGGATAGTCTGGAGGGTAAAGGTAATGATGGTGCTACAGAATATGTAATCTACATCCATGAGCTGTCATATGACTTAGAAAAAATATCTTAGAAAAAATGGGGAAAATGCCACGCGCAAGTCAATGTCTAGTAAGGGCGTGTAGCCCGTGTGAAGTTCGGAGATGGTCATGCCTAAACGTGTGCTCAAGTGTAATCAGAGAGATCTGTATTCTGTAACAGATTTCTAGATTCGTTAATTGCTAAATGCGGTTAGAGCACAAAGGGTGCAATTAGAAAGGAAATTGATGTTCAGGAAACGGAGGCAAAGAAGTCGGTGGCGGAAGAGGTGGGGGTGGCACTACCGGAAGGGGCAAATGCGAAAGAGCCGGAGCAGGCGGAGGCGCAACTAATGGCTGAACTGGTTGTAACAATGGGGGTGCATTAGCACCTTGTACATAGGGAGGAGGCAATCACAATAAGTGAGACATCAAAGGGTCTTCCTCCGGATCCTTACTTTTATCAGAAGGGGAAATAGGCAACACCGGATAGCATTTATCTATCGCCATACGATGCTGTCTCTCTGAAATATCCATTTCATGATTAATCTCGTTATCTTTAAACTGCTGGGCAGCCTGTATAATCATCATACTTTGTGTTTTCTTATCTCGTTTTGCCTGTTTAACTTCTCTCTGTTTGGCTTCCTCACGCCAGAGGCAGAAAGAGTCAAACATTGCCGGACGGGCTTTTCTTTTAAACAAAATTGCTTCCAAATTATCTAATATGTCAGGTTCAAAGCTACCATTCTGTGGCCACTGTAGAACACCATCATTCTTTGTGTATCGGATCCATGCCTCATGAAAGGCAATGAGGCCAACACCATGTTTAGAGTAAAGCTCATAAGTGGGAGTTCCAACCGGAGGAATTGGACAAGAGTCCTCCAGCCGGGAATCCCTATCACAATCAAAACAACAAAACTTCCTAAACTTACTCAGACCAGGCATCGTTATTTCACTGGACTGTTCACAAACATTAAGGGGTTAAATCAAATAATATAGCACAAACATACTCACCCCTCGGCTTCGGTTTTTGCAATAGCCGAATCAAAGACCCAAATCAAAACAAAATAGTGGGAGCTACCCACCAATACTTAACTAAGTGTCTTCTTACGCCAACAGAGGCCCGTCTAACGTCTCGCGATACCATACATCACCAAAAGGGGCCAAAGCAAGGCGGCAGTCAGGGCAGCAGTCGTCAGCAGCCGTCAGGAAGGAGAAACCGCGCTGAAAAAGACCTTCAGACCACTTCGACATACAGGGGTCACATGACGTGGTTCGCGATTCCTCCAGAATTTTCTTGCGGGGTTCCTCACGACCCTCAGACAAAATCGCTACCTCTGAAGCCGCCGCACAGAGGGCACCAATTAAAGATCCAGGGCCTTATGGGCCTGGCAGCGCAGGGCACGCCTTAATCTCCTGAGTTCACCTGCTTTGTTGAACAGAGACACAGGAAATTCTGTTGAGCGTAGAAGATCAGGTTTATTAGCTGCAGCTAAGTACAGTTGTCCCAGAAGTACACTCAGTATGTTCTTGGGAGACTGCCACTTTACTCCGTGGCGCACAATCTTTTATAGCACATAGATTCACCAAGAACACTCCCAATGCATACATGGTTATCTAATGAGAAGAGTTTGAAAACAAGATATAACCATTGAGAAAAGTTTGAAAACAAGATATCAAGTAACCCAAATAAACCTCTCTTCCAACTGTTTTTGTCACCCCTCCCCACAAGTTAATCAGTGGTAGTGTCTACAACTCAACTTGCAGGTGGCAGGACATATTTGTATGCTTTGGAGGACAGTTGCGAAATGAGAGAATACAAGTAGAGAATAGCGAAGGCCAGAAGATAACATAAAGTCAGGAAAGAATGGTGTGAGCCGACAGACAGTTGAGACAGGGTTTAGTCAAACTAGACGAGGATTAGTGGACTCAGCCAGTCCCTGACATCAGTCTCGTAAACAGAGGCAGAAGGTTATTTGACACGTCGCAATAAGATCAGCAGAAAAACTTCGTTCATTGTGCTGCCTGAGTGAGGGCAACACAAAATGGCGGTGGAACACACAAAAAGAAAATGGTGGCTGAATACAAGCGAGATCGAAAATCGAATTTCCTCATTGGTTGCCGATTCCTTGCAATCCGTAATCAATGGAGCCAAATGCTGGTATTTTACTTGTCCTTGACAATGGGAGACCCCTTCCCCATTAAAGACAATATGCTTGAAGAGTGACAGGACAGGTTAGGATCGTCACTTTTTTCCAGGACCAAATTCCAATACAAGGTTGTGTTACGAGGTGTTTATGAAGTTTGACTATTTCCAGAACTCATAGTCGTGCACAGAGGTAAATACAGAGACAATGTTCCATAAATCAAAGTGTGAAGGTTACAGCCAACACGTGTTTCGCCCCCTTTAAACGGCCGTCCAGCCTGGGGCTTCCTCAGGGCTTTAGAATATGTACAGGACATGATTTCGTCCCATATTACACGCTGTAATTGGAGGGATATTTAGCATGTAAGATGTCTCGTCAGTGACGTCTGGTCTGTGTCATCTGGCATCAGCACATAACACAGCCTTGTATTGGAATTTGTTCCCGGAAAAAAATGACAATCCTAACCTGTCCTGACAAACCTTCAAGCCTTTTTTACTTGTGTCTCTAGAGTTAGGTCTCAGGCTCACAGTTAAAGCTCTGCTACTGTTTACTTAACTCAACCTTAGGCTACATAGGTTTAGTGTGCAATGATGCACAGCACAAGAGTGGTGTAGCTGTGCTTGTGATGGTTACTAAACATGGAAGACCTTGGGCTCCATTTTGATGAGCCCAGGCCTGCATGGTGAAACATGAGGGGAGGAGGTAGAGGAATACCCCCACAGACAGATGTGTATTGCTGCATTCCTGTAAGCTGGGTGGGATACACACTGGAGGGGGGAGATCCAGGCTTCCCCGGTGCACTTCCAAAGATGCTCTTTGATTCAGTGAGAGGTCACAAAGAAGGGGCCTGGGCAGATTTCATGAAAGTGATGTGGCTGATGAGAGAATCATAAAGTGAGATCTAGGGCCCTGGGCTAACCGTTTGATACACATCACTGTGCCTGATACCCAGGTGGGAACTCTAGTCACTCCCATGGCCTGTGTTGTGGGGCTATTAGCGTTAGAGTAGCTCCTGTTGTGACAGACTGCTATTAAGAGGAAGAGAGGGCAGAGGAGTGGGCACTTGAAAATTAGAGAGACCCCCAACATAAACGTCAAAGACTCTGACTCTTAATTGCATTTGGTATCTGGAAATGGAGTACAAGAATGAGTCCACAAAAATTGTCATCTGCAAAGCACCCAGGCAGGTTGTGTGAGGAGGGGAACATCTTCAAGGACTTCTGCCTGTGACCAGGACTGGGGGGGGGGGGGCAAGGCATGCTAGTCTCCCTGCTGGGTGGGGGACATAACCCAGAACTCCAGGACCCCCTGCTCTGTAGCATGGAGCACCAGCACCTGACTGCTTTCCAAAAACAATGTGCCCTGTGAGGAGGAGGAGAGAGTTGAAAGGAGTGACGTAGAGTGGAAATCCCTATAGAGTGGATTCCCTTTGCAAGGTGTGAGGAGATGGCTGCTGCACTGATCAGGCCATTGCCCATGTGCAAGACAAATTATTCGACCCATGTATGCCAGAGGAGGACCACCGTAAATTGAGCGGTCTGCATCGCTGTACCTATTGTCAGTCAGTCAGTCAGTCAATTATCTTTATTCGATTATTAAAAATCATAAAAGAACGAGCAAAAATACATGTCACCATTTCATCAGATCACAAATTTTTACAAACAATCATTATAAAAAACACTGAATTTTACAATAAAATGTACATAAATATTTAAAAAAGATAAAAAGAAGGGTTTATTAAAACACAAACTCATTCAAATGAATGAGTAAAGAGAGAGTTCATTTTTCAGAGATAAAGTGCCTATGCCTTGTACGATGCTTATTTAAACGTGCTCCTGCAACTAAAAAACTAGCGACTGAAAAAGCTACTTTTGTGTTAGGAAGAAGTTGCAAAAACAGCAGGGCTGGTTTTACCTGAATAAAGCCCTGATTACGTAAAATAGGGAACAAATATCTTTTTCTGATCTCAATATAATGATCGCAAAACATAATGAAGTGCATTGTGTCCTGCGTTGAAAAATGATCGCAGTCACATGGTTCAGCATCATCAGGTCTAGTCCAGGTTCTGAAATCGCCCAGTATAAAATGAATTAAATCAAAGCGAAATCTCGTTAAAAGAAAGCGATGGTAAGGATTTGTTACCGACAAAAGGTATGGTTCCATTCCTGGAACAGAGGAAAGCATACAGTGTTTCCTTACCATGGATTTTTTTAGCTCTATTTCTTCCCTCTCCAGAGCATATAAATTTGTCAGAGTGTTTTTGACTGATTTTAAATCTTCATGGGTTATTCCATCTGGAGATGAGAAAAGCTCCGGACGACCTGCTAAAATGAGCTGGGTTTTCACATATCTTACCCATGGGATGTTAAGGGCTCTATCCAGGGCTAAACAATCTTTTAAAATAATATGATTTAGAGTAAGCTCCTGGATGAGCCAGGTTTTTAACCAACCAATCACTGGGGCTAATTTTAGGGTGTCAGATATATAGCCCAAGCCTAACTCTGTATGCAATGAAAAAATCGGAGTTGATTGGGGAACAGAAAGCAGAGATCTCAAAAATTTATTTTCTACGTTCTGTATTTTGGCAGAGCTAGTATATCCCCAAATAACAGAGCCATAGTGGGCGACTGACAAACATTTTGCTTTATAAACTTTGATGATACTTTCCATGGGACGGGCGCCCAGTTTTTTAGCAAAACCTAGCAGCCCTGCGGCCGCTCTAGCAACGGCGCTGCTTTTAACCAAAAGCTGGGGGCCCCAGGTGCCCTTTTCATCGAAAGTCACACCTAGGTATGGAAAAGAAGGGACTCTCTTAACCTCCTTCCCCGCGCAATAAAATGTTAGCGACTTTCTTTTCCTACCTGCGGGTCCAGCAATCATTACATGTGATTTTCCTGTATTCATTTTCATGTCCAGAGATGACATGAAAACTCCAAAAGAAAAAAGAAGTTTGTTCAACGCAACTCCAGAGCGTGCTAAAAGAACAGCATCGTCCGCGTACAGGAGGACAGGTATCTTTGTCTCACCTGCACGCGGGATGTCACTATGGGATTTTGACATTACTGCCTCAAGGTCATTAATATATAGAGTGAAGAGGAGGGGGGCGAGTATACACCCTTGCCTAACCCCCCTCTCTGACCTAAAATGACAAGTACATCTTCCTTCCCTAGTGACTCTAACTGAGGTCATAAGATCCTTGTGTAACTCAGCTAGGTATTCAACCAAAGGGGGGTCGAGGCCCACGGCCAAAAGGATCCCCCACAGCCTTGACCTGTTGACCAGGTCAAAAGCTGAGGAGAGGTCCATAAAGGCCATGTACAATGAGCCCCCCTTGGCGATTACATATTTATTTAAAATTAATTCTAGGTTTAGGCACTGATCTAAGGTTCCTCTATTGGCTCTAAAGCCATATTGTGCATTAGATAAAATACCCTTACTTTCTAAAATCAGGGTCAATCTACCTAAGAGGACTCTCCCTAAGATTTTAACACTCGAGTCAATAAGAGAAATTGGCCTATAACAGGCCGGGTCTGTCCTCTGTCCTTTCTTGAAGATTGGCACAATGGTCGAATTTGCCCAACTAGGGGGGAAAATAAATTCCCTTGTAGCATTGAAAATATTAGTTAAAATTTTTGAGCTAAGTTCAGGAGCGCTCTTAAAAAAGTCTGCAGGGACCCCATCTGGCCCCGGTGCCTTTTTGCAGAGTGTGTCTTTAATTGCTTGTTTCACCTCTTCCTGAGTAAAGGGAGAGATGTGAGTTAGCGGTTTTAGGAGAGGAGTTTCGCGTTCTGTAGTGGTGTGAGTATAACTATAGATGTTACTAAAATGTGTCACCCACTGTTCATCTGGGATAATGCAATCAGCTCTCTGATTATCTAATCCCACAAAATATGGGTGATTTATAACTGCCCAAAATTTAGCGCTATCTTTCTGTGTCTCGGGCAGTAGCAAATCATTCCAGGCCTCGTCTTTTATCTCAGATTTCCTCTTCCTAAGAGCTAGGTTATATTGTTTCCTCAATAGCGCTATCAACACTCTGTCTCTAGGTTTAAGTTTTAGGGCCTTAAGAAGAGTTGAATGGGCCTTAGAACAGTTTGTGTCAAACCATTTAGGGCCCTTTGGTTTATTAAGCTTTGCCTTTACAGTCAAATCTAAGTTGACTTGATGGCAAATAACACTAAAGGCCTCGACCATAGTGACACTGGGGTTTTTATTATCTAAACAGATGGCAATTTCACCGGCGACTTTGGCCAGAGTTTCCTGCAAAAAAATTATTGGGGTAACTTGTTCCCATTTGAGCCTCCGATTTTGATCTCTTAGCACAAGATCTGTCGCACACAATGTGTCCATCTTCCTAGTTCCCAAGATGCCTTGAGCTAAAACCTCTAAAATCACAGGATTGTGATCACTAAAAACAGAAGTTTCTACCTTATAAGCAAGTATTTCAGATAGAACTCTTAAAGAAACAAAAATATAATCAATGATTGTGCCGGAATCGTTACCCACGTATGTCGGTAACCTCAGATCATTTGAGCAGGTACATGATTCATAAAGATTGAGGGTAGCCAAGAGCAATTCCAAAACCTCTCCGCTAGGTGTGTGTTCAAAATGTGGCGAGGAGGAATACGAAGAAAATTTCTCAGCTTCCCTCTGACAACCCGCCAGGCAAGGATGAATATTAAAATCTCCCATAAGGATCACCTCGTACCCATGACAACTGTTTTCAATGTAAGTGGATAAGAGATCCTCTAGGGATAACAAGTGCTTGTTAGGAAATTGACTGGTCGGGGAATTATAAAAGTTGACAAGTAAAATAGGATTACAATTTGGTGAAGTCAGTTCAACCACTAAACAATTTTTAGATTTAGACTTAATATGCCTAGGTTTACCTTTGATGTCAAGTGAAATATATACAGCCAGCCCGCCCCTTGCTCTTCCTGCTTTACTGGGGTCTGCAGGTACAAAAAAATGAGAATAGCCATCTAAGGCCAAACAATCTAGCGTTACCCAAGTTTCCTGAAAAGCAAGAATATCATAATTCCTGATTTTGTCCAACCAGATCTTATCTTTGAATTTAGTTCTAAGCCCAGCAATGTTCCAGCTCATAATTTTGCAGATCCTAGCGCCTGCAGAGGACTGTGCTGACAAACTAAGAGCAAGATGTGGTCCCTCTACGTCATTTTCATTACTTGGCAAAAGTCAGTCATTTTGGTCCATAGAAGATAGTGGCATGAAGCGGTTAAACAGTTCCAGAGGCTGAGTAACAGGGTTAAGCATAAAAGGTTGATGACGATGAGCTGGTGCGTTATTCCTTGAATCTTGTCCCCATCTGAAGTGAGAATCCCAATTAGTGTTCCACCCTGGGGCAGGAGTCCTTGGGATAGATACATTCTGCTGTTCCCCATAAAAAAAATTCAAAGTGAGGGGGACCACAGTGCCTTGTCTTCGTTGGGGAGGAAGGATATTTGCAAGAATATTGGGAAGAACGTGTTGATTTGAGAAGCTCACAGCCACACAGTCACCTTTAAGTTTTTTTGGCCGATTTCCCAGCCAGGGAACCCTAGTTGCTGATTTGATTGCACTTGCTAGATGATGCTGTCCCCCTGGAGCTAGCCGCATGTTACTAGTTAGCCAATGTAGGGCTTTGCTACACAGTGAATTAGAACTTTCCGCCATGCCTCTTTCCAGCGGAGGGACATTTGCGAGGACTAAAACCACAGGTGTGGCTTCAACGATAAATTGCAGGGGATCCGTAGTAAAAGTTTGGGCTTGTACTTGTGTTTGCACTGGGGGAATATTAGCCGAAGGGGTTGGGTTTGTTGGGGGACATGGTAGTGTGGGGCCATCACTGATAGCAGACAAGGTTGATGGCGGTGAGTTCTCCCCAAGCAGTTCAATTCCTTCTCCAACCCCCAAAGCACTTCCGGTGACAACTCCCCTAGAATTATTGCCCAAACGAGTAACTAACGTAGTTATATTTTCAATGCCACTTGCAACTGTATTTTGGGAAGCACCCAGCTTCTTAACCTCAGCTTGCAGTTTGTCAATCTTAGATATGAGAGGTTTAACAATGATGTTGATTTTAGTCTCAATAAGATCTGCAATTTTATCAAGAAGAGCTTCTTCAATAGGACAAGTAGGATGATCCTCAGCGTGAGTCACTTGTATGCGTTTTGGGGTAATAGCCCTCTTCCGTTTTGTCCCTGAGCGTAAACCACCCCGCTTTGGAGGAATCTTTATGCATTGTCGCTTATGTCTGGCTACATGACCTAGAGGAGATTGGTCAAGAGCAGAGACCTGAGACTGTGTATCTTGATCAAAATCATTTTCATTGTAGTTATCTGCATTGCCCTCGGCGGGCAAACCTTCAGAAGCCGGGGTTACATTATCCGAAGTGCCAGGTATGACTTGGGACGAGATATCAGCAATCGTGGTTGCACTATAAGCATCTTGCATAATGATTTCATCTGTCAAAGTAGTATCAAGTATGGGTGGGGACAGACAAAGCAAATCAGGAGATTGGCTCAGCCCCAAGGACTCCCTCCTTTGCATATTAATTTTCTGTACAGTCTGAACAAGATAATTATTAATCTTGTTTTGTTGAGCTCCAACAAGTTTTTTAGGCATAGCTTATAATAATATAACGTATATTACAGAAGAACGTAAATACAACTATAAATTATATCTTATATAGGCTCGCCTTACTTGAGAAGTGGTGATAGAGATGGCTCATGTAGCGTTTCTGGCCCTGCCCCTGCCTCCTCCTGCCGATGAGGGCCGTAGAGGGCCCGCCCTTTGCCCAGGCTTAGCCCGGCGCCGCCCGCGACGCGGAGGGAGCCGTTCGAATTTAGCGCCTCCGGGCGCGGAAGTGCTGACAGATGGGGGCGGAGTCACCTGGAATCCTGGGAGCCGTAGTCCTGTGCTCCCAGCGTGTGGCGGCAAAACTGCGGCAACAGCGGCGGCGGGGATAAATGGCAGCGTCCGCCCCAAGACGAAGACGGAGAGCGTTTGCCCCCTCGAGCTCCCCAGCAGTGTTCAGGTAAGGACCCAGCCACTCATGCGTTGTTTCACCAAAATACTCCCGCTCCCCCGAGGGAGCCGTTCGAATTTAGCGCCTCCGGGCGCGGAAGTGCTGACAGATGGGGGCGGAGTCACCTGGAATCCTGGGAGCCGTAGACCTGTGCTCCCAGCGTGTGGCGGCAAAACTGCGGCAACAGCGGCGGCGGGGATAAATGGCAGCGTCCGCCCCAAGACGAAGACGGAGAGCGTTTGCCCCCTCGAGCTCCCCAGCAGTGTTTAGGTAAGGACCCAGCCACTCATGCGTTGTTTCACCAAAATACTCCCCTATTGGGCCAGAGCCCGTGTGTAGAGAGATGCTAGTGACCCCATGGTGCCGGGAGGGACAGCTGTGTGAAGATTCCCATACTGTGAGAGCTGCAGCACTTATGAAGAGTTGAGACACAACCATATATGCCAGAATGGGCCTCTGCTGAGTACTACAGTGTGCTGAACAACCAGGAACGCTGTACAGGGAGGATACGGTGACCACATATGCCAGAAGGGGTTACCTGGGCCAGCAAGACGTACAACCTGAACAACACCCTTTTGCCGTAGAAGTGAGACTGCCATGGGAGCCCCTTCACACCATCATCAAGGCGAAGGACCTGCTTCAGGACCGTCCCATCAGCCCCCACCCACCCCCACTCTGGGTATAGATCAGACACCCAGCAAGGAGAAGCAGCAAAGAACCTTTGGTGGTGCGACTGTGTGTGAGCTCTGTGCCAACTGAGTGCAGTCTGTCCAGGCTGCATGCACCTGTTCCCAATAAAAGAAACCCACGGATGAGGCGAGTTCAGGAACTCCAGTCGATCAAAGCCTGTAGGTGCGGGCAAGACGGATTTCAGGCCAGTTGGCCCTGGGGAACTTGCTGGTTAGCTCTGCGGCCAAAAGCACTATTGACTTTAAAATAGAGTCAGAGTGGACTCTTGAGACTGACTACTAGTATGACTTGAACTGGATGTTGCCTGTATTGAATGAGACTAAACACCTATTGCTAGAAGTGAAGAGTGAGTGAGACACAAGGAACTACCAATGAAACACTAGAGCCCTGACCTCAAGTGACTGTTTAGTTTGTGAATGTAGTATTTTTCCTTTGTGTTGTTAGCGGTAAAAATAAAGTGCTTCCCTTTTTTTCATAAAAGTGAGTATTCGGTTGAAAAATGATTTATTGCTGCTTCCCCAAGCATTTTGAGTGAGGCATTGAGTGTTTTGACCACCCTAATCATAGGAGTCAAGTGCTGAAGGGGCACTTTACCCAGTTGTCCCAGGGCCTGACTACTATGGATCCTACAAAAAGAACAATTCATGGACAGAATGTAGAACAATGTCATACATTGACCCCAGTACAGAGATCTGGGCCTAAATCCATCGTTTTTTTGCTCCCTATGCCATTCCAGTTTGAACCCAGCCATATGCAAATCAGTCTTGAACCTGCGCCCAATGGGAACGGTGCAGCCCGAACTGCCAGGCCAGATCCTCCCTGGACTGGAAAAAAGCATCCTAGGACCGGTTTCGGGTTTCACCCCTCATCAGCCAGGATAGCTTGACTCCAGTGGCATGGAGAGCACAGGACTCACGTCTGGGCATACCCGTCCCACTCGGGTGACAAATGCAAAAAGAACAAGCTAAACTGGTGTGGCATGGTGAGCAAAACAATGATGGAATTAACACAGATCTCTTGACTGGGGTGAATGATTTGATTTGTTATGGATCCTGAGTATCAGGAATAAAAGGTCTCAACCCCCAAAATTAGACCCAGTAACCCCTGTATGAACTGTGGCTCTCTGAAAGGGGGTCCGACAGGAAGCCATGAAAACATAATCTGACCTGAGAAAAAGAGACAAAAAGTGTGGGTGGTTGAAGAAACAGGCACTTGGTAGAATCAAAACTTGTCAGATGACCTTTCAGCAAAGCTGGCATTCAGCAGCACTGTTGGCAGGCTCATAAATCAAACGTTGGGCCCCTGCAATAATTTCTTCTCAAGTTAAGGACCGTTCAATGCTATTGTTTGCATTCATTATTCAAGTCTACATGGACGCTGATAATATACAATGCTTGATACATTCCTTCTTCAGATGCAATACAACATCGTAACAAAGGATGAGTCTGCCTCACATCCTAAAGGCCAAGAACCTGGTTTACTTCGTTAATAAATTACATAATTTATAGCTTTTAAAAATGTGTCGCTCAAGTGAGACTTAGTACTTAAGGAAATTATTGCTATAAAATAATCCTTAGTAGTTACATAGAACGTGGTTATAAATATACACTTTCCTAGATGTAGCACAGATCTTCATTAGCATTTCCCTTAACGTTTTTCATGCATGGAGTCCAAAGAAGTTTTTTAGTTGATATAGATCTAGATAAAGGGACACTTTACTTCTTTCTTTGGCTAGTGGCATTTATAATACTTTCAATGGTTATCCATAGGCTGACATGATTTGCCCTACTGCAGCCTGGGACGACTCTTGGTGGCCCATGTCACTAGGCACAGCCCCGGAACCCACGGACCACGCACGCAACCTGGGGGTCATCCTCGACTCCACTTTCTCCATGACCAGGCAAGTCAACGCCGTCTCCGCGTCCTGCTTCAACACCCTCCGGATGCTCCGCAGGATCTTCAAATGGATCCCCCTCGACACGAGAAAAACCGTTAACCAGGCCCTCATCACCAACAGACTCGACTACGGGAACGCCCTCTACTCAGGAACTACAAACAAGCTCCTGAGACGACACCAACGCATCCAGAACGCCTCGGGCCAACTCATCTTCGACGTCCCCCGCCGCAGCCACATCACACTCCACCTGAGAGGCCTGCACTGGCTCCCCGTCAACAAAAGGATCACCTTCAAGCTCCTGATCCATGCACACAAAGCACTGCACAACACCAGACCTACCTACCTCAACAACCGACTCAGCTTCCACAACCCCACCCGAAGCCTCCGCTCAGCCAACCTCAACCTCGCCACAGTCCCTCGCATCCGAAAAACCACCGGCGGCGGCAGATCCTTCTCCTACCTCGCCGCCAAGACCTGGAACACTCTCCCGACCATCCTACGACAGACCCAGGACCTGCTGCCCTTCAGAAGACTCCTCAAGACCTGGCTCTTCGACCAGTAGCACACCCCCTCCCCAGCGCCTTGAGACCCTCTCGGGTATGTAGCGCGCTTTACAAATGCAGTGATTGATTGATTGATTGATTGATGCCGCAGGTTGATTTTGAAGGCTTATATGAATCCGGTTAGGTCAATTAATGTCCCATATATAGTTGCCTATGTGTAGAGGCAGGACTCCTTGTTGTTTGTTATGGCGTGATGTGGTCTTGTCCCTACGTATTGTGTGACATCCTCCTTTAATTTAGGTATATAGAGGACTGCCATGCACCACGCAGTATGTATGCCGAATGCAAGTGGACTGTCAGTCAACATTTAGGGACCAGAACACATCCCTCCTTTTGGATGACAAGGAAGTACACTCCCACTCAGACTACTAGGAGCTTAATATGACAGGATTCTCTCAAGTCTTGGAATACAACAAGTTTCTTACCACTGGGGCAAGAGAACACTCACTGGCAAAACCTTTTTAGCTCAAAACACCGTACTTGTCTTAAAAAAAGGGCCACATTGAGAAGGCCCCTCTTTGTCAATTAAGTTTAAAAAGTGGAAATAAATCCCTCAATACAGACTTTGCAGCGAATTAAAATCACATTGAGGCTGACCAAGAAGTAACTAAAAGGTTTCATAAAGCGGAAGAATGCCAATGTGTCTTGATGTTAGTGTCTTCAGAGAAAGTGAAAACAGGAAGTAAAGAGCCAGGTTTTCAACAATTTCCTAAAAAGTGTTCAATTTGTTTGTGATCTCAGAGGGTAAGGCATAGTATTCCAGAGCTTACATGCTCAAAAGGAAAAGCCCCTACCTCCCCATCTGGCTTTCTTTATTTTTAAAATGGCCACTCATTTAACCATAGGTATTTCAATGAGAATGATATTACTCAGAAAAAAGATATCCCAAAGCACACCCTCTCCTTTTATCCATAGGGTTCCTTTTAAATTGAATCTGGTTCAGCGTGCATGCACCCGATTAGTGCTCCGTTCCTTAGCACTTTACATAAATGACTAAATGTGACCCGCTTTTTGCGGGTCTACGGGTTGCACAGCTTTAAACACACGGTAGTTCAAATTAATCCACCTTAACCATAAATTGTTCAAGTTTATCCATATTTATTCCACAGTTTTCCATTTCGTGTCACGTCAAAGGGTACAAAATTCATCATTCTTATGCATGTTGCTTGCTTCATGATTGCCAATCCAGGCCTATCAATGAGCCATTACAGAATTTAAATGCTCCCGTCAAGTCCATACATCACAACCCAATGCATTTCGGCTGGTTAGCCTTCGTCAGGGGTATCTACGATTTAAAAAGTGCATGTCAGCCACACTGTTTAACATCCAACATACTTTATGTTGCTTCACTGTGACATTGTTCTATTAGTGCCCTTTAAAAATGATTTGCCGAAACAATTTGTGAAAACCGTGCTTAAAACTAACCTACATAACCTTTTCTCCTAAATAAAAGTGAGAATGACTTAATGCGTAACCCGTAATCTAAATACTTTTTAAACCCTGTGTTTAAAACTAACCTACATGACCTTTTCTCCTGAATAAAAGTGAAAGTGACTTAATGCATAACCCGTAATCTAAATGCTTTTTAAACCCGGTGCCAGAAACGAAAATTAGCAATCCCCCCAGTACTCCTCTCTCTCATGAGATAGTGCCAGTCACAACGGTTTTGTTAACAGACCTCGTCTTTTCCACAGCTTAACTGGAATTGTTGATCTCCTGTAGATCTGAATAATGATTTTTCAAACTATGTTAAGATATTTTTAGCAGGAAACCCCATAGTTTCTAACTACGCTGATCACATTCATGCTTCATCTCCACCCCCTTTAAAGAGAGGGAGGCAAACTTGCTGCAAACCGGTCGAATTATTAGGTTAGCTGCTCCCACCACAGAAAAGAAAAACAGTAGCTTCAATATTGCTATAGCTTTGAAGTACCGAAGAGCCGCTCAGGTCAACGTCAAGAACCAAAACCATATGTTAATCTTTCCGGTTGAAAGAACTGCTTCATTGGGAAGGAAAGTAACAAATGGTCAGGGCAAGTTGACACGAATAAAAGACTGCCCTACGGAAGGACATTTTCAAGCTGAAAAGGAAGTGCAGAGGCAAGAGTAAAGTCAGTCTGAGGAAATGTAATGCTTCCTTCAGACACCTCAGGGGCGCAGCGGTTAACCACAAAGGAAAAGCAGGGTGCAGTCCAAGTGTCAGCCCACGTCTTCGGGTGAAACGCCAGACCAAGTAGGCGTCGTGAAAGGGGCACTCTAACTTTGCTAATAACCAGGCGCTCACTACCGCAAGCAGGTGCATTCCGAATCAGTTTATGATAAACTATACTAGGAAAACACCACAAAAGCAGAAAAAAAACAAATGACAGTACAACAACGCGCCCTTATTAACTCCACATATTAAAAAAATGTATAAGTTGCATTAAAACAAACTCATCCACGAAACATATCCACTCTGCAATTTAAACCTTAAAAATCCTGTATGAGGTTAATCTACTTTAGTCCACTAAATCATTCCTTAGAATTCGCCCCCTACGATTCCGTAGTTTGCCTTATACACTGTTCTCACTAGTGGGCGGTTAGTAAAGCCATTGCCTGGTTAGTAAAGCCATTACCTGGTTAGTGAAACCATTGCCTGTCTAACTGACCATACCAATCTGCTATAAACGTAAGGGCAAGTATATCGACAGTTAGAGGCATATTCTCAAGGACTCATCGCCGATTTAGCCGCACTTTTCTGCCACAAAAGTGGCAATAGATTAATCGCCCATTCACAAGCCCGCGCTAACAGCCTACATCGCCACTTTTCCCGCGATAACTGCCGCTAAAAACAACGCCAAGGCTGACAGCGACAACTAACACTAATCATATGCAGAGTAGGGGTTACCGTCTAAAAATTCACTATAACACCACTTGGCCAGACCGGCGATGCGGGCCAAAAACAGGCCATAAGGCACGTTAGCAGCAGGGACTCAAGACCTGCTTTTTTCTGGTCTTAAGTAGGACGAAATCCTGCAGTAGAAAGGCAGCCCAGCCCAGAGCTACATCTGAAGACCAACAGATGCCATGTAGCTACAATTCATGCAGCTCGGAGAGCCAAGAGGGCCACAACACCCACCGCCACCACCCCCAGGACCACCCCCACCCCCAGAACAACCCACCCCCCCGGACTACCACCCAGGCAGAGCAGAACAAGACAATCTCACGCACTCTCGAACTTGTCCACAATAAGAAAAATCCGAGTCACTAAATAAATCCAAAACGTTTATTCTGACTATAGTGATTAATGAAACAGTATGCGAAGCACGGTGAGCAGCAAAATACATGCGGCAAGCTTCATCAGCAGTGTCACAACACCATAGAATACAAAAGTAGCCGTCTTGTCATAATGACTGTGAAAAAGGCAAAACAACTAAGCAAAATCACCCTCCCCTTGGCAGAAAGAAGTTCTGTCACATAACAGAAGATCCCCAGGCGTCATAAGCAGACCCCGAACATGAAACCCCAAAGATGTACATCATAGGAACAGCACAGCTCCATGGAACGGCTACCTCCAAGTGTGTTTCACAGACATGCAACCACAGCATATCAAAGTACGATTATTCCACATTGCAGCTGT
The DNA here is from genome assembly GCF_964204655.1 of Triturus cristatus. Classification (NCBI taxonomy): domain Eukaryota; kingdom Metazoa; phylum Chordata; class Amphibia; order Caudata; family Salamandridae; genus Triturus; species Triturus cristatus. Next base: position 928,529,439 of record NC_140593.1, on the reverse strand, counting down.
TGCTAACATGTCATGACCAGGTGATAGGGACCGACCAGTACAGAATAACAAGAGAAATTGTTGATCGACTTTGCATATCATGAACAGACAGAATTGTGAGTGAAAGCTGAGGACAAATGAAATAATGAAATAGTACAAAATCGGCTGCACAATGGAATGTTCGCAGACCAGAGCCAAAGGCACATTGAGCTATTGGAGGAACAGACAATGATACAGACAGCGTAGTTGTGACGACCTAAGCAGTCAATCCATGAAGGTACGTGAGCAAAGGAATGCAATACCCTCTAACAGTTCATCCACCTCATTGCCAGAAAACAGCGATGACATCCAATTGAGTAAGAAGAAGGAACATTCATGTACCTCATGATCCGTAGCATCCAAAACCAGAAATGGGAGACTTGCGTGATATTCAATGAAACTACGTTGTAGGAAAGTTTGCACAGCCACACAGATATCCCATTGAGCCACGATTCCAAGTAAAGCTGCATACATCATCTGACCATCCACAGTACAAGCCTGGTCATGTGCCGCCAAGGGAGCCATCAACAGACTGAGGTTCCATCACCCAGGAGAAGTGACACCTCTTGCAACGAAGCACTGGCTGCATGCAAGTTTAATATGCAAATCGAAAAAAGTCAAGTCGTAACTTACGCTCATCGTTGCCAAGGGCAAGCATCCAAAAGCCTCATACATGCGTCTACGGTACAGTTGTAGCTGGCCTGGCCTGGCCTGTGCAGAGCCTCAAGGTGAGCAGCCATTACGAAGCACAAAGGGGATAAGCAGGGGACCAGCGTCCAGCGCCAATATCATGTGGCGCACGCCGAAGACGAATGGAGGAATAGAATGAATGAAGGCTGGTATTACCCCGGATATAGTGTGAAAAGTACAAACCATGCCAGATCCAACACATTAAAAAAAAGTGCAAGGCCTGTCGCCTCAGCTGCATAGCGTATTTGGTGTATTAGTCCCACACAATGAAACGGGAGGTCAGTTCTAAGGGGCGACTGTATCTCACTCGAGTTCTGAGGCAGCTGCGATATGAATGTGTCTCCGGCGGAAGTGAGGGTCACTTCTGTTGGAACAAAAGGTGTTTGTGCCTACACAACATGTTGCACTCTGTTTTAAAGGTCGGAATAGATGGCCAAAGTGTAGAACCTATACTCCCTTGAGTGGGCGGGAATAGGACCTTGCTACAGCAAGCTGCACCCTGGAGAACAGTTACCAAGTATGTGACTTCATCCGCAAAGCACAGCAGCCTTGGTTGTGTAACATGAGTTAGGTGCCGTTGGTAGGCATTGAGAGACAGCCGTGAACGGTGGTCTTGGTGTCCCCTTTTTATAGGCATGGTGGATTTTGCTCTCACACGTCACATTCGCCATGCATTTGAACGTGTTTGGACACATGAGTGTGACCCCTTGTCGAGTCACACCCCTCCCCTGGAGGGATGAGTGCTTCATCCTCCCTCAGACACAGATGAGCAAAGGGCAGCTCCCATGATTCATGCATGGAAGAGCTAGGAAGTGGTTCAGAGTGACAAACAGGAAGGTGTTGTTCTCAGGCATGCGGACTTGCGTGGTAGGGCATGACAATGGTATGCCTTAGGAGTGCAAGTGATGCCACCGTGCAGCGCAGCCAGGGGTACATGCTCGGGGGGAGGGAGGTGGAGCTGTGTGGGTACGTGGTCCACATTGATCCCACACATGTGCCAGTAGCGAAACATGGCAGAGGTGAATAGCAAAGTCACACTACTCACACGCCACAGCACTTGTGAGTCTGCCAACGCAGCATGCAGAACCAACAATTCACCCATGTCTCACTTACCTCTCACAGGTGATCAGGGATATGCACTCTGCCCGTGGATGATGAGACCCTTCCGAGTGCCAGAAACCGAGGCCCAGAGGCAGTACAATGTGGTCCACGAACGCAACATGGGCGTTGTTGGATGCACATTTGGCGTGTTGCAGTCACCTTTCAGGTGCATGGACGTCACAGGTGGTGTGATCCTGTGCAGCCCACTGAGGGTGTGCAAGGGAAACATTGCAAGTTGTGTATTGCACAGCATTTGTGTGCGCAACAGTGCCCCATTGATCCAGGTGCCAGATTCAAATTCAAATTTCGCAGGCAAAGTTCTCTCATCAACGGGATACTTTTCATACCTGTGCCCAGTAAGACATCTACCTTCAGACTAAGTCGCTTTTTTGGAGTGCCAAATGCTCAAGCAAAACAAGCCTGAAGCTGTATCCGGCAAGTCTTGATGAGGTAGATGAGGCAGGTGGCCCACGCCCCACTGCACTGCTTATTGCTGATATTGTTATCGCTATTGGGCCCATCGCAACTTTTTTCACGTTGCGGTTTCCTTTCTTATTGGCGTCCAGGTGGGCTTATTGCAGACATCTGACGCGTTATCGGGATGCTATCGCCTGTTGCTGGGGTGATGGGAATATGCCGCTAACCCGGCGTTGGTTTCCCGCGATGGACGGCGTTATGTGCAGGTGCGCTCACCTAGGTTGGTGATGTTTATCGCCCGTTCTTGTGAATATCCCCCTTAGCGTCTTAAGGTGATTTTGCAGTAACCCAAAGCGTTGATTTAGGATTTACAGCCAGCTCAAACTTGTTTTGCATTGGAAAGTACCTCTAAAATGTAGCAATTTAGTGCAGTGGGCTACTTTGTGTTAAGGGGTAATCCTGTCGGTTGTAAATGGGCATTCGTTCAGCCACCCATTGTTTCTGATGCACAACCCTATCGATCAACATTTGACGACAGGGCTTTGCACCAAATATTTAACATCTCCTCTAAGCAGACAATGCTGGAGAAGAGTTTTTTTTACCCCAACATTTTCTTGCTTTGCATGTGTGCTGTAATGTGAAGTACACAAAGTGGGAAAAGTGTTAAACAAGTTCTGAGCGTAGTAGTTCTACAAGTGACACATTGATCGTTACTATTGAGCAAAGCAAAACAGTTGGTGAATATTTCACTGCAATTTCAAAGTATACAGGAAATACTCAAAGGGTTTTGTTGCTCAAATTCAAACAGTAAGAAAATTAACCATTAGTTGGGGAGGATATGACATCTTCACAAGTAGTATGCCCAGAATCCTGCCAGGACCAACTCACAAGTTCAATACATAAACTGAGGCTGAGCCCCAAGTAGTTCTGGCACAGAGCAGGCCAGAATGACTTAAGGAGGTGTATGTAAAGTATTTATATGTTCCAAAATAAATAAAAAGTCACAACACAAATCATATCCCAAAATCTAGTATAAAAATTAACAAATGAGAAAAGAAACATTTAATTAGCAAAGTGTCGAAAAAATATTAAATACAATAAGGGGAACCATAGGCATACATTTTTGAAGTATTAGGGTAAAGAAGTGCTAAGGAAAAGCAAAGTGGCAATCAACAGTCACTGTTTTAGGTTCACGGGAACATAGGCACAATTTCAGGCTGACGATGAAGCAGAGGTCGGATGCACCAATTAGGTTGCCCCAACTGGGTAAAGATTTTACCTTCTGGCTTAGTCTCTTAAGTAGAAGTCAAATTACTCGAGCAAGACAAGGTTGAAGACTATTTGGCTTTGAGGGAACTTCTCTGGATACAGTCATTCAATGTGGTCCCGCTGAAGCGGTTGGTTTTGCCGGGAATATCTCCAAGTGGAAAAATTAAAATTTCGCAGGCAAAGTCCTCTCATCAACGGGATACTTTTCATACCTGTGCCCAGTAAGACATCTACCTTCAGACTAAATTGTTTTTTTGGAGTGCCAAATCCTCAAGCAAAACAAGCCTGAAGCTGTATCCGGCAAGTCCTCTCAAAATCGGACCCCTTTGCGGCTTAAGCTGGACCTTGTGGCAGACATTGTGTAAGCTCAACAATTTTTAAGTCCACACCCTCAAAAGCTGCTCCTCTTGATCACTATCAGGTCTCCCGGAACATCTGGAACAGAACGTAAGGGCTAGGACTCACTCTAGCAGAGGCAATCAGGAGAGTGAAGTGCAGGTCCAGTTGCTACTGGTCAACTGATCACTACAGGGAAAAGACCTCTAGCAGTTTGTAGTGTCCCTTCAGCCACACAGGAAGTCAGCCACCCAACACTTGCCATCCACTTCCCAGTCTTGGATACAAAGGGGGAGCTGGTCTGGTCACAGACAGAAGGGCCAGTCGTGTTCTGATCTTTCAAAGGTTCATATGTGTTCTGATGTACTGGAGAGAAGTGCTACGTTTGTAGGATTCACTAGCCAATGGGTGAGGGTGACTCCTGGACACTCACTAACCATTGAGATAAAAGTTCCCAAGGGCAAACCTTCCTATGGCTCCAGCACAACCTGTTTGCCTTGCTGCAAACTGTCCCACCGTACAATATTCGGGATTAAATCCAACATGGCAGAACCATTTTACCCTTGGAGGTGGCTGGAGATACAGCTAGGGGAAATGTGCAATCCCATCCTTAACCACACCAAACTGGATCTGGGACAAACTCCTTTGGACTGGGCTGGTGACAACTGCCTACATTTTAGTCTAGAATGAAAAAAAAGGATTTGCTTCCCCAGGTCTCCCTTTACACTTAAATGGACGGACAAACCTAACCCTTGTCCCTTTAAAGTTATTGAAGTTCCTAAACCCTTCCAAAACGCCCTTTCTGAACTGAGAGGAGTCATATAAACAAACACCTGGGTATTCCTGCTAAAAGGCCTAAACCACGGTTTCTAAACTGGGAGCTGTTTTCAAAGCTCATTAAGGGGAAAGCACAATCAGGGGCTGCCCCACTCAGGCTAATGCTAATTATCCTACAGGATCTTCCTACAGGAAAAGTAACTTAAAAAATATCTATTTGGCCACCCTGCCTATCAAAAATCCATCTTCACCGTTGAACTCCATTTTAATTAAATATTTAATAAATTGGTAGAAACATTTCTGTAGCCTAAACCAAACAAGGATTAACTAAAATAGTATTTTAATTGCACCTTTGTTTTTCCTATAGGATCCACTACAGACCTTTAGAGTGAAAATTGCTTTTGGAAGCTAGCCAAAGTAGGAATAGGCCAACACTAAATTTATGCATGTACTACTTTTAAATACTATGCCTCCATCTTGTGGGCTACAAGGCCTACTTCGGTGTGACCGATTTAGTATATAAAAGCAGGACTTGCTTATGTCAAAAATGGTTATTCTGCCTGGTTCACTTGCATGTTTAAAAGCTACGGCAGTCAGGCTACATTGGTAGGCCTGATTATATGTTTTCTTTGTCAGCACAGTAGATGGCAAATTCTGTGCCGAAGTCCACAGGCGACATTTAACTTTCAATGCCATTGGTGTATTTTTCTGTACCACTGGATGCTTAAATAGGCCAATTTTGGAACTAGTCAGTTTCCCCATGTTTTAACTGGCAGAGAAAATACACCAGGGCCTGAAGAGCACTGTCATGGCGTGCATAGTTCAAAACTAGCTATACTAGCGTGAGAAATTGACTTGTACGTTGGGGCTGGACAGAGGAACCCTACACAAGCAACAGCCATAATCCTGGCTAAGGTTAACCACAAAAGTCACTAAATTGACCTGTGCTTAACGCTCTGGTAGCTTGGGACCAACTTAGTCAGGCTTAACTTAGAGGTAATGAGCAAAGTATTTATACTGCACACAAATAATAATAGTGTGAAAACACAATATAAGAAAATTCCAACAACAATTTAGAAAAATAGAGTACATTTTAATAAAGTATTTGACATCAAAGTAAGAAAAATTAAATAAGTAGAACCGGAGTTATTAATTTTTAAAGTTTAAAGTGAAAAACAACGCCTAAAAGATCAAGGAGACAACCGCGGACATCAAGTGACGCTAGACTGGTGTAAAATATTGAAAGGTATGGCCGACAGTGATAGAGTACGGTTCAGATACACAAAGTGAATTGGGCCCAACTCTGCTTACCTTCGGACTTAGGAGAAGTTTTTAAAGAAAAATGGCTGACAAGGTCAAATTCAGTGGGTCAAGGAGGAGGCATTGTCGGGGAGCCTCTGGACGAATTCAAGTGAATATTTCTACATTCAGACTTAGTTTCTTTTATGGAAGTCAAAAATCTCCAGTGCAATGAAGCCACAGGTGTAGCTGATAAGGGTTCCATGAGGCTGTATATCTCTCCTGCAAGAAGCCACTGAACATGATTCTGCTGCTACGTATACACAACTAATGGAAGTCGGAGCAAAGTAAGGCAACCAGGCAATGAACCTTGAGCGCTTCATCCAGCAGGTAGGTCTCAGTCTTTTTGGCATAAAGTGTTCCCAAGCTTTGGTATTGCACCAGCAGATCATCATTAGCACCACTTCCAAGGGCCCAGGACTAAAGGGGCACCACTTGGAGGGTCAGGACTCACTGTGGTCGGGTCCATGTGTGTGTTCAAGATGGCTTGAGCCTTTTCTGCTCCTGAGGCTCTGATAAGGAAGCCAGCCAACTAGCGCTCGGGAAGGCTTGGGTTGAAGCAAAAAGCAGATCTCAAGTAGCAGGGCTGTCCTCCATGTGTACATGGCAGGTCACAGGCGACAGGGCAGGCCTCTGAGAGTCTCTCTGCAGGCACAGACGTGAACAGAAGAGTGTGTTTGATGGTTCTCATTTTATACCTGGTGCCAGCTTCATTTAAAGAAAAATTAAGCTTGCCATTACTTAAATTGTAGGTCACAAGGTCGCAGCACATTTTAGAAGGAACATGTTACTTTCAAATAAGATACAGTAAGTGTCCTTTACTCCACAGATTCAAAGGCATATCCCTGTCTGTATTACATTTCTTTTTTAAACAACAGCCAATAATATGACTTCTTGCTAAAGCATCCAACACACTACCTAATTTTATTCACTTTCGTGCTGACAGCATCCAATGAAATATATCTTTAAAAAACAAAACACCTCCTTTAGAAAATTACCTCATCGAGCTTCAGCCTTTTCCTAACTACTATTGATCTTCACTTTAAAATGCTTAGAGTATGGATTGTGGGCCACCGCTATATCTATTGGGCTAAAGAGGCTGCAAAAAAGAGAGGTAGTGACAGGGACTTGGGTTTGCCAAATGTGCAGATTACTTGCTTTGGCAGAGAGGGTTAACATTTCATCAGATGCTGGCTTTGGTTAAATCCATTGTGGATTCCCAAGCTCCTCACTTCTTGATTGTGCACTGAGGTGGCAATGACCTAGGGACATTGACTGGGGTAGGGCTGGAAATCCTAATTAAAGAAACCTTTGCAGAACTGATGACACTTTTCCCTCACACTGTCTTGGTGCACTCTAATATATGCCAAAGACAGAAATGGAAGTGGTCAAATCATTTCTGTCCACAAATTGACAAACCCAGGAAACATATTAACCCCTTTGGTGCTTGCGTCTTCCAATGGCCGATGCAAGCACTATCTCCCTGGTGCGGCGCACGTCCATTGGCCATCACCAGGGAGGGCCCCCTTTGAACCTCCGGTGCATTGCACCAGAGATTGGTTTTTTTTCAATTTCCCGTGGGGAAGACAGGGAAGGCTTTCCGTGTCTCCCCCCGCCTCCCTCCCGCCCATCTGTGACGTCAGCGCGCCGCGAGGCGCTCTGATGTCGCTGATTTCCCCACCGGAGCCGAGGACAGCAGCAGGTAAGGCCGCGCTCGACTCCGATGGGGAAATGCGGCCGAAAACGGTCTCCCCAGCTTTCAGGGAGGCCTCGTTTGAAAGGGAAGAGTCTCCCCTTTCAAACGAGGCCTTCCTGAAAGGGTTTCCTGGCCGTGGATCGCGGCAGCGCTGCGATCCTTCACCAGGAAACTCCAATAGACACCAGGGATGTCTTTATGGGGGTCAGCCCTCGTGGTAATGGGTCGGCCCTTGTGGTAATGGGTCGGCTCCCCCCGGGGGCATATTTTTTTATTAGAAAATGTTGGCTTTCCTTGGGGGCGCAATCGCCCCCCAAATATGCATAATGTTTTTTAAAAAACGAACAAATGTAAAAAAAAAAAATGGCGGCGATATTGGCAGGGGGTCGGTCCTCCTGCTCAGTGGCCGACCGCCTGTGGGGGCATATTTTTGATTAAAAAATGTTGGCTTTCCTTGGGGGGCACGATCGACCCCCAAAAATGCAAAAAAAAAGGGAAATGGCGGCGATATTGGCAGGGGGTCGGACCTCTTGCTCAGTGACAGACCCCCTGTGGGGGCATTATTTTTTTTATAGCTATTTGCTTTCCGTGTGGGCCACAATCGGCCCCCAGGGAAGCCATAACTTTCTTTCTTTTTATATATATATATATATATATATATATATATATATATATATATATATATATATATATATATATATATATATATATATATATATATATATATATATATATATATATATATTATCTACTGGCAGTCGCCAGTAGATAGTTATAGTTAGGACCGAGTTTCCATAGGAAATCTGAAAATTCTATTTTGAATAACTTTGGCGCCGGTTGACAAATCCTCGCGAAATTTTCAAAACTAATGGGGCGCTCCGTTCAGCTCCTGCCCTGAAAGTCTCGGGGTGATTCGTCAAGCGGGGGCCGAGAAAAAAGGGGGGTCCCAAAACGCGTTTTCCCCATGCATTTTTCCATAGGACCTTTAGTCGAAGGTACAGCCCGAACGCTGAACAGAATTACTTGAAATTTGGCAGAGAGGTAGTCCTCAGGTCAGGGAAGTGCCTTTTGCAGGTCTGGTGTCAATCTGTTCAGTAGTTCCTGAGAAAATAGCATTTAAAAGCATATGAATATCTATAAGCGTGCACTGTGCGCGCACCATGCGCGCACCGTGCGAGCACCCTAACGTGCTCGAGCGTAATTCTAATTGGTGGTTACATGTTAGTCAACGTTCGAATCGGTCGAAATCAGGAAGTGTCGGCCGCCATTTTGTTTGTTTTCAGTGCGAGAGTGAAAAAGGAAGGTGGCGAACGTGAAAAGGGGGCAGGGTAGAGAGTTCCTGACCCCCTAGCCTTTGTCAGGGGGTCCCTGAAGGACCCCGAAGGCAGAAAACATTTTTTAAATTTTTTTTTTAAAAATCGCGGGGGTGCGCGCACCGTGCGCGCATGGTGAAAAACCAAAAATATACGCAGTTTGTTGTAAAATAAATATATAAAAAAAAAATAATACATAAATAAATTAGCCTTTAAAAAACCGTACAAATTCACTGAAAAAAACATAGGTTTCACACACGTTATAGTTAGGAATTAGCATTTAAAAAACCTTGCAAATTCACTTAAAAAACCATAGGTTTCACACATGTTATAGTTAGGTGTTATAGTTAAGTGGATATTTCACTCGTAAAAAACCAATGAAATTCCCCCGTTATAGTTAGTTCAGATAACTATAAGTCGCGCGACCGCCACTCTATCACAAGGATGATGTCATCAGTGATGTCATGAGTGATGCCACTGATCATGTCATGAGTGATGTAATATGTGACGTCATGAGCAGTGGATTGCGGGCGCGCGAGTTATAGTTATCTGAACTAATTATAAAGGGGGAATGTCATTGGTTTTTTACGAGTGAAATATCCACCTAACTATAACATGTGTGAAACCTATGGTTTTTTAAGTGAATATATATATATATTACCTACTGGCGGTCGCCAGTAGGTAGTTATAGTTAGGACCCTGTTTCCATAGGAAATCCGCAGCATTCTATGTTAAATAACTTTGGCGCCGGTCGACGAATCCTCGCGAATTTCTCAAAATAGGTGGGGCGCTACGCTCCGCTCCTACCCTGAAAGTCTCGGGGGGATTCGTCAAGCGGGGGCTGAGATAAAAGGGGGGTCCCAAAACGCGTTTTTCCCATGCATTTTTCCATAGGACCTTTAGACAGGGCTACAGCCCGAACGGCTGAACAGAATTACTAGAAATTTGGCAGAGAGGTAGTCCTCAGGTCAAGGAAGGGCCTTTTGTAGGTTTGGTGTAAATCTGTTCAGTAGATTCTGAGAAAATAGCCTTTAAATCAATATATATATCTGAGCCAGCTTACGGTACGCTTACCGTAAGCTTACCGTACGCGTACGGTGGCGTGCGCGAGCGCGATTCTGATTGGCTGTTAGATCTTAGTAAACATTCGAATCGGCCGAAACCAGGAAGCGGCGGCCGCCATTTCGTGTGTGTCACTCAGAAAAAAAAGAGTGATAACAAGAAAAGGGGGCAAGGAGGAGAGTTACAGACCCCCTAACATTTGTAAGGGGGTCAAAGAAGGACAGAAAAGTACAAAGAAAACATTTATTGATTTTAAAAAAAATCACGGGGTACGCGTACGGTAAGCGTACGGTAGAAAAAATAAATAAAAAAAGAAATGAAAATCAGATTTAAGTGTTTAGATATTAGGGGGCTCTAAAAAGAGCCGTTGTGTTTATTAAGTGATTTTTTAGTGGTAACTACAAGTAAGTACCGATGCAGAGTCTAAGGTTCAAGAGGAAGACTCTGTTCCCTTCATCATTGAAGTGTACACCATCTCCTCTATAAATGTCTTGCATGTCATAACGCAAGTTGTTGTGGTAAATGGAACCCATACCATAGTCACGGAGGAAAGCAGAAACAGATTTGTTGACGTGCTTCCTTGCTTTGTCAATCTGCGGACAGAAATGATTGGACCAGTTCCATTTTTGCCTCTGGCATATGTTAGAAAACACAAAGGCAGTTTTAGGGAAAAGTGAAAACAGTTGTGCAAAGGTGTCCTTCATAAGCATTTCCAGACCTACCCCAGTCAAAGTGCCTAGGTCATTGCCACCACAGTGCACTATTATGAGGTCAGGGTGTTGGATGTGCATGAAGGATTTCACCAATGGCATCAATTGGTGCCACTTTAACCCTCTCTGACCAATCCATTTAATGTCTACATTTGGCAAAGCAAGGTCTCTCACCATATCTGTTTTCTCTGCATACTTTTCACTCCCGAAGACATAGCTGTGCCCTACAATCCACACTGTGAACATCTTCAAAGGAGAACTGGATGCACTCAGGAGGTGTAATTCAGTAGAATGGCAATATAAAAAGAAAGACAGTTTGGAAATGGAGGCATACATATTTTTTTCATAAAAAAAGAACTGATTGGCTGTTTCATACCATTCTACACTAAAAACTAGGCTGTATGTGTAAATTTATAGAAGCATGTTTTGTATTGGTACAGAAAAATGTGTTACCAAAGAACAGTACTATGGATTTGCTGCAAGGTTTGAAAAGTCAAGCACTCTTGCTCTGTGGAATTGAAACATTGTTTGGCGAACTTCTGACCTAACTCCACACAGCAGTGTTCCATGAGCTGTTGCTATGGTAGCAGGCAGAAGTCAAGTTGAGGGAAGGGTACTAGGCAGAAGTCAAGTTGGGGGAAGGGTACTTTTGGAAAAGGGTTGGTTTTCAACCAATAGAAATGTGTGATTACATTTGAAAAAAAGGGGGAAGCACTGAGATGTGAAACTTACATGTATATGTGTGGAAAAATAGAGGGAAACTTTGCCATTATCTGGTTCTGCTGAGAGGAGAGAGGTGTAGAGAACAGAGATCCTGGCTCTGATAATCTGCTGTTTGAGTGCCACATTTCTTTCACAACTAACTAATTTTAAAGGTGAGTTTAGAGTTTGAGAGGAGATGTATATGGTAAATTAAGAAATGAATAATAGAAATGTAATTCTTTTTGTTGAAGTTATGTTTATTATTTTCTGTTTTGGGAGAAATTTAAATGTGAGGAACATGTAAAATAATATGGACTATGTTTTCACCATAAATTAAGGTGTATTGGTATAAAAAAAGAATAGTTTAAGGGTTTGAGGTTGGACTCAGTAATGCAAATACATTCAGCATCACTAAGGCTGGTTGCCCTTGGTGGAATGTAGGCAGTCACCCAGGTTACACATGTTGGGAAATATAGGCAGAGATTTATTGTGTACAACTCTGGTAATTTTATATTTGCATTAGTAGGAAAAAGGGGGAGCGATTTTTTGGTGCAGAAGCAGACTCTTAGCACACACCCAGCTCCTTTCCATGTATAATCATGCACAGTATTTACAAGCGAGTGGGGTTTGAGGTTTCAGTCTGTAATGCAAATACATTCAGCATCACTAAGGCTGGTTGCCCTTGCTGGAGTGTAGGCAGTCACCCAGGATACACATGGTGGTGGTCTGAAAAAGCAGTCTGGACATGGGCTTTTTAAAAAATCTGAAAAGTGGATTCATAATGTGTCAGTCTGTAAAAGTGATTATCACTTGCCAAAAAAAAAGAGCAGTAAGTGTGCTTTCAAATTGGCAAAGAAATTTGGTTTTGTGACTAATGTGAAAACATGACTCTGTGTGCAAATAGGAATTACAGCCAGAGATTTATTGCGTTTTGCTCTGGTGATTTCACAGTTGCATTAGTAGGAAAAAGGGGGAGCGATTTTTTGGTGCAGAAGCAGACTCTTAGCACACACCCAGCTCCTTTCCATGTATAATCATGCACAGTATTTACAAGCGAGTGGGGTTTGAGGTTTCAGTCTGTAATGCAAATACATTCAGCATCACTAAGGCTGGTTGCCCTTGCTGGAGTGTAGGCAGTCACCCAGGATACACATGGTGGTGGTCTGAAAAAGCAGTCTGGACATGGGCTTTTTAAAAAATCTGAAAAGTGGATTCATAATGTGTCAGTCTGTAAAAGTGATTATCACTTGCCAAAAAAAAAGAGCAGTAAGTGTGCTTTCAAATTGGCAAAGAAATTTCGTTTTGTGACTAATGTGAAAACATGACTCTGTGTGCAGATAGGAATTACAGGCAGAGATTTATTGCGTTTTGCTCTGGTGATTTCACAGTTGCATTAGTAGGAAAAAGGGGGAGCGATTTTTTGGTGCAGAAGCAGACTCTTAGCACACACCCAGCTCCTTTCCATGTATAATCATGCACAGTATTTACAAGCGAGTGGGGTTTGAGGTTTCAGTCTGTAATGCAAATACATTCAGCATCACTAAGGCTGGTTGCCCTTGCTGGAGTGTAGGCAGTCACCCAGGATACACATGGTGGTGGTCTGAAAAAGCAGTCTGGACATGGGCTTTTTAAAAAATCTGAAAAGTGGATTCATAATGTGTCAGTCTGTAAAAGTGATTATCACTTGCCAAAAAAAAGAGCAGTAAGTGTGCTTTCAAATTGGCAAAGAAATTTCGTTTTGTGACTAATGTGAAAACATGACTCTGTGTGCAAATAGGAATTACAGGCAGAGATTTATTGCGTTTTGCTCTGGTGATTTCACAGTTGCATTAGTAGGAAAAAGGGGGAGCGTTTTTTGGTGCAGAAGCAGACTCTTAGCACACACCCAGCTCCTTTCCATGTGGAATCATGCACAGTATTCACAAGCGAGTGGGGTTTGAGGTTTCAGTCTGTAATGCAAATACATTCAGCATCACTAAGGCTGGTTGCCCTTGCTGGAGTGTAGGCAGTCACCCAGGATACACATGGTGGTGGTCTGAAAAAGCAGTCTGGACATGGGCTTTTTAAAAAATCTGAAAAGTGGATTCATAATGTGTCAGTCTGTAAAAGTGATTATCACTTGCCAAAAAAAAAGAGCAGTAAGTGTGCTTTCAAATTGGCAAAGAAATTTCGTTTTGTGACTAATGTGAAAACATGACTCTGTGTGCAAATAGGAATTACAGGCAGAGATTTATTGCGTTTTGCTCTGGTGATTTCACAGTTGCATTAGTAGGAAAAAGGGGGAGCGATTTTTTGGTGCAGAAGCAGACTCTTAGCACACACCCAGCTGCTTTCCATGTGGAATCATGCACAGTATTCACAAGCGAGTGGGGTTTGAGGTTTCAGTCTGTAATGCAAATACATTCAGCATCACTAAGGCTGGTTGCCCTTGCTGGAGTGTAGGCAGTCACCCAGGATACACATGGTGGTGGTCTGAAAAAGCAGTCTGGACATGGGCTTTTTAAAAAATCTGAAAAGTGGATTCATAATGTGTCAGTCTGTAAAAGTGATTATCACTTGCCAAAAAAAAAGAGCAGTAAGTGTGCTTTCAAATTGGCAAAGAAATTTCGTTTTGTGACTAATGTGAAAACATGACTCTGTGTGCAAATAGGAATTACAGGCAGAGATTTATTGCGTTTTGCTCTGGTGATTTCACAGTTGCATTAGTAGGAAAAAGGGGGAGTGATTTTTTGGTGCAGAAGCAGACTCTTAGCACACACCCAGCTGCTTTCCATGTGGAATCATGCACAGTATTCACAAGCGAGTGGGGTTTGAGGTTTCAGTCTGTAATGCAAATACATTCAGCATCACTAAGGCTGGTTGCCCTTGCTGGAGTGTAGGCAGTCACCCAGGATACACATGGTGGTGGTCTGAAAAAGCAGTCTGGACATGGGCTTTTTAAAAAATCTGAAAAGTGGATTCATAATGTGTCAGTCTGTAAAAGTGATTATCACTTGCCAAAAAAAAAGAGCAGTAAGTGTGCTTTCAAATTGGCAAAGAAATTTCGTTTTGTGACTAATGTGAAAACATGACTCTGTGTGCAAATAGGAATTACAGGCAGAGATTTATTGCGTTTTGCTCTGGTGATTTCACAGTTGCATTAGTAGGAAAAAGGGGGAGCGATTTTTTGGTGCAGAAGCAGACTCTTAGCACACACCCAGCTGCTTTCCATGTGGAATCATGCACAGTATTCACAAGCGAGTGGGGTTTGAGGTTTCAGTCTGTAATGCAAATACATTCAGCATCACTAAGGCTGGTTGCCCTTGCTGGAGTGTAGGCAGTCACCCAGGATACACATGGTGGTGGTCTGAAAAAGCAGTCTGGACATGGGCTTTTTAAAAAATCTGAAAAGTGGATTCATAATGTGTCAGTCTGTAAAAGTGATTATCACTTGCCAAAAAAAAAGAGCAGTAAGTGTGCTTTCAAATTGGCAAAGAAATTTCGTTTTGTGACTAATGTGAAAACATGACTCTGTGTGCAAATAGGAATTACAGGCAGAGATTTATTGCGTTTTGCTCTGGTGATTTCACAGTTGCATTAGTAGGAAAAAGGGGGAGCGATTTTTTGGTGCAGAAGCAGACTCTTAGCACACACCCAGCTCCTTTCCATGTATAATCATGCACAGTATTTACAAGCGAGTGGGGTTTGAGGTTTCAGTCTGTAATGCAAATACATTCAGCATCACTAAGGCTGGTTGCCCTTGCTGGAGTGTAGGCAGTCACCCAGGATACACATGGTGGTGGTCTGAAAAAGCAGTCTGGACATGGGCTTTTTAAAAAATCTGAAAAGTGGATTCATAATGTGTCAGTCTGTAAAAGTGATTATCACTTGCCAAAAAAAAAGAGCAGTAAGTGTGCTTTCAAATTGGCAAAGAAATTTCGTTTTGTGACTAATGTGAAAACATGACTCTGTGTGCAAATAGGAATTACAGGCAGAGATTTATTGCGTTTTGCTCTGGTGATTTCACAGTTGCATTAGTAGGAAAAAGGGGGAGCGATTTTTTGGTGCAGAAGCAGACTCTTAGCACACACCCAGCTCCTTTCCATGTGGAATCATGCACAGTATTCACAAGCGAGTGGGGTTTGAGGTTTCAGTCTGTAATGCAAATACATTCAGCATCACTAAGGCTGGTTGCCCTTGCTGGAGTGTAGGCAGTCACCCAGGATACACATGGTGGTGGTCTGAAAAAGCAGTCTGGACATGGGCTTTTTTAAAAATCTGAAAAGTGGATTCATAATGTGTCAGTCTGTAAAAGTGATTATCACTTGCCAAAAAAAAAGAGCAGTAAGTGTGCTTTCAAATTGGCAAAGAAATTTCGTTTTGTGACTAATGTGAAAACATGACTCTGTGTGCAAATAGGAATTACAGCCAGAGATTTATTGCGTTTTGCTCCGGTGATTTCACAGTTGCATTAGTAGGAAAAAGGGGGAGCGATTTTTTGGTGCAGAAGCAGACTCTTAGCACACACCCAGCTCCTTTCCATGTATAATCATGCACAGTATTCACAAGCGAGTGGGGTTTGAGGTTTCAGTCTGTAATGCAAATACATTCAGCATCACTAAGGCTGGTTGCCCTTGCTGGAGTGTAGGCAGTCACCCAGGATACACATGGTGGTGGTCTGAAAAAGCAGTCTGGACATGGGCTTTTTAAAAAATCTGAAAAGTGGATTCATAATGTGTCAGTCTGTAAAAGTGATTATCACTTGCCAAAAAAAAAGAGCAGTAAGTGTGCTTTCAAATTGGCAAAGAAATTTCGTTTTGTGACTAATGTGAAAACATGACTCTGTGTGAGATAGGAATTACAGGCAGAGATTTATTGCGTTTTGCTCTGGTGATTTCACAGTTGCATTAGTAGGAAAAAGGGGGAGCGATTTTTTGGTGCAGAAGCAGACTCTTAGCACACACCCAGCTCCTTTCCATGTATAATCATGCACAGTATTCACAAGCGAGTGGGGTTTGAGGTTTCAGTCTGTAATGCAAATACATTCAGCATCACTAAGGCTGGTTGCCCTTGCTGGAGTGTAGGCAGTCACCCAGGATACACATGGTGGTGGTCTGAAAAAGCAGTCTGGACATGGGCTTTTTAAAAAATCTGAAAAGTGGATTCATAATGTGTCAGTCTGTAAAAGTGATTATCACTTGCCAAAAAAAAAGAGCAGTAAGTGTGCTTTCAAATTGGCAAAGAAATTTCGTTTTGTGACTAATGTGAAAACATGACTCTGTGTGCAAATAGGAATTACAGGCAGAGATTTATTGCGTTTTGCTCTGGTGATTTCACAGTTGCATTAGTAGGAAAAAGGGGGAGCGATTTTTTGGTGCAGAAGCAGACTCTTAGAACACACCCAGCTCCTTTCCATGTATAATCATGCACAGTATTTACAAGCGAGTGGGGTTTGAGGTTTCAGTCTGTAATGCAAATACATTCAGCATCACTAAGGCTGGTTGCCCTTGCTGGAGTGTAGGCAGTCACCCAGGATACACATGGTGGTGGTCTGAAAAAGCAGTCTGGACATGGGCTTTTTAAAAAATCTGAAAAGTGGATTCATAATGTGTCAGTCTGTAAAAGTGATTATCACTTGCCAAAAAAAAGAGCAGTAAGTGTGCTTTCAAATTGGCAAAGAAATTTCGTTTTGTGACTAATGTGAAAACATGACTCTGTGTGCAAATAGGAATTACAGGCAGAGATTTATTGCGTTTTGCTCTGGTGATTTCACAGTTGCATTAGTAGGAAAAAGGGGGAGCGATTTTTTGGTGCAGAAGCAGACTCTTAGCACACACCCAGCTGCTTTCCATGTGGAATCATGCACAGTATTCACAAGCGAGTGGGGTTTGAGGTTTCAGTCTGTAATGCAAATACATTCAGCATCACTAAGGCTGGTTGCCCTTGCTGGAGTGTAGGCAGTCACCCAGGATACACATGGTGGTGGTCTGAAAAAGCAGTCTGGACATGGGCTTTTTAAAAAATCTGAAAAGTGGATTCATAATGTGTCAGTCTGTAAAAGTGATTATCACTTGCCAAAAAAAAAGAGCAGTAAGTGTGCTTTCAAATTGGCAAAGAAATTTCGTTTTGTGACTAATGTGAAAACATGACTCTGTGTGCAAATAGGAATTACAGGCAGAGATTTATTGCGTTTTGCTCTGGTGATTTCACAGTTGCATTAGTAGGAAAAAGGGGGAGCGATTTTTTGGTGCAGAAGCAGACTCTTAGCACACACCCAGCTGCTTTCCATGTGGAATCATGCACAGTATTCACAAGCGAGTGGGGTTTGAGGTTTCAGTCTGTAATGCAAATACATTCAGCATCACTAAGGCTGGTTGCCCTTGCTGGAGTGTAGGCAGTCACCCAGGATACACATGGTGGTGGTCTGAAAAAGCAGTCTGGACATGGGCTTTTTAAAAAATCTGAAAAGTGGATTCATAATGTGTCAGTCTGTAAAAGTGATTATCACTTGCCAAAAAAAAAGAGCAGTAAGTGTGCTTTCAAATTGGCAAAGAAATTTCGTTTTGTGACTAATGTGAAAACGTGACTCTGTGTGCAGATAGGAATTACAGGCAGAGATTTATTGCGTTTTGCTCTGGTGATTTCACAGTTGCATTAGTAGGAAAAAGGGGGAGCGATTTTTTGGTGCAGAAGCAGACTCTTAGCACACACCCTGCTCCTTTCCATGTATAATCATGCACAGTATTCACAAGCGAGTGGGGTTTGAGGTTTCAGTCTGTAATGCAAATACATTCAGCATCACTAAGGCTGGTTGCCCTTGCTGGAGTGTAGGCAGTCACCCAGGATACACATGGTGGTGGTCTGAAAAAGCAGTCTGGACATGGGCTTTTTAAAAAATCTGAAAAGTGGATTCATAATGTGTCAGTCTGTAAAAGTGATTATCACTTGCCAAAAAAAAGAGCAGTAAGTGTGCTTTCAAATTGGCAAAGAAATTTCGTTTTGTGACTAATGTGAAAACATGACTCTGTGTGCAAATAGGAATTACAGGCAGAGATTTATTGCGTTTTGCTCTGGTGATTTCACAGTTGCATTAGTAGGAAAAAGGGGGAGCGATTTTTTGGTGCAGAAGCAGACTCTTAGCACACACCCAGCTCCTTTCCATGTATAATCATGCACAGTATTCACAAGCGAGTGGGGTTTGAGGTTTCAGTCTGTAATGCAAATACATTCAGCATCACTAAGGCTGGTTGCCCTTGCTGGAGTGTAGGCAGTCACCCAGGATACACATGGTGGTGGTCTGAAAAAGCAGTCTGGACATGGGCTTTTTAAAAAATCTGAAAAGTGGATTCATAATGTGTCAGTCTGTAAAAGTGATTATCACTTGCCAAAAAAAAAGAGCAGTAAGTGTGCTTTCAAATTGGCAAAGAAATTTCGTTTTGTGACTAATGTGAAAACATGACTCTGTGTGCAGATAGGAATTACAGGCAGAGATTTATTGCGTTTTTCTCTGGTGATTTCACAGTTGCATTAGTAGGAAAAAGGGGGAGCGATTTTTTGGTGCAGAAGCAGACTCTTAGCACACACCCAGCTCCTTTCCATGTGGAATTATGCACAGTATTCACAAGCGAGTGGGGTTTGAGGTTTCAGTCTGTAATGCAAATACATTCAGCATCACTAAGGCTGGTTGCCCTTGCTGGAGTGTAGGCAGTCACCCAGGATACACATGGTGGTGGTCTGAAAAAGCAGTCTGGACATGGGCTTTTTAAAAAATCTGAAAAGTGGATTCATAATGTGTCAGTCTGTAAAAGTGATTATCACTTGCCAAAAAAAAAGAGCAGTAAGTGTGCTTTCAAATTGGCAAAGAAATTTCGTTTTGTGACTAATGTGAAAACATGACTCTGTGTGCAGATAGGAATTACAGGCAGAGATTTATTGCGTTTTGCTCTGGTGATTTCACAGTTGCATTAGTAGGAAAAAGGGGGAGCGATTTTTTGGTGCAGAAGCAGACTCTTAGCACACACCCAGCTCCTTTCCATGTATAATCATGCACAGTATTCACAAGCGAGTGGGGTTTGAGGTTTCAGTCTGTAATGCAAATACATTCAGCATCACTAAGGCTGGTTGCCCTTGCTGGAGTGTAGGCAGTCACCCAGGATACACATGGTGGTGGTCTGAAAAAGCAGTCTGGACATGGGCTTTTTAAAAAATCTGAAAAGTGGATTCATAATGTGTCAGTCTGTAAAAGTGATTATCACTTGCCAAAAAAAAAGAGCAGTAAGTGTGCTTTCAAATTGGCAAAGAAATTTCGTTTTGTGACTAATGTGAAAACATGACTCTGTGTGCAAATAGGAATTACAGGCAGAGATTTATTGCGTTTTGCTCTGGTGATTTCACAGTTGCATTAGTAGGAAAAAGGGGGAGCGATTTTTTGGTGCAGAAGCAGACTCTTAGCACACACCCAGCTCCTTTCCATGTATAATCATGCACAGTATTCACAAGCGAGTGGGGTTTGAGGTTTCAGTCTGTAATGCAAATACATTCAGCATCACTAAGGCTGGTTGCCCTTGCTGGAGTGTAGGCAGTCACCCAGGATACACATGGTGGTGGTCTGAAAAAGCAGTCTGGACATGGGCTTTTTAAAAAATCTGAAAAGTGGATTCATAATGTGTCAGTCTGTAAAAGTGATTATCACTTGCCAAAAAAAAAGAGCAGTAAGTGTGCTTTCAAATTGGCAAAGAAATTTCGTTTTGTGACTAATGTGAAAACATGACTCTGTGTGCAAATAGGAATTACAGGCAGAGATTTATTGCGTTTTGCTCTGGTGATTTCACAGTTGCATTAGTAGGAAAAAGGGGGAGCGATTTTTTGGTGCAGAAGCAGACTCTTAGCACACACCCAGCTCCTTTCCATGTATAATCATGCACAGTATTCACAAGCGAGTGGGGTTTGAGGTTTCAGTCTGTAATGCAAATACATTCAGCATCACTAAGGCTGGTTGCCCTTGCTGGAGTGTAGGCAGTCACCCAGGATACACATGGTGGTGGTCTGAAAAAGCAGTCTGGACATGGGCTTTTTAAAAAATCTGAAAAGTGGATTCATAATGTGTCAGTCTGTAAAAGTGATTATCACTTGCCAAAAAAAAAGAGCAGTAAGTGTGCTTTCAAATTGGCAAAGAAATTTCGTTTTGTGACTAATGTGAAAACATGACTTTGTGTGCAAATAGGAATTACAGGCAGAGATTTATTGCGTTTTGCTCTGGTGATTTCACAGTTGCATTAGTAGGAAAAAGGGGGAGCGATTTTTTGGTGCAGAAGCAGACTCTTAGCACACACCCAGCTGCTTTCCATGTGGAATCATGCACAGTATTCACAAGCGAGTGGGGTTTGAGGTTTCAGTCTGTAATGCAAATACATTCAGCATCACTAAGGCTGGTTGCCCTTGCTGGAGTGTAGGCAGTCACCCAGGATACACATGGTGGTGGTCTGAAAAAGAAGTCTGGACATGGGCTTTTTAAAAAATCTGAAAAGTGGATTCATAATGTGTCAGTCTGTAAAAGTGATTATCACTTGCCAAAAAAAAAGAGCAGTAAGTGTGCTTTCAAATTGGCAAAGAAATTTCGTTTTGTGACTAATGTGAAAACATGACTCTGTGTGCAGATAGGAATTACAGGCAGAGATTTATTGCGTTTTGCTCTGGTGATTTCACAGTTGCATTAGTAGGAAAAAGGGGGAGCGATTTTTTGGTGCAGAAGCAGACTCTTAGCACACACCCAGCTCCTTTCCATGTATAATCATGCACAGTATTCACAAGCGAGTGGGGTTTGAGGTTTCAGTCTGTAATGCAAATACATTCAGCATCACTAAGGCTGGTTGCCCTTGCTGGAGTGTAGGCAGTCACCCAGGATACACATGGTGGTGGTCTGAAAAAGCAGTCTGGACATGGGCTTTTTAAAAAATCTGAAAAGTGGATTCATAATGTGTCAGTCTGTAAAAGTGATTATCACTTGCCAAAAAAAAAGAGCAGTAAGTGTGCTTTCAAATTGGCAAAGAAATTTCGTTTTGTGACTAATGTGAAAACATGACTCTGTGTGCAGATAGGAATTACAGGCAGAGATTTATTGCGTTTTGCTCTGGTGATTTCACAGTTGCATTAGTAGGAAAAAGGGGGAGCGATTTTTTGGTGCAGAAGCAGACTCTTAGCACACACCCAGCTCCTTTCCATGTATAATCATGCACAGTATTCACAAGCGAGTGGGGTTTGAGGTTTCAGTCTGTAATGCAAATACATTCAGCATCACTAAGGCTGGTTGCCCTTGCTGGAGTGTAGGCAGTCACCCAGGAAACACATGGTGGTGGTCTGAAAAAGCAGTCTGGACATGGGCTTTTTAAAAAATCTGAAAAGTGGATTCATAATGTGTCAGTCTGTAAAAGTGATTATCACTTGCCAAAAAAAAAGAGCAGTAAGTGTGCTTTCAAATTGGCAAAGAAATTTCGTTTTGTGACTAATGTGAAAACATGACTCTGTGTGCAAATAGGAATTACAGGCAGAGATTTATTGCGTTTTGCTCTGGTGATTTCACAGTTGCATTAGTAGGAAAAAGGGGGAGCGATTTTTTGGTGCAGAAGCAGACTCTTAGCACACACCCAGCTCCTTTCCATGTATAATCATGCACAGTATTCACAAGCGAGTGGGGTTTGAGGTTTCAGTCTGTAATGCAAATACATTCAGCATCACTAAGGCTGGTTGCCCTTGCTGGAGTGTAGGCAGTCACCCAGGATACACATGGTGGTGGTCTGAAAAAGCAGTCTGGACATGGGCTTTTTAAAAAATCTGAAAAGTGGATTCATAATGTGTCAGTCTGTAAAAGTGATTATCACTTGCCAAAAAAAAAGAGCAGTAAGTGTGCTTTCAAATTGGCAAAGAAATTTCGTTTTGTGACTAATGTGAAAACATGACTCTGTGTGCAAATAGGAATTACAGCCAGAGATTTATTGCGTTTTGCTCTGGTGATTTCACAGTTGCATTAGTAGGAAAAAGGGGGAGCGATTTTTTGGTGCAGAAGCAGACTCTTAGCACACACCCAGCTGCTTTCCATGTAGAATCATGCACAGTATTTACAAGCGAGTGGGGTTTGAGGTTTCAGTCAGTAATGTAAATACATTCAGCATCACTAAGGCTGATTTCCCTTGCTGGAGTGTAGGCAGTCACCCAGGTTACACATGGTGGTGGTCTGAAAAAGCAGTCTGGACATGTGCTTTTAAAAAAATCTGAAAAGTGGATTCATAATGTGTCAGTCTGTAAAAGTGATTATCACTTGCCAAAAAAAAAGAGCAGTAAGTGTGCTTTCAAATTGGCAAAGAAATTTCGTTTTGTGACTAATGTGAAAACATGACTCTGTGTGCAAATAGGAATTACAGCCAGAGATTTATTGCGTTTTGCTCTGGTGATTTCACAGTTGCATTAGTAGGAAAAAGGGGGAGCGATTTTTTGGTGCAGAAGCAGACTCTTAGCACACACCCAGCTGCTTTCCATGTGGAATCATGCACAGTATTCACAAGCGAGTGGGGTTTGAGGTTTCAGTCTGTAATGCAAATACATTCAGCATCACTAAGGCTGGTTGCCCTTGCTGGAGTGTAGGCAGTCACCCAGGATACACATGGTGGTGGTCTGAAAAAGCAGTCTGGACATGGGCTTTTTAAAAAATCTGAAAAGTGGATTCATAATGTGTCAGTCTGTAAAAGTGATTATCACTTGCCAAAAAAAAAGAGCAGTAAGTGTGCTTTCAAATTGGCAAAGAAATTTCGTTTTGTGACTAATGTGAAAACATGACTCTGTGTGCAAATAGGAATTACAGGCAGAGATTTATTGCGTTTTGCTCTGGTGATTTCACAGTTGCATTAGTAGGAAAAAGGGGGAGCGATTTTTTGGTGCAGAAGCAGACTCTTAGTACACACCCAGCTGCTTTCCATGTGGAATCATGCACAGTATTCACAAGCGAGTGGGGTTTGAGGTTTCAGTCTGTAATGCAAATACATTCAGCATCACTAAGGCTGGTTGCCCTTGCTGGAGTGTAGGCAGTCACCCAGGATACACATGGTGGTGGTCTGAAAAAGCAGTCTGGACATGGGCTTTTTAAAAAATCTGAAAAGTGGATTCATAATGTGTCAGTCTGTAAAAGTGATTATCACTTGCCAAAAAAAAAGAGCAGTAAGTGTGCTTTCAAATTGGCAAAGAAATTTCGTTTTGTGACTAATGTGAAAACATGACCCTGTGTGCAAATAGGAATTACAGGCAGAGATTTATTGCGTTTTGCTCTGGTGATTTCACAGTTGCATTAGTAGGAAAAAGGGGGAGCGATTTTTTGGTGCAGAAGCAGACTCTTAGCACACACCCAGCTGCTTTCCATGTGGAATCATGCACAGTATTCACAAGCGAGTGGGGTTTGAGGTTTCAGTCTGTAATGCAAATACATTCAGCATCACTAAGGCTGGTTGCCCTTGCTGGAGTGTAGGCAGTCACCCAGGATACACATGGTGGTGGTCTGAAAAAGCAGTCTGGACATGGGCTTTTTAAAAAATCTGAAAAGTGGATTCATAATGTGTCAGTCTGTAAAAGTGATTATCACTTGCCAAAAAAAAAGAGCAGTAAGTGTGCTTTCAAATTGGCAAAGAAATTTAGTTTTGTGACTAATGTGAAAACATGACTCTGTGTGCAAATAGGAATTACAGGCAGAGATTTATTGCGTTTTGCTCTGGTGATTTCACAGTTGCATTAGTAGGAAAAAGGGGGAGCGATTTTTTGGTGCAGAAGCAGACTCTTAGCACACACCCAGCTGCTTTCCATGTGGAATCATGCACAGTATTCACAAGCGAGTGGGGTTTGAGGTTTCAGTCTGTAATGCAAATACATTCAGCATCACTAAGGCTGGTTGCCCTTGCTGGAGTGTAGGCAGTCACCCAGGATACACATGGTGGTGGTCTGAAAAAGCAGTCTGGACATGGGCTTTTTAAAAAATCTGAAAAGTGGATTCATAATGTGTCAGTCTGTAAAAGTGATTATCACTTGCCAAAAAAAAAGAGCAGTAAGTGTGCTTTCAAATTGGCAAAGAAATTTCATTTTGTGACTAATGTGAAAACATGACTCTGTGTGCAAATAGGAATTACAGGCAGAGATTTATTGCGTTTTGCTCTGGTGATTTCACAGTTGCATTAGTAGGAAAAAGGGGGAGCGATTTTTTGGTGCAGAAGCAGACTCTTAGCACACACCCAGCTCCTTTCCATGTATAATCATGCACAGTATTTACAAGCGAGTGGGGTTTGAGGTTTCAGTCTGTAATGCAAATACATTCAGCATCACTAAGGCTGGTTGCCCTTGCTGGAGTGTAGGCAGTCACCCAGGATACACATGGTGGTGGTCTGAAAAAGCAGTCTGGACATGGGCTTTTTAAAAAATCTGAAAAGTGGATTCATAATGTGTCAGTCTGTAAAAGTGATTATCACTTGCCAAAAAAAAAGAGCAGTAAGTGTGCTTTCAAATTGGCAAAGAAATTTCGTTTTGTGACTAATGTGAAAACATGACTCTGTGTGCAAATAGGAATTACAGGCAGAGATTTATTGCGTTTTGCTCTGGTGATTTCACAGTTGCATTAGTAGGAAAAAGGGGGAGCGATTTTTTGGTGCAGAAGCAGACTCTTAGCACACACCCAGCTCCTTTCCATGTGGAATCATGCACAGTATTCACAAGCGAGTGGGGTTTGAGGTTTCAGTCTGTAATGCAAATACATTCAGCATCACTAAGGCTGGTTGCCCTTGCTGGAGTGTAGGCAGTCACCCAGGATACACATGGTGGTGGTCTGAAAAAGCAGTCTGGACATGGGCTTTTTAAAAAATCTGAAAAGTGGATTCATAATGTGTCAGTCTGTAAAAGTGATTATCACTTGCCAAAAAAAAAGAGCAGTAAGTGTGCTTTCAAATTGGCAAAGAAATTTCGTTTTGTGACTAATGTGAAAACATGACTCTGTGTGCAAATAGGAATTACAGGCAGAGATTTATTGCGTTTTGCTCTGGTGATTTCACAGTTGCATTAGTAGGAAAAAGGGGGAGCGATTTTTTGGTGCAAAAGCAGACTCTTAGCACACACCCAGCTGCTTTCCATGTGGAATCATGCACAGTATTCACAAGCGAGTGGGGTTTGAGGTTTCAGTCTGTAATGCAAATACATTCAGCATCACTAAGGCTGGTTGCCCTTGCTGGAGTGTAGGCAGTCACCCAGGATACACATGATGGTGGTCTGAAAAAGCAGTCTGGACATGGGCTTTTTAAAAAATCTGAAAAGTGGATTCATAATGTGTCAGTCTGTAAAAGTGATTATCACTTGCCAAAAAAAAAGAGCAGTAAGTGTGCTTTCAAATTGGCAAAGAAATTTCGTTTTGTGACTAATGTGAAAACATGACTCTGTGTGCAAATAGGAATTACAGGCAGAGATTTATTGCGTTTTGCTCTGGTGATTTCACAGTTGCATTAGTAGGAAAAAGGGGGAGTGATTTTTTGGTGCAGAAGCAGACTCTTAGCACACACCCAGCTGTTTTTCATGTAGAACCATGCACAGTATTTACAAGCGAGTGGGGTTTGAGGTTTCAGTCTGTAATGCAAATACATTCAGCATCACTAAGGCTGGTTGCCCTTGCTGGAGTGTAGGCAGTCACCCAGGTTACACATGGTGGTGGTCCGAAAAAGCAGTCTGGACATGGGCTTTTTAAAAAATCTGAAAAGTGGATTCATAATGTGTCAGTCTGTAAAAGTGATTATCACTTGCCAAAAAAAAAGAGCAGTAAGTGTGCTTTCAAATTGGCAAAGAAATTTCGTTTTGTGACTAATGTGAAAACATGACTCTGTGTGCAAATAGGAATTACAGCCAGAGATTTATTGCGTTTTGCTCTGGTGATTTCACAGTTGCATTAGTAGGAAAAAGGGGGAGCGATTTTTTGGTGCAGAAGCAGACTCTTAGCACACACCCAGCTGCTTTCCATGTAGAATCATGCACAGTATTTACAAGCGAGTGGGGTTTGAGGTTTCAGTCAGTAATGTAAATACATTCAGCATCACTAAGGCTGATTGCCCTTGCTGGAGTGTAGGCAGTCACCCAGGTTACACATGGTGGTGGTCTGAAAAAGCAGTCTGGACATGTGCTTTTAAAAAAATCTGGAAAGTGGATTCATAATGTGTCAGTCTGTAAAAGTGATTATCACTTGCCAAAAAAAAAGAGCAGTAAGTGTGCTTTCAAATTGGCAAAGAAATTTCGTTTTGTGACTAATGTGAAAACATGACTCTGTGTGCAAATAGGAATTACAGCCAGAGATTTATTGCGTTTTGCTCTGGTGATTTCACAGTTGCATTAGTAGGAAAAAGGGGGAGCGATTTTTTGGTGCAGAAGCAGACTCTTAGCACACACCCAGCTGCTTTCCATGTGGAATCATGCACAGTATTCACAAGCGAGTGGGGTTTGAGGTTTCAGTCTGTAATGCAAATACATTCAGCATCACTAAGGCTGGTTGCCCTTGCTGGAGTGTAGGCAGTCACCCAGGATACACATGGTGGTGGTCTGAAAAAGCAGTCTGGACATGGGCTTTTTAAAAAATCTGAAAAGTTGATTCATAATGTGTCAGTCTGTAAAAGTGATTATCACTTGCCAAAAAAAAAGAACAGTAAGTGTGCTTTCAAATTGGCAAAGAAATTTCGTTTTGTGACTAATGTGAAAACATGACTCTGTGTGCAAATAGGAATTACAGCCAGAGATTTATTGCGTTTTGCTCTGGTGATTTCACAGTTGCATTAGTAGGAAAAAGGGGGAGCGATTTTTTGGTGCAGAAGCAGACTCTTAGCACACACCCAGCTGCTTTCCATGTAGAATCATGCACAGTATTTACAAGCGAGTGGGGTTTGAGGTTTCAGTCAGTAATGTAAATACATTCAGCATCACTAAGGCTGATTGCCCTTGCTGGAGTGTAGGCAGTCACCCAGGTTACACATGGTGGTGGTCTGAAAAAGCAGTCTGGACATGTGCTTTTAAAAAAATCTGAAAAGTGGATTCATAATATGTCAGTCTGTAAAAGTGATTATCACTTGCCAAAAAAAAAGAGCAGTAAGTGTGCTTTCAAATTGGCAAAGAAATTTCGTTTTGTGACTAATGTGAAAACATGACTCTGTGTGCAAATAGGAATTACAGGCAGAAATTTATTGCGTTTTGCTCTGGTGATTTCACAGTTGCATTAGTAGGAAAAAGGGGGAGCGATTTTTTGGTGCAGAAGCAGACTCTTAGCACACACCCAGCTGCTTTCCATGTATAATCATGCACAGTATTTACAAGCGAGTGGGGTTTGAGGTTTCAGTCTGTAATGCAAATACATTCAGCATCACTAAGGCTGGTTGCCCTTGCTGGAGTGTAGGCAGTCACCCAGGATACACATGGTGGTGGTCTGAAAAAGCAGTCTGGACATGGGCTTTTTAAAAAATCTGAAAAGTGGATTCATAATGTGTCAGTCTGTAAAAGTGATTATCACTTGCCAAAAAAAAAGAGCAGTAATTGTGCTTTCAAATTGGCAAAGAAATTTCGTTTTGTGACTAATGTGAAAACATGACTCTGTGTGCAAATAGGAATTACAGGCAGAGATTTATTGCGTTTTGCTCTGGTGATTTCACAGTTGCATTAGTAGGAAAAAGGGGGAGCGATTTTTTGGTGCAGAAGCAGACTCTTAGCACACACCCAGCTGCTTTCCATGTAGAATCATGCACAGTATTTACAAGCGAGTGGGGTTTGAGGTTTCAGTCAGTAATGTAAATACATTCAGCATCACTAAGGCTGATTGCCCTTGCTGGAGTGTAGGCAGTCACCCAGGTTACACATGGTGGTGGTCTGAAAAAGCAGTTTGGACATGTGCTTTTAAAAAAATCTGAAAAGTGGATTTATAATGTGTCAGTCTGTAAAAGTGATTATCACTTGCCAAAAAAAAGAGTAATAAGTGTGTTTTCAAATTGGCAAAGAAATTACGTTTTGTGACTATTGTGAAAAGAAATGTAGTAATATATTTAAATAAAATAAAGGATTTTTTTTTTAGTTTTTTTCAGGTATTGCTGAAGAGCAGTGAACAAAATTTAAGATGCCTACAAAATCCAGAGTTAAAAAAACCCACAAAAAAACCTATATTTGAAGACAACTGGAGGACCAAAGTTAGTAGAAGATGCTCATGTTGGGAAAAAGAAAAAATCTTCTGGTAAGCAGACAAAACAATTTCTAAAAAATATATTCAAAAGAAGGAAAAATGTACAAAATGTCTGTACTGGAAAGAATGTTTTGAAAAGAAAAGGACAGGAAAAAATTGAGAATTTAGTTAATGCAAATATACCTTCTGCAACTGAAAAGATTTACATAAATAGAAAAACAGCGTTTAAAGAGATACGTAGAAAAATGTTTCAGAGAAGAGTTATGTCCAATTTGATAAAGGATGTGAAGAAATATAAGCAAAAGACTAAGTTTTATAAAAGAAAAAAAGAAATTGAAGCCATTGCAGCAAAGGCATTAGAATTAAAAAGGAAACTATTCATTTTAATTTTGAATAGGATGCGTACATTAGACAAAATGGTTAATGTACTGAAACCACATAGCAAAAGGAAAAGAGTAGTGAACAGAACAAACTTTTGTAAAGTGTTTTTAGGAAAGTGGATGCATAGTTCAAGTAGTGAACCTTTTTTTAATGAAGAGAGCTATTTTCAAAGTAATAGTTTGCTGCATGCAGTTGACACCAGAGGTCGTGCTTACGAAGTGAAAAATGGTTGCATAATGGAGAAGGAGATAATGGTTCCAAGAGATGAGGTACAAGTGATGGCGGATGAGGCTATGGGGAGACGTCCTAAAGCCCCAGTGTACACTTGGAATTGTAGTAGTATTTGCACTGTGCGTCAGGAATCTATTGACAAATTTCGTGAGTTTCTAAGAGAATATAGTAAAAAAAGTATAAAACAGAAGATTAAGGTGCTTCAAAGTCTGGATCCATGCAGAGTGAGAGAGAATACTGGTTTGCAGGGTCATTCTCTGGCTTGTCTATCTAGAAAAGTGTGTAATAGTGTTTTCCATCATTTTAGGATGCTGGCTGTTCATCATACTGAAATGAGAAAGTTTGTGAGACGGTTGTATTTTGCCAAAAGTCCAGCAATAAAGTTAAATGAATTGAATAGGGCTCTGTTCCGAGGAACGGTATCAGATGTAGAGAAGGTTGTTGATGAAATTCAATTTTGTTACTTTGGTCCTGAACAAAACAGTGCAGAGAAGGACACAGTAAATGAGGAAGAAGTGGAAGAGAATGTAGAACCCTCTGTAAGTAACACATTTAATGATCACATAACAAAATTTGCAATAATCTCTAATGAAAGACCAAATTTTACTTGTATTTGTTGCCGCAGAACTCATTATAGAAAACAAACTAGGAATGTTGATCTCTACAGAAAGAGTGAAAATGAAGATAATTATAAGTGGAAGGATTTTGCCACATATATATTTCTTGAAAATTGTTTTGATTTGGGTGAAGATCAGCGTATTTGTAAATACTGTTACAACAAGTTAGAGGAAAATAGAATGCCGACCAGAGCTGTACATAATAATTTAGAATTGGATGCTATTCCTGCTGAACTTTCTGAATTAAATACATATGAGTCTATACTCATTCAATGTGTTCATCCGTTCCAGACCATAGTACGTATGGAGCCCAAAACTGGTAAATTACCTCCTTCAGATTTACTGAGAGGTTTAAAAGGTAGAGTGGTGTATTTGCCCTTGGATTTGAAAACAAATATGGAAACTATTGATGCGGATACTTTGGAAACTGAACCATTAATTATTCTGGTTAATGGTGTACCTACAAAGAATAAGAAGATTTGGCAGGAGCTGGTAGATGTGCGGAAAGTACAAAGAGCAAATTTGTATTTGAAAAGGAATAACAAATGGTATGAATCAATTTATATAGAAGAAGAAGAAGAAGATTTACAAGAAGACACAGAAACACCAACTGGACAAATTGAAAAAGTGGACAAGTCAAAGGAAGAAGAAATTTATGAACATTTTAGCATACATCCTCTTCATTCAAAAGAAGTTATGGGAGACAATATTGATCTCTTTCAGATGAAGAAAGCAAAAGGAACTCCCGTGAGTGTATGGGAGGAGAGCTTGGAAGCTCGATGTTTTCCCCAGCTGTTTCCTAAAGGAAAAGGAGGACGATACGATGAACGTCCGGAACAGATTCCAGCTTCTGAGTATCGGACTACAAGACTATATGCTGAAGATCCCAGATTTCGACAAAGTATTCCTTATTTGTTCCATCTTTTATTTCAAAGTGATTTGTCTGCACTGTCTTATGCAGTAAATCACATTTTAAAAAGTGGAGTACATTTACAAAATGTATCTGCTAAGGATTTTATGGAGAAAGTGCAGCACCGAGATGATCATTTGGAAACACAACTGATCAATCTGATGGCTTGTCAGCGTGGGACAAATGAATATTGGTACCGACGCCATGGTGAATTAAAATGCATGTTACGGAATTTAGGAACACCAACATGGTTCGTTACCCTAAGCTGTGCTGAGTACGCTTGGGATGATTTACTGGATTTTCTACGAGAGGCAAATTCAAACATTAAAAACATACAATACAAGACAGCAGGAGAACTGTGCTCATTGGGTCCGGTTAATGTTTGCAGATATTTCAATCATAGATTTGAGGCTATGATGTCCTTCATCTGCAATAAAAAAAATCCACCTCTTGGAGAAGTAGTAGATTTCTTTTGGAGAAAAGAGTACCAAGCAAGAGGTGCTCCTCATATTCATATGCTGTTGTGGATCAAGGATGCCCCAAAGTTTGGAACAGATACTGATGAAGCAGTGTTATCTTACATTGAAGAATATGCAACATGTGCTATACCAAAAAGCACAGAAGAGAAAAAGTTAAAGGAGCAAGATTTACGTTTCCAAAGTCATCGGTGTGGAAAATACTGTCGACGGAAATACAAGAGCAAAGATAAATACTACACTAAATGTCGATTTGGATTTCCTAGACCTGTTCTTTCAAATGGAAGAGTAAACAGTTTTATGTCAGCTGTGAGACATACTATCACAAGAAAATCACCTAAGAATACCTACAACCTAAAAAGAAAAGAAGAATCAAAAAATATAAATGACTACAACCCAGTCATTTTATCCATGTGGAACGCTAACATGGATATACAGTATGTAGCTGACAATTCCATTGCTGTTGCTCGATATGTAACGTCTTACATTACGAAATAAGAAAAAACAGAATTGAAGGAAATGTGGGAAGAGATTTCTCACGAGAAGACTGTCAGTAAGAAGCTGTACAGTTTCAGTTTGAAGATGTTATCGCATCGAGAAATTGGATCCTACGAATGTTCAGATAGGTAATCTTCTGCAAGTCTCTACTCGAAATCAAGAAGAATAATTTGGGCAAGTTTAGGCCTTGCAGCAATGAGAAATCGGGTACTAAAATCTGTTGGAGAAATTGAATATTTGGCCGAGAATGACCCAGAAAGTACAGATATTTTGAAATCAAACATGTTGGACACATATTATCCCAAGAGAAGTCAACATCTGGAGAACATGTGTCTCTATGAAGTGCTGCAGAACTACATTTATTCACGGAAAGCCGCAGAAGACATCAACAATGGAAAATATAAAGTCATTGGTGAGGAAGGATGTTTGGTGAAGCAAACAAAAGGAAGTTTGATAAATCACAGGAAGCTGAGTTGCGACACTACTGACAAGAAGGAATTTTACTACTTGGCTCTTTTACAGTTGTTTAAACCATGGCGTACAGAGGATGAACTACTGGGAGAATTTCAAAGCTATGAAGATTCTTTTAATGCTTGCAAAGACAGCATACAATGCAGTACATTCTCAAGTTATCTGCAAATGTTAAATGAAGAAATTGAACAGGAAACTACAATTGCAGCAGAAATAGCTAGAGACAGTTCTCAGGACAGCCAAAGTTCAGAAACACTCAGTCAAGATCCCCTAGGACAACCAATCGTTGAAAATGAAGCATCAATAGCCATGAATGAAGTGGAAACGGCTATGAATCAAGCTCAAGAAGAATTTATAGACTTACAAAATTTGGAAAGACAACTGAATGAAGAGCAGCAACAAATTTATGAAGAGATCAGAAAAAAAATTGATCACGGATTTCTACATGAAAAAAAAGAGTGCTCATGCACATCATTTTATCCAATCAGGATGTATGTAAGCGGACAAGCTGGAACTGGAAAAAGTTTCCTAATTAAAGTCATCAGAAGCTACCTACAGCAAAAAACGGATTCTACTTTGTCTTGTGTGGTTACTGCTCCAACTGGGTTAGCAGCATATAACATAAAAGGAATCACTTTACATCGTTTGCTAATGTTACCAGTGGAGCATGAGAACAAAATACAATACAACAAGCTAACTGGAGAAGCATCCTTGGAAGTTTCAAGAGTATTGAAGAAGATGCAAGTTCTCATTATTGATGAGGTGAGCATGGTTTCAAACTTAATGCTTGCCTTTGTGCATTTAAGAATGCAGCAAATTTTGAAGACAGACTATGACATGTTATTTGGTGGAAAACACGTCATAGTTTTTGGAGATCTTTTGCAACTTACTCCAGTTAAAGGACAACCTGTGTTTAATACTGTCACACATGAAGACACGAAGAAGTCATTGGGAAGCATCGGAAATACAAATATTTGGTCCTTCTTTGAGTACAAGGAACTTACTACTAATATGAGGCAAGCAAGCGATGAAGAATATGGAAGTATTCTGAAAGATATCAGAATTGGACTACTCACAGAAGTTGGCAAAAAAGCATTACAGAGTCGGCTGCTACATAATTTATTTCCAAAGGAAGAAATAGTTGCAGAGAAGATATACAAGAACATTGCAGAAAACAAAAGTGTCATCTGCTTAATGCCAACTCTACGTGAATGCTCAATATTCAATGAGGAGCTTTTGAAATTGGAAAAGGAAAGATCAGGAAATTGGAAGCAGTGGACAAAATTGAGGATGGAAGAATTACTGTCACAGTAACAGGCACACTGAAAAATAAATTGGATTCACTAGAGAAGAACATTTCCAAAACAGCTGGATTAGAAAAAAATCTATATGTTTGCATGAACTGTAGAGTATTTTTAAGGAGAAATTTGGATATTGAAAAAGGTTTAGTTAATGGAGCTATGGGAAGAGTTGTGGGTTTTATTAATTATCAGAAAAAAGATGGAATTGAATGTTTAAAAATAAAATTTGATCAGATAGAAGAAGTTAAAGACATTTGTCGTTGTTCAGTTCGTTTCATGCTTGTGAAAGACTTATATGTACGTAGGAAGCAGTTTCCGTTTTCGCTAGCATATGCTGTAACTATTCACAAGTCTCAAGGATTAACTGTAGATTGTGCTTTTGTGAACATTGGTTCAACTGTGTTCAAAGAAGGTATGGCATATGTTGCTTTGTCACGAGTGAAAACATTATCATGTTTATTCATGATAGACTTTGATGACTCAAAAGTTAGTGCTGATACAAATTGTGTAAAGGAGTATAATAGATTAAGAAGAAGCTATGCTCCTCATTTAGGTCAGTATCCTGTGTTGGAGAAACATGTAGTTTCTCGTAAAAGGAGAAATGAGAATATCTGTAATGAAGATGTAGAGAGGAGGAAAAAAAAGAGGAGTGATGTAATTGCAAGCAAAAAGAGTAAGGAAAAAGAAGAACAGGTTGTAGGATGTCATTTTGAAAATAGCTCTGGTGTCAACTGCTACGCTAATGTAGTGCTGAATGTTGCATTTTATCTGGAAAGTTTGCAAGAGCAGATAATAGTAAATCAGGGAAAAAGATTCTGTTCTGAGCTGAGTCTCCTTTTTCAAAAGCTGAGTAATGATAAAACTCAAATAGAAAGTGCTACTGAAATTAGAAAACTTTTAGATGTATGTTCAGGACGAACACAGTTTTCTCAAAATGAACAGCAAGATACACACGAATTTTTGATGTTTTTTCTTCAGGTACTGGAAGAAGAAGAAGTTGCAATTGATAATTTATTTGGTCTCTCTTATAAATGGGAACATAGTTGTGAAAACTGTTATAATATATGTGGCTCTAATGTTGATAATGAAAGGTTTATTTTTTTGACATTGCCAGAGAGTAAAACAGTCACTTTTGCTAAATTAGTTAAAGATGCTAATCATAGCATGCAATGCGGTGAGTGTCAATCTGACATGTTTTCAACATTAATTTTAAAGGGATACGGACAGTATGTAATTTTAATGATGCAACGATGTAGAGCTGATGGTTCAAAATTGGATACTTTAATAAAGAAGTTTACAGGACAGCAATTATCAATTTCAGGAAAAACTTTTGTAACTGTTGCAATAATTTTCCATGAAGGACCTACTGTTACTTCTGGACATTACACAGTTTATCTTAAATGTGAAAAAGGCTGGACACTGTGTAATGATTCCCAATTGGTTTTTAAGCAACGTTTGCCTTTTGATTTAGCAAATTCCTATCTAATCTTCCTGAAACCTAAATTTTAGAGAGACTTGGCAAGATCTAGACAAAACAATTTTACCATTTTATTGGATTACCATTGGAATTTTCAAAAATAAAGATTTTTTAAATTATCATTTGGCCTAATGGAAAGATAACCAATTGTAATGTGGACTTTTTTAATTTTTAATGAAACTTTCGAAAACCAAAAATTTAGAGAAAATCGGTAACATCTGCACAATTTAAATTTTGGAATGTTATTGGAGTGCCATTGGAAATTTTTTCAAAAAAGATTTTTTAAATTACTATTTGGCCATGTGGAAAGGTAACCAATTCTATTGTGGACTTAATAAATTATTAATAAATCTTTTGGGAACCAATATGTTACAGAGAATCGGTGAGATCTGTACAAATAAAACTTTAGAATTTTATTGGATTACCATTGGAAATTTAATCAAAAAAGAATTTTAAAATTACTATTTGGCCTAAAGAAAATGGACCAACAATAAAAAGAATCTCAAAAAGAGTAGGGGGTCTAAGGGATATCAGGATGTATCAATTCAGCTTTATTCGGTACAAATTAATGTCCATAAAAGCATACACAATCACAGTCACAAATACAAAGTATGAACAACTTATAGCAGACATAATCACACATCATTAAACAGTATTATTAGTTAAAAAACAATAATTTACACCTTTAAAATTACATAACTACATCTAAAAACACATGCTTTTCCTCAAATTGATGCATTTGTTTAAAAAAGTAGCAGTATAAAAACAAATGTCAGCACATTGTAAATTAAAAATCAATTTCATAGCTTGCTCAACCGTACGTGTACCATATTTAACAAACATGGGTTTTAGCAGGATAATACGAAAGTTAGAGTAGAGCTTGCAGAATAATATAAAGTGCATTGTGCTCTGCTTGGAAATCCCGTCACAACTACAAGGACCTACAGGGTACTTCCTCATTACAGGTTGTGCCACCAGATGATGCACTGTTCCAAATCTCAATCTGGTCAGCACAAATTTATGTGTCGGCCTGGTGACAAGAGTTAAATAGACAGGAAATCCATCCATGGACAAGTATCTGTTATAAAACATAACAGTGGACAAAGTACCAGCAATAACTGTTCTTTTCCTCTCAACAAAGGCTAGAAAAACCCTTTTTAACTCGATCTTAGGGATCAATAAAACAGCGTTCGGATCAGTTACAATATTCAGGTTAAAAATATCCGAAAAACACATAATAATGTATTTAATCCAGGGTATTGCTATAGCTTTATCTAGTCGCATACAATCCTGGATAATAGACCTAGTGAAGGATTTTTCTTCATTCAGCCAAATAGACCGCCAAACCATCAGAGGTCTAAGTGACAAAAGATCGGATAGATAGTTCACATTTAATTCTTGGTGACATAATGCATTAGAGGCCGAAGTGGGTAAACACAAAACTTTTTTAAGGAACGAATTCTGTTCCAGTTGCAATTCATGTACGCCACTGTAACCCCAAATTCCTGCCCCATATAATGCAATCGAAACACATCTAGCCTGATAAATTTTTGTCATATCTCTGGTCCTACGATCCCCAATTTTCTGGGCAAATCTAAAAATTCCATGTGCATTTCTAGCCATTTTATTGCGTATATTATTAAATTCATGTGTCCATTTTTTATCTTCAGAGAAAGTTATACCTAAATAACAGAATTTGTCCACCTGCTGTACTTTTAACTTGTCAATAAAAAACCCTTTCGCTATATGTTTAAATTTCTTTGGGCCACAGATCATTGTATAAGTTTTGCTTTTGTTGATAACTAATTTTTTATCATTAATAAAAGAAGCAAAACTATCCATTAATCGTTGTAACCCTATCGGGGTTCTTGACAACAATACAGCATCGTCGGCGTATAATAACACCGGTACTGGGACACCGTTAATCATGGGAGCATCTGCGGGTACTTCTTTTAAAATTGCATCAATGTTATTTATAAATAAAATAAATAAAAGCGGTGCTAAAACACAACCCTGCCTTATACCTCGTTTAACGCTAAAGTTCCGGGTACATTCGCCCTTCCTACCAAAACGTACACATGTTTTTAATCTCTCATACATCCTGGCAAGAAAATAAATTATGCCCTTTGGCGCCCCTATTTCCAACAAGGTTGACCACAAAATAGAGTGGTCGACCATGTCGAAAGCGCTGCTTAAATCTGCAAAGCACATATAAATATGGCCAGATTTGGCTTCGCTATATTTCCCGATCAATAATTCTAAATTAATGCATTGATCGAGTGTACCCCTACCTTTCCTAAAACCATATTGGCTATCTGACAGAATACAGTCCTGTTCTACCCATTCTTCCAGTCTAACTAGCATAATCCTACTCATAACTTTTACCGAAGCATCCAATAATGAAACTGGTCTGTAATTTTTTGCATCTGACCTGGATCCTTTCTTATATATTGGTACAATTATAGACTCCTCCCATGTTAACGGAGGGTCTGTACAAACCGCGGCGTTAAAAACAACAGCCAACAATGGACCCCATACTTCTGGGGCATCCTTATATACATCACTAGGGACCCCATCTGGACCTTGGGCCTTCCCTCCCTTGCTTGCCCTAATCCCCATTTCCACTTCTTCCACAGTAATATCGAGTGGTATAATCGGCCCGACGTTACTGTTTTTATCTGAATCGAAAATACTTGAGAAATGGGTAATCCAGCCTTCGCAGGAGACGTTTGATGTTAACTCAGGCATATTTGTCTCCTTAAGGAATGGGGAGTTGACTGTTGCCCAAAATAATGCAGAATTAGAAAGTTCTGCCGCCTGGTTAAGAGAGTCCCATGCCTGGAGCTGTGGAACCTTCTTCCTTGCTTTAATAGCACTTTTATATTCTAGCCTCAGAGTAGTTACTAGTTTTTTATCCCTAGGTCTTATTGCTAGGGCCTGTTTAAGATCGGTCAGGGCAGTGGAACAGGTTTTGTCAAACCAGACAAAGCCAGGTTTTTTACTACCCCTACTACCGCTTGTGAACTTAGCGTTAATGGCATTGTTGATTCCTTTAAAACTAGATAAGACCCGCTCATGATCTAATCTATTTTCTAAAATAAAGACAATGTCTGCTAAATTCTTCATAATAATAGATTCAGTTAGTTCAGATGCTTTTGCACCTATCCACCTCAACCTTACCCCATTAACCCAGTGTGCTTCAATATTTCCAACCATAGTCCCTGTCTCTCTATCATTCTCTTCCCACAAAGTCATGGGCACAATAATACAATTGTGGTCACTGGTGCCCATTATCTCCATTTCCAGTGGGGCAAAACAGTCGGCAATACTGGAGGATACCAACACATGATCGATTACAGAATTGGCACGCCAATTCCTAAATGTGGGGATAGGTGAACCATTACTATCCCTGCAACAATCCAAAATTTCCAGGTCAAGGCACCCCATTAATGTATTCAGATTTTCCCCATACATATCATGCCCAAAGTGTGGGACCTCCCATCCAGCATTATTTGTAACCCCACACGCCTTTGTGGGTAATAATTCACATAATGAGACATTGAAATCCCCACACCAGATAATATCAAATACTTCATTGGAATTCGTTTTCGTTTCAAAAGCTTTTATTCGATTTGTACATACAAATCATACAAGCAAAAACACAATTGAAATATTAAAATCACCAAATAATCTTTCCTAAAAAATGGAAAAAGCTAAAGTGCAACAAGTGAAAAGTAATCATGCCTCTATAGATCAACATGTTTTTATAAAATACACGACGGTCTTACATAGACTAACTGGGAGTCAGAAAAAATTACTTACTAGGCCTTTACTGGGAACTGTATATTAAAATTATTAAATAATCATTCAATACTGTGGGGGACTGCATAAATACCTTAATACAGACATGGATATAAAATTCAAAGAGAAATAAAACATATGTATACAGACAGGGATAACAACATTAATTTCATCATGAATAAACCCTGGCAGCTGTATAACACAGGTACAGACAGGTCAGTAAACAACATTAAAGTACAATACTTTTCCTGGCAGCTGTACATTTTAAAATAAAAGTAGCCAAGAAGAAACAAATCTCCTCGTTCACTAGTAAAGATAAAAATATCAATGCTGTTTGTGTGGTACAGATGTTGTATTTAATAAAAATTGGTTTAAGGTATTTAAGCCTAAAATACTGATAAAATTTACAAAAAAGTAAAAAATGGCAACTACTCTGACGAGAAGTACCATCACACGGACAAGGTGTGTTTGAACTAGTCTTTGTGTTTGGAAAAGCAACCAAGTGGTGTACTATACCCAATCTGACCCGTGTTAATACATACTGGTGGGAAGGGCGGGTCACAAATACAAGATAGGATTGTAGTCCAGGAGCTAAATTTAGATCTTTGTAAAATTTCAAAGTAGCAAGATTTCCAACAGCTTTGTCTCGCTCAGCCTTACGAAAATTAAGGAACGTTATCTTAATTTCTTTTTTTGAAATGGATACAACCTTTTCCGGCTCACGGAACACATTAATGTTGAACAAAAGTAGATACCAATGATGGATGTATCTTAGCCATAATACCCGTGAGGAATGATCCAAACCTATACAATCAAGGATAATATCCTGAGTGAATCGGGTCTCCGGTTTAGCCCAAATAGATCGCCACAATAAAAGTGGCCGAACTGCTGCTAAGTCAGAGATGTACTCGATCCCAACTTCGTCATGGAGGCGGAAGGGGGAACACATAATAACCTCCTTAAGAACTTGTTTTCCTCCTTCTGCAGGGAAATACCCTCACAGTGACCCCATACCCCTGCCCCACCCAGAGCAGAGCATACAGAGCAGAGGAAGCACAACATACAACATACATTATATATGTTCGTCATATCATAGATACTTCGTGAGCCAAGTTTAGAGGCAAAACGAAAAATACTACTAGTGGACCGTAACATTTTTATTTTTACGGCATCAAATTCCGCATTCCAGGACCCACTGTTACTATATGTTATTCCCAAATAACAAAAAGATTTAACAGAGGTCAGTTTTTCCTTATCTAGAAAGAAAGTATGTTTTACCTGCTTGGCTGCCTGACCACATGACATTACGTATGTCTTAGTTTTATTCACACGAAGCTGCCTAGCTTGTATAAACTGCGTGAAATTATCAATAAGGCGCTGTAGGCCCAACTGTGTTCGAGATAAAAGAACAGCGTCATCCGCATAAAGTAACAGCGGAACAGGTTTACCACCAATCAGGGGGGCATCTGCTAAAATGTTGATCAAGGATCGGTCTACACCATTAATAAAAAGGGAAAATAAAAGCGGGGCTAAAACACAACCCTGACGAATGCCCCGGGACACTTTAAAGAACGGGGTACATTCGCCAAGGGTGCCATAGCGGACTTTACATGAAAGTTTTTCGTATAGTCTGGCTAAAAAATACACTATTTCCCTTGGTGCCCCTGCATCAAGCAGAACCTCCCAAAGAATACTATGGTTAACCAAATCAAAAGCGCTGCTCAAATCAGCAAAACATAAAAAGAGGTTGCCACTTTTGGCCACAGTATATTTACTGATTAAAAGGTCTAGATTTACGCATTGGTCCAGTGTACCCAGACCTTTGCGGAAACCGTATTGGACTTTAGTTAAGATGTTAAAATCAGTTGCCCAGTCTTCTAGCCTCTTCAGCAAAATCCTGCTCATCACCTTTACAGAAGCATCCAGTAATGAAATTGGGCGATAATTAGAGGCCTCTGACTTATCGCCCTTCTTATGTAAAGGAATGATGATCGATTGACCCCAGGTAGAAGGGAATTCATTTTCAGCCGCACAATTAAAAATCCTTGTCAAAATGGGAGCCCATAACGCTGTTTCATCTTTATATAAATCCAGCGGGACCCCATCGGGGCCAGGTGCCTTGCCTCCTTTACTCAAAGAAATTGCTTCCTGACATTCTTCCAATGTTATAGCCAACGAAAGGGGCAACCATGGGTTTATATCTGGTGGAGGTAACTCAGAAGTTGGTCCTCCAGGGTTAAATATTTTAGAAAAATGATTAACCCAGTCGCTACAAGCCACGTATGAGGTCAGTTCTGGAACATTTTCTCTACTGAGAAACGGACTATTAATCGTTTCCCAATAGAGTTTACTGTTTTTAGTTTCAGCAGCCTCCCTCAGCTTGTCCCACGCCTCAGACTGTAATACCCTTTTCCTTTTATTAATGGCTAATTTATAACTAGCCCTGAGGTGTTGTATCACATTCTTAACACGAGGTTTGGTGCCTAGCGCATTCTTTAGGTTGCGGAGGGCGACAATACATGTCTTATCAAACCACCCCTGTTTTTGACCACTATTGGCTGACGGGGTCTTAGTGAAGATACCCTCAATAATGATGTTCAAAGATACAAAACATTCTATTAAACAGCCAGAATCACTGTTATCATCCAGACAATAACTAATTTGATTCTTGCATTGGGTGACAACCTCCT
Source organism: Triturus cristatus (assembly GCF_964204655.1). Classification (NCBI taxonomy): domain Eukaryota; kingdom Metazoa; phylum Chordata; class Amphibia; order Caudata; family Salamandridae; genus Triturus; species Triturus cristatus. The sequence goes on along the minus strand of NC_140593.1, from coordinate 928,487,999 downwards.
TCTGCTTAACTTTGGAATTTACACCGGTCCATTTAACCCTAAGGCCCTTTGGTCTAATAGGCACTATATCGGTTGTACATTTACCACCTGAAACTGTTGAGGTGCCATGCCCCAAGAGGGTAACACGTAGGCTATTATGGTCACTGAGACTTTCTTCATTCACATATAAATCAGTGTAGTCTCCACTGCTAGACAACAAGATATGATCAATAAATGAACCTGCATCTCTGCCCGTGAATGTAGGGCATGTTATTGCCCGGTTGTTAACATTGCAGTTTAACAGGGTCATATCTAGCATAGCTAGCATATTATTTAGGGTAGAACCGTAACTGCAGTGTTGGAAATGGGGGGAATCCTCCTTCCCCCCCTGATCTCTCCAATGACTATTTACTGCTACATCAAAGCCACAGATATTCCCGTTAGATAGATGGCAAGGCTGCAGATTAAAATCCCCAGCCCATACCACCTCAGCCTTTCTTTTCGAGATATCTAGAGCTTTAATGATTTCCTTTTCTAAAGGCAGTAAAATATCCCCCCTGGTTGCGTCAAAAATGTTGTTATAAAAGTTAACAATAACTAAGTCAATGTTCTTTCTGCATTCCACCCTTATAACTTGGCTGTGCGTCCCCACGGTTGTACTATATTTGACCGTAAAGTCACGCTGCTTAGTTGACACTAACAATAAAAGGCCTCCCTTAGCCCTACCCGAGCTGGATTTGGTTGCTCTAAGACAAAAAGATACATACCCTTCAATATTAATAGGGTCTGGACACCAAGTTTCCTGTAGTAAAATTAAATCAAAACCCTCGCCCAAAAAGCTGGTCCAAAAGGGCGTACCCAATTTACTAGTAAGACCAGCAATATTCCAGGAAATTAGAGAGATTCCTGCTGGTTTCCCAGCATTACCAGCAACAGGTAACTCCTGCTGGTTTACTGGTGATAATAAAGCAGGACCCTCTTCCCGAAAGATGGTAACCGAACTTAGGCTGGGGCTTGCAGTAGTTGTACATATATCCAGGCTACCCTGATTACCTATGTGCTGGGAAGGTCTTAATGATGACAATGCAATAGATTCGTGGGGTACAACTGGGGGCTTGGCCGAGGAAAAAGAAGAATACTCCATCTCAAAATTAGGGTTGTTTAGATCCAGTGCTTCTAGTGAGCTGAGTCAGTCTACCTCATCTAGCACGGCATATCTATTTGGGTGGGCGAATTGTGAGGACATGGGGTCTTGAGAGTGGGGCGGGTCCTGCCACGTTTGTTGCCAAGAATATTTATCCAATTGGGGTGGCTGAAAAGATTGCGGCCATTGGTAAACTGGCTGGGGTAAAGGTGGCGGAAAATGAAAAGGGTGTTGCCAGTGGGCTTTTGCTTGATGCATAGGAAAGAGTGGGGCATTTGGGGGCTGCTGCTGTAAATTAACATGACGTGGGAAAAAAGGGGCGGATAAGGTGGTTGCAACCAAGATTTAGCAGGTTGCTGTGGAAAATATCCAGGTCCACTATCGCTTTGAAAAGTGGGGCAGGGAGTGTTGGGTCGTACAGGCTTTGATAGAAAATAAGACAAGGGAAGTGGGTTAATTTGGGTCGCAGGACCACTATTGGGTGCATTACACACGTAGCTTGCTGCCCCTACATCCCTAAAATTAACAGTTATTACATCCCCTACTATTGATTTCTTGCTTCTGCCCACCCAATCCCCTCTACGCACGGTAAGAATTTCACCGTTCATGTTGTTAGGTAGGGGTTTATGTAAATGGAGCCATTGAGCACATTTGTTCCTAAGCTCGGTAAACGATTCTTTTACTCCCTCCTTCAATGGGGGAACCGCCGTCAGCACGACTACAAAAGGGGAAACCTCTGGTGGTAGGTTTATGGACCTAAAACGTGTCTGCTTTAGTTTGGGCCCTTCAGGTTTATTTATAATGGGAGGTGCAGAAGTTAAATTAGGTTTCCCTGCTACTTCTTTAGCTTGGATAGTGGGGGTAGTAATATTAGCAACAACGGGATGTTGAGTCGCCTGGACAGGAGTATTCCCCTTTGTAATCTGAGCAGTTATTGGTTGAGCAGGAATATTCCCTATTTGCGGCTTAGGGAGTATAACTGGGTTCCCATGGACTGTAGTACCTTGAGCCTTATTTGATACACCATTGGGGGCCTGAGTGCTCGTTGGACATTCAGGGGTTGATTCTATGATCCCTTGTGACTGGACAGGCACTTGTACCTGCCTTTTTTGTGGCCATTTGGAGTGTATTAGAGAAGTAAGCCTATCCACCTTAGAAATTAAAGGCTTAATTTGAGCTGCTAAAGTGGCTTCTAGGTCTAGTTGTAAATCTTTTACCATATTTTGCACCCAGCACGGGATACCTGATGTCAATTGTGGGGTAGGGGAGATCAAATTATGGTTCCTAGCTGTGGCTTTTACTTTACTTTTGCCCTTCAATAAGGCCTTATGGGGGTTAGAAGCCCTTCCCCGTGGAGCAATGGGTACAGAAACTGTTTCCGCATCCTTATGCCCACTCAGACTCGGCTCCACTTTGTCAGATGACTGACATATTTCGAGATCTGGTGTAACCTCCAGGTCTTCAAAAGACAGGTCCGAGTATGATGGGGCAACCGATAGATCTACAGTATTCGGTACAGTCGAAACATGATTAGTGGGCACAGTTATAGGTAATGAACAATTATTCACATTCTGCGGAACAGGAGATTTAGCCTTTGCCAAAGGGCCCAGGGAAGAACGCCTAGCGTTAGCAAGGTCCATAGAGACTCTTTTTTCCAATAAAACAATACTTTGGTCAATAGTCTCGTTTACGCGTGAAATAAAGAGATCAATAGGACCAGTCACCTGAGCTACCGCCGTAGCTTTTTTCGCGCAACTTCGAGTTCTATTGCGTATGGTCGACATCTTGGGTATTGGTTTTCAGGGGTGAAGACACAAAGGTTCTGGGCCAGGGCCGTCCTCTGCCGTCCTTGAACGGCCTTAAACGGCCCGCTCTTTGCCCGGTCTTCGCCCCGGTAGTCGCCCCGTGCGCGTCCCGCGTGCGCGTTGTTACAGCAAAATATATGGAAGAGGCAAGTGAAGGGGCGGGAAGAGGACCAGCTGCGGCCGATCAGCGCCGCACTGCCTGCTGGTCCTCGCAGTCCCGCCTCACGTCCTCTGATGAGATGCTGGCTCGGCTTAGCCGCGTTGGTGCTTCCAGGCACTATGGTGTTGGTCCAGCTACACAAGACTGCAAATTGACCTGGCCTGCGAGCGGCACCCGCGAAGCGGGGGCCGCGAGGCGTAGGTCTCAGCAACAGAGGAATGGAAAAAAAGGATCTGCACTCGCTGCACAACAGCTGACGAAGAGAGTCCCAGGCAGCTCACTCGGCAAGGTGTATTTGACCGGTGGAGGGGCGGGAAGAGGACCAGCTGCGGCCGATCAGCGCCGCACTGCCTGCTGGTCCTCGCAGTCCCGCCTCACGTCCTCTGATGAGATGCTGGCTCGGCTTAGCCGCGTTGGTGCTTCCAGGCACTATGGTGTTGGTCCAGCTACACAAGACTGCAAATTGACCTGGCCTGCGAGCGGCTCCCGCGAAGCGGGGGCCGCGAGGCGTAGGTCTCAGCAACAGAGGAATGGAAAAAAAGGATCTGCACTCGCTGCACAACAGCTGACGAAGAGAGTCATTGGAATTCAAACTTAGGTTCTCAATAGCATTGGCCAGTTCGGTTACGATTCTGCCCCTGGTGCTATCAAAAATGTTGTTATAATAATTGATCAGAAGGATGTTACGGCTTTTGCCTTCTCGGATCCAAATCATCTGTATTAGATCACCTACCGGCACATACTTTATCACCATCATCTGGCGGTGGACCGATACAAGGGTGAGTAAACCCCCCTTAGCTCTTCCCGGTCCCTCTCCATATGCTGGTAGGTTATATGAAACAAACCCCTCAAAATCAATGTTATCTTTGCACCAGGTTTCCTGAAAACATAGGATATCATACCTATTAATGAAGGAATTCCAACCCGGGTCTCTGCTTTTGGATTTCAGACCAGCTACGTTCCAGCACACCAACCTGGAGCATATACCTGTTCTGGTGGTAATTCCACTAGTGGGACCTCGGGCGTTTCCCTCCGTTGTGCCAGCCTCATAAGTTTGACCCAGTTCACCTGTATTCATACTACCCTCTTGTGTGATCTCAGCCTCATTCTGATTAGACACAAATCCAGGGACCAAGGTTGTTGTTACAGATATTACAGATATACAATCCTCTCTACAGTCCTCCAAATTGGGACCCTCTTTCCTTCCTGTACATATCCCCGTCTCTTTTGTGCGTCAATCGTTAGAGTCCAGAGTACTAAGTGCAAGAAATCTATTCTGTGTAGGAATATCAATATAAGGTTTGCAAGTGAGCGGATAAGTAGAACTTCTAGTATTGTCCCTCCGATTGTCATTAAGGTGATTATAAAAGTATCCTAGTGCTCGGGCACATACATTGCCATCTGAGCCTGATGAAGAATAGTTCGACCCGTACCTTCTTCCTTTCTTATTGAATTCTGGGGGAACATAATTCTCATTGGTGTACGGATAAACTTTCTCAAAAGAAAAGCGGGCTAAATCTTTTTTGAATTTGTCAATTTTGTTTAACAAAATTGTATCTTTGTGATCTTTGTTAGATTTATTTGTTTCCTCTAGATTTCTTTTGTATAAGGCACTTGTGATTGATGCCTTAATTTGACCTTCTAGTGTCTGTATTTCGATCAATATAGTGTCGGCTGCTTTCTTTGCGGTGCTAATGATTAGGATTAGCCAATCGCGGGTGCATCGCCACGCGATAAGTGACCAGTCCTTTAAGAAGGTCTTGTCAGTGAGGAACAACCGGGGGGCATTCGTTACTATTAAGCACATTGGTGCACAGTTGTTTCACAAATATTCCGTCATTATAGCACCGTGTATGAAAGTGCGAGAGTGTGCTTTTTTCAAATTCAGTAAAGACTGCCAGTCGTCTTGTGTATTGTTGGTAACTGTCGGTAGACTCTCCAAAATGCTTGGAGTAGTACTCAAAATGGACTGCAACAACTCCTCATCGAAGGACAAGCCCGTGAGCTCTGCCATGATTCAAGAAAAAAGCGTGTCTCAAAAGAGCGGTATAGAGGGTCTGAAAAACAATGAAATTCAAAACCCGTTGGAGAACAAAAAGACCCGCAGCCAGGAGACTGCTCAAGCAACAATAAAAAGAATCTCAAAAAGAGTAGGGGGTCTAAGGGATATCAATTTAAAGACTCAACCAGAAAAAATCCCAATCCACAATATAAATACAAAGCTAACTGTGAGTCTGGAGGGCTAGGTGAACTTCAAACAACAGCACCATAAAGGTATGTTCCTACCAAAATATCGCTTTGGATATGTGCATGCATTATGAGATCTATAAATGCATCGAAGGTTCCCATCACCCACATAGAGTGGCTTGCCTCATCATTTGGGAAACCAGGGACTTTTATCTGAGAATCAGATGCCACCAAGTTGTCATGAGGCAAGGTTCAGAAAACGTCCCGGATGCTCGTGTGGCAATGTTGTTAAAATGGGAGGACCACTCTAGGACATTGTGTGGGGTGATGTGTGCAGTGCAATTAAGTGAATGTGGTGTAATAAAATTGGGAGCAAGGCACAAAAATAGTTTAATAAAGTGCTGCCTTGGTACCAAATTAAAACAGTGCTTTAACAGTTTTAACAAATAACTGTGATAGAGGTGGTCGACATGTTTCAGCCTTGGGTAGACGTACCCTGGCTTTCGTCAGGACCGAGTAAGCTACTGCAACTGTGATTGTGAAAAAAAGTTAAATCATACAACCTGCACCTGGAATAGGTGTGGAAGAAATTACCTGTGGGGTGGAGATAAACATAATAAATAATGCTGTTTAAAGGTGAACCCTTATGGATGATAGGTCACACAACGCATCAAATTAATGCTCAATTAAGCCCAATACACATTCGTAGAAACACCTTTTCAAAGGGATAAAGGTTTAAATATTTTAGTTCACTTACCCAAATTAATCTGGGTATTAGCCTCACCTCACCTGGCAACTGCTCAGGAAATAGGAGGCCCCGCTCTGAAATAATAAAGAAGAGGCATGGTCCATCGTATAATGTGACACAGTACCTTTAGAAAGTGGGAGACGCTCATCCTTAAAAACCCTAGGGCAGAAACACATAGGCGTAGTCCTGTGACCGGGGTGGAGCCCTATCTGAGCTAGGTCTTGCTAACAATGATGTTAAAATAAGTAGAGAGCTATCGTGGCATTGTTACCTAGTGTTCAGGCACTCACGAATGATGTAAACTACACTCATCTCTACTAATAAATACAGTGTTGTCTTACGAGATACAATATGTCCACAAAGTGCCAGGGGAAACAAATAATATCCGAAATCTCATTTTGGAAAAAGGCCAGTTTAAAGCCGCAGCGATATGGCAAAAATAGAAAGAATATCATGTGCACGCCATCAATAGCGTGCAAATCAGTCTATACAGGCAACCCCTCTAGTTGTATTTAAGCAGTATTACAAATAGTACACCAGTCTTACCTCTCCGTCGGTACCTCGGGCAACTGCTGAGCCGGAGGGGAGGTAAGCGGTCTTCATGCCTTCAGTCATTTAAACTCCCCGAAAAACAAAAGATGCCGGAATAGCGTCCGCAGTGGGCGCCTACCGATGACGTGGTAGCACGTGATCCAGGCATCATGGGGGTTGTAGTTCGAATGTCGAACTATACTTTTATCTAATCAGCGTTTGTCCATCCCAGTAAAGAGTGTTGAGGAATACTATCATGTCTTATTCAGACACCAGATCCATGATTATAATTGTTCGTGAAAGGGGAACTGATCGGAGTGTATTCAGTAGAGCGCGCTTGTGATATTTTAATATTTTTAAATACGCGTGTAACTACATGAGAGAGATGACATATTCTTCTGACAATATCCCCCGACTGTAACGAACCGTTAATCAACAACAGGAGGTATAACTGTCATATTCTAAATCTACGGGGAGAATCGCGTGAGGTCACACGTGATCCGGGCATCCTGGGAATTGTAGTCAGAGTGCCAAGCGAACCACTAACCTAATCAATGAAGATTCATCCCCAGAATATGATAACGTGTTATGACGCTTACAGTCTTGTTGTGGGAGTATACCAAGTAACACGCGCTTATAATGTTGTGGCAAATGAGCGCATAAGATAAATTAGTATGTTCTGCCAGCAGTTCTGATGTTGTTTAAAAACAGATAATGTAAGAATGTTATAAATCTCACAGGGAATCGCGCTGGCGCTCTATACTCCTGATTAAAGTCAAGTATATCAACATATGTTGTATAAGGAAACTCACTGGTACTCAGAGTTGCTGGTCATCACAACGATGTCCAAGGTATCTGATCATTCAAACCTTGGACATCGCTCTTCAATTTGAAAACCCATTTCTGCTCTTTGAGGAAGAGAAATTTCGTGATATCACTAATATGCGATGGAATAAAAGGTTGTTCCAAGATAATCCATCTCAGATCCTCGGGTTTATGATTAAGAGCAAGAAAGTGATTAGTCAATCTGGTAGCTTGTTTATTGCGCCTTATAGTGCTCTTGTGCTCACTGATACGAGTCTTGATCTTAAGTGTGGTCATGCCAATGTATCGAAGTGAGCAAGGGCATGTGATCTGATAAATCACCTTGTCAGAATTGCAGTTTGTGTGTTTTCGTAAGATCCAAGGTTTTGCCAACCCTAGATCAATGGATTTCGCTTGTTGTGTCTGGGGACATACAGAACAGGACCCACAAGGATAGTGGCCCTGTACCGGTGGAAGGTCCCACAGTGTTGACGCTACTGAGGGTGGCTTACTTTTGGGTCTTGTATGCACGAGGTTATCGCGCAAGCTCGTCCCTCGTTTGAAAGAAAACAGAGGGGGTGGAATCTTCTCATTCGCAACATTTAAGATGTGCCAGTGTCTTCGTACCGACTTTTGGACACTGTTGGAAAATGTGCTAAAAGTGGTGACAAACGTCATTCTGGTCAGCGGTTCTTTAGGAACTGGAGGTTCAAGTAAGGCATCTCTGTTGTTGTTGGACGCTCGTTTGTAAGCTTTCCTCACCAGATTGGATGGATAGTGTCTGGCTTTCAGTTGTTTTGAGAGTTGGTCAGCATGAGACAGGAAACTGTCCTTCGTAGAACAATTCCTGCGAACTCTTAGGAACTGTCCTACTGGCAAATTCTGTCGGAGTGATTTAGGATGGTAGCTATGAAAACTCAGAAGGGAATTCTTTGTCTGAGGTTTCTTATACAATTCGCTGCCTAGAGTGCCTAGTGCAGGGTAGATCGTGATGTCCAGAAAAGGAAGTCTGTTCTTGTCATGGGTAACAGTGAAATTCAGGAATTCATTCTGGGAGTTCAGCCATGAGTGGAAATCCAAAAGGGTGGCAACAGTTCCGTGCCAAACTACCAAAACATCGTCTATGTACCTTTTCCAACAGGCAATTTGCCCGCGGAAAGGGTTCTGGTCAGTGAGCACTGTGTCTTGTTCGAAACAGTGAACGTAGAGATTGGCCAGACTGGGAGCAAAAATGCTCCCCATTGACGTGCCAGAGACTTGGAGAAAGATGGTTTCTTCAAACCTGAAGAAATTCTCCATCATCGCCAGTCTGGCACATTCCATGATGAAATGTGTTGGTGTTATGGTCTCACAATCTCTACTGTCCAGAAGGCCCCTGATGACTTCAAGGGTCTTTTCTTGAGGAATACAAGTATAGAGGGATTCAACGTCGAAACTGACCAGTAGGTCAGTCTCTTCGTTGAAAGCAATTTGTGGCAGAAGTCTCAAGACATCCTTGGTGTCTTGTAGGAAAGTCGGCATTTCCCTGACAATAGGTCTGAGAAAAAAGTCGACGAAAGTGGATAATGGTTCCAAAAGTGATCCTATCCCGGAAATGATGAGACGTCCCGGTGGTGGTCTAGTAGTTTTATGTATTTTCGGCAATACATAGAAATAGGGCATGACAGGAAATTTTGTGATGAGACATTCGGATTCTTGTACAGTAATCCAGCCTGATTCTCTTGCTTCACTCACCAGATCGTGGATCTCAATAGAAAGTCTAGTAGTAGGATCTTCTGTGAGAACCCGATATGATTTACTGTCATTAAGTTGTCTGAGACACTCGTTACGGTAAGTATCGGTATCAAGAATGACTATAGCCCCACCTTTATCGGCGGGCTTTATGGTAATACTCTCGTCATTCTGGAGTGTCATTAAAGCCTGTCTCTCAATAAAGGATAAGTTTTGGTAAACTCGGTCTTTCCTAGAGTCCAGTGCAGTGATATCGTGTATCACTGCTTGCTCGAAAACTTTCACCTGGTCCGGTGTAAGGTGGGCAGGGGGGTTGAAGTTGGAGGGAGATTTTAACCCAGTGTTGAGATGATCCTCAGGTGCCGGTGTGTTACCATTCGATGTATCTTTGTTCTTAAAGAAAAAATGTAAACGTATTTTCCTGAAGAACTTCTCAATTTCTTGTCTTAGTTGGAAGGGGTCACCCACATTGGTAGGTACAAAACCCAAGCCCCTGTTAAGGACTTGGAGTTCGGTTGTAGTGAGTGTCCTTTGACTGAGGTTGACCACTAGATCGTCGCGTCCGAGCTCTGTCCTGCTTGTGGTGTATTCCTCCTGTTGCGGACATTCTGTTGGGGCTGATCTTGTTGCCAGTGTACATGCTGTTGTGTCTCGCCTCTTCTTCTGCCTCTGTTTCGTCCTCGGCCCTGTCCTAAAAAAGGCTGGCCGAAGAATGGTGGTTGACATTGAAAGGGAGGCATAGGATGGGCAAAAGGCATTGGCTGATAACCCCATGGAGAGGGCTGCCACCATGGATTTGGCTGCTCATACTGATTTTGTGTACCTCGCCTCCGATTCGGGCGGGACCGTGGCAAGGGAGTCACGTTAGATGGTACTGATGTGTTAGACCCATCAGAATCTGATGAGTAGGTGTCTGAGCCTGATGAAGAATAGTTTGACCCGTACCTTCTTCCTTTCTTATTGAATTCTGGGGGAACATAATTCTCATTGGTGTACGGATAAACTTTCTCAAAAGAAAAGCGGGCTAAATCTTTTTTGAATTTGTCAATTTTGTTTAACAAAATTGTATCTTTGTGATCTTTGTTAGATTTATTTGTTTCCTCTAGATTTCTTTTGTATAAGGCACTTGTGATTGATGCCTTTATTTGACCTTCTAGTGTCTGTATTTCGATCAATATAGTGTCGGCTGCTTTCTTTCCGGTGCTAATGATTAGGATTAGCCAATCGCGGGTGCATCGCCACGCGATAAGTGACCAGTCCTTTAAGAAGGTCTTGTCAGTGAGGAACAACCGGGGGGCATTCGTTACTATTAAGCCCATTGGTGCACAGTTGTTTCTCAAATATTCCGTCATTATAGCACCGTGTATGAAAGTGCGAGAGTGTGCTTTTTTCAAATTCAGTAAAGACTGCCAGTCGTCTTGTGTATTGTTGGTAACTGTCGGTAGACTCTCCAAAATGCTTGGAGTAGTACTCAAAATGGACTGCAACAACTCCTCATCGAAGGACAAGCCCGTGAGCTCTGCCATGATTCAAGGAAAAAGCGTGTCTCAAAAGAGCGGTATAGAGGGTCTGAAAAACAATGAAATTCAAAACCCGTTGGAGAAGAAAAAGACCCGCAGCCAGGAGACTGCTCAAGCAACAATAAAAAGAATCTCAAAAAGAGTAGGGGGTCTAAGGGATATCAATTTAAAGACTCAACCAGAAAAAATCCCAATCCACAATATAAATACAAAGCTAACTGTGAGTCTGGAGGGCTAGGTGAACTTCATACAACAGCACCATAAAGGTATGTTCCTACCAAAATATCGCTTTGGATATGTGCATGCATTATGAGATCTATAAATGCATCGAAGGTTCCCATCACCCACATAGAGTGGCTTGCCTCATCATTTGGGAAACCAGGGACTTTTATCTGAGAACCAGATGCCACCAAGTTGTCATGAGGCAAGGTTCAGAAAACGTCCCGGATGCTCGTGTGGCAATGTTGTTAAAATGGGAGGACCACTCTAGGACATTGTGTGGGGTGATGTGTGCAGTGCAATTAAGTGAATGTGGTGTAATAAAATTGGGAGCAAGGCACAAAAATAGTTTAATAAAATGCTGCCTTGGTACCAAATTAAAACAGTGCTTTAACAGTTTTAACAAATAACTGTGATAGAGGTGGTCGACATGTTTCAGCCTTGGGTAGACGTACCCTGGCTTTCGTCAGGACCGAGTAAACTACTGCAACTGTGATTGTGAAAAAAAGTTAAATCATACAACCTGCACCTGGAATAGGTGTGGAAGAAATTACCTGTGGGGTGGAGATAAACATAATAAATAATGCTGTTTAAAGGTGAACCCTTATGGATGATAGGTCACACAACGCATCAAATTAATGCTCAATTAAGCCCAATACACATTCGTAGAAACACCTTTTCAAAGGGATAAAGGTTTAAATATTTTAGTTCACTTACCCGAATTAATCTGGGTATTAGCCTCACCTCACCTGGCAACTGCTCAGGAAATAGGAGGCCCCGCTCTGAAATAATAAAGAAGAGGCATGGTCCATCGTATAATGTGACACAGTACCTTTAGAAAGTGGGAGACGCTCATCCTTAAAAACCCTAGGGCAGAAACACATAGGCGTAGTCCTGTGACCGGGGTGGAGCCCTATCTGAGCTAGGTCTTGCTAACAATGATGTTAAAATAAGTAGAGAGCTATCGTGGCATTGTTACCTAGTGTTCAGGCCCTCACGAATGATGTAAACTACACTCATCTCTACTAATAAATACAGTGTTGTCTTACGAGATACAATATGTCCACAAAGTGCCAGGGGAAACAAATAATATCCGAAATCTCGTTTTGGAAAAAGGCCAGTTTAAAGCCCTTCTCATGTGGCCGCAGCGATATGGCAAAAATAGAAAGAATATCATGTGCACGCCATCAATAGCGTGCAAATCAGTCTATACAGGCAACCCCTCTAGTTGTATTTAAGCAGTATTACAAATAGTACACCAGTCTTACCTCTCCGTCGGTACCTCGGGCAACTGCTGAGCCGGAGGGGAGGTAAGCGGTCTTCATGCCTTCAGTCATTTAAACTCCCCGAAAAACAAAAGATGCCGGAATAGCGTCCGCAGTGGGCGCCTACCGATGACGTGGTAGCACGTGATCCAGGCATCATGGGGGTTGTAGTTCGAATGTCGAACTATACTTTTATCTAATCAGCGTTTGTCCATCCCAGTAAAGAGTGTTGAGGAATACTATCATGTCTTATTCAGACACCAGATCCATGATTATAATTGTTCGTGAAAGGGGAACTGATCGGAGTGTATTCAGTAGAGCGCGCTTGTGATATTTTAATATTTTTAAATATTTTTAAATACGCGTGTAACTATATGAGAGAGATGACATATTCTTCTGACAATATCCCCCGACTGTAACGAACCGTTAATCAACAACAGGAGGTATAACTGTCATATTCTAAATCTACGGGGAGAATCGCGTGAGGTCACACGTGATCCGGGCATCCTGGGAATTGTAGTCAGAGTGCCAAGCGAACCCCTAACCTAATCAATGAAGATTCATCCCCAGAATATGATAACGTGTTATGACGCTTACAGTCTTGTTGTGGGAGTATACCAAGTAACACGCGCTTATAATGTTGTGGCAAATGAGCGCATAAGATAAATTAGTATGTTCTGCCAGCAGTTCTGATGTTGTTTAAAAACAGATAATGTAAGAATGTTATAAATCTCACAGGGAATCGCGCTGGCGCTCTATACTCCTGATTAAAGTCAAGTATATCAACATATGTTGTATAAGGAAACTCACTGGTACTCAGAGTTGCTGGTCATCACAACGATGTCCAAGGTATCTGATCATTCAAACCTTGGACATCGCTCTTCAATTTGAAAACCCATTTCTGCTCTTTGAGGAAGAGAAATTTCGTGATATCACTAATATGCGATGGAATAAAAGGTTGTTCCAAGATAATCTATCTCAGATCCTCGGGTTTATGATTAAGAGCAAGAAAGTGATTAGTCAATCTGGTAGCTTGTTTATTGCGCCTTATAGTGCTCTTGTGCTCACTGATACGAGTCTTGATCTTACGTGTGGTCATGCCAATGTATCGAAGTGAGCAAGGGCATGTGATCTGATAAATCACCTTGTCAGAATTGCAGTTTGTGTGTTTTCGTAAGATCCAAGGTTTTGCCAACCCTAGATCAATGGATTTCGCTTGTTGTGTCTGGGGACATACAGAACAGGACCCACAAGGATAGTGGCCCTGTACCGGTGGAAGGTCCCACAGTGTTGACGCTACTGAGGGTGGCTTACATTTGGGTCTTGTATGCACGAGGTTATCGCGCAAGCTCGTCCCTCGTTTGAAAGAAAACAGAGGGGGTGGAATCTTCTCATTCGCAACATTTAAGATGTGCCAGTGTCTTCGTACCGACTTTTGGACACTGTTGGAAAATGTGCTAAAAGTGGTGACAAACGTCATTCTGGTCAGCGGTTCTTTAGGAACTGGAGGTTCAAGTAAGGCATCTCTGTATGTTGTTGGACGCTCGTTTGTAAGCTTTCCTCACCAGATTGGATGGATAGTGTCTGGCTTTCAGTTGTTTTGAGAGTTGGTCAGCATGAGACAGGAAACTGTCCTTCGTAGAACAATTCCTGCGAACTCTTAGGAACTGTCCTACTGGCAAATTCTGTCGGAGTGATTTAGGATGGTAGCTATGAAAACTCAGAAGGGAATTCTTTGTCTGAGGTTTCTTATACAATTCGCTGCCTAGAGTGCCTAGTGCAGGGTAGATCGTGATGTCCAGAAAAGGAAGTCTGTTCTTGCCATGGGTAACAGTGAAATTCAGGAATTCATTCTGGGAGTTCAGCCATGAGTGGAAATCCAAAAGGGTGGCAACAGTTCCATGCCAAACTACCAAAACATCGTCTATGTACCTTTTCCAACAGGCAATTTGCCCGCGGAAAGGGTTCTGGTCAGTGAGCACTGTGTCTTGTTCGAAACAGTGAACGTAGAGATTGGCCAGACTGGGAGCAAAAATGCTCCCCATTGACGTGCCAGAGACTTGGAGAAAGATGGTTTCTTCAAACCTGAAGAAATTCTCCATCATCGCCAGTCTGGCACATTCCATGATGAAGTGTGTTGGTGTTATGGTCTCACAATCTCTACTGTCCAGAAGGCCCCTGATGACTTCAAGGGTCTTCTCTTGAGGAATACAAGTATAGAGGGATTCAACGTCGAAACTGACCAGTAGGTCAGTCTCTTCGTTGAAAGCAATTTGTGGCAGAAGTCTCAAGACATCCTTGGTGTCTTGTAGGAAAGTCGGCATTTCCCTGACAATAGGTCTGAGAAAAAAGTCGACGAAAGTGGATAATGGTTCCAAAAGTGATCCTATCCCGGAAATGATGGGACGTCCCGGTGGTGGTCTAGTAGTTTTATGTATTTTCGGCAATACATAGAAATAGGGCATGACAGGAAATTTTGTGATGAGGAATTCGGATTCTTGTACAGTAATCCAGCCTGATTCTCTTGCTTCACTCATCAGATCATGGATCTCAATAGAAAGTCTAGTAGTAGGATCTTCTGTGAGAACCCGATATGATTTACTGTCATTAAGTTGTCTGAGACACTCGTTACGGTAAGTATCGGTATCAAGAATGACTATAGCCCCACCTTTATCGGCGGGCTTGATGGTAATACTCTCGTCATTCTGGAGTGTCATTAAAGCCTGTTTCTCAATAAAGGATAAGTTTTGGTAAACTCGGTCTTTCCTAGAGTCCAGTGCAGTGATATCGTGTATCACTGCTTGCTCAAACACTTTCACCTGGTCCGGTGTAAGGTGGGCAGGGGGGTTGAAGTTGGAGGGAGATTTTAACCCAGTGTTGAGATGATCCTCAGGTGCCGGTGTGTTACCATTCGATGTATCTTTGTTCTTAAAGAAAAAATGTAAACGTATTTTCCTGAAGAACTTCTCAATTTCTTGTCTTAGTTGGAAGGGGTCACCCACATTGGTAGGTACAAAACCCAAGCCCCTGTTAAGGACTTGGAGTTCGGTTGTAGTGAGTGTCCTTTGACTGAGGTTGACCACTAGATCGGGGGATATTGTCAGAAGAATATGTCATCTCTCTCATATAGTTACACGCGTATTTAAAAATATTTAAAAATATTAAAATATCACAAGCGCGCTCTACTGAATACACTCCGATCAGTTCCCCTTTCACGAACAATTATAATCATGGATCTGGTGTCTGAATAAGACATGATAGTATTCCTCAACACTCTTTACTGGGATGGACAAACGCTGATTAGATAAAAGTATAGTTCGACATTCGAACTACAACCCCCATGATGCCTGGATCACGTGCTACCACGTCATCGGTAGGCGCCCACTGCGGACGCTATTCCGGCATCTTTTGTTTTTCGGGGAGTTTAAATGACTGAAGGCATGAAGACCGCTTACCTCCCCTCCGGCTCAGCAGTTGCCCGAGGTACCGACGGAGAGGTAAGACTGGTGTACTATTTGTAATACTGCTTAAATACAACTAGAGGGGTTGCCTGTATAGACTGATTTGTACGCTATTGATGGCGTGCACATGATATTCTTTCTATTTTTGCCATATCGCTGCGGCCACATGAGAAGGGCTTTAAACTGGCCTTTTTCCAAAACGAGATTTCGGATATTATTTGTTTCCCCTGGCACTTTGTGGACATATTGTATCTCGTAAGACAACACTGTATTTATTAGTAGAGATGAGTGTAGTTTACATCATTCGTGAGTGCCTGAACACTAGGTAACAATGCCACGATAGCTCTCTACTTATTTTAACATCATTGTTAGCAAGACCTAGCTCATATAGGGCTCCACCCCGGTCACAGGACTACGCCTATGTGTTTCTGCCCTAGGGTTTTTAAGGATGAGCGTCTCCCACTTTCTAAAGGTACTGTGTCACATTATACGATGGACCATGCCTCTTCTTTATTATTTCAGAGCGGGGCCTCCTATTTCCTGAGCAGTTGCCAGGTGAGGTGAGGCTAATACCCAGATTAATTCGGGTAAGTGAACTAAAATATTTAAACCTTTATCCCTTTGAAAAGGTGTTTCTACGAATGTGTATTGGGCTTAATTGAGCATTAATTTGATGCGTTGTGTGACCTATCATCCATAAGGGTTCACCTTTAAACAGCATTATTTATTATGTTTATCTCCACCCCACAGGTAATTTCTTCCACACCTATTCCAGGTGCAGGTTGTATGATTTAACTTTTTTTCACAATCACAGTTGCAGTAGCTTACTCGGTCCTGACGAAAGCCAGGGTACGTCTACCCAAGGCTGAAACATGTCGACCACCTCTATCACAGTTATTTGTTAAAACTGTTAAAGCACTGTTTTAATTTGGTACCAAGGCAGCACTTTATTAAACTATTTTTGTGCCTTGCTCCCAATTTTATTACACCACATTCACTTAATTGCACTGCACACATCACCCCACACAATGTCCTAGAGTGGTCCTCCCATTTTAACAACATTGCCACACGAGCATCCGGGACGTTTTCTGAACCTTGCCTCATGACAACTTGGTGGCATCTGGTTCTCAGATAAAAGTCCCTGGTTTCCCAAATGATGAGGCAAGCCACTCTATGTGGGTGATGGGAACCTTCGATGCATTTATAGATCTCATAATGCATGCACATATCCAAAGCGATATTTTGGTAGGAACATACCTTTATGGTGCTGTTGTATGAAGTTCACCTAGCCCTCCAGACTCACAGTTAGCTTTGTATTTATATTTTCTAAAGAAAATGGAACCAGATGTATTGTGGAGTTATTTGAGATATAATATTGTGATTATACTTCTGAAACAAAAATATCAGACGGTATTTTAAAGAAATAAGTATTGATATTAGATGATATTTTTTTAGAATATTATGCATTTCTATAATGTTAAGTTTAAGTAAAAAGAGATTCTGGGCTTTTTTAATACAATCTTTGAGATTGTTATTTTTTTTTTGCCCGCTGTTAAATGATGAATGCAATTGCTTTCACAATTTATAGTGAAATGCAATATATTCTGAAAACAGCAAAAATAAGGCAAAAATATTTTTTGATAAATATGTAAATATGTGTACCGTATTATAAAATGTTTTAAAAATATTAATACTTTTTTCTTTTTTTTCAGATTGATATAGAAAATTTTCGAAAACTAGAACCATTTTTAAAGCAATTTTTTTAAAAAACAAATGAATAAATATTTTTTTGAGTGGGTATGGTAAGTCAATAATAATAATTGTAGTCTCTCAAGGACCTTGTAATGTGATAATTGATTTTTAGTGTTTTTAAAAAAAATATATATATATTACGCGCACCGCACGTGTACGGTAAAAAAAAAAAAAAAAAACGTTTTTAAAAACATATATAAAAAAAAGATGAAAGATAAGTTTGGCTCTTAAAAGAGCCGTTGTGTTCATGCAGGGACAGAGGAAAGAAAGATTGGGAATATTAGACGGTACGACAAGTGTGCTGATCTCTTTTACTGTTCACCAGGGAAACACTGGTCTCCCTATAAGTAATTAGATCATGACAATGGGCGCACCGTACTTCAACCCTCGCAAACCGAGGGTTAATTTCCAGAGGGCCAGAAAAAGGAGATGCTCCCCCCACAGATGAAGGGCTCACCTGACCTGCAAAAGAAGGACTCGGCTCTGCAGATGATGGTCCAGGCTGAGCTGCTGTGGATGTGCTTGGTTGACTTTCTGAAGGGTTACCTCCAGTAAGTCGAGCATGTGTCCTTCTGTGTACATCCTTGAGGTGTCTCATCATGGTATGATTCCCAAAGGAATACTTCCTGTCAGGATTACCTCTTGAAAGTACACGCTTACACAGCTTACAAGTTACTAAGGGTGCATTTACCTTTTGCTGGCCTTCAGGAAAAGTAAAATAATCCCATACATAAGAGGTCTTTTGTTTCCTCGCTCTCTGCCTCAAGGTAGTGCTGCTAGTGCTAGCCTCACTCTCAGAAGGGCTCTGCTGTTCTGCCATCGTATCACAAAGACAACCCAGCTCCTTCTCCTAAGGGATCACAAGCAGAAATGAGGGGAATGGGTGTGGTGTAGGAGAGTTCTAGAACTGAAAGTAGTTTCAACCAATCAAAAGTTGTGTTTCATGATCACATGACCTACCGTACGCTTACGGTACGCTTACGGCAAAAGTACGCATGCGCGTAAAAAAGACACGCGCTTGCGCGCATGCGCATAACAGTCACTCCCCGACACTTCCGCGTAACGTGCGCGTGTAGCGTACACGCGTACGCGTCCCACGCGGAGTACGCGCGGCTACGCAAATTGCGTAACTATACGCAAACAGCGTAGATAAATTACGGACATTGCGTAAACCGTACGCTTACCGTAAGCTTACGGTACGCGTACTAAAAAAAAAATTAAAAAAAGGAAAAAATGTACTGCAAATAAATTTTACATGTTTATTTTATAAAATATATTAAAAAAACATATTAAAGAATTTTAAAAATTTAACCATAGTCTTTATAAAAGGATAGAAAATTAAAATAAAAATATGTAAAAAAAAATAGAAGAAAAAAAAAAAAATTAGCATTTAAAAAACCTTGCAAATTCACTGAAAAAACCATGGGTTTCACACACGTTATAGTTAGGAATTAGCATTTAAAAAACCTTGCAAATTCACTGAAAAAACCATGGGTTTCACACACGTTATAGTTAGGAATTAGCATTTAAAAAACCTTAGAAATTCAATGAAAAAACCAAAGGTTTCACACATATTATAGTTAGCTGGACATTTCACTCGTAAAAAACCAATGAAATTCCCCCGTTATAGTTAGTTCAGCTAACTATAACTCGCGCGCCCGCAATGCACTGCTGATGACGTCACATATTACATCACTCATGACATGGTCAGTGACATCACTCATGACATCACTGATGACATCTCAAATGACATCACTGATGACATCACTGATGACATCATCCTTGTGATAGAGTGGCAGACCTCCTCTTCCCCTAATATAACCTTTGATACACACATTCAAAAATAGAAATTAAAATTTTAAAAACAATGGACATACCAATACCAGTTACAACAACCTATACAGTAATTCTAAGATCCAAATACACATCCACTCATTCACCAACAGTCCTATACAGTCACTCATACATGTACTCACTCATCATATGTACTCATACACGT
This sequence comes from Triturus cristatus, assembly GCF_964204655.1. Lineage (NCBI taxonomy): Eukaryota > Metazoa > Chordata > Amphibia > Caudata > Salamandridae > Triturus > Triturus cristatus. The sequence goes on along the minus strand of NC_140593.1, from coordinate 928,468,694 downwards.
ATACATCCTGTTACACAATGCCACTCATCCATAGACGTACTCACACACATAGTCACTCATGCTAATAAAGAATCAAACATACATTTACTTGCATATACAGTTATACACACACCGCCACACTTACTTCTACAGAAACTTACACATACTTAGTCTTTTAAACAATCACTTATAGAAACACATACTTATTCATACAGGAACTCTTCCAATCTCTCACTCTCACATATGCTCGCTTATATACACCAATAGTGACATATACTAGTTTAAAACATATGTAGTTACTCATAGAGACACTATTGAGACAGTCATTCACTCACTAACACACCCATGCACACACTCATCCACCCATACAGTCCTGCACATATGCTGTCTTCAACACATACAAACAGTGAGTCATTCATTCATGCACCTATGCACTACGTAATACCCCCCACCGAACCATACAGACATCAGACACTGATACTCAAAAAACCAACTAATAACCTATATAGACACTCATGTAGCTACTCACCAACCCATGCAGCCACTTATACACAAAGTGAGAGACAGATACAGATATTTACATATTTAAACATTACTCACTAAGCCATGTATTCACTAAGATACACTTAATCAGTCAGTTATACAATCAATTTTTCAAAAACAATTCATCCATTTAGACACTTATATACCCATTTATTCTTCCATCGACCTTGAGATATACATATATAAAACATATGTAATTTTCAGAAAAACACACATTCTCTGGATGATGTCATCAGTGATGTCATCAGTGATGTCATTTGAGATGTCATCAGTGATGTCATGAGTGATGTCACTGACCATGTCATGAGTGATATAATATGTGACGTCATCAGCAGTGCATTGCGGGCGCGCGAGTTATAGTTAGCTGAACTAACTATAACGGGGGAATTTCATTGGTTTTTTACGAGTGAAATGTCCAGCTAACTATAACATGTGTGAAACCTTTGGTTTTTTCATTGAATTTCTAAGGTTTTTTAAATGCTAATTCCTAACTATAACGTGTGTGAAACCCATGGTTTTTTCAGTGAATATATATATATATATATATATCAGGACCAAACTCCCTCGCTTTCACCAAGAAGTCGAGCACACACAGGGGTTCAGGGAAAGCTGCTTTTATTTCCGGCATGACGCGTTTCGTTTATGTAAACTTCCTCAGATGCCACTGATCTCAGTAGATTCCCCCGCCCTCCTTTTCAAATGTCAATGCCCTTGATTCGATTGGCTAAGGCATCGCAGGCATGTCAGCATAGTTGAACTTGCCACTGCAAGTCCGTACGGAGCAGTCAATCAACGTGAGTACTTGCCCCAGTGGGCGGTGCCTGCTCCTTCCTCATGCTGTTGCCAATGGTTGTTAGCGGGAGGGTGGTGAGCAACTCCCCTGATCCTTCACCTTGCCGCTATGTTACTGAAAATCAGCCTGAAGAAACCGTCTAAGTAGGCGGCAACATCCAGCGAAGTCGCGGTATCATCGGAGATGATCAGGCACGTCTTACAGGTAAACGGGGTTCCGGCGTCTACCAAAAAGTTTTTAGTTACACCACAGATTGCCAACAGATCCGCCGGAGTTCTTTAAAGATGGGCGCTCGTTGAGTGCTGCTGGCTGCACTCTACACATCAGGACCAAACTCCCTCGCTTTCACCAAGAAGTCGAGCATACACAGGGGTTCAGGGAAAGCTGCTTTTATTTCCGGCATGACGCGTTTCGTTTATGTAAACTTCCTCAGATGCCACTGATCTCAGTAGATTCCCCCGCCCTCCTTTTCAAATGTCAATGCCCTTGATTCGATTGGCTAAGGCATCGCAGGCATGTCAGCATAGTTGAACTTGCCACTGCAAGTCCGTACGGAGCAGTCAATCAACGTGAGTACTAGCCCCAGTGGGCGGTGCCTGCTCCTTCCTCATGCTGTTGCCAATGGTTGTTAGCGGGAGGGTGGTGAGCAACTCCCCTGATCCTTCACCTTGCCGCTATGTTCCTGAAAATCAGCCTGAAGAAACCGTCTAAGTAGGCGGCAACATCCAGCGAAGTCGCGGTATCATCGGAGATGATCAGGCACATCTTACAGGTAAGCGGGGTTCTGGCGTCTACCAAAAAGTTTTTAGTTACACCACAGATTGCCAACAGATCCGCCGGAGCTCTTTAAAGATGGGCGCTCATTGAGTGCTGCTGGCTGCACTCTACACATCAGGACCAAACTCCCTCGCTTTCACCAAGAAGTCGAGCACACACAGAGGTTCAGGGAAAGCTGCTTTTATTTCCGGCATGACGCGTTTCGTTTATGTAAACTTCCTCAGATGCCACTGATCTCAGTAGATTCCCCCGCCCTCCTTTTCAAATGTCAATGCCCTTGATTCGATTGGCTAAGGCATCGCAGGCATGTCAGCATAGTTGAACTTGCCACTGCAAGTCCGTACGGAGCAGTCAATCAACGTGAGTACTAGCCCCAGTGGGCGGTGTCTGCTCCTTCCTCATGCTGTTGCCAATGGTTGTTAGCGGGAGGGTGGTGAGCAACTCCCCTGATCCTTCACCTTGCCGCTATGTTCCTGAAAATCAGCCTGAAGAAACCGTCTAAGTAGGCGGCAACATCCAGCGAAGTCGCGGTATCATCGGAGATGATCAGGCACGTCTTACAGGTAAGCGGGGTTCCGGCGTCTACCAAAAAGTTTTTAGTTACACCACAGATTGCCAACAGATCCGCCGGAGCTCTTTAAAGATGGTCGCTCGTTGAGTGCTGCTGGCTGCACTCTACACATCAGGACCAAACTCCCTCACTTTCACCAAGAAGTCGAGCACACACAGGGGTTCAGGGAAAGCTGCTTTTATTTCTGGCATGACGCGTTTCGTTTATGTAAACTTCCTCAGATGCCACTGATCTCAGTAGATTCCCCCGCCCTCCTTTTCAAATGTCAATGCCCTTGATTCGATTGGCTAAGGCATCGCAGGCATGTCAGCATAGTTGAACTTGCCACTGCAAGTCCGTACGGAGCAGTCAATCAACGTGAGTACTAGCCCCAGTGGGCGGTGCCTGCTCCTTCCTCATGCTGTTGCCAATATATATATATATATATATATATATGTAATCACTTTCTTCTGTTTTTTTCTGAAATTCTGAACACCAAAGACAGACACGGACCCAACGTACGTGCAGAATTTAATTTTTACTTCGTGGTCGTCATAGCGCATTTCGGCTCTTGCGATCCTTGTTCACATGACATGTTGGGGTATTTTCTTTGCTCTTTTAAAGTGACAGTGCAATGATTAAAAACGTCACATGACTAGCGAAACGATACACATAAAGAAAATCCATTGCAAATATAAACTGTATAAGGGTCAAATACCTATACATTGACATTAAAGATTGAGATTAACACATGGGCATAGATAATATTTACCTGTGTTTAAAAATAATTCAAATTACTAAAGTGCATTGTATATGATATCAAAGTAACATATATAAGGTAAATGGAATGGGACTTTGTGATCCAACTTGAGTCTATCGAATTATAATTTTCGACAAGGCACATAAATAAACAATGAATTTAATGAAGGGAAAAAAAATTCCCCATAAATTTTAAGTGTGCCAATATTCTGCCAATCTGGTATTGTGATAGTGAATAATAGTGCTGAAAAAAGTGCCTAAGTGCTAGTGACTAATTTGATAATAGCTGGTTTTTGTTGCAAATGAACTGATATTTTTAAATCTTAACTGATGGTGGCATGGATTACTAGATGATTGCATGTCAAATACATCGCATAAGTGAACTAAAATGTACAACTTAGCCTATCATAAATAATGCTGAAATAGTGAGTGGCATACATTGTTCAAATGGTTCAAAGGTTAAAACAGTGATACTGGAAAAACCATGCCAACAGGAAAAGACAATCATACCCCTTAGATGTCAAAAAGCATCGATTATCAAAAATTTGAATTAAAAAAAAAGTATATGGGGACTACTGAAAAGATCATATTATACAAGTTTGACTTAAAACGTGACCAAGGGATAAAGTGCCTAATGCTGTGCAAATTGAATATGTGCAAAATTGCTATGCATTATAAGTTAAACAATTAACCACATCATGGATATATATGCAAAATACCCAATAAATATATAAATAAATAAATATATATATATATATAAATAAATATATATATGGCCATGAAATATAAAATAGTACATATACTCATATGAAATTCATGTTATGGAATAACAAGGTTCCTCTAACTCCTAAAGGCAAGTGTATAAATCTTCGGTGACATTGAGACCCCCTGGCTGCTTGGTATCAAGTTTGAGAATATACCTAGTTTCCAGTTTTCTCAATTTATGGTCTCTGTCCCCTCCCTGTCTGCTAGGGGGTACCGCGTCAATCACAAAGTAGCTCAGTTCTTTATTGTTAGACTGATGGAACTCTCTAAACTGTCGAGCTACCGGATACGTGTTATCCTGATTAGTGATTGCGCAAAGATGTTGGAGGACCCGTTTATGAACTTGCAACTTCGTGCTATCTATGTATTTCAAATCACATGGACATATTAGCACGTAAACAGCGTATTCAGTTGTGCAAGTTAAAAGTGTTTGTATTTTATATGTTTTGTTGCTAAAAGGTGTAGAATAGGCAACCTTGTTAATGCCATGAATGCATGCCTTGCATGACTTGCACTTAAAAAATCCCTTATGTGTCTGTAACCAGGTGAATCTTTAATGATCTCAGGATTGGTGGTCACGAGACTATCCCTCATTGATGGGGCTTTACTATATGTGATGGACAACCTCTGCGTTAGCAGGGGTCCAATCAAAAGGTCATTTAAGACCAAAGGCCAATTAGGTACAGGTGTTTGATACCCTGAACTGGAGATTTGTGTTTCTGGTACTTCAACGTTTTGGGTTTGGTCCACATAAAATTGTATGGATCCAACTACTTTATACCAATCAGGCGGGGGTAAAAACCGAAAATATATCTTTGCCTCATACTCGATCTTGTAGGACAGGAGACAGGGCTGCCCTCTGTCCCCTATACTATTTTCCCTGCCACTTGAACCTTTTGCACAAACAACCTATCATCTTGGGCTGGACTGTGACATTACCTTGGGCAGCCGTTCACACAAATTTGTATCCAGATGACATGCTCAAACGTGTTAAGGACACAAGAGTGAACATTCCACATTGCTGAGGCATTACAAGATCTTGAACGTGTTTCTGGGCTGCGGGTCAAATACCCAAAGCTCCTGATATTTCCCCTCTGAAAATCCGCAGCAAATGACTCATTTAGGAGCTGATCACCTCGGCCTGTGTCACCAATACTTTTAAATACCTTAGTAGACATTTATATCACAAGCAAGAATAGCTAATAGAAGGCAGTTTAGGTAGGGCTTTAAGATCAATTCACTCACCAGCTAAGGTTTGTACCTCTCTGCCACTGTCCATGGTGGGATGTGAGGCCCTGTCGAAGATGGTGATGCTGCCCCACCTACTATATTATATTGCAAACCTGTCAGTGGTGTTCCCCCACCCCAAAGACGTTCTGCGTCCTCTACTACCTCTTGGTTGGCTTGATGTGGGGCACAGAGAGGATTAGATTCTCATTACATAAACAGAAATTGCCAATGGTGGGGAGTGGAAAAGCGTAATGGGGTGCCTGGTATTTCTCATCACTACAAGCTGTGCAGCTCCAGTGGGTTGCAGATTGGCTCACGGTAAATCATAAGGAGGAGATGGGACAGATACAGGTTCAGATTCAAAAAAGTACTCTGCACATGGCCCTCTTCCCTGGGATTCCAAGTTCTAACACACTTCTCTACTCTTACATGCAGCACAGACCTGCTTGAAATACTGCTTGAATCATGCAGTAGGGCAATAGCCATACTCTCCACTCCTCCCACTCAGGGTACCCCCACCCAACAGGACATGCTAACACACAGAATATCATCCTTCTGCAGCTCTGCAGGTGCCACTACACTGAGTGGTCTGTGCTCTGAAAACACCCTGTTGTCCTGCCAAGACCTGAAGACTCAATAGAACTCAATAAAAAAAGACCTTATTCCGATCTCTGCGGATCATAAAAGTACACCATAAAACAAGACAATTACAAACACACAATACAAACGAGACATTTCAATATAAATAAACAGTCACAGCCTATTTACAATCACAGCAAGACAGTTCAGTCAAGGTGCATTGGTGTTTGTGCAAAAGGGAAAAGTTCCATATAGTAGCAGCATAATTGCAAGAATTACATCATTATTTACAGTTACAAACTTCATAGGTTTGTCTAAGAGAAACTGTTATATATGCTAAAACTACATTTGTAAAAGTATTACAAATTTAAAAATCTGTGTGCTACATCATAAGAGCTACACCCTTAAAACTTTCAGAGGAATACTTAGTATGCCTGATCCATGCAGCCATTAAAAACTTTGCTGTACAAAATACAATCATACGCATTGTGTTTGTCTTCATTAATCTATATGCCTCCTTGTGTCTCCTTACTCCCAGATTTCTACAGAGGGGGGCAATCCATTTAAGTTGGGATCGGGAGTATAGAGGGCAGAAGAATAGATCATGTTCAGGTGACTCAGTAATCCCTTGACAGCAGGGGGAACATTCTTCAACACTCTCCCCTACTTTACTCCAATTTCTTCTGAAGTGATTAAGGGGTAGACAACTATACTTAAACTGTAGGTACAGTTTCCTCACTAGAGGAGGTTCGATTTCATCCAGTGTGGGATCAAATAGCACAGTCTGTTTAAAATTCATAAAATCAATCGAAAGTGATCCCTTGCAATTCATTCTCAGGTCAGTTTCGATAAAACCCCAATACACAGCTTTAAGACTAGATTTATTTGCCTGACTCAAGGTTTGTGGGTTACTCCAATGGGCAGCCAGTCCTAACTTACCCAAAAATTTCTTGACTGTTTGCATCCAGGGGATCCTGTCCACACAGGATACTGTCATTAACTCCCGAAGCCCCACCCTATAAGGGGCAAGAGCTTCAGTGGTCCACAACCGGTGCCAGAACATAAGTATCCGCAGAACAATTTTGTGTGACACCATCTTCTGGCCAAGATCTAGATACAGAGGACTCATTGGAGTAGAATCTGGAAGGTTCACTAAAGATCTAAAAACTTGTGCTCAGTGATTAGGAAATTATTGCAGTTGGAACAACCCCAGAGCTCTGCACCATATAGGGTCACGCCTAGGGCTTTAGTGTTGTAAATTTCTAATGCTGGAGCCAGCTTTCTAGATATAGTTCTCTTTTGAATTTTCACAATGCTTGCCGTTTGATATGTCTGGATTAACTGTGTTTTAGCCACTTGTGGGGCCCAACTCATATTCTGAATAAGTTTGATACCTAGGTGGTCAAACTCTTTCACTAATTCTATTGATTCACCATCCACATCCAATTGTTTCTTTCATTTGGTCTTCAGGTTGGATGTAAAAAGCATGTATTTTGTTTTGGAGCTATTTAGCTCCAGCCCCCATCCCCAAAAAAGGGGCATATCATCAAGCCGAATACCGCCGCTTTAGCGGTCCTTTTCAGCCAAAAAGCGGCGATTTTGTTAACGCTCAATCATCAAGGGCACGCTAACGTGTGCTATCTTGAGTAAGCAGCCCTTCAAAAGCCACTTTGCATGTCAGCGATGAATATCGCTAATGACATGCAAAGTAGGCGTTCCCTTACATTTCTAAGAGGAAATCAGCGCGGACACAGCAGCGCAATATTATCAAGCCACGAGGAAACCCACGTTAAAATAAAATGAACTGTGCTAACCGCGGTTATCGTGGATTTGCTACGCCTGCTTTGTAACTGACTTAGCCATACTTATTATGGCAGCTGGATTGTGCGACTGAAGTCTTAGGGGCATATCATGTAGGAAACGCGATAAATATCGCATTTCCCGCTTTCCGCGATTCTGTTTCACGCCGCTATCGCAGGATTTAATAGACGTGGAGATATGCCTTTGTAATAGCGTGATATCTCGGCAATTAAATCCAGCGATATGCGGCGTTAAACAGAATCGCGGAAAGCGGGAAATGTTTCCTAGATGATATGCCCCAAAATTCCTTGAAATCATCCAGCAGCTGCTGGGGCCCCTGTGGTGTCTTGGATATGAGCAGGGTATCATCTGCGAATAGGAGAGCAGGGGCCCATTGCCCTCCTATTTTTGGAGCATTACAACCATCCCTGCTCAAACATCCAATGACATCGTTGATGAAGAGGGTAAACAGGGTGGGTGCCAATATACACCCCTGCCTAACTCCCCTATCAATGTGAACCACTTTTGTTAGGGCCCCATTTTCATCCCACCTTACTTGTGCCTGAGTGTTAGCATGAAGTCTTATTAGAATGTTAAAGACTTCCCACAGTTTTGCTCTTGGAACCGTATCAAAAGTGGCACGTAAATCCACAAAGGCAACATATAGTTTGCCCTTGCGGATAGTGACTTCCCTCCAGAAAAAAGCACATAAAACGAAAAATTTGGTCCAGGGTGCTTACATGTTCCCTAAAGCCAGCCTGCCACTCTGAAATAATATTCCCCTCTCTAATCCACTCCTGATGGCGGGCAAGGACCTGTTTACAGAGTCGATAAGGCTAATAGGCCTATAGTTTTCCGGAAGGGCACATCCCCCTTCTTAAAAATAGTCACGATTTCTGCCAACTTCCACGAATGACGTATATCCATGCCTGAAAGAATACTATTGGAGAGTAAGTTGATGTATGGTCCCCATACTTTAAGATCGTGGGGGCATATTAGCAACGCTTTGCGCTAACTATTGCAAAGCGTACTTAGCGCTCCTTTTCCTAACGCCCGCTATCGCAGGTTTTTATCGTGGAGATATCGCATTATTAGCAACGTGTATCTCCAAGGCGATAAAAGTTCCTGCGATAGCGGAGAAATCACCGTTTTGCAGTGAACATCGCTGGTTTTCCGGCGATGTTCCCTGCAAAACAGCGATAACCTTGCTGATACGACCCTGTGGTCGTATCAGCAGAATCCACCCCCTTTGTTAGGGGTGGCTAAGTCAGGATTTTAGCAGACGTTAGTTTTTGGAGAAAACAGCAGTTTTCTCCAAAAACTAACGTCTGCTAAAATGCTAGGGCATCCTTGCTGATAGTGCGAAGCCGCGTTATGGATGTTCTGACATGTAGTGAATGTCAAGAACGCCCACTTTGCATCTCATTAAAGATGCAAAGGTAGGTGTAGTGAAAAAGGGTGCTAACATGCGAATATACATGTTAGCACCCTCTTGCAGATAGGGCGATGGTTTTATCTCCGCTATTCTGGCTTTTAAAGCCAAAAAAGCAGAGATAAAGCCCTTGCTGATATGCCCCTTCTTTGTATAGGTCACTAGGTATCCTATCAGGTCCTGGGGCGCGGCCAGAGATACTGGAGCTAATTGCTGCTTCTGTCTCACTGAGTGTAAATTGGAGATCATTAGAAAAAAATGTCCCCCCTCACAACTGCAGTGTCTTTATCATTAAGCATCCTGGAGTTATCTGTCTATAGGTGGCTGAAGTGTGCAACCCACTCCTTTGGCTGAATGCAAAAGTCAAATACAGGTTTCTTGCCCCTAGACATAATAAATACACTTTTCCAAAAGTCCCTGGTGTCCCTATTTACCAAAGCGTCACACAAATCTGACCATAATGATTCTTCCCACTCCCCTGAGCATAATGATTCTTCCCACTCAATACAACTGCACTTAGGATCCTTTTTCTTATATGGCACTATTAAACTTGCTCTAATTCAACACTGGACTATCATAGACCTAGAACCAGATACTCACCCACTCCTTCATGCACTACACAACATTGTACACTTCACCCCCTTATAGCATGGCTCTAAATGACCTTCCACTGTGACCCTGCTATAGTATTGGCACAAAAAATATATATGTCACTGAGGCAGGTTTTTAATGACTCTGAATGGTTGCGAGCCCTCAAATATCCCCACAACCCCCCCGGAAATGCCAGTTACTGGTGCACACAATTTCATATCCTATATAGATTATTCAACACCTTGTAGATTACATGTGATCTATCCTATGGTGACGGGCACTTGCCTATGCTACGGGGCATCGCAAGCTGACTTTTTGGACATGATCTCGTCCTGCCTGGTACTACAAACCTTTTGGACGTCAGAACGAAGCAATATTGCACAAAGTACCAAGTGTGGGAAGCTAGCAGCTGCCCAACATTGTCTCCTGAGACTGGTCCCTAGAGCTTAACAGAAAAAGGCCATCGCAAGATATATGGCACCGCCCTCCTACTGGCTAAAAGAGCTATAAAAATAAAAACAACACCTCCAACATTTGCACTGATTTCGCAGTGGAGATGTGAGGTTATAAGATGGGCAAGGCGAGAAAACACGCCCTACGCAGGGAGAAAAGGAGGGGTCTGTGCAAATAACCCTAGTGGAATACTGGGACACAATCCTGCATGATTACATGGAACACACTAAATGTCTGGCCCTCGCCAATTGGTCGACCCACCATTGCAATCGAGGCATAGTGCCCTTGTAGAGCCCTACCTTCACCACCTCTGCTTAGATAGGGCCCCTTTTCCTCACTGTTGCACTTTCTCTAAGCAGCAATCAGAGTAGCTCATTTAATGGATGGCAGACCAGACCTCACAAGACTCAAACTTGAACTGGGACTTGATTTGCAATATCCTAATTTCTTCAGGTTATGGGATGCAAGTTGAGAAGTTACAACATTGAAGTGTTTTTATAGGCCTGCGTTTGGAGATCCTGAATGTACGCAGTCTATTCTGTAAATATTTGATGAAGTAGAAAGGTTGTTAATACAGAGCACAACATCTGATATGTTTTCTGTAGAATTGTGAACATGTCAAAACTAATAAAAATATATCTAAAAAAAAAGAAAATAGACTACCACCAGTAAAGCAGCAACAATGAATGAAACACTAGAGCAAAATGAAAACAGTTTGAAATTATTAAAATACATTTTTAAATACAATTACCTCTGCAAAATGTTTTCTAAATTTGAATAAAAATAATTAGTCAACCCACAAAAGTGTTGGGAAAGCACATGGGAAACAACCAAAGGAAAATATATGGATACATAGGCCTGTCTCTTGGAGCTATCTCGACCCTGGTCACCAACAGGCACATGCAGAAAAAAATAAAACACTAAGGGGCACATTTACAAGGGGATTCCATTACTGGAACACCACTTTTTTGAGGTTTCCGTGGTGCAATGCCCTGCACCATATTTAAAAAGTGGTGTTGAGCTGCTTTTTGTGGCTTAACACCACTTTGTAAATATGATACCCTTTCACGCAGGTATCTACCTGAAAGGGGCGTGCAATGGGTGTTGCTGTGGGCATTCCACCACAACACCCATTGCTTTTTGGCACAGCCCAAGATTTACAACGAGGTGTAAATCTGAGGCAGCACGAAAAGCTAACGCCATGCAGTGACAGGTGTTAGAATGACACAACGAGGAGACATACTTGTATTTCTCCTTGTTTTTGCTTTTTCTACGTGTGACGCATTCTGCAGCACACATAGAAAGGGCAAAATGCCATTAATGATTGTTTATGTGCAGGAAGGTGTCCCTTCTTGCACATAAATAATCATTAAATAATGGTGATTTGCTACTTCTATGTGAGATGTAAAAAGCAGGACACATAGAAGAAACAAATCGCCATTATTGATTGTTTATGTGCATGTTGTGTTGGTCTTCTGTATGTATATTCGTGGAACTGTTATACATATACTGTACAAAACAGGTAGAAAGGGAAGATACCAACCAATAAAATAAAAACATATTAGGGCCTCATTTATGAGGCCCCCTGCACCCTGGAGTGTCGGTTTTTTGATGCGCCAGTGGCGCAGTGTGCTGGTCCATATTTACAATGCCACTCTTCATGGCTTTTCATGATCTTGTAAATATGGTCCACTTTCACTCAGTACTCTGCACGAATGGGGCATTCCATGGATGTTGCTGTGGATGTTCCCATGCAACAGTCATGAAATCTCATGCGTTTCCAGATTTACAAGGTTTCATTACCCTGGGAATGCATCAGATTCCTATTACTTCCCAGGAGAGTCATAAAGGAGGCATATTCTGCAGCACACATAGAAAGAGCAAAACACCTCTTGTGATTGTTTGTGTGCAGGAAGGTGTCCTTTCCTGCCCAAAAACAAGCATCCCTCGACGCAGGCACCCTTGCCCCATGGAGCAAGGGTGCCTATGTTGGTGCATGATAGCCCAATGTATTTTTTTAAAGTAATAGGGGCTTATTTATGAGCCCCTGCATCACTTTTGCACCACCGGTGCGTCACTTTTTGTGAAGCATCGGTGGCGTAAAACATGCACCATGTTGTGCCATATTTACGAAGTGACGTATCTAGGTAAATGCGTCACTTCCTAAACCCCTGCGCTACATTAAACCTGCGCCAGGTATAATGTATGCAGGGTGGGCGTACCCCCGCAAGAAAGGGTCGTAGGAGTGGCGCAGCGAAATCTATGAGATTTCGCTGCACCACTTCTAGGACGCCAATGCGTCAAAACCTTACGCCTGCCTCATGGCAGGCGTAAGGGTGACGCAGGCCCTTTCACATGGGGCTTGCCCCATGTGAAAGGAACATTGCTGGAGTTGCGTCAGGCTTCCAACACAACTCCAGCAATGCACCACTTTTTGCGCTAACAGATGTGTCAGTTATACTGAAGTATCTGTCCTTTCTTGCGACATGATGCATCATATTGTAAATATAACGCATCATTGGTGTCGCAAGGAGGGCGCACTGAGAAGTGGCGCATCGCTGCTTTCACGCAGCGATGCGCCACTTCTCGTAAATGAGGCCCATAGTTTTCAAACATGAATTTAGAAACATTCATTCTTCCCACCTCACTCTGACAACAATGCAAATAGTAGACTAAGAGGCAAGGACAGTATTATTTGCACTCTTTGGGTGGCATGTGTTTCTATTACACATGAAAAACATCATAGTTTATGAAATCGAACAGAGGAGAAGGTTTTGTATAGTGCACATCCTCAAGTTATGTATTTCGAGTTCCTCTTACATGTAATAATGGAGAAAGGGAAGAGAAAGGGAAATTACCAAATTGTGTGATCCTATTCAATTGTTTTAAGTGGGGAAGCTGGGATTAATCCCCGGTTTTTAGGTTTTACATAGTGCAATTCACCCAGTAGATGTATATGCTTTGCTTCCCCTACACCCACCTTAACATCCCCCTGGAACCCTTCCCCTTCTGACCGCCAGCCTGCTGGAATCAATGTAGTCTGCCACATCACAGACCAAACATTTTGGCCCCTGGAAAAATGTTTGTGAGTACTAATGTTATAGAACATACTCTGGCAGTATCAGAGGAATGCAGAAAAAGAGGAGGCTCTATTTAGGGCCTCTTGGCAAGGTGGATTAATGATAAGCGTCCCCCCAATGGAAACAACAATGATTTAATAAGCAAATAAAACCACCCCCTTGTTCTGACAAAAGCAAACCAATGCAATTTAGGTTCACAAAAATGTGTTTAATCCATCCCTAACCAATACATCATGGACTACTCTGCATCATGGGCTACTATGTATCATGGGCTACTACTATGCATTGTATGTGGATTTAAACTGGCTTCATCAACCACAAAAAAATGCAAAACAAAATAAATACATAAAAAAAAAAATGAAGAACTGCTAGTCCTGGTGAGGGTGAAGAGAGCTCCAACAGCCTTGCACGTGTTCCCCTTTTTTGGCCTCGAGCTGCACAAACCACAATAGTTGAAAACCAAGTCACAGGTCTTTATAAATTCCATCCACTTAGTGACTCCAAGTTGTAAGATGACCTCCGAATTTTAATTAGTGATTAAGGACCACAAATGTCCCTCCCCGGGTAGCCAATCGTGTCTGCCCACCTCACACGCTGCCATAATATAGCAAGTACTCGAGAGGCAAAGTCCCCAAATTATATTGCTGTACAGCCCACTAGTAGCCTCCCTGTTGTAGAAACAAGTGGAAACAGCAGCTTTTTCTCTCTAAAATGTACTGTTCATTACACAACGATAAACATGCATCAGTAACTGAGAATATCTAAGGAAGTGGGAAAGTGTGGGAAATTATTTAAAAGAAAATATCTTCATGGGTAATGTGCACTTCCGTCTTCAGAGGCATGAAAACTACAAGCACGTGCAAATCTGTTCTCTCCAAAGCATACGTGTGATCAATTAGTGTGATTAATCATTGCCAGGCCATCAGATTTCTAGTGCAAAATTAGGGATTGAATATTGTGAACTTGACTTAATGCTAAAATGATTAATGATATTCATACTTCAGTCAGAATTGATTGATTGCTGTTTTGACAACCATTGCAAAATATTTTCCACGCATATCTGAAGAAAGATAAAGTACAACAACAATTCAATGAGGAATATTTCATACTAGCAAGCAATTTTTGATCCAAAACTACATTCTCTAATTAGCTCCGTGTTTACATATGGGATCAACTATCCATGGTTGTAGTTAATGATGAAAATAGTGAAGCTGGGAGGTCAGTGCACGAATCTGCCAAACTGAAATGTAGGTTACATAATAGGTTGTCCAGTTACATTAAAAAAAACAGTGTGGTTTCTTGCCGATAGGATATCTAGTTCATCACACACTCTAATGAGCAAGAATCTTAATATAACAACTATTTGGCAGCTTTTAATGGTAATAATAGTTCAAAAGGATCAGAAGAGCTAATTCCTCAGCTTCCACCTGGAGCAGAGGAGGTAGTGAGCATAGTCTCTGAAAAAAGTTAAGACAATTAAAAGTACTGCTGCCTACAAAGTGAATAATCTTTCTCACAAGGAAGATTTGGGGGGAGGCAGATAGATAATGAGGTTCATTGTTTAAAGAAAGGAGGGTTCTCATACATTCGGGCAGAGAAATTAGTTTGAAACCAAGGTCAGGTCAATGGGAGCCCTTACGAGGGGGACTCCCATCGACCTCAGTATGATCTATACTATCAAGGGCCCTAGGTCCAGCCCCACAAGTGGTTCAGTGATTTTATTGGCACAAGTGAAGTAACCTTGGGTGGTAGGAATTGCGTGCATTCCTCCTGATTCTGGAAGTTTCCTTTACAGAAATGCAAGGTAAATTTGTGATTTTATGCAAGGTTTGAGGTTTGAGGGCATTGTGAGTAAGAAAACCTCACAGGATCCGTGTGAAGTTTACCACCATGAACTCCCCTGGATATCTACTTTTCAGAAATGGGTAGAGTTGGTAGGTTTCCCTTGGAGGCAACCAAGCAAGAACCCAGTTAAAACAGCTACCCCTATTGCCGAATCAGGTTAATTGTTTGACAGGTAATGTTTATGTTTTCAAGTGAAGTACTGGGAATTTTAAGCCCAGCGGTGCAGGGGAACACACCCTATGACTTCGGGTTCTTCCTGTTTCAGACCTACAGAAACACAGAGTCTTCTGGGTGAAGTCAAAGATCAATTTATTGGCTGCAGACCAATTACAGGTATCCTAGAAGTACAACAGCGTGTATGTTCTCAGGAGACTGCTGAAAATCACAGAAACGGGCTTCTTCTTAAATACAGAATATCCTGCTTCAGGCATACATTCCTAGTTTTATGGCATGGTCATTTAGATGTATACATTTCAAACGAAAAGGCAGAGTCATGATGACCATCCCACATTCCAGTTAACCCAGCCCGCAATTATTTACCCAGCAAGGCTCAGATCCCATATCAGATGTCGATAGGCCCCAATAAACATGAGCATCTCCTGTTTGGGAAACAAGCCATAAAGCAGGAACAGTCAGGTGAGAAAGAGATTAGCTGGAGGCTCGTGTAGGATGAAAAGAATTTATGGTGTGTCAAGCCCTGATGCTAATCACAGGTGGCCAGAGGACGGGGAACTCGTGAGACCAGTTTGACCTGGGGCAGCGGAGCCAAGCTGCCCAGGTCACAGAAAAGTCAAGGAAAGGCACATGTGCGCTAAAAGGCCCGTATTTGCTTCATGCTATGTAGCCTATGTGAGGGCAACCATAAGATGGCCACCGATCTAAAATGGAACCCACGTAGTGATGTATAATAGCGTATACACAGTGCATTCATAGCTAAAACGTTACACAAAGCACTTGTACATACCGCATTAACCATTCGCGGTTCACTAATATCGGGATAGACAGGGGTAGGGCCCTGCCTCCTACGCGGTCCCAAATTCTAAAGTACGACACAAGTTACATTATGGGTTATTTCTGTGGTGGACACTAGAAGTTGTTTTTTATGTTTTTTAATCAGACCAAGTAGGAGAATGTGGGGCAGTAGGAATTGTGTGGATCCCTGTATATTCTGAAGTTTACATCACAGAAATGCAAGGAAAATGTGTGATTTCATGCAGGCAGAGTTTGAAGTATGCAAAGCATTGTTGGCAAGAAAATGCCATTAGATGCACTCAATGCATACCACCCTGGACTCCCCGCTACCTTGGACTCCCCTATATGTCTACTTTTCTTAAATGTTTGGGACCGGTAGTTTTCTCCAGGCGGTGGCCTACCCAAGCCCAAAAAATGCAGTCATTCTCCATGGCAAGTGGAAGATATCCTTTCTTGTGCATGTTGAATGGGATGTCATAGCCCTCGGGAGAGCAGAAAACTGTTGATGGTTTAGGGGTGAGGTTATAGGTTGGGCCAGACCCATCCCATTTTTTTATTTTAAAATAGAGTCCCTCCATCCACTGAGCTTTCTGCCTTCGGGGCAAACTCCTCCTCTGCCCTCCGTGGAGGTTCCCTGTCGGGTGGGGGTGTGGCCAATGACAGAATGCAAAGCCTGCACCCCTTTCTATTGCCCCAAATGCAAAATCCCTGGTGTGTAGTAGGCTTTCTAGCCCCACCCCAGAGGGCAGATTTAGTACAACCTCCCAAATTGGGACAATACCTCCTAAAGACGCTATTGCCCATTCTGGGGAGGGAGTATGGTTCGATGCCAGGGTAAGCGACTACCCCCTTTTGTTTTGGCACCATTTCGAAATCACTGGTGTTTACTGTGCTTTCTGCCCCCCAGGGGAGGGCAGACTGGGAGTGAATACCCCTATCAACCACCCTGGGAGCAGAAATTCTATTGAGCGATGGGGGAGGGGGAGAGCACAGGCCCGTGCCTAAGGGAACCCCCCCAAAACAATAGAGCATAAATGCAGTCCTTCATGTCTAATGGGCTTTCTGCCCACTGGGGAAGAAAATTGGAGGTAACTGCCCCTATCCTCCTCTATGGGGGATGCAGAATGACTGTTTCATGTAAATTGGGGGCAGCCCATGTGTGTGTATGTATATTCTTGGTGTTTAGTGGACTTTTTGCCCCCTGGGGCATAATGAAATGTGCTGGGGGAGCACAAGCCCTTGCCTAAGAGTTGCTTCCCTTATCACTGGGGTCTAGTGAGTGGATCCCTGCTTGGGGATTACTCTCCTGTGGTGATCCCCAAGCAGGGATCCACTGGGCAGACGTACCATTGGAAAAGGAATATTCTTCCTTTTCCAATGATACCTCTCGCGTAAGAATCTGTACTCTGGGCTGATTCAGTGAAAGTAAAACAAGTCCACCAGGTCATTTTACCTTCATATTTTTAACGTAATGATGTCAGTGCGCCCTGCGCGCTGCTCATCATTACAAATAAAAACAACACGCAAACAAAAAAAACCACTCAGGCTACTAGGGAGGCTCTTCTTAAGCTTGTGGATAATTAAAAGGAAATCTGAGGACCCTTTCTAAACGAGCCCAGTGTCGGCCAGTGACCAACAGATGCAGTGGGAAGGGAGTGCAGCAGTCGGCCGAACTTAAGGAGTCATTGTAACATGTCACCTGCAGGTAAGCAATGTAGTCATTTGGAAAGAGGAAAAGTGTTTTGAAACTGTGTAATTAATGTTGAGATACTAAATATTGATGATGCACTTGGTAGAACATCAGTTCAAATAAACTTCCAGCTACAGCCACTTTAAGAACAGGTTTGTGAATTGAACATCACCGTTGAAATCGATGACAAAATATGTGGAATATCCAGTTCTGAACATGAAATACCAGTGAACAACAGGAAACATGAATATATAACAATAGATATCAAGGACATTAAATGTTTTATCACTCTTTTATTCTCTTTACTTGACTTAAGTAATCTTTGATCCATTTAAATTTCGCCCATTTATTCTGTAACACTACTTCATTTCACAACATCTATTTAAATTATGGACGTAGGGTGCCCAGTCTGCTTGTTACAGGTTTCAGACATGCAAATGGACGAGAATAATCCAGTATTTTAGACACCGAAAAATGATAATGTCTGGATAACTATTTAACTACTGAACATTCTATTCTAAAAAAAGAAATAAAAAAAAGAAGGCTATGTCCTTTTCTCCTTTTTCATTCAGTAACATATAATTTTCAGAACTTCCTTTTTCTTTTCAACAGAGTAATACTACCCTATTTTCTGGGTTTAGGTTTTAAAATGTAATTCAAATGAGTCTCCAGGGTATTCTTGAACTAAAGTAGACTAGACTATGTCAATCAAATGTGTTTATAGTGACAAACAAATATTTTTACATAGGAGTTCGTAAATGTTACAGCATTTTACAAACTGCACAAACCTATACAATTTGACTTTATGTCATAGCAATGTTCAAAGGCATATCTAGTGCCTAATGTGTTTTATTCTTGCCAATGTTACACAATGGTGTCAGAAATATGAGGTCTCCTAAATATTTTTCTAATTCCTCTTTCACAGAACTCTGATTTTGAGATGTATTTACTGCACTTCCACTTACTTTTTTACCTGAATGAAGTAAGCTGTCCAGTCCTTGAAAAATTTTCTCAGACACGTGCTTCAGTGACTACTATCGATTGAATTAAAAGGTTGAAAGCGAAGGGTGAGAATATTACTTTGACCCAACATCATTGCTTTGAAGTTGCTGGCTTCCATCGCAACAAGAGGACATCTCTGTATTATTTCAGCATCCATTTAAACAGGAAGTGCTGTCACTCGATTTTCAGAACCCCCACAGACTTCCAAGGCCTGTCCTTAAGGGAATCCTTTACCTGGACCTCCCAAGTATAATGGTGGCCAAGACGAGAGAATCACCTGTTTGGATCTAGGAAGAGAATTCCCACTGCCAAGGTAAACCACCCACCATCATGTGTCTCAAAAACCACTACACACACCATTCTTCCTCTTGCACCAAGACCCTACAAATTCACCATATTTGCAGATCTAACATATATAATCTCATCCACCTTCTCAATTACTGGAACACACACCACCCATATCACACCATGTGTAACTCTAGAAGGACGTTCAACAATAACTCATGCTGCAAACATCACACAACTCATTCTAGATGTTGTTTTCATCACAGAAACTTGGTACACACCCTCTTCTGCATACACAATGTCCTCCCTGACTACAGCAGCCAACACAGATTGCACATGTAAAACCGTCAGGGGAAGACCCACAGAAATAAACAAGTCACTTGGCTGTGCTCCATCTCAAACCTAGTCACACTCACATCTTATGAGCACCTCTTCTGCCACTTTCCTTTCTGACGGCAAAAAACTCCAAACAAATGCGATTACAGAGCTCCTAAATTCACAATGACTTCACAGAAGAAATATCCAATTAATTCAACCAACACTGCCACCCTCCTCTGGGACTTCAATCTGTCTGGTGTCTACAGCACCAAAAGCATTTAAGATGCCCTCAATTCTTTACTGAATGCCATAGAAATAAAACAACACATCACCAATCCAACTCACTTTAAAGGCAATATATTGTACCTCATCCAATATCCATCCTCCAACATGAACTGCAAGCTCTCAATATTCCTGGGCTGGGTGATCATTATGCCGTCCTCTTCACTGTTATTCATGCCATTACCCCTCATAGACGGTAATAGAGAAACAAGAAAGTTACCTTCAATTAAATCCATCTATAGGAACACCAAGAGGAAATTATCACCCTACCAAGACACTTCAAACTCTCAATAGATGCCAATATCCTTCTCAGCATGTATCTCACCATTCTGAAGAATCATGCAGAATGCTATGCTCGTCCAAAAACATTTGGCTGCAAGCCGAAGCCATCTGCAGCCTGGTAAATCCAAGGACTTACTTAATATAGGAGTGCCATACTAAGACAGGAGAAGAAATGGAGATCATAATGCTAGGAGGACCTTACCCTTCTAAGGGCATTCCTCTCAAACTGCTGGTCCAACAATACCAAAGCAGAAGCCACTTACTACAAGACAATCAGGAATGGAGCAATTAGCAAAAGCTAAACACTTTTATACCATTAAACATTGTGTCAACCCCATCCCACACCCACTCTCCCAGCATGAGGGAGAGATGTAATGTTGCTAACCACTTCTTCATAGAGTAAAATCAATAAAACCATATCTAACATAACCAATTCATTATAGTTATTCACACCATCACCTATACCCATCCACTATATCACTAACTGGTCATCCTACGAAACTGTCTCCCAAACAGACCTCTCCAGCATTCTGAGTTCACTTAAAGCCACATTCTATAAAGATTATGTGCCTCCCTTCTCCATCATGAAGTCTCTGTAAGTTCAGCCCCACACACACCTCCTCTTAAACAGGGCCTCCTAACTCAGGACCCCTTGCTGGACGGCTGCCAGATCGAAGTGACCCTCTCCCTGTTGAAAAAGTCTACCCTAAACTCAGCTGACCCTGCAAACTTACTTTGGAAAAACATTTGATACCACAGTCACCACAAAGCTACAGGAGTACAATAGCATGAACAATCTACTTCAAGACTATCAATGAAAGTTCATATCACTCTGAATGGCCCAACGAAATGGAGCAACGCCCTGCTCAACAGCACTTGAGGCACCACCCTCGCTCCCCTGTAAAGGTATACTTCACGCAGCAGCACACTTCATCAAGGGGATGAAGATATCCAACCACACCACCATGAATTAAAGGGTCTACAATAGTTTTTGCTGTAATCCCATGCCATCTACTAGATTATGTGCACCACTTACAACGCCCTCTACACCAAGACCACATTCTACCTTGGTAACAAACTAACAATATCTGGAGGTCACTGCCAGACAAGGAGCTCAATCAAAGCCAGATTATAGACTAAACATTGCAGGAAGAAGAATACAATCTTTCTCAGTATACATTCCAAGGATCAAGCACATCATCCCCTCTGACATCAGGGAAGCACCAACCCTCCTATAATTCAGGAATAAACTTGAATCTCAGATTTCCAAGAAACTATACCTCAAATATGCAACCACTCCTCCTTTTGTCCACCTAGGAATCCAATTGGGGGCTTGCCATTGCTAAATATATTCGATAATTTGAAATACCACAATATACACAGAGCATATACAAGCATGAAAGGTTGGTATCCTGGAACATTTGAGAGTCAGCCCTTGATGGCCTGGCTTGAATTTTGATGTGTGTGTTTGATTTTCAGGAGCTGGTAAGAATTTGCATCTAATTATGCATTAAAGGTTAGAAATTCAATTTTCATATTTGTCATTTACATAGTAATCTTCACATTAATCTAAGCAATACATGCAAGACTAATAGCATATTTTGCTTTTTATTGCATACACAAGGGTCTCTCAATAACTTACATTTGAAAAGTTGGTAGCACAAGACAGCAGTCAATTACATTTTTGATAATCAGGGTCTCGTGTCACTTGCAGTACCAGAAACGTGTCCTAGCTTATTAGTCAAAAGTACTTCACATGCTAAAAGTTTGTATTCCATATTTAGAATAGAAAAATAAAAACTACAAAACCCAGAATCCTGACACCTGTTATTTAAAAAGCCTTGCCAAGCTCAATGTGTTACACACAACGCTGGGCAATATGACAGCACAACAGTCAAATCTTAGGATCAGCTCTGAAAGAAGAACACACGTGTATAGAAGTATGTTATTCCAGTTAAACAGGTTCATTTGAAACTAACCTTGCTTTTTTCACAATTGTTTTCTGGATTTGAAACATTCCACTGAGTTTTACTTTTTTTCTTTTTTCATTATCTCTTCAACTATTGTATTTGATAATTTGATATAATCTATTACTCTGTTGGCTGTCGTATTTTTTATCCACTTCATAAAAAATAAAAATAAATCATGCCCTGAAGAAGTGACTAATATATTCTATGTCACAAAATTTGTGTTGTTATTTTTGAAGTTTTCCCATTTTCAAGTCACTATGGGCCTATTTATGATGTTGGTCAGACGAGCATCCGACCGACACCGTAGCGGGAATGGAACCGCCCGACTATTAGTCGGCGGTTCCACCCGCAGTGTTAGGATGTGCCCACACTATGGGCAGTTGGAAACATCAATTTTCTATTGCAGCTTGTGCTGTGGTCAGAAAAGGGCCACTGCACAAGCTGCAATAGGAAAATGGATGTTTTAAACCATCCCATCACCGGGTGGCAGGCACCATGCGGTGCCTGCCACATGGTGCAGTGTGCCCACCAGGCCCAATAGGAGAGGCCCTGGGGGGAAAAGAGGCCCTGCTAGGGGCCCCCAAAGACACTTTCTGCCTGTCTTTTCATGGCGGGTAAACCGCCATGAAAGGGCAGGCAGAAAGCAACATCATAATCCCGACGGCAGAGCAGAGGCTGACTTTGCTGTAATTTTAGGATCACAATTCCGCACACCGTCCGATGGGCTCTGTTAGCCCATCAGAAGCGGATCAGAATTCTCCCTCAGTTTTCCCTCTGACCTCCAGTATTATAATAGACAGAAACATATGATGTTGGGCGGAAAGCTTCCGACGAGCTGTCGGATGGCTTTCCCCCCCCAACATCATAGTCAGGGCCTATATAGTGCGCAAAAATATTTTGATATTGCATCCTCCATTTTGAGGAGCCTAGTTAAATATATGCAGGTCTGCTTTACCTCTTGGACCGGAGCAGCCAGGTATGCTAGGTGTTCTCACCACTAAATATGTCAGAGTGATTAGCAGGGCTTTCTCGACCAAAGCCTGCAACTTCCGCCCATCACACCTTTTTATTTCAACCATGCCTCCTTAATTCCCAGGAAGGCCTGAAAACGCGTCTTTCCCCAGGATCAATCTGCTACATTTGATGATGTTGTGTTCCCCCATAGCAGCACTAAGAAACTTCTAAGTTATTACATGTTATACTTTCTTTATAAATGTAACAATTCTTGTATTTGAACGGGTAATAGAGATGCCGTGACTGACTCCAACTCAGCATTACGTGAACCGAACTATACAGACATTTCAACAAATAAAAAACCTGTACCCCAGTTTTTATATTGTTTTAAATTTTACTTTACTTTAAGACATCCATAGTCAAATGAGAACAGTAACTTTATTACGTTACTCGACCTGTTGTAGTGGCAACATGTTACATTTGCCATGCCTGCACCACAACTTCAAATTTAGGTTATATTGTATACAGTCTATAGGCAATGAACACTCAAACACGTCCCCTCTTTCAGTAATCCGAAGACATTGCATTCATTGGTATTAACATCATGAAATAACCAATACTGGGGGGCAGATTTACAAGAATGTGATGCATCTGTAAAGATGCGTCACTTTCCCTGCGCTGCCCTGAGAAACACTTGCGCCACTATTTGTAGGAGAGTAGGATCTGCTTCACATGGGTTCCCCCACTTTTTAGTGGTGTTTCACTGTTTTTCGACCTTAGTCTGGCTGTGGCCCTGCTAATCAGGAACACAGCTGTTAGAGTCGGGGATCTCTGGTTGGCGCAAGGTTGCCCTTGTGTCAAGCAGGAACCCTCTCCTCCACGTCAGGGCGCAGGATAACCCCTCGCGAATGACCCTTGCTCACCCTCTAGGTGCGTGGCGTGAGCAGCCAAGTTGATTCCTCAGGCGTTGTTGGTTAAGCACTTACAATCGTACACACAGTAAATACATCAATCCCCCCAGAAACGGACACCAGACTTGGATATATATCAAAATACGATTCTTTATGTAAAAATAAGGTATATATATCTCAGCAGACTTATCACAAGACCAATAACGTTTTCGCTAGGCCGCCAGGTTATACAGCAGGCAAATGTTCTGGGTTCGTAGTTTCAAATGGATACTTTGTAGTCTCTTTACTTGTAGTTCCAGTACTCACAGAGATCGGTTCCTGCGAACGGGGGAAATAAGGCGTTGCGGGCCCCGAGCCCGATACTGGAACTTCTTTCGTGATGTGGAGAGTCGGCACAGGTCGGTGCGACTCTCAGCTTGGGAAGTGTTCTTGGGTCCTCAATCAGCAGGTGTGGGCACGTAGGCAGGCGCGGCCAGCGACCCTTTAGCACGGCGGTGCCGGAGGGTCTCCACAGCGGGGGCGGCGCGGCCTGAGATGTCCGGGGATAGCGAAGCGGGGTCGCAGGGCACGGTCAGTGCAGCTGGATGACCCGGCGTAGATCACAGTCGTCAGACGGCTTCCGGCGGGAGGGGTGATAGCGCGGTCAGCGCGCTCCAGTAGCAGGCGGTGACAGGGATGCAGGCGGCCTGGCCCGGGGACAGAGAGCGGCTCGGGACGGAGCGGGGCTCTCACGGGTTTGAGGCAGGCGAGCTTCTGAGTGTCACGGCCCTAGGAGGGACGATGAGGGGCGCAGTCTCTTTCCAGCGGGATGCACACACGGCTCGAATTGGAGGACGAGCAAAAGCACAGAGAACCCACTGTTCCTGGGGTTCAGTTCAGGGGGCAAGCTCAGATCAAGCCCTTGGAGAATGTTCAAGCACAAAGTAGCAAAGTCTTTTCAGTAAGTCTCTTCCTCTCCTTTCTCAGCAAGGCAAGCAGCAGGCCAGCTCCTCCGGCGTCTTCTTCTCCTTCTAGTCGGGCAGAGGTTCTTTGTGGTAAACAGGATTCTGATTTCTTAGGAGCCAGGCTCCTACTTTTATACCATGATCCTTTTGTTCTTTAGCGCCAGGGGGCCTAGGCCTGGCTCAGTCCAGTTCTGGAGCACTTTGTTATGGTGACTCTGCTCTTTCCTTTCAGCAGCAGGGCAGAGACATCAGCCGCCCCACAGGGGGTGGCGCCGGCTTTGTGGTGGCAGAGCACAGGTCTATTCAAGAGTCAAGGTGTACTCCTCCCACCCATCCAGGTGTAATCTCTCTGCCCACCACCTGGCAGCCAACCTGTCTCTGGGGATTCCCCAACCATGCTCCTTACTGTTGCTGGGCAGAACACACACACATACAGCAGAGGCGGACTGAGATGGTCAGGTCAGTAAATACTAACTTTCTAAAAGTAGTATTTACAAACCCAGGATATTAAAACAAACTTGACTACAAGAAGTATTTTATCATCCTGAGCTCAGGCATACTAAACTTGACACTTCTACCATGCTCTCTGAGTCCACTGGGGTCACAGCGTTGGCGTGATCCCGGCAGCCCATTCTGGCCTATGGAGAGCAGGTAGCCTTCAATAGTGAAGAACGAAAATGGCTGTAATTCACTACTAAGACATGCCACACACATCAGGGCATGTCCTACCGTAGGCCTACAATGCACCCTGCCCTTGGGCCTACCAGAGGGGTGGCTAATATGTAGGTAAGGGAAGGTTTAGGGACTGGCAAGTGGGGGCACTTGCGTAGTCAGCGCGACGGTCCCGGACCGCGCACAGGGTCTGCGGTGGCAGACCCTAGACACACTTTACAAGGCCGCTTCCGTGGGTGGCGCAACCAGCGCTGCAAGCCCACCAGCAGCATTGGCATTCACGAGCCCTGGCACCCCTGGTGCACTTTACTGGGGACTGACAGTGAATCCAATAAACCAATCATGGACATCAATTACAGGTACACTTTACTTAGGGAGCACCTGCACTGCGGCACGGATTAGCCGTGGCGCAGTGCCCTGAGCGGACAACACCAGCAAAACAATCGAGGCACACCATCAAAAAAAAAAAGTGGAAGGGAAACTCACGCCAAGGTGCCAGGTCTAACACGTGTCCCCTCCAGCTGAAATGTGGGGAGAACTACCCTTGCCCAGGGGGTTCCTCGTCACTAAGGCGGAAATACCTGGACAGACCGTCAGCGTTGGCGTGATCTGTACCAGGACGGTGTTCCACCGTAAAGTCCATACCCTGTAGGGAGATGGACCACCTCAACAGCTTCGGGTTTTCACCCCTCATTTGCATCAACCATCTGAGGGGCCTGTGGTCCGTCTGAACCCGGAAGTGAGACCCAAACAAGTAGGGTCTTAGCTTCTTCAGCGCCCAGACCACAGCAAATGCTTCTCGCTCAATTGCACTCCACCTACTTTCCCGTGGAAGTAACCTCCTACTGATGAAGGCTACGGGTTGGTCCCAGCCCTCCTCAGTCATCTGTGAAAGAACAGCCCCTACACCATGCTCTGAAGCGTCTGTCTGGACTAGGAATTCCTTGGAGAAGTCAGGGGCCAAGAGCACGGGCGCCGTGCACATGGCAGTCTTCAGGGTGTCGAAAGCTTTCTGACAGGTGTCAGTCCAAATCACGTTCCTGGGCTGCTTCTTCGAAGTCAGCTCTGTCAAGGGGGCAACGATCGTTCCATAGCCCTTGACAAACCTCCTGTAGTACCCAGTGAGCCCCAGGAAGGCCCTCACTGCGGTCTGCGTCTTGGGGGGTTCCCAAGCCAGGATGGTCTCAATTTTGGGTTGCAAGGGTGCCACCTTGCCACTCCCCACTTGGTGTCCCAAGTACACCACGGAACCCTGCCCGATCTGGCACTTGCTGGCTTTGATCGTGAGGCCTGCTCGGCGCAGAGCCATCAACACTTCCCAGAGGTGGCGCAGGTGTTCAGGCCAGGTGGCACTGAACACTGCGATGTCATCCAGGTAGGCGGCACTGAACGCATCCAGCCCAACCAGTACCTGGTTGACCAACCTCTGAAAGGTGGCAGGGGCATTCTTCATCCCAAATGGCATGACTCGGAACTGGAAGTGCCCATCTGGTGTAGAGAATGCTGACCTCTCTTTGGCCCCATCGGTCAAGGCGATCTGCCAGTACCCAGACGTTAAATCAAACGTACTGAGGAACCGGGCAGCTCCCAGCCGATCAATGAGCTCGTCAGCTCTGGGGATGGGGTGCGCGTCAGTCTTCGTGACTGAATTGAGTCCTCTGTAGTCCACACAGAACCGGAGTTCAGGTGTGGCTCCCGGCGCAGCAGCCTTTGGGACCAAGACCACGGGGCTGGACCAAGGACTGCTGGAGGACTCAACCACCCCTAGCGCAAGCATTTTGGAGACCTCCTCCTTAATGCAAGCTCTGACCCTGTCAGTTACCCTGTAAGCCTTGTGCTTCACGGGTAAGCTGTCTCCTGTGTCCACATCATGGACGCACCAATCTGTGACACCAGGAACCAGGGAGAATCGGTCGGAAAATTGTCCCAGCAAGTGGCGGCAGTCTTCCTGTTGTTCGGGCGTCAGGGTGGGTGAGAGGTTAACTCCATCCACTGACCCATCTTTCTCAGAGGCCACTAAGAGGTCAGGAAGAGGCTCGGTCTCCTCTTCCATTCCATCATCAGTGGCCAGCAGCATGCCCACTTCGGTCCTCTCTAAGTGGGGCTTAAGGCGGTTAACATGTAGGACCCTCAAAGGGTTCCTGGGAGTCTGCATGTCCACCAAGTAGGTGATAGGACTTTTGCGCTCCACAACCTCAAATGGACCTGTCCACTTATCCTGAAGTGCACAAGGCTCCACTGGGGCCAAGACCCACACCTTTTGTCCAGGTTGAAGCTCTACCAGAGTGGCATTCCGGTCGTACCACCGCTTCATCTCCT